>NW_027423046.1:0-1370000 GCF_048934315.1 Petromyzon marinus
GACCGCCGGGACCGCCCCGCGACCGCCCGCGACCGCCCAGGACCGCCCCGGGACCGCCCGGGACCTCCGGGACCACCCGGGACCGCCCGGGACCGCCCCGGGACCGCCCCGGACCGCCCCGGACCGCCCGAGACCGCCCGGGACCGCCCCGGACCGCCCGGGACCGCCTGGGACCGACCGGGACCGCCCGGGACCGCCCGGGACCGCCTGGGAGTGCCCGGGACCGCCCGGGACCGCCCGGGACCGCCCGGGACCGCCCGGGACCGCCCCGGACTGCCCGGGACCGCCCGCGACCGCCCGCGACCGCCCAGGACCGCCCGGGACCGCCCGGGACCTCCGGGACCACCCGGGACCGCCCGGGACCGCCCGGGACCGCCCCGGACCGCCCCGGACCGCCCGGGACCGCCCGGGACCGCGCCGGACCGCCCGGGACCGCCCGGGACCGCCCGGGACCGCCCGGGAGTGCCCGAGACCGCCCGGGACTGCCCGGGACCGCCCGGGACCGCTCGAGACTGCCCGGGACCGCCCGGGACCGCCCCGGACCGCCCGGGACCGCCCCGGACCGCCCGGGACCGCCCCGGACCGCCGGGGACTGCCCCGGACCGTCCGGGACCGCTCGGGACCGCCCTGGACCGCCCAGGACCGCCCGGGAGCGCACGGGACCGCCCAGGACCGCCCAGGACCGCCCGGGACCGCCCCGGACCGCCCGGGACTGCCCGGGACCGCCCCGGACCGCCCGGGACCGCCTGGGACCGCCCGGGACCGCCCGGGACCGCCCGGGACCGTCCGGACCGTCCTGGACCGCCCGGGACCGCACGGGACCGCCCGGGACCGCCGCGGACCGCCCAGGACCGCCCCGGACCGCCCGGGACCGCCCCGGACCGCCCGGGACCGCCCGGGACCGCCCGGGACCGCCCGGGACCGCCCGGGACCGCCCGGGAACGCCAGGGACCGCCCGGGACCGCCGGGGACCGCCCAGGACCGCCCGGGACCGTCCGGTCCGTCCGGGACCGCCTAGGACTGCACGGGACCGCCCGGGACCGCCCCGCACCGCCCGCGACCGCCCCAGACCGCCCGGGACCACCCCGGACCGCCCGTGACCGCCCCGGACCGCCTGGGATCGCCCCGGACCGCCCGGGACCGCCCCGGACCGCCCGGGACCGCCCCGGACCGCCCGGACCGCCCCGGACCGCCTGGGACCACCCCGGACCGCCCGGGACTGACCGGGACCTCCGGGGACCGCCCGGGACCGCCCGGGACCGGCCGGGACCGCCCCGGCCCGCCCGGGACCGCCCGGGACCGCCCCGGACCGCCCGGGACCACCCCGGACCGCCCGGGACCGCCCAAGACCGCCCGGGACCGCCCGGGACCGCCCCGGACTGCCCGGGACTGCCCGGGACCGCCCGGGACCGCCCGGGACCGCCCGGGACCGCCCGGACCGCCCTGGAATGCCCGGGACCGCCTGGGACCGCCCGGGACCGCCCGGGACTGCCCGGGACCGCCCAGGAGTGCCCGAGACCGCCCGGGACCGCCAGGGACCGCCCGGGACCGCCCGGGACCGCCCGGGACCGCCCGTGACTGCCCCGGACCGCCTGGGACCGCCCGGGACCGCCCGGGACCGCCCGGGACCGCCAGGGACCGCCTTGGACCGCCCGGGACCGCCCGGGACCGCCCCGGACCGCCCCGGACCGCCCGGGACCGCCCCAGACCGCCCGCGACCGCCCGGGACCGACCGGGACCGCCCGGGACCGCCCGGGACCGCCTGGGACCGCCCGGGACCGCCCGGGACCACCCCGGACCACGCCGGACCGCCCCAGACTGCCCGGGACCGCCTGGGACCGCCCGGGACCGCCCGGGACCGCCCCGGACCGCCCCGGACCGCCCCGGACCGCCCAGGACCGCCCCAGACCGCCCGGGACCGCCTGGGACCGACCGGGACCGCCCAGGACCGCCCGGGACCGCCTGGGAGTGCCCGGGACCGCCCGGGACCGCCCGGGACCGCCCGGGACCGCCCCGGACCGCCCGGGACCGCCCGCGACCGCCCAGGACCGCCCGGGACCGCCCGGGACCTCCGGGACCGCCCGGGACCGCCCCGGACCGCCCGGGAGCGCCCGGACCGCCCAGGACCGCCCCGGACCGTCCGGGACCGCTCGGGACCGCCCCGGACCGCCCAGGACCTCCCCGGGAGCGCATGGGACCGCCCAGGACCGCCCAGGACCGCCCGGGACTGCCCCGGACCGCCCGGGACTGCCCGGGACCGCCCCGGACCGCCCGGGACCGCCTGGGACCGCCCGGGACCGCCCGGGACCGCCCGGGACCGTCCAGACCATCCTGGACCGCCCGGGACTGCACGGGACCGCCCGGGACCGCCCCGGACCGCCCAGGACCGCCCCGGACCGCCTGGGACCGCCCCGGACCGCCCGGGACCGCCCCGGACCACCCGGGACCGCCCGGGACCGCCCGGGACAGCCCGGGACCGCCCGGGACCGCCTGGGACCGCCCGAGACCGCCCCGGACCGCCCAGGACCGCTCGGGACCGCCCGGGACCGCCCGGGACCGCCCCGGACCACCCGGGACCGCCCTGGACCGCCCGGGACCGCCCCGGACCGCCCGGGACCGACCCGGACCGCTCGGGACCGCCCGGGACCGCCCGGGACCGCCCGGGACCGCTCAGGACCGCCCGGGACCGCCCGGGAACGCCCGGGACCGCCCGGGACCGCCAGGGACCGCCCGGGACCGCCCGGGACCGTCCGGACCGTCCGGGACCGCCCAGGACCGCACGGGACCGCCCGGGACCGCCCCGGACCGCCCGCGACCGCCCCGGACCGCCCGGGACCACCCCGGACCGCCCGTGACCGCCCCAGACCGCCTGGGATCGCCCCGGACCGCCCGGGACCGCCCCGGACCGCCCGGGACCGCCCCGGACCGCCCGGACCGCCCCGGACCGCCTGGGACCACCCCGGACCGCCCGGGACTGACCGGGACCTCCCGGGACCGCCCGGGACCGCCCGGGACCGGCCGGGACCGCCCCGGCCCGCCCGGGACCGCCCGGGACCGCCCGGACCGCCCGGGACCGCCCCGGACCGCCCGGGACCGCCCGGGACCGCCCGGGACCGCCCGGGACCGCCCCCGACCGCCCGGGACCGCCCGGGACCGCCCGGGACCGCTCGGGACCGCCCGGGACCGCGCTGGAATGCCCGGGACCGCCTGGGACCGCCCGGGACCGCCCGGGACTGCCCAGGACCGCCCGGGAGTGCCCGAGACCGCCCGGGACCGCCAGGACCGCCCGGGACCGCCCGGGACCGCCCGGGACCGCCCGCGACCGCCCCGGACCGCCTGGGACCGCCCGGGACCGCCCGGGACCGCCCGGGACCGCCCGGGACCGCCCGGGACCGCCCGCGACCGCCCCGGACCGCCCGGGACCGCCCGCGACCGCCCGCGACCGCCCGGGACCGCCCCGGACCACCCGGGACCGCCCTGGACCGCCCGGGACCGCCCCGGACCGCCGGGACCGACCCGGACCGCCCGGGACCGCCCGGGACCGCCCGGGACCGCCCGGGACCACCCAGGACCGCCCGGAACCGCCCGGGAACGCCCGGGACCGCCCGGGACCGCCAGGGACCGCCCGGGACCGCCCGGGACCGTCCGGACCGTCCGGGACCGCCCAGGACCGCACGGGACCGCCCGGGACCGCCCCGGACCGCCCGCGACCGCCCCGGACCGCCCGGGACCACCCCGGACCGCCCGTGACCGCCCCAGACCGCCTGGGATCGCCCCGGACCGCCCGGGACCGCCCCGGACCGCCCGGGACCGCCCCGGACCGCCCGGACCGCCCCGGACCGCCTGGGACCACCCCGGACCGCCCGGGACTCACCGGGACCTCCCGGGACCGCCCGGGACCGCCCGGGACCGGCCGGGACCGCCCCGGCCCGCCCGGGACCGCCCGGGACCGCCCCGGACCGCCCGGGACCGCCCCGGACCGCCCGGGACCGCCCGGGACCGCCCGGGACCGCCCGGGACCGCCCCGACCGCCCGGACCGCCCGGGACCGCCCGGGACCGCCCGGGACCGCTCGGGACCGCCCGGGACCGCCCTGGAATGCCCGGGACCGCCTGGGACCGCCCGGGACCGCCCGGGACCACCCCGGACCGCCCCGGACCGCCCGGGACCGCCCTGGAATGCCCGGGACCGCCTGGGACCGCCCGGGACCGCATGGGACCGCCCGGGACCGCCCAGGACCGCTCGGGACCGCCCGGGACCGCCCTGGAATGCCCGGGACCGCCTGGGACCGCCCGGGACCGCCCGGGACCGCCCCGGACCGCCCCGGACCGCCCGGGACCGCCCCAGACCGCCCGGGACCGCCCGGGACCGACCGGGACCGCCCGGGACCGCCCGGGACCGCCTGGGAGTGCCCGGGACCGCCTGGGACCGCCCGGGACCGCCCGGGACCGCCCCGGACCGCCCCGGACTGCCCCGGACCGCCCAGGACCGCCCCAGACCGCCCGGGACCGCCTGGGACCGACCGGGACCGCCCGGGACCGCCCGGGACCGCCTGGGAGTGCCCGGGACCGCCCGGGACCGCCCGGGACCGCCCGGGACCGCCCGCGACCGCCCCGGACCGCCCGGGACCGCCCGCGACCGCCCGCGACCGCCCGGGACCGCCCCGGACCACCCGGGACCGCCCTGGACCGCCCGGGACCGCCCCAGACCGCCCGGGACCGACCCGGACCGCCCGCGACCGCCCGGGACCGCCCCGGACCACCCGGGACCGCCCTGGACCGCCCGGGACCGCCCCAGACCGCCCGGGACCGACCCGGACCGCCCGGGACCGCCCGGGACCGCGCGGGACCGCCCGGGACCGCCCGGGACCGCCTGGGAGTGCCCGGGACCGCCTGGGACCGCCCGGGACCGCCCGGGACCGCCCCGGACCGCCCCGGACTGCCCCGGACCGCCCAGGACCGCCCCAGACCGCCCGGGACCGCCTGGGACCGACCGGGACCGCCCGGGACCGCCAGGGACCGCCTGGGACCGCCCGGGACCGCCCGGGACCGCCCCGGACCGCCCCGGACCGCCCGGGACCGCCCCAGACCGCCCGCGACCGCCCGGGACCGACCGGGACCGCCCGGGACCGCCCGGGACCGCCTGGGACCGCCCGGGACCGCCCGGGACCGCCCCGGACCGCGCCGGACCGCCCCAGACTGCCCGGGACCGCCTGGGACCGCCCGGGACCGCCCGGGACCGCCCCGGACCGCCCCGGACCGCCCCGGACCGCCCAGGACCGCCCCAGACCGCCCGGGACCGCCTGGGACCGACCGGGACCGCCCAGGACCGCCCGGGACCGCCTGGGAGTGCCCGGGACCGCCCGGGACCGCCCGGGACCGCCCGGGACCGCCCCGGACCGCCCGGGACCGCCCGCGACCGCCCGCAACCGCCCAGGACCGCCCGGGACCGCCCGGGACCTCCGGGACCGCCCGGGACCGCCCCGGACCGCCCGGGAGCGCCCCGGACCGCCAGGGACCGCCCCGGACCGTCCGGGACCGCTCGGGACCGCCCCGGACCGCCCAGGACCTCCCGGGAGCGCACGGGACCGCCAGGACCGCCCAGGACCGCCCGGGACTGCCCCGGACCGCCCGGGACTGCCCGGGACCGCCCCGGACCGCCCGGGACCGCCTGGGACCGCCCGGGACCGCCCGGGACCGCCCGGGACCGTCCATACCGTCCTGGACCGCTCGGGACCGCACGGGACCGCCCAGGACCGCCCCGGACCGCCCAGGACCGCCCCGGACTGCCCGGGACCGCCCCGGACCGCCCGGGACCGCCCCGGACCACCCGGGACCGCCCGGGACCGCCCGGGACAGCCCGGGACCGCCCGGGACCGCCTGGGACCGCCCGAGACCGCCCCGGACCGCCCAGGACCGCTCGGGACCGCCCGGGACCGCCCGGGACCGCCCCGGACCACCCGGGACCGCCCTGGACCGCCCGGGACCGCCCCGGACCGCCCGGGACCGACCCAGACCGCCCGGGACCGCCCGGGACCGCCCGGGACCGCCCAGGACCGCCCGGGACCGCCCGGGAACGCCCGGGACCGCCCGGGACCGCCAGGGACCGCCCGGGACCGCCCGGGACCGTCCGGACCGTCCGGGACCGCCCAGGACCGCACGGGACCGCCCGGGACCGCCCCGGACCACCCGCGACCGCCCCGGACCGCCCGGGACCACCCCGGACCGCCCGTGACCGCCCCGGACCGCCTGGGATCGCCCCGGACCGCCCGGGACCGCCCCGGACCGCCCGGGACCGCCCCGGACCGCCCGGACCGCCCCGGACCGCCTGGGACCACCCGGACCGCCCGGGACTGACCGGGACCTCCCGGGACCGCCCGGGACCGCCCGGGACCGGCCGGGACCGCCCCGGCCCGCCCGGGACCGCCCGGGACCGCCCCGGACCGCCCGGGACCGCCCCGGACCGCCCGGGCCGCCCGGGACCGCCCGGGACCGCCCGGGACCGCCCCGGACCGCCCGGGACCGCCCGGGACCGCCCGGGACCGCTCGGGACCGCCCGGGACCGCCCTGGCATGCCCGGGACCGCCTGGGACCGCCCGGGACCGCCCAGGACTGCCCGGGACCGCCCGGGAGTGCCCGAGACCGCCCGGGACCGCCAGGGACCGCCCCGGGACCGCCCGGGACCGCCCGCGACCGCCCCGGACCGCCTGGGACCGCCCGGGACCGCCCGGGAACGCCCGGGACCGCCCGGGACCGCCTGGGACCGCCCGGGACCGCCCGGGAACGCCCCGGACCGCCCCGGACCGCCCGGGACCGCGCCAGACCGCCCGGGACCGCCCGGGACCGACCGGGACCGCCCGGGACCACCCGGGACCGCCTGGGAGTGCCCGGGACCGCCTGGGACCGCCCGGGACCGCCCGGGACCGCCCCGGACCGCCCCGGACTGCCCCGGACCGCCCAGAACCGCCCCAGACCGCCCGGGACCGCCTGGGACCGACCGGGACCGCCCGGGACCGCCCGGGACCGCCTGGGAGTGCCCGGGACCGCCCGGGACCGCCCGGGACCGCCCGGGACCGCCCGGGACCGCCCCGGACCGCCCGGGACCGCCCAGGACCGCCCGGGACCGCCCGGGACCGCCCGGGACCGCCCGGGACCGCCCCAGACCGCCCGGGACCGACCCGGACCGCCCGGGACCGCCCGGGACCGCCCTTGACCGCCCGGGACCACCCAGGACTGCCCCGGACCGCCAGGGACCGCCCCGGACCGCCCGGGACCGCCCGCGACCGCCCGGGACCGCCCAGGACCGCCCAGGACCGCCCGCGACCGCCCGGGATCGCCCGGGACCGCTCGGGACCGCCCGGGACCGCCCCCGGACCACCCGGGACCGCCTGGGAGTGCCCGGGACCGCCCGGGACCGCCCGGGACCGCCCGGGACCGCCCCGGACCGCCCGGGACCGCCCGCGACCGCCCGCAACCGCCCAGGACCGCCCGGGACCGCCCGGGACCTCCGGGACCGCCCGGGACCACCCCGGACCGCCCGGGAGCGCCCCGGACCGCCCGGGACCGCCCCGGACCGTCCGGGACCGCTCGGGACCGCCCCGGACCGCCCAGGACCTCCCGGGAGCGCACGGGACCGCCCAGGACCGCCCAGGACCGCTCGGGACTGCCCCGGACCGCCCGGGACTGCCCGGGACCGCCCCGGACCGCCCGGGACCGCCTGGGACCGCCCGGGACTGCCCGGGACCGCCCGGGACCGTCCAGACCGTCCTGGACCGCTCGGGACCGCACGGAACCGCCCGGGACCGCCCCGGACCGCCCAGGACCGCCCCGGACTGCCCGGGACCGCCCCGGACCGCCCGGGACCGCCCCGGACCACCCGGGACCGCCCGGGACCGCCCGGGACAGCCCGGGACCGCCCGGGACCGCCTGGGACCGCCCGAGACCGCCCCGGACCGCCCAGGACCGCTCGGGACCGCCCGGGACCGCCCGGGACCGCCCCGGACCACCCGGGACCGCCCTGGACCGCCCGGGACCGCCCCGGACCGCCCGGGACCGACCCGGACCGCCCGGGACCGCCCGGGACCGCCCGGGACCGCCCAGGACCGCCCGGGACCGCCCGGGAACGCCCGGGACCGCCCGGGACCGCCAGGGACCGCCCGGGACCGCCCGGGACCGTCCGGACCGTCCGGGACCGCCCAGGACCGCACGGACCGCCCGGGACCGCCCCGGACCGCCCGCGACCGCCCCGGACCGCCCGGGACCACCCCGGACCGCCCGTGACCGCCCCGGACCGCCTGGGATCGCCCCGGACCGCCCGGGACCGCCCCGGACCGCCCGGGACCGCCCCGGACCGCCCGGACCGCCCCGGACCGCCTGGGACCACCCCGGACCGCCCGGGACTGACCGGGACCTCCCGGGACCGCCCGGGACCGCCCGGTACCGGCCGGGACCGCCCCGGCCGCCCGGGACCGCCCGGGACCGCCCCGGACCGCCCGGGACCGCCCCGGACCGCCCGGGACCGCCCGGGACCGCCCGGGACCGCCCGGGACCGCCCCGGACCGCCCGGGACCGCCCGGGACCGCCCGGGACCGCTCGGGACCGCCCGGACCGCCCTGGAATGCCCGGGACCGCCTGGGACCGCCCGGGACCGCCCAGGACTGCCCGGGACCGCCCGGGAGTGCCCGAGACCGCCCGGGACCGCCAGGGACCGCCCGGGACCGCCCGGGACTGCCCGCGACCGCCCCGGACCGCCTGGGACCGCCCGGGACCGCCCGGGAACGCCCGGGACCGCCCGGGACCGCCTGGGACCGCCCGGGACCGCCCGGGAACGCCCCGGACCGCCCCGGACCGCCCGGGACCGCGCCAGACCGCCCGGGACCGCCCGGGACCGACCGGGACCGCCCGGGACCGCCCGGGACCGCCTGGGAGTGCCCGGGACCGCCTGGGACCGCCCGGGACCGCCCGGGACCGCCCCGGACCGCCCCGGACTGCCCCGGACCGCCCAGAACCGCCCCAGACCGCCCGGGACCGCCTGGGACCGACCGGGACCGCCCGGGACCGCCCGGGACCGCCTGGGAGTGCCCGGGAACGCCCGGGACCGCCCGGGACCGCCCGGGACCGCCCGGGACCGCCCCGGACCGCCCGGGACCGCCCAGGACCGCCCGGGACCGCCCAGGACCGCCCGGGACCGCCCGGGACCGCCCCAGACCGCCCGGGACCGACCCGGACCGCCCGGGACCGCCCGGGACCGCCCTTGACCGCCCGGGACCACCCAGGACTGCCCCGGACCGCCAGGGACCGCCCCGGACCGCCCGGGACCACCCGCGACCGCCCGGGACCGCCCAGGACCGCCCAGGACCGCCCGCGACCGCCCGGGATCGCCCGGGACCGCTCGGGACCGCCCGGGACCGCCCCGGACCACCCGGGACCGCCCCAGACCGCCCGGGACCGCCCCGGACCGCCCGTGACCGCCCTGGACCGCCCGGGACCGCCCCGGACCGCCCGGGACCGCCCCGGACCGCCCCGGACCGCCAGGGACCGCCCGGGACCGCCTGGGACCGCCCGGGACCGCCCGGGACCGCCCGGGACGGCCCGGGACCACAACGGACCGCCCGGGACCGCCCGGGACCGCCCGGGACCGCCCAGGACCGCCCAGGACCGCCCGGGACCGCCCGGGACCGCCCCGGACCGCCCCGGACCGCCCGGGACCGCCCGCGACCAGCCGGGACCGCCCGGGACCGCCCGGGACCGCCCCGGATCGCCCGGGACCGCCCCGGACCGCCCGGGACCGCCCCGGACCGCCCGGGACCGCCCGGGACCACCCGGGACCGCCCGGGACCACCCGGGACCGCCCGGGACCGCCCTGGACCGCCCGGGACCGCCCTGGAACGCCCCGGACCGCCCAGGACCGGCCCGGACCGCCCGGGACCGCCCCGGACCGCCCGGGACCGCCCCGGACTGCCCGGGACCACCCGGGACCGCCCGGGACCGCCCTGGACCGCCCGGGACCGCCCTGGAACGCCCCGGACCGCCCAGGACCGGCCCGGACCGCCCGGGACCGCCCCGGACCGCCCGGGACCGCCCCGGACCGCCCCGGACCGTCCGGGACCGCCCTGGACCGCCCGGGACCGCCCGGGACGGCCCTGGAACGCCCGGGACCGCCCGGGACCGCCCGGGACCGCCCAGGACCGTCCGGACCGTCTGGGACCGCCCGGGACCACACGGGACCGCCCGGGACCGCCCCGGACCGCCCGGGACCGCCCGGGACTGCCCCAGACCGCCCGGGACCGCCCGGGACCGCCCCGGACCGCCCGGGACCGCCCGGGACCGCCCGGGACCGCCCAGGACCGCCCGGGACCGCCCCGGACCGCCCCGGACCGCCCGGGACCGCCCTGGACCGCCCGGGACCGCCCGGGACCGCCCGGGACCGCCTCGGATCGCCCGGGACCGCCCCGGACCGCCCGGGACCGCCCCGGACCGCCGGGGGACTGCCCGGGACCGCCCGGGACCGCCCGGGACCACCCGGGACCGCCCGGGTCCGCCCTGGATCGCCCGGGACTGCCCTGCAACGCCCCGGACCGCCCAGGACCGGCCCGGACCGCCCGGGACCGCCCCGGACCGCTCGGGACCCCCCCGGACTGCCCGGGATTGCCCGGGACCGCCCGGGACCGCCCCGGACCGCTCGGGACCGCCCGGGACCGCCCCGGACTGCCCGCGACCACCCGGGACTGCCCCGGACTGGCCCGGACCGCCCCGGACCGCCCGGGACCGCCCGGGACCGCCCGGGACCGCCCGGGACCGCCCCGGACCGCCCGCAACCGCCCCGGACTGCCCGGGACCGCCCGGGACCGCCCGGGACCGCCCCGGACCACTCGGTACCGCCCGGGACCGCCCCGGACTGCCCGGGACCGCCCGGGACCGCCCGGGACCGCCCCGGCCCGCCTAGGACCGCCCAGGACCGCCCCGGACCGCCCCGGACCGCCCGGGACCGCCCGGGACCGCCCGGGACCGCCCAGGACCGCCCGGGACCGCCCCGGACCGCCCGGGAGCGCCCGAGACTGCCCGGGACCGCCCGGGACCGCCCGGGACCGCCCAGGACCGCCCGGGACCGCCCTTGACCGCCCGGGACCACCCAGGACTGCCCCGGACCGCCAGGGACCGCCCCGGACCGCCCGGGACCCCCCGCGACCGCCCGGGACCGCCCAGGACCGCCCAGGACCGCCCGCGACCGCCCGGGATCGCCCGGGACCGCTCGGGACCGCCCGGGACCGCCCCGGACCGCCCGGGACCGCCCCGGACCGCCCGGGACCGCCCCGGACCGCCCGTGACCGCCCTGGACCGCCCGGGACCGCGCCGGACCGCCCGGGACCGCCCCGGACTGCCCCGGACCGCCAGGGACCGCCCGGGACCGCCCGGGACCGCCCGGGACCGCCCAGGACCGCCCGGGATGGCCCGGGACCACAACGGACCGCCCGGGACCGCCCGGGACCGCCCGGGACCGCCCAGGACCGCCCGGGACCGCCCGGGACCGCCCCGGACCGCCCCGGACCGCCCGGGACCGCCCGGGACCGCCCGGGACCGCCCGGGACCGCCCGGGACCGCCCCGGATCGCCCGGGACCGCCCCGGACCGCCCGGGACCGCCCCGGACCGCCCGGGACCGCCCGGGACCGCCCGGGACCGCCCGGGACCACCCGGGACCGCCCGGGACCGCCCTGGACCGCCCGGGACCGCCCTGGAACGCCCCGGACCGCCCAGGACCGGCCCGGACTGCCCGGGACTGCCCCGGACCGCCCGGGACCGCCCCGGACTGCCCGGGACCGCCCGGGACCGCCCGGGACCGCCCCGGACCGCCCGGGACCGCCCGGGACCGCCCCGGACTGCCCGGGACCGCCCGGGACCACCCCGGACTGGCCCGGACTGCCCCGGACCGCCCGGGACCGCCCGGGACCGCCCGGGACCGCCCGGGACCGCCCGGGACCGCCCCGGACCGCCCGCGACCGCCCCGGACTGCCCGGGAACGCCCGGGACCGCCCGGGACCGCCCCGGACCGCCCGGGACCGCCCGGGACCGCCCCGGACTGCCCAGGACCGCCCGGGACCGCCCGGGACCGCCCCGGCCCGCCTGGGACCGCCCAGGACCGCCCCGGACCGCCCCAAGCAATATGGCTGACTTGGAAGTCACCTATACAAGACAACCAGCACAATGTCCCCCATGCAATATGGCTGACTTGGAAGTCACCTATAGGACATGGCCACCAGCACAATGTCCCCCATGCAATATGGCTGACTTGGAAGTCACCTATACAATACAACCAGCACAATGTCCCCCATGCAATATGGCTGACTTGGAAGTCACCTATACAATACAACCAGCACAATGTCCCCCAAGCAATATGGCTGACTTGGAAGTCACCTATAGAACATGGCCACCAGCACAATGTCCCCCAAGCAATATGGCTGACTTGGAAGTCACCTATAGAACATGGCAACCAGCACAATGTCCCCCAAGCAATATGGCTGACTTGGAAGTCACCTATACAAGACAACCAGCACAATGTCCCCCATGCAATATGCTGACTTGGAAGTCACCTATAGGACATGGCAACCAGCACAATGTCCCCCATGCAATATGGCTGACTGGGAAGTCACCTATAGAACATGGCCACCAGCACAATGTCCCCCAAGCAATATGGCTCACTTGGAAGTCACCTATACAATACAACCAGCACAATGTCCCCCATGCAATATGGCTGACTTGGAAGTCACCTATACAATACAACCAGCACAATGTCCCAAATGCAATATGGCTGACTTGGAAGTCACCTATAGAACATGGCCACCAGCACAATGTCCCCCATGCAATATGGCTGACTTGGAAGTCACCTATACAACATGGCAACCAGCACAATGTCCCCCATGCAATATGGCTGACTTGGAAGTCACCTATACAATACAACCAGCACAATGTCCCCCAAGCAATATGGCTGACTTGGAAGTCACCTATACAATACAACCAGCACAATGTCCCAAATACAATATGGCTGACTTGGAAGACACCTATAGAACATGGCCACCAGCACAATGTCCCCCATGCAATATGGCTGACTTGGAAGTCACCTATAGAACATGGCAACCAGCACAATGTCCGCCAAGCAATATGGCTGACTTGGAAGTCACCTATACAAGACAACCAGCACAATTTCCCCCATGCAATATGGCTGACTTGAAAGTCACCTATAGGACATGGCAACCAGCACAACGTCCCCCATGCAATATGGCTGACTTGGAAGTCACCTATACAATACAACCAGCACAATGTCCCCCATGCAATATGGCTGACTTGGAAGTCACCTATACAACATGGCAACCAGCACAATGTCCCCCATGCAATATGGCTGACTTGGAAGTCACCTATAGAACATGGCCACCAGCACAATGTCCCCCATGCAATATGGCTGACTTGGATGTCACATATACAACATGGCAACCAGCACAATGTCCCCCAAGCAATATGGCTGACTTGGAAGTCACCTATAGAACATGGCCACCAGCACAATGTCCCCCAAGCAATATGGCTGACTTGGAAGTCACCTATAGAACATGGCAACCAGCACAATGTCCCCCAAGCAATATGGCTGACTTGGAAGTCACCTATACAAGACAACCAGCACAATGTCCCCCATGCAATATGGCTGACTTGGAAGTCACCTATAGGACATGGCAACCAGCACAATGTCCCCCATGCAATATGGCTGACTTGGAAGTCACCTATAGAACATGGCCACCAGCACAATGTCCCCCAAGCAATATGGCTGACTTGGAAGTCACCTATACAACATGGCAACCAGCACAATGTCCCCCATGCAATATGGCTGACATGGAAGTCACCTATACAATACAACCAGCACAATGTCCCCCATGCAATATGGCTGACTTGGAAGTCACCTATACAATACAACCAGCACAATGTCCCAAATGCAATATGGCTGACTTGGAAGTCACCTATAGAACATGGCCACCAGCACAATGTCCCCCATGCAATATGGCTGACTTGGAAGTCACCTATACAACATGGCAACCAGCACAATGTCCCCCATGCAATATGGCTGACTTGGAAGTCACCTATACAATACAACCAGCACAATGTCCCCCAAGCAATATGGCTGACTTGGAAGTCACCTATACAAGACAACCAGCACAATGTCCCCCATGCAATATGGCTGACTTGGAAGTCACCTATGCAATACAACCAGCACAATGTCCCCCATGCAATATGGCTGATTTGAAAGTCACCTATACAACACAACCAGCACAATGTCCCCCATGCAATATGGCTGACTTGGAAGTCACCTATACAAGACAACCAGCACAATGTCCCAAATGCAATATGGCTGACTTGGAAGTCACCTATAGAACATGGCCACCAGCACAATGTCCACCATGCAATATGGCTGACTTGGAAGTCACCTATACAACATGGCAACCAGCACAATTTCCCCCATGCAATATGGCTGACTTGGAAGTCACCTATACAATACAACCAGCACAATGTCCCCCAAGCAATATGGCTGACTTGGAAGTCACCTATACAATACAACCAGCACAATGTCCCCCAAGCAATATGGCTGACTTGGAAGTCACCTATAGAAAATGGCCACCAGCACAATGTCCCCCAAGCAATATGGCTGACTTGGAAGTCACCTATAGAACATGGCAACCAGCACAATGTCCCCCAAGCAATATGGCTGACTTGGAAGTCACCTATACAAGACAACCAGCACAATGTCCCCCATGCAATATGGCTGACTTGGAAGTCACCTATAGGACATGGCAACCAGCACAATGTCCCCCATGCAATATGGCTGACTTGGAAGTCACCTATAGAACATGGCCACCAGCACAATGTCCCCCAAGCAATATGGCTCACTTGGAAGTCACCTATACAATACAACCAGCACAATGTCCCCCATGCAATATGGCTGACTTGGAAGTCACCTATACAATACAACCAGCACAATGTCCCAAATGCAATATGGCTGACTTGGAAGTCACCTATAGAACATGGCAACCAGCACAATGTCCCCCATGCAATATGGCTGACTTGGAAGTCACCTATACAACATGGCAACCAGCACAATGGCCCCCATGCAATATGGCTGACTTGGAAGTCACCTATACAATACAACCAGCACAATGTCCCCCAAGCAATATGGCTGACTTGGAAGTCACCTATACAAGACAACCAGCACAATGTCCCCCATGCAATATGGCTGACTTGGAAGTCACCTATACAATACAACCAGCACAATGTCCCCCATGCAATATGGCTGATTTGGAAGTCACCTATACAACACAACCAGCACAATGTCCCCCATGCAATATGGCTGACTTGGAAGTCACCTATACAATACAACCAGCACAATGTCCCCCATGCAATATGGCTGACTTGGAAGTCACCTATACAATACAACCAGCACAATGTCCCAAATGCAATATGGCTGACTTGGAAGTCACCTATAGAACATGGCCACCAGCACAATGTCCCCCATGCAATATGGCTGACTTGGAAGTCACCTATACAACATGGCAACCTTCACAATGTCCCCCATGCAATATGGCTGACTTGGAAGTCACCTATACAATACAACCAGCACAATGTCCCCCAAGCAATATGGCTGACTTGGAAGTCACCTATACAAGACAACCAGCACAATGTCCCCCATGCAATATGGCTGACTTGGAAGTCACCTATACAATACAACCAGCACAATGTCCCCCATGCAATATGGCTGATTTGGAAGTCACCTATACAACACAACCAGCACAATGTCCCCCATGCAATATGGCTGACTTGGAAGTCACCTATACAAGACAACCAGCACAATGTCCCAAATGCAATATGGCTGACTTGGAAGTCACCTATAGAACATGGCCACCAGCACAATGTCCACCATGCAATATGGCTGACTTGGAAGTCACCTATACAACATGGCAACCAGCACAATTTCCCCCATGCAATATGGCTTACTTGGAAGTCACCTATACAATACAACCAGCACAATGTCCCCCAAGCAATATGGCTGACTTGGAAGTCACCTATACAAGACAACCAGCACAATGTCCCCCATGCAATATGGCTGACTTGGAAGTCACCTATAGGACAATGCCACCAGCACAATGTCCCCCATGCAATATGGCTGACTTGGATGTCACCTATACAATACAACCAGCACAATGTCCCCCATGCAATATGGCTGACTTGGAAGTCACCTATACAATACAACCAGCATAATGTCCCCCAAGCAATATGGCTGACTTGGAAGTCACCTATAGAACATGGCCACCAGCACAATGTCCCCCAAGCAATATGGCTGACTTGGAAGTCACCTATAGAACATGGCAACCAGCACAATGTCCCCCAAGCAATATGGCTGACTTGGAAGTCACCTATACAAGACAACCAGCACAATGTCCCCCATGCAATATGGCTGACTTGGAAGTCACCTATAGGACATGGCAACCAGCACAATGTCCCCCATGCAATATGGCTGACTTGGAAGTCACCTATACAATACAACCAGCACAATGTCCCAAATGCAATATGCCTGACTTGGAAGTCACCTATAGAACATGGCCACCAGCACAATGTCCCCCATGCAATATGGCTGACTTGGAAGTCACCTATACAACATGGCAACCAGCACAATGTCCCCCATGCACTATGGCTGACTTGGAAGTCACCTATACAATACAACCAGCACAATGTCCCCCAAGCAATATGGCTGACTTGGAAGTCACCTATACAAGACAACCAGCACAATGTCCCCCATGCAATATGGCTGACTTGGAAGTCACCTATACAATACAACCAGCACAATGTCCCCCATGCAATATGGCTGACTTGGAAGTCACCTATAGAACATGGCCACCAGCACAATGTCCACCATGCAATATGGCTGACTTGGAAGTCACCTATAGCACATGGCAACCAGCACAATTTCCCCCATGCAATATGGCTGACTTGGAAGTCACCTATACAATACAACCAGCACAATGTCCCCAAAGCAATATGGCTGACTTGGAAGTCACCTATACAAGACAACCAGCACAATGTCCCCCATGCAATATGGCTGACTTGGAAGTCACCTATAGGACATGGCCACCAGCACAATGTCCCTCATGCAATATGGCTGACTTGGAAGTCACCTATACAATACAACCAGCACAATGTCCCCCATGCAATATGGCTGACTTGGAAGTCACCTATACAATACAACCAGCACAATGTCCCCCAAGCAATATGGCTGACTTGGAAGTCACCTATAGAACATGGCCACCAGCACAATGTCCCCCAAGCAATATGGCTGACTTGGAAGTCACCTATAGAACATGGCAACCAGCACAATGTCCCGCAAGCAATATGGCTGACTTGGAAGTCACCTATACAAGACAACCAGCACAATGTCCCCCATGCAATATGGCTGACTTGGAAGTCACCTATAGGACATGGCAACCAGCACAATGTCCCCCATGCAATATGGCTGACTTGGAAGTCACCTATAGAACATGGCCACCAGCACAATGTCCCCCAAGCAATATGGCTCACTTGGAAGTCACCTATACAATACAACCAGCACAATGTCCCCCATGCAATATGGCTGACTTGGAAGTCACCTATAGGACAATGCCACCAGCACAATGTCCCCCATGCAATATGGCTGACTTGGATGTCACCTATACAATACAACCAGCACAATGTCCCCCATGCAATATGGCTGACTTGGAAGTCACCTATACAATACAACCAGCACAATGTCCCCCAAGCAATATGGCTGACTTGGAAGTCACCTATAGAACATGGCCACCAGCACAATGTCCCCCAAGCAATATGGCTGACTTGGAAGTCACCTATAGAACATGGCAACCAGCACAATGTCCCCCAAGCAATATGGCTGACTTGGAAGTCACCTATACAAGACAACCAGCACAATGTCCCCCATGCAATATGGCTGACTTGGAAGTCACCTATAGGACATGGCAACCAGCACAATGTCCCCCATGCAATATGGCTGACTTGGAAGTCACCTATAGAACATGGCCACCAGCACAATGTCCCCCAAGCCATATGGCTCACTTGGAAGTCATCTATACAATACAACCAGCACAATGTCCCCCATGCAATATGGCTGACTTGGAAGTCACCTATACAATACAACCAGCACAATGTCCCAAATGCAATATGGCTGACTTGGAAGTCACCTATAGAACATGGCCACCAGCACAATGTCCCCCATGCAATATGGCTGACTTGGAAGTCACCTATACAACATGGCAACCAGCACAATGTCCCCCATGCACTATGGCTGACTTGGAAGTCACCTATACAATACAACCAGCACAATGTCCCCCAAGCAATATGGCTGACTTGGAAGTCACCTATACAAGACAACCAGCACAATGTCCCCCATGCAATATGGCTGACTTGGAAGTCACCTATACAATACAACCAGCACAATGTCCCCCATGCAATATGGCTGACTTGGAAGTCACCTATACAAGACAACCAGCACAATGTCCCAAATGCAATATGGCTGACTTGGAAGTCACCTATAGAACATGGCCACCAGCACAATGTCCACCATGCAATATGGCTGACTTGGAAGTCACCTATAGCACATGGCAACCAGCACAATTTCCCCCATGCAATATGGCTGACTTGGAAGTCACATATACAATACAACCAGCACAATGTCCCCCAAGCAATATGGCTGACTTGGAAGTCACCTATACAAGACAACCAGCACAATGTCCCCCATGCAATATGGCTGACTTGGAAGTCACCTATAGGACATGGCCACCAGCACAATGTCCCCCATGCAATATGGCTGACTTGGAAGTCACCTATACAATACAACCAGCACAATGTCCCCCATGCAATATGGCTGACTTGGAAGTCACCTATACAATACAACCAGCACAATGTCCCCCAAGCAATATGGCTGACTTGGAAGTCACCTATAGAACATGGCCACCAGCACAATGTCCCCCAAGCAATATGGCTGACTTGGAAGTCACCTATAGAACATGGCAACCAGCACAATGTCCCGCAAGCAATATGGCTGACTTGGAAGTCACCTATACAAGACAACCAGCACAATGTCCCCCATGCAATATGGCTGACTTGGAAGTCACCTATAGGACATGGCAACCAGCACAATGTCCCCCATGCAATATGGCTGACTTGGAAGTCACCTATAGAACATGGCCACCAGCACAATGTCCCCCATGCAATATGGCTGACTTGGATGTCACCTATACAATACAACCAGCACAATGTCCCCCATGCAATATGGCTGACTTGGAAGTCACCTATACAATACAACCAGCACAATGTCCCAAATGCAATATGGCTGACTTGGAAGTCACCTATAGAACATGGCCACCAGCACAATGTCCCCCATGCATTATGGCTGACTTGGAAGTCACCTATACAACATGGCAACCAGCACAATGTCCCCCATGCAATATGGCTGACTTGGAAGTCACCTATACAATACAACCAGCACAATGTCCCCCAAGCAATATGGCTGACTTGGAAGTCACCTATACAAGACAACCAGCACAATGTCCCCCATGCAATATGGCTGATTTGGAAGTCACCTATACAACACAACCAGCACAATGTCCCCCATGCAATATGGCTGACTTGGAAGTCACCTATACAATACAACCAGCACAATGTCCCCCATGCAATATGGCTGACTTGGAAGTCACCTATACAATACAACCAGCACAATGTCCCAAATGCAATATGGCTGACTTGGAAGTCACCTATAGAACATGGCCACCAGCACAATGTCCCCCATGCAATATGGCTGACTTGGAAGTCACCTATACAACATGGCAACCAGCACAATGTCCCCCATGCAATATGGCTGACTTGGAAGTCACCTATACAATACAACCAGCACAATGTCCCCCAAGCAATATGGCTGACTTGGAAGTCACCTATACAAGACAACCAGCACAATGTCCCCCATGCAATATGGCTGACTTGGAAGTCACCTATACAATACAACCAGCACAATGTCCCCCATGCAATATGGCTGACTTGGAAGTCACCTATACAAGACAACCAGCACAATGTCCCAAATGCAATATGGCTGACTTGGAAGTCACCTATAGAACATGGCCACCAGCACAATGTCCACCATGCAATATGGCTGATTTGGAAGTCACCTATACAACATGGCAACCAGCACAATTTCACCCATGCAATATGGCTGACTTGGAAGTCACCTATACAATACAACCAGCACAATGTCCCCCAAGCAATATGGCTGACTTGGAAGTCACCTATACAAGACAACCAGCACAATGTCCCCCATGCAATATGGCTGACTTGGAAGTCACCTATAGGACATGGCCACCAGCACAATGTCCCCCATGCAATATGGCTGACTTGGAAGTCACCTATACAATACAACCAGCACAATGTCCCCCATGCAATATGGCTGACTTGGAAGTCACCTATACAATACAACCAGCACAATGTCCCCCAAGCAATATGGCTGACTTGGAAGTCACCTATAGAACATGGCCACCAGCACAATGTCCCCCAAGCAATATGGCTGACTTGGAAGTCACCTATAGAACATGGCAACCAGCACAATGTCCCCCAAGCAATATGGCTGACTTGGAAGTCACCTATACAAGACAACCAGCACAATGTCCCCCATGCAATATGGCTGACTTGGAAGTCACCTATAGGACATGGCAACCAGCACAATGTCCCCCATGCAATATGGCTGACTTGGAAGTCACCTATAGAACATGGCCACCAGCACAATGTCCCCCAAGCCATATGGCTCACTTGGAAGTCACCTATACAATACAACCAGCACAATGTCCCCCATGCAATATGGCTGACTTGGAAGTCACCTATACAATACAACCAGCACAATGTCCCAAATGCAATATGGCTGACTTGGAAGTCACCTATAGAACATGGCCACCAGCACAATGTCCCCCATGCAATATGGCTGACTTGGAAGTCACCTATACAACATGGCAACCAGCACAATGTCCCCCATGCAATATGGCTGACTTGGAAGTCACCTATACAATACAACCAGCACAATGTCCCCCAAGCAATATGGCTGACTTGGAAGTCACCTATACAAGACAACCAGCACAATGTCCCCCATGCAATATGGCTGACTTGGAAGTCACCTATACAATACAACCAGCACAATGTCCCCCATGCAATATGGCTGATTTGGAAGTCACCTATACAACACAACCAGCACAATGTCCCCCATGCAATATGGCTGACTTGGAAGTCACCTATACAAGACAACCAGCACAATGTCCCAAATGCAATATGGCTGACTTGGAAGTCACCTATAGAACATGGCCACCAGCACAATGTCCACCATGCAATATGGCTGACTTGGAAGTCACCTATACAACATGGCAACCAGCACAATTTCCCCCATGCAATATGGCTGACTTGGAAGTCACCTATACAATACAACCAGCACAATGTCCCCCAAGCAATATGGCTGACTTGGAAGTCACCTATACAAGACAACCAGCACAATGTCCCCCATGCAACATGGCTGACTTGGAAGTCACCTATAGGACATGGCCACCAGCACAATGTCCCCCATGCAATATGGCTGACTTGGAAGTCACCTATACAATACAACCAGCACAATGTCCCCCATGCAATATGGCTGACTTGGAAGTCACCTATACAATACAACCAGCACAATGTCCCCCAAGCAATATGGCTGACTTGGAAGTCACCTATAGAACATGGCCACCAGCACAATGTCCCCGAAGCAATATGGCTGACTTGGAAGTCACCTATAGAACATGGCAACCAGCACAATGTCCCCCAAGCAATATGGCAGACTTGGAAGTCACCTATACAAGACAACCAGCACAATGTCCCCCATGCAATATGGCTGACTTGGAAGTCACCTATAGGACATGGCAACCAGCACAATGTCCCCCATGCAATATGGCTGACTTGGAAGTCACCTATAGAACATGGCCACCAGCACAATGTCCCCCAAGCCATATGGCTCACTTGGAAGTCACCTATACAATACAACCAGCACAATGTCCCCCATGCAATATGGCTGACTTGGAAGTCACCTATACAATACAACCAGCACAATGTCCCAAATGCAATATGGCTGACTTGGAAGTCACCTATAGAACATGGCCACCAGCACAATGTCCCCCATGCAATATGGCTGACTTGGAAGTCACCTATACAACATGGCAACCAGCACAATGTCCCCCATGCAATATGGCTGACTTGGAAGTCACCTATACAATACAACCAGCACAATGTCCCCCAAGCAATATGGCTGACTTGGAAGTCACCTATACAATACAACCAGCACAATGTCCCCCAAGCAATATGGCTGACTTGGAAGTCACCTATACAATGCAACCAGCACAATGTCCCCCATGCAATATGGCTGATTTGGAAGTCACCTATACAACACAACCAGCACAATGTCCCCCATGCAATATGGCTGACTTGGAAGTCACCTATACAAGACAACCAGCACAATGTCCCAAATGCAATATGGCTGACTTGGAAGTCACCTATAGAACATGGCCACCAGCACAATGTCCACCATGCAATATGGCTGACTTGGAAGTCACCTATACAACATGGCAACCAGCACAATTTCCCCCATGCAATATGGCTGACTTGGAAGTCACCTATACAATACAACCAGCACAATGTCCCCCAAGCAATATGGCTGACTTGGAAGTCACCTATACAAGACAACCAGCACAATGTCCCCCATGCAATATGGCTGACTTGGAAGTCACCTATAGGACATGGCCACCAGCACAATGTCCTCCATGCAATATGGCTGACTTGGAAGTCACCTATACAATACAACCAGCACAATGTCCCCCATGCAATATGGCTGACTTGGAAGTCACCTATACAATACAACCAGCACAATGTCCCCCAAGCAATATGGCTGACTTGGAAGTCACCTATAGAACATGGCCACCAGCACAATGTCCCCCAAGCAATATGGCTGACTTGGAAGTCACCTATAGAACATGGCAACCAGCACAATGTCCCCCAAGCAATATGGCTGACTTGGAAGTCACCTATACAAGACAACCAGCACAATGTCCCCCATGCAATATGGCTGACTTGGAAGTCACCTATAGGACATGGCAACCAGCACAATGTCCCCCATGCAATATGGCTGACTTGGAAGTCACCTATAGAACATGGCCACCAGCACAATGTCCCCCAAGCCATATGGCTCACTTGGAAGTCACCTATACAATACAACCAGCACAATGTCCCCCATGCAATATGGCTGACTTGGAAGTCACCTATACAATACAACCAGCACAATGTCCCAAATGCAATATGGCTGACTTGGAAGTCACCTATAGAACATGGCCACCAGCAGAATGTCCCCCATGCAATATGGCTGACTTGGAAGTCACCTATACAACATGGCAACCAGCACAATGTCCCCCATGCAATATGGCTGACTTGGAAGTCACCTATACAATACAACCAGCACAATGTCCCAAATGCAATATGGCTGACTTGGAAGTCACCTATAGAACATGGCCACCAGCACAATGTCCCCCATGCAATATGGCTGACTTGGAAGTCACCTATACAACACAACCAGCACAATGTCCCCCATGCAATATGGCTGACTTGGAAGTCACCTATACAAGACAACCAGCACAATGTCCCAAATGCAATATGGCTGACTTGGAAGTCACCTATAGAACATGGCCACCAGCACAATGTCCCCCATGCAATATGGCTGACTTGGAAGTCACCTATACAACATGGCAACCAGCACAATGTCCCCCATGCAATATGGCTGACTTGGAAGTCACCTATACAATACAACCAGCACAATGTCCCCCAAGCAATATGGCTGACTTGAAAGTCACCTATACAAGACAACCAGCACAATGTCCCCCATGCAATATGGCTGACTTGGACGTCACCTATACAATACAACCAGCACAATGTCCCCCATGCAATATGGCTGACTTGGAAGTCACCTATACAACACAACCAGCACAATGTCCACCATGCAATATGGCTGACTTGGAAGTCACCTATACAAGACAACCAGCACAATGTCCCCCATGCAATATGGCTGACTTGGAAGTCTCCTATAGAACATGGCCACCAGCACAATGTCCCCCATGCAATATGGCTGATTTGGAAGTCACCTATACAACATGGCAACCAGCACAATTTCACCCATGCAATATGGCTGACTTGGAAGTCACCTATACAATACAACCAGCACAATGTCCCCCAAGCAATATGGCTGACTTGGAAGTCACCTATACAAGACAACCAGCACAATGTCCCCCATGCAATATGGCTGACTTGGAAGTCACCTATAGGACATGGCCACCAGCACAATGTCCCCCATGCAATATGGCTGACTTGGAAGTCACCTATACAATACAACCAGCACAATGTCCCCCATGCAATATGGCTGACTTGGAAGTCACCTATACAATACAACCAGCACAATGTCCCCCAAGCAATATGGCTGACTTGGAAGTCACCTATAGAACATGGCCACCAGCACAATGTCCCCCAAGCAATATGGCTGACTTGGAAGTCACCTATAGAACATGGCAACCAGCACAATGTCCCCCAAGCAATATGGCTGACTTGGAAGTCACCTATACAAGACAACCAGCACAATGTCCCCCATGCAATATGGCTGACTTGGAAGTCACCTATAGGACATGGCAACCAGCACAATGTCCCCCATGCAATATGGCTGACTTGGAAGTCACCTATAGAACATGGCCACCAGCACAATGTCCCCCAAGCCATATGGCTCACTTGGAAGTCACCTATACAATACAACCAGCACAATGTCCCCCATGCAATATGGCTGACTTGGAAGTCACCTATACAATACAACCAGCACAATGTCCCAAATGCAATATGGCTGACTTGGAAGTCACCTATAGAACATGGCCACCAGCACAATGTCCCCCATGCAATATGGCTGACTTGGAAGTCACCTATACAACATGGCAACCAGCACAATGTCCCCCATGCAATATGGCTGACTTGGAAGTCACCTATACAATACAACCAGCACAATGTCCCCCAAGCAATATGGCTGACTTGGAAGTCACCTATACAAGACAACCAGCACAATGTCCCCCATGCAATATGGCTGACTTGGAAGTCACCTATACAATACAACCAGCACAATGTCCCCCATGCAATATGGCTGATTTGGAAGTCACCTATACAACACAACCAGCACAATGTCCCCCATGCAATATGGCTGACTTGGAAGTCACCTATACAAGACAACCAGCACAATGTCCCAAATGCAATATGGCTGACTTGGAAGTCACCTATAGAACATGGCCACCAGCACAATGTCCACCATGCAATATGGCTGACTTGGAAGTCACCTATACAACATGGCAACCAGCACAATTTCCCCCATGCAATATGGCTGACTTGGAAGTCACCTATACAATACAACCAGCACAATGTCCCCCAAGCAATATGGCTGACTTGGAAGTCACCTATACAAGACAACCAGCACAATGTCCCCCATGCAACATGGCTGACTTGGAAGTCACCTATAGGACATGGCCACCAGCACAATGTCCCCCATGCAATATGGCTGACTTGGAAGTCACCTATACAATACAACCAGCACAATGTCCCCCATGCAATATGGCTGACTTGGAAGTCACCTATACAATACAACCAGCACAATGTCCCCCAAGCAATATGGCTGACTTGGAAGTCACCTATAGAACATGGCCACCAGCACAATGTCCCCGAAGCAATATGGCTGACTTGGAAGTCACCTATAGAACATGGCAACCAGCACAATGTCCCCCAAGCAATATGGCAGACTTGGAAGTCACCTATACAAGACAACCAGCACAATGTCCCCCATGCAATATGGCTGACTTGGAAGTCACCTATAGGACATGGCAACCAGCACAATGTCCCCCATGCAATATGGCTGACTTGGAAGTCACCTATAGAACATGGCCACCAGCACAATGTCCCCCAAGCCATATGGCTCACTTGGAAGTCACCTATACAATACAACCAGCACAATGTCCCCCATGCAATATGGCTGACTTGGAAGTCACCTATACAATACAACCAGCACAATGTCCCAAATGCAATATGGCTGACTTGGAAGTCACCTATAGAACATGGCCACCAGCACAATGTCCCCCATGCAATATGGCTGACTTGGAAGTCACCTATACAACATGGCAACCAGCACAATGTCCCCCATGCAATATGGCTGACTTGGAAGTCACCTATACAATACAACCAGCACAATGTCCCCCAAGCAATATGGCTGACTTGGAAGTCACCTATACAATACAACCAGCACAATGTCCCCCAAGCAATATGGCTGACTTGGAAGTCACCTATACAATGCAACCAGCACAATGTCCCCCATGCAATATGGCTGATTTGGAAGTCACCTATACAACACAACCAGCACAATGTCCCCCATGCAATATGGCTGACTTGGAAGTCACCTATACAAGACAACCAGCACAATGTCCCAAATGCAATATGGCTGACTTGGAAGTCACCTATAGAACATGGCCACCAGCACAATGTCCACCATGCAATATGGCTGACTTGGAAGTCACCTATACAACATGGCAACCAGCACAATTTCCCCCATGCAATATGGCTGACTTGGAAGTCACCTATACAATACAACCAGCACAATGTCCCCCAAGCAATATGGCTGACTTGGAAGTCACCTATACAAGACAACCAGCACAATGTCCCCCATGCAATATGGCTGACTTGGAAGTCACCTATAGGACATGGCCACCAGCACAATGTCCTCCATGCAATATGGCTGACTTGGAAGTCACCTATACAATACAACCAGCACAATGTCCCCCATGCAATATGGCTGACTTGGAAGTCACCTATACAATACAACCAGCACAATGTCCCCCAAGCAATATGGCTGACTTGGAAGTCACCTATAGAACATGGCCACCAGCACAATGTCCCCCAAGCAATATGGCTGACTTGGAAGTCACCTATAGAACATGGCAACCAGCACAATGTCCCCCAAGCAATATGGCTGACTTGGAAGTCACCTATACAAGACAACCAGCACAATGTCCCCCATGCAATATGGCTGACTTGGAAGTCACCTATAGGACATGGCAACCAGCACAATGTCCCCCATGCAATATGGCTGACTTGGAAGTCACCTATAGAACATGGCCACCAGCACAATGTCCCCCAAGCCATATGGCTCACTTGGAAGTCACCTATACAATACAACCAGCACAATGTCCCCCATGCAATATGGCTGACTTGGAAGTCACCTATACAATACAACCAGCACAATGTCCCAAATGCAATATGGCTGACTTGGAAGTCACCTATAGAACATGGCCACCAGCAGAATGTCCCCCATGCAATATGGCTGACTTGGAAGTCACCTATACAACATGGCAACCAGCACAATGTCCCCCATGCAATATGGCTGACTTGGAAGTCACCTATACAATACAACCAGCACAATGTCCCAAATGCAATATGGCTGACTTGGAAGTCACCTATAGAACATGGCCACCAGCACAATGTCCCCCATGCAATATGGCTGACTTGGAAGTCACCTATACAACACAACCAGCACAATGTCCCCCATGCAATATGGCTGACTTGGAAGTCACCTATACAAGACAACCAGCACAATGTCCCAAATGCAATATGGCTGACTTGGAAGTCACCTATAGAACATGGCCACCAGCACAATGTCCCCCATGCAATATGGCTGACTTGGAAGTCACCTATACAACATGGCAACCAGCACAATGTCCCCCATGCAATATGGCTGACTTGGAAGTCACCTATACAATACAACCAGCACAATGTCCCCCAAGCAATATGGCTGACTTGAAAGTCACCTATACAAGACAACCAGCACAATGTCCCCCATGCAATATGGCTGACTTGGACGTCACCTATACAATACAACCAGCACAATGTCCCCCATGCAATATGGCTGACTTGGAAGTCACCTATACAACACAACCAGCACAATGTCCACCATGCAATATGGCTGACTTGGAAGTCACCTATACAAGACAACCAGCACAATGTCCCCCATGCAATATGGCTGACTTGGAAGTCTCCTATAGAACATGGCCACCAGCACAATGTCCCCCATGCAATATGGCTGACTTGGAAGTCACCTATACAACATGGCAACCAGCACAATGTCCCCCAAGCAATATGGCTGACTTGGAAGTCACCTATACAACATGGCAACCAGCACAATGTCTACCAAGCAATATGGCTGACTTGGAAGTCACCTATAGAACATGGCAACCAGCACAATGTCCGCCAAGCAATGTGGCTTACTTAAAAGTCACCTATACAAGACAACCAGCACAATTTCCCCCATGCAATATGGCTGACTTGGAAGTCACCTATAGGACATGGCAACCAGCACAATGTCCCCCATGCAATATGGCTGACTTGTAAGTCACCTATACAACATGGCAACCAGCACAATGTCCCCCATGCAATATGGCTGACTTGGAAGTCACCTATACAACATGGCAACCAGCACAATGTCCCCCATGCAATATGGCTGACTTGGAAGTCACCTTTACAACATGGCCACCAGCACAATGTCCCCCATGCAACACGGCTGACTTGGAAGTCACCTATACAAGACAACCAGCACAATGTCCCCCATGCAATATGGCTGACTTGGAAGTCACCTATACAACACAACCAGCACAATGTCCCCCAAGCAATATGGCTCACTTGGAAGTCACCTATACAACATGGCAACCAGCACAATGTTCCCCATGCAATATGGCTGACTTGGAAGTCACCTATTGGACATGGCAACCAGCACAATGTCCCCCATGCAATATGGCTGACTTGGAAGTCACCTATAGAACATGGCCACCAGCACAATGTCCCCCAAGCAATATGGCTCACTTGGAAGTCACCTATACAATACAACCAGCACAATGTCCCGGATGCAATATGGCTGACTTGGAAGTCACCTATACAATACAACCAGCACAATGTCCCCCATGCAATATGGCTGACTTGGAAGTCACCTATACAATACAACCAGCACAATGTCCCCCATGCAATATGGCTGACTTGGAAGTCACCTATACAATACAACCAGCACAATGTCCCCCAAGCAATATGGCTGACTTGGAAGTCACCTATACAAGACAACCAGCACAATGTCCCCCATGCAATATGGCTGACTTGGAAGTCACCTATAGGACATGGCCACCAGCACAATGTCCCCCATGCAATATGGCTGACTTGGAAGTCACCTATACAATACAACCAGCACAATGTCCCCCATGCAATATGGCTGACTTGGAAGTCACCTATACAATACAACCAGCACAATGTCCCCCAAGCAATATGGCTGACTTGGAAGTCACCTATAGAACATGGCCACCAGCACAATGTCCCCCAAGCAATATGGCTGACTTGGAAGTCACCTATAGAACATGGCAACCAGCACAATGTCCCGCAAGCAATATGGCTGACTTGGAAGTCACCTATACAAGACAACCAGCACAATGTCCCCCATGCAATATGGCTGACTTGGAAGTCACCTATAGGACATGGCAACCAGCACAATGTCCCCCATGCAATATGGCTGACTTGGAAGTCACCTATAGAACATGGCCACCAGCACAATGTCCCCCATGCAATATGGCTGACTTGGATGTCACCTATACAATACAACCAGCACAATGTCCCCCATGCAATATGGCTGACTTGGAAGTCACCTATACAATACAACCAGCACAATGTCCCAAATGCAATATGGCTGACTTGGAAGTCACCTATAGAACATGGCCACCAGCACAATGTCCCCCATGCATTATGGCTGACTTGGAAGTCACCTATACAACATGGCAACCAGCACAATGTCCCCCATGCAATATGGCTGACTTGGAAGTCACCTATACAATACAACCAGCACAATGTCCCCCAAGCAATATGGCTGACTTGGAAGTCACCTATACAAGACAACCAGCACAATGTCCCCCATGCAATATGGCTGATTTGGAAGTCACCTATACAACACAACCAGCACAATGTCCCCCATGCAATATGGCTGACTTGGAAGTCACCTATACAATACAACCAGCACAATGTCCCCCATGCAATATGGCTGACTTGGAAGTCACCTATACAATACAACCAGCACAATGTCCCAAATGCAATATGGCTGACTTGGAAGTCACCTATAGAACATGGCCACCAGCACAATGTCCCCCATGCAATATGGCTGACTTGGAAGTCACCTATACAACATGGCAACCAGCACAATGTCCCCCATGCAATATGGCTGACTTGGAAGTCACCTATACAATACAACCAGCACAATGTCCCCCAAGCAATATGGCTGACTTGGAAGTCACCTATACAAGACAACCAGCACAATGTCCCCCATGCAATATGGCTGACTTGGAAGTCACCTATACAATACAACCAGCACAATGTCCCCCATGCAATATGGCTGACTTGGAAGTCACCTATACAAGACAACCAGCACAATGTCCCAAATGCAATATGGCTGACTTGGAAGTCACCTATAGAACATGGCCACCAGCACAATGTCCACCATGCAATATGGCTGATTTGGAAGTCACCTATACAACATGGCAACCAGCACAATTTCACCCATGCAATATGGCTGACTTGGAAGTCACCTATACAATACAACCAGCACAATGTCCCCCAAGCAATATGGCTGACTTGGAAGTCACCTATACAAGACAACCAGCACAATGTCCCCCATGCAATATGGCTGACTTGGAAGTCACCTATAGGACATGGCCACCAGCACAATGTCCCCCATGCAATATGGCTGACTTGGAAGTCACCTATACAATACAACCAGCACAATGTCCCCCATGCAATATGGCTGACTTGGAAGTCACCTATACAATACAACCAGCACAATGTCCCCCAAGCAATATGGCTGACTTGGAAGTCACCTATAGAACATGGCCACCAGCACAATGTCCCCCAAGCAATATGGCTGACTTGGAAGTCACCTATAGAACATGGCAACCAGCACAATGTCCCCCAAGCAATATGGCTGACTTGGAAGTCACCTATACAAGACAACCAGCACAATGTCCCCCATGCAATATGGCTGACTTGGAAGTCACCTATAGGACATGGCAACCAGCACAATGTCCCCCATGCAATATGGCTGACTTGGAAGTCACCTATAGAACATGGCCACCAGCACAATGTCCCCCAAGCCATATGGCTCACTTGGAAGTCACCTATACAATACAACCAGCACAATGTCCCCCATGCAATATGGCTGACTTGGAAGTCACCTATACAATACAACCAGCACAATGTCCCAAATGCAATATGGCTGACTTGGAAGTCACCTATAGAACATGGCCACCAGCACAATGTCCCCCATGCAATATGGCTGACTTGGAAGTCACCTATACAACATGGCAACCAGCACAATGTCCCCCATGCAATATGGCTGACTTGGAAGTCACCTATACAATACAACCAGCACAATGTCCCCCAAGCAATATGGCTGACTTGGAAGTCACCTATACAAGACAACCAGCACAATGTCCCCCATGCAATATGGCTGACTTGGAAGTCACCTATACAATACAACCAGCACAATGTCCCCCATGCAATATGGCTGATTTGGAAGTCACCTATACAACACAACCAGCACAATGTCCCCCATGCAATATGGCTGACTTGGAAGTCACCTATACAAGACAACCAGCACAATGTCCCAAATGCAATATGGCTGACTTGGAAGTCACCTATAGAACATGGCCACCAGCACAATGTCCACCATGCAATATGGCTGACTTGGAAGTCACCTATACAACATGGCAACCAGCACAATTTCCCCCATGCAATATGGCTGACTTGGAAGTCACCTATACAATACAACCAGCACAATGTCCCCCAAGCAATATGGCTGACTTGGAAGTCACCTATACAAGACAACCAGCACAATGTCCCCCATGCAACATGGCTGACTTGGAAGTCACCTATAGGACATGGCCACCAGCACAATGTCCCCCATGCAATATGGCTGACTTGGAAGTCACCTATACAATACAACCAGCACAATGTCCCCCATGCAATATGGCTGACTTGGAAGTCACCTATACAATACAACCAGCACAATGTCCCCCAAGCAATATGGCTGACTTGGAAGTCACCTATAGAACATGGCCACCAGCACAATGTCCCCGAAGCAATATGGCTGACTTGGAAGTCACCTATAGAACATGGCAACCAGCACAATGTCCCCCAAGCAATATGGCAGACTTGGAAGTCACCTATACAAGACAACCAGCACAATGTCCCCCATGCAATATGGCTGACTTGGAAGTCACCTATAGGACATGGCAACCAGCACAATGTCCCCCATGCAATATGGCTGACTTGGAAGTCACCTATAGAACATGGCCACCAGCACAATGTCCCCCAAGCCATATGGCTCACTTGGAAGTCACCTATACAATACAACCAGCACAATGTCCCCCATGCAATATGGCTGACTTGGAAGTCACCTATACAATACAACCAGCACAATGTCCCAAATGCAATATGGCTGACTTGGAAGTCACCTATAGAACATGGCCACCAGCACAATGTCCCCCATGCAATATGGCTGACTTGGAAGTCACCTATACAACATGGCAACCAGCACAATGTCCCCCATGCAATATGGCTGACTTGGAAGTCACCTATACAATACAACCAGCACAATGTCCCCCAAGCAATATGGCTGACTTGGAAGTCACCTATACAATACAACCAGCACAATGTCCCCCAAGCAATATGGCTGACTTGGAAGTCACCTATACAATGCAACCAGCACAATGTCCCCCATGCAATATGGCTGATTTGGAAGTCACCTATACAACACAACCAGCACAATGTCCCCCATGCAATATGGCTGACTTGGAAGTCACCTATACAAGACAACCAGCACAATGTCCCAAATGCAATATGGCTGACTTGGAAGTCACCTATAGAACATGGCCACCAGCACAATGTCCACCATGCAATATGGCTGACTTGGAAGTCACCTATACAACATGGCAACCAGCACAATTTCCCCCATGCAATATGGCTGACTTGGAAGTCACCTATACAATACAACCAGCACAATGTCCCCCAAGCAATATGGCTGACTTGGAAGTCACCTATACAAGACAACCAGCACAATGTCCCCCATGCAATATGGCTGACTTGGAAGTCACCTATAGGACATGGCCACCAGCACAATGTCCTCCATGCAATATGGCTGACTTGGAAGTCACCTATACAATACAACCAGCACAATGTCCCCCATGCAATATGGCTGACTTGGAAGTCACCTATACAATACAACCAGCACAATGTCCCCCAAGCAATATGGCTGACTTGGAAGTCACCTATAGAACATGGCCACCAGCACAATGTCCCCCAAGCAATATGGCTGACTTGGAAGTCACCTATAGAACATGGCAACCAGCACAATGTCCCCCAAGCAATATGGCTGACTTGGAAGTCACCTATACAAGACAACCAGCACAATGTCCCCCATGCAATATGGCTGACTTGGAAGTCACCTATAGGACATGGCAACCAGCACAATGTCCCCCATGCAATATGGCTGACTTGGAAGTCACCTATAGAACATGGCCACCAGCACAATGTCCCCCAAGCCATATGGCTCACTTGGAAGTCACCTATACAATACAACCAGCACAATGTCCCCCATGCAATATGGCTGACTTGGAAGTCACCTATACAATACAACCAGCACAATGTCCCAAATGCAATATGGCTGACTTGGAAGTCACCTATAGAACATGGCCACCAGCAGAATGTCCCCCATGCAATATGGCTGACTTGGAAGTCACCTATACAACATGGCAACCAGCACAATGTCCCCCATGCAATATGGCTGACTTGGAAGTCACCTATACAATACAACCAGCACAATGTCCCAAATGCAATATGGCTGACTTGGAAGTCACCTATAGAACATGGCCACCAGCGCAATGTCCCCCATGCAATATGGCTGACTTGGAAGTCACCTATACAACACAACCAGCACAATGTCCCCCATGCAATATGGCTGACTTGGAAGTCACCTATACAAGACAACCAGCACAATGTCCCAAATGCAATATGGCTGACTTGGAAGTCACCTATAGAACATGGCCACCAGCACAATGTCCCCCATGCAATATGGCTGACTTGGAAGTCACCTATACAACATGGCAACCAGCACAATGTCCCCCATGCAATATGGCTGACTTGGAAGTCACCTATACAATACAACCAGCACAATGTCCCCCAAGCAATATGGCTGACTTGAAAGTCACCTATACAAGACAACCAGCACAATGTCCCCCATGCAATATGGCTGACTTGGACGTCACCTATACAATATAACCAGCACAATGTCCCCCATGCAATATGGCAGACTTGGAAGTCACCTATACAACACAACCAGCACAATGTCCACCATGCAATATGGCTGACTTGGAAGTCACCTATACAAGACAACCAGCACAATGTCCCCCATGCAATATGGCTGACTTGGAAGTCTCCTATAGAACATGGCCACCAGCACAATGTCCCCCATGCAATATGGCTGACTTGGAAGTCACCTATACAACATGGCAACCAGCACAATGTCCCCCAAGCAATATGGCTGACTTGGAAGTCACCTATACAACATGGCAACCAGCACAATGTCTACCAAGCAATATGGCTGACTTGGAAGTCACCTATAGAACATGGCAACCAGCACAATGTCCGCCAAGCAATGTGGCTTACTTAAAAGTCACCTATACAAGACAACCAGCACAATTTCCCCCATGCAATATGGCTGACTTGGAAGTCACCTATAGGACATGGCAACCAGCACAATGTCCCCCATGCAATATGGCTGACTTGGAAGTCACCTATACAATACAACCAGCACAATGTCCCCCATGCAATATGGCTGACTTGGAAGTCACCTATACAATACAACCAGCACAATGTCCCCCAAGCAATATGGCTGACTTGGAAGTCACCTATAGAACATGGCCACCAGCACAATGTCCCCCAAGCAATATGGCTGACTTGGAAGTCACCTATAGAACATGGCAACCAGCACAATGTCCCCCAAGCAATATGGCTGACTTGGAAGTCACCTATACAAGACAACCAGCACAATGTCCCCCATGCAATATGGCTGACTTGGAAGTCACCTATAGGACATGGCAACCAGCACAATGTCCCCCATGCAATATGGCTGACTTGGAAGTCACCTATAGAACATGGCCACCAGCACAATGTCCCCCAAGCCATATGGCTCACTTGGAAGTCACCTATACAATACAACCAGCACAATGTCCCCCATGCAATATGGCTGACTTGGAAGTCACCTATACAATACAACCAGCACAATGTCCCAAATGCAATATGGCTGACTTGGAAGTCACCTATAGAACATGGCCACCAGCAGAATGTCCCCCATGCAATATGGCTGACTTGGAAGTCACCTATACAACATGGCAACCAGCACAATGTCCCCCATGCAATATGGCTGACTTGGAAGTCACCTATACAATACAACCAGCACAATGTCCCAAATGCAATATGGCTGACTTGGAAGTCACCTATAGAACATGGCCACCAGCGCAATGTCCCCCATGCAATATGGCTGACTTGGAAGTCACCTATACAACACAACCAGCACAATGTCCCCCATGCAATATGGCTGACTTGGAAGTCACCTATACAAGACAACCAGCACAATGTCCCAAATGCAATATGGCTGACTTGGAAGTCACCTATAGAACATGGCCACCAGCACAATGTCCCCCATGCAATATGGCTGACTTGGAAGTCACCTATACAACATGGCAACCAGCACAATGTCCCCCATGCAATATGGCTGACTTGGAAGTCACCTATACAATACAACCAGCACAATGTCCCCCAAGCAATATGGCTGACTTGAAAGTCACCTATACAAGACAACCAGCACAATGTCCCCCATGCAATATGGCTGACTTGGACGTCACCTATACAATATAACCAGCACAATGTCCCCCATGCAATATGGCAGACTTGGAAGTCACCTATACAACACAACCAGCACAATGTCCACCATGCAATATGGCTGACTTGGAAGTCACCTATACAAGACAACCAGCACAATGTCCCCCATGCAATATGGCTGACTTGGAAGTCTCCTATAGAACATGGCCACCAGCACAATGTCCCCCATGCAATATGGCTGACTTGGAAGTCACCTATACAACATGGCAACCAGCACAATGTCCCCCAAGCAATATGGCTGACTTGGAAGTCACCTATACAACATGGCAACCAGCACAATGTCTACCAAGCAATATGGCTGACTTGGAAGTCACCTATAGAACATGGCAACCAGCACAATGTCCGCCAAGCAATGTGGCTTACTTAAAAGTCACCTATACAAGACAACCAGCACAATTTCCCCCATGCAATATGGCTGACTTGGAAGTCACCTATAGGACATGGCAACCAGCACAATGTCCCCCATGCAATATGGCTGACTTGTAAGTCACCTATACAACATGGCAACCAGCACAATGTCCCCCATGCAATATGGCTGACTTGGAAGTCACCTATACAACATGGCAACCAGCACAATGTCCCCCATGCAATATGGCTGACTTGGAAGTCACCTTTACAACATGGCCACCAGCACAATGTCCCCCATGCAACACGGCTGACTTGGAAGTCACCTATACAAGACAACCAGCACAATGTCCCCCATGCAATATGGCTGACTTGGAAGTCACCTATACAACACAACCAGCACAATGTCCCCCAAGCAATATGGCTCACTTGGAAGTCACCTATACAACATGGCAACCAGCACAATGTTCCCCATGCAATATGGCTGACTTGGAAGTCACCTATTGGACATGGCAACCAGCACAATGTCCCCCATGCAATATGGCTGACTTGGAAGTCACCTATAGAACATGGCCACCAGCACAATGTCCCCCAAGCAATATGGCTCACTTGGAAGTCACCTATACAATACAACCAGCACAATGTCCCGGATGCAATATGGCTGACTTGGAAGTCACCTATACAATACAACCAGCACAATGTCCCCCATGCAATATGGCTGACTTGGAAGTCACCTATACAACACAACCAGCACAATGTCCCCCATGCAATATGGCTGACTTGGAAGTCACCTATACAACACAACCAGCACAATGTCCCCCATGCAATATGGCTCACTTGGAAGTCACCTATACAACATGGCATCCAGCACAATGTCCCCCATGCAATATGGCTGACTTGGAAGTCACCTATACAACATGGCAACCAGCACAATGTCCCCTATGCAATATGGCTGACTTGGAAGTCACCTATACAACATGGCAACCAGCACAATGTCCCCCATGCAATATGGCTGACTTGGAAGTCACCTATACAAGAAACCAGCACAATGACCCCCATGCAATGTGGCTGACTTGGAAGTCACCTTTAGAACATGGCCACCAGCACAATGTCCCCCATGCAATATGGCTGACTTGGAAGTCACCTATACAACATGGCAACCAGCACAATGTCCCCCAAGCAATATGGCTCACTTGGAAGTCACCTATAGAACATGGCAACCAGCACAATGTCCCCCAAGCAATATGGCTGACTTGGAAGTCACCTATACAATATGGCAACCAGCACAATGTCCCCCATGCAACACGGCTGACTTGGAAGTCACCTATACAAGACAACCAGCACAATGTCCCCCATGCAATATGGCTGACTTGGAAGTCACCTATACAACACAACCAGCACAATGTCCCCCAAGCAATATGGCTCACTTGGAAGTCACCTATACAACATGGCAACCAGCACAATGTCCCCCATGCAATATGGCTGACTTGGAAGTCACCTATACAACATGGCAACCAGCACAATGTCCCCCATGCAATATGGCTGACTTGGAAGTCACCTATACAAGACAACCAGCACAATGTCCCCCATGCAATATGGCTGACTTGGAAGTCACCTATAGGACATGGCAACCAGCACAATGTCCCCCAAGCAATATGGCTGACTTGGAAGTCACCTATACAAGACAACCAGCACAATGTCCCAAATGCAATATGGCTGACTTGGAAGTCACCTAGAGAACATGGCCACCAGCACAATGTCCCCCATGCAATATGGCTGACTTGGAAGTCACCTAGAGAACATGGCAACCAGCACAATGTCCCCCATGCAATATGGCTGATTTGGAAGTCACCTATACAATACAACCAGCACAATGTCCCCCAAGCAATATGGCTGATTTGGAAGTCACCTATACAAGACAACCAGCACAATGTCCCCCATGCAATATGGCTGACTTGGAAGTCACCTATACAATACAACCAGCACAATGTCCCCCATGCAATATGGCTGATTTGGAAGTCACCTATACAACACAACCAGCACAATGTCCCCCATGCAATATGGCTGACTTGGAAGTCACCTATACAAGACAACCAGCACAATGTCCCAAATGCAATATGGCTGACTTGGAAGTCACCTATAGAACATGGCCACCAGCACAATGTCCCCCATGCAATATGGCTGACCTGGAAGTCACCTATACAACATGGCAACCAGCACAATGTCCCCCATGCAATATGGCTGACTTGGAAGTCACCTATGCAATACAACCAGCACAATGTCCCCCATGCAATATGGCTGACTTGGAAGTCACCTATACAACACAACCAGCACAATGTCCCCCATGCAATATGGCTGACTTGGAAGTCACCTATACAACACAACCAGCACAATGTCCCCAATGCAATATGGCTGACTTGGAAGTCACCTATAGAACATGGCAACCAGCACAATGTCCCCCAAGCAATATGGCTGACTTGGAAGTCACCTATACAACATGGCCACTAGCACAATGTCCCCCAAGCAATATGGGTCACTTGGAAGTCACCTATACAATACAACCAGCACAATGTCCCCCATGCAATATGGCTGACTTGGAAGTCACCTATACAATACAACCAGCACAATGTCCCCCATGCAATATGGCTGACTTGGCAGTCACCTATACAACACAACCAGCACAATGTCCCCCATGCAATATGGCTGACTTGGAAGTCACCTATACAACATGGCAACCAGCACAATGTCCCCCATGCAATATGGCTGACTTGGAAGTCACCTATACAACATGGCAACCAGCACAATGTCCCCCATGCAATATGGCTGACTTGGAAGTCACCTATACAAGACAACCAGCACAATGTCCCCATGCAATATGGCTGACTTGGAAGTCACCTATAGAACATGGCCACCAGCACAATGTCCCCCATGCAATATAGCTAACTTGGAAGTCACCTATACAACATGGCAACCAGAACAATGTCCCCCATGCAATATGGCTGACTTGGAAGTCACCTTTACAACATGGCCACCAGCACAATGTCCCCCATGCAATATGGCTGACTTGGAAGTCACCTATACAATACAACCAGCACAATGTCCCCCATGCAATATGGCTGACTTGGAAGTCACCTATACAATACAACCAGCACAATGTCCCAAATGCAATATGGCTGACTTGGAAGTCACCTATAGAACATGGCCACCAGCACAATGTCCCCCATGCAATATGGCTGACTTGGAAGTCACCTATACAACATGGCAACCAGCACAATGTCCCCCATGCAATATGGCTGACTTGGAAGTCACCTATACAATACAACCAGCACAATGTCCCCCAAGCAATATGGCTGACTTGGAAGTCACCTATACAAGACAACCAGCACAATGTCCCCCATGCAATATGGCTGACTTGGAAGTCACCTATACAATACAACCAGCACAATGTCCCCCATGCAATATGGCTGATTTGGAAGTCACCTATACAACACAACCAGCACAATGTCCCCCATGCAATATGGCTGACTTGGAAGTCACCTATACAAGACAACCAGCACAATGTCCCAAATGCAATATGGCTGACTTGGAAGTCACCTATAGAACATGGCCACCAGCACAATGTCCACCATGCAATATGGCTGACTTGGAAGTCACCTATACAACATGGCAACCAGCACAATTTCACCCATGCAATATGGCTGACTTGGAAGTCACCTATACAATACAACCAGCACAATGTCCCCCAAGCAATATGGCTGACTTGGAAGTCACCTATACAAGACAACCAGCACAATGTCCCCCATGCAATATGGCTGACTTGGAAGTCACCTATAGGACATGGCCACCAGCACAATGTCCCCCATGCAATATGGCTGACTTGGAAGTCACCTATACAATACAACCAGCACAATGTCCCCCATGCAATATGGCTGACTTGGAAGTCACCTATACAATACAACCAGCACAATGTCCCCCAAGCAATATGGCTGACTTGGAAGTCACCTATAGAACATGGCCACCAGCACAATGTCCCCCAAGCAATATGGCTGACTTGGAAGTCACCTATAGAACATGGCAACCAGCACAATGTCCCCCAAGCAATATGGCAGACTTGGAAGTCACCTATACAAGACAACCAGCACAATGTCCACCATGCAATATGGCTGACTTGGAAGTCACCTATAGGACATGGCAACCAGCACAATGTCCCCCATGCAATATGGCTGACTTGGAAGTCACCTATAGAACATGGCCACCAGCACAATGTCCCCCAAGCCATATGGCTCACTTGGAAGTCACCTATACAATACAACCAGCACAATGTCCCCCATGCAATATGGCTGACTTGGAAGTCACCTATACAATACAACCAGCACAATGTCCCAAATGCAATATGGCTGACTTGGAAGTCACCTATAGAACATGGCCACCAGCACAATGTCCCCCATGCAATATGGCTGACTTGGAAGTCACCTATACAACATGGCAACCAGCACAATGTCCCCCATGCAATATGGCTGACTTGGAAGTCACCTATACAATACAACCAGCACAATGTCCCCCAAGCAATATGGCTGACTTGGAAGTCACCTATACAAGACAACCAGCACAATGTCCCCCATGCAATATGGCTGACTTGGAAGTCACCTATACAATACAACCAGCACAATGTCCCCCAAGCAATATGGCTGACTTGGAAGTCACCTATACAATACAACCAGCACAATGTCCCCCATGCAATATGGCTGATTTGGAAGTCACCTATACAACACAACCAGCACAATGTCCCCCATGCAATATGGCTGACTTGGAAGTCACCTATACAAGACAACCAGCACAATGTCCCCCATGCAATATGGCTGACTTGGAAGTCACCTATAGAACATGGCCACCAGCACAATGTCCACCATGCAATATGGCTGACTTGGAAGTCACCTATACAACATGGCAACCAGCACAATTTCCCCCATGCAATATGGCTGACTTGGAAGTCACCTATACAATACAACCAGCACAATGTCCCCCAAGCAATATGGCTGACTTGGAAGTCACCTATACAAGACAACCAGCACAATGTCCCCCATGCAATATGGCTGACTTGGAAGTCACCTATAGGACATGGCCACCAGCACAATGTCCCCCATGCAATATGGCTGACTTGGAAGTCACCTATACAATACAACCAGCACAATGTCCCCCATGCAATATGGCTGACTTGGAAGTCACCTATACAATACAACCAGCACAATGTCCCCCAAGCAATATGGCTGACTTGGAAGTCACCTATAGAACATGGCCACCAGCACAATGTCCCCCAAGCAATATGGCTGACTTGGAAGTCACCTATAGAACATGGCAACCAGCACAATGTCCCCCAAGCAATATGGCAGACTTGGAAGTCACCTATACAAGACAACCAGCACAATGTCCACCATGCAATATGGCTGACTTGGAAGTCACCTATAGGACATGGCAACCAGCACAATGTCCCCCATGCAATATGGCTGACTTGGAAGTCACCTATAGAACATGGCCACCAGCACAATGTCCCCCAAGCCATATGGCTCACTTGGAAGTCACCTATACAATACAACCAGCACAATGTCCCCCATGCAATATGGCTGACTTGGAAGTCACCTATACAATACAACCAGCACAATGTCCCAAATGCAATATGGCTGATTTGGAAGTCACCTATAGAACATGGCCACCAGCACAATGTCCCCCATGCAATATGGCTGACTTGGAAGTCACCTATACAACATGGCAACCAGCACAATGTCCCCCATGCAATATGGCTGACTTGGAAGTCACCTATACAATACAACCAGCACAATGTCCCCCATGCAATATGGCTGACTTGGAAGTCACCTATACAATACAACCAGCACAATGTCCCCCATGCAATATGGCTGATTTGGAAGTCACCTATACAACACAACCAGCACAATGTCCCCCATGCAATATGGCTGACTTGGAAGTCACCTATACAAGACAACCAGCACAATGTCCCAAATGCAATATGGCTGACTTGGAAGTCACCTATAGAACATGGCCACCAGCACAATGTCCCCCATGCAATATGGCTGACTTGGAAGTCACCTATACAACATGGCAACCAGCACAATGTCCCCCATGCAATATGGCTGACTTGGAAGTCACCTATACAATACAACCAGCACAATGTCCCCCAAGCAATATGGCTGACTTGGAAGTCACCTATACAAGACAACCAGCACAATGTCCCCCATGCAATATGGCTGACTTGGAAGTCACCTATACAATACAACCAGCACAATGTCCCCCATGCAATATGGCTGACTTGGAAGTCACCTATACAATACAACCAGCACAATGTCCCCCATGCAATATGGCTGAATTGGAAGTCACCTATACAACACAACCAGCACAATGTCCCCCATGCAATATGGCTGACTTGGAAGTCACCTATACAAGACAACCAGCACAATGTCCCCCATGCAATATGGCTGACTTGGAAGTCACCTATAGAACATGGCCACCAGCACAATGTCCCCCATGCAATATGGCTGACTTGGAAGTCACCTATACAACATGGCAACCAGCACAATGTCCCCCAAGCAATATGGCTGACTTGGAAGTCACCTATACAACATGGCAACCAGCACAATGTCTACCAAGCAATATGGCTGACTTGGAAGTCACCTATAGAACATGGCAACCAGCACAATGTCCCCCAAGCAATGTGGCTTACTTAAAAGTCACCTATACAAGACAACCAGCACAATTTCCCCCATGCAATATGGCTGACTTGGAAGTCACCTATAGGACATGGCAACCAGCACAATGTCCCCCATGCAATATGGCTGACTTGTAAGTCACCTATACAACATGGCCACCAGCACAATGTCCCCCATGCAATATGGCTGACTTGGAAGTCACCTATACAATACAACCAGCACAATTTCCCCCATGCAATATGGCTGACTTGGAAGTCACCTATACAATACAACCAGCACAATGTCCCCCAAGCAATATGGCTGACTTGGAAGTCACCTATAGAACATGGCCACCAGCACAATGTCCCCCAAGCAATATGGCTGACTTGGAAGTCACCTATAGAACATGGCAACCAGCACAATGTCCCCCAAGCAATATGGCTGACTTGGAAGTCACCTATACAAGACAACCAGCACAATGTCCCCCATGCAATATGGCTGACTTGGAAGTCACCTATAGGACATGGCAACCAGCACAATGTCCCCCATGCAATATGGCTGACTTGGAAGTCACCTATAGAACATGGCCACCAGCACAATGTCCCCCAAGCCATATGGCTCACTTGGAAGTCACCTATACAATACAACCAGCACAATGTCCCCCATGCAATATGGCTGACTTGGAAGTCACCTATACAATACAACCAGCACAATGTCCCAAATGCAATATGGCTGACTTGGAAGTCACCTATAGAACATGGCCACCAGCACAATGTCCCCCATGCAATATGGCTGACTTGGAAGTCACCTATACAACATGGCAACCAGCACAATGTCCCCCATGCAATATGGCTGACTTGGAAGTCACCTATACAATACAACCAGCACAATGTCCCCCATGCAATATGGCTGACTTGGAAGTCACCTATACAATACAACCAGCACAATGTCCCCCATGCAATATGGCTGATTTGGAAGTCACCTATACAACACAACCAGCACAATGTCCCCCATGCAATATGGCTGACTTGGAAGTCACCTATACAAGACAACCAGCACAATGTCCCAAATGCAATATGGCTGACTTGGAAGTCACCTATAGAACATGGCCACCAGCACAATGTCCCCCATGCAATATGGCTGACTTGGAAGTCACCTATACAACATGGCAACCAGCACAATGTCCCCCATGCAATATGGCTGACTTGGAAGTCACCTATACAATACAACCAGCACAATGTCCCCCAAGCAATATGGCTGACTTGGAAGTCACCTATACAAGACAACCAGCACAATGTCCCCCATGCAATATGGCTGACTTGCAAGTCACCTATACAATACAACCAGCACAATGTCCCCCATGCAATATGGCTGACTTGGAAGTCACCTATACAATACAACCAGCACAATGTCCCCCATGCAATATGGCTGAATTGGAAGTCACCTATACAACACAACCAGCACAATGTCCCCCATGCAATATGGCTGACTTGGAAGTCACCTATACAAGACAACCAGCACAATGTCCCCCATGCAATATGGCTGACTTCGAAGTCACCTATAGAACATGGCCACCAGCACAATGTCCCCCATGCAATATGGCTGACTTGGAAGTCACCTATACAACATGGCAACCAGCACAATGTCTACCAAGCAATATGGCTGACTTGGAAGTCACCTATAGAACATGGCAACCAGCACAATGTCCCCCAAGCAATGTGGCTTACTTAAAAGTCACCTATACAAGACAACCAGCACAATTTCCCCCATGCAATATGGCTGACTTGGAAGTCACCTATAGGACATGGCAACCAGCACAATGTCCCCCATGCAATATGGCTGACTTGTAAGTCACCTATACAACATGGCAACCAGCACAATGTCCCCCATGCAATATGGCTGACTTGGAAGTCACCTATACAACATGGCAACCAGCACAATGTCCCCCATGCAATATGGCTGACTTGGAAGTCACCTTTACAACATGGCCACCAGCACAATGTCCCCCATGCAACACGGCTGACTTGGAAGTCACCTATACAAGACAACCAGCACAATGTCCCCCATGCAATATGGCTGACTTGGAAGTCACCTATACAACACAACCAGCACAATGTCCCCCAAGCAATATGGCTCACTTGGAAGTCACCTATACAACATGGCAACCAGCACAATGTCCCCCATGCAATATGGCTGACTTGGAAGTCACCTATTGGACATGGCAACCAGCACAATGTCCCCCATGCAATATGGCTGACTTGGAAGTCACCTATAGAACATGGCCACCAGCACAATGTCCCCCAAGCAATATGGCTCACTTGGAAGTCACCTATACAATACAACCAGCACAATGTCCCCCATGCAATATGTCTGACTTGGAAGTCACCTATACAATACAACCAGCACAATGTCCCCCATGCAATATGGCTGACTTGGAAGTCACCTATACAACACAACCAGCACAATGTCCCCCATGCAATATGGCTGACTTGGAAGTCACCTATACAACACAACCAGCACAATGTCCCCCATGCAATATGGCTCACTTGGAAGTCACCTATACAACATGGCATCCAGCACAATGTCCCCCATGCAATATGGCTGACTTGGAAGTCACCTATACAACATGGCAACCAGCACAATGTCCCCCATGCAATATGGCTGACTTGGAAGTCACCTATACAACATGGCAACCAGCACAATGTCCCCCATGCAATATGGCTGACTTGGAAGTCACCTATACAAGAAACCAGCACAATGTCCCCCATGCAATGTGGCTGACTTGGAAGTCACCTATAGAACATGGCCACCAGCACAATGTCCCCCATGCAATATGGCTGACTTGGAAGTCACCTATACAACATGGCAACCAGCACAATGTCCCCCAAGCAATATGGCTCACTTGGAAGTCACCTATAGAACATGGCAACCAGCACAATGTCCCCCAAGCAATATGGCTGACTTGGAAGTCACCTATACAACATGGCAACCAGCACAATGTCCCCCATGCAATATGGCTGACTTGTAAGTCACCTATACAACATGGCAACCAGCACAATGTCCCCCATGCAATATGGCTGACTTGGAAGTCACCTATACAACATGGCAACCAGCACAATGTCCCCCATGCAATATGGCTGACTTGGAAGTCACCTTTACAACATAGCCACCAGCACAATGTCCCCCATGCAACACGGCTGACTTGGAAGTCACCTATACAAGACAACCAGCACAATGTCCCCCATGCAATATGGCTGACTTGGAAGTCACCTATACAACACAACCAGCACAATGTCCCCCAAGCAATATGGCTCACTTGGAAGTCACCTATACAACATGGCAACCAGCACAATGTCCCCCATGCAATATGGCTGACTTGGAAGTCACCTATTGGACATGGCAACCAGCACAATGTCCCCCATGCAATATGGCTGACTTGGAAGTCACCTATAGAACATGGCCACCAGCACAATGTCCCCCAAGCAATATGGCTCACTTGGAAGTCACCTATACAATACAACCAGCACAATGTCCCCCATGCAATATGTCTGACTTGGAAGTCACCTATACAATACAACCAGCACAATGTCCCCCATGCAATATGGCTGACTTGGAAGTCACCTATACAACACAACCAGCACAATGTCCCCCATGCAATATGGCTGACTTGGAAGTCACCTATACAACACAACCAGCACAATGTCCCCCATGCAATATGGCTCACTTGGAAGTCACCTATACAACATGGCATCCAGCACAATGTCCCCCATGCAATATGGCTGACTTGGAAGTCACCTATACAACATGGCAACCAGCACAATGTCCCCCATGCAATATGGCTGACTTGGAAGTCACCTATACAACATGGCAACCAGCACAATGTTCCCCATGCAATATGGCTGACTTGGAAGTCACCTATACAAGAAACCAGCACAGTGTCCCCCATGCAATGTGGCTGACTTGGAAGTCACCTATAGAACATGGCCACCAGCACAATGTCCCCCATGCAATATGGCTGACTTGGAAGTCACCTATACAACATGGCAACCAGCACAATGTCCCCCAAGCAATATGGCTCACTTGGAAGTCACCTATAGAACATGGCAACCAGCACAATGTCCCCCAAGCAATATGGCTGACTTGGAAGTCACCTATACAACATGGCAACCAGCACAATGTCCCCCATGCAACACGGCTGACTTGGAAGTCACCTATACAAGACAACCAGCACAATGTCCCCCATGCAATATGGCTGACTTGGAAGTCACCTATACAACACAACCAGCACAATGTCCCCCAAGCAATATGGCTCACTTGGAAGTCACCTATACAACATGGCAACCAGCACAATGTCCCCCATGCAATATGGCTGACTTGGAAGTCACCTATACAACATGGCAACCAGCACAATGTCCCCCATGCAATATGGCTGACTTGGAAGTCACCTATACAAGACAACCAGCACAATGTCCCCCATGCAATATGGCTGACTTGGAAGTCACCTATAGGACATGGCAACCAGCACAATGTCCCCCAAGCAATATGGCTGACTTGGAAGTCACCTATACAAGACAACCAGCACAATGTCCCAAATGCAATATGGCTGACTTGGAAGTCACCTAGAGAACATGGCCACCAGCACAATGTCCCCCATGCAATATGGCTGACTTGGAAGTCACCTATACAACATGGCAACCAGCACAATGTCCCCCATGCAATATGGCTGATTTGGAAGTCACCTATACAATACAACCAGCACAATGTCCCCCAAGCAATATGGCTGACTTGGAAGTCACCTATACAAGACAACCAGCACAATGTCCCCCATGCAATATGGCTGACTTGGAAGTCACCTATACAATACAACCAGCACAATGTCCCCCATGCAATATGGCTGATTTGGAAGTCACCTATACAACACAACCAGCACAATGTCCCCCATGCAATATGGCTGACTTGGAAGTCACCTATACAAGACAACCAGCACAATGTCCCAAATGCAATATGGCTGACTTGGAAGTCACCTATAGAACATGGCCACCAGCACAATGTCCCCCATGCAATATGGCTGACTTGGAAGTCACCTATACAACATGGCAACCAGCACAATGTCCCCCATGCAATATGGCTGACTTGGAAGTCACCTATGCAATACAACCAGCACAATGTCCCACATGCAATATGGCTGACTTGGAAGTCACCTATACAACACAACCTGCACAATGTCCCCCATGCAATATGGCTGACTTGGAAGTCACCTATACAACACAACCAGCACAATGTCCCCAATGCAATATGGCTGACTTGGAAGTCACCTATAGAACATGGCAACCAGCACAATGTCCCCCAAGCAATATGGCTGACTTGGAAGTCACCTATACAACATGGCCACTAGCACAATGTCCCCCAAGCAATATGGGTCACTTGGAAGTCACCTATACAATACAACCAGCACAATGTCCCCCATGCAATATGGCTGACTTGGAAGTCACCTATACAATACAACCAGCACAATGTCCCCCATGCAATATAGCTGACTTGGAAGTCACCTATACAACACAACCAGCACAATGTCCCCCATGCAATATGGCTGACTTGGAAGTCACCTATACAACATGGCAACCAGCACAATGTCCCCCATGCAATATGGCTGATTTGGAAGTCACCTATAGGACATGGCCACCAGCACAATGTCCCCCAAGCAATATGGCTGACTTGGAAGTCACCTATACAAGACAACCAGCACAATGTCCCCCATGCAATATGGCTGACTTGGAAGTCACCTATACAATACAACCAGCACAATGTCCCCCATGCAATATGGCTGATTTGGAAGTCACCTTTACAACATGGCCACCAGCACAATGTCCCCCATGCAATATGGCTGACTTGGAAGTCACCTATACAATACAACCAGCACAATGTCCCCCATGCAATATAGCTGACTTGGAAGTCACCTATACAACACAACCAGCACAATGTCCCCCATGCAATATGGCTGACTTGGAAGTCACCTATACAACATGGCAACCAGCACAATGTCCCCCATGCAATATGGCTGATTTGGAAGTCACCTATAGGACATGGCCACCAGCACAATGTCCCCCAATCAATATGGCTGACTTGGAAGTCACCTATACAAGACAACCAGCACAATGTCCCCCATGCAATATGGCTGACTTGGAAGTCACCTATACAATACAACCAGCACAATGTCCCCCATGCAATATGGCTGATTTGGAAGTCACCTTTACAACATGGCCACCAGCACAATGTCCCCCATGCAATATGGCTGACTTGGAAGTCACCTATACAATACAACCAGCACAATGTCCCAAATGCAATATGGCTGACTTGGAAGTCACCTATAGAACATGGCCACCAGCACAATGTCCCCCATGCAATATGGCTGACTTGAAAGTCACCTATACAACATGGCAACCAGCACAATGTCCCCCATGCAATATGGCTGACTTGGAAGTCACCTATACAATACAACCAGCACAATGTCCCCCAAGCAATATGGCTGACTTGGAAGTCACCTATACAAGACAACCAGCACAATGTCCCCCATGCAATATGGCTGACTTGGAAGTCACCTATACAATACAACCAGCACAATGTCCCCCATGCAATATGGCTGATTTGGAAGTCACCTATACAACACAACCAGCACAATGTCCCCCATGCAATATGGCTGACTTGGAAGTCACCTATACAAGACAACCAGCACAATGTCCCAAATGCAATATGGCTGACTTGGAAGTCACCTATAGAACATGGCCACCAGCACAATGTCCACCATGCAATATGGCTGACTTGGAAGTCACCTATACAACATGGCAACCAGCACAATTTCCCCCATGCAATATGGCTGACTTGGAAGTCACCTATACAATACAACCAGCACAATGTCCCCCAAGCAATATGGCTGACTTGGAAGTCACCTATACAAGACAACCAGCACAATGTCCCCCATGCAATATGGCTGACTTGGAAGTCACCTATAGGACATGGCCACCAGCACAATGTCCCCCATGCAATATGGCTGACTTGGAAGTCACCTATACAATACAACCAGCACAATGTCCCCCATGCAATATGGCTGACTTGGAAGTCACCTATACAATACAACCAGCACAATGTCCCCCAAGCAATATGGCTGACTTGGAAGTCACCTATAGAACATGGCCACCAGCACAATGTCCCCCAAGCAATATGGCTGACTTGGAAGTCACCTATAGAACATGGCAACCAGCACAATGTCCCCCAAGCAATATGGCAGACTTGGAAGTCACCTATACAAGACAACCAGCACAATGTCCCCCATGCAATATGGCTGACTTGGAAGTCACCTATAGGACATGGCAACCAGCACAATGTCCCCCATGCAATATGGCTGACTTGGAAGTCACCTATAGAACATGGCCACCAGCACAATGTCCCCCAAGCCATATGGCTCACTTGGAAGTCACCTATACAATACAACCAGCACAATGTCCCCCATGCAATATGGCTGACTTGGAAGTCACCTATACAATACAACCAGCACAATGTCCCAAATGCAATATGGCTGACTTGGAAGTCACCTATAGAACATGGCCACCAGCACAATGTCCCCCATGCAATATGGCTGACTTGGAAGTCACCTATACAACATGGCAACCAGCACAATGTCCCCCATGCAATATGGCTGACTTGGAAGTCACCTATACAATACAACCAGCACAATGTCCCCCAAGCAATATGGCTGACTTGGAAGTCACCTATACAAGACAACCAGCACAATGTCCCCCATGCAATATGGCTGACTTGGAAGTCACCTATACAATACAACCAGTACAATGTCCCCCAAGCAATATGGCTGACTTGGAAGTCACCTATACAATACAACCAGCACAATGTCCCCCATGCAATATGGCTGATTTGGAAGTCACCTATACAACACAACCAGCACAATGTCCCCCATGCAATATGGCTGACTTGGAAGTCACCTATACAAGACAACCAGCACAATGTCCCAAATGCAATATGGCTGACTTGGAAGTCACCTATAGAACATGGCCACCAGCACAATGTCCACCATGCAATATGGCTGACTTGGAAGTCACCTATACAACATGGCAACCAGCACAATTTCCCCCATGCAATATGGCTGACTTGGAAGTCACCTATACAATACAACCAGCACAATGTCCCCCAAGCAATATGGCTGACTTGGAAGTCACCTATACAAGACAACCAGCACAATGTCCCCCATGCAATATGGCTGACTTGGAAGTCACCTATAGGACATGGCCACCAGTACAATGTCCCCCATGCAATATGGCTGACTTGGAAGTCACCTATACAATACAACCAGCACAATGTCCCCCATGCAATATGGCTGACTTGGAAGTCACCTATACAATACAACCAGCACAATGTCCCCCAAGCAATATGGCTGACTTGGAAGTCACCAATAGAACATGGCCACCAGCACAATGTCCCCCAAGCAATATGGCTGACTTGGAAGTCACCTATAGAACATGGCAACCAGCACAATGTCCCCCAAGCAATATGGCTGACTTGGAAGTCACCTATACAAGACAACCAGCACAATGTCCCCCATGCAATATGGCTGACTTGGAAGTCACCTATAGGACATGGCAACCAGCACAATGTCCCCCATGCAATATGGCTGACTTGGAAGTCACCTATAGAACATGGCCACCAGCACAATGTCCCCCAAGCCATATGGCTCACTTGGAAGTCACCTATACAATACAACCAGCACAATGTCCCCCATGCAATATGGCTGACTTGGAAGTCACCTATACAATACAACCAGCACAATGTCCCAAATGCAATATGGCTGACTTGGAAGTCACCTATAGAACATGGCCACCAGCACAATGTCCCCCATGCAATATGGCTGACTTGGAAGTCACCTATACAACATGGCAACCACCACATTGTCCCCCATGCAATATGGCTGACTTGGAAGTCACCTATACAATACAAGCAGCACAATGTCCCCCATGCAATATGGCTGACTTGGAAGTCACCTATACAATACAACCAGCACAATGTCCCCCATGCAATATGGCTGATTTGGAAGTCACCTATAGGACATGGCCACCAGCACAATGTCCCCCAAGCAATATGGCTGACTTGGAAGTCACCTATACAAGACAACCAGCACAATGTCCCCCATGCAATATGGCTGACTTGGAAGTCACCTATACAATACAACCAGCACAATGTCCCCCATGCAATATGGCTGATTTGGAAGTCACCTTTACAACATGGCCACCAGCACAATGTCCCCCATGCAATATGGCTGACTTGGAAGTCACCTATACAATAAAACCAGCACAATGTCCCCCATGCAATATGGCTGACTTGGAAGTCACCTATACAATACAACCAGCACAATGTCCCAAATGCAATATGGCTGACTTGGAAGTCACCTATAGAACATGGCCACCAGCACAATGTCCCCCAATCAATATGGCTGACTTGGAAGTCACCTATACAACATGGCAACCAGCACAATGTCCCCCATGCAATATGGCTGACTTGGAAGTCACCTATACAATACAACCAGCACAATGTCCCGCAAGCAATATGGCTGACTTGGAAGTCACCTATACAAGACAACCAGCACAATGTCCCCCATGCAATATGGCTGACTTGGAAGTCACCTATACAATACAACCAGCACAATGTCCCCCATGCAATATGGCTGATTTGGAAGTCACCTATACAACACAACCAGCACAATGTCCCCCATGCAATATGGCTGACTTGGAAGTCACCTATACAAGACAACCAGCACAATGTCCCAAATGCAATATGGCTGACTTGGAAGTCACCTATAGAACATGGCCACCAGCACAATGTCCACCATGCAATATGGCTGACTTGGAAGTCACCTATACAACATGGCAACCAGCACAATTTCCCCCATGCAATATGGCTGACTTGGAAGTCACCTATACAATACAACCAGCACAATGTCCCCCAAGCAATATGGCTGACTTGGAAGTCACCTATACAAGACAACCAGCACAATGTCCCCCATGCAATATGGCTGACTTGGAAGTCACCTATAGGACATGGCCACCAGCACAATGTCCCCCATGCAATATGGCTGACTTGGAAGTCACCTATACAATACAACCAGCACAATGTCCCCCATGCAATATGGCTGACTTGGAAGTCACCTATACAATACAACCAGCACAATGTCCCCCAAGCAATATGGCTGACTTGGAAGTCACCTATAGAACATGGCCACCAGCACAATGTCCCCCAAGCAATATGGCTGACTTGGAAGTCACCTATAGAACATGGCAACCAGCACAATGTCCCCCAAGCAATATGGCAGACTTGGAAGTCACCTATACAAGACAACCAGCACAATGTCCCCCATGCAATATGGCTGACTTGGAAGTCACCTATAGGACATGGCAACCAGCACAATGTCCCCCATGCAATATGGCTGACTTGGAAGTCACCTATAGAACATGGCCACCAGCACAATGTCCCCCAAGCCATATGGCTCACTTGGAAGTCACCTATACAATACAACCAGCACAATGTCCCCCATGCAATATGGCTGACTTGGAAGTCACCTATACAATACAACCAGCACAATGTCCCAAATGCAATATGGCTGACTTGGAAGTCACCTATAGAACATGGCCACCAGCACAATGTCCCCCATGCAATATGGCTGACTTGGAAGTCACCTATACAACATGGCAACCAGCACAATGTCCCCCATGCAATATGGCTGACTTGGAAGTCACCTATACAATACAACCAGCACAATGTCCCCCAAGCAATATGGCTGACTTGGAAGTCACCTATACAAGACAACCAGCACAATGTCCCCCATGCAATATGGCTGACTTGGAAGTCACCTATACAATACAACCAGCACAATGTCCCCCAAGCAATATGGCTGACTTGGAAGTCACCTATACAATACAACCAGCACAATGTCCCCCATGCAATATGGCTGATTTGGAAGTCACCTATACAACACAACCAGCACAATGTCCCCCATGCAATATGGCTGACTTGGAAGTCACCTATACAAGACAACCAGCACAATGTCCCAAATGCAATATGGCTGACTTGGAAGTCACCTATAGAACATGGCCACCAGCACAATGTCCACCATGCAATATGGCTGACTTGGAAGTCACCTATACAACATGGCAACCAGCACAATTTCCCCCATGCAATATGGCTGACTTGGAAGTCACCTATACAATACAACCAGCACAATGTCCCCCAAGCAATATGGCTGACTTGGAAGTCACCTATACAAGACAACCAGCACAATGTCCCCCATGCAATATGGCTGACTTGGAAGTCACCTATAGGACATGGCCACCAGCACAATGTCCCCCATGCAATATGGCTGACTTGGAAGTCACCTATACAATACAACCAGCACAATGTCCCCCATGCAATATGGCTGACTTGGAAGTCACCTATACAATACAACCAGCACAATGTCCCCCAAGCAATATGGCTGACTTGGAAGTCACCTATAGAACATGGCCACCAGCACAATGTCCCCCAAGCAATATGGCTGACTTGGAAGTCACCTATAGAACATGGCAACCAGCACAATGTCCCCCAAGCAATATGGCAGACTTGGAAGTCACCTATACAAGACAACCAGCACAATGTCCCCCATGCAATATGGCTGACTTGGAAGTCACCTATAGGACATGGCAACCAGCACAATGTCCCCCATGCAATATGGCTGACTTGGAAGTCACCTATAGAACAAGGCCACCAGCACAATGTCCCCCAAGCCATATGGCTCACTTGGAAGTCACCTATACAATACAACCAGCACAATGTCCCCCATGCAATATGGCTGACTTGGAAGTCACCTATACAATACAACCAGCACAATGTCCCAAATGCAATATGGCTGACTTGGAAGTCACCTATAGAACATGGCCACCAGCACAATGTCCCCCATGCAATATGGCTGACTTGGAAGTCACCTATACAACATGGCAACCAGCACAATGTCCCCCATGCAATATGGCTGACTTGGAAGTCACCTATACAATACAACCAGCACAATGTCCCCCAAGCAATATGGCTGACTTGGAAGTCACCTATACAAGACAACCAGCACAATGTCCCCCATGCAATATGGCTGACTTGGAAGTCACCTATACAATACAACCAGCACAATGTCCCCCAAGCAATATGGCTGACTTGGAAGTCACCTATACAATACAACCAGCACAATGTCCCCCATGCAATATGGCTGATTTGGAAGTCACCTATACAACACAACCAGCACAATGTCCCCCATGCAATATGGCTGACTTGGAAGTCACCTATACAAGACAACCAGCACAATGTCCCAAATGCAATATGGCTGACTTGGAAGTCACCTATAGAACATGGCCACCAGCACAATGTCCACCATGCAATATGGCTGACTTGGAAGTCACCTATACAACATGGCAACCAGCACAATTTCCCCCATGCAATATGGCTGACTTGGAAGTCACCTATACAATACAACCAGCACAATGTCCCCCAAGCAATATGGCTGACTTGGAAGTCACCTATACAAGACAACCAGCACAATGTCCCCCATGCAATATGGCTGACTTGGAAGTCACCTATAGGACATGGCCACCAGTACAATGTCCCCCATGCAATATGGCTGACTTGGAAGTCACCTATACAATACAACCAGCACAATGTCCCCCATGCAATATGGCTGACTTGGAAGTCACCTATACAATACAACCAGCACAATGTCCCCCAAGCAATATGGCTGACTTGGAAGTCACCTATAGAACATGGCCACCAGCACAATGTCCCCCAAGCAATATGGCTGACTTGGAAGTCACCTATAGAACATGGCAACCAGCACAATGTCCCCCAAGCAATATGGCTGACTTGGAAGTCACCTATACAAGACAACCAGCACAATGTCCCCCATGCAATATGGCTGACTTGGAAGTCACCTATAGGACATGGCAACCAGCACAATGTCCCCCATGCAATATGGCTGACTTGGAAGTCACCTATAGAACATGGCCACCAGCACAATGTCCCCCAAGCCATATGGCTCACTTGGAAGTCACCTATACAATACAACCAGCACAATGTCCTCCATGCAATATGGCTGACTTGGAAGTCACCTATACAATACAACCAGCACAATGTCCCAAATGCAATATGGCTGACTTGGAAGTCACCTATAGAACACAATGTCCCCCATGCAATATGGCTGATTTGGAAGTCACCTATACAACACAACCAGCACAATGTCCCCCATGCAATATGGCTGACTTGGAAGTCACCTATACAAGACAACCAGCACAATGTCCCAAATGCAATATGGCTGACTTGGAAGTCACCTATAGAACATGGCCACCAGCACAATGTCCCCCATGCAATATGGCTGACTTGGAAGTCACCTATACAACATGGCAACCAGCACAATGTCCCCCATGCAATATGGCTGACTTGGAAGTCACCTATACAATACAACCAGCACAATGTCCCCCAAGCAATATGGCTGACTTGGAAGTCACCTATACAAGACAACCAGCACAATGTCCCCCATTGCAATATGGCTGACTTGGAAGTCACCTATACAATACAACCAGCACAATGTCCCCCATGCAATATGGCTGACTTGGAAGTCACCTATACAAGACAAGCAGCACAATGTCCCCCATGCAATATGGCTGAATTGGAAGTCACCTATACAACACAACCAGCACAATGTCCCCCATGCAATATGGCTGACTTGGAAGTCACCTATACAAGACAACCAGCACAATGTCCCCCATGCAATATTGCTGACTTGGAAGTCACCTATAGAACATGGCCACCAGCACAATGTCCCCCATGCAATATGGCTGACTTGGAAGTCACCTATACAACATGGCAACCAGCACAATGTCCCCCATGCAATATGGCTGACTTGGAAGTCACCTATACAATACAACCAGCACAATGTCCCCCAAGCAATATGGCTGACTTGGAAGTCACCTATACAAGACAACCAGCACAATGTCCCCCATGCAATATGGCTGACTTGGAAGTCACCTATACAATACAACCAGCACAATGTCCCCCAAGCAATATGGCTGACTTGGAAGTCACCTATACAATACAACCAGCACAATATCCTCCATGCAATATGGCTGATTTGGAAGTCACCTATACAACACAACCAGCACAATGTCCCCCATGCAATATGGCTGACTTGGAAGTCACCTATACAAGACAACCAGCACAATGTCCCAAATGCAATATGGCTGACTTGGAAGTCACCTATAGAACATGGCCACCAGCACAATGTCCACCATGCAATATGGCTGACTTGGAAGTCACCTATACAACATGGCAACCAGCACAATTTCCCCCATGCAATATGGCTGACTTGGAAGTCACCTATACAATACAACCAGCACAATGTCCCCCAAGCAATATGGCTGACTTGGAAATCACCTATACAAGACAACCAGCACAATGTCCCCCATGCAATATGGCTGACTTGGAAGTCACCTATAGGACATGGCCACCAGCACAATGTCCCCCATGCAATATGGCTGACTTGGAAGTCACCTATACAATACAACCAGCACAATGTCCCCCATGCAATATGGCTGACTTGGAAGTCACCTATACAATACAACCAGCACAATGTCCCCCAAGCAATATGGCTGACTTGGAAGTCACCTATAGAACATGGCCACCAGCACAATGTCCCCCAAGCAATATGGCTGACTTGGAAGTCACCTATAGAACATGGCAACCAGCACAATGTCCCCCAAGCAATATGGCTGACTTGGAAGTCAACTATACAAGACAACCAGCACAATGTCCCCCATGCAATATGGCTGACTTGGAAGTCACCTATAGGACATGGCAACCAGCACAATGTCCCCCATGCAATATGGCTGACTTGGAAGTCACCTATAGAACATGGCCACCAGCACAATGTCCCCCAAGCCATATGGCTCACTTGGAAGTCACCTATACAATACAACCAGCACAATGTCCGCCATGCAATATGGCTGACTTGGAAGTCACCTATACAATACAACCAGCACAATGTCCCAAATGCAATATGGCTGACTTGGAAGTCACCTATAGAACATGGCCACCAGCACAATGTCCCCCATGCAATATGGCTGACTTGGAAGTCACCTATACAACATGGCAACCAGCACAAAGTCCCCCATGCAATATGGCTGACTTGGAAGTCACCTATACAATACAACCAGCACAATGTCCCCCATGCAATATGGCTGACTTGGAAGTCACCTATACAATACAACCAGCACAATGTCCCCCATGCAATATGGCTGATTTGGAAGTCACCTATACAACACAACCAGCACAATGTCCCCCATGCAATATGGCTGACTTGGAAGTCACCTATACAAGACAACCAGCACAATGTCCCAAATGCAATATGGCTGACTTGGAAGTCACCTATAGAACATGGCCACCAGCACAATGTCCCCCATGCAATATGGCTGACTTGGAAGTCACCTATACAACATGGCAACCAGCACAATGTCCCCCATGCAATATGGCTGACTTGGAAGTCACCTATACAATACAACCAGCACAATGTCCCCCAAGCAATATGGCTGACTTGGAAGTCACCTATACAAGACAACCAGCACAATGTCCCCCATGCAATATGGCTGACTTGGAAGTCACCTATACAATACAACCAGCACAATGTCCCCCATGCAATATGGCTGACTTGGAAGTCACCTATACAATACAACCAGCACAATGTCCCCCATGCAATATGGCTGAATTGGAAGTCACCTATACAACACAAACAGCACAATGTCCCCCATGCAATATGGCTGACTTGGAAGTCACCTATACAAGACAACCAGCACAATGTCCCCCATGCAATATGGCTGACTTGGAAGTCACCTATAGAACATGGCCACCAGCACAATGTCCCCCATGCAATATGGCTGACTTGGAAGTCACCTATACAAAATGGCAACCAGCACAATGTCCCCCAAGCAATATGGCTGACTTGGAAGTCACCTATACAACATGGCAACCAGCTCAATGTCTACCAAGCAATATGGCTGACTTGGAAGTCACCTATAGAACATGGCAACCAGCACAATGTCCCCCAAGCAATGTGGCTTACTTAAAAGTCACCTATACAAGACAACCAGCACAATTTCCCCCATGCAATATGGCTGACTTGGAAGTCACCTATAGGACATGGCAACCAGCACAATGTCCCCCATGCAATATGGCTGACTTGTAAGTCACCTATACAACATGGCAACCAGCACAATGTCCCCCATGCAATATGGCTGACTTGGAAGTCACCTATACAACACAACCAGCACAATGTCCCCCAAGCAATATGGCTCACTTGGAAGTCACCTATACAACATGGCAACCAGCACAATGTCCCCCATGCAATATGGCTGACTTGGAAGTCACCTATTGGACATGGCAACCAGCACAATGTCCCCCATGCAATATGGCTGACTTGGAAGTCACCTATAGAACAAGGCCACCAGCACAATGTCCCCCAAGCAATATGGCTCACTTGGAAGTCACCTATACAATACAACCAGCACAATGTCCCCCATGCAATATGGCTGACTTGGAAGTCACCTATACAATACAACCAGCACAATGTCCCCCATGCAATATGGCTGACTTGGAAGTCACCTATACAACACAACCAGCACAATGTCCCCCATGCAATATGGCTGACTTGGAAGTCACCTATACAACACAACCAGCACAATGTCCCCCATGCAATATGGCTCACTTGGAAGTCACCTATACAACATGGCATCCAGCACAATGTCCCCCATGCAATATGGCTGACTTGGAAGTCACCTATACAACATGGCAACCAGCACAATGTCCCCCATGCAATATGGCTGACTTGGAAGTCACCTATACAACATGGCAACCAGCACAATGTCCCCCATGCAATATGGCTGACTTGGAAGTCACCTATACAAGAAACCAGCACAATGTCCCCCATGCAATGTGGCTGACTTGGAAGTCACCTATAGAACATGGCCACCAGCACAATGTCCCCCATGCAATATGGCTGACTTGGAAGTCACCTATACAACATGGCAACCAGCACAATGTCCCCCAAGCAATATGGCTCACTTGGAAGTCACCTATAGAACATGGCAACCAGCACAATGTCCCCCAAGCAATATGGCTGACTTGGAAATCACCTATACAACATGGCAACAGCACAATGTCCCCCATGCAACACGGCTGACTTGGAAGTCACCTATACAAGACAACCAGCACAACGTCCCCCATGCAATATGGCTGACTTGGAAGTCACCTATACAACACAACCAGCACAATGTCCCCCAAGCAATATGGCTCACTTGGAAGTCACCTATACAACATGGCAACCAGCACAATGTCCCCTATGCAATATGGCTGACTTGGAAGTCACCTATACAACATGGCAACCAGCACAATGTCCCCCATGCAATATGGCTGACTTGGAAGTCACCTATACAAGACAACCAGCACAATGTCCCCCATGCAATATGGCTGACTTGGAAGTCACCTATAGGACATGGCAACCAGCACAATGTCCCCCAAGCAATATGGCTGACTTGGAAGTCACCTATACAAGACAACCAGCACAATGTCCCAAATGCAATATGGCTGACTTGGAAGTCACCTAGAGAACATGGCCACCAGCACAATGTCCCCCATGCAATATGGCTGACTTGGAAGTCACCTATACAACATGGCAACCAGCACAATGTCCCCCATGCAATATGGCTGATTTGGAAGTCACCTATACAATACAACCAGCACAATGTCCCCCAAGCAATATGGCTGACTTGGAAGTCACCTATACAAGACAACCAGCACAATGTCCCCCATGCAATATGGCTGACTTGGAAGTCACCTATACAATACAACCAGCACAATGTCCCCCATGCAATATGGCTGATTTGGAAGTCACCTATACAACACAACCAGCACAATGTCCCCCATGCAATATGGCTGACTTGGAAGTCACCTATACAAGACAACCAGCACAATGTCCCAAATGCAATATGGCTGACTTGGAAGTCACCTATAGAACATGGCCACCAGCACAATGTCCCCCATGCAATATGGCTGACTTGGAAGTCACCTATACAACATGGCAACCAGCACAATGTCCCCCATGCAATATGGCTGACTTGGAAGTCACCTATGCAATACAACCAGCACAATGTCCCCCATGCAATATGGCTGACTTGGAAGTCACCTATACAACACAACCAGCACAATGTCCCCCATGCAATATGGCTGACTTGGAAGTCACCTATACAACACAACCAGCACAATGTCCCCAATGCAATATGGCTGACTTGGAAGTCACCTATAGAACATGGCAACCAGCACAATGTCCCCCAAGCAATATGGCTGACTTGGAAGTCACCTATACAACATGGCCACTAGCACAATGTCCCCCAAGCAATATGGGTCACTTGGAAGTCACCTATACAATACAACCAGCACAATGTCCCCCATGCAATATGGCTGACTTGGAAGTCACCTATACAATACAACCAGCACAATGTCCCCCATGCAATATGGCTGACTTGGAAGTCACCTATACAACACAACCAGCACAATGTCCCCCATGCAATATGGCTGACTTGGAAGTCACCTATACAACATGGCAACCAGGACAATGTCCCCCATGCAATATGGCTGACTTGGAAGTCACCTATACAACATGGCAACCAGCACAATGTCCCCCATGCAATATGGCTGACTTGGAAGTCACCTATACAAGACAACCAGCACAATGTCCCCATGCAATATGGCTGACTTGGAAGTCACCTATAGAACATGACCACCAGAACAATGTCCCCCATGCAATATAGCTGACTTGGAAGTCACCTATACAACATGGCAACCAGAACAATGTCCCCCATGCAATATGGCTGACTTGGAAGTCACCTTTACAACATGGCCACCAGCACAATGTCCCCCATGCAATATGGCTGACTTGAAAGTCACCTATACAATACAACCAGCACAATGTCCCCCATGCAACACGGCTGACTTGGAAGTCACCTATACAAGACAACCAGCACAATGTCCCCCATGCAATATGGCTGACTTGGAAGTCACCTATACAACACCACCAGCACAATGTCCCCCAAGCAATATGGCTCACTTGGAAGTCACCTATACAACATGGCAACCAGCACAATGTCCCCCATGCAATATGGCTGACTTGGAAGTCACCTATTGGACATGGCAACCAGCACAATGTCCCCCATGCAATATGGCTGACTTGGAAGTCACCTATAGAACATGGCCACCAGCACAATGTCCCCCAAGCAATATGGCTCACTTGGAAGTCACCTATACAATACATCCAGCACAATGTCCCCCATGCAATATGGCTGACTTGGAAGTCACCTATACAATACAACCAGCACAATGTCCCCCATGCAATATGGCTGACTTGGAAGTCACCTATACAACACAACCAGCACAATGTCCCCCATGCAATATGGCTGACTTGGAAGTCACCTATACAACACAACCAGCACAATGTCCCCCATGCAATATGGCTCACTTGGAAGTCACCTATACAACATGGCATCCAGCACAATGTCCCCCATGCAATATGGCTGACTTGGAAGTCACCTATACAACATGGCAACCAGCACAATGTCCCCCATGCAATATGGCTGACTTGGAAGTCACCTATACAACATGGCAACTAGCACAATGTCCCCCATGCAATATGGCTGACTTGGAAGTCACCTATACAAGAAACCAGCACAATGTCCCCCATGCAATGTGGCTGACTTGGAAGTCACCTATAGAACATGGCCACCAGCACAATGTCCCCCATGCAATATGGCTGACTTGGAAGTCACCTATACAACATGGCAACCAGCACAATGTCCCCCAAGCAATATGGCTCACTTGGAAGTCACCTATAGAACATGGCAACCAGCACAATGTCCCCCAAGCAATATGGCTGACTTGGAAGTCACCTATACAACATGGCAACCAGCACAATGTCCCCCATGCAATATGGCTGACTTGGAAGTCACCTATAGAACATGGCCACCAGCACAATGTCCCCATGCAACACGGCTGACTTGGAAGTCACCTATACAAGACAACCAGCACAATGTCCCCCATGCAATATGGCTGACTTGGAAGTCACCTATACAACACAACCAGCACAATGTCCCCCAAGCAATATGGCTCACTTGGAAGTCACCTATACAACATGGCAACCAGCACAATGTCCCCCATGCAATATGGCTGACTTGGAAGTCACCTATACAACATGGCAACCAGCACAATGTCCCCCATGCAATATGGCTGACTTGGAAGTCACCTATACAAGACAACCAGCACAATATCCCCCATGCAATATGGCTGACTTGGAAGTCACCTATAGGACATGGCAACCAGCACAATGTCCCCCAAGCAATATGGCTGACTTGGAAGTCACCTATACAAGACAACCAGCACAATGTCCCAAATGCAATATGGCTGACTTGGAAGTCACCTATAGAACATGGCCACCAGCACAATGTCCCCCATGCAATATGGCTGATTGGAAGTCACCTATACAACATGGCAACCAGCACAATGTCCCCCATGCAATATGGCTGATTTGGAAGTCACCTATACAATACAACCAGCACAATGTCCCCCAAGCAATATGGCTGACTTGGAAGTCACCTATACAAGACAACCAGCACAATGTCCCCCATGCAATATGGCTGACTTGGAAGTCACCTATACAATACAACCAGCACAATGTCCCCCATGCAATATGGCTGATTTGGAAGTCACCTATACAACACAACCAGCACAATGTCCCCCATGCAATATGGCTGACTTGGAAGTCACCTATACAAGACAACCAGCACAATGTCCCAAATGCAATATGGCTGACTTGGAAGTCACCTATAGAACATGACCACCAGCACAATGTCCCCCATGCAATATGGCTGACTTGGAAGTCACCTATACAACATGGCAACCAGCACAATGTCCCCCATGCAATATGGCTGACTTGGACGTCACCTATGCAATACAACCAGCACAATGTCCCCCATGCAATATGGCTGACTTGGAAGTCACCTATACAACACAACCAGCACAATGTCCCCCATGCAATATGGCTGACTTGGAAGTCACCTATACAACACAACCAGCACAATGTCCCCCATGCAATATGGCTGACTTGGAAGTCACCTATAGAACATGGCAACCAGCACAATGTCCCCCAAGCAATATGGCTGACTTGGAAATCACCTATACAACATGGCCACCAGCACAATGTCCCCCAAGCAATATGGCTCACTTGGAAGTCACCTATACAATACAACCAGCACAATGTCCCCCATGCAATATGGCTGACTTGGAAGTCACCTATACAATACAACCAGCACAATGTCCCCCATGCAATATGGCTGACTTGGAAGTCACCTATACAACACAACCAGCACAATGTCCCCCATGCAATATGGCTGACTTGGAAGTCACCTATACAACATGGCAACACATGCAATATGGCTGACTTGGAAGTCACCTATACAATACAACCAGCACAATGTCCCAAATGCAATATGGCTGACTTGGAAGTCACCTATAGAACATGGCCACCAGCACAATGTCCCCCATGCAATATGGCTGACTTGGAAGTCACCTATACAACATGGCAACCAGCACAATGTCCCCCATGCAATATGGCTGACTTGGAAGTCACCTATACAATACAACCAGCACAATGTCCCCCAAGCAATATGGCTGACTTGGAAGTCACCTATACAAGACAACCAGCACAATGTCCCCCATGCAATATGGCTGACTTGGAAGTCACCTATACGACATGGCCACCAGCACAATGTCCCCCATGCAATATGGCTGACTTGGAAGTCACCTATACAATACAACCAGCACAATGTCCCCCATGCAATATGGCTGACTTGGAAGTCACCTATACAATACAACCAGCACAATGTCCCCCATGCAATATGGCTGATTTGGAAGTCACCTATACAACAAAACCAGCACAATGTCCCCCATGCAATATGGCTGACTTGGAAGTCACCTATACAAGACAACCAGCACAATGTCCCCCATGCAATATGGCTGACTTGGAAGTCACCTATAGAACATGGCCACCAGCACAATGTCCCCCATGCAATATGGCAGACTTGGAAGTCACCTATACAACATGGCAACCAGCACAATGTCCCCCAAGCAATTTTGCTGACTTGGAAGTCACCTATACAACATGGCAACCACCACAATGTCCCCCAAGCAATATGGCTGACTTGGAAGTCACCTATAGAACATGGCAACCAGCACAATGTCCCCCAAGCAATATGGCTGACTTAAAAGTCACCTATACAAGACAACCAGCACAATTTCCCCCGTGCAATATGGCTGAATTGTAAGTCACCTATACAACATGGCAACCAGCACAATGTCCCCCATGCAATATGGCTGACTTGGAAGTCACCTATACAACATGGCAACCAGCACAATGTCCCCCATGCAATATGGCTGACTTGGAAGTCACCTTTACAACATGGCAACCAGCACAATGTCCCCCATGCAATATGGCTGACTTGGAAGTCACCTATACAATACAACCAGCACAATGTCCCCCATGCAACACGGCTGACTTGGAAGTCACCTATACAAGACAACCAGCACAATGTCCCCCATGCAATATGGCTGACTTGGAAGTCACCTATACAAAACAACCAGCACAATGTCCCCCAAGCAATATGGCTCACTTGGAAGTCACCTATACAACATGGCAACCAGCACAATGTCCCCCATGCAATATGGCTGACTTGGAAGTCACCTATAGGACATGGCAACCAGCACAATGTCCCCCATGCAATATGGCTGACTTGGAAGTCACCTATAGAACATGGCCACCAGCACAATGTCCCCCAAGCAATATGGCTCACTTGGAAGTCACCTATACAATACAACCAGCACAATGTCCCCCATGCAATATGGCTGACTTGGAAGTCACCTATACAATACAACCAGCACAATGTCCCCATGCAATATGGCTGACTTGGAAGTCACCTATACAATACAACCAGCACAATGTCCCCCAAGCAATATTGCTGACTTGGAAGTCACCTATACAAGACAACCAGCACAATGTCCCCCATGCAATATGGCTGACTTGGAAGTCACCTATAGGACATGGCCACCAGCACAATGTCCCCCATGCAATATGGCTGACTTGGAAGTCACCTATACAATACAACCAGCACAATGTCCCCCATGCAATATGGCTGACTTGGAAGTCACCTATACAATACAACCAGCACAATGTCCCCCATGCAATATGGCTGATTTGGAAGTCACCTATACAACACAACCAGCACAATGTCCCCCATGCAATATGGCTGACTTGGAAGTCACCTATAGAACATGGCAACCAGCTTAATGTCCCCCAAGCAATATGGCTGACTTGGAAGTCACCTATACAACATGGCCACCAGCACAATGTCCCCCAAGCAATATGGCTCACTTGGAAGTCACCTATACAAGACAACCAGCACAATTTCCCCCGTGCAATATGGCTGAATTGTAAGTCACCTATACAACATGGCAACCAGCACAATGTCCCCCATGCAATATGGCTGACTTGGAAGTCACCTATACAACATGGCAACCAGCACAATGTCCCCCATGCAATATGGCTGACTTGGAAGTCACCTTTACAACATGGCAACCAGCACAATGTCCCCCATGCAATATGGCTGACTTGGAAGTCACCTATACAATACAACCAGCACAATGTCCCCCATGCAACACGGCTGACTTGGAAGTCACCTATACAAGACAACCAGCACAATGTCCCCCATGCAATATGGCTGACTTGGAAGTCACCTATACAAAACAACCAGCACAATGTCCCCCAAGCTATATGGCTCACTTGGAAGTCACCTATACAACATGGCAACCAGCACAATGTCCCCCATGCAATATGGCTGACTTGGAAGTCACCTATAGGACATGGCAACCAGCACAATGTCCCCCATGCAATATGGCTGACTTGGAAGTCACTTATAGAACATGGCCACCAGCACAATGTCCCCCAAGCAATATGGCTCACTTGGAAGTCACCTATACAATACAACCAGCACAATGTCCCCCATGCAATATGGCTGACTTGGAAGTCACCTATACAATACAACCAGCACAATGTCCCCATGCAATATGGCTGACTTGGAAGTCACCTATACAATACAACCAGCACAATGTCCCCCAAGCAATATTGCTGACTTGGAAGTCACCTATACAAGACAACCAGCACAATGTCCCCCATGCAATATGGCTGACTTGGAAGTCACCTATAGGACATGGCCACCAGCACAATGTCCCCCATGCAATATGGCTGACTTGGAAGTCACCTATACAATACAACCAGCACAATGTCCCCCATGCAATATGGCTGACTTGGAAGTCACCTATACAATACAACCAGCACAATGTCCCCCATGCAATATGGCTGATTTGGAAGTCACCTATACAACACAACCAGCACAATGTCCCCCATGCAATATGGCTGACTTGGAAGTCACCTATAGAACATGGCAACCAGCTTAATGTCCCCCAAGCAATATGGCTGACTTGGAAGTTACCTATACAACATGGCCACCAGCACAATGTCCCCCAAGCAATATGGCTCACTTGGAAGTCACCTATACAAGAAACCAGCACAATGTCCCCCATGCAATGTGGCTGACTTGGAAGTCACCTATAGAACATGGCCACCAGCACAATGTCCCCCATGCAATATGGCTGACTTGGAAGTCACCTATACAACATGGCAACCAGCACAATGTCCCCCAAGCAATATGGCTGACTTGGAAGTCACCTATACAAGACAACCAGCACAATGTCCCCCATGCAATATGGCTGACTTGGAAGTCACCTATAGGACATGGCAACCAGCACAATGCCCCCCATGCAATATGGCTGACTTGGAAGTCACCTATAGAACATGGCCACCAGCACAATGTCCCCCATGCAACACGGCTGACTTGGAAGTCACCTATACAAGACAACCAGCACAATGTCCCCCATGCAATATGGCTGACTTGGAAGTCACCTATACAACACAACCAGCACAATGTCCCCCAAGCAATATGGCTCACTTGGAAGTCACCTATACAACATGGCAACCAGCACAATGTCCCCCATGCAATATGGCTGACTTGGAAGTCACCTATACAACATGGCAACCAGCACAATGTCCCCCATGCAATATGGCTGACTTGGAAGTCACCTATACAAGACAACCAGCACAATGTCCCCCATGCAATATGGCTGACTTGGAAGTCACCTATAGGACATGGCAACCAGCACAATGTCCCCCAAGCAATATGGCTGACTTGGAAGTCACCTATACAAGACAACCAGCACAATGTCCCAAATGCAATATGGCTGACTTGGAAGTCAGCTATAGAACATGGCCACCAGCACAATGTCCCCCATGCAATATGGCTGACTTGGAAGTCACCTATACAACATGGCAACCAGCACAATGTCCCCCATGCAATATGGCTGACTTGGAAGTCACCTATACAATACAACCAGCACAATGTCCCCCAAGCAATATGGCTGACTTGGAAGTCACCTATACAAGACAACCAGCACAATGTCCCCCATGCAATATGGCTGACTTGGAAGTCACCTATAGGACATGGCCACCAGCACAATGTCCCCCATGCAATATGGCTGACTTGGAAGTCACCTATACAATACAACCAGCACAATGTCCCCCATGCAATATGGCTGACTTGGAAGTCACCTATACAATACAACCAGCACAATGTCCCCCATGCAATATGGCTGATTTGGAAGTCACCTATACAACACAACCAGCACAATGTCCCCCATGCAATATGGCTGACTTGGAAGTCACCTATAGAACATGGCAACCAGCACAATGTCCCCCAAGCAATATGGCTGACTTGGAATTCACCTATACAACATGGCCACCAGCACAATGTCCCCCAAGCAATATGGCTCACTTGGAAGTCACCTATACAATACAACCAGCACAATGTCCCCCATGCAATATGGCTGACTTGGAAGTCACCTATACAATACAACCAGAACAATGTCCCCCATGAAATATGGCTGACTTGGAAGTCACCTATACAACACAACCAGCACAATGTCCCCCATGCAATATGGCTGACTTGGAAGTCACCTATACAACATGGCAACCAGCACAATGTCCCCCATGCAATATGGCTGACTTGGAAGTCACCTATACAACATGGCAACCAGCACAATGTCCCCCATGCAATATGGCTGACTTGGAAGTCACCTATACAAGACAACCAGCACAATGTCCCCATGCAATATGGCTGACTTGGAAGTCACCTATAGAACATGGCCACCAGCACAATGTCCCCCATGCAATATGGCTGACTTGAAAGTCACCTATACAACATGGCAACCAGCACAATGTCCCCCAAGAAATATGGCTCACTTGGAAGTCACCTATACAACATGGCAACCAGCACAATGTCCCCCATGCAATATGGCTGACTTGGAAGTCACCTATAGAACATGGCAACCAGCACAATGTCCCCCATGCAACACGGCTGACTTGGAAGTCACCTATACAAGACAACCAGCACAATGTCCCCCATGCAATATGGCTGACTTGGAAGTCACCTATACAACACAACCAGCACAATGTCCCCCAAGCAATATGGCTCACTTGGAAGTCACCTATACAACATGGCAACCAGCACAATGTCCCCCATGCAATATGGCTGACTTGGAAGTCACCTATACAACATGGCAACCAGCACAATGTCCCCCATGCAATATGGCTGACTTGGAAGTCACCTATACAACATGGCAACCAGCACAATGTCCCCCATGCAATATGGCTGATTTGGAAGTCACCTATACAATACAACCAGCACAATGTCCCCCAGGCAATATGGCTGACTTGGAAGTCACCTATACAACATGGCAACCAGCACAATGTCCCCCAAGCAATATGGCTGACTTGAAAGTCACCTATACAACATGGCAACCAGCACAATGTCCCCCATGCAATATGGCTGACTTGGAAGTCACCTATAAAACATGGCAACCAGCACAATGTCCCCCATGCAATATGGCTCACTTGGAAGTCACCTATACAACATGGCAACCAGCACAATGTCCCCCATGCAATATGGCTGACTTGGAAGTCACCTATACAACATGGCCACCAGCACAATGTCCCCCATGCAATATGGCTGACTTGGAAGTCACCTATACAAGACAACCAGCACAATGTCCCCCATGCAATATGGCTGACTTGGAAGTCACCTATACAATACAACCAGCACAATGTCCCCCAGGCAATATGGCTGACTTGGAAGTCACCTATACAACATGGCAACCAGCACAATGTCCCCCAAGCAATATGGCTGACTTGGAAGTCACCTATACAACATGGCAACCAGCACAATGTCCCCCATGCAATATGGCTGACTTGGAAGTCACCTATAAAACATGGCAACCAGCACAATGTCCCCCATGCAATATGGCTCACTTGGAAGTCACCTATACAACATGGCAACCAGCACAATGTCCCCTATGCAATATGGCTGACTTGGAAGTCACCTATACAACATGGCCACCAGCACAATGTCCCCCATGCAATATGGCTGACTTGGAAGTCACCTATACAAGACAACCAGCACAATGTCCCCCATGCAATATGGCTGACTTGGAAGTCACCTATAGGACATGGCAACCAGCACAATGTCCCCCATGCAATATAGCTGACTTGGAAGTCACCTATACAAGACAACCAGCACAATGTCCCCCATGCAATATTTGCTGACTTGGAAGTCACCTATAGGACATGGCAACCAGCACAATGTCCCCCAAGCAATATGGCTGACTTGGAAGTCACCTATACAAGACAACCAGCACAATGTCCCAAATGCAATATGGCTGACTTGGAAGTCACCTATAGAACATGGCCACCAGCACAATGTCCCCCATGCAATATGGCTGACTTGGAAGTCACCTATACAACATGGCAACCAGCACAATGTCCCCCAAGCAATATGGCTGACTTGGAAGTCACCTATAGAACATGGCCACCAGCACAATGTCCCCCAAGCAATATGGCTGACTTGGAAGTCACCTACCGAACATGGCAACCAGCACAATGTCCCCCAAGCAATATGGCTGACTTGGAAGTCACCTATACAAGACAACCAGCAAAATGTCCCCCATGCAACACGGCTGATTCGGAAGTCACCTATACAAGACAACCAGCACAATGTCCCCCATGCAATATGGCTGACTTGGAAGTCACCTATACAACACAACCAGCACAATGTCCCCCAAGCAATATGGCTCACTTGAAAGTCACCTATACAACATGGCAACCAGCACAATGTCCCCCATGCAATATGGCTGACTTGGAAGTCACCTATACAATACAACCAGCACAATGTCCCCCAAGCAATATGGCTGACTTGGAAGTCACCTATAGAACATGGCCACCAGCACAATGTCCCCCATGCAATATGGCTGACTTGGAAGTCACCTATACAAGACAACCAGCACAATGTCCCCCATGAAATATGGCTGACTTGGAAGTCACCTATAGAACATGGCCACCAGCACAATGTCCCCCATGCAATATGGCTGACTTGGAAGTCACCTATAAAACATGGCAACCAGCACAATGTCCCCCATGCAATATGGCTCACTTGGAAGTCACCTATACAACATGGCAACCAGCACAATGTCCCCTATGCAATATGGCTGACTTGGAAGTCACCTATACAACATGGCCACCAGCACAATGTCCCCCATGCAATATGGCTGACTTGGAAGTCACCTATACAAGACAACCAGCACAATGTCCCCCATGCAATATGGCTGACTTGGAAGTCACCTATAGGACATGGCAACCAGCACAATGTCCCCCATGCAATATAGCTGACTTGGAAGTCACCTATACAAGACAACCAGCACAATGTCCCCCATGCAATATGGCTGACTTGGAAGTCACCTATAGGACATGGCAACCAGCACAATGTCCCCCAAGCAATATGGCTGACTTGGAAGTCACCTATACAAGACAACCAGCACAATGTCCCAAATGCAATATGGCTGACTTGGAAGTCACCTATAGAACATGGCCACCAGCACAATGTCCCCCATGCAATATGGCTGACTTGGAAGTCACCTATACAACATGGCAACCAGCACAATGTCCCCCAAGCAATATGGCTGACTTGGAAGTCACCTATAGAACATGGCCACCAGCACAATGTCCCCCAAGCAATATGGCTGACTTGGAAGTCACCTACCGAACATGGCAACCAGCACAATGTCCCCCAAGCAATATGGCTGACTTGGAAGTCACCTATACAAGACAACCAGCAAAATGTCCCCCATGCAACACGGCTGATTCGGAAGTCACCTATACAAGACAACCAGCACAATGTCCCCCATGCAATATGGCTGACTTGGAAGTCACCTATACAACACAACCAGCACAATGTCCCCCAAGCAATATGGCTCACTTGAAAGTCACCTATACAACATGGCAACCAGCACAATGTCCCCCATGCAATATGGCTGACTTGGAAGTCACCTATACAATACAACCAGCACAATGTCCCCCAAGCAATATGGCTGACTTGGAAGTCACCTATAGAACATGGCCACCAGCACAATGTCCCCCATGCAATATGGCTGACTTGGAAGTCACCTATAGAAGACAACCAGCACAATGTCCCCCATGAAATATGGCTGACTTGGAAGTCACCTATAGAACATGGCCACCAGCACAATGTCCCCCATGCAATATGGCTGACTTGGAAGTCACCTATAGAACATGGCAACCAGCACAATGTCCCCCAAGCAATATGGCTGACTTGGAAGTCACCTATACAAGACAACCAGCACAATTTCCCCCATGCAATATGGCTGACTTGGAAGTCACCTATAGGACATGGCAACCAGCACAATGTCCCCCATGCAATATGGCTGACTTGGAAGTCACCTATACAATACAACCAGCACAATGTCCCCCATGCAATATGGCTGACTTGGAAGTCACCTATACAACATGGCAACCAGCACAATGTCCCCCATGCAATATGGCTGACTTGGAAGTCACCTATAGAACATGGCCACCAGCACAATGTCCCCCATGCAATATGGCTGACTTGGAAGTCACCTATACAACATGGCAACCAGCACAATGTCCCCCAAGCAACATGGCTGACTTGGAAGTCACCTATAGAACATGGCCACCAGCACAATGTCCCCCATGCAATATGGCTGACTTGGAAGTCACCTATAGAACATGGCAACCAGCACAATGTCCCCCAAGCAATATGGCTGACTTGGAAGTCACCTATACAAGACAACCAGCACAATGTCCCCCATGCAATATGGCTGACTTGGAAGTCACCTATAGGACATGGCAACCAGCACAATGTCCCCCATGCAATATGGCTGACTTGGAAGTCACCTATACAAGACAACCAGCACAATGTCCCAAATGCAATATGGCTGACTTGGAAGTCAGCTATAGAACATGGCCACCAGCACAATGTCCCCTATGCAATATGGCTGACTTGGAAGTCACCAATACAACATGGCAACCAGCACAATGTCCCCCATGCAATATGGCTGACTTGGAAGTCACCTATACAATACAACCAGCACAATGTCCCCCAAGCAATATTGCTGACTTGGAAGTCACCTATACAAGACAACCAGCACAATGTCCCCCATGCAATATGGCTGACTTGGAAGTCACCTATAGGACATGGCCACCAGCACAATGTCCCCCATGCAATATGGCTGACTTGGAAGTCACCTATACAATACAACCAGCACAATGTCCCCCATGCAATATGGCTGACTTGGAAGTCACCTATACAATACAACCAGCACAATGTCCCCCATGCAATATGGCTGATTTGGAAGTCACCTATACAACACAACCAGCACAATGTCCCCCATGCAATATGGCTGACTTGGAAGTCACCTATAGAACATGGCAACCAGCTTAATGTCCCCCAAGCAATATGGCTGACTTGGAAGTCACCTATACAACATGGCCACCAGCACAATGTCCCCCAAGCAATATGGCTCACTTGGAAGTCACCTATACAAGAAACCAGCACAATGTCCCCCATGCAATGTGGCTGACTTGGAAGTCACCTATAGAACATGGCCACCAGCACAATGTCCCCCATGCAATATGGCTGACTTGGAAGTCACCTATACAACATGGCAACCAGCACAATGTCCCCCAAGCAATATGGCTCACTTGGAAGTCACCCATAGAACGTGGCAACCGGCACAATGTTTCCCAAGCAATATGGCTGACTTGGAAGTCACCTATACAACATGGCAACCAGCACAATGCCCCCCATGCAATATGGCTGACTTGGAAGTCACCTATAGAACATGGCCACCAGCACAATGTCCCCCATGCAACACGGCTGACTTGGAAGTCACCTATACAAGACAACCAGCACAATGTCCCCCATGCAATATGGCTGACTTGGAAGTCACCTATACAACACAACCAGCACAATGTCCCCCAAGCAATATGGCTCACTTGGAAGTCACCTATACAACATGGCAACCAGCACAATGTCCCCCATGCAATATGGCTGACTTGGAAGTCACCTATACAAGACAACCAGCACAATGTCCCCCATGCAATATGGCTGACTTGGAAGTCACCTATAGGACATGGCAACCAGCACAATGTCCCCCAAGCAATATGGCTGACTTGGAAGTCACCTATACAAGACAACCAGCACAATGTCCCAAATGCAATATGGCTGACTTGGAAGTCAGCTATAGAACATGGCCACCAGCACAATGTCCCCCATGCAATATGGCTGACTTGGAAGTCACCTATACAACATGGCAACCAGCACAATGTCCCCCATGCAATATGGCTGACTTGGAAGTCACCTATACAATACAACCAGCACAATGTCCCCCAAGCAATATGGCTGACTTGGAAGTCACCTATACAAGACAACCAGCACAATGTCCCCCATGCAATATGGCTGACTTGGAAGTCACCTATAGGACATGGCCACCAGCACAATGTCCCCCATGCAATATGGCTGACTTGGAAGTCACCTATACAATACAACCAGCACAATGTCCCCCATGCAATATGGCTGACTTGGAAGTCACCTATACAATACAACCAGCACAATGTCCCCCATGCAATATGGCTGATTTGGAAGTCACCTATACAACACAACCAGCACAATGTCCCCCATGCAATGTGGCTGACTTGGAAGTCACCTATAGAACATGGCAACCAGCACAATGTCCCCCAAGCAATATGGCTGACTTGGAAGTCACCTATACAACATGGCCACCAGCACAATGTCCCCCAAGCAATATGGCTCACTTGGAAGTCACCTATACAATACAACCAGCACAATGTCCCCCATGCAATATGGCTGACTTGGAAGTCACCTATACAATACAACCAGAACAATGTCCCCCATGAAATATGGCTGACTTGGAAGTCACCTATACAACACAACCAGCACAATGTCCCCCATGCAATATGGCTGACTTGGAAGTCACCTATACAACATGGCAACCAGCACAATGTCCCCCATGCAATATGGCTGACTTGGAAGTCACCTATACAACATGGCAACCAGCACAATGTCCCCCATGCAATATGGCTGACTTGGAAGTCACCTATACAAGACAACCAGCACAATGTCCCCATGCAATATGGCTGACTTGGAAGTCACCTATAGAACATGGCCACCAGCACAATGTCCCCCATGCAATATGGCTGACTTGAAAGTCACCTATACAACATGGCAACCAGCACAATGTCCCCCAAGCAATATGGCTCACTTGGAAGTCACCTATACAACATGGCAACCAGCACAATGTCCCCCATGCAATATGGCTGACTTGGAAGTCACCTATAGAACATGGCAACCAGCACAATGTCCCCCATGCAACACGGCTGACTTGGAAGTCACCTATACAAGACAACCAGCACAATGTCCCCCATGCAATATGGCTGACTTGGAAGTCACCTATACAACACAACCAGCACAATGTCCCCCAAGCAATATGGCTCACTTGGAAGTCACCTATACAACATGGCAACCAGCACAATGTCCCCCATGCAATATGGCTGACTTGGAAGTCACCTATACAACATGGCAACCAGCACAATGTCCCCCATGCAATATGGCTGACTTGGAAGTCACCTATACAACATGGCAACCAGCACAATGTCCCCCATGCAATATGGCTGATTTGGAAGTCACCTATACAATACAACCAGCACAATGTCCCCCAGGCAATATGGCTGACTTGGAAGTCACCTATACAACATGGCAACCAGCACAATGTCCCCCATGCAATATGGCTGACTTGGAAGTCACCTATAAAACATGGCAACCAGCACAATGTCCCCCATGCAATATGGCTCACTTGGAAGTCACCTATACAACATGGCAACCAGCACAATGTCCCCCATGCAATATGGCTGACTTGGAAGTCACCTATACAACATGGCCACCAGCACAATGTCCCCCATGCAATATGGCTGACTTGGAAGTCACCTATACAAGACAACCAGCACAATGTCCCCCATGCAATATGGCTGACTTGGAAGTCACCTATACAATACAACCAGCACAATGTCCCCCAGGCAATATGGCTGACTTGGAAGTCACCTATACAACATGGCAACCAGCACAATGTCCCCCAAGCAATATGGCTGACTTGGAAGTCACCTATACAACATGGCAACCAGCACAATGTCCCCCATGCAATATGGCTGACTTGGAAGTCACCTATAAAACATGGCAACCAGCACAATGTCCCCCATGCAATATGGCTCACTTGGATGTCACCTATACAACATGGCAACCAGCACAATGTCCCCTATGCAATATGGCTGACTTGGAAGTCACCTATACAACATGGCCACCAGCACAATGTCCCCCATGCAATATGGCTGACTTGGAAGTCACCTATACAAGACAACCAGCACAATGTCCCCCATGCAATATGGCTGACTTGGAAGTCACCTATAGGACATGGCAACCAGCACAATGTCCCCCATGCAATATAGCTGACTTGGAAGTCACCTATACAAGACAACCAGCACAATGTCCCCCATGCAATATGGCTGACTTGGAAGTCACCTATAGGACATGGCAACCAGCACAATGTCCCCCAAGCAATACGGCTGACTTGGAAGTCACCTATACAAGACAACCAGCACAATGTCCCAAATGCAATATGGCTGACTTGGAAGTCACCTATAGAACATGGCCACCAGCACAATGTCCCCCATGCAATATGGCTGACTTGGAAGTCACCTATACAACATGGCAACCAGCACAATGTCCCCCAAGCAATATGGCTGACTTGGAAGTCACCTATAGAACATGGCCACCAGCACAATGTCCCCCAAGCAATATGGTTGACTTGGAAGTCACCTACCGAACATGGCAACCAGCACAATGTCCCCCAAGCAATATGGCTGACTTGGAAGTCACCTATACAAGACAACCAGCAAAATGTCCCCCATGCAACACGGCTGATTCGGAAGTCACCTATACAAGACAACCAGCACAATGTCCCCCATGCAATATGGCTGACTTGGAAGTCACCTATACAACACAACCAGCACAATGTCCCCCAAGCAATATGGCTCACTTGAAAGTCACCTATACAACATGGCAACCAGCACAATGTCCCCCATGCAATATGGCTGACTTGGAAGTCACCTATACAATACAACCAGCACAATGTCCCCCAAGCAATATGGCTGACTTGGAAGTCACCTATAGAACATGGCCACCAGCACAATGTCCCCCATGCAATATGGCTGACTTGGAAGTCACCTATACAAGACAACCAGCACAATGTCCCCCATGAAATATGGCTGACTTGGAAGTCACCTATAGAACATGGCCACCAGCACAATGTCCCCCATGCAATATGGCTGACTTGGAAGTCACCTATAGAACATGGCAACCAGCACAATGTCCCCCAAGCAATATGGCTGACTTGGAAGTCACCTATACAAGACAACCAGCACAATTTCCCCCATGCAATATGGCTGACTTGGAAGTCACCTATAGGACATGGCAACCAGCACAATGTCCCCCATGCAATATGGCTGACTTGGAAGTCACCTATACAATACAACCAGCACAATGTCCCCCATGCAATATGGCTGACTTGGAAGTCACCTATACAACATGGCAACCAGCACAATGTCCCCCATGCAATATGGCTGACTTGGAAGTCACCTATAGAACATGGCCACCAGCACAATGTCCCCCATGCAATATGGCTGACTTGGAAGTCACCTATACAACATGGCAACCAGCACAATGTCCCCCAAGCAACATGGCTGACTTGGAAGTCACCTATAGAACATGGCCACCAGCACAATGTCCCCCATGCAATATGGCTGACTTGGAAGTCACCTATAGAACATGGCAACCAGCACAATGTCCCCCAAGCAATATGGCTGACTTGGAAGTCACCTATACAAGACAACCAGCACAATGTCCCCCATGCAATATGGCTGACTTGGAAGTCACCTATAGGACATGGCAACCAGCACAATGTCCCCCATGCAATATGGCTGACTTGGAAATCACCTATAGAACATGGCCACCAGCACAATGTCGCCCAAGCAATATGGCTGACTTGGAAGTCACCTATACAACATGGCAACCAGCACAATGTCCCCCATGCAATATGGCTGACTTGGAAGTCACCTATACAATACAACCAGCACAATGTCCCCCAAGCAATATGGCTGACTTGGAAGTCACCTATACAAGACAACCAGCACAATGTCCCCCATGCAATATGGCTGACTTGGAAGTCACCTATACAATACAACCAGCACAATGTCCCCCATGCAATATGGCTGATTTGGAAGTCACCTATACAACACAACCAGCACAATGTCCCCCATGCAATATGGCTGACTTGGAAGTCACCTATACAAGACAACCAGCACAATGTCCCAAATGCAATATGGCTAGCTTGGAAGTCACCTATAGAACATGGCCACCAGCACAATTTCCCCCATGCAATATGGCTGACTTGGAAGTCACCTATACAACATGGCAACCAGCACAATTTCCCCCGAGCAATATGGCTGACTTGGAAGTCACCTATACAATACAACCAGCACAATGTCCCCCAAGCAATATGGCTGACTTGGAAGTCACCTATACAAGACAACCAGCACAATGTCCCCCATGCAATATGGCTGATTTGGAAGTCACCTATAGGACATGGCCACCAGCACAATGTCCCCCATGCAATATGGCTGACTTGGAAGTCACCTATACAATACAACCAGCACAATGTCCCCCATGCAATATGGCTGACTTGGAAGTCACCTATACAATACAACCAGCACAATGTCCCCCAAGCAATATGGCTGACTTGGAAGTCACCTATAGAACATGGCCACCAGCACAATGTCCCCCAAGCAATATGGCTGACTTGGAAGTCACCTATAGAACATGGCAACCAGCACAATGTCCCCCAAGCAATATGGCTGACTTGGAAGTCACCTATACAAGACAACCAGCACAATGTCCCCCATGCAATATGGCTGACTTGGAACTCACCTATAGGACATGGCAACCAGCACAATGTCCCCCATGCAATATGGCTGACTTGGAAGTCACCTATAGAACATGGCCACCAGCACAATGTCCCCCAAGCAATATGGCTCACTTGGAAGTCACCTATACAATACAACCAGCACAATTACCGTTATCTGATCTCTTCTAGAAATCAGTATTTGGATATAAGAAAAAAAGCTGCTTTTAGCTCTGCACCACTTATTCCACATTTTTTTCATTAAAATTGTTTTTGATAATGTTAATATTTTCATTTATGACATTTTGCAGTGTTACACTTTTTTTCGGTAAAGTCTCGTCGAAAGAAATTACTACACGACTTTACCCGAAAGAACCAAAGAGTCATTCCTGCAGTCACGAAAGCTTTGAATCTATTTTGCAGTGTATTTAAAAGTTGAATAAACATGAATGTACCTGGAAATATGTCCAGTTTAAGTTGTCATGTTCTTTACTCTGGGAATGTTACAGATATGTGGATATGTCAAATTTTAATTGACACCCAACAACATTTTAACAAGTTGTATTTTGGAGCCTTGCCACTTTTAAAGGCATGTTTACCATGTGTTGATAAACAGTTCACTGGAGAATTGTAATGTGTTCACTGTTCATCATTTACAGCGTTTTGTCAACCCACTGCTTAAACGAAGGCCTCACCACACCATGTCGGTCATTCTTCACCCACTGATGTTAACTGTGGCTGGGAATTTAACTGGTTGTTTCGTCAGTTTCCTAGTGCCACCACTCTATTCAATTACATCCTGTTTAATGTGTATAATTATAAGTGGCATTCTTACTCTTTGGTTCTATTCGGTAAAGTCACGTAGGTAGAAAAATTAAAACAACAAAAATCACGACGTTTCGGCCACAACACAAACAGCCTTCATCAGGTGAAGGGACCAACCTGTCCAGGGGGCAGCGTTGGAGTGAAGAAAGCCAAGCGCTGGTCGCCTCCCTTTAAGCTGTGAGGGGGCAAACAGCAAACGCTCTGACAAAGGAAATTAGCATGAAACGCACCACTGACAAAGCTTGGAATTAGCACAAGATGATAATACACCACCCTGGGAGTTTGGAATACCACTATGCATGTTGTTGTTGCGTTGCATGTTGTTGTTGCGTTGTTGCGTTGCAACAACAACATGCATAAATACAAACTGACAATTTCATCCTTGCAGTCACGAAAGCTTCAAATCTAGAAGTCGCATTCTATTTTTGGTGGTCATACGTTCAGTATTTTCTGCTGAACTGAGTGTTGGATTTATTCATTTTAAATGTACTTTTTGCTTGGTTACATTTTGCTCAGGTAACAGCTCGCATTTGCGGTAATTGGTGCCATAAATCAATGTCTTGTCTGGCATTAGACACGTCTGTACGAACAGTGTTTTCATTGGCCTCCATTTATCAGTTAGGGGAACAACTAAGCTCGAAGGGGCAGTACGTGTCGTTCTGGTCACTCAACACGACGTGTACTGTTCACGGACCACTGAGAAAACGCGTTGCAACAACAACATGCATAAATACAAACTGACAATTTCAGCCAGTGCAGCAGCTTTATATAGCATGACCACATCGATTCAAGTTTCACAAACCTCTTATTCGTATGTGCAGACGTGTAGCAACTACAATAATGTTTATTTGAGGTGGTAGAGCCGGATGACTGCGTCAGCTGTAGCAGATTGTATCACTGTAATGCCTCCATTATGTTTGTGAATCGGGCATTGAATTGTTATATGTTCCATGGTTCTGGGTGAGCCCAGTCGCACACTGGAGAGTTTTTTCTGTTTTCCTTTTTTGTGCATCGACCGGATGTTGTTTAGGGTAGCCCGTAAGCTTTACGGAAGATCGAAGCCAGGTACCTTTTACATCGGGTCTTTCATGAGGTGTTTGTGTCTTGTGGACTTCATTCGGATTTCCAAGAATCACGTTTGAATGTTGACTTAAAGCTTTCGTGACTGCAGGAATTCACATTCTTGGGTCTTTCGGTAAAGTCACGTAGATAGGTTCAAAGAAAATAACAAAAAAACTACGACGTTTCGATCACAGCACAAGCAATCGTCATCAGGAGAGCAATCTTATTATCCCTGAGATCAGGGCTAGGCCAGCCCTGAACAAGATCCGTTTACCATTGGGAGAAGTGACAACAGCAGATGTCAGTGTGAAGGCGATCGGTATTACCTTAGTGTCGCGGCATCTCTTCAGAAATGTGAGTGACTTGATCGAGTCGACGGATCTTGTTCAGGGCTGGCCTAGCCCTGATCTCAGAGATAATAAGATTGCTCTCCTGATGACGATTGCTTGTGTTGTGATCGAAACGTTGCAGTTTTTTTTGTTATTTTTGTTATTTTCTTTGAACCTATCTACGTGACTTTACAGAAAGACCCAAGAATATCACGTTTGAAGTTACATTGTTGAAGGTTAAGCGCGTGGGTCCAAAAAGGCTTGCGCGACTCGAGTGCTGGCGAGGGACTGTATTGAGATCCGAATGGATGGGGAGACGTTCGTTTTTCCACGATTTGCTGTGCTTCCCGGACAGTTGCAGTATTGAGGCAAATGGATGGGGAAGTGATGCGTGGCAACTCGAGAAGCCAGGATTTTGGATCCTGCTTTAAGGTTCCAGTGCCACCGCATTGCATCGTTCAATTGGACATCAACAAGCCGGGTGTGTGCCGAGCTATTTATGGTCCATGCCGTTGCACAGAATACACAAGCACCATGGCTTATACCATAGCACCGGTGATAAATAAGAATTATCAAACAAGAACATGGAACAAAAGCTGAAAAGTATTTAGGAAAAAAGCGTGGAGCGGTGCATGCTGAGAGTTACTCTGGGATGGAAAGAGGAATGCAGATGTACTGACGTCGCAGACGTCGCTGTGTAATGCCGGCACTAGAGGGGCACGGTGTGCGATGTACTCACATCGTGGACACCACTTGTATGCGGGTGTCGTGCTGGCGCTAGAGGGGCTCTGTGAGCGCTGAGTCATAGCGCTGAGTGACACCACGCTCAGGTGTGCATTGCCGACCCCTACAGGATGGGGTGTGAGAGTGTCAGCCATGGAATCGGGTTACTTTAGGCCATGGCACTCGGATTGACCCCGGAGAACACGTGACTGGTAAAGTCTACACAGGGTCCCCAAGTGGGGGGCTAGGGGTGGTCACGTGTCGGGGCGAGATCCTGCTCGTGGATTCTAGAAGGTGGTCGTGGCCAAGGGTGGGGCCAGCCACGGCCACGGAGGATATAAGCTGGGTTCCCCAGAGTTGCTGTTGTCATCCTGAAGATCTACATTCGACGTCCGTGAAGAGTCACCAACACGTGGACTTGGACCCAAGCTGGGGTCCTGTCCGTTGTAGCTACTCCCAGTGTAGTTAGTGTAGTTAGCCTGGTGGTCACGTAGCTAGTTTCAGTGTAATTAGTGTAGTTAGCCTGGTGGTTACGTAGCTAGTTACGGTGTAATTAGTGTAGTTAGCCTGGTGGTTACGCAGCTAGTTACGGTGTAATTAGTGTAGTTAGCCTGGTGGTGACATAGCTAGTTATGGTGTAATTAGTGTAGTTAGCCTGGGGGTTACGTAGCTGGTTACGGTGTAATTAGTGTAGTTAGCCTGGTGGTTACGTAGCTAGTTACGGTGTAATTCGTGTAGTTAGCCTGGTGGTTACGGAGCTAGTTACGGTGTAATTAGTGTAGTTAGCCTGGTGGTGACGTAGCTAGTTACGGTGTAATTAGTGTAGTTAGCCTGGTGGTGACGTAGCCAGTTAGGGTGTAATTAGTGTAGTTAGCCTGGTGGGTACGTAGCTAGTTACGGTGTAATTTGTGTAGTTAGCCTGTTGGTTACGGAGCTAGTTACGGTGTAATTAGTGTAGTTAGCCTGGTGGTGACGTAGCTAGTTACGGTGTAATTAGTGTAGTTAACCTGGTGGTGACATAGCTAGTTATGGTGTAATTAGTGTAGTTAGCCTGGTGGTTACGTAGCTAGTTACGGTGTAATTGGTGTAGTTAGCCTGGTGGTTACGGAGCTAGTTACGGTGTAATTAGTGTAGTTAGCCTGGTGGTGACGTAGCTAGTTACGGTGTAATTAGTGTAGTTAGCCTGGTGGTGACGTAGCTAGTTAGGGTGTAATTAGTGTAGTTAGCCTGGTGGTTACGTAGCTAGTTACGGTGTAATTTGTGTAGTTAGCCTGTTGGTTACGGAGCTAGTTACGGTGTAATTAGTGTAGTTAGCCTGGTGGTGACGTAGCTAGTTACGGTGTAATTAGTGTAGTTAGCCTGGTGGTCACGTAGCTAGTTACGGTGTAATTAGTGTAGTTAGCCTGGCGGTCACGTAGCTAGTTACGGTGTAATTAGCGTAGTTAGCCTGGTGGTTACGTAGCTAGTTACGGTGTAGTTAGTGTAGTTAGCCTGGTGGTCACGTAGCTAGTTACGGTGTAATTAGTGTAGTTAGCCTGGTGGTTATGTAGCTAGTTATGGTGTAATTAGTGTCATTAGCCTGGTGGTCACGTAGCTAGTTACGGTGTAATTAGTGTAGTTAGCCTGGTGGTTACGTAGCTAGTTACGGTGTAATTAGTGTAGTTAGCCTGGTGGTCACGTAGCTAGTTACGGTGTAATTATTGTAGTTAGCCTGGTGGTTCCGTAGCTAGGTACGGTGTAATTAGTGTAGTTAGCCTGGTGGTTATGTAGCTAATTACGGTGTAATTAGTGTAGTTAGCCTGGTGGACACGTAGCTAGTTATGGTGTAATTAGTGTCGTGATTCATAATAAAGGTTTTTGGGTTAGATCGCGTTATTTATAAATGTGTCGTAACCCTCCACCACCCGACATGGCCAATCAGCAAAAAAAGTGTCACGTTGACAAAAGACAAAAGAGTTCACTACATCAGCCCACCGCTGTGTTGAAGGGTGAATCAACAACATTTACAGTTTGAATACGACGTTTCGCTGGTAATTACATACAGCATCATCGAGCAATTCGCCAGAATGGTAAAGCCCTCACTTGCTCCCGGTCTTAAATAGAGCAGCAGCAGGGTGACGTCTTCATTTAACTCATTCAGGTGCAGTAATTATATAATCGATTGGTGATCAGTGACAGCGCCGTGACTACACGGGATGTCGCGCTTGGCCTGAGCAAAAGGCAGACGGCACAAAGAATGAAGACGCACAATGTGACACTGTGAACTTGCGAGACGATTTCGTTTTGCGTGTGCGATAATCACCGCCATTCTGCTGGGTAAAATGTGTAGTACTCTTTGGTTCTATTGGGTAAAGTCACGTAGGTGAAAATAACATAACAAAAAATCACTACGTTTCGGCCACAACACAAGCGGCCTTCATCAGGTGAAGGGACAAGACTGTCTGGAGGACAGCGCTGACTTTACCCAATAGAACCAAAGAGTATGGATCCTAGCAGTCACGAAAGCTTTAAATCTAGAATTAAAATGTGTAGTCCAATCGCTTGGCACTAAACATTTTATTTAAATGTGAAGACCTTTGTCGATCCACTGCTGGATAAATTCCTCCACCACGATGTTTCTGCCATGGGGGTTGTTTGACCATCATTCACCACATTGGTCAGTGTGGATTGGTGAAGGACAGGTAGGTGCCCAGAATTAGTTCAGATATCACTCGCTACTGATGTCATCCGTGATCAGTAACTTGAGTCGCTGCTGGGTTCATAGTGCATTGCGCTAACAATTGCACCGCTACTACACCTTAAACATTGAATGTCATCATTGACCACGATCAATCCACAGCTGGATGAAGACCTCCCGGTGCTATCCGTGTACCTGCTTGAGTCCCGAGTGGTTGGGGTCATCTGAGTGCAAGTGGTGTGTGGTTATCCACGTCGGGTGAGTTTCCTCACCAACCTGCATTGACCAGGGTATAATGACTAACGGTCACATATCTTCCCCACAATTTTAACGCATCTTGATACATTAACCTGAATCTGAAAATTTGAAATATTCATCATTACGAGGAAATAAAACAGGAAGGAGACAGACTTCTAAACATGGATTTCTCTGTTAGATGCAGTCATTTGATGCCACTATTTGTGATATCTCAGGGAACACGATGTGACAAATCAAGCATACCAGCTTATATGGAAGAATGTCTCGATTCCAGCTCTCAAATCAACAGATAGACACGATGCTTATATAAATAACCACATTGTACAGCTTACCGACCTACCAAGGAGTTGACCCGTTCTTTCGATGTCCTCTAGTACACAGGTAACTATAGGCTACAACAGGTGTTTCGTAAAGCCAGTAGATACACCTTTCTGCGGCCCACTTTTCACTTCCCACAAAATCAGCAGCCTGCAATACAATGCAGCGATACGGTCCAATTTACACTTCAATGGCGACTAATGGGAGATGCGAATGGACCGTGGAAGACTGGCCCACAAACTTCAGTTTGAGAATGCAGAGGACTGGATGGAAAAATGCCAAGGAAATCCCGATCGGATACCCCCCCCCCCCCAATCTCTCTCTACGAAGAGTTGACGGCGGGGATTTGAGAGGCGGCAGCAGCAGCAGCAGATGGTGGCCGTACGCTTGTGGCAACGAAGCCCCGAGTAGCCGTCCCTGCAGGTGCACACGCCAGGGAGCCGCGCAGCGCCCGCCGTTGACGCAGCCATCTCGGCACAGCGCTGTTCGGGGGGCATCGCCAGAGGCGCACGGGAGGAGGAGCCTTTAGCCGTCGGCAGAATCCTTGCATCGGGTAGAGCGGCCCCAGACATCGTCGTCGTCGTCGTTGTCGTCGGCCGCTAAGTGATCGGAGTGGCGATGATGACGCATTGGCGAATGTTCGTGCGTGTGTATGTGGTCACAACGGTGACTTCCTGGGCCTCAATTATGTCGGCTCAGACTTAAATGAGTACCTGGTGTGCTGTGGATTACGTCAGCATTGGGGCGACAAAAGCGGCTTTGGGGCCGTCCATAAATGACGTCACGCGATTTTGGACGATTTTTGACCCCCCCCTCGTCATTGTCACAAATGTCTGACCCCCCCCAAAAAAAAAGATAAAACATGCTTCAAATCGCTTTAAACTATTGTCATTGTAGTGCGTATTTATTGTGCCGCTGCACTCTGATGTAGGAGAAAACATTTATTAACAAGTCTATTTAATTAAGTGGAGCGTGTTGTCTATATTTATTTAAAGTTGCGCATTTTGATGTGACGTCACATTTCTCACCCCCCCCCCCTCGTCACGCATCGTCACAAATGTCTGACCCCCCCCCCCCCCAGGTGCGTGACGTCATTTATGGACGACCCCTTTGGCGTGGTGTTGGCCACACCACCTACTCGATACAAGACGTACACAAGCTGAAGAATCAGACTGGCGAACGAGAGGCACAATTGAAATAAATACATCGTGACACGGTTGGCATAGATGAGGTGAGAAGGAAAGGAGAGCACCCCATACCTCTGAAGAGTGGCATAACCTTTCCTATCATAGGGGCACAGCTGACAGTAATTCTAGAGGAATGGGATTATATTATTGCTGTCTCTGAGAATCGCACATTGTGTTTGATCGCTCTCATCGGATAGGGCGACCTGAAAAACTGGCGGTGTACTTTCTCACTCTCGCTTGTGTACAATTACGGGTTACCAGAGCACAGAATGCAAGCTCACATTCACTCGGGTAAGATGGGCTGCAAGCACAGTGGCCAGATGTTAACTACCTCGCCTGGTATACAGGAGGTCATTGGTTCGATCTCGACTGATGCCTGCTGCTGTATATTTGGATGTTCTCCCCTTGATCGTGTGGCTTTTTCTCCGAGTCCTCCGGTTTTTCCCTCCCAATTCAGAAGCATGTGTTTGGAGTATTTGGCTGCTAGAAATTTTCACACGATAAGCCACTTCGTTGAGCTATCATTTGTGGCCAGGTCGCTTCTAAAAAAAAGAGCTTTACAGCTCAGTGGGCCCTGGTAAAATAAAAAAGTTTTAATTTAGTATGAGAGGGCAACATTCTCGTCGGTAATGGCATAAGACAGGAGGCGGCAGTGTATACGTGGTGCATCTGCGTTTGAGGCTTAGCCAATTTTCACAGCTTCAGATCAATCCACTGCTGGATGATGCCTTTCCCCATATTATATGGGTTACTTGACCATACTGCACCACACTGGTCAATGCGGTTTGTTTGAAGGGGTCCAGATATCACTTTCAATTCATGTTATAGTCATTCCCTGTAATCGAACTTACAGTGAGGGAAAAAAGTATTTGATCCCCTGCTGATTTTGTACGTTTGCCCACTGACAAAGAAATGATCAGTCTATAATTTTCATGGTAGGTTTATTTGAACAGTGAGAGACAGAATAACAACAACAAAAATCCAGAAAAACGCATGTCAAAAATTTCATAAATTGATTTGCATTTTAATGAGGGAAATAAGTATTTGACCCCTCTGCAAAACATGACTTAGTACTTGGTGGCAAAACCCAGGAGTGTCCCACTTTTGTAGAGGAAACCTTTACAGCAAAATCATCAAACACCCACCACCCCCACCCCACTACCGTTCCCAAAGTCCGCCGAGTGGAAGGTCATGGCAACGCAAGAAAGTCGACTGATCTTTCACGAGGCCAGGACTCCCCACGCCCATGTCTGAGGGTTCTAAGGTCAACTGTAGTTTAGATTAAAAAAATATCTGAATGCAACTGCAACTCACAAAATAACAAAATTAACCCAGAATGCACCAAATCTCGTCAGATCTTTGAAGCTCAACCGGGGAAGAGCCTGGGTTGAGTGCTTAATTTGAAGACTGTCTGGGAAAAGCAGACGTTTTAGGCCTTGCGCTGCAAGTTGGCCAACAGATGTCGGTGTACGGTGACGCTTTTTATATTCTTGGTTCTTTCGGTAAAGTCACGTAGCAGGGAAACAATAAAATAATAAAAATATAAAACATCTATGCAGTTGTCGAGTGTTACCCCCCCCCCACCACCTTTCGTATGCACAGGTAATCTCCGAGTTACTCCGGTTTCCTCTCACGAGCCAAACAAGCTACAAAGGAATTGGTCGAACATCTGAACGCTGGAACTTCATGAATACAAAATCTCAGAAACAGTCAGGATTTCCTGAGTAAATGAACGGGAAACAAATATTCTGACAGTACTATTATTATTATCACCCACGGATGCGCATGTGAACGCCGTTTTGTCAACAGCGCTGGATGCAGCAACAATACGTTCCTAACCTGAAGCCACGAAAAACCTCCCCTATGCATTAAGTGCCTGGCATGAGCAATTCACATTTTTCAGATTCCGTATTCAAAGATCGCACGTGTCCAAAACCAACGGCGCCACGTTCAAGTTGAAACCGGTTCCTTGCGAAGCCTCGGGAGGTACCGGTGGGGCGAGTGGGAGGACGTGTCTCACGGTGGGCCCCCCCCCACCCCAAACTCCCCCTTCTCTCTCCTCGCCGTCCGTCTCGATCTCCACCGCGGTTCTAGTTTCTGTACCGTGCCGCAACATCGGACCACAGCCTCTGCATGTCCTCCAGGCCCCTGGTCCAGAGCTCGCGTAGCTTCACCCAGCCGGTGCGCGCCGTTATCAGCAGGTAGTCGGCGTTCTGCGGGTATCGCAGGATCGTGTAGCGGGCCATGACCAGCGACTGGCAGAACCTGCGGGGAAAAGTAGACCATGTTGTTGTTGTCGCCGTTGCTGTCGTGACGGTTAATATCGTTTGTTATTCAAGAGGGTTTTTGCTGCCGACTTGTTGATCGGCTGGGATTTTAGCGTCCAGGAATCGCAGTCATAGTTGGATCAAGTCTCGTGGTCAGCAGCAGAAGTGCCAGCAGAAGGAAAGTCGCCGTCTTCATCTTCCTCGTCTCCAGCAGCAGCAGCAGCAGCGTGATCAGCAACATGATCGTAAACAACATTGCTATGAGTGTCTTTTCTATAATCATCATCACCGTCATCAGCAGCATCCGTAGAAGTGCTGTTAGCAACATCATGGTAATCAGCATTATGTCTAAACTGTTACTGATCCCCCCCGTTCACCAATACACATTAACCAGCATGGTGAAGTATGGTCAACCACCGCGACGATCGACATGGCATTGGCAAGACCTTCATTCATCATTGGTCTGATGAAGAGCTTTAAATAAATAATAAAGCACGTGTTTTTTTTTTTTGCCGCACAATCATCGAGTTTATCGGATTCTCGCCAGACCTGGATTAATTCTCGTTACGCAACCGCCACAGGTTTTTGAAGCCAACGTTTCCCGATGCGGCCAACGGCGATCCGGGCAGACCCGACCCGACCTGCCCCGGCCCCCCTCCCCACCTCCGCTCTCACCTGCACGCCACCAGGAAGTAAACGGCCCTCCTCTCGTCCTCGGTGAGGGCCTGCACGCTCTCGTAGCGGCCAGGACGTGACCCCCGGCCTCCATCGCCTCTCCGCTCTCCACCATCATGTACATGATGGCCATGGCCAGGTCGTACACGTGGTAGCCGAACATCATCGAGTTGAGGTCCACAATGCCGGAGACGCGGTGCCGCGGCGCTCCCTCCGCCGACTTGGGCCCCTGCTGCTGCTGCTGCTCGCTTCCCGCGGCCACCTCCTGCACCAGGATGTTGTCGTCATTGAAGTCACCGTGGATTATGCCTGCGGCGAGGGGGAAACGTCGAATTTGATTTCGTCCGTTGTCTTTTATTGTTGACCGTCCTCCCCTCGTCGCCGTCGTCATCGTTCGTGCCCGTGCCGTTTTTATTCCGGCCGCACGATTGGTGTTGCGCAAGCCGCGTGTGCGAGTCTAAGAACGGCCCCCGCAGAGTCTCAGTGAATCACCGACTTCTTCTCCTGCCTTCAAAGGCACAGAATTACAATAACCCACCAGCGTCGTACAACCCTGCACGGGGGCAAGATATGGAGCGGTGTGTAGTGGTATGCACACCGCATCACGAGCCCTTGATTCCCGGCCATGGAGAACATCACTGATATCTGAACCAGTCCTGGGATCCTACCTACCTCCTCACCGACCAGCATGGTGAAGGAGGCAAAACAACCCCCATGACCCTACACAGCCTGGGAATGCCTTCGTCCAGATAGTGCATTGACAAAGGGCTGTACATTATTATTATGAGGATATGTGTAACAAAAACTGTTGAACACGATTTAGCATCCATTGAAAAATGATTTGGTAGAAATTACAATTATGATTTATATACAGTAGCGTCTGAATGTAATAACCCTGTCATTTGATTTCACCTGTGATCAGTGTCTGTGCGAGTGTCCCCCATTACATGCATGCCTTGTAATGCATCTGTGTATGCTGGGTAAAAGTAATCACGTAAAGCACATTGCAAAGAAAATGCTTGCCACAAATGAATCACAATACCTTGCTGATCTCGTCAAGCAGCATAAACCATCACGCGAATTCGGGTGATCCTCGCAGCGGCTTTTGGCTAACCATCGAACAAACAAAGACGGTCACCGCATCGCGCGCTTTCAGATGCACTTCTGCGGCCGTCTGAAAAGCTCTTCTTTCCGATATTAGGAAGCACTGGAGCTATGCACTTTTAAACCTAGATTGAACACTAATTTATTTTTGAACTGATTTTTTGTGTTTAGTTTGTTGTCCTTCCCCCGCACCTCCGATTAGCACGGTTGGCTATGTACGGTGCGAAAGAAGTTCAACGTACACACGTACGCGGCACCCGTCGTGGCTTCAAGGCCTCGTCGGTGGCCTGAAGCGCCCCTCGCCCCCTGAGGCATGGAGCTACGTCCCGGGTGAAGCTGCGAGGCGAGCGTACATCTGGTAAACTTGTGCAGGTTGGGTTGGATCTCCTCGCGGAACTTGGCGATGACCTCCCTGACCAGACCCTGGTTGGGGTCGCCGTCCAGAGTGAAGAGGTAGGGCTCGAGCAGGTGGGTGTTTGACAGGTTCCAGATGAAATCGTCTAGTTGCAGGGAGTGCAGGAACGGGTGCTCAAACTATGCAGATGTTTAAAAACGAAGGCGGTAAGATGACAAAAAATGCAATACGAGATTAACATCGCATTGGCCAGTTGAGTACACATGTAAGTTAAAGGCAGCAAAACGTCAAGCTAGCAAAGGATAGTCTTCGTTTCAAAAAAGATGTTCTCCTTGACTTATTATTTTCTCTTTGTTTTTTTTTTCCGGTAAAGTCACGTAGGTAAAACTATAAAATAAAAGAATAAATGAAAAAACAACTACATTTTTAAAAATTCTATCATTTTATAGTTTTACCTACGTGACTTTACCGAAAAAACCAAAGAGTATGAATCCTTGCAGTCACGAAAGCTAAAAATCTAGACTTATTATGCAGCTGAGGGTGGGGCTGCCCAAGTCCTGCGTGCGGCTGGCAAATGTTTGATTGGTATTTGTGAGTAACAGGACACTTGAATGGATCTGAGAAGTAGTTTTGTGAGATCACCTTCTGCGGGCCATTCTCTAACCAGAGGTGATGCACAGAATGAGATGTTTTTTTCCATCTCATGACATGGCACCAATTAGCACAACTCATACAGCCCTTATCAAGGCACTGCCGTATTCAGTGTTGGTCATGTAGGGTGTTTGACCATACTTCGCCAAACTGGTCAGTGTAGGTTGGTGAAGGATAGAGGACAAGGGGGGGTGGGCAGGACTGGTTCAGATATCACTTGCCACGAATGTTAGGCGTGGCCGGAAATAAAACTCAGGTGGCCGGGTTCGTAGCGCAGTGTGCGCACAACTGCGCCACCGCTCCACCCCGACGCTTGGAATAAAATTTGGGGGGGGGGGAAACAAAAATACGTTGCTTGAAAACCAGCCATTCGATCACTTGAAAGGACTCTCACATTGCTAATTATGAACAGCTGCGTACGTTCTGAGCGAGTGGGCTCGTTACGTCACATTACACTTGCTTACCGAGAGAAAAGGCTCGCCGAGACTCAAGACTTTTTTTTTAAGATTGTCGCAGTAAGGGGTTGGGGAAACTATCGCTCCGCATTTCCCAATGAAGTAATTTGCGAGTTATTTCTTTTTTGCCTCTTTACTTTGTCGAATATTCTCATATTCTTGTTTCTTTCGGTAAAGTCACGTAGAAGGGAAACAATAAAATAATAAAAATATAAAACAATAGAATTTTCACGACGTTTCGACTGCAACACAAGCAATCATCATCAGGTGTGAAAACCACAACAATAATTTTTTTTTTATTTCCTTGTTGTGGTTTTCACACCTCATGACGATTGCTTGTGTTGCAGTCGAAACGTCGTGAGAATGTTATTGTTTTATATTTTTTATTATTTTATTGTTTCCCTTCTACGTGGTGACTTTACCGAAAGCAACAAGAATATGAATCCCTGCAGTCTCACGTCACCTGTCAAGAGGCGCTCGTGCGCTCGTACCTGCTGCAGGGCTTGGTGGATGCTCGCTGCCAGCTTGCCCACCTGGTAGTACAGGCTGCCATCCGCCAGCACCCTGGACAGCGGCACGCCGGGCAGGTACGTGAGCAGCCGCACGTTGAACTCCTTCTCTCCTTCGCCGCAGTCTGAGAATTCACAGCAGGAGTCGCCACCGAGGTCAAGAGGTCACCACGGTTAGTGAAATCTCACCGTCGCTTCCTTTTGCTGGAACATAAAAAGCTGTTTGGAAGCTGATATCGGAACCTCCAAGGTCTGGCCAAAGTGTCAACTCACCACTTTGCGCCCTGTGTTCATTACCCACGTGCTATACTACACAGGGTCTCTGATGAATTGCTCAACTGATAGCCAAGGCTACTATTCTTTTTTTAGGAAATTAAGCGACAATTTGCTGCTCAGCATTAAATGGTTAATAACAATAATGAACGTGCTAAGTCCCATATATAACGCACATAAAATTCGTGTAGTCTTTAAAACGCCAATCTCTCAAGCAACTTGAATCGAGTATTTCTGTTCCCCCCCCCCCAACAATAGTAAATTGGAGTGATTTTTTCCTCATGACTTTCTTTCACGATACTATTAACGCAGAAATTAATAACAAGAACGCATTCCGAAATTCGCATTCCTATATGGCCTTGTTGTCTAAACCGCTGTAGCTAAATAAAGCATTTGAGAGGAATAATACCTCACCACACCCATGCGTAAGGCATCCGCCAAAGTTGCAACGTGGCACGCAACCCTCACGCCTTAGCGCACGCTGGCCGGAACCGGGGGCAATTCGCCCAGGTTCGGGCCAGAATGGATACGTCAGCACCACGAGTCTAGCTGAATTCCCTGGGTTCAGCTTGAGCAAATTACTTAGGAGCAGGGTGAATGGGGGCCCCATCTGCATCAGGAGGCGACTTTTATCGCTCGTTCCATCACGTAAATATAAGGGTCAGCGGCATTCCGTGATCTTCGCATTCCAAACACGGCGTTGGGCGGCGATGTCAGCTCATGCGATGAACCCCGAGCCTGGGTTTAAAGGAGCGCTGCTAGCCCAGGCATTATAATCAGAATATGTACTTTTACTGGAGGAATCCGATGAGCTATGAAGCACTTTGCTTTACAAATGTTTAGCAGCCCAGTGTTGTCCCAACTACAGCCCGTGGGCCAAGCCCGAACCACCAAAATTAATTCATTCTGGTCTACAGGACAACTATCCCGCCACGCCTTACAAGAACTAATTAAGTACATGTCTCAGTCAGCAATACTCACTTGAAATTACACACGACAACCGTCGCCCCCGCGCCCTCCCCCCAACTGAAAAGGTGCCAAGACCCTCCCGATACTCAGTGAGGCTCTGCTGTGAAAACAAGTGTAACGATGATGATTACAATAATAATATTAATAGAAGTGATGCGATGCAGGAGGCCGGAGTGGGTGTGGGGGAGAGATAAGCTCTGTATCGACATGTTTGCATTTCTCTAAATCTCTCCTCTTGCGGATAGATCTTTCTCCTATCTCTTCCATATAAATATCATATTTCTGATTAAATCTCTCTCTGAATGAGTTAAATGATGACATCACCCTGCTGCTCTATTTAAGACCGGGAGCAAGTGAGGGCTTCACCATTCTGGCGAATTGCCCGATGATGCTGGATGTAATTACCAGCGAAACGTCGTATTCAAATATTGTAAATGTTGTGGATTCACTCTTCATCACACCGGTGGGCTAAAGTAGTGAACTATTTTATGTGTTGTCAACGTGACACATTTTTTACTGTTTGGCTGTGTCGGGTGGTGGAGGGTTATGACACATTTATAAATAACGTGATCTCACCCAAAAACCTTTATCATGAATAAATCTCTCTCATATCTCTACAATATATCACTTGTGACATATCTTTCCCGTCTATGCTTGTTCATGTAATACATGGTTTTGGTTTGACGTGTTCCCCTTGTCAGCCAATCCGGAACTCGATGCAAAGAGTTTGACGTTTGCTTCTCAGGGTCTCGTGGGAAGATAAGCAGAAACAAAAATTACGATTTAGGTTTTGTAAGTATGTTGAAATTCTTTCGCACCATACGTACGTAGCCAACCGTGCTCATCGGAGGTGTGGGGAGGTGGAACACACTGTGCAGTTGGCGAATGGCGGCGTCGGTGAACTGTACAAACATTATATCTACCAACTTGCAGGTCAGTAGATGAGAAAACAGCAAGTGTGCTTCTGATCTCTCACCACAGATGTTATCGTCTCGTCCGTGTGGCTTTGCTGTGAGCAGTCATTCCAGTTTCATCCCACACACCAAACATTGTTTTTTTTTATATATATATGAAGAATTTACAAAATATCACAATGTGGACCTTGGGCCAGTACCAACAAGCAGTGCGTTACATCCACCAACCTCACAAAAACTAAAAAGTACGATCCTTTTACATCACTTATCGTCAGTGGAGTGAGACCCAGTATTATACCACCGCCTCATGCTCGGATATTGATCGTTGTCTTTGCAAGTATAAACCAATGCTGTGTTCGTATGATTACTATCAGCCTATGACTAAATCACCTGGAATGTGCCCTATCATAAGATCTGAAAGCTAAGCAGGTTGAGCCTGGATTAGGGCTTCTATGGGTTACAATCGTGCATTAAACAGGCATCACAGGCTGCTGCGTGGTGCTATGTTGTGGGGGCCAGAGTTCAGTTGCAGCAAAATCAATTGTACTGCACTGTACATCTATTAAACTTGATTTGTCACTTTCGTGACTGCAGGAATGACTCTTTGGTTTTTTCGGTAAAGTCACGTAGAAATAAGAAATAATAATAAAATTACATAATAGCATACGACGTTTCGATTGCAACGCAAGCAATCATCATCAGGCATAGAAGAGCTAAATTTAAGAGAGAGGAAACACAGAACCGCAGATATATATACAGACACCTAAGTAGAAGGGAGTTCACACAGAGACACAAAGAGAGACACAACGTACGGAGCACAGAGAGATAGGGTCTCTGTGCCGAGGCCTTAGCATGTAGGGGGAGACAAAGGGAGATGGAGACGCACATCAAGTAGAACAAGATTTAGTATTACGTACATCTCTTCTCCAATGTCTCTGCTCCCGGGACCCACGCGGGCGCAGCTCACCGATGTTCTCGAGCGACATGATCTTCCCGCTGACGTTGTCCACCACCTCCTGCATGGGGAAGCCCCTCTCCCGCAGGAAACTCATCATGGCCATCTGCACCTCGAGCATCTGCGGCCGCTGGCTGTCCCGCGTGTTGGTGACCTTGAGCACGAACTGGCGACCGTCGCGCGCCAGCACACGGTAGTTCTGGTCGACGTAGCTCGCCAGCGGGCTCACCCCCGCCACGCTCACCCCGTAGAGGCGCTCCACCAGCTCCGCCGCGCGGGACTCGCTGAGGCACGGCTTCTCGTGCTCGCTGCCATCGTCCTGCGGCGCGGCTTGCATCGTCTTCAACGGACAAAACGAGGGCAATCAAAAAGCTTTTGGGTTTTGCAAGTGCACGTTGGCGTCCGCTCCATTCGTGCAGCGCAAGGCGCCTCCGATGAGCACGGTTGGCTACGTACGGTGCGAAACAAGCTCAGCGTACACACGAGGCTACACCCTGGAGGCGCTACGCTTCACGGACAGCCCACAGTAGTTGTCGCATTTACAGAATTGTGCCGACACACGTGGCATACTACTGATTTAAATTACATCTCCGAGATCTTTAGCATCCGACTGTGAAGCAGACAGTCCGCAATATTTACAGTTCATACACCCACAGCGTTAACCGGGGTGGTCGTGGGGCTCGTACCACAAACATCTGCAACGCGCTACCGCTCGGCCATGAAGTCAATCGATCGATCAGCGATCAATAAACAAGTCTCTTTGCTCGCATCACATTTAATAGCAACACATTTCACCGAACAGAAAAGCACCACTTAAACATGTCAGATATAAGATTCGTAATAACAGAGAATTATCCTTGTGTATTTCAGTGGAAATACAGCCAGTGCCTGATAAAGTAGCATTACTGTAACTGGAATTATAACAAGAACCGTGGGTTTATGCAGCATTGGGGAGCTGCAGCTATGGCCCACCGAGTAAACACCTTGTCCCGTAAGCACGAAATCACGTGTTCAAATTCCACTGGATGTGTAATTGTGTGAATAATAATCAGGGCTTAATCTGTCACTGAATATTTTCCGGGTCGCTGGTGCGGAGTGGAGTGGGCAGCACAGCCCCGGTAGCCACGGCGATAGCGAAAGGTACACACTGGACGTGGTGTGCCGGGTGTCAGCAGATTTTTCAGAGTCGCTGACACAGAGCAGCCCTGGCCGAAATTATCTCCATACATATGTAAAAGGCAAAGTTGTGATTATGTGTGTCTATTCAAAATGTTTAGCGTACTTCCCGACATGCAACAAACTTGAAATTTGCCATGTGGGTACTTTCCAGACTGTACACCACGCAAAAAATATTAAAATACACTTTTGTGTTTTTTTCTGGGGGGAGGAGGGGGGGAGCTCAATAATGCATTTTTTTTGCACGGCAAGTGAGCTGTGACGTCAAATATGTCACGTGACCCACGCATGTGGAAGCTTAACGCATTGTAGTGTAGTGGTTAGCGCACTGCGCTACGAACCCGGCAACCCGAGTTCAATTCCCGCTCACGGCCACCACCGGTGACGATTATTTCAACCGCTCCTGGGCCTCCCCTAGATCGACTCAGCCTCAAACGAGTAATTGCTGTGGTGTGTGAACATCGCCACTGGGGACACAAAGGCGGCCGGGCGTGGTGCTGTCACCCACCCCTTCGTCTGTATATATAAAAGCGAAATTTGTGAATATGTGTGTCTGTTCGAAATGTTTAGCATACTTCCCGACATGCAACAAACTTGAAATTTGCCATGTGGGTAGCTTCCAGACTGTAAACAATGCAAAAAGTATAAAATATACTCTTTGGTTCTATTGGGTAAAGTCACGTAGGTGAAAATAAAATAACAAAAAATCACGACGTTTCGGCCACAACACAAGCGGCCTTCATCAGGTGAAGGGACGAGACTGTCTGGAGGACAGCGCTGGAGTGTGAGAAGCCACGCTCAGATCACGACCTTTAAGCTGTGTGAGAAGAAAAACACAAAGCGCCTTGACAAAGGAATTATCATATAATTTAGCATTGAAATGGCTCATTGAAATAGCTAAGTTAAAGTATACACATCCGCAGAGGTACCCTTTGACAAAGGAATTAGCATAGAATACAATTTTATAAAACAATAAAATTGTATTGTTTTATAAAACTACAATTGTATTGTTTTATATTTTATTATTTTACTAGCGGTAAGTACCCGGCGTTGCCCGGGCGAAAAAGATAGACTCACACATCAACTTACACACAGACATCGACCCACACACGTAGAAACACATCGACTTACACGCGCACACACATACACATATAGACTCACACAGACAGACATCGACTTACACACACACACATATGAACTTACACACACATAGACATCCACTTTAGATACACCCACATGGAGTTACACACATACAGCGACTCACACACACATCGATTCACACACAGACAAAGGTGAACTCACACACACATTGACGTAAAAACACGTCATTACACACACACACATATCGAGTAAGACACACACACACACGGACGTATATATACACACACATGGACCCACGCACACACATTGACTTACACACACACACATAGACTCGCACACACATAAATAGACTGACACACACATTGCCCCACACACATATGGACTCTACTTTAGATACACACACATGGAGTTACACACACATATCAACTCACACACATGGACTTACACACACACACATGTATGGACTTACACACACACATGTGGACTAACATAGAGACATGGACTGACACACATACACATGGACGTACACACACACATCGACTGACACACATAGACACACAAACGCACATTGACTTACACACTGACATGGAGCCATGCACACACATTGACTAACACACACACAAACACATCGACTAACACACACACAGCGACTGACATGCACACATGGACTGACACGCACCCTTGGACTGACACACACACACAAACACATCGACCTACACACACACACAGCGACTGATGCACACACATGGACTGACACGCACCCTTGGACTGACACACACACACACATCGACCTACACACACACACATCGACTGATACACACACATGGACTGACACGCACCCTTGGACTGACACACACACACACACATCGACCTACACACACACACATCGGGGGTTGTCCGTTAGAAAAAGACAGACACACGCATGGTCCTACACGCACACACGTATGGACTCAAACACACACATCAAATCACAAACAAAGATCCCCCATATAGCCTTAACAGACTGTAGGGGCAAGTGCTGTTAGCGAGCACCTATGAAGGCCGGAACGGTACACCAGGGGGTGAGTGGCCAGCACCACGCCCGACCGCCTTTGTCTCCCTAGTGCCGATGTTTACACACCGCACCAGGTACTCATTTAGAGGCTGAGTCGACCTAGGGGAGGCCCGGGACCGGTTCAGATAATCGTCACTGGTGTTGGCTGTGAGCGGGAATCGAACCCAGGTCGCCAGGTTCATAGCGCAGTGCGCTAACCGCTACACTATCGCTCCCCACATCAAATCACACACACACATCGACGTGCACAGCAATCCCCGATGATGGCACAGCTATGAGCATCGCAGTACTACGTATCAGCAAATAGTGTGACGTGAGCAATCGAAATAGTAGAAATGCATAGAAGAAATCAGCTGAAATAAGTGTACATGAATGAGCATCAGTATGCACAGGTAAGTTGAGAAGCAGGCTACAGTCTAGATTATAGAGTGGCAGTATGTCGACTCAATGACATAAGCATAGCTACAGTCGACATAAAAAGCTGGCAATATGGGCAGCAGCTGAAAAATCAGGATACAGTCGACATGAAAGGCTGGCAGTACACTGAGTGAGGTAAAGAAGCAGGCAACAGATTATAGACTGGCATACACTCATAATGGGCAAAAGCTAAATTAGCAGTGTGTATAATAGCGGCGGTGCACTGGCGTGAATTAATCAGCAGGCAACAAGCCACATCACAGACTGGCAGTGCACGGTCTCAGCGTCATAAAAACACAGCTCAAAAAGGAAACATGTAGCAACCTAAGAATTTAAAAAGTATTTTTCTGCACACAAAGAAAGTGATTGTAATATCTGCCACCTTCTTTGTTTCATAATAGTAAACAATGAACCCGAGTTATTATCTGCACACAAACATTATTATTATTGTAATATCAGACAACTTATTTGTTTGGGAATAGTAAACAATGAACCCGAGTTATTATCTGCGCACGAACATTATCATTGTAATATTTGGCAACTTATTTGTTTGATAATAGTGTAGGGAGGGGCGTGTATGGGCTATGTGTAGCGACGGTCTGTGTACAACTTACCTGTAAGGACTGACATAGTCCAGTAGGGGCAGTCGCAATATCCCTTGCCCCGTAGCAGGAGGGGGCTGTTGGGTGTCCTGGGATCCGCCGGGGTCCCTCCTGGGGGGAGGCGGCTGCCGGGTGTTCTGTTAAACACGTGAAATAAAATGTCCGGTGTGAGCTCCACTGAACGCACAACACTTGGCGCGGTCCACCGCCCCCTTCCCCCCCCCCAAGCAATTGGCGTGAGTTGGTACGGTCAATGTCGCGCAGTAAATAAATTCATATAGCGAAATCCCACGAAATCGCTGTGACTAATTTAAAGGTGACGGACATGAAAAAGGAAGAGCCTATTCCCACCGTGGGGCTTAGGGCGTGCTGGCTGGCACATTTTTTTCGATGTCAACCCCACGGTTCGAGAGGCAAATCCCTCGCAAGCGCACGCGCGCGGAGACGTTTATAGATAAGATATTTACATACAAAAATTATGCCTTTTATTTCATAATACGAACGCCCGCTGGCAGAAGGTCAAGGGACAGACCCAGGTGCCACGGGTCGACTGACTGAGATGACTGGCTGATGCACCACCTGTGCCCCCTCCTGTGCCAACCTGTTGTGCTTTAGCCACCCGGCGTTCCGCTCGTTGTTGTGAGCGTCGCTCCTCCGCCCTCCGTTGTTGTTGGAGGGTGACTGCCTCCAACTGCCCAGTAGCAGCGTCCTTCACGAGCCTCCTCCACAGAGGCCGATCTTGACACCGCTGGTACCAGTCATCGGCAAGTCCACTCAGCTCCACGTCCTCCTGTACCACATCACTCCATCTCTTCTCTAGCCCGTGCCGCGCACAGACAAAGATACCCCGTATAGCCTTAACAGACTGTAGGGGCAAGTGCTGTTAGCGAGCGCCTTTAAAGGCCAGCACGGCACACGAGGGGGTGGGTGGCCAGCACCATGCCCGGCCGCCTTTGTCTCCCTAGCGGCGATGTTTACACATCGCTCCAAGTACTCATTTGAGGCTGAGTCGACCTACACACACACAGACACATATCCTTGTGCGTGGTCTCACCTGGTCGTCGTCCTCACGGTCAGTGAGCAGCGTGAGGAGTGAGCGCAGCGTCCCAGCCGCCCTCACCACCCCCACCGCCCACTTCTCGGGTTACTCGCAACCACCACCAACACCACCAGCACCACCACCAACACCACGGCCACCACCCCCACCAACGCCACCACCACCACCACCACCGCCACCACCGCAACCACCACCACCAACACCACCACCACCAACACCACCCCCACCAACACCACCACCACCAACACCACGGCCACCACCCCCACCAACGCCACCACCACCACCACCGCCACCACCGCAACCACCACCACCAACACCACCACTACCAACACCACCCCCACCACCACCAACAACAACAACAACCGCCATTCGCCACTAAGTGGCGGTGACGTCACCACGACGCTTGTGCCAGGCTATGTGCACCCTGAGGCCACGTGAAGTGTCGAACGCCCGCTGGCAGGAGGTCACGGGGCAGACCCAGGTGCCACGGGTCGACTGACTGAGATGACTGGCTGATGCACCACCTGTGCCCCCTACTGTGCCAACCTGCTGTGCTTTAGCCACCCGGCGCTCCGCTCGCTGTTGTGAGCGTCGCTCCTCCGCCCTCCGTTGTTGTTGGAGGGCGACTGCCTCCAACTGCCCAGTAGCATCCTTCACGAGCCTCCTCCACAGAGGCCGATCTTGACACCGCTGGTACCAGTCATCGGCAAGTCCACTCAGCTCCACGTCCTCCTGTACCACATCACTCCATCTCTTCTCTAGCCCGTGCCGCGCCCGCTTAGCCCCCTCAATCCGGCCAAACAACAACACCACCACCACCAACACCACCGCCACCACCACCACCACCACCACCGCCACCACCACCAACACCACCCCCACCACCACCAACACTACGGCCACCACCCCCACCAACGCCACCACCACCAACACCACCACTACCCCCACCACCACCAACCACCACCACCAACACCACCACCTCCACCACCACCGACAACACCACCACCACCAACACCACCACCACCCCCACCAACACCACCAACACCACCCCCACCACCACCAACACCACAGCCAGCGGCGGTGGTGTTGGTGGTGCAGCAGCAGCAGCGTCTGAGAGCGCCCAGGAAGCCGAGCCACCAGCGGCACAGCGGGGAGCCAAGCGGCAGTGCGGCAGCAGCAGGAGCAGCAGCAGGGACAGCAGCAGCAGGGACAGCAGCAGCAGGGACAGCAGGGACAGCAGCAGCAGGGACAGCAGGGGCAGTAGGGACAGCAGCAGGGACAGCAGCAGGGACAGCAGCAGCAGGGACAGCAGCAGGGACAGCAGAGGCAGCAACAGCAGCAGGGGCAGCAGCAGCAGGGACAGCAGCAGGGGCAGCAGGGACAGCAGCAGGGACAGCAGCAGGGGCAGCATCAGGGACAGGGCGCGGAGCGTGAGACAGGAAGGCCGTGTTGGCCATGGTGGTGACAAAGTCCCTCGTCCTGGGGGGGAGGGAGGGGGAGTGGGGGAGTGGTGAGTGTACTAGTGGTGAGTAGTGGTGAGTGTACTAGTGGTGAGTGGTGAGTGTACTAGTGGTGAGTGTACTAGTGGTGAGTGTACTAGTGGTGAGTAGTGGTGAGTAGTGGTGAGTGGTGAGCAGTGGTGAGTGTACCAGTGGTGAGTGTACTAGTGGTGACTGGTGGTGAATGGTGAGTAGTGGTGAGTGTACTAGTGGTGAGTGGTGAGTAGTGGTGAGTGTACTAGTGGTGAGTAGTGGTGAGTGTACTAGTGGTGAGTGGTGAGTGTACTAGTGGTGAGTAGTGGTGAATGTACTAGTGGTGAGTAGTGGTGAGTGTACTAGGGGTGAGTAGTGGTGAGTGGTGAGTAGTGGTGAGTGTACTAGTGGTGAGTGTACTAGTGGTGAGTAGTGGTGAGTGTACTAGTGGTGAGTGTACTAGTGGTGAGTAGTGGTGAGTGTACTAGTGGTGAGTGTACTAGTGGTGAGTGGTGAGTGTACTAGTGGTGAGTAGTGGTGAGTGTACTAGTGGTGAGTGTACTAGTGGTGAGTGGTGAGTAGTGGTGAGTAGTGGTGAGTGTACTAGTGGTGAGTAGTGGTGAGTGTTGAGTGTAAACTCACCAGGCAATGCTGAACCCCCCGGACCCGGATCCAACTCCACACGACGAACCGGTTCCAAACACAAGTCGACAAGGAATTGATTCAGACCCTAAGTCGATTCCTCATGCAATTCAATGAGCAATCGATTTCTAACACAACTCAACAATCCGATTCCCCGTGCAAGTCAATGGGAGTCGATTCTTAATGCGATTAAAAAGGAGTCGACTCCTCACGAAACAATGTTGAGAATTTGTACGGTGGAGTCACGGAGGAAAAATAAAATAAAACAAAAGAAAACAATTAAATCACGACGTTTAGGAGGCAACACAAGTCTCCTTCTTCAGGTGGTGTCAAGTGGACAGCTCAGTGACACAGAATTAGTAAAGTTGGACTACATGTTTATTTCTCGAAAGCATTTTGGCTGTAGACCAGTGTAACAAGTCAAAAATTTAACTGGAGGCTTTATTTCTTCCAGCACAAGACGCATGATATGGTAGCTGCAGTAAGCCACCCACCGCTGACACACACACACCCACGTGTATTTGTGGATGCACTAAGTCCGACACACACACCTGTACTTGTGGATGCACTAAGTCCGACACACACACCTGTACTTGTGAATGCACTAAGTCCGACACACACACACACACCTGTACTTGTGGATGCACTAAGTCCGACACACACACACCTGTACTTGTGGATGCACTAAGCCGACACACACACACCTGTACTTGTGGATGCACTAAGCCAACACACACACACCCACCTGTACTTGTGGATGCACTAAGTCCAACACACACACACACACACCTGTACTTGTGGATGCGTTAAGTCCGACACACACACACCGACCCATCTGTACTGGTGGATGAACTAAGTCCGACACACACACACACCGACCCACCTGTACTTGTGGATGCACTAAGTCCGACACACACACACCTGTACTTGTGGATGGACTAAGTCCGACACACACACCTGTACTTGTGGATGCACTAAGTCCGACACACACACACACACACCGACCCACTGTACTGGTGGATGCACTAAGTCCGACACACACACCGACCCACTGTACTGGTGGATGCACTAAGTCCGACACACACACACACCTGTACTTGTGGGTGCACTAAGTCCGACACACACACACACTTGTACTTGTGGATGCACTAAGTCCGACACACACACACACCTGTACTTGTGGATGCACTAAGTCCGACACACACACACACCGATCCACCTGTACTTGTGGATACACTAAGTCTGACACACACACACACACACCTGTACTTGTGGATGCACTAAGTCCGACACACACACCTGTACTTGTGGATGCACTAAGTCCGACACACTCACACACTGACCCACCTGTACTTGTGGATGCACTAAGTCCGACACACATCCACCTGTACTTGTGGATGCGTTAAGTCCGACACACACACACACCGACCCACCTGTACTGGTGGATGTCCTCGAAGGACTTGGAGTTGTTGATGGCGAAGACGCAGAGGAAGCGCTGGCGGTCGGAGACTGAAATGGTGGCGGCTGAGGAGCTTGTTCACTAGCTCACTCCTTGTTTAAAAAATGTTGCTTTGAAGGTCTCGCTCTCAAAATAACGCTCCCAAATAATCAACAGATATTGGTAGTGTGCTGCTATCGACCGCCTAGTGGGAAGGATGTTGAAGCTGCGTCTGCACTGAGAGAGCTTTTTGGGCACCTCCCTAAAGGTGAAATAGTTTTAGTGGGTGATCTAAATTGGAATTGGCTAAACCCGCCGGCCGTGGCCACACATTTTGCAGATGAATTTAATCTGTTTCAATTAATAAATGTCCCCACAAGACCCAACCTAAAATATTCGGGACAGTCAACTCTGCTTGACGTCCTATTGACATATGCCCCTCACAATTTCACACTGACTGGTGTTCTGGGTAATAACCTTAGTGATCACTCCTTCATTTTTGGAGTGAGATCATCAGCCAGACCCAAAGCCCCCCTAAATTGGTTGAGAAGCACTCTATGAGACACTTCAGCACTCAGGCATTTGCTAATGATGTGCTTCACTCGGATATTGACAAGGTCTGTGATATCCCCAACCTGATTACGGCTTGGGAGACTTTCAGGTACACGTTTCTCCAAATTCTTAACAAACATGCTCCGTTGGTTAGATTTAAAACTAAATGCAACCGCCCACCATGGTTTGATCATTTGATTACAAAGCTAATGAAAACTAGGGACAAGGCTTGGGCATGTGCTGAGAAAAGTAATTTGGTCAATGACTGGCTAGAATACAGGATTTTAAGGAATAGATACGTCAAAAAAATACGGCATGCAAAAAATGCCTACTTTTCCTCCACTCTCCTGGAATCACATGGAAATGCCAGGATTTTCTTGAAAACAAATATATCGAAAAGGCATCCAAAACAGACAATCTGCCCGTTGAGCTTAACCGAAATGGGGAATATTTTTCAGATCCCAAAAAAATAGTTGACAATTTTAACCTTCATTTTTCTGAAGCTGGTAATCTTTTTTTATAATGTATTGGGAGTCACCTCTGCTCATGCAAATTCCTACACCCCTGTCCAAACATTAAACGAATTTAGTTTCCAGACAATCCACGAAAGTAATGTTCTGAAACAACTGTCTTACCTCAAAGGGTCTTCCTCTTCCGGAGCAGATAGTATTCCCGTCTTTGCTCTACTAACTGTTGGTCACCTAATATACAAACATATAGCCCATATTTTCAACCTGTCCATCAAAGAAGCATCAGTTCCTCTAGAATGGAAACATTCCTATGTCCGTCCACTTCACAAAGGGGGCCCTAAAGATGATCCAAATAACTACTGACCTATCTCAATTTTGTCCCCATTGATGAAAATTTTTGAAAAATTATTGACCTACCAAATTAGCAGTTTCCTGTCCACCAACTATCTACTACATCTGAAACAATCTGGGTTCGGAAAAAAATACAGCACCACATCTGCTGCATTAGACTCTCTGAATCACATTTACAGTAGCCTTGATAATAAGCAGTACTGTACCTGTCTTTTTCTAGACCTGTCCAAAGCTTTTGATACAGTAGACCACAACACCCTGCTTAGTAAATTAAGTTGCCTCGGTTTTTCCGAAAACACAGTAAAATGGTTACAAAATTACCTCTTTTCTCGCACCCAAACTGTATTCACAGATGGTTGGAGGTCAAACAGTGTTAAGATAACAAAAGGGGTTCCACAGGGTTCCATCCTCGGCCCCCTTTTCTTCTCTCTTTATGTCAATGACTTGGGCACTGACCTGGATCATTCCAGGGTAAATCTTTTTGCAGATGACACAATAGTGATTACTGCTGGCCGCTCTCCGGATGACGTGATTGCTAAGCTACAGGGTGATTTCAACAAACTACAACATCAGCTAGTTGCTCTTAAACTAGTCCTGAATACCTACAAAACCAAGGTGCTATGCTTCTCACCAGGACTGAAGCAGGAAGTCATGTTTCCCCAATTACATTCCTTAAATAATTATAAAATAGAGCAAGTCAAGATCTATAAGTATCTTGGGGTCATCCTGGATTCAAAACTGAATTTTGAAGATCACATTGATTATATTGGTAAAAAGACAAAAATAAAAATTGGTTTTCTGTATCGACACAAGCACTGCTTCCCCCCAATGTTCCGTTTGGAATTGATAAAAGCTACCATACTGTCTCTACTTGACTACTGTGACATCGTGTATAAATCAGCCCCAAGTACTGTACTGAAGAAGTTTGATTCCATCTATCACTCGGCCTTAAAATTTACATTGAACTGCACATATAGGACTCACCACTGTGATCTCTACATTGGGTCAAACTTAACGTCTCTTAATGTTCGACGGCTTGTGCACCAGATCTTATTTATTCACGATGTACTTACAAAAAAATCCACAGACTACCTGCTGGATCTCCACTCTATTTCAAATAACAAATTTGACCTCAGGTCTTCGCTCATTTACCAGCTTCACATTCCCTATTGCCGTAGGAAGGGCCTTTGCTATTGATGCCCCCAGCGTCTGGAATGCTATTGCCAATAAACTGCAACTTGAATCGCTACCAATGAGATCTTCTCTCAAAACTGCTCTCGAGGAGTTGTACACCCCTAGCTGCCACTGCTATTCATTGGCGTAACATAAAATAAAATGTTTCGCTCCGGATGACGCTGCAAAGTATTATCTGTATTTTGATTTAGCGTGCTGATCTTAAAGGTACATTGAGTAATTTGATACTCAGACCGGTGCATCTGTTGTTGTGGAGTAACTCATGCAGCCAACTATGGCTCTAGGATTTGGTGTTACATGTTATTTATGTAGTTAATTGTAAAAATTCGGTCACAGTCCCTGTGATCACTGTTACGCTGCAATTATGGCTTTATTTTTTGGTGATTTGGAAAACGTTTTTAGGTTTGGACATGTTTGTTTTGTTGTAGTACGGAGTTAAACTGATGGCCTTAATCTAAGTTTTTGTGGTTGTTGTTTGACTTGCATCCCACTGGGATTTTTTGCACACAGCGTTGGTGTACGGCTACTTTTTTCAGGAATATTTTGCTGTTTTTTTCATGGATTTTCTGTTTGCACAGTCACATAGTCACTTTAAGATGTTTTTCTTGTTCGTGTTTTTGTTTTTTTTGTTTGTTGTGGTTGCACCCGATTCAAGAGCCGAATCGCTCACGGGGCTAAAATAAACTGAAAACTGAACTGGGCCTTCAAACCGTCACGGAGAGACGTGGGTGGAGGAGGGGCGGGGTTTGAAGGGGGCGTGGTGGAAGGAGGCGGGGCGGGGTGGAAGAGGGCGGGGCGGTGCAAGGGGGCGGGGTGTAAGGGGGCGGGGTGGGGGTGTAAGGGGCGGGGTGGACGGGGGGCAGGGTGGGTGGGGTGGGGAATTGCCCCTCGGTTTAAAAAAACGCCGCGTATTTCTATTGGTCGAGAGGCATGCACGTGACCCACTTTATATTTCATGCAGTTCACATTCCTGGTTCTTTCGGTAAAGTCACGTAGATAGAAAATAAAAATTAAATAAAAAATGACTAAAATGAAACACAAAGCAAAAAACCCACGACGTTGAGCGGAAGAGAAACAAATCCCCCTCCCCCCACAATCCCGCCCACTTGGCGCTACCCAGAGTGCATTGCAGTGCCAGTGGCGTGTCCGTGAACACGTGGGGGCCACGCGGTGGGTTGTTGCCATCATCATCATCACCACCATCATCATCAACACCATCATCATCAACACCATCATCATCAACACCATCATCATCATCAACACCACCATCATCATCAACACCATCATCATCATAAACACCACCATCATTAACACCATCAACAACACCACCATCATCATCAACACCATCAACATCACCATCAACAACACCATCATCATCATAAACACCACCATCATCAACACCACCATCATCATCACCATCATCATCAACACCACCACCATCATCAACATCACCATCATCACCATCATCAACACCACCATCATCATCATCATCAACACCACCATCATCAACACCATCATCAACAACACCACCAACACCACCACCATCATCAACACCACCACCATCAACACCACCAACACCACCACCATCATCATCGTCGTCGTCTCACGATCCGGGCCAAGTTCCCCCCTCCCCCCCCTCCTCCTGGCCGGCCCCACCAAGGCGGCCCCACCAGCCCCTCTCGTCGCCCGTAGCCAGAGCTGGCGACCATGGCCACTTGGGCGGCCTGCATGGGCGTCAGGATGAGCTTGCTCTCCATGGCGGGCATCCGCTACGAGGGCATCCTCTGTGACATCAACACGGACGACTCCACCGTCGTCTTGGCGAAAGGTTACGCACTGGGGGGTGGGTGGTTCACGGGATGACTGTGGACACCCCGAAGCTGCGGGTTAAGGGTTTAATGAAGCCGCTTGAGTCGTCCTAACAGGCGACTCGCTCGGGCAGCAGCAGCAGCAGGAGGAGGCCTTGGGGCTGGGGAAAGTTTGCCAGGAGGAGGTGAACGTGTCGGCGACGTTGTCGCCTTCTGGACAGATTGGTGTGGGTGTCGTGGGGTCAATGTGTGGGGGGGTATTAAGGAGGGGTTTGACCCTTTTCAGGGCAATCAAACAGGAGGTGTTAAGATGCTCAAACGACAAGATAGTCTTTGGTTTTTTTCGGTAACGTCACGTAGGTTAAAAAAAAGGAAAACAACTAAATTAAATCATGATTGTATTGGATTGCTGTATGTACTTTTGTGTTTTCAATTAACCTGGATTTGTAAGAGAGTCCTTAATCTCAGTGGGAATTGCCCAGAAATGTTTAAAATGACAGCCATTGATGCGTCACGTGGGGGTCAGACATTTGTGACGATGTGTGACGAGGGGCGGTGGGGAGTTGAGAAATGTGACGTCACATGAAAATTCGCAACTTTAAATATAGAGAACACGTTCTACTTATCTTCTTGGTTCTTTCGGTAAAGTCACATAGAATGGAAATAAAATAATAAAAATGAAGCAATAACATTTTATTGTTAAGAAAATTGTATAATGTTTTATTTTAATAAAATAAAATGTTATTTTATTATGTTTTATTTTTATTATTTTATTTCCATTCTACGTGACTTTACCGAAAGAGCCAATAAGATGAATCCCTGCAGTCACGAAAGCTTTAAATCGAAACGTTCTACTTAATCAAATAGACTTGTTAATAAATGTTTTCACCTTCAACATCGGAGTGCAGCGCCACATTAAATACGCACTACAATGATAATAGTTTAAAGAGATTTGAAGCGTGTTTTATATATATTTTTTTTTGGGGGGGGGGGGGGGGTGGCAAAAATCGTCCAAAATCGCGCGACGTCATTTATGGCCGGCGCCTCTAGCTGTGCTGGGGCAAAGTTCTTCAACTCGTCACCCGCTTAATCACGAATGTTCTGAGGTTGTTCTTGCTGATTCTGGGTCGCAGTGGTTTCAAGTATTTTTCAACGAAGGTTATTGGGTGCACAGCCGTTTCAATACGGGCACACATTGTTTCGTCCGTCTGTTTGCGTTTCTCCCTTGCGACGGGACCTCGTTGTCTAAACGTTGATATTTATAAGGGCAGGGGGTGACCAATAAGGGTTTGAATCGATCTGTAACAATCTAGGGGCACTGATAAGGGGTTGACAGCTATGCCAACACGAACGCGCGATTAACCCCGTTGACCTGAACAAGTTCGTGGTTTCGGTGCGTGCGCGTGTTCAAGTTTCATTTATTAGGTATAGTCCTGTGAGCCATGCGAGCATCTTAAGTCGGGGTGCAACCGCAACAAACAAAATTTGAACACAGAACATCTTAAAGCGACGACGCGTAACAGAAACATTCTGGAATAAACCAGCAAATAATTCCACACAAAAACAACGTATTAAAACGCTGCGCGCAAAAATCAAGTGTTGAAGCCGGGTCGGTAGTCACAGGGCAATGAGATGCGGCTGGTCATAGACGGCGCGTGACCCCGGCCAAAAAGCCCGGCAGGGTGCCGCTTAAGGGGCCGTCCATAAATGACGTCACGCGATTCTGAACGATTTTTTTGACCCCCCCCCCGCCCTCAAATATGACGTCACAAAGCTCTGCCCCCTCCCCCCCGCCAAAATAAAACACACTTCAAATCGCTTTAAACTATTGTTGTCATTGTAGTGCGTATTTAATGTGCCGCTGCACTCTGATCTTGTAGGAGAAAACATTAAAAAGTCTAATTAAGTGGAACGTGTTGTCTATATTTAAAGTTGCGCATTTTGATGTGACGTCACATTTATCAAACTCCCCCCCCCCCCCAGTCGTCACACGTCGTCACAAATGTCTGACCCCCCCCCCCCAGGTGCGTGACGTCATTTCTGGACGGCCCCAAAACACTCCAGCGCTGTCCTACCAGACAGTCTCGACCTCTTCACCTGATGAAGGCCACTTGTGTTGTGGCCGAAACGTCGTGAGAATATTATTGTGTTATTTTATTTTATCAATTTATTATTTTATTCTCATTCTACGTGGTGACTTTACCGAAAGAACCAAAGAAGAGGCCCCAAAACAGTTAATTTGGAAATGTTCCAGATTCATTTTTGCCTTCGTTCACAGATCTGGGCCAACGGCACCTGTCTGGATTAAATTGGCACAATGGAGAACTTCTTTGCGACGGTGATGATAGGGATTTGTGATGTTGATACCCATAAACATTCAATACCTGCAGGCATATGGCTTATGGATGACAGGCTATTGGTTGGTTTTAATACAGCTAAGACATAATAAAATAAAATACATATAAAATAAATTTCATTTATATTTTATTTAAATAAAAATAAAATAAATTTCATTTTTATTTTATGTTTTATTTTTATTATTTCCGTTCTACGTGACTTTACCGAAAGAAACAAGAATATTTAATACAGCTTCTGGCAGGAAATAAATGAATCTCAATTTTTGGCTTGCAGAGTTGAGAAATGTGTGCAGCTCGGAACCCCGCGAGCTAGATTTGATTCCTGGCTACAGACAACGTCGTCGGTGGTGGCCTTGTATCCCAACTCATTCTGGTTTTCGTGTAGGTAGACTGCCTTCAAGTGAAGTTACCTGGTGCGGTGTGTTAGTAAAAAAGATGATTAAATCAGCACTGGGGAGGATGAAGGTAGCTGAACCAGCTAGAAACTATTTTAAACAATTGTTTAGGTTGCGGGTAAGGCCCACTTACTATACTGCTCTTTCAGAAGCGACCTCCCCACAAATGGTAGGTAACGCAACGAAGTGGCTTATCGAAGGACCTGGAGGGGGGGGGGGGGAAATCCACTCGACCCATGGGAAGAGAAAACCTCGCTGACTCCAAATATACAGCAGGTGTTGTCAGGGTTGGGATGAAACGCATGACCTTCGATATATACCAGGCGAGGTAGTTAACTTCTCACCACAGTGGCGCCCAAAACCCACAACCACGCACCTGCTCCGACCTGCATAGGTGCTCTCGACCGTAACAACGCTTGACCAAACGGGTACGTGGAGGTCTGTACCAGCGGCGGGCGTCTTTGTGTGCGCGCAGTGCGCTTGCGCAGGACGGAGGGGCGCCCCGCCGACCGTCCCATCGCCCCTCGTGAGGAGGTCTTCGAATACATCGTCTTTCGCGTCAGCGAGATCAAGGACTTGACCCCGTGCGAGTACATGCTGTCCGCTCTGCACCACGACGTGGCCATGGTGCAGGTGAGAGGTGCAGCCGCTCTTTACCATTAAACTATTTATTGTACCATGTGAGGCCCACCGAGCTACTTGACTCTCTTTTCAGAAGCGACCTGGCCACAAATGATTTGCTCAACGAAGCGGCTTATCGCGTGGACATTTCCAGCAGCCAAATACTCCAAATGCACGTCGGTTCTAAAACGTGGAGGTAGAAACTGGATGACCCAGAGAAATCCACGTGACCACGGGGGAGGACGTTGAAAACTCCAAAAATATGCAGGCGTCGGGGGTCTGGATCAAACCCCACGACCTATTGTACTCCAGGCGAGGTAGTTAACATCTTGCCACTGCAGCAGTGCCATGGTTTAGGGGAGCGGTGGCACAGTGGTTGATGCGCTGCACCACAAACCCGCCTACGACCCACCGGGGTTTGATTCCCACTTACGGCCAACGCCAGGTGACGATTATCTGAAACGGTCCCGGGCTTTTCCTGAGGTCTATCCAATGAGCACCTGGTGCGATGTATAAACATCGCCACTGGGGAGAAGGCGGTCGGGCGTGGGTCTGGCTTCCCCACCTCCTCCGTGTGCTTTGCCGGCCTCGTAGTTGCTCGCACTGCACTTGCCCCGAACGTCCGTTAAGCCTTTAAGGGACAGCTTTGGCAACATGTTGACAAAATGTGGAAAAAAAAGTCAACGCTGATCGGCCGCATTTCGGGCAAATTTTCCCTTCACGGCACTGGAATCGAGGAAGCCAGAGATGGTGGAGAATACGAGGTTGGAGACTGCACTTCACACTTGGGGGGCTTGATGAAAGTTGCATTTGAGAGTTACAATAGTTAGCTAACAGTGGTAGCTGTGGAGGGTTTTTACAGGTTGAGGAGGAGGAGATGGAAGAGGCTACCAAGATCCGAGCCCGGGTGCCAGCGTGCCAGTGGCTGAATTGCGCAACCCTTGGCACCTGATTGGCTCTCGGGTGATGACATCGCAATTATCCCTCCTCCTAAGACCGAAACGGGAGAATCTCTCATGGTAGCCTGATGGCTTGCAGAGGTTCTCTGTAAGCCATCTGGCTACCATGAGAGATTCGTTTATGAGGCTATCCACATATACAAACACAGAGACAATTTCAACCGAGAGGAAGGAATTCTGGCTTAGCAATCATTGGAAGGATTTGATAAACCATTCCGGGTCTTAATTGATTGTTCACGCTTACGGTGGCTTTCAGACCGCATCCATCATTTTCGTCTCCCCCCTCTTTTCCGAACATAGATGGACTTGTCCATCTGAATAACTGCCAAATCGCTCTCCGTGGTGCTAACGTTAAAAAAAACCCGCCACTTTTTAAAAAAAAATGTCTTGCTGTGGTTTTTACACCTGATGATGATTGCTTGTCTTGCAGTCGAAACGTCGTGAGAATTTTAAAGTTTTATATTTTTATTATTTTATTGTTTCCCTTCTACGTGGTGGTGACTTTACCGAAAGAACCAAGAAGGTGCATAAGAAGTTTGACATGCGTACGTCGTCCGTCGTGATTTGTTCTAATCGCTGCCTAACCCACCCTCACCCCCCGTCCAGTCCTCGCCGGGCACCCCGGGGGGGGCCGCCGCTCGCTGCCACACGTGCGGTATCGGAGCGGCGGCGAGCTGCCACTCCGCGCCGGGCACGCCGACCGGACCCCCCCGCGGTGCCACGGGCGGCCACCCGGGCCACGCGCGGCACGACGCCTGGGCCACAGCGGTCGGGCACCGTCCCTTCGTGCAGCCTGCGTACGGAGGAGCTGCGGGTACGGGAGGGGGGGGGTGCGGTGTGCGGTAAACATCGGCACTGCAGGGCTGCACCTTTGCCCTCTTAATGCCACGTGGTTTCCGTTGCCCAGTGGCCTTGCCTCGGGTCGTTTTCGCCTTTTGCTCGTTTAGAGGCAACTGCGTGATTTCAATGCGATCTTAATTGAACGCAGTTGAGTTACAGCTATCTTCATGGAATTATTTCCGTAAGCGCATGCAGGAAAATAAAAGGCTCTGTGTATGACAGCTCGATGATGATGATAATGTGTAGTGCATGCGGACGAGCATTTTTGTTTTTACTTTGCGCTTGATGGTGATACCCAGTGATTGTATTTTAAATTGTCGCCTTTTCAAAATAACCCGTCATTTAAAGCGTTATTATTTGGTGCCCTGTCAATGAACTGCTCGGCGAAGGCCGCGCTGTCTTGTCATGCGGGGTGGGGTGGTTATTTCACCTGCCACGCTTCACTTGTGCGGTTGTGGTGAATGGGAAGGTGGGGAGCCAGCCACCGATTTGGATATAATTCGCTCGTGATATGGCTGAGAATCGAGTTATTTTTTGCGTCGTTGGGTTCGTAGTTGTGCGAGAGCCACTCTTCTACCACGAGATAATACAAATGTGGTGCTAAATGGGTTTTGTTGTTTGCAATAACGGCGTTTATCAAGAAAGCCGCTTTATTCAACGATCATTTGTGGTAAAGTGGCTTCTGAAAAAGTGCAAATATAGCTCGGTGTCTTGCCTGATAAAAAATAAAAACGTTTTAAAATTACCCCTCTTCCACAACTTAACCCAATTAAGATTTGCACCAACAAAATTTAATTGCGGCTTCAAGGTCCTGCACGATGCATTTCTCCATGGCGATGATGAACGAAGACTTTCTTTTTTAAAATCTGTGGTTTTGTGAGAAACGAGGTTGCCAGAGGCAACTTGCTATATTGATCTCAACGAGGTGCTATCGTGGTGCTGAGGTTGTGGCCACCCTGTTCACTGGCTGGGTATTGAGAGAAGAGAGGATTTCTGATCGGATCTCCACCTGCATCTTTTACCAAACACCTGATGCCCGATTTTGTAATGTCCAATGAGACGTCGTACGGAAATATGATTGTTTTTTTGGGTTTTTTTCAACATTCTGGTTTGCCGAAACCACATAAATTGGTGTGGTGCTCCAGGTGACAAATTTAATTTGTTGGGTGGCAGATGGTGTAGCAGAACATTGGGCATTGTAGAGCAGTACCCCAATTTACATTGGTGATGCGTTCCTGAAATGTGCGACGTAAATTTAAGCAATTTTTTCCCAAAATACCGTACATCAATAATGTATTTTGTTATCGAAAGCACAGTACATGTCGTCATGCGCGCAACACCACAGGGTAGTTTACAGGGTAGGTGAAGCAAGAGGCGATGGGGATACGAGAAAGGATCGATGCTGTCACCGACGTAAATTGTGTTAGCGGTGTTCATAATAAAGCGACGACGTGAAAGGGGTGTGAGTTGTAAATTGATATTACTGTGTTACCCCACGATCGTCTCGCCCAGTGGTTCTTAACCCAGGGGTGCACGCACCCCTTGGGGGTTGCAAGATCCCCTTTCTGGGGATTTCTTTCGAAGGTATATCATCGAAATACAGATTGGGTGCGGGCGCGCGGGCCGAGTGCAACCGCTTTGTTTCATCAAACCCCTTACGTCTGTTGACGTTGCACGTTGTTTGTGAACGATTGGGAACCAAAGGGGTTGCAAGGCTGCGGCAAAGGTTACAACAGCCACCGACTTTAACGGAAGCGTCGTGAATCCTCGTGCCGTCCGTGTTGGTGCAGCCGAGGCCTCCCTCTGCAGGCGGGAGGACGAGTCGTGAAGTATGCCGTGGCTTGTGGACAAGAGCCCCGGTGACCCTCGTTCCACCGTCTCGTTTATTAATGTTAACACCCCCCCAATGTAATGCTGCCCGACCCATAAAAGTTGCGCGCAAACGCCCCTAACGACAAACGTGTGCTAATATTTTTATATTTTAAACCCGTGCAAAATAATCATTTTTGACAAAATATATGAATGGTGGTGCTATGGCAATTCTAGATTTAAAGCGTTCGTGACTGCTAGGATCCATACTCTTTGGTTCTATTGGGTGAAGTCACGTAGGTAAAAAATAAAATAACAAAAATCACGACGTTTCGGCCACAACACAAGCGGCCTTCCTCAGGTGAAGGGACGAGACTGTCTGGAGGACAGCGCTGTCTTCCAGACAGTCTCGTCCCTTCACCTGAGGAAGGCCGCTTGTGTTGTGGCCGAAACGTGATTTTTGTTATTTTATTTTTTACCTACGTGGCTATGGCAATTGGTTGCATCAAGAGCAAATGAAAGCGGAGTTTCCTTTTAGAAAATGTTGGAGACGCAAACGGGGTGGTCGGCAAACGCTGCGCTTGGCCGCTGAGTGATCTGTGCGGTTTTGACGGCCTCGCTCGAAGCGACGTAAAAATGGCACGCTCGGATACGCTGGGATTTGTGTGCGGTGAGCCCCTCTGCCTGGTGACAACACAAACGTGTGACCTGCAGTCGTGAGGAACGATAGGGGGGGAGGGGTGGTGGTGGTAATGATGATGATGATGACACTGACACCACGATGGGTGATGGAGGGCTATGGCACTTGTGTCTTGCCCACACAGCTGTTGTAGAACGCCCCCCCCCGCCCCATAATACCAACAGCCGCCTTTCGCCACTAAGTGACGGTGACGTCACCACGGCGCCCGTGCCAGATGAAGTGTCGCCGGTCGTTGCCGGGACGCACCGGGAGGGTCCCACGTGGCCCCCCCCCGACGGGCTGACGAACCGAGACGACCGGTGGGTGCGCGCCGGCTGTGCCCATCGCCCACAGGTGCGGCAGCGCCCACGGCCGGCGCGCCCGCTGCGCGCGTCAACGCCACGCCGCAGCAGCCGGCGAGGAAGAGCGGCACGGTGGAGCGGGGGGTGCAGACGGCGCCCCGGCGGCGGCGGCGGTGGCGGAGGGCCCCCGTGAAGCAGATTGCAGGTACGGCTACGGGTGGTGTGGGTGGTGTTCGCCCTCCCCACCCGCCACCCCCCCATGCCGTCATTCATCTTTTCATCAAATTTGTAAGTTCGTTTTGAAGCAACGTGTCCCAATTTACAGTCGGCGTCTCGTACCGACGGAGACTAATTAATGTGTTTGCGTATTGAAGGCTCACCGTGCACAACTTCTGTGGACGCATTCGTCGTGGGGCTTTGTAAATCGCGGTGGGAAGGCAAAAACCCCTTGCCGCTTTTATCACTGACGTTGCCTCAAAGGCGACGCGGTGCATTAGCCTGGACTTTGGCAATGGCCTTTTGAACATGTGCAGAGGGCGGAGAGAATAACAGATTCTTGGCCGCTGGTGCCGACCTGAATACCGGGCAGCCGGTGCGCTATTTTTTTATGGTCGTGAATATTTACCCAGGAAACCTGGGTCGAAAGTAAGAGACTCACATTTGTCCATGAGGGTCCAGCAAAGGTTTTTTTTTTCTTTGCAGCAGGGTGTACTCATTGATGCATTATTCCAATGGAGAAAGTTTGCAGGAAATGTTTCACATTTGGGGAGAACATGCAAACTTCCAAGTATACAGCAGGGGGTCGGGATAGAACCCACGAGCTCTTGCGTACCAGGCTAGGTAGTTAACATCTCACCACCGCCACCACCACGGCGTTGGTGGATCACAAACCGAGCTGCCGTTTATTTTTCTCTCCCCGCAGGCTCGAGCCGCCATGGGCGCCCCCAGAAGGCACAGGCCCTGAACCTGGGCGATGAGTTTCAGGCGGAGTTTGACTTTGAGAGCAGCAACGCGCAGCTGGACCGCGAGGAGCTGGACAAGGAGTTCCAGGACAACAAGGCCAAGCAAGGAGAAGGTGGTGGACCTTTTTTTTTAAAAGGAGCACTTTGAGGGACCCGGTTTCACACCACCACCACCACTCCTGTGGGATGTCTCCTTTTAGAATCAGAATATTTATTTGTCCACTGGGGGATTTTGATGCGCTACAAAGGTTTTTTTGTCCACAGATGTTCAGTAGGGGCGGGTCAGAATGTAACAACATACAATACAAAAACACGATGGGAGTGCACAGTCTATAGGTCAAGTGAACATATCGCTTGAAAAAATAAAAATCAACTAATCTTGTCTTACCAGGTAAAGATCACTGAGCTAATCGCTTTTTCAGAAGTGACCAGGTCACAAATGATAGCTCAACGAAGTAGCTTATGTGGACATTTATATTAGGCCCTTTTTTTCATACGAGTTAGAGTAATCATGAGGAATGATAACTTGAGAAACTCTCTGCATTTGACAGCCTTTAGTAAGCTTGGCTGTCACTGCACTTGTGGGTGAGGGCCTCGCATCACTCTGGTCAGGTGTGGGTTGCAGAAAGAGTGGAGCTTGGACAATGTACAGCATGGATGTGCAGTGCAACAGTGGATTTGTCTTACACCACCTCTCTTGTCCCAACAAATTTTTAGGCGGCTGTGGGGGGGGGGGGCTCCCTTGCCTCATGGGATTGACCCAAATCCTGACCATTGTATATTTGGAGTTTGCAAGCGTCTCTCTCCCCGTGGTAGTGTGGATTTTTCTCTGGGTCGGTTTAACATGTAGGCTTTTGCGACCAATATCCATGATAGATTTTTTTTTGGGTTGGATCACGATCTAACCCAAAAAAACCTGTTTTCTCTGAGTCATCCGGTTTTTCCCTCCACATTTTAGAATCAACGTGCACTTGTTGGAGTTTACCTGCTATAAATTTTCATGTAATAAGCCACTTCGTTGAGCTATCATTTGTGGCCAGGTCTCTTCTGAAAAAGAGCCATATAGCTTGATGGGCCTGAAATATAATGCAAAGTTTATGGTCGTATTGTTTTAGCCCTGACTCGCATTGGTGAATGGTTGTATTTTAACAAATGGTAAAAAAATTTGGAGACTCCCCTGTACTTAATGTTGTTCCCTTTAGGACCATGATGCACTTTTGACAATTTTTGTTCACGAGGAGCAATCTCCACGAGCGTCCATCACGGTGGCCTGTTGCCACTGCTGCCACTGCGTCTTCTGTTGAAAAGTTTGGTTCAACAAATCTGTACCGTCGCCCCCCTCTAGTGGCTCACCTCAGCCATCGCCATGAGGGAGACAAAGGTGGCCGGGCATGGTGCTAGGCCCACCCATGCCTTCGTGTGCCGTGCCGGCCTCGGGGTGCCACTCACTAAGAGCACTTGCCCTGATAGTCTGAAGCGAAACGGGGTTGGGATCTTTGTCTTTAATTGTCCAGGCCATCCCTTAATTAGTTTCTGACATTGACGTCTCCCTTTGTGCTGCAGACAAGCAGAGGGGTCCCAGCAGCAGGAGCTCTGCCGTGTTTCCTGACAAATGCTTCTACGACAAAACAAGATGCTTCTTTGACAACATTTCCATAGATGGCGCAAGGTAATGGCGTTTCTGCCACCTGTGATTTTTAATTGGGTCTCCTTGCTCATCGCGGGGTTGATGGTCTCGGACGGGCAGTGGTGGCGGCACACCTTTTTTATATACAGCGCCTGGAGGAGGCAACGGGTTGGTGGTTCACAATCTTCTGCCATGTGCACTGACTTGCCAGGAGGTAGCAGTACAGCAAGTTGATTCATCTCCATCTGTACGGAGATGGGGTTGCTGTTCCCCCCCCCCTTCACTCTCCCACCTTTGCACGTGTGGGTTTTCTTTGGTTTCGTCCCTCGTGTAATAAAAACTCACAAATGGAGTTGGCCTAACCATCCCAATATAGGATGACAGATCTCGGGCAATTGTTGGTGCCGTTGCTGGCTGCCTTCTCACTTGTATGCGGTTGACTACGCCTGCTGAATATCTGGAAACTTTGGGGCGTTGCAAATGTGTGACGTTAACTTTAATTACTCTGCGCAGAAAATGCACGCCACGTGAATTGCGGTGTTGCGCTTGATTCGGGAAAAAATCCTAGCTCGAAAGTAAGAGGAAGAACCGTGTAATTATTTGACTGGGCATGAGGCGAACATTTCTCTAAAACGCAGGATGGTGTGGAACCGTGCAGGGAACCTCTAATGTAGGGTTTAACGTTCACTCGAGCAATTCTGTAGTACCGTGATCTGTCGTCATCCACAGGCCACTCTTCAACATGCTGTGGGGTGAGCCACTGCTCGGAGCGTCAGACAAAGTCGTTGTCGCATAACAACAAAACTATTCGCGGTGCAAATCTAGTGGCTGCTCTGATTTTATATATTGCGGGCGCATTAACCGTAGGGATGTACGCCTGCTGCTTGGCAGAGAACGTTCAAAGAATCCCGTGACATGTTTTACAAGTGGCAGGCATTTTTCGTGTGCCGGCGTAAAAACTGCGATATTTGCCAAAATGAAAATGAGTGACTTACTGTCGCCCTTCTGCCAGTAGTAGTGGCACGAGCAAGAAGTTGTAGCGCTGCGTCTTTATCTCCTCCCTCCCCTCCACCTCCAATACCAACACGCGCCATTCACTACTCGGTGAAGGTACACGTGGAATCTCGAAGGCTCGCTGACAGGAGGTCATGGGACAGACCTCAAGTGGCCATGGATAGACTGAGATGACTGGCAAGATGCACCAGCTGTGCTCACAACCCCAGCCCCCCCCCTTCCATCTTGTAAGGAACTGCCGCATGACGTTGGCGGAGGAGCAGCGCTTGAACATGCAGACGTTCGGGGTGAACCTCCCGGCCGCGCGTGCTCGCCGCTTCTGGCACAGCTGGGGCCACGCGTCCTGGCTCAACCGCCGGACCCTGTGGGGTGGGGACGGGCGGCCGGGCATGCCCAAAGCAGGGCTGCGGTCTCCTCTGCCGGCCAAGGTGCAGGCCTAGACAGATGATGATGATGAGGATGAGGAGGAGGAGCACGTGCAGGTAAGGGCAGCTCCCGTTCCTGCACTCCCGTTAAGCTGCAAAACAATATCGAGAATCTGCTCGTGCCTCCCTGAGGAAGTCACGTGACTTGTGTGGCCATCCCTGCTGAATCCCTTACCCTCTGCCCCCAAAATCCCCCCCCCCCTGTGAAAATACCCTGCTCCGTGGAGGATGATAAAGAGACCCTTTTAAGGTATTGTCTCTGATCCCATTTTTCCATTTGTCTCCTCTACCCCTTTCTATTCCTCTTCCCATTCATTACGTCCTTGACTCTACTCGCCTTCTCGTGGTTGTAGCCATGGGTACACTTCTAGATTTAAAGCTTTCGTGACTGCAAGGATCCATACTCTTTGGTTCTATTCAGTAAAGTCACGTAGGTAAAAAATAAAACAACAAAAATCACGACGTTTTGGCCACAACACAAGCGGCCTTCATTGGGTGAAGGGATCAGGCTGTCTCGAGGACAGCGCTGGAGTGACTTTACCGAATAGAACCAAAGAGTATGGGTACACTACCGCATTTGCTCACGTAATATAATTTGCGTATTATATCGTGAACAACTTCTCAATCATCATTTATATAAAATCTTAAACATGACTAGATCTGACCTGCTGGAGGGCTACATGTGTAGTGGCCTTATTGACGTCGGAGACTGTTTACTTGAGGCAACACGTATTTATTACAGATACTTCTGTTACAGTTGCGAGTCTTATACTTGAAGAGGTAACGGCCTCTTCACCCGTACTTTATAGAGGGAAACGTTCCCCGAGCTTTAGCCCACGCTAGCTCCCTGGTTCCCTCTATCCTGTTCCTCTCCCGGGAGGCTATCTGACCTGGCCCAGCTTCGGCGCAGGTCCCGATCACCAGCCACACGAGTTCGGCCCTCAGAGGGACATCGGCCCTCGCGGCTCCGGTGTCGCACCCTGGCTTGCTTTGCCCGGCCCTCAGAAGGTCAGCAAATCAAAGGAGTTCCAGGGTCTGGCTAGTCAATCTTCGTTCTTCACTGGCTCTTCATCTTGCTTGAGTTGAACTGCCTCTCAGCTCCCCGGGTCCCACCTTTTATACTGTCTCTCACTGAGGGGCGGGGCTGGGAGTGATCACAGCATCCCCCACAGCCCCCCAGGGTGGTGACCGTAGCGGACGTGTTTGTGGCCACCGTTATACAACCGCGTGTCACCCTCCCGTAACACCTCTACACATGTTTGGAAGATCAAGAGGTACAAGAATGGTTATGGCCAAGATTGGTACAGGTTTTCTTCAAGTGTCAGAATGTCCTCTTGACGATTCTATTTGGATGCCACGGTGGCTAGGAGATGTTAACTCACTTTGCCTGGTATGCAGCAGGAGGTCTGGGGTTCCATCCCAACCCCGACGCCTGCTGCATATTTGGAGTTTTCAAGTTCTCCCCGTGGTCATGTGGATTTTTCTCCGGGTCCTCTGTTTTTTTTTTCCCTCCCATGTTTTTAAAAGCATGCGTTTTAGAGTATTTTGCTGCTATAAATGTCTACACGATAAGCCACTTCGTTGAGCTATCCATTTGTGGTGGCTGTCTCGGCCTCACTACGCTGCGTTGCATCACTATCCGAGTAGTAAACCTTCAGAGCCAGGGTGACCATCCGACTCCAACGTATTTAACGAATAGAACGACATAAAACTCATGGGAAAACACAGCACAAAATAGAGCATCTGTTAATACTTGCAATATCAATATAATTAATTAACACTGCAGCATCATAACATTGTCTTGGACAACATGAATCTCAATCATAGGTCCTGGATGGACCAGGCACCTACATTAGCACTGAATAGCTCTACAACAAGAGAATAAGCTACTATGTTCAATAAGGTCACTTTGTGTAATCACCATACTGCAGCCCAAATGTACAGCGCTGCTGCACATAACACTGAACTGTAGACGAGATACATCTTCATCCTTGCTCTCAAGAATGCATTAAAGTTACATGGGCACAAGTCTGGCTCGACTTATCTAATTACAAACAACTATCCACAATAATGCAAGTGGCAGGCTTCATTGTTAACCAGGCCTCCATATTTATCGTAACAATTTAACAGCATTATAAAGGCATTTACAGCATTATAACGGCAATCCTAACATAACACGAGTCCCAGTAATTATAAGAACACGAAGGGGTTTGGTGGCCAGCAGCACGCCCTGCCGCCTTTATCTCCCCAGTGGCGATGTTGACACCCAAGCAGTTACTCGTTTGGTGGCCGCGAGCGGGAATCGAACTCGGGTCGCCGGGTTCGTAGCGCAGCGTAGCGCTAACCACTACACTGCAATGCGTTACGCTTCCACATGCGAGGGTCACGTGACAGATTTGACGCCACAGCTCACTTGCCGTGCAAAAAAAATATGCATTATTGAGCTCCCTGCCCCCCCCCCTAAAAAAAAAAGTGTATTTTTTATCATTTTTGCGTGGTGTACAGTCTGGTAAGTACCCACATGGCCAATTTCCAGTTGGTTGCAAGTCGGGAAGTACGCTAAACATTTTGAACAGGCACACATTCACAACTTTGCCTTTTATATATATGGAGATAAACGAACTTGCAGACAATGATTCTTAAATTCCCACAATGAGCAGATGCTCCCGTCTTCGCTGAGATGCTAATTGTGCCTCCATTTTGTACTCTTTGTAATGACTGACACCCCTGCCTTGCCTCGTCGCTTCGAGACCCTTAACGCGTCACTTCCAGGTCACGTGACCAAACTCGACACCATCATATCAGGAAGTTCCTGTGTAAACACAGCCCCATATCTGCCGTGGGGCAGAACAGTGGCCATGTCTCTCCGGAACGAGCGCTGCATAGCTCCGTGGGCCTTACCTGGTAAAATACAAATGTAGAGTAGTTTCTTTCAAATGGAGTTGGTTGGCAACGCTCTCGTGCCCAATTTTAGAGATTGACGAAGGGAATTGGATGGTTTGGAGAGGCACCTTGTCACCAAATCTTGGCCTAAATCGGGACCACGCAAACCAAATTCTCCAAATGAGAATGGAGCCCTTTGTGGGGTCGACGATGATCTGTTGGTTTTGCTTCTTGATGTCGGCAATGCTTGCTTTTGTTGTTGCAGGTTGCAGAGAACTTCCTCCCAGAGTGTACATATATTGGGGGTTTGCTTGATTTAAAAAGTTAAAATTTGTTGGGTCTGAAAAAACGTTACGTAGAGGGGTAGTGCAAGGACTGTATGTGGGTTGTGTTAATTGATATGCGATTCTTTTAATGTCTATGGTGTGTAAATAAGATACACACCTCGTTTAGTTGAACACTTTACACATTTATAATTGTAAGTATAGTTTTAAACTTTAGTCTAATGGGTGTGGTAAAACATTTCTGTAAAGTCGGACTTAACTTTAAAGCTTTAATTGTCTCCTAAAATTGGTTATTTTGTGCGACCGGTCTTAAGCTGTAATGAGCATGGACATGACAATTTAATTGAGTTATGTTTGTATTTTACAAGGCAGCATTAAATGTTGCGGAATTTATATCGGTGCATTCGCTGTGGTGAAATGGCCGGCAAATAATTAAGTTGGCCAACTGTTAGCTTTACAACATTGCTTCGTTGAATTTTTACTGCATTGCTTTAGATTCCTGTAAACTTTGTCCGTAATGTAGTACAATGCATGGCTTTAACAGGATCGGGGATGGTGGGAGGGGGGGGGTTGCTGTATTTGAAAAAAGTAAAGTGCATTTCAATAAATTGAGGCATCTGTTCCAGCTTGAGGGCCGATTTTGAAAATTGAATCTGTGCTTGGTATGTTATGCAGCGTGGTGTGGCAGCCCAGCCACAGCCTTCCAAGGTGCCACCTCGGCCGGCTGGGCAATCTAGGTGAGGCCGGGGGCTCTGCACGAGACTAGGCCTCACCACGGTACTCTGAGTAAGAAGTTAACTGCAATAGAGTCGGTATATATTACTGTTGAGTCGGTAGATACTGCTGCAGAGTAGATGCTACTTTAGAGTAATTAAATACTGTTATAGAGTAAGCAGACACTGCTATAGTCAGCTGATAATACTATAGTCAATAGATATGACTATCGATTCCATAGATACTGTGGTGCCACAGCAACGGAGCAACTCCGCCGGCGCCACCATCCCCTCGCACCCCTCCACACGAACGTACACACACTCCCACTAAACACACACACACACTCACGTAGGGTCTCGAAGGGGGGTGCCTGGCCCACGGGCTTTCATCCGAAGGGCCCCTAGCAGGGATGTCCCCCGGTTTCCCGTTGCCAGGAGATTGGCTGACCCCCCCCCCCCCCCCAGGCCGGATTACACGGCGGCCCCCCCTAAAATCAGCTTTAAAAAGTCGCAGGGGCGCATAGAGCTTTGAGCTTTACAGGCTGGCCGCAATGAAGCACACGCAACACGGGAGATGGGGCCTCGAGGGCAGAACACTCCGCTGGCAGCGCAGACGTGGAGGTGGGAGGGAAGTTCCTAGCCACGCCGCGGGGTGGGGAGGACCGGGTGGGGAGGAGGGGGTGGGGAGGAGGGGTGCGTAGACAATGGGTCAAGGCGCAATGGAAAGTCACGCTCCAGGTAAGGGCGGGGACATCGGTTTAAAATCGATAGGTAGGCGCTCGATTGGTCTGCGCAGGATAACACCACGTGACCCTGGATCTTCGGATTCCCAGGGCGTCAAAGGGAGGGAGGTGAAAAAGCGTTCAGGTGGTTCTCCTCCAGCCGTCCAGCCACCCCAGTCTGACTCCCGGCCGCTCGCGGCGTCCGAGGGACGCTGGCGAGCACTGCTACGACTCGACCCCAGGCGGAGACCTCTTGGATCATCGTCCCTCCGACTCCCGCAGCTTCCGTGCGACACCGTGAGTGCGTCTGCGAGTTGAGAAGTAGAGTGTGGGGGGTACACCCAGGGATTGAATAGGGATAGGCTACACGCTGCTCGTGGAATATTTACTACAGGGCCGCACAGGGTTTTCTTTAGACGCGTCATTAATAAACTTCAGTTCAGAAGATCGGTGTGGTGCGATTTCTGTGTGCGCGTGTGGGCGAACTTCGGCGTGGTGTCTGTGATTTTTGAGTGGAGCGACTGCGTGCGGGGGGCGGGGTGCGTGAGAGAGCGAGCGCAGGGCTGCAGAGTGTTGGCACGGGGTTGGTGTGTGAGGTGCGCATCTGTAGTGAATTCGAATTAGGTGCACACACAACTTCTTGGGAGGCAACACTTTTTATTAATGAACACAACAGTTAACTCTTACATTACGCATAGGGTGGTGACCACCGACTTACTCTAGCTAACACACACTTCTCAGATACCCTAGGGAGGTACAGCCTCCTGTCTTGGCGGGACTTACACGTCTACCGCTATCCTAGAGTCCTCCGGCTGGGACCTACACATGGATCTCTTGGCGTCTTCACGATGCATCTTCATTCTTGATACGGGCAGCCTCGAATCTCGTGAGGAGGCTGCTTATATGGGCCTCGGCGTGCCCCGGCTCCGTCCTGGCCACGCCTCCCTTCGAAGAACCCTCTCGAAGCCCCCCCCCCCCCCTGCTGTCCACATGCCCCCCGAGGTGCCCCCTAGGCCCCCGGCCCCCACTGGGGTCCAGTCACGTGTCCAGCCTTGGTCACAGAGAGGGCCATGACCTCACACCACCCTCGTGGCCTCCCGAGTCCAGAACCGGCCCTGACGTCATTCCCGCCTCCAGCCGGGATGACGTCATGTGTGTGTGTAGACCGGCGTGGTAGTGACGCTCCCCCGCATAGTGACGTCACACGTGTGCGTGTGTACGCAGTAGTGATGCTACCATCACTACACATCTATTACCGTCTATACGACCGCCACTGGTTACACGGGGTATCGCGCGGTGTGTGTGTGTGTGTGTAGAAGACGCGCATCTATAGCGCAGCGTGAGTGATTAAGGTGGGGTTCGGGGTGCGCTAAATCCACTCCACCGCCGTGCGCGTAGATCGCCATCTCTACGACCCGCTACGGTTTACGCGAGGGTTTCGCGTGGTGTGTGAGACGCGCGTCTGCAGCGCCGTGCGAGTGATTTGAGCGCGGTGCGCGTGAGGCACTCCGTGTACTGCAGCACACGGAGCGGCCGTGCTCGCGTTAACGGTGAGGCGTGCCCCATAGCCTGGTCCCAGCCATTCCTTTCCCGCTTGCATTAGCACCTGTGCACAGCGGATTAAGGCTTATCCACGGTGGGGGGGGGGGGGGGGGGGTGTGCATATTTGTAGTGCTCGATTTCACTCGGCCAACTTTTGTCTTTCTTCGAACACCGCTTGCTTTATTTACAACTCTCCACATGCCCTCAATATTTCACAGTATCCATGTCGCCACGGCTCGCTCGCCACCTTTATCTCTCCACTCCCCACGATTACTGCGCTTACTCCACCGCTAACTTCTTCGTCTCCGCTATCACCGTCACGATGCTCTCTCCACTGCTAACTACTTTGCCTCTGCTCTCCGCTATCACCATCACGATGCTCTCTCCACTGCTAACTACTTTGCCTCTGCTCTCCGCTATCACCGTCACTATGTTCACTCCACTGCAAACTGCTTCGTCTCTATTTACCGCTATCACCGTCACTATGCTCTCTCCACTGCTAACTGCTTCGTCTCTGTTCAGCTCTGCTATCGCTATGCTCTCCACTCCTGGCTGCTTCTCTTCTTCAGCTCCGCTATCGCTACGCTCTCTCCACTCCTGGCTGCTTCTCTTCAGCTCCGCTATCGCTACGCTGTTTCCAAGCTCCGTCTCCAACTCTGTCTCTCCAACTCTGTCCCTCCAACTCTGTCGCCAAGTTCTCCACCCTTCAATTCCCCGCTGCTGACTCCAAGCTCTCCAACTTCAACAACTTCGCTCCAATTCCCGACTCCCCAATTTATCCCCGCTCTCATTACTCCCCAATTAATTAGTCCGTGCCCCAACGACGCTCCGCGTCGTTCGCACCTGTTTCTCACCCAGACCTTTAGGCGCCACTCTAGCCTTAACAACAGCTCCAGACAATCACAGCCGTCCTTGGCTCTCCCAGCTTAATTGCCCTAACATAACCTGCACTGTATTTGCCTTCGCTACAGGCTGACCCAACATAACCCGTACTGTCTGTGTTATCATGTAATCACGCTGTTTGCACTACACACCTTCCTGCTCCACTACATATTCATACAGCCGCCAGTTATTTTCAGTTAGCATTGCGGGCACGCGGATTAGGCCTTAATCCCAGGAGGTGCGCGCGTGTTACTGACAGCAGCAGCCGATTTCTTTGTTTAGCGCTCGGCGTGCGCGGGAGAACGCCGGCGGCGGTGAGCCGGCCGTGTAGAGATGTCCCTCGGAGCTGGTGCGGGGGGGGGGCGATCACTCGATCGGTGGGGGCCCGGCGAGAGGTGGCCAACGAGGAGGAGGAGGGGGGAGTTGAGGGGGTGGACGTCACGCCCTGCCTGCTCACGGGGAGTGGGGAGGTGGGCGTCCACCCCCACAAATGATGCTGTGCCAACTCCCTTCACCGTGGGCGTCAATCGACAAGCCACGCAGCCCCCCCTGGCTCGCCAGGAGATGACGACATGGCAACGAGGCGTGGACTCCACCTGTTGCCTCTCCACAGGGAGGCAAATCCCCATCACCTCCCCGATGTTGCACCGCACACTCGGCTTTAGGGTGTGAAAGAAGTTTCGACGTAACATGGGGGACTAACAGACGACCCGTAGACTCATAGACTCACCCATGGGTGTCTGTTGTGTGTGGGTGTCTGTTGTGTGTGGGTGTCTGTTGTGTGTGGGTGTCTGTTGTGTGTGGGTGTCTGTTGTGAGTTTATGGGTGAATCTATAAGTCTACGGGTCGTCTGTGAGTCCCCCATGTTACATTGAATCTTCTTTCACACCCTACACGCGTAAATATACACATGTAAATAAAATGGTCCGCACCTAGAGAAAAAAATGTTTATTGCCAAAATAATCCTGCGGACCCACCCGAAGTGAGACCTGGGCTGGAGGGCCCACCGTGGGCTCCCTGGATGCGCTGAATGGAGCTCTCCTGCACGTCTCACTTCATTTTGATTCATTCTTGCTCCAAAGGTATCATTGCCTTGTGACGGACGCCTTTTAAGGGCGTACGAAAGGCGTGCCTGTTGTGTAGATCAGGAAGCCGATTCACTGGACGTCACCTTGCGGGTGCCCCTTTCTCTGACGCGGGGCCACACGCCATGCGTTGCCGTGACGTCGAAAACAAACGGCGTGAAATAATGGAAAACAACAGCAAAGGTGGCAAACAAAATAAACGTTCTGATATTATTTTAATGTGACCATCACTAAAGGATTCGTGTACGACGGTGTTTTACCTTACTTGTTGGCTGTGTCGGGTGGTGGCGGGTTTAACGACATTTAGATATTTACGCGATCTAACCCACACACCTCTGTTATGGATGAACTGCATCGTTTTGCAAGTCGTCAGAGTGGACGAAACGTTTGCAGCTTGACGTTAATTGCAAGACAATTCACACAGGGTGACTGTAGCAGTGTGACACACAGGGTGACTGTAGCTGTGTGTCACACACAAGGTGACTGTAGCTGTGTCACACAGGGTGACTGTAGCAGTGTCACACACACAGGGTGACTGTAGCTGTGTGTCACGTGACTGTAGCTGTGTGTCACACAGGGTGACTGTAGCTGTGTGTCACGTGACTGTAGCTGTGTCACACACAAGTTGACTGTAGCTGTGTCACACAGGGTGACTGTAGCTGTGTGTCACGTGACTGTAGCTGTGTGACACACAGTGTGACTGTAGCTGTGTGTCACACAGGGTGACTGTAGCTGTGTGTCACACAGGGTGACTGTAGCAGTGTGACACACAGGGTGACTGTAGCTGTGTGTCACGTGACTGTAGCTGTGTGTCACACAGGGTGACTGTAGCTGTGTGTCACACAGGGTGACTGTAGCTGTGTGTCACACAGGGTTACTGTAGCTGTGTGTCACAGCTACAGTCACCCTGTCAGACTGGACGAAACGCAAACGTTTCGTCCAGTCTGACGACTTGCAAAACGAAGCAGTTCATCCATAACAGAGGTGTGTGGGTTAGATCGCGTAAATATCTAAATGTGTCGTTAAACCCGCCACCACCCGACACAGCCAACTAGTAAGGTAAAACACCGTCGTACACGAATCCTTTAGTGATGGTCACATTAAAATAATATCAGAACGTTTATTTTGTTTGCCACCTTTGCTGTTGCTTTCCCTTATTTCACGCCGTTTGTGTCATCGACGTCACGGCAACGCGTGGCCCCGCGTGGCCCCGCGTCAGAGAAAGGGGCACCCGCAAGGTGACGGCAAGTGCCGCTCCCCCAGTGAATCGGCTTCCTGATCTACACAACGGGCACGCCTTTCGTACGTCCCTTAAAAGGCGTCCGTCGCAAGTCAATGAAACCTTTGGAGCGAGAATTTATCCAATTGGAAGTGAGACGCACAGGAGAGCTCCATTCGGCGCATCCAGGGAGCCCACGGTGGGCCCTCCAGCCCAGGTCTCACTTCGGGTGGGTCCGCGGGATTCTTTTGGCAAGAAACATTTCATTCTCTAGGTGCGGATCGTTTTATTTCCACGTGCATATTTACGCGTGCGTGAATTGCACCTTCAATATTTTTTCGTAAATGCTTTGTATATCTTCTTTGGTTCTTTCGGTAAAGTCACCACATAGAATGAGAATAAAATAATAAACTGATAAAATAAAATAACGCAATAATATTTTCACGACGTTTCGGCCACAACACAAGCGGCCTTCATCAGGTGAAGGGACGAGACTGTGACTTTACCGAAAGAACCAAAGAAGATGAATCATTGCTGTCACGAAAGCTTTAAATCGAAATGCTTTGTATATGTTTACGCATATATATGGTAAGCGGTGCAAAGAACCACCGGACCAATGTGAATTTGGATCGGGTAGATATGTAGCGTTCGATTTCACTCGGACAACTTTTGTCTTTGTTCGAACACCGCTTTATTTACAACTCTCCTCAATATTCCACAGTGTCCATGTCGCCACGTGCGCGATGTGTGTGCGCAAACACAGTACCATGTATACACGGAACACACATGCAGGATGTTTACAATGATTATGAATTTAACGTCTTACACAGCACAAGCACTAAAGTACTGTTGAGTCCTTGTCGTACTTCCCAAAGCCACATTTACTACACCGTCATCAGCAGCTATGATCGATCCACTGCTGGGTGAAGGCCTAAGGTTAGAAAGCAAACATTAACCCCCCCCCCCTCTGCCCCCATCCCAACTCACCAGGCAATTTCAATGAATTGTCACAATTCAGGGTCGCGAATTGATTAAATAATCCATTCTTCTTTTATATAAAAAATTGCGGTGAATGTATCGGCCACTAGTGGCTGCTGCGAGGGTTACATGATCCCATGACATGCAACATACGTATACGATTTCACCAGAACAAATATTATTCTTACATGTGCACGTACACACGATGATGCATCGTGAGGTTAATAATTCAACATGAATCAGTGCATCATCTCTAAGAGACCGTTGTTTTAGTCACGTTTGAGGAGCTGAAGAACGTCTATGAAAGCAAATCTCAGCAAGCTCTCCAATGGACTTGGCGGTCCCGCTGTGGTTAGAAATGGAATGTTTTCGTCAGCAGTGGCAGGTGGTGTGCTCCTCAACACACTGTGGTGCTCACTTCTGGCTTTACTCTGAAATTTTTTTTCCAACACCAACTTCTCTCCCTCTCTCTCTCTGCCCCCATCATGTTAATCCGCTGTTCTTTTACGTCGATCAACTGCGGGATGAATGCCTCCCCATGCCGAGCGGTCCGTGTGCGTTATTTGAACACATTTCATCGCGCCGGTCAGTGCGGGTTGGTGAGAATGGGGGTGCGTATGAAGTTGGGAGCGTAGAAGAACGCTACAACAATTAACTTTCCTGTACTGCCTTCTCCTACCACAGCCCTCTTGTACACGGTGGTTACTCATCCATGCACTAGCCGGGCTCAAACCTGCTTAGCTTCTGAGTGTTTTGATGACCTGGTGCATTCCGAGAAAATTGGTCACACGCCCTCGAGGCATTCTGTCACCAAGAACACGATTTTTTATGTTGAGCCCCACAAGTCATCACAGTCAGCCAATTTTTGCAGTCCTCTCTTTCTCTCCTTCTTTCCTCCCACTGCTCGACTTTGAAATAAACTAAAAACGAAACTTTGAACTATTTTTCATTTCACCAGGAAAGGCCCCACTGAGCTAAACACAGGCAGATATTTTTTTGTCAGAAGCGAGCAACCTGGCCACACATTATAGCTCAGCGAAGTGTGCTTATGTTGTGTGTGGTGGACATTTATAGCAGCCAAATATTCCAAATGCATGTTTCAAAAATGCGGAGGGAAAACCGGACCACGGGGAGAAACTGCAAACACCAAATATAAACATAAAATACCCCTCGTCACTTTTCTTAAGTTCTTATTACCTTGCTTATTGCAGGAAGTGTGTTGACGCTTCTCTTTTTAATCTTCTAGTGCACTGTTTGTTGCTGGCTCATTGACATTTTGAGCACAAGGCAGGATTGTGACCACAGGCTTACCCCTGCCTTGAATGTCACACGTGCACGTACAACAAATGACTCTGGCTCAGATCAAGAACCGCGTTCCACTCCCATCAACCACAGCTCCCATCAGAGTGCTGTTTGTGCCTGGCCGCCTCGCGCGTTGGGCCTCTACTCAGCAACTGTTTGCACGCAAAATGTACAGGCAGAAACCATCGCTTTTATGATTTTATTATTTTTAATGTTCAATTTATTATTTTTATTTGAAAATGTTATTTTATTATTTTTATTTTCTATCTTCCTGACTTTACCGCAAAGAACCAAGAATATTGTAATACATTTACACTGTCAACTTTAGCTGTACATTGTGAATACGAAGTGTATATGGTATATTTATGTTTTATATAACGTAACACAATCAGCCATAGATCGGCGGGGTCGTGGTTCAAGCGCGGGGTCAGAGGTCGGCAGGAAGCGCGCGGCGGGGTCAGAGGTCAGCAGGAAGCGCGCGGTGGGGGCAGAGGTTAGCAGGAAGCACGTGGTGCTGGCGGCAACGCGGCCCAGTTCAGTTCCATGTATTTGGTATAACCCTGTGAGCCATTCAGCTCTTGAATCGGGTGCGGCCCTTCCCTCTGCTGCTGCCCTCTGCTGCTGCTGCCCTCTGCTGCTGCTGCCCTCTGCTGCTGCTGCCCTCTGCTGCTGCTACTGCTGCCCTCTGCTGCTGCTGCCCTCTGTGCTGCTGCCCTCTGTTGCTACTGCTGCCCTCTGCTACTGCTGCCCTCTGCTGCTGCTGCCCTCTGTGCTGCTGCTGCTGCCCTCTGCTGCTGCTGCCCTCTGCTGCTGCCCTCTGCCGCTGCTACTGCTGCTGCTGCCCTCTGTGCTGCTGCTGCCGCCGGTGCCCGCGGGCTGCATTGAGCTTCGCGTGCGAGCCGAAGGGCGACGCGAAGCGGCGCTTCTACGGAGAGGAACAGCAGCAGGAGGAGCACAGCGCCCTCGACTGGCAGGTGCGGTGGTGGCGGCCTGGGGTCGTGTTAGTGCTGGCTATGGTGGTGGTAGTTGTGGTTGCTATGGTGGTGGTTGTGGTGGTGGCTGTGGTGGTGGTAGTGGTTGTGGTGGCTATGGTGGTGGTTGTGGTGGCTATGGTGATGGTTGTGGTGGTGGTGGCTATGGTGGTGGTTGTGGTGGTGGTTGTAGTGGTTGTGGTGGTGGTAGTGGTAGTGGTGGTTGTAGTGGTTGTGGTGGCTATGGTGGTGGTTGTGGTGGCTATGGTGATGGTTGTGGTGGTTGTGGTGGTGGTTGTGGTGGTGGTGGTTGTGGCTCTGGTGGTGGTGGTGGTGGTGGTTGTGGTGGCTGTGGTGGTGGCTATGGTGGTGGTTGTGGTGGTGGTGGTTGTGGTGGTGGTTGTGGTGGTTGTGGTGGTGGTGGTTGTGGTGGTGGTTGTAGTGGTGGTGGTTGTGGCTCTGGTTGTGGTGGCTGTGGTGGTGGTGGTTGTGGTGGTGGTTGTGGTGGTGGCTGCGGTGGTGGCTTTGGTGGTGGCTGTGGTGGTGGCTGTGGTGGTGGTGGCTGTGGTGGCTGTGGTGGTGGCTGTGGTGGTGGTTGTGGTGGTGGCTGTGGTGGTGGTGGTTGTGGTTCTGTGGTGGTGGTGGCTCTGGTTGTGGTGGTGGTGGTGGCTGTGGTAGTGGTGGTGGTTGCGGCTCTGGTTGTGGTGGTGGCTGTGTAATTGGTTGACAATATTTTGTATTTCTCTCAATTTCAATAGATTTTATAATTAGTATTGGCCAGTATTAAGACTAAAATAACACCAAAGAAATATGTTGACGTTTGCGTAAAACGAATTATTATTGGCCACGACTATTTAGATCATCTGTTGAAATTGAGAGAAATAAAAAACAATTTCACCGTTCTGACAGCTGCAGGCTCGGTGCTGCTGGGAGCGTATTGTTTAGTAATACATTTAACGCATGCTTATATCCAGGTTATCGTATGGTTACTCTTTGGTTCTTTCGGTAAAGTCACGTATGTAAAAATAAAATAAAACAAAAATAAAAACAACTAAATTAAATCATGACGTTTCGGGCGCAACACAAGCGTCAAATATTGCATTCACTTGCAGAGAGTTGTACCTGTACATATCCGCCCTGAAGCCAATACAGTCTTTTGATTTTGGAGAGCTTTTGTTTTTCTGTGAGGTTTACCTGAAATGGAATTGTGTAAAGTGTTGTGCATTTTTAACGCGAAGCTCTCTGTGTGTGTGTTTTTACGTAAATGTAATCACAGGCCGAGCGATATCAGACTTTTCGTCCCGAGACGGCGGTCTAGAGATTTGATCCAGACGTCTTGTCTCCTTGCACGCCTCGAAGGATGATGAAGCTACGCCTCCCGGTCCTGTTCCTCTCGCTGCTGCTGCTCAGCGTCTCATTGCTGCTGAGCGTCTGGTACATGTACAGCTGGAAGGGCTTCCTCGTTCGCGACCTCGACGCACTCGGCAACTCGTCCGTCTTCAGGCCAAAGCCGGGGTCTGCTTCCGATAAGATCAACCACGTGACGCTGTGCGGGCAACGGGGAGCGCTGCAGAACACGTCGATGATGCGCGTGCGCGACACCAAGATATTCTTGGTGTCGGCGTACCACGACCAGCGCGAGGCCGGTCAGAGCACACGCATCATCGGCATCGCCAACCGGTATGAGCCGGACGTGCTCTCCTGCCACTTCTGCTGCCGAGGGCACTCGGAGATCCTGACGGTCACCGCCAGCGCCTACGTCCACTCGAATCACTTTGACTTCCCGTACGGCACGGCCGACTTCCTGTGCACGGAGCCGCTGGACTGCGAGCCGGGACACGTGTCCGTCCAGCGCATGCGCACAATACCGGACGAGGAGGAGGCCGAGTGGGTCTTCATGCCCGTGCGAAATCGGCTCTACATGCCCCCCACCTTCACACAGGAATTCAGCGTCTGCATCTCCACGCTCTTCGGGAACTACGGCAACGTCCTGCAGTTCGTGCAGGCGATCGAAATGTACCGCATCTTGGGTGCGGGCCGCGTGACGGTATACAACACAAGCTGCAGCTCTGAGCTGAACAAAGTGCTCCTCTACTACATCAAGACCGGCCTCGTCGAGGTCGTTCAGTGGCCCATCACGGACTACGTGCGGGTGTCCAGAGGGTGGCACTACCCCGAGCACCCAGGCGAGCTGCACTACTATGGCCAGATAGCGGCGCTGAACGACTGCGTGTATCGGCACATGTACAGCACGCGCTACCTGGTCCTCACGGACATCGACGAAGTCATCATCCCTTTGAAGCACACAAACTGGAAGGACCTCATGCGGTACTTGAACGACAAGTACGGCGCCGACATTTACACATTCGAAAACCACGTGTTTCCCTACACGGTATCGGAAGAGTTTGGGTCGAAGTTCCAGGCTTGGAACGCCATCCCGGGCGTCAACATCATGCGCCACATTAGACGGGAGCCAAACCTGCCGGAGGTCTTCAACCCGACCAAGATGATCCTGAACCCACGCGCGGTGCTGCAGACGTCGGTGCACAGTACGCTCAACGCGCTGGGCATCTCGCAGACGGTGCCCGGAGACATCGCGATCATGCACCACTACCGATCGCCCGAGCAGCCCGACCTGCCGCTCGACTCGCTGGCCGTGGACCTCACGCTGTGGAGATACAATGCCACTCTGATCAGAAATGTCAACAAGGTCCTCAACAGGGTCTTCTGGAATGAGTAGGCACAACGGGCGGCGGTGGCGGCGGTGGCATTGATTGTCATCTTGCGTTTTTTGCGGTCTTGCAATTTGAGTTAAACACCGGTGTTTGTGAGTTTTCCGTTTGCGAATGTGGTCAATGTATGGGACATTTATTTGCTAATCTTATGATTGCGTTTACAGTTAAAATTTGTTATCTTAAATTTTTTCTGCATTTTAATCCACCAGGGCACAATAGGGTTTGTATTGGTATGTCTTATGGAAGCTAGGGAAGTTAACATTGGTTTATTTTAAACCAATCCTAATTATTTCTATTGCTTTTGGGAGTACCACTCGAAATGTTTTCAGGTTAAAACATTTAAAATGTGGCACAAATTTATTTAAATAAATGTTCAGTGTGCATGTTCTACCAGTCTCTAATGAGCTTATTGTTTTCATGACTCATGTCCACGGAGGATAGTCAAATCCCAGAGTGTCAGGATTTTAAAAAGTAAATCCTGTGGTGATAAAAAAAATGCACATACGATATTAAACTTTGAATTTGAGTGATAATTTGAGTGTTTTGGGCCAAATGAGCTAGTAAAGACTCACATTAAACATTACAATAGATTCAGTAGGAATATATTTATACATCCAAATGTATATAGTTGTATATTTGAATATGTAACAACACCAGCTGTTGATACATACAGCTAATTTTAAATTATAAAGCCGTGTTAATGTATTCCTAAACAATACATGGAGTTGACATTTCTGAATTGTTGCATTAGATAGTTTCACGATGGATTATTCAGCAGAAATCATCATTATCACGTACTATCAATCTTGCAAACCAGTTTTAAACATATACAGCAAAATGCTATTACTATTCTTTATCTACATATATAATATCACAGATCTGTCCTTCTGTCATTCTGTGACTGTGATTAACGCCTCCGGATTGGTTTAAGTGCGTCACGTGACCCCGAGCAAACAGCCAACCAGAGGTGCGCCCCCCCCAAACATGTATGCCCCCGGATTGGTTTAAGTGTGTCACGTGACCGCGAGCAACCATCCAAGCAGAGATGAGCCCCTCCCAAACATGTACGCCCCCCAATGCTGCCCTGAGGCAGAGCCGTGCTCGGGCCGCTGCTGCCCCGAGGGAGATGGGTGAGGAGACATGTGAGTGACAGGAGAAGGGTGAGTGAGAGTGAGAAGGTGAGTGAGAGTGAGGAGAAGGGTGAGAGTGAGAAGGGTGAGTGAGGAGAAGGGTGACAGTGAGAATGGTGAGAGTGAGGAGAAGGGTGAGTGGCAGGAGAAGAGTGACAGGAGAAGAGTGAGTGAGCGTGAGGAGAAGGGTGAGTGACAGGAGGAGGGTGAGGAGAAGAGTGAGTGAGAGTGGAGAATATATGTAATTTGTACGTGTTTATCTTAGGGATGATCCTTCGGTAGAATACTTCAATACAAAACTTCCATAAATCGTTAACAAGTTTATATGCTTAACCCAGATATCATGGCACTTATGTATTTGTAACGAGAGTGCGCCACCTACAGGACGACCGGGGGGTTATTGCAGACACGTGCTATGTTGTCTCACATCCAATCAGTAAGGGGGATCCCATCTGGGTGAAAGGTAAATGGGTAGAGCTAGCGGGAAGCCTCGAGAGCCCTCTAGAATGTTCCGAGAGGGGCGTGGCTAGAGGCAGAGCTTAGCACCGCCGAGAGGGATATAAGCAGAAGCAGCAGAGGACTCTGGGTCGTCGGTGTGTGAAGAGCCCGGGTCCGAACGTCGTCACCACCTGCGCTACCACCCATCGGCCACGTGGCGGGCTCCACCAGCTGAGCCTCCCCTCTCTCCGACACGCCGTCAGCCAGCGGCGAGGTGGAGAAAGAGTGAGTGCCACGGCGGCGGGAGGCAAAGCGTGCGCCGCCGTCCAGAGAGCAAGAGAGAAGCCAGCCGCGAAGGGAGACACGTGCTGTACTGCAACTTGAGAATAAATACAACTGAAGTTTAACCCAGGTCGGAGACGCTGATTACATATTGATAAGTGAATGTTAATAAAACATGCAACTAGTCGTATTCAAAACCTTCTGTATTGTCATGTAACCATGTATCCTTTCACAAAAGTTAACATTTAAAATCATGACGTTTAACAATATTCACATGCAGCGGGTTGGCATTTTTACGTTTCAACTTTCCAGGCACTCGGGTTTGTTAATTCAGAGAGTGAAACAGCAAGGGACATTCTCATCTCTTTGTCCTGTGTTTGCCCTCGGGTGCAGTGAGTTTATGGTGTTTTGCCATGGGTCCACCCTTGCTCTCTCAGAAATTCCCTGAGTCACTCCTTGCCCATGGAAGAGTTATTCCTTTATGGCCTTTCATTAACGTTTCACCTTTTGCTACATGAGTTAGGTTTATTCCTGAGAAGCGAAATATTCGACGGCTTTAAGGCCCTCCTCAGCTCTGGTTATTCTCATCATGCCCATCTGATCAATGTCTCTTGTATTATGTTTACCCGTTTCTCATTATAGTGCTGTTTTGGCTTCGTCATCTGGTTTTCCCAAGCTTCAGCATGCAGGGAACGCATATTTGTCTCCAAGGAGCCATGATATAAAAAATAGACAATATTACACAATAACATTTTTTTTGGAAGAGGCATATATACAACAGGTGTGGAAGCATGGCGCTGAGGTTTAGGAAACTGTAAGTCCCAGGCTTCTATGGTCTGGCTTTCCCATAAACAAAACGCGAGGAATGGTAATGGTGGTTGCTTATGCCTCAACCGACTATTAACACCAGTGGAGGGATGGTGGCAAGGCTGGTGAGTCAGATGCCTTCTATGACCTGTCACAAGTACTAGCTAAAGTCGCCCCTTGGGATGGAGTCATCCTGTCGGATGACTTTAATACCTGAGTGGGTCATGACACTGGCACCTGGGCCAGAGTGATTGGAAGGCATTGGCCAGAACAGCTCAATAATAACGGTAGGAGGCTGCTAGACTTCTATGCAGCACATTGGGCTTACCAACACGCTGTTCCGGCATCGGCGCATCCACACAGCATCATGAATGCACACTGGGTCCAAGAAGGAACATCTGCTGGACTATATAGTAACAGAACACCGAATGCGAGCCCATGTCCTTGACACCAGGACCTACTGTTGAGGTGATCTGCCCGCTGACCATATGCTTGACATCTGTAAGATTTTCCATTCCGGTGGTGGGTGTCCATCTAGGACACCATTCAAAGCCACAGTGGCCTGGTCTCAGCTAGCTGATGAAAGTTGCAAGTTAGAATGTCATCATCTCTTGCAGGAGAATACAAGTTAGGAAGCAGTAAAGTCAGAACACAGATCAGAACATTTAATTAAATGACTGCGTGTTGTCTTGGTGTGGTCTGGGACTGTTTTGTTGGTGTTTTACTGCCTTGCCCTAGCTTGCGTTCGGTATTGATACATCGGCAGGCATGTATGTACTCATTTAATTTGTACTTAGATACTATATTTATATTCGTACATTTTTAGTGACTTGCATTACTTTTTTCTATTTTGTACTCCTAACAAAATTGTATTGCTTGTTGTAACTTGATCCGCCCCTGCTGGACATTTGTGAAAAAGACCAGAAACCTTCACATTACAGGCATCGCAGAGTCCAATTCCAGTTGTCTCCAGACACTCAGACCGCCACACGCAAGCCCGCACTTTGTTGAAGGAATTGGTTCCCAGAGAGTTGGCTGCAACAATCCAATGCAACCGATTTAACGGGGTTCAGGAGTTACATGAGGTGCATCCGAAGTCAACGCTACATATTGACAGAAATAATTGAATCACGCTCTATTGGGGGGCAGTGGTGCACCAGAATGGGTCTGGGATCGATTCCAGACTCGTGTGCTTTTTTGGGTGGGGTTGGCATGTACTCCCCTTGTTCTGCATGAGGGTGAGTGAGCGTGTGAGTGGAGTTGGAATGTACTCCCCTTGTTCTGCATGAGGGTGAGTGAGCGTGTGAGTGAGTGGAGTTGGAATGTACTCCCCTTGTTCTGCATGAGGGTGAGTGAGCTTATGAGTGAGTGGAGTTGGAATGTACTCCCCTTGTTCTGCATGAGGGTGAGTGAGTGAGTGGAGTTGGAATGTACTCCCCTTGTTCTGCATGAGGGTAAGTGAGCGTGTGAGTGAGTGGAGTTGGAATGTACTCCCCTTGTTCTGCATGAGGGTGAGTGAGCGTATGAGTGAGTGGAGTATGAATGTACTCCCCTTGTTCTGCATAAGGGTGAGTGAGCGTGTCAGTGAGTGGAGTTGGAATGTACTCCCCTTGTTCTGCATGAGGGTGAGCGTGTGAGTGAGTGGAGTTGGAATGTACTCCCCTTGTTCTGCATGAGGGTGAGTGAGCGTGTGAGTGGATTTAGAATGTACCGTGGCGAGGCCCTAATCAGCTGTGTACCAATGCTAATGATAACGAAAAAGGGATGGCTGCGGCAGGACTCTGGGTGCATGCCTCGCCGCTAAGGCTGTTTTTACTATGCACACGCTGTGTAAGTGCGCGCGATTGCCAGCAAGCGGGGCCCACGCCGAAACCTTGCAGCACCGCGCACACCTTCTCATGCACACCCTCTCATGCACACCGTCTCCCCACAAAAATCACAGACTCCACGCCGAGGCTCTACCCACACACACAGAAATGAACTAAAGTTTATTAACGGCACAAAAACCCGCTACCTGGAGGGGGAATATTTCGTGAGGAGAACCTAGCCTAACTCTGCCTATGCCCCCAGTTACACAAACGTCCTACCATGTACCTCGTAGCTGTACTCACGGCATCGCACGGACGCTATGAGAGTCAGAGGGAGAAGGACGAGCGAAACCCTTGCCTATCGCTGCCTCATAGCAGCACTTGCTGGCATCACATGGATGCTGCGAGCGGCTCGAGGAGGCAGGACGGCAGGCAGTGGGTCTGGATTGCCCGGAGGTTGAAGACAACTGCCCCAATCGTCCCGGGGCTCCCACCTTCATTCTCTAAACTTAAAAGGCCCAAGGTGGAATTGTACCGCGCGGCCAATCGCGCGCTTAACCTGCGCCGTCTAAATGGAGGGCCACGGGGTCTGCTGCCGCTCACCCATTGTCCTCCCGTGCTCATTAATTCTAACCCACTGGTCTGCTCTTCTGGCCAATTATTCCACACTCCGCCTATCCCAAGGTCGTGAGTAACTCATCGCGGTTGGTCCAGTGAACCTTTCCCTTCTGCGCCCATAAAATCTTCAGCCAATTTAGGGGCACCGCAATGTAACCTGTCCTGTGGGGGGCTAGGCCAATCTCCTGGCACCGGGAAACCGTGGGACTCTCCCTCTAGGCGCCCTTTATATTAAAACCCGATGTGCCAGGAAACCCCCCGTCAGGACACTACTAGGGGGGTGGCGCTGTGTGCGGGTTGTGCGCTTAGTCGGGGGCCGGGAGGGGATTGTGGTATTTGCGGAGTTGCTCCGTGGTCGTGGCACCACAACTGAGATGACTGGCCAATGCATCACCTGTGCCCCCTACAGTGTACACACACACTGTTTGTACACACACACTGTGTACACACAGACAGTGTACACACAGAGTGTACACGCAGTTTGTACACACACTGTACACACACACAGTGTACACACACACAGTTTGTACACACACACAGTTTGTACACACACAGTGTACACACAGTTTGTACACACACAGTGTACACACAGTTTGTACACACACAGTGTACACACAGTTTGTACACACACACACAGTGTACACACACACAGCTTGTACACACACACAGTGTGCACACAGTTTGTACACACACACAGTGTACACACACACAGTTTGTACACACACACACACAGTGTACACACACACATACAGTGTACACACACACAGTGTACACACACACAGTTTGTACACACACACATACAGTGTACACACACAGTTTGTACACACACACAGTGTACACACACAGTTTGTACACACACACAGTTTGTACACACACACAGTGTACACACACACACAGTTTGTACACACAGTTTTAACACACACAGTTTGTACACACACACAGTTTGTACACACAGTGTACACACACACAGTTTGAACACACACACAGCGTACACACACAGTTTGTACACACACAGTGTATACACACACAGTGTACACACACACACACAGTTTGTACACACACACAGTGTACACACATACAGTTTGTACACATACAGTGCACACATACACAGTTTGTACACACACACAGTGTACACACACACAGTGTACACACACAGTTTGTACACACACAGTGTACACACATACAGTTTGTACACACACAGTGCACACATACACAGTTTGTACGCACACACAGTTTGTACACACACACAGTGTACACACATACAGTTTGTACACACACAGTGCACACATACAGTTTGTACACACACAGAGTGTACACACACAGTGTACACACACACAGTTTGTACACACACACAGTTTGTACACACACACAGTTTGTACACACACAGTGTACACACACAGTGTACACACACACAGTGTACACACACACAGTTTGTACACACAGTTTGTACACACACACAGTGTACACACACACACACAGTTTGAACACACACACAGTTTGTACACACACAATGTACACACACAGTGTACACACACACAGTGTACACACACACAGTTTGAACACACAGTTTGAACACACACAGTTTGTACACACACACACAGTTTGAACACACACACAGTTTGTACACACAATAATATCCACGTTCTTGTTGAGCTTACGCACCCAAGGGGTCTCTGTTGAAGAGAGGGAGCAATGGAAAATTAATCTAAATAAACAAACTCGAACTCCGCTCTGTGACGTCACCACTCAGCATTCTCTCATCGGCGTGAAACGCCAGGCGGCGGTGTCCTTCGCAAGTGACGTCATGTCACCGAGGTATTCGGTGCGCTCTTGAGCGTGACGTCACCTCCGCTTGGTCACTGTCGAAATCTGTTCCGGTACAATCCTTATTTGGGTAAAGCTACGCCCAGTGACTGGCGGATCATTAACATCCTCGACAAATGGACCAAACTAGTTAGCATAATTTATTCAGTTGTAGAGACTCATTGTGGGAGGAGAGTATTGTCTCCCGGAAGTGACGTCATGTCACCTGCTGCCGCGTGACGTCGCGAGGTAACAGGGAGTTGCCTCCGCCCGTGCACTGACATCTGAGGTGAGAAATTCGCATCGCGGTTGTCGTGGTGGTGGTGGTTGTTGTTGTTGTGGTGGTTGTTGTTGTTTACCAAGGTAGAGCCTCTCTCTCGTAGGGATGCCAATTGAGTAGCAGCGAGCATGGGAATCGATGTCCAGGTTGGAACTTTACAACGCGGGGCTTAGCCACGCGGGGCCTTGCCTCCTGCCCTCGCCTGATTGCATTCACTTTAATTATCTCTCTTAAGTTTCATTTGGTTTCACCCGGCTCGTCACTTTGTAACTTTGTTTTATTGTAAATATTCACGCAGTTTTTATTTTCTTTTGTTAGCAGGCCAAGCCCGCTTGAGCTGCTATACCGCTCTTGTTATCAGAAGCGACCTGACCACAACAACACAAGGTGAGGCTTTGTCAACGTGTGAATGTTTTGACTTAAAACTTTGGTGACTGCAGGAATTAATATTCTTGGTTCTTTCGGTAAAGTCACGTAGATAGAAAATTAAATCAAATTAACATAAATTAAATGAAAAATAAAAAATTTAAAATGAAGCAAAAAACCCACGACGTTTTGATCGCAACACAAGTGGTCTTTATCTTATTAAATTTAATCTGTTATTTTTATTTTCTGTCTACGTGACTTTACTGAAAGAACCAACAATACGTGTGTCAATGTATCTATCGGTCAAAGACGCTAAGCGCGTGCCGCTGTTGACTCTGAATGTGTGGAGGGGAACACCTTCACCACGGGGAGAGAGAGACAGAGACACGGATAGCCTCGGCTATGTTGATTGATCCTCGATTCATTACTTGGTGGAGTGAGGAAGAATTAATGCTGAGCAGATGAAGGTGGCCAGGCATGGTTCTGGTCACATCACCACCTGTTTTACTCATGGCAGTGTGTGACAGTGTCAAGTTTGTGTTTGCAGTAAAGGCTATTAACTCTGTTGAACACGAGGATATATAAAAACAATAGTTTATTTTAGTTTTCCTCTGGAACTCTTCATACGAATGGAAACAGGAAGTTAACACAGCACACACATTCAGCTGAAGTCGGAACTGTTCATCCCCAGCATTCAAGGACATATGAGCCTGGATTCACACCTCTAAGTTGCGATTGAACGTTAATTTATGCATTTCTGCATAACACAAATAGTATTGTTTTCAACACCCTTTGCTATGTCAGCTGAATTTAGCTTTCATAAATATTCATTTTGTAGTCAGACAGAAATTGTGTGCTTAGAGTTTTGAGTTAACATTCATCTTGAAGATATGAAGGCTTCCAGCCATATTAATGATATTTTCCCTCTCATTGTGTGCCATAACAGCCCGTGGAGAGAAATCCTTCAGGTGCAGTGTGTGCGTGTCGGGCGTTTGCACGTTCATCAAATCTGATTAATTTGTGAAACTTTTTCACTACATCATGAATATATTAATAAGTTTAGACGTGTAAGTCACGTGTGCATTCCTCTGTGCCTGACGTGTAGATGGTGTGGATATTATTTTTTTATGTCTGCAGCTGACTCTTCCTCTGCAGAATTGTTCTGATGGAGCAAAGGCAGTCAGCACAGCTCGATACGACAAGTCAACAATGCGACCAGCGTGCATACAGCACGGACCGGACTGGAAATCTGACACGGCACCAAAGTCACACAGGAGAGAAACTCTTCAAATGTACTGTGTGTGACAAGGCATTTGCATGGCCATCAGTTTGTCAGAACCACCAGAGAACACACACGGGAGAGAAACCCTTCATGTGCACGATGTGCGGGATGGCGTTTACACAGTCATGTAATCTTGTAACACACCAGAGAACACACATGGGAGAGAAACCCTTCAAGTGCAGTGTTTGTGGGAAGACATTTTCAGGTTCATTTGTTCTTAAACACACCAGAGAACACACACGGGAGAGAAACCCTTCAAGTGCAGTGTGTGTGGGAAGGCATTTTCATGGTCATCTGCTCTTAAAAAGCACCAGAGAACACACACAGGAGAGAAACCCTTCAAGTGCAGTGTGTGTGGAAAGGCATTTTCAAATTCATCTCATCTTCAAAGACACCAGAGAACACGCACGGGAGAGAAACCCTTCAAGTGCAGTGTGTGTGTAAAGGCATTTTCAAATTCATCTGCTCTTAAAACACACCAGAGAACACACACGGGAGAGAAACCCTTCAAGTGCACTGTGTGTGGGAAGGCATTTGCACAGTCATCTGCTCTTAAAGAACACCAGAGAACACACACGGGCGAGAAACCCTTCAATTGCACTGTGTGTGGGAAGACATTTTCATATTCATCTCATCTTCAAAGACACCATAGAACACACACGGGAGAGAAACCCTTCAAGTGCAGTGTGTGTGGGAAGACATTTGCAGATTCATTTGCTCTTAAAACACACCAGAGAACACACACAGGAGAGAAACCCTTCAAGTGCAGTGTGTGTGGAAAGGCATTTTCACATTTATCTACTCTTAAAAACACCAGAGAACACACACAGGAGAGAAACCCTTCAAGTGCAGTGTGTGTGGGAAGACATTTTCAGATTTATCTACTCTTAAAAAACACCAGAGAACACACACGGGAGAGAAACCCTTCAAGTGCAGTGTGTGCGTGAAGGCATTTGCACAGTCATCTGATCTTGTAAAACACCAGAGAACACACACGGGAGAGAAACCCTTCAGGTGCAGTGTGTGTCGGAAGACATTTTCAGGTTCATTTGCTCTTAAAACACACCAGAGAACACACACAGGAGAGAAACCCTTCAAGTGCAGTGTGTGTGGAAAGGCATTTTCAGATTCATCTCATCTTCAAAGACACCATAGAACACGCACGGGAGAGAAACCCTTCGAGTGCAGTGTGTGTGGGAAGACATTTTCAGATTCATTTGCTCTTAAAACACACCAGAGAACACACACAGGAGAGAAACCCTTCAAGTGCAGTGTGTGTGGAAAGGCATTTTCAAATTCATCTGCTCTTAAAACACACCAGAGAACACACACGGGAGAGAAACCCTTCAAGTGCACTGTGTGTGGGAAGGCATTTGCACATTCATTAAATCTTCAAGTACACCAGAGAACACAGAAGCATCACAAGATCCACAAGGAGTGGAGTCTGAAATCAGCTTGTGAAAGTCAAAGTGCCGCAATGAGCCCATCCCTCATGAAACAAGAACCGGACGAAAATCCCAGCTTGGACACTTTTAAAGGTATCGAGGTGAAATATGAAGAGGTGATGGTGAAGAGGGAAGAAGTGATGGTGAAGAGGGAAGAAGTGATGGTGAAGAGGGAAGAGGTGATGGTGAAGAGTGAAGAAGTGAAGGTGAAATGTGAAGATGAAGATGAAACTCCAAAATGGGACCTTCACATCGATGGAGGCAACGTGAAGCAGGAGGAGAATTCTGACTGTGAGGCAGAGCGAGGCAACTCCCAGCAGTTTGTGGAAGTGGAGGTGTGGGTGGACTTCCTAGACAATACAAAGTCAAGTGGAGACCCGGTAGATGTGTAAGCCAGAGACAATGTCGCTACAATAGATGCACCTTTGTGATAGGCCTTTAATGACAAGAATGTGAAGTTGAACACTCAGCTCCTTGGTTCATCCTGCAGAGTAAGAGCGGCCAGTCTTTGTGGACCTGTGGGTTGGGTCAATCTCTCACCAGGAGCGAGAGACAATAAGCTCCCAAGCATTCACTATGTTATAATATTTGCATTTACACGGTGCTTGCTTAACCGCCTCAGCAACACGGAGATTTGTGTCGTACCTCGTCTGAAACACTCGAAGAGCATCCCCAAGTAGCAGCTGCCCCTGTGTGGCACAAGGTGGTGGCCCTGCACCAGCCTGCATGTGAACAAGAGCCTGTCAGTAGGGGGCGATGATTGATGCGTCATCTCAGTTGTGTAGTTTGTAGGTAATCTTGATTCGAAGCTTTCGTGACTGCAGGAATCCACACTCTTGAGTTCTTTCGGTAAAGTCACCACGTGGGTAGAAACATAACAGATCACGGCGTTTAGATCACAACACAAGCAATCGTCATCAGGTGGGACAACCACAGCAAGAGAAACTGCTGAAGTAGTAGGCGCCTACTCCAGCAGTTTCTTCTTGCTGCTGTGCTTGTCCCACCTGATGACGATTGCTTGTGTTGCCATCGAAAGCCGTCATCTATTATTTGTAGCGTAATGTTTAGAATTTGCTACATTTTGACCCAGACGCCAGCATGCAACGGCCTACTCGTTTTGAATGACGCAACAATAGTACGTTGTACATACACTCTTAAGCAGACGGTGCGTATTTTTAAAATAGCTTCTTGTTAATACGATGTAACGTGATGCAGTCAATTTCGCTGCAGTAATTCAATGTTGTTAATATTCATTTAGAATGAATACTTGTCTGATTGTGCGCGTGCATGTCACATATTGTCTGAGGGTCAAACATTGAATAAGTGATGTTAGGACAAAGTGCGTGTGTGTGTTTTGGAAGTAACCTGTACAGAGAACTCGGGTGAGACCCGTTGTTCTTGTGATGCAGGTCAAAGGGTACTTTTGTGTTTCACGAAGCGTCTGCCTCTGGAGCAACTCATTATCTTTGAAATAGGGAGCACGCTCGGATCATTCATCAGTTACAAGGCATACCACTTGAAAGTTACACGTATAGGAGGAGGTACATTCTCTACAACACGAATTGTAGTTTTGTCTTACGTGTTGACGTAGATTTTGTCTAACTAGGACTAGAAATGCACCTTGCTAATTCACGTCTGGATGTTCGTACCTATCGGTTGAAGCAAACCCCACTGCTGTTGTTGAGACGCTGTGCACCAATAAGGGTCCAACACGTTGACGGCCTTCAGGCCAGGAAAGTCACAACATTTGCACACGAAGGACGCATTCACGCAAGTACCCCATGCTCCGTTTTGAAGTTTTAAAATGAAACATCTTTGAATTGTGTTGTGTTTTGAATTAGATGATTTTATTTCTTCATTAAAAGCTTGTATCAATTTACATCTGGAAGACTTGATTGAAAAGGACATTTCGTGTGAATTTTCTCTCGTCATTAAGTAGATGGCCTTGACGGGGGTTCGGACACAAACAGTGTACACACACAGTGTACACACACAGTGTACACACAATGTACACACAGTGCACACACAGTGTACACACACACTGTACACACACAGTGTACACACAGTTTATACACAGTGTATACACAATGTACACACACACAGTGTACACAGTGTACACACACAGTGTACACAGTGTACACACACAGTGTGCACACAGTGTACACACACAGGGTACACACATAGTGTATATACACAGTGTACACACACAGGGTACACACAGTGTATATACACACACTGTACACACACACAGTGACACACACAGTGTGCACACACACTGTACACACACAGTGACACACACACAGTGACACACACACACAGTGACACACACATAGTATACACAGTGACACAACAACAACCGCCATTCGCCACTAAGTGGCGGTGACGTCACCACGACGCTTGTGCCAGGCACAGTGACACACAAAGACAAAGATCCCCCGTATAGCCTTAACAGACTGTAGGGGCAAGTGCTGTTAGCGAGCACCTATGAAGGCCGGAACGGTACACGAGGGGGTCGGTGGCCAGCACCACGCCCGACCGCCTTTGTCTCCCTAGTAGCGATATTTACACACCGCACCAGGTACTCAGTGACACAGCGACACACAGTGACACACACAGTGTATACACAGTGTACACACACACACTGTACACACACACAGTGTATACACAATAATGTCCACGTTGTTGCTAAGCTCACACACCCAAGGGAGGGAGCAATGGAAAATGAATCTAAATCAACTTAAGCTCCAACTCTGTGACGTCGCCACTCAGCATTACCTCATCGGCGTGAAACGCCAGGGGGAGGCGTACCTCGCTAGTGACGTCATGTCACCAAGGTATTCACCCCTCCCCCGTCCACCGCGCTCTTGAGCGTGATGTCACCTCCGCTTGGGTCACTGCCGATATAGTTCCAGTGGCAATCCTTATTTGGCAAAGCTACGCCCAGTGACTGGTGGCTCATTAACATAATGTGTCCGTTAAAGCCGTCGCGAGTTTATTGCGACGGGTTCAGCGCCCACGCCCCATCCCTCGACATGTGGGCCGGCCTCATTAACATAATTTATTCAATTTTGATTTAAAGCTTTCGTGACTGCAGTAATTCATATTCTTAGTTTTTTCGGTAAAGTCACGTTGAAGAGAAACAACAAAATAACAAAATATATATAAAACAATAAAAAATTCTCACGACGTTTCGACCATAACTCAAACGGTCACCTGATGATGACCGTTTGAGTTATGGTCGAAACGTCGTGAGAATTTTTTATTGTTTTATATATATTTTGTTGTTTCTCTTCAACGTGACTTTACCGAAAAAACTAAGAATATAATTTATTCAGTTGGAGAGCCGCTCGTGCAGGGGAAGTGACGTCATACTACCTGTTGCCGCCTGCGCTCTTGCATTGAAATCCGAGGTGAGAAATTCTCATCGTTGTGGTGGTGGTGGTCGTTGTGGTGGTGGTGGTTGTTGTTGTTGTTTACCAAGGTAGAGCCTCTCTCTCGTAGAGATGTCAGTTGAGTAGCAGCGAGCATGGGAATCGATGTCCAGGTTGGAACTTTACAACGCGGGGCCTAGCCATGCGGGGCCTTGCCTCCTGCCCTCGCCTGATTGCATTCACTTTAATTATCTCTCTTAAGTTTAATTTGTCTTCACCCGGCTCGCCACTTTGTAACTTTGTTTTATTGTAAATATTCACGCAGTTTTTATTTTCTTTTGTTAGCAGGCCAAGCCCGCTTGAGCTACTATACCGCTCTTGTTATCAGAAGCGACCTGCCCACAACAACACAAGGTGAGGCTTTGTCAACGTGTGTGAATGTTTTGACTTAAAACTTTGGTGACTGCAGGAATTTATATTCTTGGTTCTTTCGGTGAAGTCACGTAGATAGAAAATTAAATTAAAATAACAGGTAATAATATTTCTTTTTTTAAATGAAGCAATACACCCCACAACGTTTCTATGGCAACATTAATGTTGAAGATGCGAGGGCTTACAGGAATATTTATGACATTTGCCCTCTCATTGCGTGCCATGACAGTGCTGTTTGCACAGTCACACATAGTCACTGTAAGATGTTTTTCTTGGTCGTGTTTTTGTTTTGTTGCTTGTTGTGGTTGCACCCGATTCGAGAGCCGAATGGCTCACGGGACTATAACCAAAATAAATAAAACTGAAAATCAAAAAACTGAAACCGCGTGATGAATTTTGGGAAAGTTTTTCACTGCATCTCCAAATATATATAAAAGGCAAAGTTGTGATTGTGTGTGGTGTCTGTTCAAAATGTTTAGCGTACTTCCCGACATGCAACAAACTGGAAATTTGCCATGTGGGTACTTTCCAGACTGTACACCATGCAAACATTATACAAATACACTTTTGTGTTTTTGTTGGGGGGGGGGGGAGCTCAATAATGTATAGATTTTTTGCACGGCAAGTGAGCTGTGACGTCAAATCTGTCACGTGACCCTCGCATGTGGAAGCGTAACGCATTGTAGTGTAGCAGTTAGCGTTGTCTGTGTGTGCGTCTGTGTGTGTGTGTCTGTGTGTGTCTGTGTGTGTGCGTCTGTGTGTGTGTGTGTCTGTGTGCGTGTCTGTCTGTGTGTGTGTGTCTGTGTGTGTGTGTCTGTGTGTCTGTGTGTGTGTGTCTGTGTGTGTCTGTGTGTGTGTCTGTGTGTGTGTGTCAGTGTGTGTGTCTGTGTGTGTCTGTGTGTGTAAGCATAACGCATTGTAGTGTATCGGTTAACGCTACGCCATGCTACGAACCCGGTGACCCGAGTTCAATTCCCGCTCATGGCCACCACCGGTGACGATTATTTGAACCGCTTCTGGGCCTCCCCTAGGTAGACTCAGCCTCAAACGAGTAACTGTCGTGGTGTGAACATCGCCACTGGGGAGACAAAGGCGGCCGGACGTGGTGGATCCAAGTCCCGGGCGAAGCCGGGTAGTACAGCTAGTCATGAATACATGAATGAATATAGACGTGTAAGTCACGTGTGACTGTATATATTCATTCCTCCATGGCTCGATACTGACGTGTAGATGGTGTGGATATTCTTATTTTCTGTCTGCAGCTGACGCTGGTCTGATGGAGCAAAGGCAGTCAGCACAGCAGCTCGGTACGACAAGTCAACATTGCGACCAGCGTGCATACAGCACGGATTGGACTGGAAATTTGACACAGCACCAGAGAACTCACACAGGAGAGAAACCCTTCAAGTGCAGAGTGTGTGACAAGGCATTTGCATGGCCATCAGTTCTTCAGACCCACCAGAGAACTCACACAGGAGTGAAACCCTTCAGGTGCAGTGTGTGTGGGAAGGCATTTTCACGGTCATCTGCTCTTAAAATACACCAGAGAACACACACGGGAGAGAAACCCTTCACGTGCACTGTGTGTGGGAAGGCATTTCCAGATTCATCTACTCTTAAAATACACCAGAGAACACACACGGGAGAGAAACCCTTCAAGTGCAGTGTGTGCGTGAAGGCGTTTGCACATTCATCTACTCTTGTAGTACACCAGGGGACACACACAGGAGAGAAACCCTTCAAGTGCACTCTGTGCGTGAAGGCGTTTGTACGTTCATCTCTTCTTGTAGTACACCAGAGAACACACCCGGGAGAGAAACCCTTCAAGTGCAGTGTGTGTGGGAAGGCGTTTGCAGATTCATCAAATCTTCAAGTACACCAGAGAACACACAGGAGAGAAACCCTTCAGGTGCACTCCGTGCGGGAAGGCGTTTGCACAGCAACAACAACTTAAAGTACACCAGAGAACACAGAAGCATCAGAAGATCACAAGGAGCGGAGTCTGAAATCAGCTTGTGAAAGTCAAAGTGCCACCATGAGCCCATCCCTCATTAAACAAGAACCGGAAGAAAATCCCAGCTTGGACACTTTTAAAGGTATCGGGGTGAAACATGAAGAGGTGATGGTGAAATGTGAAGAAGTGAAGAGCAAAGGAGTGAAGGTGAAATGTGAAGATGAATATTCAACTCGAAAATGGGACCTTTACATCGACAGAGGCAACGTGAAGCAGGAGGAGAATTCTGACTGTGAGGCAGAGCGAGGCAACTCCCAGCAGTTTGTGGAAGTGGAGGTGTGGGTGGACTTCCTCCGAGACAATACAAAGTCAAATGGTGACCCGGTAAATGTGTAAACTTTGCGTTTTAATAATTGTGTTTTTTTATTTTATTTTGGGCACCTTTATAATACATGCCACAAGACCCGCACGAGCTTAATCCGGCACTGTCCAGGATACCGTTCCAGTGCCCAACCAGGCTGCTGAAAACACCGCGGGTGGAGTTGAGGGTGATCGGTGGAGGGTGTGAAGGGGTTATCAATTCTAGATTTAAAGCTTTCGTGACTGCAAGGTGCTATTCGGTAAAGTCACCTGATGAAGGCCGCTTGTGTTGTGGCCGAAACGTCGTGATTTTTTGTTTTGTTTTTTACCTACGTGACTTTACCGAATAGAACCAAAGATTATGGTGTGAAGGGGGCGAGTGATGCTGATGGGCGGCGAGGTGGTCATCCGAGAGGATGCCCAGTGGGGAGACGAAGCAATGAAATCGCTCCACGTGTCAGGTGCTGGATGGATCACCGCACAGCGGCATCGTGGGAGGTGGCGACGGCACGGGGAGTCTCTACCCGCCAGTGGATTGACCGTGGCTGATGGTGACGATGACGACGATGGATGTTGCTCACTCAACTCTGCGACGTACGAAACGCCGAAGACGCACGGCGATGTGCGGGGTGTTCAGCGGCACGGTGGAGCCGATGGCCTCCTTGCAGCCGCTGTACAGTTGACGCACGACGTGGAGCAGGGCAGGGAGCACGCTGTCCACTATGTCCTCACTGTGGCTACTGCACAGCTGACCCATAGCCTGCAGTAGGGCAGGGAGCACGCTGTCCACAATGTCCTCACTGTGGCTACTGCACAGCTGACCAATAGCCTGCAGTAGGGCAGGGAGCACGCTGTCCACAATGTCCTCACTGTGGCTACTGCACAGCTGACCCATAGCCTGCACTAGGGCAGGGAGCACGCTGTCCACTATGTCCTCACTGTGGCTACTGCACAGCTGACCCGCAGCGTGCAGGAGAGGAGTCGGCGCGCTGTCCATGAGCCAAGACATCCCGGGGGGGCCAGGCTGGGCCGCCCCTCTCCTGTCCGTCTGCGTGGCCGCTGGTGAACATCGGTCCCCAGGTGGCGACCGCTGCCGGTGGAGAGACGTCCTTCACGAGTCCCGAGTAGTTGTTGATCGTGGTGGTGGTGGCGTTGGAGCCGTTGATGTTCGAACCCCCACGCCGAGATCCTCCGAGGAGTTCCACCACCGGCTGCGTGAGCATCAGAACCACAGTGAGCACAGCCGTGAAGATCGCCACGCTGGTGGTGGTGGTGGCGAAGTTCTCCGCAGACCTCGAAGTGGAGGAGCAGCGTGGGGCGAGGTGGTTGCCTCTCCCGGAGCCGACTCCACTCTGGTCGCTCCAATAGATGCACCTTTGTCACAGGCCTTTAATGACAAGAATGTGAAGTTGAACACTCAGCTCCTAGGTTAAACCTGCAGGGTAAGAGCGGCCAGTCTTTGTGGACCTGTGGGTTGGGTTAATCTCTAACCAGCAGCGAGAGCCAATAAGCTCCCAGGCATTCACTCGGTTTTAATAATTACATTCTAAATTTGAAGCTTTCGTGACTGCAAGGATCCATACTCTTTGGTTCTATTCGGTAAAGTCACGTAGGTAAAAAGATAAAATAACAAAAATCACGACGTTTCGGCCACAACACAAGTGGCTTTCATCATGACAGCACGGTCCCTTCACCTGATGAAGGCCACTTGTGTTGTGGCCGAAACGTCGTGATTTTTGTTATTCAATTATTCCACTTATATGGTGCTTGCTTAATCGCCTCTGGCAATTCGGAGTCTTGTATCGTCTCATACACACGAAGAGCATCCCCAAGAAGCAGCTGCCCCTGTGTGGTACAAGGTGGTGGCCCTGCACCGGCCTGCATGTGGACAAGAGCCTGTCAGTAGGGGGCGATGGTTGATGTGGCATCTTAGTTGTGGAGTTTGTAGGCAATGTTTCGAATTTGATAAATTTTGACCCAGACGCCAGCATGCAATGGCCTACTCGTTTTGAATGACGCAACAATAGTACGTTGTACATACACTGTTAAGCAGACGGTGCGTATTTTTTAAAAATAGCTTCTTGTTAATGCGATGTAATCTGATGCAGTATATTTCAGTGCAGTAATTCAATTTAGAATGAATACTTGTCTGATTGTGTGCATACATGTAAAATTTTGTCTATAAGGGTCAAACATTGAATAAGTGATGTTAGGACAAAGTGTGTGTGTGTGTTTGGAAGTAACCTGTACAGAGAACTCAGGTGAGACTCATTGTTCTTGTGATACAGGTCAAAGGGTATTTTTGTGTTTTCAGGAAGCATCTCCCTCTGCAGCAACTCATCGTCTTTGAAATAAGGAGCATACTCGGATCATTAATCAGTTACGTGGCACACCACTCAAAGGTTACACGTAGAGGAGGTTCATTCTCTGCAACACGAATTGTAGTTTTGTATTACGTGTTGACGTAGATTTTCTCGAACTAGGACATGAAATGCTCCTTGCTGATTCACGTCTGGATGTTCACGACCAAGAGTTGAAGCAAGCCTGACCGCCTGCGGCGCCCCTCACAACCATTTGCGGCCTTGGGCCAGGAAAGTCACGAAAAAAATTGCACGCGAACGACGCCTCCACGCAAGCTCCCGATGCTCCGTCTTGAAGTTTGAAAATGAAACAGCTTTTAATTGTATTATGTTTTGAATTGTATAGTTGTATTTCTTCATTAAAAGCTTATTCATTGAAAACGACATTTCGTGTGAGTTTTCTCTCATCGTTAAGTAGACGATGGCCTTGCCGGGGGTTTGGTTCGATGCGGACTATCACCTGGTAGGGATCGCGGGATCGAGATAAGGCGACACGGAGCTGCTGGCCGTCTGCAGATCGATTCCAACGTAATCGAGCATCTGTCCCTGCGCCTCCGTCGTTGGTACAGGGGGTGCGTGTCTCCGTTGTGGAGTTTCTGGATAGTGTTACTGGAATTGACACAATTTTGACCGTGACACCAACATGCAATGTGCGTTGTGAGCGACAGTGGTTTGTTTTACATCTGCCGTTTAGCACACTGCGCATGTTGTGGTGAATGTTACTGGGGTAGCCAGGTGTGCCTGTCGGATTTTAACCTTGAACCTCTGCAATAAATAGAGAATGTGCTACCACATTCTTGGTTCTTTCGGTAAAGTCACGTAGATAGAAAACAAGAAAACAAGAAAATTGGAAAATAATAAATTGATGAAAAGATGCCCATTGGTCGACTGAGATGACTGTGCCCCCCACAGTGTACACACACACAGTGTATATACAACACAGTGCACAGACACACACAGTGCACACACAGTGCACACACACACAGTGCACACACAGTGTGTGTACACACAGTGTACACACACTGTACATTCACAGTGTACACGTACACACAGTGTGTACGTGTACACACACACAGTGCACACACAGCGTGTACGTACACAGTGTGTACACACAGTGTACACAATAGTTTCAGTTTATATATTTTGGTATACCCCTGTGAGCCATTCAGCTCTTGAATCAAGTGCAACCACAACAAACACAAAAACGAACAAGAAACACATCTTAAAGTGACTACTTTGTGTGACTGCAAACAGAAAATCCATGAAATAAAAACAGCAAAATATTCCTGAAAAAAGCACCATACACCAACGCTGTGTGCTAAAAAAATCCCAGTGGGATGCAATGTCCACGTTGTTGTTGTTGCTGAGTTCAAGGGAGGGAGCAATGGAAAATGAATCTAAATCAACTTAAACTCCAATCCCGCTCTGTGACGTCACCACTCAGCAACACCTCATCGGCGTGAAACGCCAGGGGGAGGTGTACCTTGCCAGTGACGTCATGTCACCAAGGTATTCACCCCACCCCGTCTACCGCGCCCTTGAGCGTGACGTCACCTCTGCCTGGGTCAACTTCCGTTATCTGTTCAAGTACAATCCTTATTTGGGCAAAGCTACGCCCGGTGACTGGCGGCTCATTAACATAATGTATTCGTGAAGGCCGTCGCGAGTTTATTGCGACGGGTTTCAGCACCCACGCCCCATCCCTCCACGTATGGGCCGGACTCATTAACATAATTTATTTAAATTAAGACCCGCTCGTTGCGGGAGGGGAGTGTCTTGTACCACTCAAGTGACGTCACCTCCTGCTGCCGCGTGACGTCACGAGGTAACAGGAATCTGCCGCTCCGCACGTGAACTGAAATCCGAGGTGAGAAATTCTCATCGCGGTTGTGGTGGTGGTTGTGGTGGTTGTTGTTTACCAAGGTAGAGCCTCGCTCTCTCTCGCTCGTAGGGATGTCAGTTGAGTAGCAGTGAGCATGGGAATCGATGTCCAGGTTGGAACTTTACAGCGCGGGGCCTAGCCACGCGGGGCCTTGCCTCCTGCCCTCGCCTGATTGCGTTTACTTTAATTATCTCGCTTAAGTTTAATTTGTCTTCACCCGGCTCGCCACTTTGTAACTTTGTTTTTATTGTAAATATTCACGCAGTTTTTATTTTTTTTCACCAGGCCAAGCCCGCTTGAGCTGCTATACCGCTCTTGTTATCAGAAGCAACCTGCCCACAACAACACAAGGTGAGGCTTTGTCAACAGCGTGGTGGTGTTCACTCTAGATGCGTGGTGGTGTTCACTCTAGACACGTGGTGGTGTTCACTCTAGACGCGTGGCGGTGTTCACTCTAGACGCGTGGCGGTGTTCACTCTAGACGCGTGGCGGTGTTCACTCTAGACTCGGGGTGGTGTTCACACTAAACGCGTGGCGGTGTTCACTCTAGACACGTGGCGGTGTTCACTCTAGACACTTGGTGGTGTTCACTCTAGACGCTTGGTGGTGTTCACTCTAGATGTGTAGTGGTGTTCACTCTAGACACGTAGTGGTGTTCACTCTAGACGCGTGGTGGTGTTCACTCTAGACGCGTGGCGGTGTTCACTCTAGACGCGTAGTGGTGTTCACTCTAGACGTGTGGTGGTGTTCACTCTAGACACGTAGTGGTGTTCACTCTAGACGCGTGGTGGTGTTCACTCTAGACGCGTGGCGGTGTTCACTCTAGACGCGTGGCGGTGTTCACTCTAGACACGTGGTGGTGTTCACTCTAGACGCGTGGCGGTGTTCACTCTAGACGCGTGGCGGTGTTCACTCTAGACGCGTGGCGGTGTTCACTCTAGACTCGGGGTGGTGTTCACCCTAGACGCGTGGCGGTGTTCACTCTAGACACGTGGCGGTGTTCACTCTAGACACTTGGTGGTGTTCACTCTAGACGCTTGGTGGTGTTCACTCTAGATGTGTAGTGGTGTTCACTCTAGACACGTAGTGGTGTTCACTCTAGACACGTGGTGGTGTTCACTCTAGACGCGTGGCGGTGTTCACTCTAGACGCTTGGTGGTGTTCACTCTAGACGCGTGGCGGTGTTCATTCTCTACACGTAGAGGGGAGACCGGGGGATCGGGAAGGAAATCCACACGACCACGGGGAGAGAGACACGCAGCCTGGGCTGTATTGATTGATCCTCAATTAACTACTTGGTGGAGTGAGGAAGCATTAATACTGAGCAGGTGAAGGTGGCCAGGCATGGGTCTGGACACACCACCACCTGTGAACCATGCCAGTGTGTGACAGTGGTGGAGCCAGTGGGGGTGGAGTTGCACGTGCCCCCCCAACGATCCGATCGAAATCCCTAATTTTGATAGGATCATTGGGGTTTATTAGTAACGAGCTTCACTACCAGGCTTCGCCCGGGACTTGGATTATTGTCTTTGATTAACTTCACATTCCCTTCTATTTCACTGAAAAACCCTGGAAAAAATTGATGCTTGCAAGAAAGAAAAAAGCCGAAACAAATCAACTTACCTAAATCGGATGTTTTCACTCAAGGAAATTCAACCTTACCCCACTTCTACGTAAGGTCGATTTCGGCCACTCGGGAAGGGAATAATGACGTGGCGAGCTGAAAATAGTCACGTTCACTTAGAAATTCCAGACAGCGTAAGCTGTGCAAATTTTCACGACGCCAGAGCTCAGCGTTGGAGAGGTTTTTGCTGCTTCGCACAAACAAACAGATGGAATGTTCTGCTTCATATTTAAGATAGCAGTTCTACCCGTTCTTCGCACGGAGGATATGTATTGAACTCGGAGAATCCAATGGCTTCATCGGCCAGGAGCGAAGCGCCACCTAAAATCTCCCGGCACGCTGTTAACAGCTCTAAGCATTGCAGAGCGCTTAACTCAGAGGTGTTGCGGGTTGACGCCAGACACTTCATGGTCATTCCCCCCCCCAAAAAAAAAATACAAAAGACTCTTTTTATATTTTGTTGCATTGTGTACAGTATGGAACATACCCACATGCCAAATTTCAAGTATGTGGCACGTTGGGAAGTATGCTAAACATTTCGAACAGACACACGTATCCACACATTTCCCTTTCATATATATAGATAAATCAGCATTTTGCGTCCCCCACTGCCACCGTGTGGCATATTATTACGTGCCAGGGACTCTATGAGAGGACAACAGTCCGAGTCCATAATTGGCAATAAGTAACGGCAAAGCAGTTGTGAGTCACAGAATTTTGCGCAGTTGCGTATACAGTACACGACTTCCCTGAAGGCAAACACCTTCAGCGAGCGCAATGCCGATCACACGCGTCGAATAAAAAGCAAGGGACAAGTCATTACTTACTAACAACTCCTTACTAACAACTCCTTACTAACTAACAACTCCTTACAACTCCTTACTTACTAACAACTCCTTACTAACAACTCCTTACTAACAACTTCTTACTAACAACTACTTACTTACTAACAACTACTTACTAACAACTTCTTACTAACAACTCCTTACTAACAACTCCTTACTTACTAACAACTCCTTACTAACAACTCCTTACTAACAACCCATTACTTACTAACAACTCCTTACTTACTAACAACTCCTTACGTACTAACAACTCCTTACTAACAACTCCTTACTTACTAACAACTCCTTACTTACTAACAACTATCATTTTTCATTGCTGGAGGGGTTGCCCCCCCTACCTGAAAATCCTGGCTCCGCCTCTGAGTGTGTGACAATGTCAAGTTTGTGTTTGCAGTAAAGTCTATTAACTCTATTGAGCACGGAGGTTATATCAAAACAGTAGTTTAGTTTTGTTTTCCTCTGCAACTCTTTGTAAGAATGGAGTCAGGAAGTTAACACATCACACACGTGCAGCTGAAGTCGGATCTGTTCATCCCAGCATTCAAGGACATCTGTGCCTGGCTTCACACCTCTAAGTTGTGATTGAACATTAATTTATGCATTTCTGCATAACACAAATAGTATTATTTTAAACACCCTTTGCTATGTCAGCTGAATTTAGCTTTCATAAATATTCATTTTGAAGCCAGACAGCTGAAATTATGTGCTCGGAGTTTTTGGTGAACATTCATTTTGAAGATATGAGGGCTTCCAGGATATGTGTATAACCATTTGCCCTCTCATTGTGTGCCATAACAGCCCGTGTGATGAATTTGGGACACTTTTCCACTATATCATGAATATATGAATAAGTATAGACGTGTAAGTCACGTGTTACTGTGTATATATGCTTTCCTCTGTGCATCGATACTGACGTGTAGATGGTGTGGATATTATTTTTTTCTGTCTGCCGCTGACGCTTCCTCTGACGCTTCCTCTGCAGAATTGGTCTAATGGAGCAAATGCACTCAGCGCAGCTCGGTATGACAAGTCAACAATGCGACCGGTGTGCATACAGCACGGATCGTACTGGAGATTTCACACGGCACAAGAGAACTCACACAGGAGAGAAACCCTTCAAGTGCAGTGTGTGTGGGAAGGCGTTTGCATGGCAATCTGTTCTACAGACCCACCAGAGAACACACACAGGAGAGAAACCCTGCAAGTGCATTTTGTGCGGGATGATGTTTTCACAGTTATCAAATCTTAAAGTACACCAGAGAACACACACGGGAGAGAAACCTTTCAAGTGCACTCTGTGCGGGAAGGCATTTTCACAGTCACCACATCTTAAAGCACACCAGAGAACACACACGGGAGAGAAACCCTTCAGGTGCACGATGTGCGGGAAGGCGTTTGCACAGTCATCAAATCTTAAAGTACACCAGAGAACACACACGGGAGGGAAACCATTAAAGTGCACTTTGTGTGGGAAGGCGTTTTTACTGTCATCTGTTCTTATAAAACACCAGAGAATACACACAGGAGAGAAACCATTCAAGTGCACTTTGTGTGGGAAGGCGTTTTCACGGTCATCTGTTCTTAAAAAACACCAGAGAACACACACAGGAGAGAAACCCTTCAGGTGCATTTTGTGCGAGATGATGTTTGCACAGTCATCAAAAGTCTGCACACAGTGTACACACAGAAACAGTGTACACACAGAAACAGTGTGTACACACAGTAATATCCACGTTGTAGTTGCTGAGCTCACGCTACCCAAGGGGTCTCTGTTGAAGAGATGGAGCAATGGAAAATGAATATAAATCAACTTAAACTCCATTCCCGCTCTGTGACGTCACCACACAGCATGAGCTCATCGCTGTGAAACGCCAGGGGGAGGTGTACCTCGCTCGTGACGTCATGTCACCAAAGTATTCACCCCACCCCCGTCCACCGCGCCCTTGAGCGTGACCTCACCTCTGCTTGGTCACTGCCGATATCTGTTCCGGTACAATCCTTATTTGGGCAAAGCTACGCCCAGTGACTGGTGGCTCATTAACATAATGTATCCGTTAAAGCCGTCGCGAGTTGATTGGGACGGGTTCAGCGCCCACGCCCCCATCCCTCGACATATGGCCCGGACTCATTAACATAATTTTATTTAGTCACGGAGCCGCTCGTGGGAGGGGAGTGTCTTGTTCCCCGGACGTGACGTCATGGCACCTTCTGCTGCCGCGTGACGTCACGAGGTAACAGGAAGCGATCGCTTCGCTCTTGCACTGAAATCCGAGGTGAGAAATTATTATCGTGTGGGTGGTTGTTGTGGTGGTGGTGGTTGTTGTTGTTTACCAAGGTAGAGCCTCGCTCTCTCTCGTAGGGATGTCAGTTGAGTAGCAGCGAGCATGGGAATCGATGTCCAGGTTGGAACTTTACAACGCGGGGCCTAGCCACGCGGGGCCTTGCCTCCTGCCCTCGCCTGATTGCATTCACTTTAATTATCTCGCTTAAGTTGAATTTGTCTTCACCCGGCTCGCCACTTTGTAACTTTGTTTTATTGTAAATATTCACGCAGTTTTTATTTTCTTTTGTTAGCAGGCCAAGCCCGCTTGAGCTGCTATACCGCTCTTGTTATCAGAAGCGACCTGCCCACAACAACACAAGGTGAGGCTTTGTCAACGTGTGTGAATGTTTTGACTTAAAACTTTGGTGACTGCAGGAATTAATATTCTTGGTTCTTTCGGTAAAGTCACGTAGATAGAAAATTAAATAAAAATAACATAATAAATGAAAAGAAAAATAAAAAAAATTGAAAATGAAGCAAAAAACCCACGACGTTTCGATCGCAACACAAGTGGTCTTTATCTTATTAAATTTAATCTGTTATTTTTATTTTCTATCTACGTGACTTTACTGAAAGAACCAACAATACGTGCGTCAATGTCTATCGGTCAAAGACGCTATGCGCGTGCGGCTGTTGACTCTGAATGTGTGGAGGGGAACACTTTCACCATGGGGAGAAAGAGATAGAGACACGGATAGCCTCGGCTATGTTGATTGATCCTCGATTCATTACTTGGTGGAGTGAGGAAGAATTAATGCTGAGCAGATGAAGGTGGCCAGGCATGGTTGTGGTCACACCACCACCTGTTTACTCATGGCAGTGTGACAGTGTCAAGTTTGTGTTTGCAGTAAAGTCTATTAACTCGGTTATATCAAAACAATAGTTTATTTTAGTTTTCCTCTGGAACTTTATACGAATGGAAACAGGAGGTGAACACAGCACACACATTCAGCTGAAGTCGGAACTGTTCATCCCCAGCATTCAAGGACATAGCCTGGATTCACACCTGAGTTGCGATTGAACGTTAATTTATGCATTTCTGCACAACACAAATAGTATTGTTTTCAACACCCTTTGCTATGTCAGCTGAATTTAGCTTTCATAAATATTCATTTTGTAGTCAGACAGCCAAATTTGTGTGCTTAGAGTTTTGAGTTAACATTCATCTTGAAGATATGAAGGCTTCCAGGCATATTAATGACATTTTCCCTCTCATTGTGTGCCATAACAGCCCGTGGAGAGAAACCCTTCAGGTGCAGTGTGTGCGTGAAGGCGTTTGCACGTTCATCAAATCTGATGAATTTGGGAAACTTTTTCACTACATCATGAATATATTAATAAGTATAGACGTGTAAGTCACGTGTGCATTCCTCTGTGCCTGACGTGTAGATAGTGTGGATATTATTTTTTTCTGTCTGCAGCTGACGCTTCCTCTGCAGAATTGGTCTGATGGAGCAAAGGCACTCAGCGCAGCTCAGTACAACAAGTCAACAATGCGACCAGCGTGCATACAGCACGGACCGGACTGGAAACTTGACACAGCACCAGAGAAGTCACACAGGAGATAAACCCTTCAAATGTACTGTGTGTAACAAGGCATTTGCATGGCCATCAGTTTTTCAGAACCACCAGAGAACACACACGGGAGAGAAACTCTTCAGATGCACGATGTGCAGGATGGCGTTTACACAGTCATGTAATCTTGTAAAACACCAGAGAACACACACGGGAGAGAAACCCTTCAAGTGCAGTGTTTGTGGGAAGGCATTTGCACATTCATAAAATTTTCGAAGACACCAGAGAACACAAAAGCATCGGAAGATCCACAAGGAGTGGAGTCTGAAATCAACTTGTGAAAGTCAAAGTGCCACAATGAGCCCATCCCTCATGAAACAAGAACCGGACGAAAATCCCAGCTTGGACACTTTTAAAGGTACCAAGGTGAAATATGAAGAGGTGAAGGTGAAATGTGAAGAAGTGATGGTGAAGAGCGAAGAAGTGAAGGTAAAATGTGAAGATGAAGATTCATCTCCAGAATGGGACCTTTACATTGATGAAAGCAACGTGAAGCAGGAGGAGAATTCTGACTGAGGCAGAGCGAGGCAACTCCCAGCAGTTTGTGGAAGTGGAGGTGTGGGTGGACTTCCTCCGAGACAATCCAAAGTCAAGTGGAGACCCGGTAGATGTGTAAGCCAGAGACGATGTCGCTCCAATAGATGCACCTTTGTCATAGGCCTTTAATGACAAGAATGTGAAGTTGAACACTCATTTCCTAGGTTCAACCTGCAGAGTAAGAGCGGCCAGTCTTTGTGGACCTGTGGGTTGGGTAGATCTCTAACCAGGAGCGAGAGACAAGCCCCCAAGCATTCACTATGGTATAATAATTGCATTTACACGGTGCTTGCTTAACCGCCTCAGCAACTCGGAGTTTAGTGTCTCATCACAAACACTCGAAGAGCATCCCAAAGTAGCAGCTGCCCCTATGTGGCACAAGGTGGTGGCCCTGCACCGGCCTGCATGTGGACAAGAGCCTGTCAATAGGGGGTGATGATTGATGTGTCATCTCAGTTCTGTAGTTTGTAGGAAATGTTTAGAATTTGCTACATTTTCACTCAGACGCCAGCATGCAATGGCCTACTCGTTTTGAATGACACAATGGTATGTTTTACATACACTGTGAAGCAGAATGTGCAACTTTTTTTAAAACTTCTTGTCAATACGATGTAACGTGATGCAGTATATTTCACTGCAGTAATCCAATTTTGTTAATATGCCTGTCAATAATTTAGAATGTATCCTTGTCTGGTTTTGTGTATACTTGTAACATTTGATCTGTAAGGGTCAAACATTGAATAAGTGATGTTAGGACAAAGTGTGCATGTCTGTTTGGAAGTAACCTGTACAGAGAACTCAGGTGAGACCCGTTGTTCTTGTGATACAGGTCAAATGGTGTTTTTGTGATCCACGAAGCATGTGGAGCAACTCATCGTCTTTGAAATAGGTAGCATGCTCGGATCATTCATCAGTTACAAGGCATACCACTTGAAAGTTACACGTATAGGAGGAGGTACATTCTCTACAACACGAATTGTCTTACGTGTTGACGTAGATTTTGTCTAACTGGGACTAGAAATGGTCCTTGCTGATTCATGTCTGGATGTTCGTTACCTATCGGTTGAAGGAAACCCCACTGCTGTTGTTTGAGATGCTGTGCACCAATAAGGGTCCAACACATTGACGGCCTTCAGGCCAGGAAAGTCACAACATTTGCACACGAAGGACGCATTCACGCAAGTACCCCATGCTCCGTTTTGAAGTTTTAAAATGAAACATCTTTGAATTGTGCTGTGTTTTGAATTAGATGATTTTATTTCTTCATTAAAAGCTTGTATCAATTTACATCTGGAAGACTTCATTGAAAAGGACATTTCGTGTGAATTTTCTCTCGTCATTAAGTAGATGGCCTTGCCGGGGGTTCGGTTCAATGTGGACACACAGTGTACACACACAGTGTACACACACACAGTGTACACACAATGTACACACTGTACACACACAGTGTACACACACACAGTGTATACACACATTGTACACACAGTGCACACACACAATGTACACACACAGTTTATACACAGTGTACACACAATGTACACACACAGTGTACACAGTGTACACACACAGTGTATTACACACTGTACACACACAGTGTATACACACAGTGTACACAGTATGTGTATACACAGTGTACACACAGTGTGTGTATACACAGTGTACACACACAGTGTATATACACACAGTCAGTGTATACACATAGTGTATACACACAGTGTACACACACAGTGTACACACACACAGTTTATACACAGTGTACACACAATGTACACACACAGTGTACACAGACTGTACACACAGTGTACACACACAGTGTATACACAGTGTACACACACACAGTGACACACACACAGTGTATACACAGTGTACACACACACACAGTGACACACACATAGTGTACACACACAGTGACACAACAACAACCGCCATTCGCCACTAAGTGGTGATGACGTCACCACGACACTTGTGCCAGGCACAGTGACACACACACAGTGACACAGTGACACACAGCGACAGACAGTGACACACACAGTGTATACACATAGTGTACATACACACACAGTGTACACACACACACACAGTGTATACACAATAATGTCCACGTTGTTGCTGAGCTCACACACCCAAAGGAGGGAGCAATGGAAAATGAATCTAAATCAACTTAGACTCCAACTCTGTGACGTCACCACCCGGCATTACCTCATCGGCGTGAAGTGCCAGGGTGAGGTGTACCTCGGTAGTGACGTCATGTCACCAAGGTATTCACCCCTCCCCCATCCTCCGCGCTCTTGAGCGTGACGTCTCCTCCGCTGGGGTCACTGCCGATATCGTTCCAGTGGCAATCCTTATTTGGGCAAAGCTACGCCCAGTGACTGGTGGCTCATTAACATAATGTATCCGTTAAAGCCGTCGCGAGTTTATTGCGACGGGTTCAGCGCCCACGCTCCCATCCCTCCACATATGGGCCGGCGTCATTAACATAATTTATTCATATTCTTAGTTTTTTCGGTAAAGTCACGTTGAAGAGAAACAACAAAATAACAAAATATATAAAACAATAAAAAATTCTCACGACGTTTCGACCATAACTCAAACGGTCATCATCAGGTGTGTCGGTTTGCATAAATTTATTTTGTAAAACGGCACATTTATTTATTTATATATATAAAAAAACGTTGGCGTCACGCGCAGCGATTGGCAGTTTGCCCAGGACTAGTCCATCTATTTTTTTTTTAAAAGAGGAGGGGGGAGACGAATTTTTTTATAATGTATGCTGTCTGAAAGCCACTGTAAGTGTGAACAATCAATCAAGAACTGAAATGATTTATCAAATCTTTCCAATGATTGCTAAGATAGAATCCATCTTCTCGGTTGAAATTGTCTCTGTGCTTGTATATGTGGATAGCCTCATGAACGAATCTCTCATGGAAGCCAGATGGCTTACAAAGAACCTCCGTCTTGGAAAAGTCAATGGCATGTGAGCCTACTGAATTAGAACAATGATCTGCTACGGCCGAGGTGTTGGTCCTACCGTGTTTAAGGTCTGCTTTATGTTCACGAATGCGGTCCGAGACATGGCGTTTGGTTTCTCAAATGTAACTACTACCACAGAGGCAACTTAGTTTGTAGACACCAGGGTATTGTATGTCCGGAATCACATCTTTTACAGATGGAACCAGATCACGGATTTTATGTAATGTGTTGAAACGGACCTGGATCTTGTGTTTATTCAAGATTTTGGAGATCTTTTTTGTGATCCCAGCAATGTAGGGTAAAGTGATGGTTTTGAAAGGCTCCTCAAGAGGGTTCTTCTTCATGGTTTGAGTGATAGCTTTGCGGATTGTATAGTCGGAGTAACCATTAGCCCTAAGAGCTTGGTGTACGTGCTTGAGTTCACTGCTTATGTGTTCCTGGTCGGATATGCATTGGGCTCTATGATACAGAGTCTTGATGAGAGAATTCTTCTGTGATGGATGGTGGTGGGAATCCGGTTTCAGATAAGCATCCGTATGGGTAGCTTTCCTGTAGACAGAGTGGCTCATTGAACCATCAGGTCTCTTTTTAATTAGGACATCCAAAAAAGGTATCTTGCCATCTATTTCGACTTCCATGGTAAATCTGATGGCTGGGTGTATGGAATTGATGTGGTCGAAGAATTGGTCTAGAGCAGGCCGGCCATGTGGCCAGATGACAAAAGTGTCATCCACGTACCTCTTCCATAAGGTTGGGCGCAGAGTGGCAGTCTGGATGGCGTCAGTCTCAAATTTCTCCATGAAAATGTTAGCTATAACTGGAGAAAGGGGGGAGCCCATTGGGGTGCCCTCAGTTTGTTTGTAGAAAGTTCCATTCCAAGTGAAGTATGTATTGGTTAAACAGTGTCTCACCAGGGGGGGTACCTCAGTGTTTAGTCCTTGATGAACCAAGTCTTCAATGATTGCAATGGTGTCAGGTACAGGAACCTTGGTGAATAAGGAAACTACATCAAAACTGACAAGCAGGTCGTCTGGGGACAGGGAAATACCCTTGATTGTTGATACCAGGTGAGTAGAATTTTGTACCGCAGAGGTGGTCTTTCCAGTGAAAGGACGCAGGATTTCAGACAAAAAACGAGCTAGTTTGTAGGTGGGGGAGCTGATAGTAGAGACTATGGGACGAAGAGGTGTATCAACTTTATGTATTTTTGGTAAGCCGTATAATCTTAGTGGCCTGGCAGCAGAAGGTTTCAACGAAAACTGTTTAGATTGATCAATTAATGCGGTTGAATCAGAAATTATTTTGTTGGTTTGTGTGACGAGGCTGTTGGTGGGATCTCTTTTTATTTTTGTATAACTACCATCGTCGAGTAATTCTTTAATTTTGTTGTTGTATTCTATTTTATCCATGATGACAGTAGCATTGCCTTTGTCAGCTGAGAGAACTACAATATCATTCCTCTTTTTAATTTATATAATTCAAAACGCTCATCTTTGCTGAGGTTGCTAGCTGGCATCTTAGCGTTTTTGAGGGTTGCAGCGATTTCAGATCTTGCTACGTCTGCAGCGATGTGACCCAGGCCCCTGAGAGCAACGTCTACTTGGGCAATTATATCATTAACTGGTATGTGTTTAGGTGTGACTGCAAAGTTTAGACCTTTAGCTAAAACGGATTTCAGACCATCGGAAATAGAACTGTTACTGCGATTAATTACGACTTTATTAACGTCTAACTTTTTGGTGTGTGGGTCCGGTTTTTTGTCAGGTTTTCCTTACATTTGGTCGACATAGTAGCAGCTGTATCATAGAGCCCAATGCATATCCGACCAGGAACACATAAGCAGTGAACTCAAGCACGTACACCAAGCTCTTAGGGCTAATGGTTACTCCGACTATACAATCCGCAAAGCTATCACTCAAACCATGAAGAAGAACCCTCTTGAGGAGCCTTTCAAAACCATCACTTTACCCTACATTGCTGGGATCACAAAAAAGATCTCCAAAATCTTGAATAAACACAAGATCCAGGTCCGTTTCAACACATTACATAAAATCCGTGATCTGGTTCCGTCTGTAAAAGATGTGATTCCGGACATACAATACCCTGGTGTCTACAAACTAAGTTGCCTCTGTGGAAGTAGTTACATTGGAGAAACCAAACGCCATGTCTCGGACCGCATTCGTGAACATAAAGCAGATCTTAAACACGGTAGGACCAACACCTCGGCCGTAGCAGATCATTGTTCTAATTCAGTAGGCTCACATGCCATTGACTTTTCCAAGACGGAGGTTCTTTGTAAGCCATCTGGCTTCCATGAGAGATTCGTTCATGAGGCTATCCACATATACAAGCACAGAGACAATTTCAACCGAGAAGATGGATTCTATCTTAGCAATCATTGGAAAGATTTGATAAATCATTTCAGTTCTTGATTGATTGTTCACGCTTACAGTGGCTTTCAGACAGCATACATTATAAAAAATTTCGTCTCCCCCCTCCTCTTTTCAAAAAAAAAATAGATGGACTAGTCCTGGGCAAACTGCCAATCGCTGCGCGTGACGCCAACGTTTTTTTTATACAAATAAATGTACCGTTTTAAAAATAAATTTATGCAAACCGACACACCTGATGATGACCGTTTGAGTTATGGTCGAAACGTCGTGAGAATTTTTTATTGTTTTATATATTTTGTTATTTTGTTGTTTCTCTTCGTGACTTTACCGAAAAAACTAAGAATATGAATTACTGCAGTCACGAAAGCTTTAAATCAAAATATAATTTATTCAGTTACAGAGCCGCTCGTGGGAGGGAAGCGACGTCATACTACTTCCTGCTGTCGCGAGGCAACAGTAAGCTGCCGTGTGCGCGCTTGCACTGAAATCGGAGGTGAGAAATTCTCATCGTTGTGGTGGTGGTGGTTGTTGTTGTTTACCAAGGTAGAGCCTCTCTCTCGTAGGGATGTCAGTTGAGTAGCAGCGAGCATGGGAATCGATGTCCAGGTTGGAACTTTACAACGCGGAGCCTAGCCACGCGGGGCCTTGCCTCCTGCCCTCGCCTGATTGCGTTTACTTTAATTATCTCGCTTAAGTTTAATTTGTCTTCACCCGGCTCGCCACTTTGAAACTTTGTTTTATTGTAAATATTCACGCAGTTTTTATTTTTCATTTTTTGTTAGCAGGCCAAGCCCGCTTGAGCTGCTATACCGCTCTTGTTATCAGAAGCAACCTGCCCACAACAACACAAGGTGAGGCTTTGTCAACGTGTGTGAATGTTTTGACTTAAAACTTTGGTGACTGCAGGAATTAATATTCTTGGTTCTTTCGGTAAAGTCACGTAGATAGAAAATAAAATAAAAATAACAGATAATCATTTTTCTTTTTTTACAATGAAGCAAAAAACCCCACAACGTTTCTATGGCAACATTAATGTTGAAGATGCGAGGGCTTACAGGAATGTTTATGACATTTGCCCTCTCATTGCGTGCCATGACAGTGCTGTTTGCACAGTCACACAGTCACTGTAAGATGTTTTTCTTGGTCGTGTTTTTGTTTTGTTGCTTGTTGTGGTTGCACCCGATTCAAGAGCCGAATGGCTCACGGGACTATAACCAAAATAAATCAAACTGAAAATAAAAAAAAACTGAAACCGCGTGATGAATTTGGGAAAGTTTTTCACTGCATCTCCAAATATATATAAAAGGCAAAGTTATGATTGTGTGTGTTGTCTGTTCAAAATGTTTAGCGTACTTCCCGACATGCAACAAACTGGAAATTTTCCATGTGGGTACTTTCCAGACTGTACACCGTGCAAACATTATACAAATACACTTTTGTGTTTTTGTTGGGGGGGTAGAGGGGAGCTCAATAATGCATAGATTTTTTGGACGCCAAGTGAGCTGTGACGTCAAATCTGTCACGTGACCCTCGCACGTGGAAGCGTCACGCATTGTGGTGTAGTGGTTAGCGTTGTGTATGTGTCTGTGTGTGTGTCTGTGTGTGTGTGTCTGTGTGTTTGTGTGTGTGTCTCTGTGTGTGTGTCTGTGTGTGTGTCTGTGTGTCTGTGTGTGTCTGTGTGTGTCTGTGTGTGTGTGGAAGAGTAACACATTGTAGTGTAGCGGTTAGCGCTGCGCTACGTTTCAAACCCGGTGACCCGAGTTCGATTCCCGCTCATGGCCACCACCGGTGACGATTATTTGAACCGCTTCTGGGCCTCCCCTAGGTCGACTCAGCCTCAAACGAGTAACTGCTGTGGTGTGAACATCGCCACTGGGGAGACAAAGGCGGCCGGACGTGGTGGATCCAAGTCCCGGGCGAAGCCGGGTAGCACAGCTAGTCATGAATACATGAATGAATATAGACGTGTAAGTCACATGTGACTGTATATATTAATTCCTCCATGGCTCGATACTGACGTGTAGATGGTGTGGATATTCTTATTTTCTGTCTGCAGCTGACGCTGGTCTGATGGAGCAAAGGCCCTCAGCACAGCAAGCCGGGATGACAAGTCAACAATGCGACCAGCGTGCATACAGCACGGATCGGACTGTAAATTTGACACAGCACCAGAGAACTTGCACAGGAGAGAAACCCTTCAAGTACACTGTGTGTGACAAGGCATTTGCATGGCCATCAGTTCTTGAGACCCACCAGAGATCACACACAGGAGAGAAACCCTTCAAGTGCACTGTGTGTGGGAAGGCATTTTCACAGTCATCTGCTCTTACAACACACCAGAGAACACACACGGGAGAGAAACCCTTCAAATGCAGTGTGTGTGGGAAGGCATTTTCAGATTCATCTCATCTTCAAAGACACCATAGAACACACACGGGAGAGAACCCCTTCAAGTGCAGGGTGTGTGGGAAGACATTTTCAGATTCATTTGCTCTTAAAACACACCAGAGAACACACACGGGAGAGAAACCCTTCAAGTGCAGTGTGTGTGGAAAGGCATTTTCACAGTCATTTGCTCTTAAAAAACACCAGAGAACACACGGGAGAGAAACCCTGCAAATGCACTGTGTGTGGGAAGACATTTTCAGATTCATCTACTCTTAAAACACACCAGAGAACACACACGGGAGAGAAACCCTTCAGGTGCAGTGTGTGTGGGAAGACATTTTCATGGTCATCTGCTCTTAAAACACACCAGAGAACACACACGGGAGAGAAACCTTTCAAGTGCAGTGTGTGTGGGAAGACATTTTCAGATTCATCTACTCTTAAAACACACCAGAGAACACACACGGGAGAGAAACCCTTTAAGTGCAGTGTGTGTGGGAAGGCATTTTCAGATTCATCTCATCTTCAAAGACACCAGAGAACACACACGGGAGAGAAACCCTTCAAGTGCAGTGTGTGTGGGAAGACATTTTCAGATTCATTTGCTCTTAAAACACACCAGAGAACACACACGGGAGAGAAACCCTTCAAGTGCAGTGTGTGTGGAAAGGCATTTTCACAGTCATTTGCTCTTAAAAACACCAGAGAACACACACAGGAGAGAAACCCTTCAAATGCACTGTGTGTGGGAAGACATTTTCAGATTCATCTACTCATAAAACACACCAGAGAACACACACGGGAGAGAAACCCTTCAGGTGCAGTGTGTGTGGGAAGACATTTTCATGGTCATCCGCTCTTAAAACACACCAGAGAACACACACGGGAGAGAAACCCTTCAAGTGCAGTGTGTGTGGGAAGGCATTTTCAGATTCATCTGCTCTTAAAACACACCAGAGAACACACACGGGAGAGAAACCTTTCAAGTGCAGTGTGTGTGGGAAGACATTTTCAGATTCATCTACTCTCAAAACACACCAGAGAATGCACACGGGAGAGAAACCCTTCAAGTGCAGTGTGTGTGGGAAGGCATTTTCAGATTCATCTCATCTTCAAAGACACCAGAGAACACACACGGGAGATAAACCCTTCAAGTGCAGTGTGTGTGGGAAGACATTTTCAAATTCATTTGCTCTTAAAACACCAGAGAACACACACGGGAGAGAAACCCTTCAAGTGCAGTGTGTGTGGAAAGGCATTTTCACAGTCATTTGCTCTTAAAAAACACCAGAGAACACACACGGGAGAGAAACCCTTCAAATGCACTGTGTGTGGGAAGACATTTTCCGATTCATCTACTCTTAAAACACACCAGAGAACACACACGGGAGAGAAACCCTTCAGGTGCAGTGTGTGTGGGAAGACATTTTCATGGTCATCTGCTCTTAAAACATACCAGAGAACACACACGGGAGAGAAACCCTTCAAGTGTAGTGTGTGTGGGAAGACATTTTCAGATTCATCTACTCTTAAAAAACACCAGAGAACACACACGGGAGAGAAACCCTTCAGGTGCAGTGTGTGTCGGAAGACATTTTCAGGTTCATTTGCTCTTAAAACACACCAGAGAACACACACGGGAGAGAAACCCTTCAAGTGCAGTGTGTGTAGGAAGGCATTTTCAGATTCATCTCATCTTCAAAGACACCAGAGAACACACATGGGAGAGAAACCCTTCAAGTGCAGTGTGTGTGACAAGCCATTTGCATGGCCATCAGTTCTTAAGACCCACCAGAGAACTCACACAGGAGAGAAACCCTTCAGGTGCAGTGTGTGTGGGAAGGCATTTTCACGGTCATCTGCTCTTAAAATACACCAGAGAACACACACAGGAGAGAAACCCTTCAAGTGCACTGTGTGTGGGAAGGCATTTCCAGATTCATCTACTCTTAAAAAACACCAGAGAACACACACGGGAGAGAAACCCTTCAGGTGCAGTGTGTGTGGGAAGACATTTTCAGGTTCATTTGCTCTTTAAAAACACCACAGAACACACACGGGAGAGAAACCCTTTAAGTGCAGTTTTTGTGGGAAGGCATTTTCAGATTCATCTAATCTTCTAAGGCACCAGAAAACACACACGGGAGAGAAACCCTTCCAGTGCACTGTTTGTGGGAAGGCATTTTCACGGTCATCTGCTCTTAAAAAACACCAGAGAACACACATGGGAGAGAAACCCTTCAAGTGCACTGTGTGTGGGAATGCATTTGCACATTCATCAAATCTTCAAGTCCACCAGAGAACATACAAGCATCAGAAGATCCACAAGGAGTGGAGTCTGAAATCAGCTTGTGAAAGTCAAAGTGCCGCAATGAGCCCATCCCTCATGAAACAAGAACCGGACGAAAATCCCAGCTTGGACACTTTTAAAGGTATAAAGGTGGAATATGAAGAGGTCATGGTGAAATGTGAAGAGGTGATGAGCGAAGAAGTGAAGGTAAAATGTGAAGATGAAGATTCAACTCCAAAATGGGACCTTCACATCGTGAAGCAGGAGGAGAATTCTCTCTCTGAGTCAGAGTGAGGCAACTCCCAGCAGTTTGTGGAAGTAGAGGTGTGGGTGGACTTGCTCCTAGACAACACAAAGTCAAGTGGAGACCCGGTAGATGTGTAAGCCAGAGACGATGTCGCTACAATAAATGCACCTTTGTCACAGGCCTTTAATGACAATAATGTGAAGTTGAACACTTTGTGGACCCGTGGGTTGGGTAGATATCTAACCAGGAGCAAGAGCCAATAAGCTCCCAAGCATTCACTATGTTATAACAATTGCTTTTACATGGTGCTTGGTTAATCGCCTCAGCAACTTGGAGTTTTGTACATCATCTCAAATGCTCGAAGAGCATCCCCAAGTAGCAGCTGTCCCTGTGTGGCACAAGGTGGTGGCCCTGCACCGGCCTGCATGTGCACAAGAGCCTGTCAGTAGGGGGCGATGATTGATGTGTCATCTCAATTGTGTAGTTTGTAGGTAATGTTTAGAATTTGCTACATTTTTACTCAGACGCCAGCATGCAATGGCCTACTCATTTTGAATGACACCATAGTATGTTTTACATACACTGTGAAGCAGACTGTGCAACTTTTTTTGTAAAAGCTTCTTGTTAATACGATGTAACGTGATGCAGTATATTTCACTGCAGTAATCCAATTTTGTTAATATGCCTGTCAATAATTTAGAATGTATACTTGTCTGGTTTTGTGCATACTTGTAACATTTGATCTGTAAGGGTCAAACATTGAATAAGTGATGTTAGGACAAAGTGTGTGTGTTTTGGAAGTAACCTGTACAGAGAACTCAGGTGATACCCGTTGTTCTTGTGATACAGGTCAAAGGGTACTTTTGTGTTCCACGAAGCGTCTGCCTCTGGAGCAACTCATCGTCTTTGAAATAGGGAGCACGCGCGGATCATTCATCAGTTACAAGGCATACCGCTTAAAAGTTACATGTAGAGGAGGTACATTCTCTACAACACGAATTGTAGTTTGTCTTACGTGTTGACGTAGATTTTGTCTAACTAGGACTAGAAATGCTCCTTGCTGATTGACGTCTGGATGTTCGTAACCATCGGTTGAAGCAAACCCCACTGCTGTTGTTGAGACGCTGTGCACCAATAAGGGTCCAACACATTGACGGCCTTCAGGCCAGGAAAGTCACAACATTTGCACACGAAGGACGCATTCACGCAAGCACCCGGTGCTCCGTTTTGAAGTTTTAAAATGAAACATCTTTTGATTGTGTTGTGTTTTGAATTAGATTATTTTATTTCTTCATTAAAAGCTTGTATCAATTTACATGTGGAAGACTTCATTGAAAAGGACATTTCGTGTGAATTTTCTCTCAACGTTAAGTAGATGGCCTTGCCGGGGGTTCGGTTCGATGCGGACTTTCACCTGTTTGGGATTGCGGGATCGAGATAAGGCGACACGGAGCTGCTGGCCGTGCGAGAAGACCGCCGTCTGCAGATCCATTCCAACGTAATCGAACGTCTGTCCCTGCGCCGCCGTCGTCCATGCAGGGGGTCCGTCGTTTTGCAGCGCCCCCTGCATGAAAACAACGGAAAGTGCAGCGCTCATCACAGATAAAGTTGTGCGCTTATATTTAAAATGTTATTCTTTTATAAGGTGATGTTGAAATCGAAAAGTGTTTAGCCAGTTGATCATTTCAATCAAATTGATTAATTTATTATGCACCACATATCTGAGCTTTTGTGGTCCTATTGAGCTAAAGTTTGAAAAAGTCCGTGACTATAACTTCGCTCAATATTGTAAACATCTTTATTATTTAGTTATTGTTTAATACAAAGTACTTCAGATAGTGGGTTTCAAGATGTACTTGAATGGCACGTTCGTTGTTCCGGTGTTTAATGGCTTGGACGTCATGGCAAATGGCTTCCATCGATGTGGAAGTCAATGGTGGATGATAATTTGACATTTTGGTGTTGATTTGGAGTAGATTGTTTAACTGTTGCATACCGGGTGGTGAAATGCTTTGCCGAGTACCTGAACTGTTTGACCAAGTGAATTCATGAAGAGTTCGATACGAGTTTGAGCATTAATATTCTTGCGGAACAACAAAGGTCGGATATTTTAAAGATTCCTGACCGTACGTTTATTGCGACAATGTTCAAGGGGAACACGTGTGGAGGAGAGTTCCGGGTGAAGTCTCCCCTTACCTGGCAACCATGGTGGCTGTCCTCTGATCACTCTCACTCCGTCACAGCTACGAGCTGTAGGGACGGGACGCTCCACCCTGGCGCTGTTTTAATTCACAGCACCACGAGCGGAGAGCCTCATCCCTGCAGTTCCCTCCTGTTGTGCCGCAGCGTTTACGGCGTAGCGAGGCAATGTTTTCATGAGCAGTGCGTTCCACTACGCACCCACACGAGCGAACCATGTGCAACAGTGTGCGTACATACAAACACAAACAAACACGCGGGTGCACATACACACACGAGCGCTTACTTGCAAACACGGACGAGTGGAGATGCACACACGGGTGTGGTCACCACCTGGCTAGCTACACTAGTCACGTGATAACTAGTATACTAAACTATACACTACACTATACACTACAATAAACACTATTATACACTACACTATACACTACAGTACTATACACTACACTATACACTTATACACTACACTATACACTACTATACAATACACTATTATACACTACACTATACACTACACTACTATACACTACACCATACACTACTATACACTACACTATACACTACTATACACTATACACTATACTACTATACACTACACTATACACTTATACACTACAATATACACTACTATACAATACACTTATACACTACACTATACACTACACTACTATACACTGCACTATACACTACTATACACTTATACACTACATTATACACTACTATACACTACACTACTATACACTACACTCTACACTTATACACTACAATATACACTACAATATGCACTACACACTACTATACACTACACAATACACTACAATATACACTACTATACACTACACTATACACTACACTACTATACACTACACTATACACTACTATACACTACAATATACACTACAATATACACTACACTAAACACTATTATACACTACACTATACACTACTATTCACACTACTATACACTACACTATACACTACACTATACACTACACTATACACTATTATACACTACACTATACACTACACTACTATACACTACTACACACTACACTACACTATACACTACAATATACACTAAACACTATTATACACTACACTATACACTACACTATACACTACTATACACTGCACTATACACTACTATACAATACACTATTATACACTACACTATACACTACACTACACTACACACTACACTATACACTACACTATACACTACACTACACTATACACTACTACACACTAGTGCTGCACTAGTCCCCAAACTGCAAAGACAAAGGCTCCCCAATGTAGACTGACGCATCCACAGACCCACACATGGACCCACGGACTCGCACAGAAACCCATGGACTCATCGACTCCCACTGGGCGTGCGCTGTTAGCGAGCACCGGTGAGGGTCGCAATGGAACACCACCAGGGGCTGGTGTGGACAGAACCACGGCTGGCCGCTCGTCTCTCAAATTCTGATGTTAGCACCCCCACCCACCTCACCACCTCCTTAATTATGGCTGAGTCCACCTAAGTGACGCTCAGGACTGCTTCAGGTAAGGGGCCGACCTTAAATGACGTCACGTGATTTTAGTGGATTTTTGACCCCCCCCCCGCCCCCATCGTCACACGACGTCACAAAGTCAGACCCCTCCCCCCTCAATTATGATGTCACAAAGCTCTGCCCCCCCCACCCCCCCCAAAAAATAAAACATGCTTCAAATCACTTTAAACTATTGTTGTCATTGTAGCGCGTTGTTAATGTGACGCTGCACTCTGATGTAGGTAGAAAACATTTATTACAAAGTCTAATTAAGTAGAACGTGTTTATATTTATTTAAAGTTGCACAATTTGATGTGACGTCATGTTTCTCAAATCCCCCCCCCTCGTCACACATCGTCACAAACGTCTGACCCCGCCCCCCCCTCTAGACGTCATTCACGGACGGCCCCTAATTGTCGCTGGTATTGGCCGTGAGGGAGAATAGCGCAGCCATTCACGCTTACGGTGGCTTTCAGACAACATACATAAATTTTTTGTCTCCCCCCTCCTCTTTTCAGAACATAGATGGACTAGTCCTTCTAAATAAACTGCCAAATCGCTGCGCGTGGTGCTGACGTTTTTTTTATAAATAAAGAAATACACCGTTTTAAAGTAAATAAATTATTGCAAACCGACACACCTGATGACGACCGTTTGTGTTATGGTTGAAACGTCGTGAGAATTTTTATTGTTTTATATATATTTTATTGTTTCCCTTCAGCGTGACTTTACCGAAAGAGCTAAGAATATGAATTACTGCAGTCACGAAAGCTTTAAGTCAAGATTAAAATATATTAGCATACCAAAATTAGCATAGGTCAACCGTTGACCAATCGCTGCGCACCATCGCTGGAGACGCGCCCAGGTTTGCCTCTCGACCAATCGGATCGCTGGCCCTCCCCCCTCCCCACTTTGGCACGCGGCGACCAATCAGATCGCGGGAGGACGCTACCATTTTTAATGCCTTACACGCTGAAAGCCGCGCGCCCTTGTGCGTGTGAGTGTTTAGTTTTGTTTTAATTATTTTAATCATTAAAGTTCGCGAGTGTCAAGGTAAGCTACGTTGACTTTATTTTTTAAAGCATTTTCTCAAGAGAACCGTTGTTGTTGCTGCTGCTGTTGTTGTGAAAGGCCCGGTACACCCTGAGGCCTTGCCTAGACTAGGACAGCCTTGATGTCACGTGGGTCCATACTCTTTGTGTCTTTCGGTAAAGTCACGGAGGTAGAAAATGAAATTTATTATTTCATTTATTTTATACCTACGTTAAATTTAATTAAAATTTTTAATTAATTTAATTAAAATGTATTTCATACCTACGTTAAATTTAATTTAAAATTGGAATTATTTTAATTAAAATTTATTTTATACCTACGTATTTTTTTATAAATGAATATTTTTTATACTTTAAATTAATTTTAATTTATACCTACGTTAAATTTAATTTAAATTTGTAATAAATTAAATTTTATTTCATACATACGTTAAATTAAATTGATTTTTTTAATAAATTAAATTTATTTAAATTAAATTTATTTTATACCTACGTTTAATTTAAATTTTTAATAAATTACAATTATTTTATTTAAATTAAATTTACTTTATTTCATACCTACACATGTACAGTCATTTTAACTGCTCTGACTGCTACAAGCTAAGTGCGGCCTGGAATCGTATTATTAAGTAATACATTTTACAATTACAATTCCTTATAGAGGAACCCCATACTAATGAACTGACTACGTATCTATATAATTAAAAGACCGCACGCAAATACCGCAAAAGTGGACCCCGTTGTCAATGAGATAATTCGATGTACGTACAGCAGTTGCTGTACGTAAATCATTAAAATTACACCGATTGTAATACGTCACCAAAGACGACACAATTTTAATTTGACCCCTGGGTCTGATCGCGTTAACTGTGCAGGTGGCGGGTCGAGAGGTGACTTGCACGTGTGTGCAGCTTATTGAATATTGACGTGCGATGACTTGTGGAGAGGAAGAATGATGATGATGGCGATGCAAGTCTTGAAGTCTGACGTTGTTCTCCGAGTCGTGTAGCCTACCGCGTGCAACTTTGGGGATTGCGTAATGTCATTTTAGTTTCCTCTGTGGAACTTTTTATTTTGTTGATTCTAACGCTTTAACTAACGTAGGGCGGGCTTGGGAGCGGCGTTGACGATGTGTTTTGGCGTTACACCAACCAGCACCTTTGCATTCAGAAGTTGGAGGTGCTTTGATTGTTACAGCGATGGGTGGAATCGTCACCGTCATGGGTTTTAAGTGGGCATGGAGCCCGCCAAGGGAATGGGTAGGTAGAGGAATGGGGTTGGAGAGTATACACAACTTGCATTTCTAGTCATTTCAACAATTTATGGGCATGCGCATCATTAACAGTGTCCTGATTGATGAGCAAAACAAAATCGCAATTTAATCATCAATCTATTGTCATTAATGAGTCCGAAATAGCAATAGTCATGCTCAAAACCGCATTCCTATTATAAAAAATAATTGAACCCTCATTCATGATGACAATTCCAATATGGTCATTATGATGCTCAGAATTACACTTATATTCTCAGAATCATGAACATTTATTAAAACAGCAGTGTGCTCAAAATGCAAATTTACCAATTTCAACATGTACACAATCAATTCCAAGATTCTAATCAAAGTAAGTCCTATGTGTCTTGGTGTTTTCATGCTTATCCATTATTGCGCGCCCCCCAAAAAAATATACAAAAGTGTATTTTTATAATGTTTGCATGGTGTACAGTCTGGAAATTACCCACATGGCAAATTTCAAGCTTGGTGCGTGTCGGGAAGTACGCTAAACATTTTGAACAGACACACACATTCACAACTTTGCCTTTGATATATATGGAGATTAGTAATAAATTGTTAATTTAATTACTTTCATGTTGACGGATTGTAACTACGAATAGCACTGGCTCACCACGGGGCTTATCGCGTGGTATCTGGGCACTTTATTTGAAACGTAAACCCCACAGTGTGTGAGTACAATTCCTCGCAAGTTGCGTCCACAGACACAGACAATGACGTTTCTAGGTAAGAGTAAGAAATGAATCTACGTGTCGAGGAGAGACGAGAGAGCCAAGAGGTCACCTCGGGAGACGGGGCGGCACGTCAACCTTAGTCACGTGACTGAAGGAGTGAGGGCGTGCCGTGCGTGTGTGTGTGTACTGTGTGTGTGTGTACTTGCATGTGTGTGTGTACCGTGTGTGTGTACCGTGCGTGTGTGTGTGTGTACCGTGCGTGTGTGTACTGTGTGTGTGTACTGTGCGTGCGTGTGTACTGTGTGTGTGTGTATATATTGTGTGTGTGTACCATGTGTGTGTGTAACGTGTGTGGCGGTAGTCTAGCAGTTAGTGCGCTGCTCTACAAACATGACGACTCGAGTTTGATTCCCGCTCACAGCCAACACCCAGTGACGATTCTTTAGGATATGTTTTTCAAACGAACGGTTGTTTGGGTTGCGTTGTGTTCATTAAAGTTACTTGCAATTCAAATACAGGTGTGTTGTTGGTGGTTGTAATGCCAGACGATAACATTGTGAGGAGCAATGCCTGAATCCTTACCCTTGGGGTTCCTCTAGAAATGGCAAAAAGTCACTGAGAGTGGCCACGTGGAGGAGAGGCTGCTACTCTGCACAGAGCTGGACCGGTACTGCCTGGATCTCTGTGGCATTCAGGAGATCCAGTGGACCGGCTCTGACTCCAATCATCATGAGGGGTGCAGAGTCATCCACTCGGGGCAGGAGACTGCCAAACAACAAGGAGTGGCTCTTATTCTGAAAAAAAGAATGAAGGCGGCGTGGGAAGGTGGCGGCGAGGTGTGGGAAGCTGTAAGCCCCAGGCTACTTTGGGCTCGCCTCCCCATCAACAGGAGGCAGAGAATGGTGGTGGTGGTGGCTGCTTACGCCCCCACCGAAGACGAACATCAGTGGAGGGATGCAGGCAAGCCCGTGGATTCAGATTCCTTCTATGACCTCCTGTCACAGGTGTTAGCTAAAAGTGGTCCCTCGGGATAGAGTCATCCTGTTGGGTGACTTCAATGCCCGAGTTGGTGATGATGCTGGCACCTGGTCTGGAGCGATTGGAAGGCATGGGCCAGATCAACTCAATAACAACGGTAGGAGGCTGTTAGACTTCTGTGGAGCCTGTGGGCTTGTCATGGCCAACACGCTGTTCTGGCATCTGTGCATCCAGATAACATCTTGGATTCACGTCGGGTCCAAGCAAGAACATCCGCTGGACTATATAGCAGTGGACCAGCGAATGCAGGCCCATGTCCTTGACACCAGAACCTACAGTGCTGCTGACCTCACTGACCGTTAGCTGTTCATATGTAAGATCTGTGGGCTGGGTAAATCTGTGAGCGAGAGATAATTAAGCTCCCAAGCATTCACTACGTTATGAACAACATATTTTCACTCATAAGTCGCTTGCCTAATTGCCTCAGCAACTCGGTGTTTCGTATCGAATCTCATCTCAAACAATCGAAGGCTGCCCCCTAGTGGCAGCTGCCCCTGTGTGGCACAAGGTGGCCCTCCACCGGCCTGCACGTGGCATGAGTCTGTCGGTAGGGGGCGATCATTGACGCGTCATCTACATTGTGGAGTTTCCGGATAATGTCTGGAATTAACCACAATTTTGACCGTTACACCAACATGCAATGACCTGTGCGTTGTAAGTGACACAATACTCTGTTTGACATCCGCCGTGAAGCAGAACAGCGCATATTGTGGTGAATGTTACTGGGGTAGCCAGGTGTGCCTGTCGGATTTGAACGTTAAACCTCTGCAACAAATAGAGAATACGCTACCATATTCCTGGTTCTTTCGGTAAAGTCACGTAGATAGAAAACTAAATTAAAGGTTAAACAATTTTTTTATACAATTAACAAATAAAAATAAATTGATGATAAGATGCCTTGGGTCGACTGACTCAGATGACTGACCAATGCACCGCCTTTGCCCCCCACTACACACACAGTGTGTGTACGTACACACACTGTACACACAATAATGTCCACGTTGTTGCTGAGTTCACGCACCCAAGGGAGGGGGCAATGAAAAATGAAGCTAAATCAACTTAAACTCCATCCCCGCTCTGTGACGTCACCACTCAGCATGACCTCATCGGCATGAAGTGCCAGCGGGAGGTGTATCTCGCTAGTGACGTCATGTCACCAAGGTATTCACACTCCCCCAACATGCTTCCGCGTGACGTCGCGCGTAACAGGAGGCTGCCGATCCGCGCTTGCACTGAAATCCGAGGTGAGAAATTCTCATGCTGGTGGTAGTGGTGGTTGTTGTTTACCGAGGTAGAGCCTCTCTCTCGTAGGGATGTCAGTTGAGTAGCAGCGAGCATGGGAATCGATGTCCAGGTTGGAACTGTTGTATATATAGGTGTTATGAAAATTGATGAAAATAATGAAAATTAAATGAAATTTGCAAAATTCATCCGAAATTATGTTAATTTGTGTAATTATGTGCATAAATTATGCTGATTCGAGAGATGATCGTATTAATTATGCGAGTGGGCATGGTTATGATAATGCAGGTCGTTATGATAATTAGGTCGAGCCTCGGTGACGATTGTGTTATGAATTTGAACAACGCGATTAATCGTATGCAGTTCTGTAGGTGTTGTGAGCACGAATGAGAGAGAGTCGATTCGACTCTGCTCTTTAATTCCGTATTATCGATAAGGATACGATTACTCTCGATTGAACATTATGAATTATGTGTGTTATGGATTATGTGTGGTGATAGTGTGCTTATGATAGGTCCCCAGGATTCAGATCTCATACGCAGAACAATATGCAGAATTTCAGGAAGAATCACACACAAACCTGCTTTAATCAATTTTATTTTCTAGCTAACTTTAATTTAGGATAATATGAAAACTCAATCTCGGGATTTTGGAATTTCAACACAGCATTAACATAATACCATCACGATTGCGTTGTTTCACCTCGATAGCGGCACCTGTGGTTAATTCCCGACGCGTAACGCAATCAATCGGTTGTTGAGAGAGAGATTAAACATGCATAACTATTCTATCAAACCTTAACTCTATTATATGCTAATTCGTATACTTGAATGATTACACAAGACGGCACTCGGTCTTTGATTCGTATCCAATCCTTAACACATTCTGATATGCGAAATTATTATGCTTGAAATCGTCAGCACAGTACCACGGCGATGTTCGTTCATTGATTCATCAACGATTATGCAATTAAAGCGTTCGACTGAAATAATTCTGATTGCCTCATCAACGTAACTCAATGGGTGGCGATGTTTTTCGTTATCAGCTAATAGTTGACGCAGTTATCATGAGTCTTGTATGTTTAATGGGAGCGTTGTTGATTTCTTGCGTTGAGCAAACGCCTAGGTTGATTTCCTTGTCAAAAAAATGTTTGTTCGTTGTGTAGCGGTGGGGGAGTGAGGAGGGAGTGTGGGGGAGGGGCATACGAACGACTGCCAGTTTCTGTCCACCGCTGGCTGGATGAGTCAGCACGACGCTCGCCGTCGTCGCGCCGATGGGTGTTGAGTGCGGGGCCGTTTCCCTCTCAGCCCTGGTGACGTGAAGTTGCGAGCTGTGGCACGCTGGTGGCACGCTGTTGGCACGCGCTGGTGCTGGTGGCACGCTGGTGGCACGCTGTTCGCGCGCTGGTGCTGATGCTGGTGCTGATGGCACGCTGGTGGCGCGCGCTCCCTCTCCTTGAAGATGCGCGAACGCGCCCGTGCTGGTTCGCTGACAGCAGTTTCCTCCACTGCTGGATGAGCTGCTGCACGCTCTTGCTTGGCGTTGCTGGCTGCGCTCTTTCCGCTGCTGTAGTATCTGATGCTGCGCTCGCGGGCGACAGGTCAAGTTTTCTTCTGCTGAGTGAGCCGAGTCGCACGTGCTCTCTTTGTTGAAGTTGTTGGCGGCTCTCTGACAGCAGGTTTCCTCCACTGCTGTATGACTCAAGTCGCACGCGCTTGGTCGCTGGTTTGCTGAAGTTGTTGGCGGCTGTCCAAGCTTTTCCGCTGCTGGTTGAGCCACGTTGCACGCTCTCTCCCTGTGGAGATGCTCGAGCGCTCTCAGCGCTGATTCGCTGATAGCAGTTTCTCTCCACTGCTGTATGACTCAATTTCGTTGATACATGGCGACTCATGCGATCCTCGCTACTCAGCAAGGCTCGGAGCCAGCCGCTCCATGCGACTGCTCGTCCTGTGGACGTCTTGACTCGCTGATCTGTCTTGACTCTTGACTATTGACTGACTTTTGAAAATGCGGCTGACCGTTATGTTCAAAGACAATTCTCTCTGCGCAGTGGAAAAGGTGGGGGGGGGGGGCGTGGTCTGTTTGTGTGTGAGTTCGTGTGTGTACAGATGGCTCCTGCGATAACGATCTGTTTGCCCTGGCGTGAAATTCCTCTCTCGCGCTCTGCGGGAGAGACAAAGGTGGTCGGGAGCACTTATCTCTTTATACTTTCGACTTTATATTTCTCAAATACCATTTAGTCCCATGTTCGCCAAGACTCGTGTTTGTAACTACGTCCTCCCGACACCCCTCTCGGGTTACCGAGGTTCGCATTGTTATGATGGAATTATTAAAAAGAAAAATAATTTTCATCCTGAGTTTAAGAGGTCCGTTTCTTGATTGTTGGAATCCATATCCCTTGGTTCTGTAAGGTTCTATAATGGAATATCGTTTAAGGTTAACACGTTATTATTAATGTTATATTGCAATTTCTTTAAAACTTTGTTTGCCTGGTTGCCGTGTGTGGGGTGGGGTGTGTCTCCTCATCAAACCCGGCTGGCTTTTCCAGATGGCCCCTTGTGATAAGGTGTAATTCTTGCTTCTCCGCGCTGCGAGAGAGACAAAGGTGGTCGGGGTTGCTTGGGATATTGTTTAAACTCTTTCGCAAGTTTGCCCGTTGTCTCATTCCTTCTCGAAAATATTTGATGTGACTCTGTATTTTGTCTCCAAGCTTTGTTTTAACAGTAAAAGTATTAAATGTGAAAATCATTTGATAGCGAATTAATTATTGGATAATAATTCACTGATGTATCTGGTGGCCTGGTCTTAATTGGAGTGAGCGCGAGGACCGCTAACTTTAGCTTATTCTTGTTATTGCATTTTAAATTTTAACTGTTTAAAAAAAATGGTTTAACCCGTGGGCGCCATTTCTGGCTTGCGGAGGGCTTCCCTCTGCGTGACCTCCCTTAGGGCACATTAAACTCTTGTTCATCTGGAGATCTTCGCAGATAGCTGCTACCATCCTCGCCTCGAGAGTTTTAGTATTTATTTATTAATGGCCTGTTTATGACCGACATCTGGTTTTTCGTGTGCCTGGCTTACGGGTTTTATTGATTATTTTTTTCGTTTGTTAAAAAAAAGATATATATAACGGCAAATATTATTGTTAATATCAATTTTGGAAAAGGCTCATATACAACAACAGCGCTGGAGTGAAAAAAAGCCACGCGCAGATCATGACCTTTAAGCTGTGTGAGAAGAAACAAAGCGCCTTGACAAAGGAATTAGCATAGAATTTAGCATTGAAATGGCTCATTGAAATAGCTAAGTTAAAGTATACACATCCGCAGAGGCACCCCTTGACAAAGGAATTAGCATTGAATTTAGCATTGAAATAGCTGAGTGATGTTCTGTTTGAGAGGAGACCTGATGGCTCATTCTGTCTACAGGAAACCCACCCACACAGATTCCTACTTGAAACCTGATTCCCACCACCACCCAGCCAAAAATAATTCTCTCATCAAAACTTGATACCATAGTGCTCATTGCATTTCGGACCAACACCACCTGACCAGTGAATTAAAACATGTACACCTGGTCCTCAAAAGGAATGGTTACTCTGACCGTACCATCCGCCAAGCTTTTTCTCCCTCCATACAGAAACAACCACTTGATACTCCGGTCAAAACCATCACACTACCATATATAGCAGGCGTTACTAAATAGATTTCCAAAATTCTAAACAAACACAAGATCCAGGTCCGGTTCAATACAGTACACAAAATTCGTGATCTGATCCCATCCGTGAAGGATATCATTTCTGACTTACAGTACCCCGGGGTTTACAAATTGAGTTGTACCTGCGGTGATTGCTATATCGGGGAGACAAAGCGACATGTCTCTGACCAAATTCGCGAGCACAAATCAGATTTGAAACACGGCAAAACGAATTCTTCTGCCGTGGCTGATCACTGTTACAACACTGTGGGTGATCACGATATAATTTTCTCCCGATACCAAGGTTCTTTGCAAACCCACGGGTTTTTATCAGAGATTTGTTCACGAGGCAATTCAGATCTACAAACACAGACACAATTTCAACCGAGAAGATGGTTTCAAATTAAGCAACCATTGGAAAGATGTTCTAAATCGAACTAAACATTAAACTAATTTCAATGGTACAGTATATTTTTCAAGTAGTGGTACCCTAAACTTTCGCAGCTCTTATAAATTCCCTTTTCACACCATCAATAGCAAGTCTACCGGCATGTACACCACCTCTTTTCTAAAATTGGCCAATCAAATGCAATTTTTTATGCGAATTTCTTTGTCATGACACCTTGTTTGCTCGCACACAGTTTAAAGGTCTGCAGTCTGAGCGTGGTTGTGTTTCGCTAAATTCTCCTGTTTGATTTGTACTAGGTGCCTCGGTGAATGTATATGCTCTGACTTTAACATAGCTATTTCTGTGACCAGTTACAAGCTAATCACTCAGCTATTTCAATGCTAAATTCTATGCTAATTCCTTTGTCAAGGGGTGCCTCTGCGGATGTGTATACTTTAACTTAGCTATTTCAATGAGCCATTTCAATGCTAAATTATATGCTAATTCCTTTGTCAAGGCGCTTTGTTTCTTCTCACACAGCTTAAAGGTCGTGATCTGAGTATGGCTTTTTTCACTCCAGCGCTGTCCTCCAGACAGTCTCGTCCCTTCACCTGATGAAGGCCGCTTGTGTTGTGGCCAAAACGTCGTGACTTTTGTTATTTTATTTTTTTACCTACGTGACTTTACCCAATAGAACCAAAGGGTATGGATCCTAGCAGTCACGAAAGCTTTAAATCTAGAACTGTGATTCCATTTGCAAGTAAACTCACATTTCAACAACGAGGGTTGAAAGCATTAAGCATTAGCTCTGTCTGCATGTCTGCTCTGTTGTAAAGATGATCCAATATGAACACAATTGTAGTACAACAGCTCTGTTGCTCTTCTTTGGTTCTTTCGGTAAAGTCACGTAGAATGAGAATAAAATAATAAATTGATAATTTATCAGATTGATAATTTATCAATTTATTATTTTATTCTCATTCTACGTGACTTATCAGATTGATAATTTATCAATTTATTATTTTATTCTCATTCTACGTGACTTTACCGAAATAACCAAAGAAGATGAATCATTGCAGTCACGAAAGCTTTAAATCGAAATTTAACCAGCTCTGTTGCTGTTAGGGACCTAACAATGTTGAAAACTGGCCAAAATGTATTACACGGCCCACTCATGGTCCAGAGCAGAACTCGGTACCACCTAAGGTAGCAACACTTCAGTCGTACCCATTTATTTGGATGGAAAATGAAAGTAAATTACTTGATAGTCTCACTCATTGAATTTCTTTATCACTGGCCACGTAGAGAAATTGAAACTGCTCAATTTAGGCCACCTCACGTGGTACCGACAAAGGAGACATCTCATGGGCTATGAAAAAATAAGAATAGGTTGTATCCTTTCTGGCAATAAAACAGATCTTAAGATTCATTGAAGAAGGTTTCTGTTTGGTGTTTGAACATCTAAACACCCGTTTTATTGGCTAAAAAGGATCAAATCTATTCTTATTTTGTCATACTTTGATACCGGCCAAACTGTCTCATTTTGAAGCGTTTCATGGACTATTGGATGGGGAGAAAAAAAACGGCGCTAAAAGTCAGCGCCGACCTCTCCTGTCGTGCCCAGTGACGTCATCACGGGCGAAGTTCACCGCGCAAAGTCAAATGCCGCCTCGTGAGCGCCGCTCGAAACGCAAAATCATCGCTCGGTGAACATTTCCGAGGACAAACAAACGCATGCCGGGAACCGTGTGAGTTTGTGTTTCCTGTCTCCTCTGCGCAATGTGGGGGAGGGCTTCATCCAGCAGTGGATTGACAAAAGCGCTGTATGCATACTGCACAGGCTACGCTAACGTCACATTTAGGCCCATGGACCGAACAAACGCGTCTCTCTTTCTCCATCCGTCTCCACTCTCTCTCTCTCTTCCTCTCTTCACTGTTGGCCTGTAGGTTTGGGCCGAGCGAGTTCCTGCCGGGGATTTGGCTTTTCAGGAGCTGATTCCCCCCGTGGCTTTGTCGGCACGAGGCGACCGCGCGGAGTGTCAAGGGCTCCACCGGGCCCCAAGGTGCTGCCCCAGCACCACCGTAGTAGCCAAACCATCGGTGCTCGGCATGGCCTGTATGAAGGTCCTGCCGGTCCTCATGTTGCGCACGGGGTACAGCATCGTCCAGGAGAACGGACAGAGGAAGTTCGGACCGCCGCCCGACTGGCAGGGGCCCCCTCCCGCCCATGGCTGCGAGGTGTTTCTGGGGAGGATCCCGCGCGACCTCTACGAGGATGAGCTGGTGCCCGTGCTGGAGATGGTGGGGAAGCTCTACCAGCTCCGCCTCATGATGGATTATAGCGGAGAGACCCGCGGCTATGCGTTCGCTACCTACGCCACGCTCGCCCAAGCCATGGATGCCGTCAAGAAACTCGACAAATTCGAGATCCGTCCCGGACGCCGCATTGCAGTCTGCATCAGCGTGGACAATCGCTGCCTCTTCATTGGGGGGCTGCCAAAGGACAAGAAGCGAGCGGAGGTGATGATGGTGATGAGCTGTGCCACGGAGGGCGTGGTGGACGTCACGATGAGCGTCTGTTGCTGGGACAAAACCCTCAACCGAGGCTACGCGTTCATCGAGTACGGGAGCCATCACGCGGCCGCCATAGCCCGGAGCAAACTCCTTCGAATCAACTTGCAGCTATGGGGCGGGACCATAAAGGTGGACTGGGCCATCCCGGAACGGGTGGCTGCGGCCACGGCGGTGGAGATGGAGGCGGCGGTGCCAGACCTGTTGCAGCCGGAGTGCACGGGCACCGGCAAAGCCGCACACAGCCAATTTGGGGACTGGGGGGCACGCATGCAGCTGTGGTGGGTACCTCTCCACCTGCGGCCCATGCCCATTGCTCTCGAGGCGCTGCCGGAGGTGGCCATGCTGTCGTGGGAGGTGCGGCTGCGGATGCTGTGCCGGACCGCCGGCATCAGCTACCCAATCTTCGAGCTGCACGCTTACTCGGAGCCCGGGATACCCGTGGGCCTCCTCTATAAGGTGTCGATTCCCGGGGTGGGAGAAGGCACCGGCATCTTCCCCGAATTTCTGAGCTCCAGCGAGGAGCGAGCACGGGAGGTGGCGTGTCAGCTCGCCTACAACATCCTCAGCAATGCGAATCCTCTGAGAATGTGCCAAGCCCCTGCCGCGACACCGCCTCCCAGCCGCCTCTTCCAGGACCTCTCGGCGTAACCTGGCTCCTTCCCCATAACCCAGCAGGTGGTCGCCACGTGCTGTACCTGCACCAAAAGCGACGTGTACTGTAATGACATGTGTCCATTGCAGGGGCGTTCGTCAGACCACTGACGATGTTCTACCCACGAGCCCTCACTTAGCGTTCACTCTGAACCTCACGTCCATTGCGGTGTTCAAACTGCAAATTGCCCGGCCACTCACTCTCTATGTTCACGTTCCCGCCCGCTCTCCCTTCAGCCATCCGCCCCCTTTCCTTTTTCCCTCGTGGGGGGGGGGGGGGGGACCACCCCGGGGGGGGGGGGGGGGACCACCCCTGACTTCATTTGACTCATCGCCCCACACACGTCCTCGTTGGCTCCTTCTCACCGGACCACGCGCCGCTACCTCGCTCGCTCCGCACGTCTCACCAAGTGACTTTCCACGTTAACGTCTCGTGACTGTGCCGGCTCTTCTTGGCCACGATTCCGGCTGGCGGCGTGACGACGACGGAGAGAGATGTCGGCGAACGGCGACACGCCAGGACCCAGGACCCCACGCACGAGCCCCGAGCTCCGGGTCCGCTCCCCCTTATATCCCCCCAGGCGTGGCTAGGCCCCGCCTCCGGCCACGCCCTCTCGTGGAACCTTCCAGCAGGTTACACGAGAGGGCGTGGCCAGAGGCATGACTAGGCCCCGCCTCCGGCCACGCCCTCTCGTGGAACCTTCCAGCAGGTTCCACGAGAGGGCGTGGCCAGAGGCGTGGCTAGGCCCCGCCTCCGGCCACGCCCTCTCGTGGAACCTTCCAGCAGGTTACACGAGAGGGCGTGGCCAGAAGCGTGACTAGGCCCCGCCTCTGGCCACGCCCTCTCGTGGAACCTTCGAGCAGGTTCCACGAGAGGGCGTGGCCAGAGGCGTGGCTAGGCCCCGCCTCCGGCCACGCCCTCTCGTGGAACCTTTCGAGCAGGTTACTGGAGTAACTCGGCTAGCCCCACCTGTTGCCTTTGCCCCAGATGCGCCTCCTTCCCTGATTGGTTGTTACCTCTGTGGCCGTACCCGTGAAGCCCTTGCCAGGCCAGCGGGTGTCACCCTGTCATGTCAGCAGGTGTCACCCTGTCATGTCAGCAGGTGTCACCCTGTGATGTCAGCAGGTGTCACCCTGTGATGTCAGCAGGTGTCACCTTGTCATTACACTTTAATGAAAACTGACAACAGAATCCTTGAAGAAAAAACTAATTCAGGTGTTTGACATGTCAACGCCATTTCGTTTTGAAAATGTAGCGGAGAAAAATATATATTGTTCACATCGCATTCTGTTTTGTCAATAATCTCTGTAACGTGCGCCTGCTCTGCAAGCCATGCATTAACCCCTTTCTGTCTCAATTTAATTCCCAGCATGCAATTCTCCAAGCCTCAGATTTTATAACATATTTCGCACAACTTTAATCCTGGTAAATATATTATTTTCTTTAAAAACACAAGCATTATATTTAGTCTATTGCATGGCTAAAGTATTCTAAGTAAAAATATAAATTGTATTAAACCAATATTAGATCATCGCTATGATAAATATATTTCTACCCTACAATATACAAATCTACATTGTGCTAATGTTTCAATTCTACTTTTATTAACTTACAAATATAGTGTCTAGGACACATTTTCAAAGAAATATTTTCATGTACCCAGACAATATTTGCACGTGCCCACATTAAAAAAAACTTGCAGACTGCATACGTAACTACGACAACAGAATCCTTGAAGAAAAAACGAATTCAGGTGTTTGACATTTCGTTTTGTGCGGGAGAAAAATATATATTGTTCACATCGCATTCTGATGTCAAAACATTTGATTCTTTATCAAATTGAAAAACCCTTGAACAACTTTGCTGCACACGGAGATGTCCGTGCACCGCCTCGTTTCCACAGCCTCTATCCCAGTGCCATTTGTATTTCATGCACATACCGCTGTTAAGAGTTTGATGTTTTATTGATTTTCAGTTTTGGTGTTTTTTTGCTGTAATGTTTTTTTGTTACTTTTTGTGGAAATAAAGTCCTGAAAAGTCTCTTCCTCTCTCTCTCTCTCCACTCTCTCGGCCGAGTCTCTGCCACTTTTGGTTCTGAGTGTCGCATGCTTGGGATCCTTCTTTCCCTCCTCTGTGGATTTAATTTGATTTGCTGATTTACACGTCAACATATTTCAGACTTTTTCCTAATCATTACCAACGTTTCCATGGCCATGCACTTTAGAGTAACTTATTACCTTTTACCACAGCATCATAATATAATTTTCCTGGATCATCGCCTTCATAGCTTTGATCAATCACCAATGGTTTACTGGTTCGTTTTTGTATTTACTTATGCCACCGTCTTTCCCCGTGGGACCATGTGGCGTGAAGTTGTGTCGCACATAAACAGAATCGGTGCACATCACGATTTTCCGTACTCGACTGTCAGTTGCCATCCCCGGGGCAATATGCACATTTGTCGACTCGGCGAATCGATTTGATTTCGGGGCCCCGTTGGGTCACCCTTTTTGTGCTTTTGCGTGAGCCGGATTTCAACGCAATTCCCGATCCGCTGTGGTGCCACGGTCTCGGAGCAACTCTGCCATTGCCTCGACTCCCCCGTGCCCCCCCACACCGAGCACGCACCTGCAGCGTGCGCACGTAGCGTCCTGGCGGGTGATTGCCCGGCACGACGGGTTTTCATCCGAAGGGTCTCTGGGATGAAAGTCCCGCGGTTTCCCGGTGCCAGGAGAATGGCCGACCCTCGCGGAGCGAGTCACATTGCGGCGCCCCTGAGTTGGCTTCAAATTGTTTGGGCGCGCGAAGGTTCGCCGGGTCGGCGGCGACGAGTCGCACGCGACGCTCCCCGCCTTCTCGAGCCGCTCGCGGAATCCGTGCGACGCCGGCGAGCGCCGCTACGAGGCGGCGATAGGCAAAGTTCCCTTACGTCTTCGTCCCTCCGACTCTCACGGCGTCCGCGCGACGCCGTGAGCACGGCCGCGAGGTGCGTGACGGGGCGTGCGAGCATTTGCGGACTTGGGTAGCGGTAGGCCTAGGGTCGGCTCGTAGAATATTCCCTCCGGGCGGTGCGGGGTTTGCGCCACGAATAAAAGTTAGCAGAGTCTTATAACTGAAGACACTTTGGATTTTCAATCAAAATTTACAAATAATCCACTCTACCATGAACATGCTACATTCCAGCTAGAGTATAGTAGTATATTACTGTAAAGTAGTATGGTGTATAGCACAGATATTTTGTACAAACCCAGTGAGATGGGAGTGCTGCTTTGATGCATTACGCTTGGATCCGATCTCATGGGTTCAATTCAGGCTAACCCCTAAGGGTACAATTTTATTTTTACAGTTTCAATCGGACCAAGTACCTGGGGAGGTTTATCCCAAGTCAACATGGCTTAAAATCTGCCATGCTGAAATAAAATAGCTGGACGTTATTGCTTCTGACGTGAGTGCAGGACTCGCTATCCATGCCAAGGTGCGGAGGCTCATTTGGGCGACCAAAGGAATTCCGAATGCATGTTACAATAACGTTAATTTCAGATGACTGGATTCATTGGTAGAGTGCTCCAACTTGGGCAGAGATATCTGGCTGGAAAGTGATGTGGTTAAAACGTTTGTCTCGCAGTGTTAAAGGTTGCAATTTCAAAATACAGTTTGGGCATCAGAGCTCAATAAATTGAGTACTACTCTGTGTGAGGTTAACAGGAGTCATCCAATGGAGAGACTGGGCTACGCCATATAAATGTGGAATTTATATCAGTTGACAGGTTAAACGTACTCTTTGTCCTTTTTGGTCACTTTATTATTATAGGCTAGTGGTGTTTGTGTGTTTTAATCACAGAGATGGGGGCGGGCATTGCACCTCGCTACACCCATCCACTGCTGACGGTAGAGGTTGTGTCTGTGTGTACACACAGACACAGTGTAAACACACACAGTGTACACACACACACACATTGTACACACACACAGTGTAAACACACACAGTGTACACACACACAGATTGTACACACACAGAGTGTACACACACAGTGTACACACACAGTGTACACACACACACATAGTGTACACACACACAGTGTACACACACACACTGTACACACACAGTGTACACACACACAGTGTACACAGACACAGTGTACACACACAGGGTACACACACACACTGTACACAGACAGTGTACACACACACAGTGTAAACACACATAGAGTGTACACACACAGTGTACACACACACAGTGTACACGCACAGTGTAAACACACACAGTATAAACACACACAGAGTGTACACACACACACAGTGTAAACACAGTGTACACACACAGTGTACACACACAGAGTATACATACACAGTGTACACACTGTGTACACACACACAGAGTATACACAGTGTACACACACACAGTGTACACACACAGACACAGTGTACACACACACAGTGTACGTGTACACACAAAGTGTACACACACAGTGTACACACACACAGTGTACACACAGTGTACACACAGTGTACACACACAGTGTACACACACAGTGTACACACACACACACAGTGTACACACACATACAGTGTACACACAGTGTACACACACACAGTGTACACACACACACACAGTGTACACACACTGTGTACACACACACACAGTGTACACACACACACAGTATACACACAGTGTACACACACACAGTGTACACACACACACACACAGTGTACACACACACAGTGTACACACACACACACATAGTGTACACATACACACTGTGTACACACACAGTGTACACACAATAATGTCCACGTTGTTGTTGTAGCTGAGCCCACGCACCCAAGGGAGGGAGCAATGAAAATGAATCTAAATCAACTTAAACTCCAATCCCGCTCTGTGACGTCACCACTCTGCATTACTTCATCGGCGTGAAACGCCAGGGGGAGGTGTACCTCGATAGTGACGTCATGTCTTCAAGGTATTCCACCCCGCTCTTGAGCGTGACGTCACCTCCGCTTGGGTCACTGCCGTTATCGTTCCAGTGCCAATCCTTATTTGGGCAAAGCTACGCCCAGTGACTGGCGGCTCATTAACATAATGTTTTAAAGCCGTCGCGAGTTTATTGCGACGGGTTCAGCACCTAAATATCGAATTGTACATTAACATAATTTATTTATACTCTAATTTATTTATTTACGGAGAAGTTCATTGTGGGAGGAGCGTGTCCCGTTTCCCGGAAGTGACGTCATGTCACCTGCTACCGCGTGACGTCACGAGGTAACAGGCAGCTATCGCTTCCTGCACTGAAATCCGAGGTGAGAAATTCTCATTGCGATTGTGGTTGTTGTGGTGGTGGTTGTTGTTGTTTACCAAGGTAGAGCCTCTCTCTCTCAGGGATGTCAGTTGAGTAGCAGCGAGCATGGGAATCGATGTCCAGGTTAGAACTTTACAACGCGGGGCCTAGCCACGCGGGGCCTTGCCTCCTACCCTCGCCTGATTGCATTCACTTTAATTATCTCGCTTAAGTTGAATTTGTCTTCACCCGGCTCGCCACTTTGTAACTTTGTTTTATTGTAAATATTCACGCAGTTTTTATTTTCTTTTGTTAGCAGGCCAAGCCCGCTTGAGCTGCTATACCGCTCTTGTTATCAGAAGCGACCTGCCCACAACAACACAAGGTGAGGCTTTGTCAACGTGTGTGAATGTTTTGACTTAAAACTTTGGTGACTGCAGGAATTAATTTTCTTGGTTCTTTCGGTAAAGTGACGTAGATATAAAATAAAATAAAAATAACATAATAAAAATGAATTAAATAAAATTGTAAATAAAGCAAAAAAACTCACGTCGTTTTGATCGCAACACAAGTGGTCTTTATTTAATGTAATTGTATTATCTGTTATTGTTATTTTCTATCTACGTAACTTTACCGAAATCAACAAGAATACGTGTGTCAATGTCTATCGGTCAAAGACGCTATACGGAGAGACGCGCAAACTCCAAATATACAGCAGGCGTCAGGGTCGGGATCGAACCCACGACTTCCTGTATACCAGGTGAGGTAGTTAACATCTCACCACGGAGAGAGACACGCACACTCCAGTTAGCCTCGGCTATGTTCGTTGATCCTCAATTACTTGGTGGAGTGAGGAAGCATTCATGCCAAGCAGATGAAGGTGGCCAGGCATGATTCTAGACACGCCACCGCCTGTTTACCCAGTGACATTGTACAGTTTGTGTTTGCAGTAACGTCTATTAACTCTGTTGAATACGGAGGTTATAGCGTAACAATAGTTTACTTTTGTTTTCCTCTGGAACTCTTTGTAAGAATGGAAACGGGAAGTTAACACAGCACACACATTCAGCTGAAGTCGGAACTGTTCATCCCAGCATTTAAGGACATCTGAGCCTGGATTCACACCTCTAAGTTGCGATTGAACGTTAATTTATGCATTTATGCATAACACAAATAGTATTATTTTAAACACCCTTTGCTATGTCAGCTGAATTTAGCTTTCATAAATATTCCTTTTGAAGCCAGACAGCTGAAATTGTGTGCTCGGAGTTTTGGGTGAACATTCATTTTGAAGATACGAGGGCTTCCAGACATGTTTATAACCATTTGCCCTCTCATTGTGTGCCATAACAGCCCGTGTGATGAATTTGGGACACTTTTCCACTATATCATGAATATATGAATAAGTATAGACGTGTAAGTCACGTGTTACTGTGTATATATGCTTTCCTCTGTGCCTCGATACTGACGTGTAGATTGTGTGGATATTCTTTTTTTATGTCTGCAGCTGACGCTTCCTCTGCAGAATTGGTCTGATGGAGCAAAGGCAGTCAGCGCAGCTCGGTACGACAAGTCAACAATGCGACCAGCGTGCATACGGCACGGACCGGACTGGAAATTTGACACGGCACCAGAGAACTCACACGGGAGAGAAACCCTTCAAATGTACTGTGTGTAACAAGGCATTTGCATGGCCATCAGTTTTTCAGAACCACCAGAGAACACACACGGGAGAGAAACCCTTCAGGTGCACGATGTGCGGGATGGCGTTTACACAGTCATGTAATCTTGTAACACACCAGAGAACACACACGGGAGAGAAACCCTTCAAGTGCAGTGTGTGTGGGAAGGCATTTTCACATTTATCTACTCTTAAAAAACACCAGAGAACACACACAGGAGAGAAACCCTTCAAGTGCAGTGTGTGTGGGAAGGCGTTTGCACGTTCATCTGCTCTTAAAAAACACCAGAGAACACACACGGGAGAGAAACCCTTCAAGTGCAGTGTGTGTGGGAAGGGATTTCCAAATTTATCTAATCTTCAAAGGCACCAGAGTACACACACGGGAGAGAAACCCTTCATGTGCAGTGTGTGTGGGAAGGGATTTCCAAATGTATCTAATCTTCAAAGACACCAGAGAACACACACGGGAGAGAAACCTTTCAACTGCAGTGTGTGTGGGAAGGCATTTTCAGATTCATATAATCTTCAAGGACACCAGAAAAGACACACGGGAGAGAAACCCTTCAAGTGCATTGTGTGTGGGAAGGCATTTTCACAGTCATCTGCTCTTAAAACACACCAGAGAACACGCACGGGAGAGAAACCCTGCAGGTGCACTGTGTGTGGGAAGACATTTTCAGATCCATCTGCTCTTAAAACACACCAGAGTACACACACGGGAGAGAAACCCTTCAAGTGCAGTGTGTGCGGGAAGGCATTTGCACATTCATCAAATCTTCAAGTACACCAGAGAACACAGAAGCATCAGAAGATCCACAAGGAGTGCAGTCTGAAATCAGCTTGTGAAAGTCAAAGTTCCGCAATGAGCCCATCCCTCATGAAACACGAACCAGAAGAAAATCCCAGCTTGGACACTTTTAAAGGTATCGAGGTGAAATGTGAAGAGGTGATGGTGAAATGTGAAGAAGTGATGGTGAAGAGGGAAGAAGTGATGGTGAAGAGCGAAGAAGTGAAGGTAAAATGTGAAGATGAAGATTCAAATCCAAAATGGGACCTTCACATCGATGGAGGCAATGTAAAGCAGGAGGAGAATTCTGACTGTGAGGCAGAGCGAGGCAACTCCCAGCAGTTTGTGGAAGTGGAGGTGTGGGTGGACTTCCTCCGAGACAATACAAAGTCAAGTGGAGACCCGGTAGATGTGTAAGCTTGAGATGATGTCGCTCCAATAGATGCACCTTTGTCAAAGGCCTTCAATGACAAGAACGTGAAGTTGGACACTCAGTTGCTAGGTTCAACCTGCAGAGTAAGGGCGGCCAGTCTTTGCGGACCTGTGGGTTGGGTAGATCTCTAACCAGGAGCGAGAGACAATAAGCTCCCAAGCATTCACTATGTTATAATAATTGCATTTACACGGTGCTTGCTTAATCGCCTCAGCAACTCGGAGTTTTGTGTCGTACCTCGTCTGAAACACTCGAAGAGCATCCCCAAGTAGCAGCTGCCCCTGTGCGGCACAAGGTGGTGGCCCTGCATCGGCCTGCATGTGGACAAGAGCCTGTCAGTAGGGGGCGATGATTGATGTGTCATCCTAGTTGTGTAGTTTGTAGGCAATCTTGATTCCAAGCTTTCGTGACTGCAGGAATCCACACTCTTGAGTTATTTCGGTAAAGTCACCACGTGGGTAGAAACATAACAGACCACGGCGTTTAGATCACAACACAAGCAATCGTCATCAGGTGGGACAACCACAGCAAGAAGAAGACGCTGAAGTAGTAGGCGCCTACTCCAGCAGTTTCTTCTTCTTGCTGCTGTGCTTGTCCCACCTGATGACGATTGCTTGTGTTGCCATCGAAACGCCGTCATCTATTATTTGTAGCGTATTTAGAATTTGCTACATTTTGACCCAGACGCCAGCATGCAATGGCCTACTCGTTTTGAATGATGCAACAATAGTACGGTGTACATACACTGTTAAGCAGACGGTGCGTATTTGTAAAATAACTTCTTGTTAATACGATGTAACGTGATGCAGTCAATTTCGCTGCAGTAATTCAATTTTGTTAATATGCCCGTCAATAATTTAGAATGAATACTTGTCTGATTGTGCGCGTGCATATAACATTTTGTCTGAGGGTCACACATTGAATAAGTGATGTTAGGACAAAGAGTGTATGTGTTTGGAAGTAACCTATACAGAGAACTCAGGTGAGACCCGTTGTTCTTGTGATGCAGGTCAAAGGGTACTTTTGTGTTTCACGAAGCGTCTGCTTCTGAAGCAACTCATTGTCTTTGAAATTGGTAGCACGCTCGGATCATTCATCAGTTACAAGTCACACCATTTAAAAGTTACACGTATAGGAGGAGGTACATTCTCTACAACACGAATTGTAGTTTTATCTTACGTGTTGACGTAGATTTTGTCTAGCTAGGACTAGAAATGCTCCTTGCTGATTGACGTCTGGATGTTCGTTACCTATCAGTTGAAGCAAACCCCACTGCTGTTGTTGAGACGCTGTGCACCAATAATGGTCCAACACATTGACGGCCTTCAGGCCAGGAAAGTCACAACATTTGCACACGAAGGACGCATTCACGCAAGTACCCCATGCTCCGTTTTGAAGCTTTAACATGAAACATCTTTGAATTGTGTTGTGTTTTGAATTAGATAATTTTATTTCCTCATTAAAAGCTTGTATCAATTTACATCTGGAAGACTTCATTGAAAAGGACATTTCGTGTGAATTTTCTCTCGTCATTAAGTGGATGGCCTTGCCGGGGGTTCGGTTCAATGCGGACAAAGTGTACACACACACACAGTGTACACACAGTGTAGACACACACACAGTGTACACACAATGTGCACACACACAGTGACAGTGACACAACAACAACCGCCATTCGCCACTAAGTGGTGGTGACGTCACGACGCTTGTGCCAGGCACAGTGACACACACAGTGTACACACACACAGTGTATACACAATAATGTCCACGTTGTTGCTGAGCTCACACACCCAAGGGAGGGAGCAATAGAAAATGAATCTAAATCAACTTAAACTCCAACTCTGTGACGTCACCACTCTGCATTACCTCATCGGCGTGAAACGCCAGGGTGAGGTGTACCTCGCTAGTGACGTCAGGTCACCAAGGTATTCACCCCTCGCCCGTCCACCGCGCGCTTGAGCATGACGTCCCCTCCGCCTGGGTCACTGCCGATATCGTTCCAGTGGCAATCCTTATTTGGGCAAAGCTACGCCCAGTGACTGGCGGCTCATTAACATAATGTATCCGTTAAAGCCGTCGCGAGTTTATTGTGACGGGTTCGGCGCTCACGCTCCCATCCCTCGCAGTTTGGGCCGGCCTCATTAACATAATTTATTCAGTTAGAGAGCCGCTTGTGGGAGGGAAGTGATGTCATACTACTTCCTGCTGTTGCGAGGCAACAGGAAGCTGCCGTGTGCGCGCTTGCACTGAAATCCGAGGTGAGAAATTCTCATCGTTGTGGTGGTGGTGGTTGTTGTTGTTTACCAAGGTAGAGCCTCGCTCTCTCTCTCTCTCGTAGGGATGTCAGTTGAGTAGCAGCGAGCATGGGAATCGATGTCCAGGTTGGAACTTTACAACGCGGGGCCTAGCCACGCGGGGCCTTGCCTCCTGCCCTCGCCTGATCGCGTTCACTTTAATTATCTCGCTTAAGTTTAATTTGTCTTCACCCGGCTCGCCACTTTGTAACTTTGTTTTATTGTAAATATTCACGCAGTTTTAATTTTTTTGTTAGCAGGCCAAGCCCGCTTGAGCTGCTATACCGCTCTTGTTATCAGAAGCGACCTGCCCACAACAACACAAGGTGAGGCTTTGTCAACGTGTGTGAATGTTTCGACTTAAAACTTTGGTGACTGCAGGAATTAATATTCTTGGTTCTTTCGGTAAAGTCACGTAGATAGAAAGTAAACTAAAAATGACAATAAAAATAAATAAATTGTAAATAAAGCAAAACAACTCACGTCGTTTTGATCGCAACACAAGTAATATTTATTTAATGTAATTGTATTATCTGTTATTGTTATTTTCTATCTTCGTAACTTTACCGAAAGAAACAAGAATACGTGTGTCAATGTCTATCGGTCAAAGACACTCAGCGGAGAGACGCGCAAACTCCAAATATACAGCAGGCGTCAGGGTCGGGATCGAACCCACGACTTCCTGTATACCAGGTGAGGTAGTTAACATCTCACCACGGAGAGACACACGCAAACTCCAGTTAGCCTCGGATATGTTCGTTGATCCTCAATTAATTACTTGGTTTAGTGAGGAAGCATTCATGCCAAGCAGATGAAGGTGGCCAGGCGTGATTCTAGACACGTCACCGCCTGTTTACCCAGTGACAGTGTACAGTTTGTGTTTGCAGTAACGTCTATTAACTCTGTTGAATATGGATGTTATATCATAGCAGTAGTTTACATTTGTTTTCCTCTGGAACTCTTTATAAGAATGGAAACAGGAGGTGAACACAGCACGCACATTCAGCTGAAGTCGGAACTGTTCATCCCAGCATTTAAGGACATCTGAGCCTGGATTCACACCTCTAAGTTGCGATTGAACGTTAATTTATGCATTTATGCATAACACAAATAGTATTGATTTCAACACCCTTTGCTATGTCTGCTGAATTTAGCTCTCATAAATATTCCTTTTGTAGCCAGACAGCTGAAATTGTGTGCTCGGAGTTTTTGGTGAACATTCATTTTGAAGATACGAGGGCTTCCAGGCATGTTTATAACCATTTGCCCTCTCATTGTGTGCCATAACAGCCCGTGTGATGAATTTGGGAAACGTTTTTACTACATCATGAATATATGAATATAAACGTGTAAGTCACATGTGACTATATATGCATTCCTCTGTGCCTCGATACTGATGTGTAGATGGTGTGGATATAATTTTATTCTGTCTGCAGCTGACGCTTCCTCCGCAGAATTGGTCTGATGGAGCAAATGCACTCAGCGCAGCTCGGTATGACAAGTCAACAATGCGACCAGCGTGCATACAGCACGGATCGGACTGGAAATTTGACACAGCACCAGAGAACTCACACAGGAGAGAAACCCTTCAAGTGCACTGTGTGTGACAAGGCATTTGCATGGCCATCAGTTCTTGAGACCCACCAGAGAACACACACAGGAGAGAAACCCTTCAAGTGCACTGTGTGTGGGAAGGCAATTTCACGGTCATCTGCTCTTAAAAGACACCAGATAACACACACGGGAGAGAAACCCTTCAAGTGCAGTGTGTGTGGGAAGGTATTTTCACGGTCATCTGCTCTTAAAAGACACCAGAGAACACACAGGAGAGAAACCCTTCAAGTGCAGTATGTGTGGGGAGGCATTTTCACAGTCATCTGTTCTTAAAACACACCAGAGAACACACACAGGAGAGAAACCCTTCAAGTGCACTGTGTGTGGGAAGGCGTTTGCACAGTCATCAAATCTTAAAGTACACCAGAAAACACACACAGGAGAGAAACCTTTCAGGTGCATTCTGTGCGGGATGGCGTTTGCAGTTTCATCAAATCTTCAAGTACACCAGAGAACACAGAAGCATCAGAATATCTGCAAGGAGTGGAGTCTGAAATCAGCTTGTGAAAGTCAAAGTTCCACAATGAGCCCATCCCTCATGATACAAGAACCCGAGGAAAATCCCAGCTTTGACATTGTAAAGGAACCGAGGTGAAATATGAAGAGGTGAAGGTGAAATGTGAAGAAGTGATGGTGAAGAGCAAAGAAGTGAAGGTAAAATGTGAAGATGAAGATTCAAATCCAAAACGGGACCTTCACATCGATGGAGGCAACGCGAAGCAGGAGAATTCTGACTGTGAGGCAGAGTGAGGCAACTCCCAGCAGTTTGTGGAAGTGGAGGTGTGGGTGGACTTCCTCCGAGACAATACAAAGTCAAGTGGAGACCCGGTAGATGTGTAAGCTTGAGACAATGTCGCTACAATAGATGCACCTTTGTCACAGGCCTTTAGTGACAAGAATGTGAAGTTGAACACTCAATTCCTAGGTTCAACCTGCAGAGTAAGAACGAGTGGCCAGTCTTTGTGGACCTGTGGGTTGGGGAGATCTCTGACCAGGAGTGAGAGCCAATACGCCCCCAAGCATTCGCTATGTTATAATAATTGCTTTTACACGGTGCTTGCTTAACCGCCTCGGCAACTCGGAGTTTTGTATCTCGTCTGAAACACTCGAAGAGCATTCCCAAGTAGCAGCTGCCCCTGTGTGGCACAGGGTGGTGGCCCTGCACCGGCCTGCATTTATTATTTTTTCCGCCTGAGGATGACCGCTTGTGTTACGATCGAAACGTCGTGCTCTATTATTATTTTGTCTACCGACGTGACTTTACTGAAAGAACCAAAGAGTATGTGAACAAGAGTCTGTCAGTAGGGGGCGATGATTGATGTTTCATCTCAGTTGTGTAATTTGTCGCTAATGTTTAGAATTCGCCAGCATGCAATGGCCTCGTTTTGAATGACACAGTAGCATGTTTTACATCCACTGTTAAGCAGACGGTGCATATTTTTTTTTCAAATAGCTTCTTAATCAGATGTTATCTGATGGAGTATATTTCACTGCAGTAATTACATTTTCCTAAAATGTCTGTCAATATTTCAGAATGAACACTTGTCTTATTTTGTGTGTACATGCATCACTTTATTTTTTTATAAGGGTCAAACATTGAATAAGTGATGTTAGGACAAAGTGTGTGTGTGTTGTGGAAGTAACCTGTACAGAGAACTCAGGTGAGACCCGTTGTTCTTGTGATACAGGTCAAAGGGTACTTTTGTGTTTCAGGAAGCATCTGGAGCAACTCATTGTCTTTGACATAGGAAGCACACTCGGATCATTCATTAGTTACAAGGCATACCACCTTAAAGTTACACGTAGAAGAGATACATTCTCTACAACACGAATTATAATTTTGTCTTACGTGTTGACGTAGATTTTGTCGAACTTGGACTAGAAATGCTCCTTGCTGATTAACGTCTGGATGTTCACAACCATGGCTTGAAGCAAGCCCCACTGCTGTTGAGACATTGTCCACCAAAACCGGTCCACAGTTGGCTTGCACACACAGTGTACACACACATAGTGTACACACACACAGTGTACACACACAGTGTACACACACACTGTACCCACAGTGTACACACACAGTGTACACACAGTGTACACAGTGTACACACAGTGTACACACACACATAGTGTACACACACACAGTGTACACACAGTGTACACACACACTGTACACACACAGTGTACACACAGTTTACACACACACAGTGTACACACACACAGTGTATACACAATAATGTCCACGTTGTTGTAGCTGGGCCCACGCACCCAAGGGAGGGAGCAATGTAAAATGAATCTAAATCAACTTAAACTCCAACCCCGCTCTGTGACGTCACCACTCAGCATTACTTCATCGGCGTGAAACGCCAGGGAGAGGTGTACCTCGCTAGTGACGTCATGTCACCAAGGTATTCACACTCCCCCAACCCCGTCCACGGCGCTCTTGAGCGTGACGTCACCTCCGCTTGGGTCACTGCCGATATCAATCCAGTGGCAATCCTTATTTGGGCAAAGGTAAGCCGAGTGACTGGCGGCTCATTAACATAATGTATCCATTGAAGCCGTCAAGAGTTTATTGCGACGGGTTTAGCAGCCACGCCCCCATCCCTCCACATATGGGCTGGCCTCATTAACATAATTTATTCAGTTACAGAGCTGCTCATTGTGGGAGGGGCGTGTCTCTTACCCCGGAAGTGACGTCATGTTACGTACTTACCCGCGTGATGTCGCGAGGTAACAGGAGGCTGCCGATCCGCGCTTGCACTGAAATCCGAGGTGAGAAATTCTCATGGTGGTCGTGGTGGTTGTTGTTTACCAAGGTAGAGTCTCTCTCTCTCAGGGATGTCAGTTGAGTAGCAGCGAGCATGGGAATCGATGTCCAGGTTGGAACTTTACAACGCGGGGCCTAGCCACGCGGGGCCTTGACTCCTGATTGCGTTCGCTTTAATAATCTCGCTTAAGTTTAATTTGTCTTCACCTGGCTCGCCACTTTGTAACTTTGTTTTATTGTAAATATTCACGCAGTTTTTATTTTCGTTCTTTTGTTACCAGGCCAAGCCCGCTTGAGCTGCTATACCGCTCTTGTTATCAGAAGCGACCTGCCCACAACAACACAAGGTGAGGCTTTGTCAACGTGTGTGAATGTTTTGACTTAAAACTTTTGTGACTGCAGGAATTAATATTCTTGGTTAAATTCGGTAAAGTCACGTAGATAGAAAATAAAATTAAAATAACAGATAATAAATTAAAAGAAAAATAAAAAAATTGAAAATGAAGCAAAAAACCCACGACGTTTCGATCGCAACACAAGTGGTCTTTATCTTATTAAATTTAATCTGTTATTTTTATTTTCTATCTACGTGACTTTACTGAAAGAACCAACAATACGTGCGTCAATTTCTATCGGTCAAAGACGCTAAGCGTGTGCCGCTGTTGACTCTGAATGTGTGGAGGGGAACACCTTCACCACGGGGAGAGAGAGACAGACACGGATATCCTCGGCTATGTTGATGATCCTCGATTCATTATTTGGTGGAGTGAGGCAGAATTAATGCTGAGCAGATGAAGGTGGCCAGGCATGGTGCTGGTCACACCACCACCTGTTTACTCATGGCAGTGTGTGACAGTGTCAAGTTTGTGTTTGCAGTAAAGTCTATTAACTCTGTTGAACACGGAGGTTATATCAAAACAATAGTTTATTTTTGTTTACCTCTGGAACTCTTTGTAAGAATGGAAACAGGAGGTGAACACAGCACACACATGCAGCTGAAGTCGGAACTGTTCATCCCAGCATTCAAGTACATATGAGCCTGGATTCACACCTCTAAGTTGCGATTGAACGTTAATTTATGCATTTCTGCATAACACAAATAGTATTGTTCTCAACACCCTTTGCTATGTCAGCTGAATTTAGCTTTCATAAATAATCCTTTTGTAGCCAGACAGCCGAAATTGTGTGCTCGGAGTTTTGAGTTAACATTCATCTTGATGATATGAAGGCTTCCAGGCATATTTATGACATTTCCCCTCTCATTGTGTGCCATAACAGCCCGTGGAGAGAAACCCTTCAGGTGCACTCTGTGCGTGAAGGCGTTTGCACCTTCATCAAATCTGATGAATTTGGGAAACTTTTTCACTACATCATGAATATATTAATAAGTATAGACGTGTAAGTCACGTGTGCATTCCTCTGTGCCTGACGTGTAGATGGTGTGGATATTCTTTTTTTATGTCTGCAGCTGACGCTTCCTCTGCAGAATTGGTCTGATGGAGCAAAGGCACTCAGCGCAGCTCGGTACGACAAGTCAACAATGCGACCAGCGTGCATACAGCACGGACCGGACTGGAAATCTGACAATTCACCAGAGAACTCACACAGGAGAGAAACCCTTCAAATGTACTGTGTGTAACAAGGCATTTGCATGGCCATAAGTTTTTCAGAACCACCAGAGAACACACACGGGAGTGAAACCCTTAAGGTGCACGATGTGCGGGATGGCGTTTACACAGTCATGTAATCTTGTAACACACCAGAGAACACACACGGGAGAGAAACCCTTCAAGTGCAGTGTTTGTGGGAAGACATTTTCAGGTTCATTTGTTCTTAAAACACACCAGAGAACACACACGGGAGAGACACCCTTCAAGTGCAGTGTGTGTGGGAAGACATTTTCATGGTCATCTGCTCTTAAAAAACACCAGAGAACACACACAGGAGAGAAACCCTTCAAGTGTACTCTGTGCGGAAAGGCGTTTTCAGATTCATGTCATCTTGTAACACACCAGAGAACACACACGGGAGAGAAACCCTTCAAGTGCAGTGTGTGTGGGAAGGCATTTGCACAGTCATCTGCTCTTGTAGAACACCAGAGAACACACACGGGAGAGAAACCCTTCAAGTGCAGTGTGTGCGTGAAAGCATTTGCACAGTCATCGGCGCTTGTAAAACACCAGAGAACACACACGGGAGAGAAACCCTTCAAGTGCAGTGTTTGTGGGAAGGCATTTTCATGGTCATCTGCTCTTAAAAAACACCAGAGAACACACACGGGAGAGAAACCTTTCAGGTGCACTCTGTGCGGGAAGGCGTTTGCACGTTCATCAAATCTTGAAGTACACCAGATAACACACACGAGAGAGAAACCCTTCAAGTGCAGTGTGTGCGTGAAGGCGTTTGCACATTCATCTGATCTTGTAAAACACCAGAGAACACACACAGGAGAGAAACCCTTCAAGTGCAGTGTGTGCGTGAAGGCGTTTGCACATTCATCTGCTCTTGTAGTACACCAGAGAACACACACGGGAGAGAAACCCTTCAAGTGTACTCTGTGCGGGAAGCCGTTTGCAGATTCATCAAATCTTCAAGTACACCAGAGAGCACAGAAGCATCAGAAAATCCACAAGGAGTGCAGTCTGAAATCAGCTTGTGAAAGTCAAAGTGCCGCAATGAACCCATCCCTCATGAAACACGAACCGGAAGAAAATCCCAGCTTGGACACTTTTAAAGGTATCGAGGTGAAATATGAAGAGGTGATGGTGAAATGTGAAGAAGTGATGAGCGAAGAAGTGAAGGTAAAATGTGAAGATGAAGATCCAAAATGGGACCTTCACATCGTGAAGCAGGAGGAGAATTCTGACTGAGGCAGAGTGAGGCAACTCCCAGCAGTTTGTGGAAGTGGAGGTGTATGTGAACTTGCTCATAGACAATACAAAGTCAAGTGGAGACCCAGTAGATGTGTAAGCCAGAGACGATGTTGCTTCAATAGATGCACCTTTGTCACAGGCCTTTAATGAGAAGAATGTGAAGTTGAACACTTTGTGGGCCCATGGGTTGGGTAGATCTTTAACCAGGAGCGAGAGACAATAAGCCCCCAAGCATTCACTATGTTATCATAATAATTGCTTTTACATGGTGCTTGCTTAACCGCCTCAGCAACTCGGAGTTTTGTGCCGTATCTCGTCTGAAACACTCGAAGAGCATCCCCAAGTAGCTGCCCCTGTGTGGCATAAGGTGGTGGCCCTGCACCGGCCTGCATGTGGACAAGAGCCTGTCCGTAGGGGGCGATGATTGATGTGTCATTTCAGTTGTGTAGTTTGTAGGTAATGTTTAGAATTTGCTAAATTTTCACTTAGACGCCAGCATGCAATGGCCTACTCGTTTTGAATGACACAATAGTATGTTTTACATACACTCTGAAGCAGACTGCAACTTTTTAAAAAAGTTTCTTGTTAATACGATGTAACGTGATGCAGTATATTTCACTGCAGTAATCCAATTTTGTTAATATGCCTGTCAATTTAGAATGTATACTTGTCTGGTTTTGTGCATACTTGTAACATTTGATCTGTAAGGGTCAAACATTGAATAAGTGATGTTAGGACAAAGTGCGTGTGTGTTTGAAAGTAACCTGTACGGAGAACTCAGGTGTGACCCGTTCTTGTGATACAGGTCAAACGGTGTTGTGTTCCACGAAGCATCTGGAGCAACTCATTGTCTTTGAAATAGGTGGCACACTCGGATCATTCATCAGTTACAAGGCATACCACTTAAAAGTTACACGTATAGGAGGAGGTACATTCTCTACAACACGAATTGTAGTTTTGTCTTACGTGGTGAGGCCACGTGATGTGTCGAAGGCTCTCTGCCAGCTCAGGACAGACCCAAGTTGCCATGTGCTCAATAAGATGACTGACAGAGGCACCACTGCACCGACTTGGTGTGGCCGACGCTCCGCTCGTTGTCGTGAGCGTCGCTCATCCGCCCTCCGTTGTTACTGGAGGGCGACTGCCTCCAACTGCCCAGCAACGTGCTTCACGAGCCTCCTCCACAGAGGCCGATCTTGACACCGCTGGTACCAGTCATCGGCAAGCCCACTCAGCTCCACATCCTTCTTGTACAGCATCAGTCCATACATCTTTAAGAGGGTTATCGAAATGCCATGCTACAGACAGATGGGCAGATATGAACGAACAGAGCTAATGCATTAACATCTCAACCTTGGTTGGAAAGCGTTAAAAAGGAATGTCTTATTTGACCTGAACTGCATATTGATTGATTTGAGTTAAGGACAATAAAAAAACTAATACAGAGATCGTGCACTCACATCAGTCTGGGTTAGCGCGTGAGAGGACCTCCTGTAATACTATGATCTTACCAGATACGGAGACAAATTGGCATTAATGCAGATTTGAGGCTATGCGGATGGCTTTGAACCCAAAGCACCCTTCAATGGTAATGCACATAATAGAGACATGCTTTGTTCACTTTTCTAAACCCATGCTTTTAAAATAATCTCAAGCAATTTTCTCTGCCAGTCATTGCCTGATCTTATTGCACACAAACACTCACACACTCACACACACACACAAAGATCCCCCGTACAGCCTTCAACAGACTGCTGGGGCAAGTGCTGTTAGCGAGCACCTATGAAGGATTGCACGGCACACGAGGGGGTGGGTAGCCAGCACCGCGCCCGGCCGCCTTTGTATCCCGAGTGGTGATGCTCACATCACACTGGGTACTCATTTTTAGGCTGAGTCGACCTAGGGAAGGCCCAGGACCGGTTCAGATAATCATCACTGGCGGTGTTGGCCGTGAGCGGGAAACGACTCCGGGTCTCTGGGTTCGTAGCGCAGCGTAGCGCTAACCGCTGCCCTACCGCTCGTACAAAGATACGTTTAAACACGCGCACGTAAATACACATTCTGTTTGACTAACACTTCTTTCAAACCGTACATAGCCAAACATTTCCGTTGTTGAGTTTCTGGATAATGTTTTGGAATTACCACAATTTTGACCGTGACACCAACATGCAATGACCTGTGCGTTGTGAGTGACACAATACTCTGTTTTACATCCGCCGTGAAGCAGAACAGCGCATATTGTGGTGAATGTTACTGGGGTGGCCAGGTGTGCCTGTCGGATTTGAACTTTGAACCTCTGCAACAAATAGAGAATGCGCTACCATATTCCTGGTTCTTTCGGTAAAGTCACGTAGATAGAATACAAAAAATAAACAAAATAAAATAAAAATAAAATTTTTAAAATACGAATAAATAAAAATAATAAAAAAATTAAAATAAATTGATGATAAGATGCCATGGGTCGACTGACTCAGATGACTGGCTAATACACCACCTTTGCCCCCCACTACCCACACACACACAGTGTGTATGTACACACTGTATGTGTACGTACACACATACAGTGTGTACATACACACACACAGTGTGTGTATGTACACACACAATGTCCACGTTGTTGCTGCGTTCACGCACCCAAGGGAGGGGGCAATGGAAAATGAAGCTAAATCAACTTAAACTCCATCCCCGCTCTGCGACGTCACCACTCAGCATGACCTCATCGGCATGAAGTGCCATCGGGAGGTGTACTTTGCTAGCGACGTCATGTCACCAAGGTATTCACACTGCCAACCCCGTCCACAGCGCTCTTGAGCGTGACGTCACCTCCGCTTGGGTCACTGCCGATGTCAATCCAGTGCCAATCCTTATTTGGGCAAAGCTACGCCCAGTGACTGGCGGTTCATTAACATAATGTGTCCGTTGAAGCCGTCGAGTTCAGCAGCCACGCCCCATCCCTCGACATATGGCCAGTTTACATTAACATAATCTATTCAGTTGCCGAGCCGCTTATTATGGGAGGGGCGTGTCTCTTACCCCGGAAGTGATGTCATGTTACCTGCTTACATGCAGTCAATTTCGCTGCAGTAATCAATGTTAATTAGAATTAATACTTGTCTGATTGTGCGCGTACATGTAACATTTTGTCTGAGGGTCACACATTGAATAAGTGATGTTAGGACAAAGTGTGTGTGTGTGTTTGGAAGTAACCTGTACAGAGAACTCAGGTGAGACCCGTTGTTCTTGTGATACAGGTCAAAGGGTACTTTTGTGTTTCACGAAGCGTCTGCCTCTGGAGCAAGTCATCGTCTTTGAAATAGGGAGCACGCTCGGATCATTCATCAGTTACAAGGCATACCACTTGAAAGTTACACGTATAGGAGGAGGTACATTCTCTACAACACGAATTGTAGTTTTGTCTTACGTGTTGACGTAGAGTTTGTCTAACTGGGACTAGAAATGCTCCTTGCTGATTGACGTCTGGATGTTCGTACCTATCGGTTGAAGCAAACCCCACTGCTGTTGGGGTCCAACACATTGACAGCCTTCAGGCCAGGAAAGTCACAACATTTGCACACGAAGGACGCATTCACGCAAGTACCCCATGCTCCATTTTGAAGTTTTAAAATGAAGCATCTTTGAATTGTGTTGTGTTTTGAATTGGATGAGTTTATTTCTTCATTAAAAGCTTGTATCAATTTACATCTGGAAGACTTCATTGAAAAGGACATTTCGTGTGAATTTTCTCTCGTCATTAAGTAGATGGCCTTGCCGGGGGTTCGGACACAAAGAGTGTACACAAACAGTGTACACACACAGTGTACACACACACAGTGTACACACACAATGTATACACACTGTACACACACACACTGTACACACACACAGTGTACACACACACAGTGTGCACACACAGTGTACACACAGTTTATACACAGTGTATACACAATGTACACACACACAGTGTACACAGACAGTGTACACACACACAGTGTATACACAGTGTACACACACAGTGACACACAAAGACAAAGATCCCCCGTGTAGCCTTAACAGACTGTAGGGGCAAGTTCTGTTAGCGAGCACCTATGAAGGCCGGAACGGTACACGAGGGGGTGGGTGGCCAGCACCACGCCCGACCGCCTTTGTCTCCCTAGTGGCGATATTTACACACCGCACCAGGTACTCAGTGACACACAGTGACACACACAGTGTATACACATAGTGTACACACACACACGGTGTATACACAATAATGTCCACGTTGCTGAGCTCACACACCCAAGGGAGGGAGCAATGGAAAATGAATCTAAATCAACTTAAACTCCAACTCTGTGACGTCACCACCCAGCATTACCTCATCGGCGTGAAACGCCAGGGGGAGGTGTACCTCGCTAGTGACATCATGTCACCAAGGTATTCACCCCTCCCCCGTCCACCGCGCTCTTGAGCGTGACGTCACCTCCGCCTGGGTCACTGCCGATATCGTTCCAGTGCCAATCCTAATTTGGGCAAAGCTACGCCCAGTGACTGGTGGCTCATTAACATAATGTGTCCGTTAAAGCCGTCGCGAGTTTATTGCGACGGGTTCAGCGCCCACACCCCCATCCCTCCACATATGGGCCGTGCTCATTAACATAATTTATTCAGTTACAGAGCAGCTCTTGGGAGGAAAGTGACGTCATACTACTTTCTGCTGTCAGTAACAGGAAGCTGCCGTGTGCGCGCTTGCACTGAAATCCGAGGTGAGAAATTCTCATAGTTGTGGTGGTGGTCGTTGTGGTGGTGGTGGTTGTTGTTGTTTACCAAGGTAGAGCCTCTCTCTGTCGTAGGGATGTCAGTTGAGTAGCAGCGAGCATGGGAATCGATGTCCAGGTTGGAACTTTACAACGCGGGGCCTAGCCACGCGAGGCCTTGCCTCCTGCCCTCGCCTGATTGCATTCACTTTAATTATCTCGCTTAAGTTTAATTTGTCTTCACCCGGCTCGCCACTTTGTAACTTTGTTTTATTGCAAATATTCACGCAGTTTTTATTTTCTTTTGTTAGCAGGCCAAGCCCGCTTGAGCTGCTATACCGCTCTTGTTATTAGAAGCGACCTGCCCACAACAACACAAGGTGAGGCTTTGTCAACGTGTGTGAATGTTTTGACTTAAAACTTTGGTGACTGCAGGAATTAATATTCTTGGTTCTTTCGGTAAAGTCACGTAGATAGAAAATTAAATTAAAATAACAGGTAATAATTTTTCTTTTTTTAAATGAAGCAATACACCCCACAACGTTTCTATGGCAACATTAATGTTGAAGATGCGAGGCCTTACAGGAATATTTATGACATTTGCCCTCTCATTGCGTGCCATGACAGTGCTGTTTGCACAGTCACACATAGTCACTGTAAGATGATTTTCTTGGTCGTGTTTTTGTTTTTTTGCTTGTTGTGGTTGCACCCGATTCAAGAGCCGAATGGCTCACGGGACTCTAACCAAAATAAATCAAACTGAAAATCAAAAAACTGAAACCGCGTGATGAATTTGGGAAAGTTTTTCACTGCATCTCCAAATATATATAAAAGGCAAAGTTGTGATTGTGTGTGTTGTCTGTTCAAAATGTTTAGCGTACTTCCCGACATGCAACAAACTGGAAATTTACCATGTGGGTACTTTCCAGACTGTACACCGTGCAAACATTATACAAATACACTTTTGTGTTTTTTGGGGGGGGGGAGGGGAGCTCAATAATTTATAGATTTTTTGCACGGCAAGTGAGCTGTGACGTCAAATCTGTCACGTGACCCTCGCATGTGGAAGCGTCACGCATTGTAGTGTAGCGGTTAGCGTTGTCTGTGTGTGTGTCTGTGTGTGTGTGTCTGTGTGTGTGTGTCCGGCAAAACAACCCCCTACCTCCTCGCGGTGCCGGACGGGCAACTCTGTCGTGGACAGTGCTGTGGGGGGAGATCCAATTTTGATTGGCTCCTCCCCTCATGGCATATGTGTCCACCACAGGGGCTAAACGGGGGCTCTGGACGGGTGCGAGGGGCTGGTAACCCCTCCACCTTCAATTAATTACCACGAAACCACGAATTAAACTGAAATATGTAACTAATAAGCTTGTGCCGGAGGCCCCGGGGGGCCAGGCGTCTATGACGTCTCCTGGCCAAACCCCAATTGGCGGAGCCAGGAGATTGAATACCTACCCTCGGGGCTACTCCAGAAACAACGAAAAGCCACTACGGGTGGCCACGTGGAATGTTCGAACGCTCACTGCAGAGGAGAGGCTGCCACTCCTCTGTCGGGAGCTGGACCGGTACCGCCTGGATCTATGCGGCATTCAGGAGGTCCGGTGGACCGGCTCTGGCTCCTGCCACCATGAGGGGTGGACAGTCCTCTACTCGGGGCAGCAGACTGCCAAACAACAGGTTGTGGGTCTTCTTTTGAACAAAAGAATGAAGAGGGCGTGGGAGCGTGGCGGTGAGGTGTGGGAAGCTGTAAGCCCCAGGCTACTTTGGGCTCGCCTTCCCATCAACCGGAGGCGAGGAATGGTGGTCGTGGTTACTTATGCCCCCACCGAAGATGAACATCCGTGGAGGGATGCAGGCAAAGCCGATGAGTCAGATGCCTTCTATGACCTGTCACAGGTGCTGGCTAAAGTGGCCCCTCGGGATAGAGTCATCATGTTGGGTGACTTCAATGCCCGAGTTGGTCATGATACTGGCACCTGGTCTGGAGTGATTGGAGGGCATGGGCCAGATCAGCTCAATAACAACGGTAGGAGGCTGCTAGATTTTTGTGCAGCCCATGGGCTTGTAATTACCAACACGCTGTTCCGGCATCGGCGCATCCACACAACATCATGGATGCATGCCGGGTCCAAGCAAGAACATCTGCTGGACTACATAGTGACGGACCAGCGAATGCGAGGCCATGTCCTTGACACCAGGACCTACCGTGGAGCTGATCTGCCCTCTGACCATCGACTAGTCATCTGTAAGATGCGCCTGCCATTCTTCCACTCCGGTGGTGGGTGTACACCCTGGACCCCATTCCAACATAAAGTGGCCTGGTCTCAGTTATCTGATGAAAGTTGCAAGCGAGAATTTCATCATCGCTTGCGGCTGGGATTGGCATCGTCCCCGACTCCTCCTGATGTCGAGGGTAAATGGGCGAGGTTTAGGACTGTGACTCATGCAGCTGCAATGGCTGCTTTGGGTACGCGGTCCAGACCTCCCCAGAGACCCTGGCTGACAGAGGAGGTGTTTAGGATGGTTGAGAAAAAGCGACAGGCCCACTGTCATCGGCTACAGAATCCCACGTCAGAGAATGAGGAGGCTTACCGCAGCCTTCGCTCGGAGGTTCGGAGAGCCGTGAGGCGCTGCAAGGATGGGTGGTGGTCGCGGGTTGCTGAGGAGATGGAGTCTGCCTCAGTGGCCCGTGATCACAAATCTCTATTTAACTCCATCAAAAAAGTAACCTGCAGCGCCACACCTATTGCCATCATTAGGGGAAAAAACGGTGATCCAATCTCCGACCCCCAGGAACAGGTTCGCAGATTTGCTGAGCATTTCTGTGAGGTCCTGGGGGAGGGAAAATCCTTCAGCCAGGAAAACATCGTGGCACAAAGTGAGGATGACCCTGCTGAGGCTGCGGTGCCTCAAATATTGGAAGAAGTCACCCCCCTGTGAGTGGCTGGCTGCGGTGCCATCTGCTGAGGAAGTATTGAAGGCGATCAGGAGTCTGAGACCAGGAAAGGCAGCGGGCAGAGATGATCTCTCAAACGAAATGCTGAGGGAGGGTGGCGTTTGTGCACAGACTGCCCTCTATGACATCATAACAACAGTCTGGACCACTGGACGGGTTCCGCAGGATTGGAAGGATGCCCTGGTGGTCCCCCTTTTTAAGAAGGGTGACCGCACAGACTGTAACAACTACAGGGGCATCTCACTCCTCAGTGTGCTGGGAAAGGTCCTGGTAAGGATTATTCAGCATCGCCTTGCCAGGCACGCTGAGGAGAGGCTTGCGGAGCCCCAATGCGGTTTCAGGAAAGGGCGGTCCTGCACAGATGCCATATTTTCTGTCCATCTGCTACAGCAGAGGTGTAGGGAATTCCAACAAGACCTACATCTCTGCTTTATTGACCTGGTCAAGGCCTATGATACTATCAGTAGGCCTGGGCTCTGGGTCGTTCTTCGTGCTTTTGGAGTACCTGACCCTCTGCTCACGATCATTAAGGACCTTCATGATGGTGAGCGGGCCCGGGTAAAACTGCGTGGCCGGGAGTCAGAGCCATTCCCTGTACACCTTGGGGTGCGACAGGGATGTCCTCTAGCTCCCACATTATTTAACATCTATTTTGACCACGTAGTTCGTGAAGCCTTCAATAGCTGTACCGGGGGAATCTCCATATGGTACAGATATAATGGGAGACTAATCGATGCCCGGGTGCGGTCAAGGGATGGCTCCCTGTTGCTCAACCACGTTATGTATGCTGATGATTTTGTAATAGCTGCTCAGTCAGAGGAGGAGTTGGAGACGCTGCTGCTGAGACTGGAGCGTGCCACTAAGAGGTGGGGCCTTACCATCAGCCCCACCAAAACTAAGCACCTGCCTGGGTATTTTGTACCATCGGACACTCCACCCCCACAACTCCCAATCGGTGATGGGGCAGTTGTGGAGAGAGTGGAGAGTTTCCCATACCTGGGCAGTGTGCTTATGACTGGCTCCAGTTTAACAGCAGAGGTCTCACTCCGAATCAGTCGAGCGGCAATATCTTTTCATCGGTTGCGTAACGCTGTGTGGAAGCTACCTGGTCTGTCGCTCCGCACTAAGCTTCAGGTCTTCTCGGCCACGGTCATTCCCTCCCTTCTCTACGCTTGCGAAACGTGGACCCCCCTAATGGAACATCTTCGCCGGTTAGAAACATTTAGGCTGGCCTGCCTACGATCCATCCTGGGTTTAACCAGACTGGATTGTGTGAGGAGCTCACAAATCCTTGAAAGATCTGGGCAGGGTCCCATCGGTGAGCTCCTCCGGCAGGCAAGGCTGCGATGGCTGGGTCATGTAGCCCGCATGCACAGCCACCGCATGCCGAAACAGCTTTTGTTTGGCCGGATTGAGGGGGCTAGGCGGGCGCGGCACGGGCTAGAGAAGAGATGGAGTGATGTGGTACAGGAGGACGTGGAGCTGAGTGGACTCGCCGATGATTGGTACCAGCGGTGCCAAGATCGGCCTCTGTGGAGGAGGCTCGTGAAGGATGCTACTGGGCAGTTGGAGGCAGTCGCCCTCCAACAACAACGGAGGGCGGAGGAGCGACGCTCAGAACAACGAGCGAAGCGCCGGGTGGCGAAAGCACAGCAGGTTGGCACAGTAGGGGGCACAGGTGGTGCATCAGCCAGTCATCTCAGTCAGTCGACCCATGGCACCTGGGTCTGCCCCGTGACCTCCTGCCAGCGGGCGTTCGACACTTCACGTGGCCTCAGGGTGCACATAGCCTGGCACAAGCGTCGTGGTGACGTCACCGCCACTTAGTGGCGAATGGCGGTTGTTGTTGTTGTCTGTGTGTGTCTGTGTGTGTGTATCTGTGTCTGTGTGTGTGTCTGTTTGTGTGTGTGTCTGTGTGTGTGTATCTGTGTGTGTCTGTGTGTGTGTCTGTGTGTGTGTGTGTGGAAGCGTAATGCATTGTAGTGTATCGGTTAGCGCTACGCTACGAACCCGGCGACCCGAGTTTGATTCCCGTTCACGGCCACCACCAGTGATGATTATTTGAACCGCTTCTGGGCCTCCCCTAGGTCGAATCAGCCTCAAACGAGTAACTGTTGTGGTGTGAACATCGCCACTGGGGAGACAAAGGCGACCGGACGTGGGGATCCAAGTCCCGGGCGAAGCCGGGTAGTACAGCTAGTCATGAATATATGAATGAATATAGACGTGTAAGTCACGTGTGACTGTATATATTAATTCCTCCATGGCTCGATACTGACGTGTAGATGGTGTGGATATTCTTATTTTCTGTCTGCAGCTGAGGCTGGTCTGATGGAGCAAAGGCCCTCAGCACAGCAGCTCGGTACGACAAGTCAACAATGCGACCGGCGTGCATACAGCACGGATCGGACTGGAAATTTGACACAGCACCAGAGAACTCACACAGGAGAGAAACCCTTTAAGTGCACTGTGTGTGACAAAGCATTTGCATGGCCATCAGTTCTTGAGACCCACCAGAGAACACACACGGGAGAGAAACCCTTCAGGTGCACTGTGTGTGGGAAGGCATTTTCACAGTCATCTGCTCTTAAAGTACACCAGAGAACACACACGGGAGAGAAACCTTTCAAGTGCAGTGTGTGTGGGAAGGCATTTTCAGATTCATCTACTCTTCAAAGACACCAGAGAATACACACGGGAGAGAAACCCTTCAAGTGCAGTGTGTGTGGGAAGGCATTTTCAGATTCATCTCATCTTCAGAGACACCAGAGAACACACACGGGCGAGAAACCCTTCAAGTGCAGTGTGTGTGGGAAGACATTTTCAGATTCATTTGCTCTTAAAACACACCAGAGAACACACACGGGAGAGAAACCCTTCAAGTGCAGTGTGTGTGGGTAGGCATTTTCAGATTCATCTCATCTTCAAAGACACCAGAGAACACACACGGGCGAGAAACCCTTCAAGTGCAGTGTGTGTGGGAAGACATTTTCAGATTCATTTGCTCTTAAAACACACCAGAGAACACACACGGGAGAGAAACCCTTCAGGTGCAGTGTGTGTGGGAAGACATTTTCAGATTCATCTGCTCTTAAAACACACCAGAGAACACACACCGGAGAGAAACCCTTCAAGTGCACTGTGTGTGGGAAGACATTTTCAGATTCATCTACTCTTAAAAAACACCAGAGAACACACACGGGAGAGAACCCGTTCAAGTGCAGTGTGTGTGGGAAGGCATTTTCAGATTCATTTCATCTTCAAAGACACCAGAGAACACACACGGGAGAGAAACCCTTCAAGTGCAGTATGTGTGGGGAGACATTTTCAGATTCATTTGCCCCTGAAACACACCAGAGAACACACACCGGAGAGAAACCCTTCAAGTGCAGTGTGTGTGGAAAGGCATTTTCACAGTCATTTGCTCTTAAAAAACACCAGAGAACACACACGGGAGAGAAACCCTTCAAATGCCCTGTGTGTGGGAAGACTTTTTCAGATTCATCTACTCTTAAAACACACCAGAGAACACACACGGGAGAGAAACCCTTCAGGTGCAGTGTGTGTGGGAGGACATTTTCAGATTCATCTACTCTTAAAAAACACCAGAGAACACACACGGGAGAGAAACCCTTCAAGTGCACTGTGTGTGGGAAGACATTTTCAGATTCATCTACTCTTCAAAGACACCAGAGAACACACACGGGAGAGAAACCCTTCAAGTGCAGTGTGTGTGGGAGGACATTTTCAGATTCATCTACTCTTAAAAAACACCAGAGAACACACACGGGAGAGAAACCCTCCAGGTGCAGTGTGTGTCGGAAGACATTTTCAGGTTCATTTGCTCTAAAAACACACCAGAGAACACACACGGGAGAGAAACCCTTCAAGTGCAGTGTGTGTGGGAAGGCATTTTCAGATTCGTCTCATCTTCAAAGACACCAGAGAACACACACGGGAGAGAAACCCTTCAAATGCACTGTGTGTGGGAAGACATTTTCAGATTCATCTGCTCTTAAAACACACCAGAGAACACACACGGGAGAGAAACCCTTCAAGTGCAGTGTGTCTGGGAAGGCATTTGCAAATTCATCAAATCTTCAAGTACACCAGAGAACACAAAAGCATCAGAAGATCCACAAGGAGTGGAGTCTGAAATCGGTTTGTGAAAGTCAAAGTGCCGCAATGAGCCCATCCCTCATGAAACACGAACCGGAAGAAAATCCCAGCTTGGACACTTTTAAAGGTATCGAGGTGAAATATGAAGAGGTGATGGTGAAGAGGGAAGAAGTGAAGGTAAAATGTGAAGATGAAGATTCAACTCCAAAATGGGACCTTCACATCGATGGAGGCAACGTGAAGCATGAGGAGAATTCTGACTGAGGCAGAGCGAGGCAACTCCCAGCAGTTTGTGGAAGTGGAGGTGTGGGTGGACTTGCTCCTAGACAATACAAAGTCAAGTGGAGACCCGGTAGATGTGTAAGCTTGAGATGATGTCGCTCCAATAGATGCACCTTTGTCATAGGCCTTTAATGACAAGAACGTGAAGTTGGACACTTTGTGGGCCCGTGGGTTGGGTAGATCTGTAACCAGGAGCGAGAGACAATAAGCTCCCAAGCATTCACTATGTTATAATAATAATTGCATTTACACGGTGCTTCCTTAACCGCCTCAGCAACTCGGAGTTTTGTGTCGTACCTCGTTTGAAACACTCGAGCATCCCCAAGTAGCAGCTGCCCCTGTGTGGCACAAGGTGGTGGCCCTGCACCAGCCTGCATGTCGACAAGAACCTATCAGTAGGGGGCGATGATTGATGCGTCATCTCAGTTGTGTAGTTTGTAGGTAATCTTGATTCGAAGCTTTCGTGGCTGCAGGAATCCACACTCTTGAGTTCTTTCGGTAAAGTCACCACGTGGGTAGAAACATAACAGATCACGGCGTTTAGATCACAACACAAGCAATCGTCATCAGGTGGGACAACCACAGCAAGAGAAACTGCTGAAGTAGTAGGCGCCTACTCCAGCAGTTTCTTATTATTGCTGCTGTGCTTGTCCCACCTGATGATGATTGCTTGTGTTGCCATCGAAGTGCCGTGATCTATTATTTGTAGCGTAATGTTTAGAATTTGATACATTTTGACCAAGACGCCAGCATGCAACGGCCTACTCATTTTGAATGACGCAACAATAGTACGGTGTACATACACTTTTGATTTAAAGCTTTCGTGACTGCAGGGATTCATATTCTTCGTTCTTTTGGTAAAGCCACGTAGAAGGGAAACAATAAAATAATAAAAATATAAAACAACAGAATTCTCACGACGTTTCGACTGCAGTGAGAATTTTGTTTTATATTTTGATTATTTTATTGTTTCCCTTCTACGTGACTTTACCGAAAGAACCAAGAATATGTACATACACTGTTAAGCAGACGGTGCGCATTTTTAAAAATAGCTTCTTGTTCATACGATGTAACCTGATGCAGGATATTTCACTGCAGTAATTAAATTTTGTTAATATGCTTGTCAATAATTAAGAATGAATACTTGTCTGATTGTGCGTGTACATGTAACATTTTTCTATGAGTGTCAAACATTGATTAAGTGTTCAAATCTAGATTAAGTGATGTTAGGACAAAGTGTGTGTGTGTGTTTGGAAGTAACCTGTACAGATCACTCGGGTGAGACCCGTTGTTCTTGTGATACAGGTCAAAGGGTACTTTTGTGTTTCACGAAGTGTCTGCCTCTCGAGCAACTCATCGTCTTTGAAATAGGGAGCACGCTCGGATCATTCATCAGTTACAAGGCATACCACTTGAAAGTTACACGTATAGGAGGAGGTACATTCCCTACAACACGAATTGTAGTTTTGTCTTACGTGTTGACGTAGATTTTGTCTAACTGGGACTAGAAATGCTCTTTGCTGATTAACGTCTGGATGTTCGGACCTATCGGTTGAAGCAAACCCCACTGCTATTGTTGAGACGCTGTGCACCAATAATGGTCCAACACATTGACGGCCTTCAGGCCAGGAAAGTCACAACATTTGCACACGAAGGACGCATTCACGCAAGTACCCCATGCTCCGTTTTGAAGTTTTAAAATGAAACATCTTCGAATTGTGTTGTTTTGAATTAGATGATTTTATTTACTCATTAAAAGCTTGTATCAATTTACATCTGGAAGACTTCATTGAAAAGTACATTTCGTGTGAATTTTCTCTCGTCATTAAGTAAATGGCCTTGCCGGGGGTTAGGTTCAATGTGGACACAAACAGGGTACATACACAGTGTATACACACAGTGTATACACAGTGTACACACACAGTGACACACACAGTGTACACACACAGTGACACACAGTGACACAGTGTACACACACACAGTGTACACACTCAGTGACACACACTGACACAGTGACACAACAACAACCGCCATTCGCCACTAAGTGGCGGTGACGTCACCACGACGCTTGTGCCAGGCACAGTGACACACACACAGTGACACAGTGACACACACAGCGACACACAGTGACACAGTGTATACACAGAGTGTACACACAGTGACAGTGTATACACAGTGTACACACACACACAGTGTACACACACAGTGACAGTGACACAGTGACACACATAGTGTGCACACACAGTGACACACACACAGTGACACACAGTGTACACACACAGTGTACACACAGTGACACAGTGACATACACAGTGACACAGTGACGTAACAACCGCCATTCGCCACTAAGTGGTGGTGACGTCACCACGACGCTTGTGCCAGGCACAGTGACACACACACAGTGACAGTGACACACACAGCTACACACAGTGACACACAGTGACACACACAGTGTATACACACAGTGTACACACGCACAGTGTACACACAGTGTATACACACGCAGTGTATACACAGTGACACACAGTGTACACACACACAGTGTACACACACAATGTATATACGTACACACAGTGTACACACACTGTACACACACAGTGTACACACACAGTGTACACACACAGTGACACACACAGTGACACAGTGTACACACACATAGTGTACACACACACAGTGTACACACACACAGTGTACACACAGTGTATACACAATAATGTCCACGTTGCTGAGCCCACGCACCCAAGGGAGGGAGCAATGGAAAATGAATCTAAATCAACTTAAACTCCAACCCTGTGACGTCACCACTCTGCATTACCTCATCGGCGTGAAACGCCAGGGGGAGGTGTACCTCGCTAGTGACGTCATGTCACCAAGGTATTCACCCCAACCCCGCCCACCGCGCTCTTGAGCGTGACGTCACCGCTTGGGTCACTGTCGATATCGTTCCAGTGGCAATCCTTATTTGGGCAAAGCTACGCCCAGTACTCTTTGGTTCTATTGGGTAAATTCTAGATTTAAAGCTTTCGTGACTGCTAGGATCCATACTCTTTGGTTCTATTGGGTAAAGTCACGTAGGTGAAAATAAAATAAAAAAATTAACAAAAAATCACGACGTTTCGGCCACAACACAAGTGGCCTTCATCAGGTGAAGGGACGAGACTGTCTGGAGGACAGCGCTGGAGTGGAAGAAGCCACGCTTAGATCACGACCTTTAAGCTGTGTGAGAAGAAAAAGACCAATCGCCTTGACAAAGGAATTAGCATATAATTTGGCATTGAAATGGCTCATTGAAATAGCTAAGTTAAAGTATACACATCCGCAGAGGTACCCCTTGATAAAGGAATTAGCATCGAATTTAGCATTGAAATAGCTGAGTGATTAGCTTGTAACTGGTCACAGAAATAGCTATGTTAAAGTCAGAGCATATACATTCAACGAGGCACCTAGTACTCATCACGCCCAGTGACTGGCGGCTCATTAACATAATGTGTCCGTTAAAGCCGTCGCGAGTTTATTGCGACGGGTTCAGCGCTCACGCCCCTGTCCCTCCACTATGGGCCGGCCTCATTAACATAATTTATTCAGTTGTAGAGCCGCTCTTGGGAGGGAAGTGACGTCATACTACTTCCTGCTGTCGCGAGGTAACAGGAAGTTGCCGTTTGTGCGCTTGCACTGAAATCCGAGATGAGAAATTCTCAGCGTTGTGGTGGTTGTGGTGGTGGTGGTTGTTGTTGTTTACCAAGGTAGAGCCTCTCTCTCTCGTAGGGATGTCAATTGAGTAGCAACGAGCATGGGAATCGATGTCCAGGTTGGAACTTTACAACGCGGGGCCTAGCCACGCGGGGCCTTGCCTCCTGCCCTCGCCTGATTGCATTTACTTTAATTATCTCGCTTAAGTTTAATTTGTCTTCACCCGGCTCGCCACTTTGTAACTTTGTTTTATTGTAAATATTCACGCAGTTTTTATTTTCGTTCTTTTGTTACCAGGCCAAGCCCGCTTGAGCTGCTATACCGCTCTTGTTATCAGAAGCGACCTGCCCACAACAACACAAGGTGAGGCTTTGTCAACGTGTGTGAATGTTTTGACTTAAAACTTTGGTGACTGCAGGAATTAATATTCTTGGTTCTTTCGGTAAAGTCACGTAGATAGAAAATAAAATTAAAATAACAATAAAATAAAAAATTGAAAATAAAGCAAAAAACCCACGACGTTTCGATCGCAACACAAGTGGTCTTTATCTTATTGAATTTAATCTGTTATTTTTATTTTCTATCTATGTGACTTTACTGAAAGAACCAACAATACGTGTGTCAATGTGTCTATCGGTCAAAGACGCTAAGCGCGTGCCGCTGTTGACTCTGAATGTGTGGAGGGGAACACTTCACCACGGGGAGAGAGAGAGAGAGAGACACGGATAGCCTCGGCTATGTTGATGATCCTCGATTCATTACTTGGTGGAGTGAGGAAGAATTAATGCTGAGCAGATGAAGGTGGCCAGGCATGGTTCTGGTCACACCGCCACCTGTTTACCCATGGCAGTGTGTGACAGTGTCAAGTTTGTGTTTGAAGTAAAGTCTATTAACTCTGTTGAACACGGAGGTTATATCAAAACAATAGTTTATTTTTGTTTTCCTCTGGAACTCTTACTAAGAATGGAAACAGGAGGTGAACACAGCACACACATGCAGCTGAATTCGGAACTGTTCATCCCAGCATTCAAGGACATCTGAGCCTGGATTCACACCTCTAAGTTGTGATTGAACATTAATTCATGCATTTATGCAAACCACAAATAGTATTGTTTTCAACACCATTTGCTATGTCAGCTGAATTTAGCTTTCATAAATATTCATTTTGTAGTCAGACAGCCAAATTTGTGTGCTTAGAGTTTTGGGTTAGCATTCATCTTGGAAGATATGAAGGCTTCCAGGCATATTAATGACATTTTCCCTCTCATTGTGTGCCATAGCAGCCCGTGGAGAGAAACCCTTCAGGTGCACTCTGTACGTGAAGGCGTTAGCACGTTCATCAAATCTGATGAATTTGAGAAAATTTTCATTACATCATGAATATATTAATAAGTATAGACGTGTAAGTCACGTGTGCATTCCTCTGTGCCTGACGTGTAGATGGTGTGGATATTCTTTTTTTCTGTCTGCAGCTGACGCTTCCTCTGCAGAATTGGTCTGATGGAGCAAAGGCACTCAGCGCAGCTCGGTACGACAAGTCAACAATGCGACCGGTGTGCATACAGCACGGACCGGACTGGAAATTTGACACGGCACCAGAGAACTCACACAGGAGAGAAACCCTTCAAGTGCACTGTGTGTGGGAAGGCATTTTCAGATTTATCTACTCTTAAAAAACACCAGAGAACACACACAGGAGAGAAACCCTTCAAGTGCAATGTGTGCGTGAAGGCGTTTACACAGTCATGTAATCTTGTAACACACCAGAGAACACATACGGGAGAGAAACCCTTCAAGTGCAGTGTGTGTGCGAAGACATTTTCAGATTCATCTGCTCTTAAAAAACACCAGAGAACACATACGGGAGAGAAACCCTTCAAATGCAGTGTGTGTGGGAAGACATTTTCACAGTCATCTCCTCTTGTAACACACCAGAGAACACACACGGGAGAGAAACCCTTCAGGTGCAGTGTGTGTGGGAAGACATTTTCAGATTTATCTACTCTTAAAACACACCAGAGAACACACACGGGAGAGAAACCCTTCAAGTGCACTGTGTGTGGGAAGGCATTTCCAGATTCATATAATCTTCAAAGACACCAGAAAACACACAGGAGAGAAACCCTTCAAGTGCAGTGTTTGTAGGAAGGCATTTTAACGGTCATCTGCTCTTAAAAAACACCAGAGAACACACACGGGAGAGAAACCCTTCAAGTGCAGTGTGTGTGGGAAGCCATTTTCACAGTCATCTGCTCTTAAAACACACCAGAGAACACATACGGGAGAGAAACCCTTCAAGTGCACTGTGTGTGGGAAGGCATTTTCACAGTCATCTGCTCTTAAAAAACACCAGACAGCACACACGGGAGAGAAACCCTTCAAGTGCAGTGTTTGCGGGAAGGCATGTGCACATTCATCAAATCTTCAAGTACACCAGAGAACACAGAAGCATCAGAATATCCACAAGGAGTGGAGTCTGAAATCAGCTTGTGAAAGTCAAAGTGCCGCAATGAGCCCATCCCTCATGAAACAAGAACCGGAAGAAAATCCCAGCTTGGACACTTTTAAAGTTATCAAGGTGAAATATGAAGAGGTGATGATGAAGAGGGAAGAAGTGATGAGCGAAGAAGTGAAGGTAAAATGTGAAGATGAAGATTCAACTCCAAAATGGGACCTTTACATCGTGAAGCAGGAGGAGAATTCTGACTGAGGCAGAGTGAGGCAACTCCCAGCAGTTTGTGGAAGTGGAGGTGTGGGTGGACTCTCCGAGACAATACATAGTCAAGTGGAGACCTGGTAGATGTGTAAGCCAGAGACGATGTCGCTACAATAGATGCACCTTTGTCACAGGCCTTTAATGAAAAGAATGCGAAGTTGAACACTCAGGTCCTAGGTTCAACCTGCAGAGTAAGAGCGGCCAGTCTTTGTGGACCTGTGGGTTGGGTTGATCTCTAACCAGGAGCGAGAGCCAATAAGCTCCCCAGCATTCACTATTTTATCAATTGCATTTATATGGTGGCTGCTTAATCGCCCCTACGTGACTTTACCGAAAGAACCAAGGAGTATGGATCCCTGCAGTCACAAACTTCAAATAAAGATTACCTCAGCAACTCTGCCCCTGTGTGGTACAAGGTGGTGGCCCTGCACCGGCCTGCATGTGAACAAGATCCTGTCAGTAGCGGGTGTTGGTTGATTTGGCATCTTAGTTGTGGAGTTTGTAGGTAATTTTTCTATTTAAAGCTTTCGTGAAAGCAGGGATTCTTCGTCTTGGTTCTTTCGGTAAAGTCACGTAGAAGGGAAATAATAAGATAATAAAAATGAAACATAAAATAAAATTCTCACGACGTTCGCAAGAAGCCAAAACGTCGTGAGAATTTTATTTGATTATTTTATTATCTTATTATTTCCCTTCTACGTGACTTTGTAGGTAATGTTTAGAATGTTATCAATTTTGACCGAGATGCCAGCATGCAAATGGCAATAGTACGTTGTACATACACTGTTAAGCAGACGGCGCATATCTTTTAAAAATAGCTTTTTGTTAATACGATGTAACCTGATGCAGTCTATTTCACTGCAGTAATTCAATTTTGTTAAAATGCCTGTCAATAATTTAGAATGAATACTTGTCTGATTGTGCGTGTGCATGTAACATTTTGTCTGAGGGTCAAATCTAGATTAAGTGATGTTAGGACAAAGTGTGTGTGTGTGTTTGGAAGTAACCTGTACAGAGAACTCAGGTGAGACCCGTTGTTCTTGTGATACAGGTCAAAGGGTACTTTTGTGTTTCACGAAGCGTCGGTCTCTGGAGAAACTCATTGTCTTTGAAATAGGGAGCACGCTCGGATCATTCATCAGTTACAAGGCATACCACTTAAAAGTTACACGTATATGAGGAGGTACATTCTCTACAACACGAATTGTAGTTTTGTCTTACGTGTTGACGTAGATTTTGTCTAACTGGGACTAGAAATTCACCTTGCTCATTCACGTCTGGATGTTCGTACCTATCGGTTGAAGCAAACCCCACTGCTGTTGAGACGCTGTGCACCAATAATAGTCCATCACATTGACGGCCTTCAGGCCAGGAAAGTCACAACATTTACGGCACACGAAGGACGCATTCACGCAAGTACCCCATGCTCCGTTTTGAAGTTTTAAAATGAAACATCTTTGAATTGTGTTGTGTTTTGAATTGGATGATTTTATTTCTTCATTAAAAGCTTGCATCAATTTACATCTGGAAGACTTCACTGAAAAGGACATTTCGTGTGAATTTTCTCTCGTCATTAAGTGGATGGCCTTGCCGGAGGTTCGGTTCAATGCGGACACACAGTGTACACACACACACACAGTGTACACACAGTGTAGACACACACAGTGTACACACAGTGTACACACACAGTGTACACACAGTGTACACACACAATGTACACACACACAGTGTACACACACACAGTGTACACACACACATCCCTCCCAAATTATATGCTAATTCCTTTGTCAAGGCGCGTGGTCTTTTTCTTCTCACACAGCTTAAAGGTCGTGATCTAAGCATGGCTTCTTCCACTCCAGCGCTGTCCTCCAGACAGTCTCGTCCCTTCACCTGATGAAGGCCGCTTGTGTTGTGGCCGAAACGTCGTGATTTTTTGTTATTTTATTTTCACCTACGTGACTTTACCCAATAGAACCAAAGAGTATGAATCCTAGCAGTCACGAAAGCTTTAAATCTAGAGCTTGAGACAGGTTCAACCTGCAGAGTAAGAGCGAGCGGCCAGTCTTTGTGGACCTGTGGGTTGGGGAGATCTCTGACCAGGAGCATTCACTATGTTATCATAATAATTGCTTTTACACCGTGCTTGATAAATCACCTCAGCAACTCGGAGTTTTGTATCTCGTCTGAGACGCTCGAAGAGCATCCCCAAGTAGCAGCTGCCCCGGTGTGGCACAAGGTGGTGGCCCTGCATGAAATAAAATAAAGATTCATCTGTTTGTGCGAAGCGGCAAAAACTCTCGAACGCTGACACTCCGACATCATGAAATTTCTTCTTTGGTTCTTTCGGTAAAGTCACCGCGTAGAATGAGAATAACATAATAAATTAATAGAATAAAATAACACAATAAAATTCTCACGACGTTTCGGCCACGACACAAGTGGCCCTCTTCAGGTCGGACGACAGGTCTGTTCCTTTCACCTGAAGAGGGCCACTTGTGTTGTGGCCGAAACGTCGTGAGAATTTTATTGTGTTATTTTATTTATTATTTTATTCTCATTCTACGTGGTGACTTTACCGAAAGAACCAAAGAAGATGAATCCTTGCAGTCACGAAAGCTTTAAATCGTCATGAAATTTGCACAGCTTACGCCGTCTGGAATTTCTAAGGGAACGCGACAATTTTCAGCTCTTCTTTGTTTTTTTCGGTAAAGTCAGATAGAATGAGAATAAAATAATAAATTGAAAAATGAAATAACACAATAATATTCTCACGACGTTTCGGCCACAACACAAGCGGCCTTCATCAGGTGAAGGGACGAGACTGTCTGGTAGCACAGCGCTGGAAGCTTTAAATCGAAATTTTCAGCTCGCCACGTCATTCCCCTTCCGAGTTGCCTGGTTAAGGTTCAATTTCCTTAAGTGAAAGACATCCGATTTAGTTAAATTGATTTGTTTTGAATGTTTTTCCTTCTTGCAGGCATCAATGTTTTTTCAGGGTTTTCCACTGAAATAAAAGGGAATATTAAATTAATCCAAGACGATAATCCAAGTCCCCGGCGAAGCCGGGTAGTAAAGCTCGTTCATAATAAAGGCTGTCACAAGTCCTACCTGCCTCATGTGGATTTACAATTCCATTTACGTACGAATAAGGTACGCAGAGGTTGATCAAATACAACTGTAAAAGCGAGGTATTGTTGTATAAGCTGAGCAGGATTAACTTCGTATTGTCTTACTCGGGGCCAAGAGGTTGATCAAATACAAATGTAAAAGCGAGGTGTTGTTGTATAGCTGAGCGGTATTAACTGCGTATAGTCTTACTCGGGGTCAAGGGGTTGATCAAACACAACTGTAAAAGCGAGGTGTTGTTGTATAAGCTGAGCCGAATTAACTGCGTATAGTCTTACTCGGGGTCAAGAGGTTGATCAAATGCAACTGTAAAAGCGAGGTGTTGTTGTTTAAGCTGAGCAAGATTAACTGCGTATAGTCTTACTCGGGGTCAAGAGGTTGATCAAATACAACTGTAAAATCGAGGTGTTGTTATACAAGCTGAGCGGTATTAACTGCGTATAGTCTTACTCGGGGTCAAGAGGTTGATCAAACACAACTGTAAAAGCGAGGATATTGTTGTATAAGCTGAGCGGTATTAACTGTGTATAGCCTTCCTCGGGGTCAAGAGGTTGAACATTCAAATGAAAGTCGAAGGTCGACTTAGGCCATAATACGTCAGAGGCGATAACAAAAAAACCGAGCACCACAAAGGCCCTTCTCTCTTAAAACACACATCCCGAGTAGGCGTGTGTATTAATATATAACGCGAGACACGGTCGTGCACACATCAAACTCTCCCGTGCCGCAGCCTGAGCTGTCAATGCGCCCAGTCGCCGCTGTCCACATCTTCAGTTGCATTGTCGTCGTAAGACGCTGTTTGTAATCGGTCGTCTTTCGCGTCGCAGCAATGAGGGATCTTCACGACGAGCTCGCAGCTGCCGATCTGGGAAGGGTGGCGGCAATGCTTGGGTGAGCAGCAGCAGCAGAAGAAGAAGAGACGCTTTGAAATGGGTTCCATTGCCAAAGAAGTCAGCGGCTCTCGTCTGGTACGGCCACCAAGGGAGGAGGAAGTGGGGCAAGCCCCCCCAAGTTTCGGGTTTGCTCCGACAAGCCCACAGCTGCGAGCCACAGCGGTCTCCGCCGCTGGCAGCAAACTCTGAGTCTGAACCGACGACGTTCCACAAATACGCAGCCCCCTACGCGCCAACACCGACGTCGCATCGAACAAACATCCACTGAATTAATCATTGTTTTTTTCGGTAAAGTCACGTAGAAATAAGAAAAAATAAAATTACATAACATATGATGTTTCGATTGCAACGTAAGCAATCATCAGCAGGTAGAGGAAACACGTAACCGCAGATATATATACAGACCTTAAGTAGAGGGAATTAACACAGATATACCAGGGGATACAGAGAGACGGAGCATCACACTTATCAAACAGGGTTTAGCAAAATTTTGAAACTGTATAAAGCAACACAGACGGTCGGTTAAAACACAATTAACACATGGTCTGGTTGAATACACTATTTCAAGATTGTTAAATTGTAAGTTGAGTGTGAAATTTAAGATAGTGATAGAATACATACCATAGAGAGACCTATGGGGGGAGACACGCACACAGTTAAGAGGTGAAGCAGCTCTGTACCGAGGCCTTAAATAGCCAGATATGGAGGGACTGGGTTTCAGAGAGAATGGGACACAAATTAGCATGTACCGAGGCGCAAACCGTTTAGCTATTGCGAATCGTGTGTTGTGTTTCACATCGATATTCTTGGTTCTTTCGGTGAAGTCACGTAAACGTAGACTGCAAATGAGGAATATTTTAATTCCTGCAGCCGCGAAAGTTTTTGGTTGTCGCCGCGGTGAGCGCGGTGCGCGATGAACTCGACCGCCCGAGTTTGATTCTCCGTCACGGCTAACCGTCAAGTGGCGAGTGACACCTGAGCCAGACCTGGACACCCCCTCATTCAGTATTTGATCCCCTGCTGATTTTGTACGTTTTCCCGCAGACGAAGAAATGATCAGTCTGTAATTTTAATGGTAGGTTTATTTGAACAGTGAGAGAACAGAATGACAAGAAAATCCAGAAAAACGCATGTCAAAAATGTTATGAATTGATTTGCATTTTAATGAGGGAAATAAGTATTTGAACCCTCTGCAATTTGTTGCTAATGTTTAGAATTCGCCAGCATGCAGTGGCCTACTCGTTTTGAATGAAACTATAATAGTATGTTTTACATCCACTGTTAAGCAGACGGTGCATATTTTTTTAAATAGCTTCTTAATCTGATGCAGTATATTTCACTGCAGTAATTAAATGTTGTTAAAATGCCTGTCAATTATTTCGATTAAACACTTGTCTGATTTTGTGTGTACATGCATCATTTCATTTATAAGGGTCAAACATTGAATAAGTGATGTTAGGACAAAGTGCGTGTGTGTGTTTTGGAAGTAACCTGTACAGAGAAGTCAGGTGAGACCCGTTGTTCTTGTGATACAGGTCAAAGGGTACTTTTGTGTTTCACGAAGCATCTGGAGCAACTCATTGTCTTTGACATAGGAAGCACACTCGGATCATTCATCAGTTACAAGGCATACCACCTTAAAGTTACACGTATAGGAGGAGATACATTCTCTACAACACGAATTGTAGTTTTGTCTTACGTGTTGACGTAGATTTTGTCGAACTTGGACTAGAAATTCTCCTTGCTGATTAACGTCTGGATGTTCACAACCATGGCTTGAAGCAAGCCCCACTGCTGTTGAGACATTGTCCACCAAAACCGGTCCACAGTTGGCTTGCACACACAGTGTACACACACAGTGTACACACACATAGTGTACACACACACAGTGTACACACACACAGTGTACACACACAGTGTACACACAGTGTACACACACACATAGTGTACACACACAGTGTACACACAGTGTACACACACAGTGTACACACACAGTACACACACAGTGTACACACACACAGTGTACACACACAGTACACACACAGTGTACACACAGTGTACACACACACAGTGTACACACACAGTACACACACAGTACACACACACACAGTGTACACACAGTGTACACACACAGTACACACACAGTACACACACACACAGTGTATACACACACAGTGTACACACACAGTGTACACACATAGTGTACACACACATAGTGTACACACAGTGTATACCCTGTGTATGTACATACAGTGTATATATACGTACACACAGTGTACACACACACAGTGTACACACATTAATGTCCACGTTGTTGTAGCTGAGCCCACGCACCCAAGGGAGGGAGCAATGAAAATGAATCTAAATCAACTTAAACTCCAACCCCACTCTGTGACGTCACCACTCTGCATTACTTCATCGGCGTGAAACGCCAGGGGGAGGTGTACCTCGCTATTGACGTCATGTCACCAAGGTATTCCACCGCCTCTTGAGCGTGACGTCACCTCCGCTTGGGTTACTGCCGTTATCGTTCCAGTGCCAATCCTTATTTGGGCAAAGCTACGCCCAGTGACCGGTGGCTCATTAACATAATGTTTAAAGCCGTCGCGAGTTTATTGCGACGGGTTCAGCACATATATATCGAATGGTACATTAACATAATTTATTCACACTCTAATTTATTTATTTACGGAGAAGCTCATTGTGGGAGGAGCGTGTCTCGTTCCCCGGAAGTGATGTCATGTCACCTGCTACCGCGTGACGTCACGAGGTAACAGGAAGCTATCGCTTCCTGCACTGAAATCCGAGGTGAGAAATTCTCATTGTTGTGGTGGTCGTTGTGGTTGTTGTGGTGGTGGTGGTTGTTGTTGTTTACCAAGGTAGAGCCTCTCTCTCTCAGGGATGTCAGTTGAGTAGCAGCGAGCATGGGAATCGATATCCAGGTTGGAACTTTACAACGCGGGGCCTAGCCACGCGGGGCCTTGCCTCCTGCCCTCGCCTGATTGTGTTCACTTTAATTATCTCGCTTAAGTTAAATTTGTCTTCACCCGGCTCGCCACTTTGTAACTTTGTTTTATTGTAAATATTCACGCAGTTTTTATTTTCTTTTTCACCAGGCCAAGCCCGCTTGAGCTGCTATACCGCTCTTGTTATCAGAAGCGACCTGCCCACAACAACACAAGGTGAGGCTTTGTCAACGTGTGTGAATGTTTTGACTTAAAACTTTGGTGACTGCAGGAATTCATATTCTTGGTTCTTTCGGTAAAGTCACGTAGATAGAAAATTGAATAAAAATAACTATTAAAAAAATTGTAAATAAAGCAAAAAAACTCAAGTCGTTTTGATCGCAACACAAGTGGTCTTTATATAATGTAATTGTATTATCTGTTATTGTTATTTTCTATCTGCGTAACTTTACTGAAAGAGACAAGAATACGTGTGTCAATCTCTATCGGTCAAAGATGCTCAGCGGAGAGACACGCAAACTCCAAATATATAGCAGGCGTCAGGGTCGGGATCGAACCCACGACTTCCTGTATACCAGGTGAGGTAGTTAACATCTCACCACGGAGAGAGACACGCAAACTCCAGTTAGCCTCGGCTATGTTCGTTGATCCTTAATGACTTGGTTTAGTGAGGAAGAAATAATGCTGAGCAGATGAAGGTGGCCAGGCATGATTCTAGACACGCCACCAACTGTTTAACCAGTGACAGTGTACAGTTTGTGTTTGCAGTAACGTCTATTAACTCTGTTGAACACGGAGGTTATAGCATAACAATAGTTTACTTTTGTTTTCCTCTGGAACTCTTTATAAGATTGGAAACAGGAAGTTTACACAGCACACACATTCAGCTGAAGTCGGAACTGTTCATCCCAGCATTCAAGGACATCTGAGCCTGGATTCACACCTCTAAGTTGCGATTGAACGTTAATTTATGAATTTCTGCATAACACAAATAGTATTGTTTTCAACACTTTTTGCTATGTCAGCTGAATTTAGCTCTCATAAATATTCCTTTTGTAGCCAGACAGCTGAAATTGTGTACTCAGAGTTTTGGGTGAACATTCATTTTGAAGATACGAGGGCTTATAAGAATCCACCCATTTTTTCGCCATATAGCATTGTGATATATAACGACTTATGGTTGGTAGCTTAGCTGATTGGAGAATATAGAGTTTATTGATAACATGAAGGTAATTTATATTTTAGTTTTTATTGGTTCACTATATAGTACTGTGAATAGCTCAGATGTGTAGTCATTTCTGTGACCAGTCACTAGCAAATCACCCAGTTATTTCAATGCTAAATTCGCCTAGTTATTTCAATGCTAAATCTCCTGTTTGATTTGTACTAAGTGCCTCGGTGAATGTGTATGCTCTGACTTCAACGTAACTATTTCTGTAGCAGTTACAAGCGAATCACTCAGCCATTTCAATGCTAAATTCTATGCTAATCCCATTGTCAAGGGGTGCCTCTGCGGATGTGTATGCCTTAACTTAGCTATTTCAATGCTAAATTCTATGCTAATTCCTTTTAACAATGGGTGCCTCTGCGGATGTGTATGCTTTAACTTTTAACATAGCTATTTCTGTGACCAGTCACAAGCTAATCATTCAGCCATTTCAATGCTAAATTTTATGCTAATTCCTTTGTCAAGGCTCTTTGTTCCTCTCACACAGCTTAAAAGCCGTGATCTGAACGTGGCTCTCTCACTCCAGCGCTGTCCTACCAGACAGTCTCGCCCCCTTCACCTGATGAAGGCCGCTTGTGTTGTGGCCGAAACGTCGTGAGAATATTATTGTGTTATTTTATTTTATCAATTTATTATTTTATTCTCATTCTACGTGACTTTACCGAAAGAACCAAAAAAAATGTTTAGAATGTTATTAATTTTGACCGAGACGCCAGCGTGCAAATGGCAATAGTACGTTGTACATACACTGTTAAGTAGACGGTGCATATTTTTTAAAAATAGCTTATTGTTAATACGATGTAACCTGATGCAGTATATTTCACTGCAGTAATTAAATTTTGTTAAAATGCCTGTCAATAATTTAGAATGAATGCTTGTCTGATTGTGCGTGTGCATGTAACATTTTGTCTGAGGGCTAAACATTGAATAAGTGATGTTAGGACAAAGTGTGTCTGTTTGGAAGTAACCTGTACAGAGAACTCGGGTGAGACCTGTTGTTCTTGTGATACGGGTCAAAGGGTACTTTTGTGTTTCACGAAGCGTCGGCCTCTGAAGTAACTCATCGTCTTTGCAATAGGGAGCACGCTCGGATCATTCATCAGTTACAAGGCATACCACTTAAAAGTTACACGTATAGGAGGTACATTCTCTACAACACGAATTGTAGTTTTGTTACGTGTTGATGTAGATTTTGTCTAACTAGGACTAGAAATGCCCTTTGCTGATTCACGTCTGGATGTTCGTACCTATCGGTTGAAGCAAGCCCCACTGCTGCTGCTGCTGAGACGCTGTGCACCAATGAGGGTCCAAGCATTTTAGGGCCTTCGGCCAGGAAAGTCACAACATTTACGGCACACGAAGGACGCATTCACGCCAGCGCCCCGTGCTCCGTTTTCAAGTTTTAAAATGAAACATCTTTGAATCGTGTTGTGTTTTGAATTAGATGATTGTTATTTCTTCATTAAAAGCTTCTTTCAAGCATATTTCGTCTCTAACAGCGACTACAGGGACCACGTGATTGTTAAAAAAAAATGTCTTTGATTATAACTATATTTGCCTACAATTCGTATTGTGTAGCTTATTTAGACTATAATTTATTCACTACCCAAACTGTATTGACTTGAAAACATAGGAGCTGATATTTGTAAGCAATGTCTTTGTTATTTATACGTTTGACAAAAAAATATTTGCACAAATTGAACTTGTTCAGATACAAGGTGAATTCACAAGGCTTTGTAAAAAATCCAATATTTCAGAATTTTGCCTTAACGGAGAATATTTTTTTTAAATGTTGGTAAAAATAAAGATTCAGAAATATATATTGTGCCGTGTCTACAATTTTATTGTAAAGTGGAATTGGTAAAAAAAAAAATGTATTTGTACACGTAGAGGCGTTGTGGTCCATAAGTCTGGTGACACAGAAGTTTAATTTATTAGGTATAGCCCTGTGAGCCATGCGGCTCATAAGTCGGGTGCAACCGCAACAAACATAAGTCTGGTGACACAGAGACGTTGTGGTCCATAAGTCTGGTGACACAGAGACGTTGTGGTCCATAAGTCTGGTGACACAGAGGCGTTGTGGTCCATAAGTCTGGTGACACAGAGACGTTGTGGTCCATAAGTCTGGTGACACAGAGGCGTTGTGGTCCATAAGTCTGGTGACACAGAGGCGTTGTGGTCCATAAGTCTGGTGATACAGAGGCGTTGAGGTCCATAAGTCTGGTGACAGAGGCGTTGTGGTCCATAAGTCTATGGGCTGTGTTGAGTCTATGGCAGTGTTGAGTCCATGGGTAGTGCTGAATCTATGGGCAGTGTTGAGTCTATGGGCAATGTTGAGTCTATGGTAGTGTTGAGTCTATGGTAGTGTTGAGTCTGTGGGTGGTAGTGTTGAGTCTATGGGTGGTAGTGTTGAGTCTATGGTAGTGTTGTGTCTATGGTAGTGTTGAGTCTATGGGTGGTAGTGTTGTGTCTATGGTAGTGTTGAGTCTATGGGTAGTGTTGAGTCTATGGTAGTGTTGAGTCTATGGTAGTGTTGAGTCTATGGTAGTGTTGAGTCTATGGGTGGTAGTGTTGTGTCTATGGTAGTGTTGAGTCTACAGTGAGGGAAAAAAGTATTTGATCCCCTGCTGATTTTGTACGTTAGCCCCATGATAAAGAAATGATCAGTCTATAATTTTAATGGTAGGTTTATTTGAACAGTGAGAGACAGAATAACAACAAAATCCAGAAAAACGCTTCGCTACGTGGCCACGAGTGACGGTGAAATATGAAGAAGGGGCGACCCTGAAGCGTGAAGGTCAGGAATCTTCTCCGGGTGCTCCTCCTCCCACGTTTGCAGGCGCCTATCACCGTCATCACAGCATCCCAATGGCAGTATTCTCGACACGAATATCTCGAGACTCAAGGAGGCTATTCTGGACAAATTCATTCGCGTTATTCTTATTATTATTGTAATCCTCATGTGTGTATGTTGAACTTCTTTCGCACAGTACGTAGCAAACCTTGCTATACATCCTAAATAGAAGAGTCATCCTATGCAGAGGCCGGTGCCTGCCAATAAATGTATAATTTCCACCCTCAAGCTCAGATGAGAGCCGTCAAATGTATATTTGACAATGGTGACACTTTGATTTGTGTTTCTGGATAAGGTTAACATATAGGTTGCATTTTGCATTCAAACAGATGCTTATACAGGAATACAGCTTCTGACCTTCAAGTGTGCATAACGTTAATTTTATTTAAGCCGAGATGCCATTCATTAATGTGAATGGAAATAAGCTCAAATATATGTTTTATGGAAGTATACCACATTGATGAAATGTATGGTGTGCATTATTGAAGGTCTGTGAACTTTCTAACAGTTTTCCCAGGAAGTGAAGAAACTTGTCAAGCATTTCTAAAACACTTTATATAAACAAGGTTAATGTTTTAATGTTATCTGTGAAAGCAGAGGATGGAGCTCTTTTTTCATCAGCGGAGTACGGTGCCCACACTCCTCTTACACAGCAACTCTTTGAGTTATGGATCACGCAGAGATCGTAAAACTCTGCACGCCCGACTTGCAGGGCAGCACTGTGGTGTCTGTAAGAGCATTCATTTTTATCTATGCACGTAGTCTTCAGTCTCAGTGGTGCTTTCCTGGGTAAATATTCTAATGAAATATGGATGATGAACGTTAGCAACTGCTCAATCTGCTGTGTGTGTATATTTACATTTCTGCTCTAATTTGATGCGTGAGAAGGGGAGATCCATTTTTCACTTAATGGGAACCAGTCTCCCCGAAAAAAGACTGCAGTATAGTGGTTGTACAAATATACTTACAGCTTTGTTGAACAGCACCACTCACCTTCATTACAGTGGAGATAACCCATGTATATCAGTTCACCAACATTGATCTGTTGTTCACACATTACTAAGGTTGTGGTTATGGTGGTGGAAACAGAAAAATGCATTTGTGGGGGCTACCGTCCCCCGCCATCACCGAATTGTCGGGGCCGTTGGCCCCCGACTCCCCCGTTAAATTCATACCACTACCACAACTGCAACACCCGTTGTATGATTATGCCCGTGGGTACCCGTGTACCTCACGGCGCAGCTCTACTCACGCGGTAACCACCGCCAGCAGCATCGCGTGCTTGAATTGTGTAATCTTGTTTCATTTACCTTCGCAGCCGGTCGGAAGCAACTAATTAGGCCGCGCTGCGCAATTCCCGGCACGCGCGGCGCGTGCCGTGAGCGCCGCTGCTCCTGCACGTCCCCGTACTGGCGCGGGCGAAGTGCAACCAGTACCACACAATGCAGAGGCTCACCACACCACGCACGAGTGCATTTAATGATCGAAGGACCCGTACTTTAATTCCCAGGGCGATAGCACGTTGCTGCTGCCCCGGCATGCGCGTCAAGCCCCGAGTGGACTCACCCGTGCGAGCGTAAACACGTGGGTAAAATTACTCACTCACGCGCAAACAAAAAAATCACCGCGGGCAGGCTCGCCACACCACGCACCGCCCCTCCGTACTCACAGAGACAACACGATACGGTTTATACCCTACGGACGGTTTATTCCCCACGAATAAACGAACTAGACTGTGCGTGTCAGTACGGACCAGCAGGACAGGTCTAACCTATCTCGCTACTGCCTGATACTTAATCGACCTGTCTGCCCTCTATTTTCTCTCCCCGTGCTTCCCCAAAGCGTCCCTTTTTATCCTCCTTTCAAAGCCCTCGCACCGCCCATCCGCGGTGCATCACGGGTCAGGCCGTTAATTCGCGGTGCATCATGGGTAGGGCCGTTAATCCGCGGTGCATCATGGGTAGGGCCGTTAATTCGCGGTGCATCATAGGTAGGGCCGTTAATCCACGGTGCATCATGGGTAGAGACGCTAACCCGCGGTGCACCATGGGTAGAGACGCTTAACCCGCGCTGCCCCGCTCCCCACCTGTCTGCTGGTCCGCGTGTGTTCTAGGCATCTCCTCACTGCAGTTCTCAGCGAGTTCTCCATGGTCATTTAATTCTAAGTTAAGCCACGGCGCCGCAGTGCCATTTGGCCTGGGGGGGGGGGGGTGCCTGCCAATTCCCTAACCCTGAGAAACCGTGGAGCACCCCCACGAGGGGGCCTCTCGGGTAACAACTCAGGGCAGGTGCCCCCCCCCCTCCCCATGAGGCCCTACTTGAGTGTGTGTGTGTTTAGGTGGGGGGGGGGGGCAGGGGAAGTGCTGTGATGGGAGCCAGGTGGCTTCTCGGTCGCAGCAGCACAGCGACTGCCCCGGTTTCGACGGAGCGGCTTCTCTGTTGTGGCACCACAATGGCAATTGTCATCCCGGCCGAGGGGCGCCTGACAGCGAGGGACATCCGTCGCTTCATTACTGAGAACTTCCCCTTCTATCAGAACAATGACAAGAAGCGGGGAAACTCTGTCCGTCGCTGCCTCACGTTTGAAGACTGCTTCGTTAAAGTGCCCAGAAGGCCGGGCCGGCCGGGCAGAAGCAATCACTGGGTCGTGGACCCGGCGGCTGCAAACATCTTTGATGACGGCTCGTATCAGCGCAGGAGGAAGAGGTTCAAACGGTGCGGTGTGGTGTGGGGTGAGTGGGCGAATGACTGGATGGGTAGGTGAGTGGGTGGGTAGGTGAGTGGGTAGGTGAGTGGGTGGGTGAGTGGGTGGGTAGGTGAGTGGATGGGTAGGTGTGTGGGCGAATGACAGGGTGGGTAGGTGAGTGGATGGGTAGGTGAGTGGGCGAATGACTGGGTAGGTAGGTGAGTGGATGGGTAGGTGAGTGGGTGGGTAGGTGAGTGGGTGGGTAGGTGAGTGAGTGGGTAGGTGAGCGAGTGGGTAGGTGAGTGAGTGGGTAGGTAGGTGAGTGGGTGGGTAGATGAGTGGGTGGGTAGGTGAGTGAGTGGGCGAATGACTGGATGGGTAGATGAGTGGGTGGGTTGGTAGGTGAGTAGGTGGGTAGGTGAGTGGGTGGGTAGGTGAGTGGGTGGGTAGGTGAGTGAGTGGGCGAATGACTGGATGGGTAGATGAGTGGGTGGGTGGGTAGGTGAGTGGGCGAATGACTGGATGAGTAGATGAGTGGCTGGGTAGGTGAGTGGGTAAGTGAGTGAAAGGGTGGGTGAATCGGTTGGTGGGTGAGTGGGAGGGTGGGTGTGGATGTGTACTGTGATGCATCTGCCAATTGTCTCAAGTGAGTCAACCCATGGCATCTGGGTCTGTCCCGTGACCTGTCAGCGAACTTGGCCTAAGCTCCGTGGTGATCTCACGGGTGGTCGGGGCATTTAAACTGGAGCATGATGTTTATTTTGCTCCCCATAGAATGTGGAGATTTTACGTGGTAACAACTTCTTTAAACACCACCGAGGCGTCGTTAAGCGTCTCTTTCAAACCGTGATAGTTTGCGAACGGTAGTTTCCCTTATCTCCAGATATATAAAAGGCAAAGTTGTGATTATGTGTGTCTGTTCAAAATGTTTAGCGTACTTCCCGACATGCAACAAACTTTAAATTTGCCATGTGGGTACTTTCCAGACTGTACACCGTGCAAACATTATAAAAATACACTTTTAGCTTCTATTTTAGGGGGGGAGGGGATCTCAATAATGCATTTATTTTTTGCACGGCAAGTGAGCTGTGACATCAAATCTGTCACGTGACCCGCGCACGTGGAAGCGTAACGCATTGTAGTGTAGCGGTTAGCGTTGTCTGTGTGTGTCTGTGTGTGTGTCTGTGTGTGTCTGTGTGTGTCTGTGTGTGTGTCTGTGTGTGTGTGTGTCTGTGTCTGTGTGTGTCTGTGTGTCTGTGTGTGGCTGTGTGTGTGTCTGTGTGTGTCTGTGTGTGGGGGGGGGAGCGGTAGTGTAGTGGTTAGCGCTACGCTGCGCTACGAACCCGGCGACCCGAGTTCGATTCCCGCTCACGGCCACCACCGGTGACGATTATTTCAACCGGTCCTGGGCCTCCCCTAGGTCGACTCAGCCTCAAACGTGTAAATGTTGTGGTGTGAACATCGGGAGACAAAGGCGGCCGGACGTGGTGAATCCAAGTCCCGGGCGAAGCCGGGTAGTTAAAGCTCGTGCTGTTATATTCACAATCAGATGTTTTTATTTCGACTCGAGGAAAATCGGTGAAATCGGAAGCCAACGATAGGCCCCAGTTGTGGGCCCTTCTTAACCTGGTAACAAAATAATATTCTTAATCAGTGATGTCCTCACCTAAGCGTGTGAGACGAGACGGACGCACAAGACTCTAGTCTCCCTTTGCTGTACATCACTCACAGAGCACCACAGCGCCCCCCCCCCACCCACCAGATCCACAACAGCGTTCGCCCCGCAAGACTAAGGCAGCTTCTCCCTGCCTCAGCTGGACCATCAACAACGGCAACATTTGTGTCAACAACAGCAGCAACAGCTAACTTGGCGCCTTTATCATTACGTCTTCAGCACGGCAGCAGCAGCACGGAACAACTTCAGGGCATGACTCAGTCGCAACTCGCGTTTAAAATCGTCACGCAAGACGGCTCTCCGCGAGACGTCGCGGGCACACGGCGAGTTACTTTTTTCCCCGAATAAAACTCGGGACAACGTGAATGCGTGGAAACGAGAAACGATGTCGGAACGCAACGGGGCATCGCAAATCGTAAAGATTTTTGCGAGAGCGAGAAAGAAAAGCTTCCTTCTAGACGTCGCCGCCGCGCGCCAACGACGGCACCAGCGCGAGCAGAAGCGCCGTGGGCCAAGCGGCACCGGGGCAGCAAGACGCCTTGCTGGTGGCGGACGCCCGCCCCGCTGACGTCGTCACCACTGACGTCGTCGCCGCTGCTGATGACGCCATCGCCGCTGCAAAGGGGCAAGCGGAGAAACGAGACGTCAGTCGCCATCGCTACGATGAGAGCAATGTACGAGTACCGGGGGGGCCTCCTACAACCCTCCGCCTCCTCCTCCATTTCCACCACCACCAACAACACCAACACCACCAACACCACCAACACCAACACCACCACCAACATCACCACCAACACCACCACCAACATCACCACCAACACCACCAACATCACCACCAACACCACCAACACCACCACCAACATCACCACCAACATCACCACCAACACCACCACCAACACCACCAACACCCCACCACCACCAACACCACCACCAACACCACCAACACCAACACCACCAACACCAACACCACCAACACCACTAACACCACCACCGCCACCACCTCCTAGGGGATGGAAGATTTGTTGGAGGTTGTTGGTAGTTGAGACTGAAACCTCTTCCTCACTTGTTCACTCAGCCACTCACCCACCCACCCAATCACTCATTCAGAGAGACGATCCATCACACTACGTTTAAAACTATTTGGTAAATTAAAACGCCGACTGTCACATCATCGACGTCAGGTGCCCGATTGTAACTCCTCTGCGGTGAGCGGTGGACCACCACCACCACCACCACCGCCACCCGCGTGTCAACAACGCTCTTTGCCAAAACAGCAAACCCCTGCCCAGAGTTGCGATGCTGAGAATCGTTTTATTGTCAAAGCGTTATTTTATCTCCGTTTGACCGCAAATTGGTTGACTGCCCTCGATGTGTGCACCTCCATGAGTCCATGGGAGCCTTTAACATTTAAGTCTATGGGAGCCTTTAACATAGAAGTCTATGGGAGCCTTTAACATTGAAGTCTATGGGAGCCTTTAACATTGAAGTCTATGGGAGACTTTAACATTGAAGTCTATGGGAGCCTTTAACATTGAAGTCTATGGGAGCCTTTAACAGTGAAGTCTATGGGAGCCTTTAACATTGAAGTCTATGGGAGCCTTTAACATTGAAGTCTATGGGAGCCTTTAACATTGAAGTCTATGGAAGCCTTTAACATTGAAGTCTACGGGAGCCTTTAACATTGAAGTCTACGGGAGCCTTTAACATTGAAGTCTACGGGAGCCTTTAACATTGAAGTCTACGGGAGCCTTTAACATTGAAGTCTGTGGGAGCCTTTAACATTGAAGTCTGTGGGAGCCTTTAACATTGAAGTCTATGAGAGCCTGTAACATTGAAGTCTATGGGAGCCTTTAACATTGAAGTCTATGGGAGTCTTTAACATTGAAGTCTATGGGAGCCTTTAACATTGAAGTCTATGGGAGCCTTTAACATTGAATCCAAGCATGAATGGAGCAAGCACTTGGGAACCCGAGCAGCCAATGGAGATTCACGGGGTGGCCAGAAACCAAGTTTTTTTAAAACCCAGGACTTTCCGCGCCGCCGATCTCATTGGGCTGACCACGGCCATTTGCATCGTCAGGGTGGTACCTGGCGAGGTAGCTAACAGCTCGTCGTCGTCATCCTCGCCATCGTCAGCACCGCCGTCACGGCCGCTACCGGCGTTGGGGGCCGATGGCGAGGACGTAGAGGCCTCCTTGCCATCGTCCTGGCCCTCCTCCTCGTCCTCCTCCTTCTCGTCCTCCTCCTCGTCCTCCTCCTCGTCTCCCTCCTCGTCCTCCTCCTCGTCCTCCTCGTCCTCCTCCTCGTCCTCCTCCTCACCGCCCGGCGCCACTGTGGGGGTGGTTGTGGGGGTGATGGTGGTGGTAGTTAATGGTGGCGGTGGCGGGTGTAGCGGTCTACACCGCGCTACACCGCGCTACGAACCCTGCGAACCCGAGTTCGATTCCCGCTCACGGCCACCAACACGCGGTGACGATTATCTGAACCGGTCTTGGGCCTCCCCTAGGTCGACTCGGCCTCAAACGAGCACCCGGCGCGGTGTGTGGCGAACATCGCCAGCACCGGGGAGACAAAGGCGGTCGGGCGTGGCGCCGGCCACCCGCCCCCTCGTGCGCCGTGCCGGCCTTCACAGGCGCCGCTCGCTAACGGCGCTCGCCCCCGCGGCCTGTTGAGGCTACACGGCGGAGGATCTTCGTCTTCGACGGCGGCGGTTAATGGCTCGGCGCCGGATCGGAGAGGGATTCCGGCCGGCGGGTTTGTTGCCGGCGGCGACTTTGCTCACCTTCGACGGAGAGGTGCGCCCGCAGCTGGTCTGTGTTGAGGTTGTTGGTGGCGAAGCAGGTGTAAGTGTCCGTGTCCTCGCGCCGCAAGTCCAGGATGCGAAGGGTGCCGTTCTCGAAGATCTGGAAGCGCTCGCCCTCAACATTCAAGCTCCGGTAGTTCCTGAACCTGGCGGTGCGCGGGAAGGCGTGGGGGGCGTGGGGGGCGTGGGGGGCGTGAACCGTTGCGGTTTGACGGCGATGCCGTCGGGGGATTTGAGATCCGGGGTCGGCGGCTTCGGGAGACGCGGAGGCGAACGTCCCGCGGGACGTTGGAGCGGCGAGGTTCACGCGGCCCTCCGCCGCGTTGAGTGCCCCTCTCACTCTCTTGCTCTGAGCCACGTCCGCGTGGCGGCCATCGACAGTCACCCAACCCCACCCCCGCGCGCGCGAAATTATAAATGTTAGCCTATGGGAGCCTTTAACATTGAAGCCTATTGGAGTCTTTAACATTAATGTCTATGGGAACCTTTAACATTGAAGTCTATGGGAGTCTTTAACATTGAAGTCTATGGGAGTCTTTAACATTGAAGTCTATGGGAGTGTTCTATGTTGAACTTCTTTCGCTCCGTACGTGGCCAGCCATGCAAACCCGCTGGCGGCATTCACAAAACAGACTCAACCCCCGTACCTCTGATTAGCACGGTTGGCCACGTAGGGTGCGAAAGAAGTTCAGGGCACGTACAGCCCTCGCGACAGGGAGCGTCGAAGCGCGATGACGGTGTGCCGAATGAACGAGGAGCCTCTTCGTCGTCAGGGCTGTCGTTTGCGACATGGCCGGGTAGCTTCTGAAAAACAGCTGCACGGCTCGGTGGGCATCAGGCGGTGAAATAAACAAAAAGAGTCTCCAGCGAGCGGAGAGCGAGAGGAGAGGCGGAGAGGGACGGACGCTCAGGCGCAGCGTTCGGTCTCACCACAGGATGGTGGCGGGCGGCCACACCGAGCACTCCATGTACACCGCCTCTCCCTCTCTCGCCCTGTACATCCTGTCTGGCTCCGTCAGCATCGACGGGGGGCTGGCTGTGTGAGGCGGTGGTGGGGGGGGCAGAGACAGCGAGCGGGCAGAGGTCGCTCCCGAGGGTGGGGGGGGGGGTCGCTCCGGGCCGAGCAAGTACTTGCAGTGCTGCACCTTAACAAACTGCGTACTCAACTGGGCCCTGTACGTGTGTGTGTGTGATGTCGCAACCGTGCACCTTTCCGTCGTGTGTCCGGAGGTTGCTGCTTTGCTGCATACACCTGATGTGAGCTTCTTTGGTACCGTACGTGGCCAGAGATGATAACCGCAGCTGCGGGCGAAAATACAGCAGAGTGTTAGTAGGGTCTCTGTGTGAGTAGTGTGTGGGTCTCTGTGTGAGTAGTGTGTGTCTCTGTGTGAGTAGTGTGTGGGTCTCTCTGTGTGAGTAGTCTGTGGGTCTCTCTGTGAGTAGTGTGTGGGTCTCTCTGTGAGTAGTCTGTGGGTCTCTATGTGAGTAGTGTGTGGGTCTCTGTGTGAGTAGTGTGTGGGTCTCTCTGTGTGAGTAGTGTGTGGGTCTCTGTGTGAGTAGTGTGTGGGTCTCTGTGTGAGTAGTGTGTGGGTCTCTCTGTGTGAGTAGTGTGTGGGTCTCTCTGTGAGTAGTGTCTGGGTCTCTATGTGAGTAGTGTGTGGGTCTCTGTGTGAGTAGTGTGTGGGTCTCTGTGTGAGTAGTGTCTGGGTCTCTATGTGAGTAGTGTGTGGGTCTCTGTGTGAGTAGTGTGTGGGTCTCTCTGTGTGAGTAGTGTGTGGGTCTCTCTGTGAGTAGTGTCTGGGTCTCTATGTGAACAGTGTGTGGGTCTCTGTGTGAGTAGTGTATGGGTCTCTGTGTGAGTAGTGTGTGGGTCTCTCTGTGTGAGCAGTGTGTGGGTCTCTGTGTGAGTAGTGTGTGGGTCTCTGTGTGAGTAGTCTGTGGATCTCTGTGTGAGTAGTGTATTGGGTCTCTGTGTGAGTAGTGTGTGGGTCTCTCTGTGTGAGTAGTGTGTGGGTCTCTGTGTGAGTAGTGTGTGGGTCTCTGTGTGTGAGTAGTGTGTGGGTCTCTGAGTGAGTAGTGTGTGAGTCTCTGTGTGAGTAGTCTGTGTGTCTCTGTGTGAGTAGTCTGTGTGTCTCTGTGTGTGGGACCCAGACACTACTCACTCAGAGACCCACACACTACTCACACAGAGACCCACAGACTACTCACTCAGAGACCCACACACTACTCACAGAGAGACCCACATACTACTCACACAGAGACCCACACACTACTCACACAGATACCCACACACTACTCACACAGAGACCCACACACTACTCAAACAGATACCCACAAGTGTTTCGAGTACTCGGCCCCGCTTGAACGTCGAAGTGCTTCGTTGAAGCTATCATTTGCAAGAGCCGGGGTGCTTCTGAAAAAAAAAGAGCCACGAAGCTCAGTGGGCATTGCCTGGTGAAGTCAAAAGAGTCGAGTTTAGTCGATGGCCTTTAGTGGGAGTAGCGTTGAGAGGGGGCATCGTCTCAAGTGGGGTAGCGGCACTGTTTGCTACTCACGGTCAAGGGGCAGGGCGAAGGGGTTGTGACGGTCGCCCAGCACAACGACCAGCAAGGCCACTAAACGGGTGGTGGTGTGGAAAGTCTCCATGGGGGGGGGGGGGTGACAGATGGTCGGCCTGGCGGCTTCCTTCACTTGGCTAGGAGGGGTGAAGGGGAGGGAGTAGGAGGAGCAGTGGGAATGATATTTATTTAGACTGCAAGAGGAGGAATCCAAAGCGCTATGAAGCTCTTTTTTCACAGATGTCCAGCTGTGGCGCTGGGTCAGAAACATGACAACAAACACAAAACAAAAACACGGCGTGAGTGCAGAGTTACAGGAAGAGTAAAACAAATCACTTTAAAAAAATATATATACTAATAAAACTAACCAATGTTTAATCTTGCCACGCGAAGCACACCACCGTGCTACATAGCTCTTTTTAAGAAGAGACATTGGCCCATAAACGGTGAGCTGATATCAAGTGGACATTTAGGGCAAAATACTCTAAACGCGTGGCGTTTCTGAATGTGGAGGGGAAAAAACCGGAGGACTTTGGGAGAGAAATCCACGCGGCCGCGGGGCGCGAGAAACGTCAACTCCAAAGATAGAGCAGGGAATGTCAGGGTCGGTATCAAACCCCACGACCTCCTGTACACCAGGTGACAACCATGCCGGGTTAAAGACCTCCTCCTTCACAACGGGACAATTGGAGTCATGCCTAAGGCTCCCTCACTGATGGACACGTTCCTCCTGTGTTGAGCAAAATGTTTAGGTTCTCATCGTTTCGCAGAGGCTGCATTTTTTGCCACCGCAGAAAACGAACGTTGGGGGAAACGCCTCCTCGCATCGGACTCTTTGTTTTTTTTGCTAAAGTCACGTAGGTAAAAAAAAATCTATAAAATAAATAAATGAAAAAAACAACTCAATTAAAATCACGACGTTTCGGAGGCAGCAGCACAAGCTTCCGTCTTGAGGTGGAAACCGTCACGGCAAAATTGCTGCATCAGGTGAAGAGAACTCTAAGACACCCGAGATTGTATACAGGTTAAGGGGGGGGGGAGATAAGAAGGGCCGTGGGGGGGGGCTAAGTTAAGCCGCCTTCTGTTATGCTGCAGGGGGTTGGGGGGGACGGAGAGATGGCCGTGTGCAGGTTGAAGAGCGTTACACACATGAACCAGAGGCAGGGGGCAGTAGTTAAGCTGACAAACTGGTTGCCTTGCAGAGCATACTGCTGTAAACTATAAGGCTGCTAAAGTTTAACTTGGGTTTAACTTTATTTTTTTTACCTCTGCGGCATTACCGAAAAAAATCCAAAGAGTATGAATCCTTGCACATCACGAAAGCTTCAAATCTAGCGCCTCACATCGTGTTAGTTTGGCACCGATGTTCGTGCTGATGTTTTAAACTAGATCAATAAAACAACATTGATTACAGCCCCAGCTCAGGTTTTTTTTCCCATCAATGAAACACCCCCTGAAGTGAGAGCACCTTCCAGGATATAAACCAACACTGCCGCACGTCTGTCCAAGAGCTGTGTAATAAAAACAATTGAGTCGAAAAAAATGTCAAGCTGACAGGGAAAGGGGCTCCTGGCAACTGTGACCGCCAGCCAGGTCGATGTATTGGTAATGAGAATGTGCAATTTGTTTTATCCTTGGAAACACGGACTATGAATAAAACGAGATATTCTTAACTCTTTCGGTAAAGTCACATTGAAGGGAAACAATAAAATAATAAAATATATAAAACAATAAAAATTCTCACGACGTTTCGACCATAACACAAACGGTCGTCATCAGGTTGAAACGTCATGAGAATTTTTATTGTTTTATATATATTTTATTGTTTCCCTTCAACGTGACTTTACCGAAAGAGCTAAGAATATGAATTACCGCAGTTACGAAAGCTTCAAATCAAAATTTAAAACGAGATACTCGCAGAGTTTATGCTTCTGAATGTGCACTTGTTCAAGCGATTCACTCGGGTCTAAGAGGCAGACGCACGGTAAATTATTGGGCGCACTTTGTAAGCTCCTAAGGTAGACAAAGCGAGCTTGAACACGACGCGCTCGAGTGAAGTCTTTGAGCGACGCATCACCACATTGACACGCGTGCATCGCAAACAATTCAAGTTTAAAACACGCAGCAAAGATTCGTTACAAAAGCCTAGCGGCAGCCTTCAGGCATCCTTTGGAAGCTTGCTAACCCACAACATAACCTAGAGACCATCTTCCAGGTCTCTATGGAGACCATCGCATGACAGCGGCATCTGTAGCCGGCCAAAGTGCCGCCTCGGCCGGCTGGGCAATCTAGCCGAGACCGGTGACACTCCCGGAATAGGCCTCAACACGGCACTCACCAGCGCAACGCTGCGTAGGTGTCTGGGGGGGGGTCTTGAGCTATATCCTCCTTCGTGGTGAGGTTACAAACAAAGCAATGTCCTCGTGTGGTCGTGGTGGAGGAGGAGATTCGACGTTCCGTGCCTCGAATCACGGGCAGGCGACTCGGCGGGGCTGTTATCACGTGAGGCCTTAGCAGGGCGCTTTTATAAATCGTAGTGCGGATAGGCGAACACGCAGTGCGAGCGAGGCTCAGATTCTGTAGAATTGATAAACACTGCCCATAGACTCATCACTGCCCATAGACTCAACACTGCCCATAGACTCAGCACTGCCCATATACTCAACACTGCCCATAGACTCAACACTGCACCATAGACTCAACACTGCACCATAATAGACTCAGCACTGCCCATAGACTCAACACTGCCCGTAGACTCAACACTGCCCGTAGACTCAACATTGCCCATATACTCAACACTGCACCATAGACTCAACACTGCCCGTAGACTCAACTCTGCCCATAGACTCAACACTGTCCATAGACTCAACACTGCCCATAGACTCAACACTGCCCCATAGACTCACCACTGTGATCTCTACATTTGGGTCAAACTTAACATCTCTTAATGTTCGACGGCTTGTGCACCAGATCTTATTTATTCACGATGTACTTACAAAAAATTCCGCAGACTACCTACTGGATTTCCTCTCTGTTTCAAAGAACAAATTTGACCTCAGGTCTTCGCTCATTTACCAGCTTCACATTCCCTATTGCCGTACAAAAACTGGAGGAAGGGCCTTTGCTATTCATGACCCCAGGGTCTGGAATGCTATTGCCAATAAACTGCAACTTGAATCACTACCTATGAGATCTTCACTCAAAACTGCTCTAGAGGAGTTGTACACCCCTAGCTGCCACTGCTATTCAGTGGCCTAAAATATGGCTCTAGATTTTGGTGTTATAATTTATTCATGTAGTTTATTGTAAAAAATTCGGTCACACTCCCTATGATCACTGTTACATTGCATTTATGGCTTTTATTTTGGTGATTTCGAAAAGTTTTTTGGGTTTAGGCCATGTTAATGTTTATTGTAGTACGGAGTTAGACTGATGGCCTTAATCTTAGTTATCTACATAATGACACCTTGCCGATATTAACTATGTTAACCTATTTGTATTTTTTTTATTTTTAAATTATATCTTAAAGCTATTTTATATTCGATATTTATTAAATTTTATATACTTTAGCCCCTTGGTGTTATACTTTTAACCCTTATTATTATAGTAAGACTTGTTTAAAACTTATTTAAGATTTTAGATTCCTATATGTTGAATGTATGCACCATCCTGCCAAAGTAAATTCCGTGTCGGTGTGAACTTTCATGGCGAATAAAACCCTTTCTGATTCTGATTCTATTGTGGTTGTTGTTATTTGACTTGCATCCCACTGGGGTTTTTGCACACAGAGTTGGTGTACGGTGCTATTTCAGGAATATTTTGATATTTTTTTCCTGTATTTTCTGTTTGCACAGTCACATAATCATTTTAAGATGTTTTCTTGTTCATGTTTTTTGTTTGTTGCGGTTGCACCCGATTCAAGAGCCGAATGGCTCACAGGGCTATACCAAACAAATGAACAAATGAACTAAAATGAACTAATATCGAAAGGCACATTAACATAATTTATTCATACTCTAATTTATTTATTTACGGAGAAGCTCATTGTAGGAGGGTCGTGTCCCGTTCCCCGGAAGTGACGTCATGCCACCTGCTGCAGGAAGCTATCGCTTCCTGCACTGAAATCCGAGGTGAGAAATTCTCATTGCGATTGTGGTTGTTGTGGTGGTGGTTATGGTGGTTGTTGTTGTTTACCAAGGTAGAGCCTCGCTCTCTCGTAGGGATGTCAGTTGAGTAGCAGCGAGCATGGGAATCGATGTCCAGGTGGGAACTTTACAACGCGGGGCCTACCCACGCGCGGCCTTGCCTCCTGCCCTCGCCTGATTGCATTTACTTTAATTATCTCGCTTAAGTTTAATTTGTCTTCACCCGGCTCGCCACTTTGTAACTTTGTTTTATTGTAAATATTCACGCAGTTTTGATTTTCTTTTGTTACCAGGCCAAGCCCGCTTGAGCTGCTATACCGCTCTTGTTATCAGAAGCGACCTGCCCACAACAACACAAGGTGAGGCTTTGTCAACGTGTGTGAATGTTTTGACTTAAAACTTTGGTGACTGCAGGAATTAATATTCTTGGTTCTTTCGGTAAAGTCACGTAGATAGAAAAATAAAATAAAAATAACATAACAAACGTAAAAAATAGTAAATAAAGCAAAAAAAAATACGTTTTGATTGCAACATAAGTGGTCTTTATTTAATGTAATTGTATTATCTGTTATTGTTATTTTCTGTCCACGTAATTTTACAGAAAGAACAAAGAATACGTGTGTCAATGTCTATCGGTCAAAGACGCTAAACGGAGTGACGCGCAAACTCCAAATATACATCTTCTTTGGTTCTTTCGGTAAAGTCACGTAGAATGATAATAAAATAATAAATTGATAAAATAAAATAACACAATAATATTCTCACGACGTTTCGGCCACAACACAAGCGGCCTTCATCAGGTGAAGGGAGCGAGACTGTCTGGTAGGACAGCGCTGGAGTGAAAGAGCCACGTTCAGATACGGCCTTTAAGCTGTGTGAGAGGAACAAAGCGCCTTGACAAAGGAATTAGCATAGAATTTAGCATTGAAATGGCTGAATGATTAGCTTGTGACTGGTCACAGAAATAGCTATGTTAAAAGTTAAAGCATACACACCCGCAGAGGCACCCATTGTTAAAGGGATTAGCATAGAATTTAGCATTGAAATAGCTAAGTTAAGGCATACACATCTTGACAATGGAATTAGCATAGAATTTAGCATTGAGATAGCTGAGTGGTTAGTTTGTACCTGCTGCAGAAATAGCTACGTTAAAGTCAGAGCATACACATTCACCGAGGCCCTTAGTACAAATCAAACAGGAGAATTTAGCATTGAAATAACTAGGCGAATCCAGCATTGAAACAACTGAGTGATTAGCTAGTGACTGGTCACAGAAATGACTACACATCTGAGCTATTCACAGTACTATATAGTGAACCAATAAAAACTAAAATATAAATTACCTTCATGTTATCAATAAACTCTATATTCTCCAATCAGCTAAGCTACCAACAATAAGTCGTTATATATCACAATGCTATATGGCGAAAAAATGGGTGGATTCTTACCCTCAAATTTCAGCCCCACGGATAGCTACGGGTCCCGTTCAGACGGACGAGTTCGTCCATGGTCGGAACAGAGGAGGGGGAGAGAGACAGCTGCGAGGCCCTAGTATGCTCCATATTGTAAAACTATACCATTAACCGTGGTGTGAGAGGTATTAAGAGGCAATGCTGGCAAAAGAGCTGCGGTCTGAAGGTCATCTTAAAAATACAATTAATTAAGAACAGAAATGATTTAAAACATCTTTCCAGTGGTTACTAAGCCTGAATCCATCTTCTCGGTTGAAATTGTCTCTGTGCTTGTATATGTGAATGGCCTCATGAACGAATCTCTCATGGTAGCCGGTTGGTTTGCAAAGAACCTCCGTCTTGGAGAAGTCAATGTCATGTGAGCCCACTGAATTATAACAGTGATCTGCCACGGCAGAGGAGTTCGTCCTACCGTGTTTCAAGTCTGCTTTGTGTTCGCGGATGCGGTCCGAGATATGTCTTTTGGTTTCTCCAATGTAGCTACTACCACAGAGGCACTTTAGTTTGTAAACGCCCGGGTACTGTATGTCTGGAACAGCATCTTTTACAGATGGAACTAAATCACGGATTTTATGTACTGTGTTGAATCGGACCTGGATCTTGTGTTTGTTCAGGATTTTGGAGATCTTTTTAGTGACCCCTGCAATGTAGGGTAAGGTGATGGTTTTGAGTGGCTCCACAAGAGGATCCTTCTTCATGACTGGAGTGATGGCTTTGCGGATTGTGTAGTCGGAGTAGCCATTAGCCCTGAGAGCCTGGTGTATGTGCTTGAGTTCACTGGTAATGTGTTCCTGGTCGGAAATGCATTGGGCTCTATGGTATAGAGTCTTGATGAGGGAGTTTTTTTGGGATGGATGGTGGTGGGAATCCGGTTTCAAGTAAACATCTGTATGGGTAGCTTTCCTGTAGACAGAGTGGCTCATTGAACCATCATGTCTTCTTTTAATTAAGACATCCAAAAAGGGTAGTTTGCCATCTTTTTCGACCTCCATGGTAAATCTGATGGCTGGGTGTATGGAATTGATGTGGTCGCAGAATTGGTCTAGAGCAGGCTGGCCATGTGGCCAGATGACAAAGGTGTCATCAACGTACCTCTTCCATAAGGTCGGGCGTAGAGTGGCAGTCTGGATGGCGTCAGTTTCAAATTTTTCCATGAATACGTTGGCTACAACCGGAGATAGGGGGGAGCCCATTGGGGTGCCCTCAGTTTGTTTGTGGAAAGTTCCATTCCAGGTGAAGTAAGTGTTGGTTAAGCAATGTCTCACCAGGGGGGGTACATCAGTATGCAGTCCTTGATGAACCAGGTCTTCAATGATAGCGATGGTGTCAGGTACCGGGACTTTGGTGAACAAGGACACCACATCAAAACTGACAAGCAGGTCGTTTGGGGACAGGGAAATGCCTTTGATTGTCGATACCAGGTGAGTAGAATTTAGTACCGCAGAGGTGGTTTTTCCAGTGAAAGGTGGCAGTATATCAGCAAGAAAACGTGCCAGTTTGTAGGTGGGGGAGCTGATAGTAGAGACGATGGGACGAAGGGGTGTATCTTTTTTGTATCTTTGGAAGGCCATATAATCTTGGTGGTCTGGCAGCAGAGGGCTTCAACGAGAACTGTTTGACCTCATCAATTAATGCTGTTGAATCAGAGATTATTTCGTTCGTTTTGGTGACCAGGCTGTTGGTGGGATCTCTTTTTATTTTTGTGTAGCTGCCATCGTTGAGTAGTTCTTGAATTTTGTTGTTATATTCTGTTTTGTCCATGATGACAGTGGCATTGCCTTTGTCGGCTGAAAGGACGACAATATCATCCCTATTTTTTAATTGAGATAATTCAAAACGTTCGTCTTTGCTGATGTTGCTGGGTGGCAACTTACGGTTTTTGAGGGTTGCAGCGATTTCAGATCTTGCTACGTCTGCAGAGATGTGACTCAAGCCCTTGAGTGCAACGTCGACATGGGCAATGATATCATTAACCGGTAAGTGTCTCGGTGTGACAGCAAAGTTTAGACCTTTAGCTAAAACGGATTTCAGACCATCAGAAATGGAACTGTTACTGCGATTAATTACGACTTTGTTGACGTCTATCTTTTCGGTGTGTGGATCCGATTTTTTGCTGGAGAGGTGATTGAATTTGGAAATCAAATTGTCCCTACATTTGTTCGACATAGTGGCAGCCGAAGAGGTAGTCATATTGTCTACATGTTCCCAATCCGATGTAGACATTGTTGCTGTCAATTTTAAGTGTGATTTGTAGAGTGTCTTGTCTAACTGATCGAGTTCGGTGCGTGTAAGTCTGATTTTTTCCGAGATAAGAGCGAAGCTAGTTCTAGCTAGAATTCGTTTTGCATTGAGAGAAGTTGCAACAGCAGAGGTTAGTGTAAATGCGGTTGGTATTACCTTAGAGTCGCGGCATCTCTTCAGAAAGGTGAGAGACTCGATTAGTTGAGCCTTCTTATCCTGAAGTCTGTTGAATGATCTTAAGGATGTGTGGAATCCCTCCCCGTAGAGGCGGTTAAATTTCGATTTAAAGCTTTCGTGACTGCAATGATTCATCTTCTTTGGTTCTTTCGGTAAAGTCACGTAGAATGATAATAAAATAATAAATTTATAAAATAAAATAACACAATAATATTCTCACGACGTTTCGGCCACAACACAAGCGGCCTTCATCAGGTGAAGGGAGCGAGACTGTCTGGTAGGACAGCGCTGGAGTGAAAGAGCCACGTTCAGATACGGCCTTTAAGCTGTGTGAGAGGAACAAAGCGCCTTGACAAAGGAATTAGCATAGAATTTAGCATTGAAATGGCTGAATGATTAGCTTGTGACTGGTCACAGAAATAGCTATGTTAAAAGTTAAAGCATACACACCCGCAGAGGCACCCATTGTTAAAGGGATTAGCATAGAATTTAGCATTGAAATAGCTAAGTTAAGGCATACACATCTTGACAATGGAATTAGCATAGAATTTAGCATTGAGATAGCTGAGTGGTTAGTTTGTACCTGCTGCAGAAATAGCTACGTTAAAGTCAGAGCATACACATTCACCGAGGCCCTTAGTACAAATCAAACAGGAGAATTTAGCATTGAAATAACTAGGCGAATCCAGCATTGAAACAACTGAGTGATTAGCTAGTGACTGGTCACAGAAATGACTACACATCTGAGCTATTCACAGTACTATATAGTGAACCAATAAAAACTAAAATATAAATTACCTTCATGTTATCAATAAACTCTATATTCTCCAATCAGCTAAGCTACCAACAATAAGTCGTTATATATCACAATGCTATATGGCGAAAAAATGGGTGGATTCTTACCCTCAAATTTCAGCCCCACGGATAGCTACGGGTCCCGTTCAGACGGACGAGTTCGTCCATGGTCGGAACAGAGGAGGGGGAGAGAGACAGCTGCGAGGCCCTAGTATGCTCCATATTGTAAAACTATACCATTAACCGTGGTGTGAGAGGTATTAAGAGGCAATGCTGGCAAAAGAGCTGCGGTCTGAAGGTCATCGTAAAAATACAATTAATTAAGAACAGAAATGATTTGTACATACACTGTTAAGCAGACGGTGCGTATTTTTCTTGTTAATACGATGTAACGTGATGCAGTCAATTTCGCTGCAGTAATCAATGTTAATATGCCCGTCAATCATTTAGAATTTATACTTGTCTGATTGTGCGCGTACATGTAACATTTTGTCTGGGGGTCAAACATTGAATATGTGATGTTAGGACAAAGTGCGTGGGTGTGTTTTGTAAGTAACCTGTACAGAGAACTCGGGTGAGACCCGTTGTTCTTGTGATACAGGTCAAAGGGTACTTTTGTGTTTCACGAAGCGTCTGCCTCTGCAGCAACTCATTGTCTTTGAAATAGGGAGCACGCTCGGATCATTAATCAGTTACAAGGCATACCACTTGAAAGTTACACGTATAGGAGGAGGTACATTCTCTACAACACGAATTGTAGTTTTGTCTTACGTGTTGACGTAGATTTTGTCTAGCTAGGACTATAAATGCTCCTTGCTGATTGACGTCTGGATGTTCGTACCTATCGGTTGAAGCAAACCCCACTGCTGTTATTGAGACGCTGTGCACCAATAATGGTCCAACACATTGATGGCCTTCAGGCCAGGAAAGTCACAACATTTGCACACGAAGGACGCATTCACGCAAGTACCCCATGCTCCGTTTTGAAGTTTTAAAATGAAACATCTTTGAATTGTGTTGTGTTTTGAATTAGATGATTTTATTTCTTCATTAAAAGCTTGTATCAATTTACATCTGGAAGACTTCATTGCAAAGGACATTTCGTGTGAATTTTCTCTCAACGTTAAGTAGATGGCCTTGCCAGGGGTTCGGTTCAATGTGGAAACAAACAGTGTACACACAAACAGTGTACACACACAGTGTGCACACACAGTGTACACACACAGTGTACACACAGTTTACACACTGTGTGTGTGTGTACACACACACACACACAGTGTATACACATAGTGTACACACAATGTACACACACAGTGTATACACACAGTATACACACACACAGTGTACACACACAGTGTGCACACAGTTTATACACAGTGTACACACAATGTACACAGTGTACACAGACAGTGTACACACACAGTGTACACACAGTGTACACATACAGTGTACACACAGTGTATACACAGTGTACACACATAGTGTACACAAACACTGTACACACACAGTGTATACACACACAGTGTACACACATGCAGTGTACATACAGTGCACACACAGTGTACACATAGGGTACACACTGTGTATACACACAGTGTACACACACAGTGTACACACACACACAGTGTATACACAATAATGTCCACGTTGTTGTTGTAGCTGAGCTCACACACCCAAGGGAGGGAGCAATGGAAAATGAATCTAAACTTCAACTCTGTGACGTCACCACTTTGCATTACCTCATCGGCGTGAAACGCCAGGGTGAGGTGTACCTCGCTAGTGACGTCATGTCACCAAGGTATTCACCCCTCGCCCGTCCACCGCGCTCTTGAGCGTGACGTCACCTCCGCTTGGGTCGCTGCCGATATCGGTCCAGTGGCAATCCTTATTTGGGCAAAGCTTCGCCCAGTGACTGGCGGTTCATTAACATAATGTAGCCGTTGAAGCCGTCGAGAGTTGATTGCGAGGCGTTCAGCAGCCACGCCCCATCCCTCGACATATGGGCTAGGCTCATTAACATAATTAATTCTGTTACAGAGCCGCTCGTGGGAAGGGCGTGTCTCTTACCCTGGAAGTGACGTCATGTTACCTGTTTACCCGCATGACGTCGCGAAGTAAGAGGAGGCTGCCGATCCGCGCTTGCACTGAAATCCGAGGTGAGAAATTCTCATGGTGGTGGTGGTTGTTGTTTACCAAGGTAGAGCCTCGCTCTCTCTCTCAGGGATGTCAGTTGAGTAGCAGCGAGCATGGGAATCGATGTCCAGGTTGGAACTTTACAACGCGGGGCCTAGCCACGCGGGGCCTTGCCTCCTGCCCTCGCCTGATTGCATTCACTTTAATGATCTCGCTTAAGTTTAATTTGTCTTCACCCGGCTCGCCACTTTGTAACTTTGTTTTATTGTAAATATTGTATTTTTAAACGGCGCATTTATTTATTTATAAAAAACGTTAGCGCCACGCGCAACGATTTGGCAGTTTACCCAGGACTAGTCCATCTATATTCTGAAAAGGGGAGGGGGGAGACGAATTTTTTTTTTTAATGTATGCTGTCTGAAAGCCACTGTAAGCGTGAACAATCAATTAAGACCTGAAATGGTTTATCAAATCTTTCCAATGATTGCTAAGATAGAATCCATCTTCTCGGTTGAAATTGTCTCTGTGCTTGTATATGTGGATAGCCTCATGAACGAATCTCTCATGGTAGCCAGATGGCTTACAAAGAACCTCTGTCTTGGAAAAGTCAATGGCATGTGAGCCTACTGAATTATAACAATGATCTGCCACGGCCGAGGTGTTGGTCCTACCGTGTTTAAGGTCTGCTTTGTGTTCACGAATGCGGTCCGAGACATGGCGTTTGGTTTCTCCAATGTAACTACTACCACAGAGGCAACTTAGTTTGTAGACACCAGGGTATTGTATGTCCGGAATCACATCTTTTACAGACGGAACCAGATCACGGATTTTATGTAATGTGTTCAAACGGAGCTGGATCTTGTGTTTATTCAAGATTTTGGAGATCTTTTTTGTGATCCCCGCAATGTAGGGTAAAGTGATGGTTTTGAAAGGCTCCTCAAGAGGGTCCTTATTCATGGTTTGAGTGATAGCTTTGCGGATTGTATAGTCGGAGTAACCATTAGCCTTAAGAGCTTGGTGTACGTGCTTGAGTTCACTGCCTATGTGTTCCTGGTCGGATATGCATTGGGCTCTATGATACAGAGTCTTGATGAGAGAATTCTTCTGTGATGGATGGTGGTGGGTATCCGGTTTCAGATAAGCATCCGTATGGGTCGCTTTCCTGTAGACAGAGTGGCTCATTGAACCATCAGGTCTCTTTTAATTAGGACATCCAAAAAAGGTAGCTTGCCATCTATTTCGACTTCCATGGTAAATCTGATGGCTGGGTGTATGGAATTGATGTGGTCGAAGAATTGGTCTAGAGCAGGCCGGCCATGTGGCCAGATGACAAAAGTGTCATCCACGTACCTCTTCCATAAGGTTGGGTGCAGAGTGGCAGTCTGGATGGCGTCAGTCTCAAATTTCTCCATGAAAATGTTAGCTATAACCGGAGAAAGGGGGGAGCCCATTGGGGTGCCCTCAGTTTGTTTGTAGAAAGTTCCATTCCAAGTGAAGTATGTATTGGTTAAACAGTGTCTCACCAGGGGGGGGGTACCTCAGTGTTTAGTCCTTGATGAACCAAGTCTTCAATGATTGCAATGGTGTCAGGTACAGGAACCTTGGTGAATAAGGAAACTACATCAAAACTGACAAGCAGGTCGTCTGGGGACAGGGAAATACCCTTGATTGTCGATACCAGGTGAGTAGAATTTTGTACCGCAGAGGTGGTTTTTCCAGTGAAAGGACGCAGGATTTCAGACAAAAAACGAGCTAGTTTGTAGGTGGGGGAGTTGATAGTAGAGACGATGGGACGAAGGGGTGTATCTACTTTATGTATTTTTGGTAAGCCGTATAATTTTGGTGGCCTGGCAGCAGAAGGTTTCAACGAAAACTGTTTAGATTGATCAATTAATGCGGTTGAATCAGAAATTATTTTGTTGGTTTGTGTGACGAGGCTGTTGGTGGGATCTCTTTTTATTTTTGTATAACTACCATCGTCGAGTAATTCTTTAATTTTGTTGTTGTATTCTATTTTATCCATGATGACAGTAGCATTGCCTTTGTCAGCTGAGAGGACTACAATATCATCCCTCTTTTTTAATTCATATAATTCAAAACGCTCATCTTTGCTGAGGTTGCTAGCTGGCATCTTAGCGTTTTTGAGGGTTGCAGCGATTTCAGATCTTGCTACATCTGCAGCAATGTGACCCAGGCCCCTGAGAGCAACGTCTACTTGGGCAATTATATCATTAACTGGTATGTGTTTAGTTGTGACTGCAAAGTTTAGACCTTTAGCTAAAACGGATTTCAGACCATCGGAAATAGAACTGTTACTGCGATTAATTACGACTTTGTTAACGTCTAACTTTTTGGTGTGTGGGTCCGGTCTTTTGTTGAAGAGGAGGTTAAATTTGGAAATCAGGTTTTCCTTACATTTGGTCGAGATAGTAGCAGCTGAAGAGGCAGTCATATTGTCTACATGTTCCCAATCCGATGTGGACATTGTTGCCGTCAATGATAAGTGTGATTTGTAGAGTGTCTTGTCTAACTGATCTAGTTCGGTGCGTATAAGTCTGATTTTGTCTGAGATAAGAGCTAAGCTAGTTTTGAAAAGAATTCGTTTCGCATTAGAAGAAGTTACAGCAGCAGAGGTCAGTGTAAATGCGATTGGTATTACCCCAGAGTCGCGGCATCTCTTCAGGAAGGTGAGAGACTCGATCAGCTGAGCTTTCTTATCCCGGAGTTTGTTGAAGGATCTTAAAGTTATGTGAAAACCCTCCCCGTAGAGGCGGTTAAATTTTGATTGAAAGCTTTCGTGACTGCAGTAATTCATATTCTTAGTTCTTTCGGTAAAGTCACGTTGAAGGGAAACAACAAAATAATAAAATATATATAAAACAATAAAAATTCTCACGACGTTTCAACCATAACACAAACGGTCGTCTTCAGGTGTGTTGGTTTGCATAAATGTATTTTTAAACGTTGCAATTATTTATTTATCTGAAGAAAAAAAACGTTAGCGCCACGCGCAGCGATTTGCCAGTTTATTTAGGACTAGTCCATCTATATTCTGAAAAGAGGAGGGGGGAGACGAATTTTTTTTTAATGTATGCTGTCTGAAAGCCACTGTAAGCGTGAACAATCAATTAAGACCTGAAATGGTTTATCAAATCTTTCCAATGATTGCTAAGATAGAATCCATCTTCTTGGTTGAAATTGTCTCTGTGCTTGTATATGTGGATAGCCTCGTGAACGAATCTCTCATGGTAGCCAGATGGCTTACAAAGAACCTCTGTCTTGGAAAAGTCAATGGCATGTGTGCCTACTGAATTATAACAATGATCTGCCACGGCCGAGGTGTTGGTCCTACCGTGTTTAAGGTCTGCTTTGTGTTCACGAATGCGGTCCGAGACATGGCGTTTGGTTTCTCCAATGTAACTACTACCACAGAGGCAACTTAGTTTGTAGACACCAGGGTATTGTATGTCCGGAATCACATCTTTTACAGACGGAACCAGATCACGGATTTTATGTAATGTGTTCAAACGGAGCTGGATCTTGTGTTTATTCAAGATTTTGGAGATCTTTTTTGTGATCCCCGCAATGTAGGGTAAAGTGATGGTTTTGAAAGGCTCCTCAAGAGGGTCCTTATTCATGGTTTGAGTGATAGCTTTGCGGATTGTATAGTCGGAGTAACCATTAGCCTTAAGAGCTTGGTGTACGTGCTTGAGTTCACTGCCTATGTGTTCCTGGTCGGATATGCATTGGGCTCTATGATACAGAGTCTTGATGAGAGAATTCTTCTGTGATGGATGGTGGTGGGTATCCGGTTTCAGATAAGCATCCGTATGGGTCGCTTTCCTGTAGACAGAGTGGCTCATTGAACCATCAGGTCTCTTTTAATTAGGACATCCAAAAAAGGTAGCTTGCCATCTATTTCGACTTCCATGGTAAATCTGATGGCTGGGTGTATGGAATTGATGTGGTCGAAGAATTGGTCTAGAGCAGGCCGGCCATGTGGCCAGATGACAAAAGTGTCATCCACGTACCTCTTCCATAAGGTTGGGTGCAGAGTGGCAGTCTGGATGGCGTCAGTCTCAGATTTCTCCATGAAAATGTTAGCTATAACCGGAGAAAGGGGGGAGCCCATTGGGGTGCCCTCAGTTTGTTTGTAGAAAGTTCCATTCCAAGTGAAGTATGTATTGGTTAAACAGTGTCTCACCAGGGGGGGGGTACCTCAGTGTTTAGTCCTTGATGAACCAAGTCTTCAATGATTGCAATGGTGTCAGGTACAGGAACCTTGGTGAATAAGGAAACTACATCAAAACTGACAAGCAGGTCGTCTGGGGACAGGGAAATACCCTTGATTGTCGATACCAGGTGAGTAGAATTTTGTACCGCAGAGGTGGTTTTTCCAGTGAAAGGACGCAGGATTTCAGACAAAAAACGAGCTAGTTTGTAGGTGGGGGAGTTGATAGTAGAGACGATGGGACGAAGGGGTGTATCTACTTTATGTATTTTTGGTAAGCCGTATAATTTTGGTGGCCTGGCAGCAGAAGGTTTCAACGAAAACTGTTTAGATTGATCAATTAATGCGGTTGAATCAGAAATTATTTTGTTGGTTTGTGTGACGAGGCTGTTGGTGGGATCTCTTTTTATTTTTGTATAACTACCATCGTCGAGTAATTCTTTAATTTTGTTGTTGTATTCTATTTTATCCATGATGACAGTAGCATTGCCTTTGTCAGCTGAGAGGACTACAATATCATCCCTCTTTTTTAATTCATATAATTCAAAACGCTCATCTTTGCTGAGGTTGCTAGCTGGCATCTTAGCGTTTTTGAGGGTTGCAGCGATTTCAGATCTTGCTACATCTGCAGCAATGTGACCCAGGCCCCTGAGAGCAACGTCTACTTGGGCAATTATATCATTAACTGGTATGTGTTTAGTTGTGACTGCAAAGTTTAGACCTTTAGCTAAAACGGATTTCAGACCATCGGAAATAGAACTGTTACTGCGATTAATTACGACTTTGTTAACGTCTAACTTTTTGGTGTGTGGGTCCGGTCTTTTGTTGAAGAGGAGGTTAAATTTGGAAATCAGGTTTTCCTTACATTTGGTCGAGATAGTAGCAGCTTAAGAGGCAGTCATATTGTCTACATGTTCCCAATCCGATGTGGACATTGTTGCCGTCAATGATAAGTGTGATTTGTAGAGTGTCTTGTCTAACTGATCTAGTTCGGTGCGTATAAGTCTGATTTTGTCTGAGATAAGAGCTAAGCTAGTTTTGAAAAGAATTCGTTTCGCATTAGAAGAAGTTACAGCAGCAGAGGTCAGTGTAAATGCGATTGGTATTACCCCAGAGTCGCGGCATCTCTTCAGGAAGGTGAGAGACTCGATCAGCTGAGCTTTCTTATCCCGGAGTTTGTTGAAGGATCTTAAAGTTATGTGAAAACCCTCCCCGTAGAGGCGGTTAAATTTTGATTGAAAGCTTTCGTGACTGCAGTAATTCATATTCTTAGTTCTTTCGGTAAAGTCACGTTGAAGGGAAACAACAAAATAATAAAATATATATAAAACAATAAAAATTCTCACGACGTTTCAACCATAACACAAACGGTCGTCTTCAGGTGTGTTGGTTTGCATAAATGTATTTTTAAACGTTGCAATTATTTATTTATCTGAAGAAAAAAAACGTTAGCGCCACGCGCAGCGATTTGCCAGTTTATTTAGGACTAGTCCATCTATATTCTGAAAAGAGGAGGGGGGAGACGAATTTTTTTTTTTATGTATGCTGTCTGAAAGCCACTGTAAGCGTGAACAATCAATTAAGACCTGAAATGGTTTATCAAATCTTTCCAATGATTGCTAAGATAGAATCCATCTTCTTGGTTGAAATTGTCTCTGTGCTTGTATATGTGGATAGCCTCGTGAACGAATCTCTCATGGTAGCCAGATGGCTTACAAAGAACCTCTGTCTTGGAAAAGTCAATGGCATGTGCGCCTACTGAATTATAACAATGATCTGCCACGGCCGAGGTGTTGGTCCTACCGTGTTTAAGGTCTGCTTTGTGTTCACGAATGCGGTCCGAGACATGGCGTTTGGTTTCTCCAATGTAACTACTACCACAGAGGCAACTTAGTTTGTAGACACCAGGGTATTGTATGTCCGGAATCACATCTTTTACAGACGGAACCAGATCACGGATTTTATGTAATGTGTTCAAACGGACCTGGATCTTGTGTTTATTCAAGATTTTGGAGATCTTTTTTGTGATCCCCGCAATGTAGGGTAAAGTGATGGTTTTGAAAGGCTCCTCAAGAGGGTCCTTATTCATGGTTTGAGTGATAGCTTTGCGGATTGTATAGTTGGAGTAACCATTAACCTTAAGAGCTTGGTGTACGTGCTTGAGTTCACTGCCTATGTGTTCCTGGTCGGATATGCATTGGGCTCTATGATACAGAGTCTTGATGAGAGAATTCTTCTGTGATGGATAGTGGTGGGAATCCGGTTTCAGATAAGCATCCGTATGGGTCGCTTTCCTGTAGACAGAGTGGCTCATTGAACCATCAGGTCTCTTTTAATTAGGACATCCAAAAAGGTAGCTTGCCATCTATTTCGACTTCCATGGTAAATCTGATGGCTGGGTGTATGGAATTGATGTGGTCGAAGAATTGGTCTCGAGCAGGCCGGCCATGTGGCCAGATGACAAAAGTGTCATCCACGTACCTCTTCCATGAGGTTGGGCGCAGAGTAGCAGTCTGGATGGCGTCAGTCTCAAATTTCTCCATGAAAATGTTAGCTATAACCAGAGAAAGCGGGGAGCCCATTGGGGTGCCCTCAGTTTGTTTGTAGAAAGTTCCATTCCAAGTGAAGTATGTATTGGTTAAACAGTGTCTCACCAGGGGGGGTACCTCAGTGTTTAGTCCTTGATGAACCAAGTCTTCAATGATTGCAATGGTGTCAGGTACAGGAACCTTGGTGAATAAGGAAACTACATCAAAACTGACAAGCAGGTCGTCTGGGGACAGGGAAATACCCTTGATTGTCGATACCAGGTGAGTAGAATTTTGTACCGCAGAGGTGGTTTTTCCAGTGAAAGGACGCAGGATTTCAGACAAAAAACGAGCTAGTTTGTAGGTGGGGGAGTTGATAGTAGAGACGATGGGACGAAGGGGTGTATCTACTTTATGTATTTTTGGTAAGCCGTATAATCTTGGTGGCCTGGCAGCAGAAGGTTTCAACGAAAACTGTTTAGATTGATCAATTAATGCGGTTGAATCAGAAATTATTTTGTTGGTTTGTGTGACGAGGCTGTTGGTGGGATCTTTTTTTTTATTTTTGTATAAATACCATCGTCGAGTAATTCTTTAATTTTGTTGTTGTATTCTATTTTATCCATGATGACAGTAGCATTGCCTTTGTCAGCTGAGAGGACTACAATATCATCCCTCTTTTTTAATTTATATAATTCAAAACGCTCATCTTTGCTGAGGTTGCTAGCTGGCATCTTAGCGTTTTTGAGGGTTGCAGCGATTTCAGATCTTGCTATGTCTGCAGCAATGTGACCCAGGCCCCTGAGAGCAATGTCTACTTGGGCAATTATATCATTAACTGGTATGTGTTTAGGTGTGACTGCAAAGTTTAGACCTTTAGCTAAAACGGATTTCAGACAATCGGAAATAGAACTGTTACTGCGATTAATTACAACTTTGTTAACGTCTAACTTTTTGGTGTGTGGGTCCGGTCTTTTGTTGAAGAGGAGGTTAAATTTGGAAATCAAGTTTTCCTTACATTTGGTCGACATAGTAGCAGCTGAAGAGGCAGTCATATTGTCTACATGTTCCCAATCCGATGTGGACATTGTTGCCCTCAATGATAAGTGTGATTTGTAGAGTGTCTTGTCTAACAGATCTAGTTCGGTGCGTATAAGTCTGATTTTGTCTGAGATAAGAGCTAAGCTAGTTTTGAAAAGAATTCGTTTCGCATTAGAAGAAGTTACAGCCTGCAGAGGTCAGTGTAAATGCGATTGGTATTACCCCAGAGTCGCGTCATCGCTTCAGGAAGGTGAGAGACTCGATCAGCTGAGCTTTCTTATCCCGGAGTTTGTTGAAGGATCTTAAAGTTATGTGAAAACCCTCCCCGTAGAGGCGGTTAAATTTTGATTGAAAGCTTTCGTGACTGCAGTAATTCATATTCTTAGTTCTTTCGGTAAAGTCACGTTGAAGGGAAACAACAAAATAATAAAATATATATAAAACAATAAAAATTCTCACGACGTTTCGACCATAACACAAACGGTCGTCTTCAGGTGTGTTGGTTTGCATAAATGTATTTTTAAACGTTGCAATTATTTATTTATTTGAAGAGAAAAAACGTTAGCGCCACGCGCAGCGATTTGCCAGTTTATTTAGGACTAGTCCATCTATATTCTGAAAAGAGGAGGGGGGAGACAAATTTTTTTTTTTAATGTATGCTGTCTGAAAGCCACTGTAAGCGTGAACAATCAATTAAGACCTGAAATGGTTTATCAAATCTTTCCAATGATTGCTAAGATAGAATCCATCTTCTCGGTTGAAATTGTCTCTGTGCTTGTATATGTGGATAGCCTCATGAACGAATCTCTCATGGTAGCCAGATGGCTTACAAAGAACCTCTGTCTTGGAAAAGTCAATGGCATGTGAGCCTACTGAATTATAACAATGATCTGCCACGGCCGAGGTGTTGGTCCTACCGTGTTTAAGGTCTGCTTTGTCTTCACGAATGCGGTCCGAGACATGGCGTTTGGTTTCTTCAATGTAACTACTACCACAGAGGCAACTTAGTTTGTAGACACCAGGGTATTGTATGTCCGGAATCACATCTTTTACAGACGGAACCAGATCACGGATTTTATGTAATGTGTTAAAACGGACCTGGATCTTGTGTTTATTCAAGATTTTGGAGATCTATTTTGTGATCCCCGCAATGTAGGGTAAAGTGATGGTTTTGAAAGGCTCCTCAAGGGGGTCCTTATTCATGGTTTGAGTGATAGCTTTGCGGATTGTATAGTCGGAGTAACCATTAGCCTTAAGAGCTTGGTGTACGTGCTTGAGTTCACTGCCTATGTGTTCCTGGTCGGATATGCATTGGGCTCTATGATACAGAGTCTTAATGAGAGAATTCTTCTGTGATGGATGGTGGTGGGAATCCGGTTTCAGATAAGCATCCGTATGGGTCGCTTTCCTGTAGACAGAGTGGCTCATTGAACCATCAGGTCTCTTTTAATTAGGACATCCAAAAAAGGTAGCTTGCCATCTATTTCGACTTCCATGGTAAATCTGATGGCTGGGTGTATGGAATTGATGTGGTCGAAGAATTGGTCTAGAGCAGGCCGGCCATGTGGCCAGATGACAAAAGTGTCATCCACGTACCTCTTCCATAAGGTTGGGTGCAGAGTGGCAGTCTGGATGGCGTCAGTCTCAAATTTCTCCATCCCTGCAGTTCCCTCCTGTTGTGCCGCAGCATTTACCGCGTAACGAGGCAACGTTTTCATGAGCAGTGCGTTCCACTACACACCCACACGAGCGAACCATGTGCAACAGTGTGCGTACATACAGACACGAACAAACACGCGGGTGCACATACACACACGAGCGCTTACGTGCAAACACGGACGAGTGGAGATGCACGCACGAGTGTGGTCACCACATTGCTAGCTACACTAGTCACGTGATAACTAGTATACTAAACTATACACTACACTATACACTACAATAAACACTAATATACACTACACTATACACTACAGTACTATACACTACACTATACACTTATACACTACTATACACTATACACTACTATACAATACACTATTATACACTACACTATACACTGCACTACTATACGCTACACTATACACTACTATACACTACACTATACACTACTTTACACTACACTATACACTACACTACTATACACTATACTATACACTTATACACTACAATATACACTACTATACAATACACTATTATACACTACACTATACACTACACTACTATACACTGCACTATACACTACTATACACTACACTATACACTTATATACTACACTAAACACTACTATACAATACACTACACTACTATACACTACACTCTACACTTATACACTACAATATACACTACAATATGCACTACACACTACTATACACTACACAATACACTACAATATACACTACTATACACTACACAATACACTACACTACACACTACTATACACTACAACACACTACACTAGACTATACACTACAATATACACTAAACACTATTATACACTACGCTATACACTACACTATACACTACTATACACTGCACTATACACTACTATACAATACACTATTATACACTACACTATACACTACACTATACACTACACTATACACTACACTACACACTACTATACACTACAGTACACTATACACTACTACACACTAGTGCTGCACTAGTCCCCAAACTGCAAAGACAAAGGCTCCCCAATGTAGACTGACGCATCCACAGACCCACTCATGGACCTACGAACTCGCACAGAAACCCACGGACTCATCGACTCCCACTGGGCGTGCGCTGTTAGCGAGCACCGGTGAGGGTCGCAATGGAACACCACCAGGGGCTGGTGTGGACAGAACCACGGCTGGCCGCTCTTCTCTCACATTCTGATGTTAGCACCCCCACCCACCTCACCACCTCCTTAATTATGGCTGAGTCCACCTAAGTGACGCTCGGGACTGCTTCAGGTAAGGGGCCGACCTTAAATGACGTCACGTGATTTTAGAGGATTTTTGACCCCCCCCCCCCCCCCCCATCGTCACACGACGTCACAGTCAGACCCCTCCCCCCTCAATTATGACATCACAAAGGTCTGCCCCCCCCCAAAAAAAAGAAAACATGCTTCAAATCGCTTTAAACTATTGTTGTCACTGTAGTGCGTCGTTAATGTGGCGCTGCACTCTGATGTAGGTAGAAAACATTTATTACAAAGTCTAATTAAGTAGAACGTATTGTCTATTTAAAGTTGCGCAATTTGATGTGACGTCACTTTTCTCAAACCCCCCCCCCTCGTCACATCGTCACAAATGTCTGACCCTGCCCCCCCCCCCCCCTCTAGGTGCGTGACGTCATTCACGGACGGCCCCTAATTGTCGCTGGTATTGGCCGTGAGCGAGAATGGCGCAGCGCCGCTAACCGCTACGCCGTGATGGTGCCCTTACCTGCATGAACGGAAACGCGGTCGGACGATGGGTGAGCCGTTGGTGCGGCCAGGACGATTGATCTCTGGCGTACCTCCTGACATGGAAGGCGAGGGAGGTCGGAGTGCGCGTGTGAAGAGAGACGGCAAGGGGCGGGAGGAGAGGGGGGCGATCGGACGGAGCGGAAGCAGGAGGATGAGGGCAGGAGAGGCAGCGGAGTCGTGGAGGAGTCTGGGCGCGCTTGATGGTGAAAGTTGACGTGGACGCACGCTGCAGAAGAGAAGAAAATATTCACGCTCGGCGCCACACACAGCCAGACGTAGCTCACCTCATCCGTCTTGCTGACGATGTGAAGGACGACTAGACTCTGATTGTCTTGTAGCTCTGTGGAAAGAAGGAGAGGTGTCAGGTACCACTAGTCAGTATACCTGCTGTAATCATAGCAGGTACCACCACAGCAATATGCACTGCTGTTATCATAGCATAAAAAAATATAACGATACTATCATAGAAGGTTAACTAAACGAGCATACATTTTTAACTAATTTAGGATAAACATTAAACTTAATGAGTATGGATAAATTTACTGCATTAGCATACAGATTAAAATTAATTAGCATACCAAAATTAGCATAGGACAACCGTTGACCAATCGCTGCGCACCATCGCCGGAGACGCTCCCAGGTTTGCCTCTCGACCAATCGGATCGCTGGCCCCCCCCTCCCCACTTTGGCACGCGGCGACCAATCAGATCGCGGGAGGACGCTACCATTTTTAATGCCCTACACGCTGAACGCCGCGTGCCCATGTGCGTGTGAGTGTTTAGTTTTGTTTAAATTATTTTAATCTTTAAAGTTCGCGAGTGTCAAGGTAAGCTACGTTGATTTTTTTAAAAGCATTTTCTCAAGAGAACCGTTGTTGTTGCTGCTGCTGCTGTTGTGAAAGTCCCGGTACACCCTGAGGCCTTGCCTAGACTAGGACAGCCTTGATGTCACGTGGGTCCACACTCTTTGCTTCTTTCGGTGAAGTCACGGAGGTAGAAAATAAAATGTATTTATTATTTAATTTAATTACATTTTATTTTATACCTACGTTAAATTTTATTTAAAATTTATATTAAGTTGATTGAAACTTATTTTATACCTACGTATTTTTTTGTAAATGAATGAGTTTTTATATTTTAATTAAAATTTATTTTATACCTAAGTTAAATTTAATTTAAATTGTAATAAATTAAATTTTATTTCATACATACGTTAAATTAAATTGCATTTTTTTTATAAATTAAATGTATTTAAATTTATTTTATACCTACGTTTAATTTAAAATTTTAATAAATTACATTTATTTTATACCTACGTTAAATTAAAATTTTAATAAATTACATTTATTTACATTTATTTTATACCTATGCTAAATTATTTTTTAGTAAATTTGTTTAACTTAAATTTATTTTATACCTACGTTAAATTAAATGTTTTAATAACTAAAATTTATTTTATTTTAATTAAATTTATTTTATTTTATACCTACACAGGTACAGTCATTTTAACTGCTCTGACTGCTACAAGCTAAGTGCGGCCTGGAAGCGTATTATTAAGTAATACATTTTACAATTACAATTCCTTATAGAGGAACCCGATACTAATGAACTGACTACGTATCTATATAATTAAAAGACCGCACGCAGATACCGCAAAAGCGGACACCATTGTCAATGTCACCGATTGCAATACGTCACCAAAGACACAATTTTAATTTGATCCCCGGGTCTGATCGCGTTAACTGTGCAGGTGGCGGGTCGAGAGGTTACTTGCACGTGTGTGCAGCTTGTTGAATATTGACGTGCGATGACTTGTGGAGAGGAAGAATGATGATGATGGCGATGCAAGTCTTGAAGTCTGACGTTGTTCTCCGAGTCGTGTAGTCTACTGCGTGCGACTTTGGGGATTGCGTAATGTCATTTTAGTTTCCTCTGTGGAACTTTTTATTTTGTTGATGCTAACGATGTAACTGACGTAGGGCGGGCTTGGGAGCGGCGTTGACGATGTGTTTTGGCGTTACACCAACCAGCACCTTTGCATTCAGAAGTTGGAGGTGCTTTGATTGTTACAACGAGAGGTGGAATCGTCACCGTCATGGGTTTAAGTGGGCACGGAGCCCGTCAAGGGAATGGGTAGGTAGAGGAATGGGGTTGGAGAGTATACACAACTTGCATTTCTAGTCATTTCAACAATTTATGGGCATGCGCATCATTAACAGTATCCTGATTGATGAGCAAAACAAAGTCATCAATCTATTGTCATAAATGAGTCCGAAATATCAATAGTCATGCTCAAAACCGCATTCCTATTGTTATAAAAATCATTGTACCCCCATTCATGATGACAATTCCAATATGGTCATTATGATGCTCAGAATTACAGTTATATTCTCAGAATCATGAACATTTATTAAAACAGCAGTATGCTCAAAATGCAAATTTACCAATTTCAACATGTACACAATCAATTCCAAGAGTCTTATCAAAGTAAGTCCTATGTATCGTGGTGTTTTCATGCTTATCCATTATTTGCCCCCCCCCCCCAAAAAAAATATATATACAAAAGTCTATTTTTATAATGTTTGCATGGTGTACAGTCTGGAAATTACCCACATGGCAAATTTCAAGCTTGGTGCGTATCGGGAAGTACGCTAAACATTTTGAATAGACACACACATTCACAACTTGCCTTTGATATATATGTAGGTTAGTAATAAATTGTTAATTTAACTACTTTCATGTTGATGCATTGGAAATAGGAATAGCACTGGCTCACCACGGGGCTTATCGCGTGGTATCTGGGCACTTTATTTTAAACGTAAACCCCACAGTTTGTGAGTACAATTCCTCGCAAGTTGCGTCCACAGAGACAGACAGACAATGACGTTTCTAGGTAAGAGTAAGAAATGAATCTACGTGTCGAGGAGAGATGAGAGAGCCAAGAGGTCACCTCGGGAGACGGGGCGTCGCGTCAACCTTAGTCACGTGACAGAAGCAGTGTGGGCGTGCCGTGCGTGTGTGTGTACTATGTGTGTGTACTGTGTGTGTGTACTGTGTGTGTACTGTGCGTGTGTGCGTGTGTACTGTGAGTTTGTGTGTACTGTGTGTGTGTGTACCGTGCGTGTGTACTGTGTGTGTGTGTTCTGTGCGTGTGTGTGTGTACTGTGCGTGTGTGTGTACTGTGCGTGTGTGTGTACTGTGAGTTTGTGTGTACCGTGTGTGTGTACTGTGTGTCTGTGTGTACCGTGCGTGTGTGTGTACTGTGCGTGTGTGTGTGTACTGTGCGTGTGTGTGTACTGTGCGTGTGTGTGTGTACACTGTGTGTACTGTGTGTGTGTGTGTACCGTGTGTGTGTACTGTGCGTGTGTGTGTGTAACGTGTGTGGCGGTAGTCTAGCGGTTAGTACGCTGCTTACGAACATAACGACCCGAGTTTGATTCCCGCTCACAGCCAACACCCAATGACGATTATTTGAACCGGTTCTGGGCCTCCCCTAGGTCGACTCAGCCTCAAATGAGTACCCGGTGAGGTGTACAAACATTGCCACTTCGGGAGACAAAGGCGGTCGGGCACGGTGCTGGCCACCCACCCCCTCGTGTACCGTTCCGGCCTTCATAGGTGGCGCTGCTACTTGCTAACAGCACTTTCCCCAACAGTCTGTTAAGGCTACACGGGGGATCTTTGTCTTTGTATCACCACCCAGGAGTCACGGAGCTTTTGAGGCTCCGAGCCACGTGGGGATCCACAACAGCGTGAGGCGGTGCCACTCACAGGTGAGACTCGGGGATATGTGATTTCTAATCGATAGCCATCCGTCAGTTAACCCATCGCAACTGCTGAGTCTGTCACGCGACTTCCTCCTTTCAGCGAGCCTTTGACACTTCACGTGGCCTCAAAGTGTACCTGGCCTGGCACGGGCGCCACGGCGATGTCACTGCCACTTACTGGCGAACGGCGTTGTTGATGTCGGTGTCGATGGCGGCCATTTTCGTGGTACAGGTGCGCGTGGTGCATCGCTACCCCCGGCCAGACGCTGCGGGAGGGGCCAGGAGGAAGAGCGCAATCGGAGTACCACGATGGAGAGAGAGGGGAGAGGCGGGGATGGGGGAGGACAGAGAGGACCAGGGGTTGGGGGGGATCGACCAGGGGGAGATAGATGGGGTGAGATGAGAGAGCTCCTGAGGCAGAGGGCACAGAGAGGGAGATGGCCAGAATTGAGAGGGGCGGAGGAGAGAGGCCATGGAGAGTGAGGGAGAATGTGGAGCGGGGGCGGGCGGGAAGAGAGCGTGAGACGGGGGCGAGGGAGGGGGCAGGAGGAGGTGGACGGTTGGAAGAGGGGGTCATGGGGCTAGAGGAGGAGCAGTGGGCTCGAAGAGAGCTTGCTCGACGGAGGGGAGGGAGAGACGTGCGCGGGGAACGGGAGGATGCGGGCGGGGCTTTGGGAGCGAGGGAGAACGTGGACCGGGGGGGACAAGAGAGGGAGATGCGGGCGAGGGAGGGCGAGAGGGGTGGACGGGGGGTAGAGAGGCGGGGGGAGAGGGACCCGGTCAGGCAGGGGGGAGTGGGTGAGGTTGTTCGGGGAGCAGAGCGGCGTGTGTGGGACATGGAGGGGGTCAGATTGAGGGCAATGAGAGAGGTAGATAATAGAGTGGAGAGGATGTTAGTAAACAGGCCTCGATTGGAGAGAGAGGCGGCCAGACTGAGGGCAGAGGGAGAGGTGCGTAGGCCAATGGACAGGGGAAGAGCGGAGGTGGACATTGTCAGAGGGGCCGGTGACCGGGGTGGAGAGCAGCAGATAAGAGAGAGAGAGAGCGGGAGAGATGCTAAGGTGGGAGAGAGAGGGAGCACGAAGGAGAGATAAGCCAGGCACACGAAAAACCAGATGTCGGTCCTAAACAGCCCATTAATAAATAAAGAAATAATAAAACTCTCGAGGCGAGGATGTTAGCAGCTATCTGCGAAGATCTCCAGATGAACAAGAGTTTGATGTGCCCTAAGGGAGGTCACGCAGAGGGAAGCCCTCCGCAAGCCAGAAATGAGGACGCCCACGGGTTAAACCATTTTTTTTTAAAACAACGGTTAAAATGCAATAACAAGAATAAGCTAAAGTTAGCGGTCCTCGCGCTCACTCCAATTAAGACCAGGCCACCAGATACATCAGCGAATTATTATCCAATAATTAATTCGCTATCAAATGATTTTCACCTTTAATACTTTTACTGTTAAAACAAAGCTTGGAGACAAAATACAGAGTCACATCAAAGGTTTTCGAGAAGGAATGAGGCGAACGGGCAAACTTACGAAAGAGTTTAAACAATATCCCAAGCAACCTCGACCACCTTTGTCTCTCCCGAAGAGCGCGAGAGAGGAATTTCACGCCAGGGCAAACAGATCGTTATCGCAGGAGCCATCTGTACACACACACGAACTCACACACACAGACCCCGCCCCCCCCCTTTTCCACTGCGCAGAGAGAATGGTCTTTGAATATAACGGTCAGCCGCATTTTCAAAAGGCAGTGAAGTTAAGTCAAGAGTCAAGACAGATCAGCGAGTCAAGACGTCCACAGGACGAGCAGTCGCATGGAGCGGCTGGCTCCGAGCCTCGCTGAGTAGCGAGGATCGCATGAGTCGCGATGTATCAACAAAAGTGAGTCATACAGCAGTGGAGGAAACCTGCTGTCAGCGAACCAGCACGGGCGCGTTCGCGCACTTCAACAGAGAGAACACGTGCGACTCAACTCACTCAACTGAAGAAAAAGCTTGGCCAGCCGCCAACAAAGTGTCAGCGAATCAGCACGGGCGCGTTCGCGCATCTTCAAGGAGAAAGAGCGCGGCCAGCAACGCCAAGCAAGAGCGTGCAGCAGCTCAGCCAGCAGTGGAGAGAAACTGCTATCAGCGAACCAGCACGGGCGCGTCCGCGCATCTTCAACGAGAGGGAGCGCGCGCCACCAGCGTGCCATCAGCACCAGCACCAGCGCGTGCCAACAGCGTGCCACCAGCGTGCCACAGCGCGCAACTTCGCGTCACCAGCGCTGATAGGGCAGCGACCCCGCACTCAACACCCATCGGCGCGACGACGGCGAGCGTCGTGCTGACTCATCCAGCCAGCGGTGGACAGAAACTGGCAGCCGGTCGTATGCAACCCCTCCTCCACACTCTCCCCCTCACTCCCCCACCACGCCGCAACACACAGGAAACACATTTTGGACACAAGAGATGCTAACCTCGGCGTCTGCTTTATGCAAGGAATTGAACCAGTCATAAAGAAGACACACGATACGCATATCGGGATAATCAAGAAGGGTGCCACTCCAAGGTGGTGCATTAAAAATCAATTCATAAAGGAAAATACTGCTGTCATTGATGAGTTGCATAATAACCAATCGTCCTACTGTTAACAACGTGATAATTGACTTGAAGGTCTATGAATGGATGTGGTACTGTGTGGGCAATGTTTAAATACGAATTTACATTATAAGGTTAAGGTTTTGATAGAATAGTTTGCATGTTTAATCTCTCTCAACAACCGATCGATTGCGTTACGCGTCGGGAATTAACCACAGGTGCCGTTATCAAAGTGAAACAACGCAATCGTGATGGTATCATGTTAACGCTGTGTTGAAATTCCAACATCCCGAGATTGAGTTTTCATATTATCCAAAAATTAAAGTTAGCTAGAAAATAAAATTGATCAAAGCAGAAGGTTTGTGTGTGATTCTTCCTGAAATTCTGCATAATATTGTTCTGCGTATGAGATCTGAATCCTGGGGACCTATCATAAGCACAATATCACCACACATAATCCATAACACACATAATTCATAATGTTCAATCGAGAGTAATCGTATCCTTATCGATAGTACGGAATTAAAGAGCAGAGTCGAATCGACTCTCTCTCATTCACGCTCACAATGCCTGCGTCACTGCATACGATTAATTGCGTTATTCCAATTCACAACACAATCCTCGTCACCGAGGCTCGACCTGATAATCCATAACGACCTGCATTATCCTAACCACGCCCACTCGCATAAATTAATACGATTATCTCTTGAATCAGCATAATTTATGCGCATAATTGCACTAATTAACATAATTTCGGATAAATTATGCAAATTTCATTTAATTTTCATTATTTTCATCAATATTCATAACACCTATATATACAACAAGGTGTATCTCGCTAGTGGCGTCATGTCACCAAGGTATTCACACTCCCCCCAACCCCGTCCACCGCGCTCTTGAGCGTGACGTCACCTCCTCTGGGGTCACTGCCGTTATCCTTCCAGTGCCAATCCTTATTTGGGCAAAGCTACGCCCAGTGACTGGCGGCTCATTAACATAATGTATTTGTTAAAGCCGCCACGAGTTTATTGCGATGGGTTCAGCACCTACGATATATCGCATGGTATATTAACATAATTTAATCATACTCTAATTTATTTATTTACGGAGCAGCTCAATGGTGGGAGGAGCGTGTCTCGTTTCCCGGAAGTGACGTCATGCCACCTGCTGCCGCGTGACGTCACGAGGTAACAGGAAGCTATCGCTTCCTGCACTGAAATCCGAGATGAGAAATTCTCATTGTGGTGGTGGTGGTTGTTGTGGTGGTGGTTGTTGTTGTTTACCAAGGTAGAGCCTCGCTCTCTCGTAGGGATGTCAGTTGAGTAGCAGCGAGCATGGGAATCGATGTCCAGGTTGGAACTTTACAACGCGGGGCCTAGCCACGCGGAGCCTTGCCTCCTGCCTTCGCCTGATTGCGTTTACTTTAATTATCTCGCTTAAGTTTAATTTGTCTTCACCCGGCTCGCCACTTTGTAACTTTGTTTTATTGTAAATATTCATGCAGTTTTTATTTTCTTTTGTTACCAGGCCAAGCCCGCTTGAGCTGCTATACCGCTCTTGTTATCAGAAGCGACCTGCCCACAACAACAGTAACAACAAGGTGGGACTTGATAATTGTTTTTTTACCCTTTTATCTGGCAACAAAACTGACACCTTTTTTTTACAAGGAGTCATGTTTACATTGACCACAATACCTGCGGTTGGAACGCAAACACAAAACAACAACTCTGATAATGTATATGGCACTGTCCTTGAAATTGATTGGTCCACACCCGAGACAGCTTTCTTTAGAGCCTCGTCTCACGTTGGTGTTGGACCAGAAGACGCCAAAAAGAAAGTTGTCTCGGGTGTGGACCAATCAATTTCAAGGATAGTGCCACATACATTATCAGAGTTGTTGTTTTGTGTTTGCGTTCCGACCGCAGGTATTGTGGTCAATGTAAACATGACTCCTTATAAAAAAAGGTGTCAGTTTTGTTGCCAGATAAAAGGATAAAAAAACAATTATCATATTTTGTTACTGGCAAATGAGGTTTCCAATGGTGTAAGGTGGGGCTTGTCAACAGCGTGGTGGTGTTCACTCTAGACACGTGGCGGTGTTCACTCTAGACACGTGGCGGTGTTCACTCTAGACACGTGGTGGTGTTCACTCTAGACACGTGGTGGTGTTCACTCTAGATGCGTGGTGGTGTTCACTCTAGACATGTGGCGGTGTTCACTCTAGACACGTGGTGGTGTTCACTCTAGACACGTGGCGGTGTTCATTCTCTAGACGCTTGGTGGTGTTCACTCTAGATGTGTGGTGGTGTTCACTCTAGATGCGTGGCGGTGTTCACTCTAGACTCGGGGTGGTGTTCACTCTAGACACGTGGTGGTGATCACTCTAGATGCATGGTGGTGTTCACTCTAGACTCGGGGTGGTGTTCACTCTAGACGCGTGGTGGTGTTCACTCTAGACGCGTGGCGGTGTTCATTCTCTACATGTAGAGGGGAGACCGGGGGATCGGGAAGGAAATCCACACGACCACGGGGAGAGAGACACGCAGCCTCGGCTGTGTTGATTGATCCTCAATTAACTACTTGGTGGAGTGAGGAAGCATTAATACTGAGCAGGTGAAGGTGGCCAGGCGTGGGTCTGGACACACCACCACCTGTGAACCATGCCAGTGTGTGACAGTGGTGGAGCCAGTGGGGGGTGGGGTGGCACGTGCCCCCCCAACGATCCGATTGAAATCCCTCATTTTGATAGGATCATTGGGGTTTATTAGTAACGAACTTCACTACCCAGCTTCGCCCGGGACTTGGATTCTTGTCTTTGGTTAACTTCGCATTCCCTTCTATTTCACTGAAAAACAATGGAAAAAAATTGATGCTTGCAAGAAAGAAAAAAGCCGAAACAAATAAATTTTAGATTTAAAGCTTTCGTGACTGCTAGGATCCATACTCTTTGGTTCTATTGGGTAAAGTCACGTAGGTGAAAATAAAATAAAAAATCACGACGTTTCGGCCACAACACAAGCGGCCTTCATCAGGTGAAGGGACGAGACTGTCTGGAGGACAGCGCTGGAGTGGGAGAAGCCACACTTAGATCACGACCTTTAAGCTGTGTGAGAAGAAAAACACAAAGCGCCTTGACAAAGGAATTAGCATTGAAATGGCTCATTGAAATAGCTAAGTTAAAGTATACACATCCGCAGAGGTACCCCTTGACAAAGGAATTAGCATAGAATTTAGCATTGAAATAGCTGAGTGATTAGCTTGTAACTGGTCACAGAAATAGCTATGTTAAAGTCAGAGCATATACATTCACCGAGGCACCTAGTACTCATCAAACAGGAGAATTTAGCGAAACACAACCACGCTCAGCGGACCTTTAAACTGTGTGCGAGCAAACAAGGTGTTCTGACAAAGAAATTAGCATAAAAATTAGCATTTGATTGGCGGATTTTAGGAAAGAGGTGGTGTACGTGACGTTTGGCGCGGGGGGGGGGGGGGGGGAAGGGGGGGAGGGGGAGTTTACCTATTGATGGTGTGAAAAGGGAATTTATAAGAGCTGCGAAAGTTTGGGGTACCACTACTTGAAAAATATACTGTACCATTGAAATTAGTTTAATGTTTAGTTCGATTTAGAACACCTTTCCAATGGTTGCTTAATTTGAAACCATCCTCTCAGTTGAAATTGTGTCTGTGTTTGTAGATCTGAATTGCTTCATGAACAAATCTCTGATAAAAGCCCGTGGGTTTGCAAAGAACCTTGGTATCGGAGAAAATTATATCGTGATCCCCCACAGCGTTGTAACAGTGATCATCCACGGCAGAAGAATTCGTTTTGCCATGTTTCAAATCTGATTTGTGCTCGCGAATTCGGTCAGAGACATGTCGCTTTGTCTCACCGATATAGCAATCACCGCAGGTACAACTCAATTTGTAAACCCCGGGGTACTGTAAATCAGGAATGACATCCTTCACGGATGGGATCAGATCACGAATTTTGCGTACTGTATTGAACCGGACCTGGATCTTGTGTTTGTTTAGAATTTTGGAAATCTTTTTAGTAACGCCTGCTATATATGGAAGTGTGATGGTTTTGACCGGAGTATCAAGTGGTTGTTTCTGTATGGAGGGAGAGACAGCTTGGAGGATGGTACGGTCAGAGTAACCATTCCTTTTGAGGGCCAGGTGTACATGTTTTAATTCACTGGTCAGGTGGTGTTGGTCCAAAATGTAATGAACCCTATGGTATAAAGTTTTGATGAGAGAATTCTTTTGGGCTGGGTGGTGGTGGGAATCAGGTTTCAAGTAGGAATCTGTGTGGGTGGGTTTCCTGTAGACAGAATGCCCCAATGAGCCATCAGGTCTACTCTCAAACAGAACATCTAAGAATGGTAGCTTGCCATCTTTCTCCACTTCCATGGTGAATTTGATAGCGGGATGTCTGGAATTGATGTGGTTTAGGAAAAGGTTCAGAGCTGGGAGGCCATGTGGCCAAATGACGAAAGTGTCATCCACATATCTCTTCCACAGGGAAGGTCTGAGGGTGGAAGTCTGGATGGCGTCTGATTCAAATTTCTCCATGAAAATATTGGCTATCACTGGTGATACGGGGGATCCCATGGGGGTACCCTCATTTTGTTTGTAGAAGGAGCCATTCCAAGTAAAGTAGGTATCATTGAGGCAGTGCCTAACCAGTGCAGGTGTGTCGGGGTCTAGTCCATGTTGGACCAAATTTTCAATTATTTCAATGGTATCAGGTACTGGGACCTTGGTGAACAAAGAGACCACATCGAAGCTGACAAGGATATCGTCAGGGGACAGTACAACGTCTTTGACCATAGAGACCAATTGGGCTGAGTTAAGTACTGCTGAGGCGGTCTTGCCAGTGAAAGGCAGCAAGGTATCTGACAGAAAACGGGCTAGTCTATAGGTAGGGGAGTTGATCGTGGATACGATGGGTCGTAGTGGGGTGCCTTCTTTATGAATCTTGGGAAGACCATAGAATCTAGGGGGTCTTGCAGCAGAAGGTTTTAGGGAGGGACGTTTAGTTGGGTCGATTAGGGAGGTCGAACTTGTGATGATCTTGTTGGTTTTTACCGCTAGGCTATTAGGGTCATTTTTTTATTTTTGAATAACTTCCATCGTTGAGCAGATTCTGGATTTTGTTGTTGTATGAATCTTTATCCATAATAACAGTAGCGTTGCCTTTATCGGCTGAGAGGATGACTATATCACTTCTGTTTTTTAAATTCGCGATTTCAGAGCGTTCATTTTTGCTGATGTTACTAATGGGTTTCTTAGCATTCTTAAGAATAGTGGCTATTTCAGCTTTCGCAACGTCTGCTTGGATGTGTCCTACGCCTTTGAGGGCTACATCGACCTGAGAGATGATATCATCTATTGGTATGTGTTTTGGGGTGACAGCAAAATTTAGTCCCCTAGCCAGTACTTTTTTCAGATTGTCCGAAATCGGGGTGCTACTCTGATTAATGACGATTTTGTTAACATCTAGTTTTGTTATATGTGGAACTGGGTTCTTCTTTGATAGGTGGTTCAATTTAGAAATCAGGTTAGCTTTACATTTGACTGACAGTGACTCAGCAGAAGAAGCAGTCATGTTGTCTACGTGATTCCAATCAGAAGGTGACATTTTTTGTGTTAACATTATATGGGCTTGTAGGAGAGTCTTGTCTAAAGTATCGAGTTCAAATCGGAGTAGCCTTATCCTCTCTGAGATTAAAGATAGGCTGGCCTTAAGCAGAATCTGTTTAGAATTCGGAGAAGATACAGCAGCAGAAGTGAGTGTGAAAGCGATGGGTATTACTTTGTGATCGCGGCATCTTTTGAGGAAGGTCAGCGTCTCGATGAGTTGCGACTTCTTGTCCCGTTGTCTGTTAAAAGCTCTAACAGATAGGTGAAAGCCCTCCCCATAGAGGTTATCAATTCTAGATTTAAAGCTTTCGTGACTGCTAGGATCCATACTCTTTGGTTCTATTGGGTAAAGTCACATAGGTGAAAATATAATAACAAAAAATCACGACGTTTCGGCCACAACACAAGCGGCCTTCATCAGGTGAAGGGACGAGACTGTCTGGAGGACAGCGCTGGAGTGGGAGAAGCCACGCTTAGATCACGACCTTTAAGCTGTGTGAGAAGAAAAACACAAAGCGCCTTGACAAAGGAATTAGCATATAATTTAGCATTTAAATGGCTCATTGAAATAGCTAAGTTAAAGTATACACATCCGCAGAGGTACCCCTTGACAAAGGAATTAGCATAGAATTTAGCATTGAAATAGCTGAGTGATTAGCTTGTAACTGGTCACAGAAATAGCTATGTTAAAGTCAGAGCATATACATTCACCGAGGCACCTAGTACTCATCAAACAGGAGAATTTAGCGAAACACAACCACGCTCAGACAGCGGAACTTTAAACTGTGTGCGAGCAAACAAGGTGCTCTGACGAAGAAATTTGCATAAAAATTAGCATTTGATTGCCGGATTTTAGGAAAGAGGTGGTGTACATGCCGTTTGGCGCGGGGGGGAAGGGGGGGAGGGGGAGTTTACCTATTAATGGTGTGAAAAGGGAATTTATAAGAGCTGCGAAAGTTTGGGGTACCACTACTTGAAAAATATACTGTACCATTGAAATTAGTTTAATGTTTAGTTCGGTTTAGAACATCTTTCCAATGGTTGCTTAATTTGAAACCATCCTCTCGGTTGAAATTGTGTCTTGTGTTTGTAGATCTGAATTGCTTCATGAACAAATCTCTGATAAAAGCCCGTGGGTTTGCAAAGAACCTTGGTATCGGAGAAAATTATATCGTGATCCCCCACAGCGTTGTAACAGTGATCAGCCACGGCAGAAGAATTCGTTTTGCCGTGTTTCAAATCTGATTTGTGCTCGCGAATTCGGTCAGAGACATGTCGCTTTGTTTCACCGATATAGCAATCACCGCAGGTACAACTCAATTTGTAAACCCCGGGGTACTGTAAATCAGGAATGACATCCATCACGGATGGGATCAGATCACGAATTTTGTGTACTGTATTGAACCGGACCAAGATCTTGTGTTTGTTTAGAATTTTGGAAATCTTTTTAGTAACGCCTGCTATATATGGAAGTGTGATGGTTTTGACTGGAGTATCAAGTGGTTGTTTCTGTATGGAGGGAGAGACAGAGATATGTGGATGACACTTTCGTCATTTGGCCACATGGCCTCCCAGCTCTGAACCTTTTCCTACACCACATCAATTCCAGACATCCCGCCATCAAATTCACCATGGAAGTGGAGAAAGATGGCAAGCTACCATTCTTAGATGTTCTGTTTGAGAAGAGACCTGATGGCTCATTGGGGCATTCTGTCTACAGGAAACCCACCCACACAGATTCCTACTTGAAACCTGATTCCCACCACCACCCAGCCCAAAAGAATTCTCTCATCAAAACTTTATACCATAAGGCTCATTACATTTCGGACCAACACCACCTGACCAGTGAATTAAAACACCTGGCCCTCAAAAGGAGTGGTTACTCTGACCGTACCATCCGCCAGCTGTGCACATTTTCATGACACCAGAGCTCAGCGTTGGAGAGGTTTTTGCAGCTTCGCACAAACAGATGGAATGTTCTGCTTAATATTTTAGATAGCAGTTCTACCCGTTCTTCGCACGGAGGATATGTATTGAACTCCGAGAAGTCAATGGCTTCATCGGCCAGGAGCGAAGCGCCACCTAAAATCTCCCGGCACGCTGTTAACAGCTCTAAGCATTGCAGAGCGCTTAACTCAGAGGTGTTGCGGGTTGACGCCAGACACTTCATGGTCATTTCCCCCCCCCCAAAATTTTTTACAAAAGACTATATTTTTTACATTGTGTACAGTATGGAACATACCCACATGCCAAATTTCAAGTGTGTGGCACGTTGGGAAGTATGCTAAACATTTCGAACAGACACACGTATCCACACATTTCCCTTTCATATATATAGATAAATCAGCATTTTGCGACCCCCACTGCCACCGTGTGGCATATTATTACGTGCCACGGACTCTATGAGAGGACAACAGTCCGAGTCCATAATTGGCAATAAGTAACGGCAAAGCAGTTACAAGCGACTCACAGAATTTTGCGCAGTTGCGTATACAGTACACGACTTCCCTGAAGGCAAACACCTTGAGCAAGCGCAATGTCGATCACACGCATCAAATAAAAAGCAAGGGACAAGTCATTACGTACTAACAACTCCTTACTAACAACTCCTTACTTACTAACAACTCCTTACTAACAACTATCATTTCATTGCTGGAGGGGTTGCCCCCCCCTACCTGAAAATCCAGGCTCCGCCTCTGAGTGTGTGACAGTGTCAAGTTTGTGTTTGCAGTAAAGTCTATTAACTCTATTGAGCACGGAGGTTATATCAAAACAGTAGTTTAGTTTTGTTTTCCTCTGCAACTCTTTATAAGAATGGAGTCAGGAAGTTAACACAGCACACACGTGCAGCTTAAGTCGGATCTGTTCATCCCAGCATTCAAGGACATCTGTGCCTGGCTTCACACCTCTAATTTGCGATTGAACATTAATTCATGCATTTCTGCATAACACAAATAGTATTATTTTAAACACCATTTGCTACGTCAGCTGAATTTAGCTTTCATAAATATTCCTTTTGAAGCCAGACAGCTGAAATTGTGTGCTCGGAGTTTTTGGTGAACATTCATTTTGAAGATACGAGGGCTTCCAGGCATGTTTATGACCATTTGCCCTCTCATTGTGTGCCATAACAGCCCGTGTGATGAATTTGGGACACTTTTCCACTATATCATGAATATGTGAATAAGTATAGATGTGTAAGTCACGTGTTACTGTGTATATATGCTTTCCCCTGTGCATCGATACTGACGTGTAGATGGTATGGATATTATTTTTTTCTGTCTGCAGCTGACGCTTCCTCTGACGCTTCCTCTGCAGAATTGGTCTGATGGAGCAAATGCACTCAGCGCAGCTCGGTAGGACAAGGCTCCAATGCGACCGGTGTGCATACAGCACGGATCGGACTGGAGATTTCACACGGCACGAGAGAACTCACACAGGAGAGAAACCCTTCAAGTGCAGTGTGTGTGAGAAGGCGTTTGCACGTTCATCTGCTCTTGTAGAACACCAGAGAACACACACGGGAGAGAAACCCTTCAAGTGCAGTGTGTGTGGGAAGGCGTTTGCACATTCATCTACTCTTGTAATACACCAGAGAACACACACAGGAGAGAAACCCTTCAAGTGCAGTGTGTGTGGGAAGGCGTTTGCACAGTCATCTAATCTTGTAGAACACCAGAGAACACACACGGGAGAGAAACCCTTCAAGTGCAGTGTGTGTGGGTATGCGTTTGCACATTCATCTACTCTTGTAATACACCAGAGAACACACACGGGAGATAAACCCTTCAAGTGCAGTGTGTGTGGGAAGGCGTTTGCACATTCATCTACTCTTGTAATACACCAGAGAACACACACAGGAGAGAAACCCTTCAAGTGCAGTGTGTGTGGGAAGGCGTTTGCACAGTCATCTAATCTTGTAGAACACCAGAGAACACACACGGGAGAGAAACCCTTCAAGTGCAGTGTGTGTGGGTATGCGTTTGCACATTCATCTACTCTTGTAATACACCAGAGAACACACACGGGAGATAAACCCTTCAAGTGCAGTGTGTGTGGGAAGGCGTTTGCACATTCATCTGCTCTTGTAATACACAAGAGAACACACACGGGAGACAAACCCTTCAAGTGCACTGTGTGTGGGAAGGCGTTTAAAAGTCATCTAATCTTGTAGAACACCAGAGAACACACACGGGAGAGAAACCCTTCAAGTGCAGTGTGTGTGGGAAGACATTTGCAGATTCATCAAATCTTCAAGTACACCAGAGAACACACACGGGAGAGAAACCCTTCAGGTGCACTCCGTGCGGGATAACGTTTGCACAGCAACCACATCTTCAAGTACACCAGAGAACACAGAAGCATCAGAAGATCCACAAGGAGTGGAGTCTGAAATCGGCTTGTGAAAGTCAAAGTGCCACCATGAGCCCATCCCTCATGAAACACGAACCGGAAGAAAATCCCAGCTTGGACACTTTTAAAGTTATCGAGGTGAAATATGAAGAGGTGATGGTGAAGAGGGAAGAAGTGATGGTGAAGAGGGAAGAAGTGATGGTGAAATGTGAAGATGAAGATTCAACTCCAAAATGGGACCTTCACATTGATGGAGGCAACGTGAAGCAGGAGGAGAATTCTGACTGTGAGGCAGAGCGAGGCAACTCCCAGCAGTTTGTGGAAGTGGAGGTGTGGGTGGACTTCCTCCGAGACAATACAAAGTCAAGTGGAGACCCGGTAGATGTGTAAGCCAGAGACGATGTCGCTACAATAGATGCACCTTTGTCACAGGCCTTTAATGACAAGAATGTGAAGTTGAACACTCATTTCCTAGGTTCAACCTGCAGAGTAAGAGCGGCCAGTCTTTGTGGACCTGTGGGTTGGGTCGATCTCTCACCAGGAGCGAGAGCCAATAAGCTCCCAAGCATTCACGATGTTCTCATGATAATTGCTTTTATGCTTTGCTCACTTAATCGCCTCGGCAACTCGGAGTTTTGTGTCGTACCTCGTCTGAAACGCTCGAAGAGCATCCCCAAGTAGCAGCTGCCCCTGTGTGGCACAAGGTGGTGGCCCTGCACCGGCCTGCATGTGGACAAGAGCCTGTCAGTAGGGGGCGATGATTGATGGGTCATCTCAGTTGTGTAGTTTGTAGGCAATCTTGATTCGAAGCTTTCGTGACTGCAGGAATCCACACTCTTGAGTTCTTTCGGTAAAGTCACCACGTGGGTAGAAACATAACAGATCACGGCATTTAGATCGCAACACGAACAATCGTCATCAGGTGGGACAACCACAGCAAGAGAAACTGCTGAAGTAGTAGGCGCCTACTCCAGCAGTTTCTTCTTATTGCTACTGTGCTTGTCCCACCTGATGACGATTGCTTGTGTTGCCATCGAAGTGCCGTGATCTATTATTTGTAGTGTAATGTTTAGAATTTGTTACATTTTGACCCAGACGCCAGCATGCAACGGCCTACTCCTTTTGAATGACGCAACAATAGTACGTTGTACATACACGGTTAAGCAGACGGTGCGTATTTGTAAAATAACTTCTTGTTAATACGATGTAACGTGATGCAGTCAATTTCGCTGCAGAAATTCAATTTTGTTAATATGCCCGTCAATGATTTAGAATGAATACTTGTCTGATTGTGCGCGTGCATGTAACATTTTGTCTGAGGGTCAAACATTGAATAAGTGATGTTAGGACAAAGTGTGTGTGTGTGTGTGTTTTGGAAGTAACCTGTACAGAGAACTCGGGTGAGACCCGTTGTTCTTGTGATACAGGTCAAAAGGTACTTTTGTGTTTCACGAAGCGTCTGCCTCTGGAGCAACTCATTGTCTTTGAAATATGGAGCACGCTCGGATCATTCATCAGTTACAAGGCATACCACTTGAAAGTTACACGTATAGGAGGAGGTACATTCTCTACAACACGAATTGTAGTTTTGTCTTACGTGTTTACGTAGATTTTGTCTAACTGGGACTAGAAATGCTCCTTGCTGATTAACGTCTGGATGTTCGTACCTATCGCTTGAAGCAAACCCCACTGCTGTTGTTGGGACGCTGTGCACCAATAAGGGACCAACACATTGACGGCCTTCAGGCCAGGAAAGTCACAACATTTGCACACGAAGGACGCATTCACGCAAGCACCCGGTGCTCCGTTTTGAAGTTTTAAAATGAAACATCTTTGAATTGTGTTGTGTTTTGAATTAGAAAATTTTTATTTCTTCATTAAAAGCTTGTATCAATTTACATCTGGAAGACTTCATTGAAAAGGACATTTCGTGTGAATTTTCTCTCGTCATTAAGTAGATGGCCTTGCCGGGGGTTCGGTTCAATGCGAACACAAACAGTGTACACACACACAGTGTACACACACAGTCTACACGCACACAGTGACACAGTGACACACACACAGTGTACACTGTGTGTACACTGTGTGTGTGTGTGCACACAGTGTACACACAGTGACACAGTGACGCATACACAGTGACAGTGTACACACACAGTGACACACAGAGTGACACAACAACAACCGCCATTTGCTACTAAGTGGCGGTGACGTCACCACGACGCTTGTGCCAAGCACAGTGACACACACAGCGACACACAGTGACACACACAGTGTATACACACAGTGTACACACACACACAGTGTATACACACAGTGTACACACACGCAGTGTATACAAAGAGTGTACACACACAGTGTACACACACACAGTGTACATACACAGTGTGCACACACAGTGTATACACACAGTGTACACACAGTGTACACACACGATGTACACACACACAGTGTACACACACAGTGTACACACAGTGTATACACAGTGTACACACACAGTGTACACACACACACAGGGTATACACAGTGTACACATACACAGTGTACACACGGTGTACATACAGTGTATGTATACACACACAGTGTACACACAGTGGCACACAGGGTATACACAGTGTACACACACACAGTGTATACAGTGTACACACACACAGTGTACACACACACAGTGTACACACACAATGTACACACAATGTACACACACACAGTGTACACACACTGTACACACACAGTGTACACATACGCAGTGTACACACACACAGTGTACACACACTGTACACACACACAGTGTACACATACGCAGTGTACACACACAGTGTATACACATAGTGTACACACACACAGTGTACACACACAGTGTCTGTACACAGTGTACACACACACAATGTACACACACACAGTGTACACACACATTGACGGCCTTCAGGTACTTTCCAGACTGTACACTGTGCAAACATTATACAAATACACTTTTGTGTTGTTTTAGGGGGGGGGGGGGGGGAGCTCAATAATGTATATATTTTTTTGCACGGCAAGTGAGCAGTGACGTCAGATCTGTCACGTGACCCTCGTATGTGGAAGCGTCACGCTTGTAGTGTAGCGGTTAGCGTTGTCTGTGTGTGTGTGTCTGTGTGTGTGTCTGTGTGTCTGTGTGTGTGTGTCTGTGTGTGTGTGTAAGCCTAACGCATTGTAGTGTAGCGGTTAGCGCTACGCTACACTACGAACCCGGCGACCCGAGTTCGATTCCCGCTCACGGCCACCACCGGTGACAATTATTTGAACCGGTCCTGGGCCTCCCCTAGGTCGACTCAGCCTCTAACGAGTAACTGCTGTGGTGTGTGAACATCGCCACTGGGGAGACAAAGGCGGCCGGGTGTGGTGAATCCAAGTCCCGGGCGAAGCCGGGTAGTAACAGCTAGTCCTGGATATACCTACACAGCCTACATACAACAGAATAAGTAGTATCTCTTGACCCTGTAGTTGTATCTACTGACTGTACAGTAGTATCTACTGAGCCAGTAGTAGCTACTGACTGTTTAGTAGTCTTTACTGACTGTAGTAACTACTGACCATAGTAGTATTTACTGGCCCTACAGTAGTGTCTACCGACTCTATAGTAGTAACGACTAACTGTATAGTAGTATCTGCTGACTCTATAGGAGTATTCACTGACTATAGTAGTAACTACTAACTCTATATCAGTATCTACTCACTCTATAGTAGTGCCTACTGACTCTAGTAGCTACTGACCATAGTTGTATCTGCTGACTGTAGCAGTATTTGCTGACTGTAGTGGTATAGTCTGACTGTTTTAGTATCTACTAACTCTATATAGCGGTATGTACCAACTCGATAGCATTATTTACTATTACTACAGCAGTGCATACCGACTGTGGTGGATCCTGCTCTCACTACAGCAGTGCATACTTACTGTGGTGGTAACTGCTATCACTACAGCAGTGCATACTGACTGTGGCGGTACTTGCTATCACTACAGACCAATTTACTCTGACAGAGACCTACAGACTCACACATAGACCCATAGACTCGCACAGAGACCAATTTTACTCTGACAGAGACCCACAGACTCACACATAGACCCATATACTCACACAGAGACCAATTTACTCTGACAGAGACCCACAGACTCACACAGAGACCCATAGACTCACACAGAGACAAATTTACTCTGACAGAGACCCACAGACTCACACAGAGACCCATAGACTGATAGACTCACACAGATACCAATTAACTCTGACAGAGGCCCACAGACTCACACAGAGACCCATAGACTCACACAAATACCAAGTTACTCTGACAGAGGCCCACAGATTCACACAGAGACCCATAGACCCACACAGAGACCAGTTTACTCTGACAGAGACCCACAGACTCACACAGAGACCCATAGACTGATAGACTCACACAGATACCAATTTACTCTGACAGAGGCCCACAGACTCACACAGATACCCATAGACTCACACAGATACCAATTTACTCTGACAGAGGCCCAAAGACTCACACAGATACCCATAGGCCCACAGACTCACACAGAGACCCACAGACTCACACAGAGACCAACAGACTCACACAGAGACCCATAGACTCACCACACAGGCGGTCCCCACGAGGTGGTCGTCAGCCGTGCCCGGCGGCTGAGCATTACTCACCCCCCCCCCCCACCACGTCGCTGTCTCCACAGCTGCCATGACGAGTGTCGCTGTCTTCCTGCTGTCTCCACAGCTGCCGTGATGAGTGTCGCTGTCTTCCTGCTGTCTCCACAGCTGCCGTGATGAGTGTCGCTGTCTTCCTGCTGTCTCCGCAGCTGCCGTGACGAGTGTCGCTGTCTTCCTGCTGTCTCCACAGCTGCCGTGATGAGTGCCGGTGACTCCAGGTTGTCTCTGGCCGCTGCCGTGATGAGTGCCGGTGACTCCAGGTTGTCTCTGGCCGCTGCTGGAGCTCACAGGAACATTCTGGTGAGTCGCTTTTAGGGGGGGGCTCACCGGTGCTCTGTGTACTACTATACAATGTACACTACTATACACTGTACACTATACTATACACTGTACGCTACACTATACACTGTACACTATACACTGCACACTATACACTGTACACTATACTATACACTGTACGCTATACTATACACTACTATACACTGTACACTATACACTGTACACTATACTATACACAACTATACACTACATTACTATACGCTACACAACTATACACTGTACACTATACACAACTATACACTACATTACTATACACTGAGGCACCGCAGCCTCAGCAGGGTTATCCTCACTTTGTGCCACGATGTTTTCCTGGCTGAGGAATTTTCCCTCCCCCAGGACCTCACAGAAATGCTCAGCAAATCTGCGAACCTGTTCCTGGGGGTCGGAAATTGGATCACCGTTTTTTCCCCTAATGATGGTAATAGGTGTGGCGCTGCAGGTTACTTTTTTGATGGAGTTAAATAGAGATTTGTGATCACGGGCCACTGAGGCAGACTCCATCTCCTCAGCAACCCGCGACCACCACCCATCCTTGCAGCGCCTCACGGCTCTCCGAACCTCCGAGCGAAGGCTGCGGTAAGCCTCCTCATTCTCTGACGTGGGATTCTGTAGCCGATGACAGTGGGCCTGTCGCTTTTTCTCAACCATCCTGAACAACTCCTCTGTCATCCAGGGTGTCTGGGGAGGTCTGGACCGCGTACCCAAAGCAGCCATTGCAGCTGCATGAGTCACAGTCCTAAACCTCGCCCATTTACCCTCGACATCAGGAGGAGTCGGGGACGATGCCAATCCCAACCGCAAGCGATGATGAAATTCTCGCTTGCAACTTTCATCAGATAACTGAGACCAGGCCACTTTAGGTTGGAATGGGGTCCTGGGTGTACACCCACCACCGGAGTGGAAGAATGGCAGGCGCATCTTACAGATGACTAGTCGATGGTCAGAGGGCAGATCAGCTCCACGGTAGGTCCTGGTGTCAAGGACATGGGCTCGCATTCGCTGGTCCGTCACTATGTAGTCCAGCAGATGTTCTTGCTTGGACCCGGCATGTATCCATGATGTCGTGTGGATGCGCCGATGCCGGAACAGCGTGTTGGTAATTGCAAGCCCATGGGCTGCACAAAAATCTAGCAGCCTCCTACCGTTGTTATTGAGCTGATCTGGCCCATGCCCTCCAATCACTCCAGACCAGGTGCCAGTATCATGACCAACTCGGGCATTGAAGTCACCCAACATGATGACTCTATCCCGAGGGGCCACTTTAGCCAGCACCTGTGACAGGAGGTCATAGAAGGCATCTGACTCATCGGCTTTGCCTGCATCCCTCCACGGATGTTCATCTTCGGTGGGGGCATAAGTAACCACGACCACCATTCCTCGCCTCCGGTTGATGGGAAGGTGAGCCCAAAGTAGCCTGGGGCTTACAGCTTCCCACACCTCACCGCCACGCTCCCACGCCCCCTTCATTCTTTTGTCCAAAAGAAGACCCACACCCTGTTGTTTGGCAGTCTGCTGCCCCGAGTAGAGGACTGTCCACCCCTCATGGTGGCAGGAGCCAGAGCCGGTCCACCGGACCTCCTGAATGCCGCATAGATCCAGGCGGTACCGGTCCAGCTCCCGACAGAGGAGTGGCAGCCTCTCCTCTGCAGTGAGCGTTCGAACATTCCACGTGGCCACCCGTAGTGGCTTTTCGTTGTTTCTGGAGTAGCCCCGAGGGTAGGTATTCAATCTCCTGGCTCCGCCAATTGGGGTTTGGCCAGGAGACGTCATAGACGCCTGGCACCCCGGGGCCTCCGGCACAAGCTTAGTTGTTACATATTTCAGTTTAATTCGTGGTTTCGTGGTAATTAATTGAAGGTGGAGGGGTTACCAGCCCCTCGCACCCGTCCAGAGCCCCTGTTTAGCCCCTGTGGTGGACACATATGCCGTGAGGGGAGGAGCCAATCAAAATTGGATCTCCCCCCACAGCGCTGTCCACGACAGAGATGCCCGTCCGGCACCACGAGGAGATAGGGGGTTGTTTTGCCGGACTACATACAGACACTTACATACAGACACTTACATACAGACACTGAGACACTTACATAGACACTTACATACAGACACTTACATACAGACACTTACAAACACACACTGACATACAGACACTGAGACTTACATACAGACACTTACATACAGACACTTACATACAGACACTTACATACAGACACTTACATACAGACACTTACATACAGGCACTTACATACAGACACTTACATAGACACTTACATACAGACACTTACATACTGACACAAACAGACACTGAGACACTTACATACAGACACTTACATACAAACACTTACATACAGACACTTACATACAGACACTTACATACAGACACTTACATACAGACCATTACATACACACACTTAGACATTTACATACAGACACTTACATACAGACTCTTACATAAAGACGCTTACATACAGACACTTACATACAGACTCTTACATAAAGACACTTACATACAGACAATACCATACAGACACTTACATACAGACACTAAGACACTTACATACAGACACTTACATACAGACACTTACATACAGACACTGAGACACTTACATAGACACTTACATACAGAAACTTACATACACTTACATACAGACACTGAGCCATTTACATACAGACACTTACATACAGACACTTACATAAGACACTTACATACAGACACTGAGACACTAACATACAGACACTTACATACAGACACTGAGACACTTACATACAGACACTTACATACAGACACTTACATACAGACACTTACATACAGACACTGAGACACTTACATACAGACACGTACATACAGACAATGAGACATTTACATACAGACACTGAGACACTTACATACAGACACTTACATAAAGACACTGAGACACTTACATACAGACACTTACATACAGACACTGAGACACTTACATACAGATGCTTACATACAGACACTTATATACAGACACTGAGACACTTACATACAGACACTTACATACAGATACTTACATACAGACACTTACATAAAGACATTTACATACAGATACTGAGACACTTACATACAGACACTTACATACAGACACTTACATACACACACTTACATACAGACACTTACATAAAGACACTTACATACAGACACTTACATACAGGCACTTACATACAGGCACTTACATAGACACTTACATACAGACACTTACATACTGACACAAACAGACACTGAGACACTTACATACAGACACTTACATACAAACACTTACATACAGACACTTACATACAGACACTTACATACAGACACTTACATACAGACCCTTACATACACACACTTAGACATTTACATGCAGACACTTACATACAGACTCTTACATAAAGACACTTACATACAGACACTTAGACACTTACATACAGACACTTACATACAGACTCTTACATAAAGACACTTACACACAGACAATTACATACAGACACTTACATACAGACACTTACATACAGACACTGAAACACTCACATACAGACACTTACATACAGAAACTTACATACAGACACTTACATACAGACACTGAGACACTTACAGACAGGCACTTACATACAGACACTTACATACAACAACAACAACAACCGCCATTCGCCACTAAGTGGCGGTGACGTCACCACGACGCTTGTGCCAGGCTATGTGCACCCTGAGGCCACGTGAAGTGTCGAACGCCCGCTGGCAGGAGGTCACGGGGCAGACCCAGGTGCCACGGGTCGACTGACTGAGATGACTGGCTGATGCACCACCTGTGCCCCCTACTGTGCCAACCTGCTGTGCTTTAGCCACCCGGCGCTCCGCTCGCTGTTGTGAGCGTCGCTCCTCCGCCCTCCGTTGTTGTTGGAGGGCGACTGCCTCCAACTGCCCAGTAGCATCCTTCACGAGCCTCCTCCACAGAGGCCGATCTTGACACCGCTGGTACCAGTCATCGGCAAGTCCACTCAGCTCCACGTCCTCCTGTACCACATCACTCCATCTCTTCTCTAGCCCGTGCCGCGCCCGCTTAGCCCCCTCAATCCGGCCAAACAAAAGCTGTTTCGGCATGCGGTGGCTGGGCATGCGGGCTACATGACCCAGCCATCGCAGCCTTGCCTGCCGGAGGAGCTCACCGATGGGACCCTGCCCAGATCTTTCAAGGATTTGTGAGCTCCTCACACAATCCAGTCTGGTTAAACCCAGGATGGATCGTAGGCAGGCCAGCCTAAATGTTTCTAACCGGCGAAGATGTTCCATTAGGGGGGTCCACGTTTCGCAAGCGTAGAGAAGGGAGGGAATGACCGTGGCCGAGAAGACCTGAAGTTTAGTGCGGAGCGACAGACCAGGTAGCTTCCACACAGCGTTACGCAACCGATGAAAAGATATTGCCGCTCGACTGATTTGGAGTGAGACCTCTGCTGTTAAACTGGAGCCAGTCATAAGCACACTGCCCAGGTATGGGAAACTCTCCACTCTCTCCACAACTGCCCCATCACCGATTGGGAGTTGTGGGGGTGGAGTGTCCGATGGTACAAAATACCCAGGCAGGTGCTTAGTTTTGGTGGGGCTGATGGTAAGGCCCCACCTCTTAGTGGCACGCTCCAGTCTCAGCAGCAGCGTCTCCAACTCCTCCTCTGACTGAGCAGCTATTACCAAGTCATCAGCATACATAACGTGGTTGAGCAATAGGGAGCCATCCCTTGACCGCACCCGGGCATCGATTAGCCTCCCATTATATCTGTACCATATGGAGATTCCCCCGGTACAGCTATTGAAGGCTTCACGAACTACGTGGTCAAAATAGATGTTAAATAATGTGGGTGCCAGAGGACATCCCTGTCGCACCCCAAGGTGTACAGGGAATGGCTCTGACTCCCGGCCACGTAGTTTTACCCGGGCCCGCTCACCATCATGAAGGTCCTTAATGATCGTGAGCAGAGGGTCAGGTACTCCAAAAGCACGAAGAACGACCCAGAGCCCAGGCCTACTGATGGTATCATAGGCCTTGACCAGGTCAATAAAGCAGAGATGTAGGTCTTGTTGGAATTCCCTACACCTCTGCTGTAGCAGACGGACAGAAAATATGGCATCTGTGCAGGACCGCCCTTTCCTGAAACCACATTGGGGCTCCGCAAGCCTCTCCTCAGCGTGCCTGGCAAGGCGATGCTGAATAATCCTTGCCAGGACCTTTCCCGGCACACTGAGGAGTGAGATGCCCCTGTAGTTGTTACAGTCTGTGCGGTCCCCCTTCTTAAAAAGGGGGACCACCAGGGCATCCTTCCAATCCTGCGGAACCCGTCCAGTGGTCCAGACTGTTGTTATGATGTCATATAGGGCAGTCTGTGCACAAACGCCACCCTCCCTCAGCATTTCGCTTGGGAGATCATCTCTGCCCGCTGCCTTTCCTGGCCTCAGACTCCGTATCGCCTTCAATACTTCCTCAGCAGATGGCACCTCAGCCAGCCACTCACAGGGGGTGACTTCATCCAATATTTGAGGCACCGCAGCCTCAGCAGGGTCATCCTCACTTTGTGCCACGATGTTTTCCTGGCTGAGGGATTTTCCCTCCCCCAGGACCTCACAGAAATGCTCAGCAAATCTGCGAACCTGTTCCTGGGGGTCGGAAATTGGATCACCGTTTTTTCCCCTAATGATGGTAATAGGTGTGGCGCTGCAGGTTACTTTTTTGATGGAGTTAAATAGAGATTTGTGATCACGGGCCACTGAGGCAGACTCCATCTCCTCAGCAACCCGCGACCACCACCCATCCTTGCAGCGCCTCACGGCTCTCCGAACCTCCGAGCGAAGGCTGCGGTAAGCCTCCTCATTCTCTGACGTGGGATTCTGTAGCCGATGACAGTGGGCCTGTCGCTTTTTCTCAACCATCGTGAACAACTCCTCTGTCATCCAGGGTGTCTGGGGAGGTCTGGACCGCGTACCCAAAGCAGCCATTGCAGCTGCATGAGTCACAGTCCTAAACCTCGCCCATTTACCCTCGACATCAGGAGGAGTCGGGGACGATACCAATCCCAGCCGCAAGCGATGATGAAATTCTCGCTTGCAACTTTCATCAGATAACTGAGACCAGGCCACTTTAGGTTGGAATGGGGTCCTGGGTGTACACCCACCACCGGAGTGGAAGAATGGCCGGCGCATCTTACAGATGACTAGTCGATGGTCAGAGGGCAGATCAGCTCCACGGTAGGTCCTGGTGTCAAGGACATGGGCTCGCATTCGCTGGTCCGTCACTATGTAGTCCAGCAGATGTTCTTGCTTGGACCCGGCATGCATCCATGATGTTGTGTGGATGCGCCGATGCCGGAACAGCGTGTTGGTAATTACAAGCCCATGGGCTGCACAAAAATCTAGCAGCCTCCTACCGTTGTTATTGAGCTGATCTGGCCCATGCCCTCCAATCACTCCAGACCAGGTGCCAGTATCATGACCAACTCGGGCATTGAAGTCACCCAACATGATGACTCTATCCCGAGGGGCCACTTTAGCCAGCACCTGTGACAGGAGGTCATAGAAGGCATCTGACTCATCGGCTTTGCCTGCATCCCTCCACGGATGTTCATCTTCGGTGGGGGCATAAGTAACCACGACCACCATTCCTCGCCTCCGGTTGATGGGAAGGCGAGCCCAAAGTAGCCTGGGGCTTACAGCTTCCCACACCTCACCGCCATGCTCCCACGCCCCCTTCATTCTTTTGTTCAAAAGAAGACCCACACCCTGTTGTTTGGCGGTCTGCTGCCCCGAGTAGAGGACTGTCCACCCCTCATGGTGGCAGGAGCCAGAGCCGGTCCACCGGACCTCCTGAATGCCGCATAGATCCAGGCGGTACCGGTCCAGCTCCCGACAGAGGAGTGGCAGCCTCTCCTCTGCAGTGAGCGTTCGAACATTCCACGTGGCCAACCGTAGTGGCTTTTCGTTGTTTCTGGAGTAGCCCCGAGGGTAGGTATTCAATCTCCTGGCTCCGCCAATTGGGGTTTGGCCAGGAGACGTCATAGACGCCTGGCCCCCCGGGGCCTCCGGCACAAGCTTAGTTGTTACATATTTCAGTTTAATTCGTAGTTTCGTGGTAATTAATTGAAGGTGGAGGGGTTACCAGCCCCTCGCACCCGTCCAGAGCCCCCGTTTAGCCCCTGTGGTGGACACATATGCCATGAGGGGAGGAGCCAATCAAAATTGGATCTCCCCCCACAGCGCTGTCCACGACAGAGTTGCCCGTCCGGCACCGCGAGGAGGTAGGGGGTTGTTTTGCCGCACCATACAAACTTACATACAGACACTTCCATACAGACACTTACATACAGACACTTACATACAGACACTGAGACACTTACATACAGACACTTACATACAGACACTTACATACAGACACTGAGATATTCACATACAGACACTTACATACAAACACTTAACATACAGACACTTACATACAGACACTTACATACAGACACTTACTTAGACATTTACTTACAGACACTGAGACACTTGAATACAAACACTTACATACAGACACTTACATACAGACACTTACATACAGACACTTACATAAAGACATTTACATACAGATACTGAGACACTTACATACAGACACTTACATACAGACACTTACATACACACACTTACATACACACACTTACATACAGGCACTTACATACAGACACTTACATAGACACTTACATACAAACACTTACATACTGACACAAACAGACACTGAGACACTTACATACAGACACTTACATACAAACACTTACATACAGACACTTACATACAGACACTTACATAGAGACACTTACATACAGACCCTTACATACAGACACTTAGACACTTACATACAGACACTTAAACACTTACATTCAGCCACTTACATAGAGACTCTTACATAAAGACACTTACATACAGACAATTACATACAGACACTTACATACAGACACTAAGACACTTACATACAGACACTTACATACAGACACTTACATACAGACACTGAGACACTTACATAGACACTTACATACAGACGCTTACATACACTTACATACAGACACTGAGACACTTACATACATACACTTACATACAGACACTTACATACAGACACTTACATACAGACACTGAGACACTTACATACAGACACTTCCATACAGACACTGAGACACTTACATACAGACACTTACATACAGACACTGAGACACTTACATACAGACACTTACATACAGACACTGAGACACTTACATACAGACACCGAGACACTTACATACAGACACTTACATAAAGACACTGAGACACTTACATACAGACACTTACATACAGACACATACAGACGCTGAGACACTTACATACAGACACTTACATACAGACACTTACATACAGACACGAAGACACTTACATACAGACACTTACATACAGACACTTACATACAGACACTTACATACAGACACTTACAAACAGACACTTACATACAGAAACTTACACACAGACACTTACATACAGATACTTACATACAGACACTTACAGACACTTAAATACAGCCACCTGCATACAGAGACTTACATACAGACACTTACATACAGATACTTACATACAGACACATACAGACACTTAGATACAGACACTTACATACAGACACTGAGACACTTACATACAGACACTTACATACAGACACTTACATACAGACACTGAGATATTTACATACAGACACTTACATACAAACACTTAACATACAGACACTTACATACAGACACTTATATACAGACACTTACATTGAGACACTTACATAAAGACACTTACTTAGACACTTACTTACAGACACTGAGACACTTAAATACAGACACTTACATACAGACACTTACATACAGACACTTACAAACACACACTGACATACAGACACTGAGACTTACATACAGACACTTACATACAGACACTTACGTACAGACACATCCATAAAGACATTTACATACAGATACTGAGACACTTACATACAGACACTTACATACAGACACTTACATACAGACACTTACAAACAGACACTTACATACAGAAACTTACACACAGACACTTACATACAGATACTTACATACAGACACTTACAGACACTTAAATACAGCCACCTACATACAGAGACTTACATACAGACACTTACATACAGACACTTACATACAGACACATACAGACACTTAGATACAGACACTTACATACAGACACTCAGACACTTACATAGACACTTACATACAGACGCTTACATACACTTACATACAGACACTGAGATATTTACATACAGACACTTACATACAAACACTTAACATACAGACACTTACATACAGACACTTACATACAGACACTGAGACACTTACATACCGACACTTACAAACAGACACTGAGACACTTACATACAGACACTTACATACAGACACTTACATACAGACACTTACATACAGACACTGAGACACTTACATACAGACACTTACATACAGACACTGAGACACTTACAAACAGACACTGAGACACTTACATACAGACACTTACATAAAGAAACTGAGACACTTACATAGACACTTACATACAGACGCTCACATACAGACACTTACATACAGACACTGAGACACTTACATACAGACACTGACATACAGACACATACAGATGCTGAGACAATTACATACAGACACTTACATACAGACACGAAGACACTTACATACAGACACTTACATACAGACACTTACATACAGACACTTACATACAGACACTTACAAACAGACACTTACATACAGAAACTTACACACAGACACTTACATACAGACACTTACAGACACTTACATACAGCCACCTACATACAGAGACTTACATACAGACACTTACATACAGACACTTACATACAGACACATACAGACACGTACATACACACACTTACATACAGACACTGAGACACTTACATACAGACACTTACATACAGACACTTACATAGAGACACTGAGATATTTACATACAGACACTTACATACAAACACTTAACATACAGACACTTACATACAGACACTTATATACAGACACTTACATAGAGACACTTACATACAGACACTTATTTAGACACTTACTTACATACACTGAGACACTTAAATACAGACACTTACATACAGACACTTACATACAGACACTTACAAACACACACTGACATACAGACACTGAGACTTACATACAGACACTTACATACAGACACTTACATAAAGACATTTACATACAGATACTGAGACACTTACATACAGACACTTACATACAGACACTTACATACAGGCACTTACATACAGACACTTACATACACACTTACATACAGACACTTACATACAAACACTTACATAGACACTTACATACAGACACATACAGACACTTACATACAGACACTTACATACGGACACTTACATACAGCCACTTACATACAGCCACTTACATACAGACAATTACATACAGACACTTACATACAGACACATACAGACGCTGAGACACTTACATACAGACACTTACATACAGACACTTACGTACAGACACTTACATAAAGACACTAAGACACGTACATACAGACACTTACATACAGACACTTACATACAGATACTTACATACAGACACTTACATTCAGACACTTACATACAGACACTTACATACAGACACTAAGACACGTACATACAGACACTTACATACAGACACTTACATACAGACACTTACATACAGACACATACAGATGCTGAGACACTTACATACAGACACTTACATACAGACACTTACATACAGACACTTACATACAGACACTAAGACACGTACATACAGACACTTACATACAGACACTTATATACAGATACTTACATACAGACACTTACATTCAGACACTTACATACAGACACTTACATACAGACACTTACATACAGACACTGAGATATTCACATACAACAACAACAACAACAACCGCCATTCGCCACTAAGTGGCGGTGACGTCACCACGACGCTTGTGCCAGGCTATGTGCACCCTGAGGCCACGTGAAGTGTCGAACGCCCGCTGGCAGGAGGTCACGGGGCAGACCCAGGTGCCACGGGTCGACTGACTGAGATGACTGGCTGATGCACCACCTGTGCCCCCTACTGTGCCAACCTGCTGTGCTTTAGCCACCCGGCGCTCCGCTCGCTGTTGTGAGCGTCGCTCCTCCGCCCTCCGTTGTTGTTGGAGGGCGACTGCCTCCAACTGCCCAGTAGCATCCTTCACGAGCCTCCTCCACAGAGGCCGATCTTGACACCGCTGGTACCAGTCATCGGCAAGTCCACTCAGCTCCACGTCCTCCTGTACCACATCACTCCATCTCTTCTCTAGCCCGTGCCGCGCCCGCTTAGCCCCCTCAATCCGGCCAAACAAAAGCTGTTTCGGCATGCGGTGGCTGGGCATGCGGGCTACATGACCCAGCCATCGCAGCCTTGCCTGCCGGAGGAGCTCACCGATGGGACCCTGCCCAGATCTTTCAAGGATTTGTGAGCTCCTCACACAATCCAGTCTGGTTAAACCCAGGATGGATCGTAGGCAGGCCAGCCTAAATGTTTCTAACCGGCGAAGATGTTCCATTAGGGGGGGTCCACGTTTCGCAAGCGTAGAGAAGGGAGGGAATGATCGTGGCCGAGAAGACCTGAAGCTTAGTGCGGAGCGACAGACCAGGTAGCTTCCACACAGCGTTACGCAACCGATGAAAAGATATTGCCGCTCGACTGATTCGGAGTGAGACCTCTGCTGTTAAACTGGTGCCAGTCATAAGCACACTGCCCAGGTATGGGAAACTCTCCACTCTCTCCACAACTGCCCCATCACCGATTGGGAGTTGTGGGGGTGGAGTGTCCGATGGTACAAAATACCCAGGCAGGTGCTTGGTTTTGGTGGGGCTGATGGTAAGGCCCCACCTCTTAGTGGCACGCTCCAGTCTCAGCAGCAGCGTCTCCAACTCCTCCTCTGACTGAGCAGCTATTACCAAGTCATCAGCATACATAACGTGGTTGAGCAATAGGGAGCCATCCCTTGACCGCACCCGGGCATCGATTAGCCTCCCATTATATCTGTACCATATGGAGATTCCCCCGGTACAGCTATTGAAGGCTTCACGAACTACGTGGTCAAAATAGATGTTAAATAATGTGGGAGCCAGAGGACATCCCTGTCGCACCCCAAGGTGTACAGGGAATGGCTCTGACTCCCGGCCACGTAGTTTTACCCGGGCCCGCTCACCATCATGAAGGTCCTTAATGATCGTGAGCAGAGGGTCAGGTACTCCAAAAGCACGAAGAACGACCCAGAGCCCAGGCCTACTGATGGTATCATAGGCCTTGACCAGGTCAATAAAGCAGAGATGTAGGTCTTGTTGGAATTCCCTACACCTCTGCTGTAGCAGACGGACAGAAAATATGGCATCTGTGCAGGACCGCCCTTTCCTGAAACCGCATTGGGGCTCCGCAAGCCTCTCCTCAGCGTGCCTGGCAAGGCGATGCTGAATAATCCTTGCCAGGACCTTTCCCGGCACACTGAGGAGTGAGATGCCCCTGTAGTTGTTACAGTCTGTGCGGTCCCCCTTCTTAAAAAGGGGGACCACCAGGGCATCCTTCCAATCCTGCGGAACCCGTCCAGTGGTCCAGACTGTTGTTATGATGTCATATAGGGCAGTCTGTGCACAAACGCCACCCTCCCTCAGCATTTCGCTTGGAAGATCATCTCTGCCCGCTGCCTTTCCTGGTCTCAGACTCCGGATCGCCTTCAATACTTCCTCAGCAGATGGCACCTCAGCCAGCCGCTCACAGGGGGTGACTTCATCCAATATTTGAGGCACCGCAGCCTCAGCAGGGTCATCCTCACTTTGTGCCACGATGTTTTCCTGGCTGAGGGATTTTCCCTCCCCCAGGACCTCACAGAAATGCTCAGCAAATCTGCGAACCTGTTCCTGGGGGTCGGAAATTGGATCGCCGTTTTTTCCCCTAATGATGGTAATAGGTGTGGCGCTGCAGGTTACTTTTTTGATGGAGTTAAATAGAGATTTGTGATCACGGGCCACTGAGGCAGACTCCATCTCCTCAGCAACCCGCGACCACCACCCATCCTTGCAGCGCCTCACGGCTCTCCGAACCTCCGAGCGAAGGCTGCGGTAAGCCTCCTCATTCTCTGACGTGGGACTCTGTAGCCGATGACAGTGGGCCTGTCGCTTTTTCTCAACCATCGTGAACAACTCCTCTGTCATCCAGGGTGTCTGGGGAGGTCTGGACCGCGTACCCAAAGCAGCCATTGCAGCTGCATGAGTCACAGTCCTAAACCTCGCCCATTTACCCTCGACATCAGGAGGAGTCGGGGACGATGCCAATCCCAGCCGCAAGCGATGATGAAATTCTCGTTTGCAACTTTCATCAGATAACTGAGACCAGGCCACTTTAGGTTGGAATGGGGTCCTGGGTGTACACCCACCACCGGAGTGGAAGAATGGCAGGCGCATCTTACAGATGACTAGTCGATGGTCAGAGGGCAGATCAGCTCCACGGTAGGTCCTGGTGTCAAGGACATGGGCTCGCATTCGCTGGTCCGTCACTATGTAGTCCAGCAGATGTTCTTGCTTGGACCCGGCATGCATCCATGATGTTGTGTGGATGCGCCGATGCCGGAACAGCGTGTTGGTAATTACAAGCCCATGGGCTGCACAAAAATCTAGCAGCCTCCTACCGTTGTTATTGAGCTGATCTGGCCCATGCCCTCCAATCACTCCAGGCCAGGTGCCAGTATCATGACCAACTCGGGCATTGAAGTCACCCAACATGATGACTCTATCCCGAGGGGCCACTTTAGCCAGCACCTGTGACAGGAGGTCATAGAAGGCATCTGACTCATCGGCTTTGCCTGCATCCCTCCACGGATGTTCATCTTCGGTGGGGGCATAAGTAACCACGACCACCATTCCTCGCCTCCGGTTGATGGGAAGGCGAGCCCAAAGTAGCCTGGGGCTTACAGCTTCCCACACCTCACCGCCACGCTCCCACGCCCCCTTCATTCTTTTGTTCAAAAGAAGACCCACACCCTGTTGTTTGGCAGTCTGCTGCCCCGAGTAGAGGACTGTCCACCCCTCATGGTGGCAGGAGCCAGAGCCGGTCCACCGGACCTCCTGAATGCCGCATAGATCCAGGCGGTACCGGTCCAGCTCCCGACAGAGGAGTGGCAGCCTCTCCTCTGCAGTGAGCGTTCGAACATTCCACGTGGCCAACCGTAGTGGCTTTTCGTTGCTTCTGGAGTAGCCCCGAGGGTAGGTATTCAATCTCCTGGCTCCGCCAATTGGGGTTTGGCCAGGAGACGTCATAGACGCCTGGCCCCCCGGGGCCTCCGGCACAAGCTTAGTTGTTACATATTTAAGTTTAATTCGTAGTTTCGTGGTAATTAATTGAAGGTGGAGGGGTTACCAGCCCCTCGCACCCGTCCAGAGCCCCCGTTTAGCCCCTGTGGTGGATACATATGCCATGAGGGGAGGAGCCAATCAAAATTGGATCTCCCCCCACAGCGCTGTCCACGACAGAGTTGCCCGTCCGGCACCGCGAGGAGGTAGGGGGTTGTTTTGCCGGACATACAGACACTTACATACAAACACTTAACATACAGACACTTACATACAGACACTTACATACAGACACTTACTTAGACACTTACTTACAGACACTGAGACACTTAAATACAGACACTTACAAACACACTGACATACAGACACTGAGACTTACATAGAGACACTTACATACAGACACTTACATACAGACACTTACATACAGATACTGAGACACTTACATAGACACTTACATACAGACGCTTACATACACTTACATACAGACACTGAGACACTTACATACATACACTTACATACAGACACTTACATACAGACACTTACATACAGACACTGAGACACTTACATACAACAACAACAACAACCGCCATTCGCCACTAAGTGGCGGTGACGTCACCACGACGCTTGTGCCAGGCTATGTGCACCCTGAGGCCACGTGAAGTGTCGAACGCCCGCTGGCAGGAGGTCACGGGGCAGACCCAGGTGCCACGGGTCGACTGACTGAGATGACTGGCTGATGCACCACCTGTGCCCCCTACTGTGCCAACCTGCTGTGCTTTAGCCACCCGGCGCTCCGCTCGCTGTTGTGAGCGTCGCTCCTCCGCCCTCCGTTGTTGTTGGAGGGCGACTGCCTCCAACTGCCCAGTAGCATCCTTCACGAGCCTCCTCCACAGAGGCCGATCTTGACACCGCTGGTACCAGTCATCGGCAAGTCCACTCAGCTCCACGTCCTCCTGTACCACATCACTCCATCTCTTCTCTAGCCCGTGCCGCGCCCGCTTAGCCCCCTCAATCCGGCCAAACAAAAGCTGTTTCGGCATGCGGTGGCTGGGCATGCGGGCTACATGACCCAGCCATCGCAGCCTTGCCTGCCGGAGGAGCTCACCGATGGGACCCTGCCCAGATCTTTCAAGGATTTGTGAGCTCCTCACACAATCCAGTCTGGTTAAACCCAGGATGGATCGTAGGCAGGTCAGCCTAAATGTTTCTAACCGGCGAAGATGTTCCATTAGGGGGGTCCACGTTTCGCAAGCGTAGAGAAGGGAGGGAATGACCGTGGCCGAGAAGACCTGAAGCTTAGTGCGGAGCGACAGACCAGGTAGCTTCCACACAGCGTTACGCAACCGATGAAAAGATATTGCCGCTCGACTGATTCGGAGTGAGACCTCTGCTGTTAAACTGGAGCCAGTCATAAGCACACTGCCCAGGTATGGGAAACTCTCCACTCTCTCCACAACTGCCCCATCACCGATTGGGAGTTGTGGGGGTGGAGTGTCCGATGGTACAAAATACCCAGGCAGGTGCTTAGTTTTGGTGGGGCTGATGGTAAGGCCCCACCTCTTAGTGGCACGCTCCAGTCTCAGCAGCAGCGTCTCCAACTCCTCCTCTGACTGAGCAGCTATTACCAAGTCATCAGCATACATAACGTGGTTGAGCAATAGGGAGCCATCCCTTGACCGCACCCGGGCATCGATTAGCCTCCCATTATATCTGTACCATATGGAGATTCCCCCGGTACAGCTATTGAAGGCTTCACGAACTACGTGGTCAAAATAGATGTTAAATAATGTGGGAGCCAGAGGACATCCCTGTCGCACCCCAAGGTGTACAGGGAATGGCTCTGACTCCCGGCCACGTAGTTTTACCCGGGCCCGCTCACCATCATGAAGGTCCTTAATGATCGTGAGCAGAGGGTCAGGTACTCCAAAAGCACGAAGAACGACCCAGAGCCCAGGCCTACTGATGGTATCATAGGCCTTGACCAGGTCAATAAAGCAGAGATGTAGGTCTTGTTGGAATTCCCTACACCTCTGCTGTAGCAGACGGACAGAAAATATGGCATCTGTGCAGGACCGCCCTTTCCTGAAACCGCATTGGGGCTCCGCAAGCCTCTCCTCAGCGTGCCTGGCAAGGCGATGCTGAATAATCCTTGCCAGGACCTTTCCCGGCACACTGAGGAGTGAGATGCCCCTGTAGTTGTTACAGTCTGTGCGGTCCCCCTTCTTAAAAAGGGGGACCACCAGGGCATCCTTCCAATCCTGCGGAACCCGTCCAGTGGTCCAGACTGTTGTTATGATGTCATATAGGGCAGTCTGTGCACAAACGCCACCCTCCCTCAGCATTTCGCTTGGGAGATCATCTCTGCCCGCTGCCTTTCCTGGTCTCAGACTCCGGATCGCCTTCAATACTTCCTCAGCAGATGGCACCTCAGCCAGCCACTCACAGGGGGTGACTTCATCCAATATTTGAGGCACCGCAGCCTCAGCAGGGTCATCCTCACTTTGTGCCACGATGTTTTCCTGGCTGTGGGATTTTCCCTCCCCCAGGACCTCACAGAAATGCTCAGCAAATCTGCGAACCTGTTCCTGGGGGTCGGAAATTGGATCACCGTTTTTTCCCCTAATGATGGTAATAGGTGTGGCACTGCAGGTTACTTTTTTGATGGAGTTAAATAGCGATTTGTGATCACGGGCCACTGAGGCAGACTCCATCTCCTCAGCAACCCGCGACCACTACCCATCCTTGCAGCGCCTCACGGCTCTCCGAACCTCCGAGCGAAGGCTGCGGTAAGCCTCCTCATTCTCTGACGTGGGATTCTGTAGCCGATGACAGTGGGCCTGTCGCTTTTTCTCAACCATCCTGAACAACTCCTCTGTCATCCAGGGTGTCTGGGGAGGTCTGGACCGCGTACCCAAAGCAGCCATTGCAGCTGCATGAGTCACAGTCCTAAACCTCGCCCATTTACCCTCGACATCAGGAGGAGTCGGGGACGATGCCAATCCCAGCCGCAAGCGATGATGAAATTCTCGCTTGCAACTTTCATCAGATAACTGAGACCAGGCCACTTTAGGTTGGAATGGGGTCCTGGGTGTACACCCACCACCGGAGTGGAAGAATGGCAGGCGCATCTTACAGATGACTAGTCGATGGTCAGAGGGCAGATCAGCTCCACGGTAGGTCCTGGTGTCAAGGACATGGGCTCGCATTCGCTGGTCTGTCACTATGTAGTCCAGCAGATGTTCTTGCTTGGACCCGGCATGCATCCATGATGTTGTGTGGATGCGCCGATGCCGGAACAGCGTGTTGGTAATTACAAGCCCATGGGCTGCACAAAAATCTAGCAGCCTCCTACCGTTGTTATTGAGCTGATCTGGCCCATGCCCTCCAATCACTCCAGACCAGGTGCCAGTATCATGACCAACTCGGGCATTGAAGTCACCCAACATGATGACTCTATCCCGAGGGGCCACTTTAGCCAGCACCTGTGACAGGAGGTCATAGAAGGCATCTGACTCATCGGCTTTGCCTGCATCCCTCCACGGATGTTCATCTTCTGTGGGGGCATAAGTAACCACGACCACCATTCCTCGCCTCCGGTTGATGGGAAGGCGAGCCCAAAGTAGCCTGGGGCTTACAGCTTCCCACACCTCACCGCCACGCTCCCACGCCCCCTTCATTCTTTTGTTCAAAAGAAGACCCACACCCTGTTGTTTGGCAGTCTGCTGCCCCGAGTAGAGGACTGTCCACCCCTCATGGTGGCAGGAGCCAGAGCCGGTCCACCGGACCTCCTGAATGCCGCATAGATCCAGGCGGTACCGGTCCAGCTCCCGACAGAGGAGTGGCAGCCTCTCCTCTGCAGTGAGCGTTCGAACATTCCACGTGGCCACCCGTAGTGGCTTTTCGTTGTTTCTGGAGTAGCCCCGAGGGTAGGTATTCAATCTCCTGGCTCCGCCAATTGGGGTTTGGCCAGGAGACGTCATAGACGCCTGGCCCCCCGGGGCCTCCGGCACAAGCTTAGTTGTTACATTGTTACACTTACATACAGACACTTCCATACAGACACTGAGACACTTACATACGGACACTTACATACAGACACTTACATACAGACACTTACATACAGACACTGAGACACTTACATACAGACACTTACATACAGACACTGAGACACTTACATACAGACACCGAGACACTTACATACAGACACTTACATTAAAACACTGAGACACTTACATACAGACACTTACATACAGACACATACAGACGCTGAGACACTTACATACAGACACTTACATACAGACACTTACATACAGACACGAAGACACTTACATACAGACACTTACATACAAACACTTAACATACAGACACTTACATACAGACACTTATATACAGACACTTACATAGAGACACTTACATACAGACACTTATTTAGACACTTACTTACATACACTGAGACACTTAAATACATACACTTACATACAGACACTTACATACAGACACTTACAAACACACACTGACATACAGACACTGAGACTTACATACAGACACTTACATACAGACACTTACATAAAGACATTTACATACAGATACTGAGACACTTACATACAGACACTTACATACAGACACTTACATACAGGCACTTCCATACAGACACTTACATAGACACTTACATACAGACACTTACATACAAACACTTACATAGACACTTACATACAGACACATACAGACACTTACATACAGACACTTACATACGGACACTTACATACAGCCACTTACATACAGCCACTTACATACAGACAATTACATACAGACACTTACATACAGACACATACAGACGCTGAGACACTTACATACAGACACTTACATACAGACACTTACGTACAGACACTTACATAAAGACACTAAGACACGTACATACAGACACTTACATACAGACACTTACATACAGACACTTCCATACAGACACTGAGACACTTACATACGGACACTTACATACAGACACTTACATACAGACACTTACATACAGACACTGAGACACTTACATACAGACACTTACATACAGACACTGAGACACTTACATACAGACACCGAGACACTTACATACAGACACTTACATAAAGACACTGAGACACTTACATACAGACACTTACATACAGACACATACAGACGCTGAGACACTTACATACAGACACTTACATACAGACACTTACATACAGACACGAAGACACTAACATACAGACACTTACATACAGACACTTACATACAGACACTTACATACAGACACTTACAAACAGACACTTACATACAGAAACTTACACACAGACACTTACATACAGATACTTACATACACACACTTACAGACACTTAAATACAGCCACCTACATACAGAGACTTACATACAGACACTTACATACAGACACTTACATACAGACACATACAGACACTTAGATACAGACACTTACATACAGACACTGAGACACTTACATACAGACACTTACATACAGACACTTACATACAGACACTGAGATATTTACATACAGACACTTACATACAAACACTTAACATACAGACACTTACATACAGACACTTATATACAGACACTTACATAGAGACACTTACATACAGACACTTACTTAGACACTTACTTACAGGCACTGAGACACTTAAATACAGACACTTACATACAGACACTTACATACAGACACTTACAAACACACACTGACATACAGACACTGAGACTTACATACAGACACTTACATACAGACACTTACGTACAGACACATCCATAAATACATTTACATACAGATACTGAGACACTTACATACAGACACTTACATACAGACACTTACATACACACACTTACATACAGACACTTACATACAGGCACTTACATACAGACACTTACATAGACACTTACATACAGACACTTACATACTGACACAAACAGACACTGAGACACTTACATACAGACACTTACATACAAACACTTACGTACAGACACTTACATACAGACACTTACATACAGACACTTACATACAGACCCTTACATACAGACACTTAAACACTTACATACAGACACTTACCCACAGACTCTTACATAAAGACACTTACATACAGACACTTAGACACTTACATACAGACACTTACATACAGACTCTTACATAAAGACACTTACATACAGACAATTACATACAGACACTTACATACGGACACTAAGACACTTACATACAGACACTTACATACAGACACTTACATACAGACACTCAGACACTTACATAGACACTTACATACAGACGCTTACATACACTTACATACAGACACTGAGACACTTACATACATACACTTACATACAGACACTTACATACAGACACTTACATACAGACACTGAGACACTTACATACAGACACTTCCATACAGACACTGAGACACTTACATACAGACACTTACATACAGACACTTACATACAGACACTTACATACAGACACTGAGACACTTACATACAGACACTTACATACAGACACTGATACACTTACAAACAGACACTGAGACACTTACATACAGACACTTACATAAAGAAACTGAGACACTTACATAGACACTTACATACAGACGCTCACATACAGACACTTACATACAGACACTGAGACACTTACATACAGACACTGACATACAGACACATACAGACGCTGAGACAATTACATACAGACACTTACATACAGACACGAAGACACTTACATACAGACACTTACATACAGACACTTACATACAGACACTTACATACAGACACTTACAAACAGACACTTACATACAGAAACTCACACACAGACACTTACATACAGACACTTACAGACACTTACATACAGCCACCTACATACAGAGACTTACATACAGACACTTACATACAGACACTTACATACAGACACATACAGACACTTACATACACACACTTACATACAGACACTGAGACACTTACATACAGACACTTACATACGGACACTTACATACAGCCACTTACATACAGCCACTTACATACAGACAATTACATACAGACACTTACATACAGACACTGAGATATTTACATACAGACACTTACATACAAACACTTAACATACAGACACTTACATACAGACACTTATATACAGACACTTACATAGAGACACTTACATACAGACACTTACTTAGACACTTACTTACATACACTGAGACACTTAAATACAGACGCTTACATACAGACACTTACATACAGACACTTACAAACACACACTGACATACAGACACTGAGACTTACATACAGACACTTACATACAGACACTTACATAAAGACATTTACATACAGATACTGAGACACTTACATAGACACTTACACACAGACACTTACATACAAACACTTACATAGACACTTACATACAGACACATACAGACACTTACATACAGACACTTACATACGGACACTTACATACAGCCACTTACATACAGCCACTTACATACAGACAATTACATACAGACACTTACATACAGACACATACAGACGCTGAGAAACTTACATACAGACACTTACATACAGACACTTACGTACAGACACTTACATACAGACACTAAGACACGTACATACAGACACTTACATACATACACTTACATACAGATACTTACATACAGACACTTACATTCAGACACTTACATACAGACACTTACATACAGACACTAAGACACGTACATACAGACACTTACATACAGACACTTACATACAGACACTTACATACAGACACATACAGATGCTGAGACACTTACATACAGACACTTACATACAGACACTTACATACAGACACTTACATACAGACACTAAGACACGTACATACAGACACTTACATACAGACACTTACATACAGATACTTACATACAGACACTTACATTCAGACACTTACATACAGACACTTACATACAGACACTTACATACAGACACTGAGATATTCACATACAGACACTTACATACAAACACTTAACATACAGACACTTACATACAGACAATTACTTAGACACTTACTTACAGACACTGAGACACTTAAATACAGACACTTACAAACACACACTGACATACAGACACTGAGACTTACATAGAGACACTGACATACAGACACTTACATACAGACACTTACATACAGATACTGAGACACTTACATAGACACTTACATACAGACGCTTACATACACTTACATACAGACACTGAGACACTTACATACATACACTTACATACAGACACTTACGTACAGACACTTACATACAGACACTAAGACACGTACATACAGACACTTACATACAGACACTTACATACAGATACTTACATACAGACACTTACATTCAGACACTTACATACAGACACTTACATACAGACACTAAGACACGTACATACAGACACTTAAATACAGACACTTCCATACAGACACTTACATACAGACACATACAGACGCTGAGACACTTACATACAGACACTTACATACAGACACTTACGTACAGACACTTACATACAGACACTAAGACACGTACATACAGACACTTACATACAGACACTTACATACAGATACTTACATACAGACACTTACATTCAGACACTTACATACAGACACTTACATACAGACACTAAGACACGTACATACAGACACTTATATACAGACACTTACATACAGACACTTACATACAGACACATACAGATGCTGAGACACTTACATACAGACACTTACATACAGACACTTACATACAGACACTTACATACAGACACTAAGACACGTACATACAGACACTTACATACAGACACTTACATACAGATACTTACATACAGACACTTACATTCAGACACTTACATACAGACACTTACATACAGACACTTACATACAGACACTGAGATATTCACATACAGACACTTACATACAAACACTTAACATACAGACACTTACATACAGACACTTACATACAGACACTAAGACACGTACATACAGACACTTATATACAGACACTTACATACAGACACTTACATACAGACACATACAGACGCTGAGACACTTACATACAGACACTTACATACAGACACTTACGTACAGACACTTACATACAGACACTAAGACACGTACATACAGACACTTACATACAGACACTTACATACAGATACTTACATACAGACACTTACATTCAGACACTTACATACAGACACTTACATACAGACACTAAGACACGTACATACAGACACTTATATACAGACACTTACATACAGACACTTACATACAGACACATACAGATGCTGAGACACTTACATACAGACACTTACATACAGACACTTACATACAGACACTTACATACAGACACTAAGACACGTACATACAGACACTTACATACAGACACTTACATACAGATACTTACATACAGACACTTACATTCAGACACTTACATACAGACACTTACATACAGACACTTACTTAGACACTTACTTACAGACACTGAGACACTTAAATACAGACACTTACAAACACACACTGACATACAGACACTGAGACTTACATAGATACACTTACATACAGACACTTACATACAGACACTTACATACAGATACTGAGACACTTACATAGACACTTACATACAGACGCTTACATACAGACACTTACATACAGACACTGAGACACTTACATACAGACACTTCCATACAGACACTGAGACACTTACATACAGACACTTACATACAGACACTTACATACAGACACTTACATACAGACACTGAGACACTTACATACAGACACTTACATACAGACACTGAGACACTTACATACAGACACCGAGACACTTACATACAGACACTTACATAAAGACACTGAGACACTTACATACAGACACTTACATACAGACACATACAGACGCTGAGACACTTACATACAGACACTTACATACAGACACTTACATACAGACACGAAGACACTTACATACAGACACTTACATACAGATACTTACATACAGACACTTACATACAGACACTTACAAACAGACACTTACATACAGAAACTTACACACAGACACTTACATACAGATCCTTACATACAGACACTTACAGACACTTAAATACAGCCACCTACATACAGAGACTTACATACAGACACTTACATACAGACACTTACATACAGACACATACCGACACTTAGATACAGACACTTACATACAGACACTGAGACACTTACATACAGACACTTACATACAGACACTTACATACAGACACTGAGATATTTACATACAGACACTTACATACAAACACTTAACATACAGACACTTACATACAGACACTTATATATAGACACTTACATAGAGACACTTACATACAGACACTTACTTAGACACTTACTTACAGACACTGAGACACTTAAATACAGACACTTACATACAGACACTTACATACAGACACTTACATACAGACACTTACATACAGACACTGAGATATTCACATACAGACACTTACATACAAACACTTAACATACAGACACTTACATACAGACACTTACATACAGACACTAAGACACGTACATACAGACACTTATATACAGACACTTACATACAGACACTTACATACAGACACATACAGACGCTGAGACACTTACATACAGACACTTACATACAGACACTTACGTACAGACACTTACATACAGACACTAAGACACGTACATACAGACACTTACATACAGACACTTACATACAGATACTTACATACAGACACTTACATTCAGACACTTACATACAGACACTTACATACAGACACTAAGACACGTACATACAGACACTTATATACAGACACTTACATACAGACACTTACATACAGACACATACAGATGCTGAGACACTTACATACAGACACTTACATACAGACACTTACATACAGACACTAAGACACGTACATACAGACACTTACATACAGACACTTACATACAGATACTTACATACAGACACTTACATTCAGACACTTACATACAGACACTTACATACAGACACTTACTTAGACACTTACTTACAGACACTGAGACACTTAAATACAGACACTTACAAACACACACTGACATACAGACACTGAGACTTACATAGATACACTTACATACAGACACTTACATACAGACACTTACATACAGATACTGAGACACTTACATAGACACTTACATACAGACGCTTACATACAGACACTTACATACAGACACTGAGACACTTACATACAGACACTTCCATACAGACACTGAGACACTTACATACAGACACTTACATACAGACACTTACATACAGACACTTACATACAGACACTGAGACACTTACATACAGACACTTACATACAGACACTGAGACACTTACATACAGACACCGAGACACTTACATACAGACACTTACATAAAGACACTGAGACACTTACATACAGACACTTACATACAGACACATACAGACGCTGAGACACTTACATACAGACACTTACATACAGACACTTACATACAGACACGAAGACACTTACATACAGACACTTACATACAGATACTTACATACAGACACTTACATACAGACACTTACAAACAGACACTTACATACAGAAACTTACACACAGACACTTACATACAGATCCTTACATACAGACACTTACAGACACTTAAATACAGCCACCTACATACAGAGACTTACATACAGACACTTACATACAGACACTTACATACAGACACATACCGACACTTAGATACAGACACTTACATACAGACACTGAGACACTTACATACAGACACTTACATACAGACACTTACATACAGACACTGAGATATTTACATACAGACACTTACATACAAACACTTAACATACAGACACTTACATACAGACACTTATATATGGACACTTACATAGAGACACTTACATACAGACACCTACTTAGACACTTACTTACAGACACTGAGACACTTAAATACAGACACTTACATACAGACACTTACATACAGACACTTACATACAGACACTTACATACAGACACTGAGATATTCACATACAGACACTTACATACAAACACTTAACATACAGACACTTACATACAGACACTTACATACAGACACTAAGACACGTACATACAGACACTTATATACAGACACTTACATACAGACACTTACATACAGACACATACAGACGCTGAGACACTTACATACAGACACTTACATACAGACACTTACGTACAGACACTTACATACAGACACTAAGACACGTACATACAGACACTTACATACAGACACTTACATACAGATACTTACATACAGACACTTACATTCAGACACTTACATACAGACACTTACATACAGACACTAAGACACGTACATACAGACACTTATATACAGACACTTACATACAGACACTTACATACAGACACATACAGATGCTGAGACACTTACATACAGACACTTACATACAGACACTTACATACAGACACTTACATACAGACACTAAGACACGTACATACAGACACTTACATACAGACACTTACATACAGATACTTACATACAGACACTTACATTCAGACACTTACATACAGACACTTACATACAGACACTTACTTAGACACTTACTTACAGACACTGAGACACTTAAATACAGAAACTTACAAACACACACTGACATACAGACACTAAGACTTACATAGATACACTTACATACAGACACTTACATACAGACACTTACATACAGATACTGAGACACTTACATAGACACTTACATACAGACGCTTACATACAGACACTTACATACAGACACTGAGACACTTACATACAGACACTTCCATACAGACACTGAGACACTTACATACAGACACTTACATACAGACACTGAGACACTTACATACAGACACCGAGACACTTACATACAGACACTTACATAAAGACACTGAGACACTTACATACAGACACTTACATACAGACACATACAGACGCTGAGACACTTACATACAGACACTTACATACAGACACTTACATACAGACACGAAGACACTTACATACAGACACTTACATACAGATACTTACATACAGACACTTACATACAGACACTTACAAACAGACACTTACATACAGAAACTTACACACAGACACTTACATACAGATCCTTACATACAGACACTTACAGACACTTAAATACAGCCACCTACATACAGAGACTTACATACAGACACTTACATACAGACACTTACATACAGACACATACCGACACTTAGATACAGACACTTACATACAGACACTGAGACACTTACATACAGACACTTACATACAGACACTTACATACAGACACTGAGATATTTACATACAGACACTTACATACAAACACTTAACATACAGACACTTACATACAGACACTTATATATAGACACTTACATAGAGACACTTACATACAGACACTTACTTAGACACTTACTTACAGACACTGAGACACTTAAATACAGACACTTACATACAGACACTTACATACAGACACTTACAAACACACACTGACATACAGACACTGAGACTTACATACAGACACTTACATACAGACACTTACATACAGACACATCCATAAAGACATTTACATACAGATACTGAGACACTTACATACAGACACTTACATACAGACACTTACATACACACACTTACATACAGACACTTACATACAGGCACTTACATACAGACACTTACATAGACACTTACATACAGACACTTACATTCTGACACAAACAGACACTGAGACACTTACATACAGAAACTTACATACAAACACTTACATACAGACACTTACATACAGACACTTACATACAGACACTTACATACAGACCCTTACATACAGACACCTAAACACTTACATACAGACACTTACATACAGACTCTTACATAAAGACACTTACATACAGACACTTAGACACTTACATACAGACACTTACATACAGACTCTTACATAAAGACACTTACATACAGACAATTACATACAGACACTTACATACAGACACTAAGACACTTACATACAGACACTTACATACAGACACTTACATACAGACACTAAGACACGTACATACAGACACTTACATACAGACACTTACATACAGATACTTACATACAGACACTTACATTCAGACACTTACATACAGACACTTACATACAGACACTAAGACACGTACATACAGACACTTATATACAGACACTTACATACAGACACTTACATACAGACACATACAGATGCTGAGACACTTACATACAGACACTTACATACAGACACTTACATACAGACACTTACATACAGACACTAAGACACGTACATACAGACACTTACATACAGACACTTACATACAAATACTTACATACAGACACTTACATTCAGACACTTACATACAGACACTTACATACAGACACTTACTTAGACACTTACTTACAGACACTGAGACACTTAAATACAGACACTTACAAACACACACTGACATACAGACACTGAGACTTACATAGATACACTTACATACAGACACTTACATACAGACACTTACATACAGATACTGAGACACTTACATAGACACTTACATACAGACGCTTACATACAGACACTTACATACAGACACTGAGACACTTACATACAGACACTTCCATACAGACACTGAGACACTTACATACAGACACTTACATACAGACACTTACATACAGACACTTACATACAGACACTGAGACACTTACATACAGACACTTACAATACAGACACTGAGACACTTACATACCGACACCGAGACACTTACATACAGACACTTACATAAAGACACTGAGACACTTACATACAGACACTTACATACAGACACATACAGACGCTGAGACACTTACATACAGACACTTACATACAGACACTTACATACAGACACGAAGACACTTACATACAGACACTTACATACAGATACTTACATACAGACACTTACATACAGACACTTACAAACAGACACTTACATACAGAAACTTACACACAGACACTTACATACAGATCCTTACATACAGACACTTACAGACACTTAAATACAGCCACCTACATACAGAGACTTACATACAGACACTTACATACAGACACTTACATACAGACACATACCGACACTTAGATACAGACACTTACATACAGACACTGAGACACTTACATACAGACACTTACATACAGACACTTACATACAGACACTGAGATATTTACATACAGACACTTACATACAAACACTTAACATACAGACACTTACATAAAGACACTTATATATAGACACTTACATAGAGACACTTACATACAGACACTTACTTAGACACTTACTTACAGACACTGAGACACTTAAATACAGACACTTACATACAGACACTTACATACAGACACTTACAAACACACACTGACATACAGACACTGAGACTTACATACAGACACTTACATACAGACACTTACATACAGACACATCCATAAAGACATTTACATACAGATACTGAGACACTTACATACAGACACTTACATACAGACACTTACATACACACACTTACATACAGACACTTACATACAGGCACTTACATATAGAACACTTACATAGACACTTACATACAGACACTTACATTCTGACACAAACAGACACTGAGACACTTACATACAGAAACTTACATACAAACACTTACATACAGACACTTACATACAGACACTTACATACAGACACTTACATACAGACCCTTACATACAGACACCTAAACACTTACATACAGACACTTACATACAGACTCTTACATAAAGACACTTACATACAGACACTTAGACACTTACATACAGACACTTACATACAGACTCTTACATAAAGACACTTACATACAGACAATTACATACAGACACTTACATACAGACACTAAGACACTTACATACAGACACTTACATACAGACACTTACATACAGACACTCAGACACTTACATAGACACTTACATACAGATGCTTACATACACTTACATACAGACACTGAGACACTTACATACATACACTTACATACAGACACTTACATACAGACACTTACATACAGACACTGAGACACTTACATACAGACACTTCCAAACAGACACTGAGACACTTACATACAGACACTTACATACAGACACTTACATACAGACACTGAGACACTTACATACAGACACTTCCATACAGACACTGAGACACTTACATACAGACACTGACATACAGACACATACAGACGCTGAGACACTTACATACAGACACTTACATACAGACACGAAGACACTTACATACAGACACTTACATACAGACACTTACATACAGACACTTACATACAGACACTTACATACAGACACTTACAAACAGACACTTACATACAGAAACTTACACACAGACACTTACATACAGATACTTACATACAGACACTTACATACAGCCACCTACATACAGAGACTTACATACAGACACTTACATACAGACACTTACATAAAGAAACTGAGACACTTACATAGACACTTACATACAGACGTTCACATACAGACACTTACATACAGACACTGAGACACTTACATACAGACACTGACATACAGACACATACAGACGCTGAGACACTTACATACAGACACTTACATACAGACACGAAGACACTTACATACAGACACTTACATACAGACACTTACATACAGACACTTACATACAGACACTTACAAACAGACACTTACATACAGAAACTTACACACAGACACTTACATACAGATACTTACATACAGACACTTACAGACACTTACATACAGCCACCTACATACAGAGACTTACATACAGACACTTACATACATACACTTACATACAGACACATACAGACACTTACATACACACACTTACATACAGACACTGAGACACTTACATACATACACTTACATACAGACACTTACATACAGACACTGAGATATTTACATACAGACACTTACATACAAACACTTAACATACAGACACTTACATACAGACACTTATATACAGACACTTACATAGAGACACTTACATACAGACACTTACTTAGACACTTACTTACATACACTGAGACACTTAAATACAGACGCTTACATACAGACACTTACATACAGACACATACAGACACTTACATACAGACACTTACATACAGACACTAAGACACTTACATACAGACACTTACACACAGACATTTACATACAGATACTTACATACAGACACTTACATACAGACACTTACATACAGACACTGAGACAGTTACATACAGACACTTACATACAGAAACTTACATACAGACACTGAGATACTTACATACAGACACTTACATACAGACACTTAACATACAGACACTTACATACAGACACTTACATACAGACACTTACATACAGACACTTACATACAGACACTTACAAACACACACTGACATACAGACACTGAGACTTACATACAGACACTTACATACAGACACTTACATGCAGACACTTACATAAAGACATTTACATACAGATACTGAGACACTTACATACAGGCACTTACATACAGACACTTACATAGACACTTACATACAGGCACTTACATACAAACACTTACATAGACACTTACATACAGACACATACAGACACTTACATACAGACACTTACATACGGACACTTACATACAGCCACTTACATACAGCCACTTACATACAGACAATTACATACAGACACTTACATACAGACACATACAGACGCTGAGACACTTACATACAGACACTTACATACAGACACTTACATACAGACACTTACATACAGACACTAAGACACGTACATACAGACACTTACATACAGACACTTACATACAGATACTTACATACAGACACTTACATTCAGACACTTACATACAGACACTTACATACAGACACTAAGACACGTACATACAGACACTTACATACAGACACTTACATACAGACACTTACATACAGATACTTACATACAGACACTTACATTCAGACACTTACATACAGACACTTACATACAGACACTTACATACAGATACTTACATACAGATACTTACATACAGACACTTACTTAGACACTTACTTACAGACACTGAGACACTTAAATACAGACACTTACAAACACACACTGACATACAGACACTGAGACTTACATATAGACACTTACATACAGACACTTACATACAGACACTTACATACAGATACTGAGACACTTACATACAGACACTTACATACAGACACTTACATACACACACTTACATACAGTCACTTACATACAGACACTTACATACAGACACTTACATACAGACACTTACATACAGGCACTTACATACAGACACTTACATAGTCACTTACATACAGACACTTACATACTGACACTTACAAACAGACACTTACATATAGACACTTACATACAGACCCTTACATACAGACACTTAGACACTTACATACAGACACTTACATACAGACTCTTACATAAAGACACTTACATACAGACACTTAGACACTTACATACATACACTTACATACAGACACTGAGATATTCACATACAGACACTTACATACAAACACTTAACATACAGACACTTACATACAGACACTTACATACAGACACTTACTTAGACACTTACTTACAGACACTGAGACACTTAAATATAGACACTTACAAACACACACTGACATACAGACACTGAGACTTACATAGAGACACTTACATACAGACACTTACATACAGACACTTACATACAGATACTGAGACACTTACATAGACACTTACATACAGACGCTTACATACACTTACATACAGACACTGAGACACTTACATACATACACGTACATACAGACACTTACATACAGACACTTACATACAGACACTGAGACACTTACATACAGACACTTCCATACAGACACTGAGACACTTACATACAGACACTTACATACAGACACTTACATACAGACAGTTACATACAGACACTGAGACACTTACATACAGACACTTACATACAGACACTGAGACACTTACATACAGACACCGAGACACTTACATACAGACACTTACATAAAGACACTGAGACACTTACATACAGACACTTACATACAGACACATACAGACGCTGAGACACTTACATACAGACACTTACATACAGACACTTACATACAGACACGAAGACACTTACATACAGACACTTACATACAGACACTTACATACAGACACTTACATACAGACACTTACAAACAGACACTTACATACAGAAACTTACACACAGACACTTACATACAGATACTTACATACAGACACTTACAGACACTTAAATACAGCCACCTACATACAGAGACTTACATACAGACACTTACATACAGACACTTACATACAGAAACATACAGACACTTAGATACAGACACTTACATACAGACACTGAGACACTTACATACAGACACTTACATACAGACACTTACATACAGACACTGAGATATTTGTCATACAGACACTTACCATACAAACAGTTAACATACAGACACTTACATACAGACACTTATATATAGACACTTACATAGAGACACTTACATACAGACACTTACTTAGACACTTACTTACAGACACTGAGACACTTAAATACAGACACTTACATACAGACACTTACATACAGACACTTACAAACACACACTGACATACAGACACTGAGACTTACATACAGACACTTACATACAGACACTTACATACAGACACATCCATAAAGACATTTACATACAGATACTGAGACACTTACATACAGACACTTACATACAGACACTTACATACACACACTTACATACAGACACTTACATACAGGCACTTACATACAGAAACTTACATAGACACTTACATACAGACACTTACATACTGACACAAACAGACACTGAGACACTTACATACAGACACTTACATACAAACACTTACAAACAGACACTTACATACAGACACTTACATACAGACACTTACATACAGACCCTTACATACAGACACTTAAACACTTACATACAGACACTAAGACACTTACATACAGACACTTACATACAGACACTTACATACAGACACTCAGACACCTACATAGACACTTACATACAGACGCTTACATACACTTACATACAGACACTGAGACACTTACATACATACACTTACATACAGACACTTACATACAGACACTTACATACAGACACTGAGACACTTACATACAGACACTTCCATACAGACACTGAGACACTTACATACAGACACTTACATACAGACACTTACATACAGACACTGAGACACTTACATACAGACACTTACATAAAGAAACTGAGACACTTACATAGACACTTACATACAGACGCTCACATACAGACACTTACATACAGACACTGAGACACTTACATACAGACACTGACATACAGACACATACAGACGCTGAGACACTTACATACAGACACTTACATACAGACACGAAGACACTTACATACAGACACTTACATACAGACACTTACATAAAGACACTTACATACAGACACTTACAAACAGACACTTACATACAGAAACTTACACACAGACACTTACATACAGATACTTACATACAGACACTTACAGACACTTACATACAGCCACCTACATACAGAGACTTACATACAGACACTTACATACAGACACTTACATACAGACACATACAGACACTTACATACACACACTTACATACAGACACTGAGACACTTACATACAGACACTTACATACAGACACTTACATACAGACACTGAGATATTTACATACAGACACTTACATACAAACACTTAACATACAGCCACTTACATACAGACACTTATATACAGACATTTACATAGAGACACTTACATACAGACACTTACTTAGACACTTACTTACATACACTGAGACACTTAAATACAGACACTTACATACAGACACTTACATACAGACACTTACAAACACACAGTGACATACAGACACTGAGACTTACATGCAGACACTTACATACAGACACTTACATGCAGACACTTACATAAAGACATTTACATACAGATACTGAGACACTTACATACAGGCACTTACATACAGACACTTACATACAGGCACTTACATACAAACACTTACATAGACACTTACATACAGACACATACAGACACTTACATACAGACACTTACATACGGACACTTACATACAGCCACTTACATACAGCCACTTACATACAGACAATTACATACAGACACTTACATACAGACACATACAGACGCTGAGACACTTACATACAGACACTTACATACAGACACTTACATACAGACACTTACATACAGACACTAAGACACGTACATACATACACTTACATACAGACACTTACATACAGATACTTACATACAGACACTTACATTCAGACACTGACATACAGACACTTACATACAGACACTAAGACACGTACATACAGACACTTACATACAGACACTTACATACAGACACTTACATACAGACACATACAGATGCTGAGACACTTACATACAGACACTTACATACAGACACTTACATACAGACACTTTCATACAGACACTTACATACAGATACTTACATACAGACACTTACATTCAGACACTTACATACAGACACTTACATACAGACACTTACTTAGACACTTACTTACAGACACTGAGACACTTAAATACAGACACTTACAAACACACACTGACATACAGACACTGAGACTTACATAGAGACACTTACATACAGACACTTACATACAGACACTTAAATACAGATACTGAGACACTTACATACAGACACTTACATACAGACACTTACATACACACACTTACATACAGTCACTTACATACAGACACTTACATACAGACACTTACATACAGACACTTACATACAGGCACTTACATACAGACACTTACATAGTCACTTACATACAGACACTTACATACTGACACTTACAAACAGACACTTACATATAGACACTTACATACAGACCCTTACATACAGACACTTAGACACTTACATACAGACACTTACATACAGACTCTTACATAGAGACACTTACATACAGACACTTAGACACTTACATACATACACTTACATACAGACTCTTACATAAAGACACTTACATACAGACAATTACATACAGACACTTACATACAGACACTGAGACACTTACATACAGACACTTACATACAGACACTTACATACAGACACTGATACACTTACATAGACACTTACATACAGACGCTTACATACACTTACATACAGACACTGAGACACTTACATACAGACACTTACATACGGACACTTACATACACTTACATACAGACACTTACATACAGACACTGAGACACTTACATAGACACATACAGATGCTTACATACAGACACTTACATACAGACACTGAGACACTTACATACAGACACTTACATACAGACACTGTGACACTGACATACAGACACTTACATACAGACTCTTACATAAAGACACTTACATACAGACACTTAGACACTTACATACAGACACTTACATACAGACACTTACATACAGACACTGAGACACTTACATACAGACACTTACATACAGACACTTACATACAGACACTGAGACACTTACATACAGACACTTACATACAGACACTTAAATACAGACACTGAGATATTCACATACAGACACTTACATACAAACACTTAACATACAGACACTTACATACAGACACTTACATACAGACACTTACTTAGACATTTACTTACAGACACTGAGACACTTAAATACAAACACTTACATACAGATACTTACATACAGACACTTACATTCAGACACTTACATACAGACACTAATATACAGACACTAAGACACGTACATACAGACACTTACATACAGACACTTACATACAGACACTTACATACAGACACATACAGATTCTGAGACACTTACATACAGACACTTACATACAGACACTTACATACAGACACTTACATACAGACACTAAGACACGTACATACAGACACTTACATACAGACACTTACATACAGATACTTATATACAGACACTTACATTCAGACACTTACATACAGACACTTACCTACAGACACTTACTTAGACACTTACTTACAGACACTGAGACACTTAAATACAGACACTTACAAACACACACTGACATACAGACACTGAGACTTACATAGAGACACTTACATACAGACACTTACATACAGACACTTACATACAGATACTGAGACACTTACATACAGACACTTACATACAGACACTTACATACACACACTTACATACAGTCACTTACATACAGACACTTACATACAGACACTTACATACAACAACAACAACAACAACCGCCATTCGCCACTAAGTGGCGGTGACGTCACCACGACGCTTGTGCCAGGCTATGTGCACCCTGAGGCCACGTGAAGTGTCGAACGCCCGCTGGCAGGAGGTCACGGGGCAGACCCAGGTGCCACGGGTCGACTGACTGAGATGACTGGCTGATGCACCACCTGTGCCCCCTACTGTGCCAACCTGCTGTGCTTTAGCCACCCGGCGCTCCGCTCGCTGTTGTGAGCGTCGCTCCTCCGCCCTCCGTTGTTGTTGGAGGGCGACTGCCTCCAACTGCCCAGTAGCATCCTTCACGAGCCTCCTCCACAGAGGCCGATCTTGACACCGCTGGTACCAGTCATCGGCAAGTCCACTCAGCTCCACGTCCTCCTGTACCACATCACTCCATCTCTTCTCTAGCCCGTGCCGCGCCCGCTTAGCCCCCTCAATCCGGCCAAACAAAAGCTGTTTCGGCATGCGGTGGCTGGGCATGCGGGCTACATGACCCAGCCATCGCAGCCTTGCCTGCCGGAGGAGCTCACCGATGGGACCCTGCCCAGATCTTTCAAGGATTTGTGAGCTCCTCACACAATCCAGTCTGGTTAAACCCAGGATGGATCGTAGGCAGGCCAGCCTAAATGTTTCTAACCGGCGAAGATGTTCCATTAGGGGGGTCCACGTTTCGCAAGCGTAGAGAAGGGAGTGAATGACCGTGGCCGAGAAGACCTGAAGCTTAGTGCGGAGCGACAGACCAGGTAGCTTCCACACAGCGTTACGCAACCGATGAAAAGATATTGCCGCTCGACTGATTCGGAGTGAGACCTCTGCTGTTAAACTGGTGCCAGTCATAAGCACACTGCCCAGGTATGGGAAACTCTCCACTCTCTCCACAACTGCCCCATCACCGATTGGGAGTTGTGGGGGTGGAGTGTCCGATGGTACAAAATACCCAGGCAGGTGCTTGGTTTTGGTGGGGCTGATGGTAAGGCCCCACCTCTTAGTGGCACGCTCCAGTCTCAGCAGCAGCGTCTCCAACTCCTCCTCTGACTGAGCAGCTATTACCAAGTCATCAGCATACATAACGTGGTTGAGCAATAGGGAGCCATCCCTTGACCGCACCCGGGCATCGATTAGCCTCCCATTATATCTGTACCATATGGAGATTCCCCCGGTACAGCTATTGAAGGCTTCACGAACTACGTGGTCAAAATAGATGTTAAATAATGTGGGAGCCAGAGGACATCCCTGTCGCACCCCAAGGTGTACACGGAATGGCTCTGACTCCCGGCCACGTAGTTTTACCCGGGCCCGCTCACCATTATGAAGGTCCTTAATGATCGTGAGCAGAGGGTCAGGTACTCCAAAAGCACGAAGAACGACCCAGAGCCCCGGCCTACTGATGGTATCATAGGCCTTGACCAGGTCAATAAAGCAGAGATGTAGGTCTTGTTGGAATTCCCTACACCTCTGCTGTAGCAGACGGACAGAAAATATGGCATCTGTGCAGGACCGCCCTTTCCTGAAACCGCATTGGGGCTCCGCAAGCCTCTCCTCAGCGTGCCTGGCAAGGCGATGCTGAATAATCCTTGCCAGGACCTTTCCCGGCACACTGAGGAGTGAGATGCCCCTGTAGTTGTTACAGTCTGTGCGGTCCCCCTTCTTAAAAAGGGGGACCACCAGGGCATCCTTCCAATCCTGCGGAACCCGTCCAGTGGTCCAGACTGTTGTTATGATGTCATATAGGGCAGTCTGTGCACAAACGCCACCCTCCCTCAGCATTTCGCTTGGAAGATCATCTCTGCCCGCTGCCTTTCCTGGTCTCAGACTCCGGATCGCCTTCAATACTTCCTCAGCAGATGGCACCTCAGCCAGCCACTCACAGGGGGTGACTTCATCCAATATTTGAGGCACCGCAGCCTCAGCAGGGTCATCCTCACTTTGTGCCACGATGTTTTCCTGGCTGAGGGATTTTCCCTCCCCCAGGACCTCACAGAAATGCTCAGCAAATCTGCGAACCTGTTCCTGGGGGTCGGAAATTGGATCGCCGTTTTTTCCCTTAATGATGGTAATAGGTGTGGCGCTGCAGGTTACTTTTTTTGATGGAGTTAAATAGAGATTTGTGATCACGGGCCACTGAGGCAGACTCCATCTCCTCAGCAACCCGCGACCACCACCCATCCTTGCAGCGCCTCACGGCTCTCCGAACCTCCGAGCGAAGGCTGCGGTAAGCCTCCTCATTCTCTGACGTGGGACTCTGTAGCCGATGACAGTGGGCCTGTCGCTTTTTCTCAACCATCGTGAACAGCTCCTCTGTCATCCAGGGTGTCTGGGGAGGTCTGGACCGCGTACCCAAAGCAGCCATTGCAGCAGCATGAGTCACAGTCCTAAACCTCGCCCATTTACCCTCGACATCAGGAGGAGTCGGGGTCGATGCCAATCCCAGCCGCAAGCGATGATGAAATTCTCGCTTGCAACTTTCATCAGATAACTGAGACCAGGCCACTTTAGGTTGGAATGGGGTCCTGGGTGTACACCCACCACCGGAGTGGAAGAATGGCAGGCGCATCTTACAGATGACTAGTCGATGGTCAGAGGGCAGATCAGCTCCACGGTAGGTCCTGGTGTCAAGGACATGGGCTCGCATTCGCTGGTCCGTCACTATGTAGTCCAGCAGATGTTCTTGCTTGGACCCGGCATGCATCCATGATGTTGTGTGGATGCGCCGATGCAGGAACAGCGTGTTGGTACATACAGGCACTTACATACAGACACTTACATAGACACTTACATACAGACACTTACATACAGACACTTACATACAGATACTTACATACAGACACTTACATTCAGACACTTACATACAGACACTTACATACAGACACTAAGACACGTACATACAGACACTTACATACAGACACTTACATACAGACACTTACATACAGACACATACAGATTCTGAGACACTTACATACAGACACTTACATACAGACACTTACATACAGACACTTACATACAGACACTAAGACACGTACATACAGACACTTACATACAGACACTTACATACAGATACTTACATACAGACACTTACATTCAGACACTTACATACAGACACTTACCTACAGACACTTACTTAGACACTTACTTACAGACACTGAGACACTTAAATACAGACACTTACAAACACACACTGACATACAGACACTGAGACTTACATAGAGACACTTACATACAGACACTTACATACAGACACTTACATACAGATACTGAGACACTTACATACAGACACTTACATACAGACACTTACATACACACACTTACATACAGTCACTTACATACAGACACTTACATACAGACACTTACATACAGACACTTACATACAGGCACTTACATACAGACACTTACATAGACACTTACATACAGACACTTACATACTGACACTTACAAACAGACACTTACACATAGACTCTTACATACAGACCCTTACATACAGACACTTACATACAGACACTTACATACAGACTCTTACATAGAGACACTTACATACAGACACTTAGACACTTACATACATACACTTACATACAGACTCTTACATAAAGACACTTACATACAGACAATTACATACAGACACTTACATACAGACACTGAGACACTTACATACAGACACTTACATACAGACACTGAGACACTTACATAGACACTTACATACAGACGCTTACATACACTTACATACAGACACTGAGACACTTACATACAGACACTTACATACAGACACTTACATACACTTACATACAGACACTGAGACACTTACATACAGACACTTACATACAGACACTTACATACAGACACTGAGACACTTACATAGACACATACAGATGCTTACATACAGACACTTACATACAGACACTGAGACACTTACATACAGACACTTACATACAGACACTGTGACACTGACATACAGACACTTACATACAGACTCTTACATAAAGACACTTACATACAGACACTTAGACACTTACATACAGACACTTACATACAGACTCTTACATAAAGACACTTACACACAGACAATTACATACAGACACTTACATACAGACACTTACATACAGACACTGAGACACTTACATACAGACACTTACATACAGACACCTACATACAGACACTTACATACAGACACTGAGACACTTACATACAGACACTTACATACAGACACTTACATACAAACACTTAACATACAGACACTTACATACAGACACTTACATACAGACACTTACTTAGACATTTACTTACAGACACTGAGACACTTAAATACAAACACTTACATACAGACACTTACATACACACACTTACATACAGACACTTACATACAGACACTTACATACAGACACTTACATACAGGCACTTACATACAGACACTTACATAGACACTTACATACAGACACTTACATACTGACACAAACAGACACTGAGACACTTACATACAGACACTTACATACAAACACTTACATACAGACACTTACATACAGACACTTACATACAGACACTTACATACAGGCACTTACATACAGACACTTACATAGACACTTACATACAGACACTTACATACTGGCACAAACAGACACTGAGACACTTACATACAGACACTTACATACAAACACTTACATACAGGCACTTACATACAGACACTTACATACTGACACAAACAGACACTGAGACACTTACATACAGCCACTTACATACAGCCACTTACATACAGACAATTACATACAGACACTTACATACAGACACATACAGACGCTGAGACACTTACATACAGATACTTACATACAGACACTTACATACAGACACTTACATACAGACACTAAGACACGTACATACAGACACTTACATACAGACACTTACATACAGATACTTACATACAGACACTTACATTCAGACACTTACATACAGACACTTACATACAGACACTAAGACACGTACATACAGACACTTACATACAGACACTTACATACAGACACTTACATACAGACACATACAGATTCTGAGACACTTACATACAGACACTTACATACAGACACTTACATACAGACACTTACATACAGACACTAAGACACGTACATACAGACACTTACATACAGACACTTACATACAGATACTTACATACTGACACTTACATTCAGACACTTACATACAGACACTTACATACAGACACTTACTTAGACACTTACTTACAGACACTGAGACACTTAAATACAGCCACTTACAAACACACACTGACATACAGACACTGAGACTTACATAGAGACACTTACATACAGACACTTACATACAGACACTTACATACAGATACTGAGACACTTACATACAGACACTTACATACAGACACTTACATACACACACTTACATACAGTCACTTACATACAGACACTTACATACAGACACTTACATACAGACACTTACATACAGGCACTTACATACAGACACTTACATAGACACTTACATACAGACACTTACATACTGACACTTACAAACAGACACTTACACATAGACACTTACATACAGACCCTTACATACAGACACTTACATACAGACACTTACATACAGACTCTTACATAGAGACACTTACATACAGACACTTAGACACTTACATACATACACTTACATACAGACTCTTACATAAAGACACTTACATACAGACAATTACATACAGACACTTACATACAGACACTGAGACACTTACATACAGACACTTACATACAGACACTTACATACAGACACTGAGACACTTACATAGACACTTACATACAGACGCTTACATACACTTACATACAGACACTGAAACACTTACATACAGACACTTACATACAGACACTTACATACACTTACATACAGACACTGAGACACTTACATACAACAACAACAACAACCGCCATTCGCCACTAAGTGGCGGTGACGTCACCACGACGCTTGTGCCAGGCTATGTGCACCCTGAGGCCACGTGAAGTGTCGAACGCCCGCTGGCAGGAGGTCACGGGGCAGACCCAGGTGCCACGGGTCGACTGACTGAGATGACTGGCTGATGCACCACCTGTGCCCCCTACTGTGCCAACCTGCTGTGCTTTAGCCACCCGGCGCTCCGCTCGCTGTTGTGAGCGTCGCTCCTCCGCCCTCCGTTGTTGTTGGAGGGCGACTGCCTCCAACTGCCCAGTAGCATCCTTCACGAGCCTCCTCCACAGAGGCCGATCTTGACACCGCTGGTACCAGTCATCGGCAAGTCCACTCAGCTCCACGTCCTCCTGTACCAAATCACTCCATCTCTTCTCTAGCCCTTGCCGCGCCCGCTTAGCCCCCTCAATCCGGCCAAACAAAAGCTGTTTCGGCATGCGGTGGCTGGGCATGCGGGCTACATGACCCAGCCATCGCAGCCTTGCCTGCCGGAGGAGCTCACCGATGGGACCCTGCCCAGATCTTTCAAGGATTTGTGAGCTCCTCACACAATCCAGTCTGGTTAAACCCAGGATGGATCGTAGGCAGGCCAGCCTAAATGTTTCTAACCGGCGAAGATGTTCCATTAGGGGGGTCCACGTTTCGCAAGCGTAGAGAAGGGAGGGAATGACCGTGGCCGAGAAGACCTGAAGCTTAGTGCGGAGCGATAGACCAGGTAGCTTCCACACAGCGTTACGCAACCGATGAAAAGATATTGCCGCTCGACTGATTCGGAGTGAGACCTCTGCTGTTAAACTGGAGCCAGTCATAAGCACACTGCCGAGGTATGGGAAACTCTCCACTCTCTCCACAACTGCCCCATCACCGATTGGGAGTTGTGGGGGTGGAGTGTCCGATGGTACAAAATACCCAGGCAGGTGCTTAGTTTTGGTGGGACTGATGGTAAGGCCCCACCTCTTAGTGGCACGCTCCAGTCTCAGCAGCAGCGTCTCCAACTCCTCCTCTGACTGAGCAGCTATTACCAAGTCATCAGCATACATAACGTGGTTGAGCAATAGGGAGCCATCCCTTGACCGCACCCGGGCATCGATTAGCCTCCCATTATATCTGTACCATATGGAGATTCCCCTAGGTACAGCTATTGAAGGCTTCACGAACTACGTGGTCAAAATAGATGTTAAATAATGTGGGAGCCAGAGGACATCCCTGTCGCACCCCAAGGTGTACAGGGAATGGCTCTGACTCCCGGCCACGTAGTTTTACCCGGGCCCGCTCACCATCATGAAGGTCCTTAATGATCGTGAGCAGAGGGTCAGGTACTCCAAAAGCACGAAGAACGACCCAGAGCCCAGGCCTACTGATGGTATCATAGGCCTTGACCAGGTCAATAAAGCAGAGATGTAGGTCTTGTTGGAATTCCCTACACCTCTGCTGTAGCAGACGGACAGAAAATATGGCATCTGTGCAGGACCGCCCTTTCCTGAAACCGCATTGGGGCTCCGCAAGCCTCTCCTCAGCGTGCCTGGCAAGGCGATGCTGAATAATCCTTGCCAGGACCTTTCCCGGCACACTGAGGAGTGAGATGCCCCTGTAGTTGTTACAGTCTGTGCGGTCCCCCTTCTTAAAAAGGGGGACCACCAGGGCATCCTTCCAATCCTGCGGAACCCGTCCAGTGGTCCAGACTGTTGTTATGATGTCATATAGGGCAGTCTGTGCACAAACGCCACCCTCCCTCAGCATTTCGCTTGGGAGATCATCTCTGCCCGCTGCCTTTCCTGGTCTCAGACTCCGGATCGCCTTCAATACTTCCTCAGCAGATGGCACCTCAGCCAGCCACTCACAGGGGGTGACTTCATCCAATATTTGAGGCACCGCAGCCTCAGCAGGGTCATCCTCACTTTGTGCCACGATGTTTTCCTGGCTGAGGGATTTTCCCTCCCCCAGGACCTCACAGAAATGCTCAGCAAATCTGCGAACCTGTTCCTGGGTGTCGGAAATTGGATCACCGTTTTTTCCCCTAATGATGGTAATAGGTGTGGCGCTGCAGGTTACTTTTTTGATGGAGTTAAATAGAGATTTGTGATCACAGGCCACTGAGGCAGACTCCATCTCCTCAGCAACCCGCGACCACCACCCATCCTTGCAGCGCCTCACGGCTCTCCGAACCTCCGAGCGAAGGCTGCGGTAAGCCTCCTCATTCTCTGACGTGGGATTCTGTAGCCGATGACAGTGGGCCTGTCGCTTTTTCTCAACCATCGTGAACAACTCCTCTGTCATCCAGGGTGTCTGGGGAGGTCTGGACCGCGTACCCAAAGCAGCCATTGCAGCTGCATGAGTCACAGTCCTAAACCTCGCCCATTTACCCTCGACATCAGGAGGAGTCGGGGACGATGCCAATCCCAGCCGCAAGCGATGATGAAATTCTCGCTTGCAACTTTCATCAGATAACTGAGACCAGGCCACTTTAGGTTGGAATGGGGTCCTGGGTGTACACCCACCACCGGAGTGGAAGAATGGCAGGCGCATCTTACAGATGACTAGTCGATGGTCAGAGGGCAGATCAGCTCCACGGTAGGTCCTGGTGTCAAGGACATGGGCTCGCATTCGCTGGTCCGTCACTATGTAGTCCAGCAGATGTTCTTGCTTGGACCCGGCATGCATCCATGATGTTGTGTGGATGCGCCGATGCCGGAACAGCGTGTTGGTAATTACAAGCCCATGGGCTGCACAAAAATCTAGCAGCCTCCTACCGTTGTTATTGAGCTGATCTGGCCCATGCCCTCCAATCACTCCAGACCAGGTGCCAGTATCATGACCAACTCGGGCATTGAAGTCACCCAACATGATGACTCTATCCCGAGGGGCCACTTTAGCCAGCACCTGTGACAGGAGGTCATAGAAGGCATCTGACTCATCGGCTTTGCCTGCATCCCTCCACGGATGTTCATCTTCGGTGGGGGCATAAGTAACCACGACCACCATTCCTCGCCTCCGGTTGATGGGAAGGCGAGCCCAAAGTAGCCTGGGGCTTACAGCTTCCCACACCTCACCGCCACGCTCCCACGCCCCCTTCATTCTTTTGTTCAAAAGAAGACCCACACCCTGTTGTTTGGCAGTCTGCTGCCCCGAGTAGAGGACTGTCCACCCCTCATGGTGGCAGGAGCCAGAGCCGGTCCACCGGACCTCCTGAATGCCGCATAGATCCAGGCGGTACCGGTCCAGCTCCCGACAGAGGAGTGGCAGCCTCTCCTCCGCAGTGAGCGTTCAAACATTCCACGTGGCCAACCGTAGTGGCTTTTTGTTGTTTCTGGAGTAGCCCCGAGGGTAGGTATTCAATCTCCTGGCTCCGCCAATTGGGGTTTGGCCAGGAGACGTCATAGACGCCTGGCCCCCCGGGGCCTCCGGCACAAGCTTAGTTGTTACATATTTCAGTTTAATTCGTAGTTTCGTGGTAATTAATTGAAGGTGGAGGGGTTACCAGCCCCTCGCACCCGTCCAGAGCCCCCGTTTAGCCCCTGTGGTGGACACATATGCCATGAGGGGAGGAGCCAATCAAAATTGGATCTCCCCCCACAGCGCTGTCCACGACAGAGTTGCCCGTCCGGCACCGCGAGGAGGTAGGGGGTTGTTTTGCTCAGACACTTACATACAGACACTTACATACAGACACTTACATACAGACACTGAGACACTTACATAGACACATACAGATGCTTACATACAGACACTTACATACAGACACTGAGACACTTACATACAGACACTTACATACAGACACTGTGACACTGACATACAGACACTTACATACAGACTCTTACATAAAGACACTTACATACAGACACTTAGACACTTACATACAGACACTTACATACAGACTCTTACATAAATACACTTACACACAGACAATTACATACAGACACTTACATACAGACACTTACATACAGACACTGAGACACTTACATACAGACACTTACATACAGAAACTTACATACAGACACTTACATACAGACACTGAGACACTTGCATACAGACACTTACATACTGACACTTACATACAGACACTTACATACAAACACTTACATACAGACACTTACATACAGACACTGAGACACTTACATACAGACACTTACATACAGACACTTACATACAGACACTGAGATATTCACATACAGACACTTACATACAAACACTTAACATACAGACACTTACATACAGACACTTACATACAGACACTTACTTAGACATTTACTTACAGACACTGAGACACTTAAATACAAACACTTACATACAGAAACTTACATACAGACACTTACAAACACACACTGACATACAGACACTGAGACTTACATACAGACACTTACATACAGACACTTACATACAGACACTTACAGACACTAAAATACAGCCACCTACATACAGAGACTTACATACAGACACTTACATACAGACACTTACATACAGAAACATACATACACTTACATAAAGACATTTACATACAGATACTGAGACACTTACATACAGACACTTACATACAGACACTTACATACACACACTTACATACAGCCACTTACATACAGACACTTACATACAGACACTTACATACAGGCACTTACATACAGACACTTACATAGAGACTTACATACAGACACTTACATACTGACACAAACAGACAGTGAGACACTTACATACAGACACTTACATACAAACACTTACATACAGACACTTACATACAGACATTTACATACAGACACTTACATACAGACCCTTACATACACACACTTAGACACTTACATAAAGACACTTACATACAGACTCTTACATAAAGACACTTACATACAGACAATTACATACAGACACTTACATACAGACACTAAGACACTTACATACAGACACTTACATACAGACACTTACATACAGACACTGAGACACTTACATAGACACTTACATACAGACACTTACATACAGACACTTACATACTGACACAAACAGACACTGAGACACTTACATACAGACACTTACATACAGACATTTACATACAGATACTGAGACACTTACATACATCACTTACATACAGATACTTACATACAGACACTTATATACAGACACTTACATACAGACACTTACATACAGACACTTACATACAAACACTGAGACACTTACATAGACACTTACATACAGACGCTTACATACACTTACATACAGACACTGAGACACTTACATACAGACACTTACATACAGACACTTACATACACTTACATACAGACACTGAGACACTTACATACAGACACTTACATACAGACACTTAAATACAGACACTGAGACACTTACATAGACACATACAGACGCTTACTTACAGACACTTACATACAGACACTGAGACACTTACATACAGACACTTACATACGGACACTGTGACACTGACATACAGACACTTACATACAGGCACTTATATACAGACACTTACATACAGACACTTACAAACAGGCACTTACATACAGACACTTACATACAGACACTTACAAACATACACTTACATACAGAAACTTACATACAGACACTTACATACAGATACTTACATACAGACACTTACAGACACTTACATACAGCCACTTACATACAGACACTTACATACAGACACTTACATACAGACACTTACATACAGACACATACAGACACTTACATACAGACACTTACATACAGACACTTACATATAAACACTGAGACACTTACATAGACACTTACATACAGACGCTTACATACACTTACATACAGACACTGAGACACTTACACACAGACACTTGCATACAGACACTTACATACACTTACATACAGACACTGAGACACTTACATACAGACACTTACATACAGACACTTAAATACAGACACTGAGACACTTACATAGACACATACAGACGCTTACATACAGACACTTACATACAGACACTGAGACACTTACATACAGACACTTACATACAGACACTGTGACACTGACATACAGATACTTACATACAGACACTTACATTGAGACACTTACATACAGAAACTTACATACAGACACTGAGACACTTACATAGAGACACTACTTACAGACACTTACATACAGAAGCTTACATACAGACACTTACATACAGACACTGAGACACTTACATACAGACACTTACATACAGACACTGAGACACTTACATACAGACACTTACATACAGGCACTTATATACAGACACTTACATACAGACACTTACAAACAGGCACTTACATACAGACACTTACATACAGACACTTACAAACATACACTTACATACAGAAACTTACATACAGACACTTACATACAGATACTTACATACAGACACTTACAGACACTTACATACAGCCACTTACATACAGACACTTACATACAGACACTTACATACAGACACTTCCATACAGACACATACAGACACTTACATACAGACACTTACATACAGACACTAAGACACTTACATACAGACACTTACACACAGACATTTACATACAGATACTTACATACAGACAATTACATACAGACACTTACATACAGACACTGAGACAGTTACATACAGACACTTACATACAGAAACTTACATACAGACACTGAGATACTTACATACAGACACTTACATACAGACACTTAACATACAGACACTTACATACAGACACTTACATACAGACACTTACATACAGACACTTACATACAGACACTGAGACACTTACATACAGACACTTCCATACAGACACTTCCATACAGACAATGAGATATTCACATACAGACACTTACATACAAACACTTAACATACAGACACTTACATACAGACACTTACTTAGACACTTACTTACAGACACTGAGACACTTAAATACAGACACTTACATACAGACACTTACATACAGACACTTACAAACACACACTGACATACAGACTCTGAGACTTACATACAGACACTTACATACAGACACTTACATACAGACACTTACATAAAGACATTTACATACAGATACTGAGACACTTACATACAGACACTTACATACATACACTTACATACACACACTTACATACAGACACTTACATACAGACACTTACATACAGACACTTACATACAGGCACTTACATACAGACACTTACATAGACACTTACATACAGACACTTACATACTGACACAAACAGACACTGAGACACTTACATACAGACACTTACATACAAACACTTACATACAGACACTTACATACAGACACTTACATACAGACACTTACATACAGACACTTACATACAGACACTGAGACACTTACATAGACACTTACATACAGACGCTTACATACACTTACATACAGACACTGAGACATTTACATACAGACACTTAAAAACAGACACTTACATACAGAAACTTACACACAGACACTTACATACAGATACTTACATACAGACACTTACAGACACTTAAATACAGCCACCTACATACAGAGACTTACATACAGACACTTACATACAGACACTTACATACAGAAACATACAGACACTTAGATACAGACACTTACATACAGACACTGAGACGCTTACATACAGACACTTACATACAGACACTTACATACAGACACTGAGATATTTACATATAGACACTTACATACAAACACTTAACATACAGACACTTACATACAGACACTTACAAACACACACTGACATACAGACACTGAGACTTACATACAGACACTTACATACAGACACTTACATACAGACACATCCATAAAGACATTTATATACAGATACTGAGACACTTACATACAGACACTTACATACAGACACTTACATACTGACACAAACAGACACTGAGACACTTACATACAGACACTTACATACAGACATTTACATACAGATACTGAGACACTTACATACATCACTTACATACAGATACTTACATACAGACACGTATATACAGACACTTACATACAGACACTTACATACAGACACTTACATACAGACACTTACATACAAACACTGAGACACTTACATAGACACTTACATACAGACGCTTACATACACTTACATACAGACACTGAGACACTTACATACATTTACTTACTTACAGACACTTACATACACTTACATACAGACACTGAGACACTTACATACAGACACTTACATACAGACACTTAAATACAGACACTGAGACACTTACATAGACACATACAGACGCTTACATACAGACACTTACATACAGACACTGAGACACTTATATACAGACACTTACATACGGACACTGTGACACTGACATACAGACACTTACATACAGGCACTTATATACAGACACTTACATACAGACACTTACAAACAGGCAATTACATACAGACACTTACATACAGACACTTACAAACATACACTTACATACAGAAACTTACATACAGACACTTACATACAGATACTTACATACAGACACTTACAGACACTTACATACAGCCACTTACATACAGACACTTACATACAGACACTTACATACAGACACATACAGACACTTACATACAGACACTTACATACAGACACTTACATACAAACACTGAGACACTTACATAGACACTTACATACAGACGCTTACATACACTTACATACAGACACTGAGACACTTACATACAGACACTTACATACAGACACTTACATACACTTACATACAGACACTGAGACACTTACATACAGACACTTACATACAGACACTTAAATACAGACACTGAGACACTTACATAGACACATACAGATGCTTACATACAGACACTTACATACAGACACTGAGACACTTACATACAGACACTTACATACAGACACTGTGACACTGACATACAGACACTTACATACAGACACTTACATTGAGACACTTACATACAGAAACTTACATACAGACACTGAGACACTTACATAGAGACACTACTTACAGACACTTACATACAGAAGCTTACATACAGACACTTACATACAGACACTGAGACACTTACATACAGACACTTACATACAGACACTGAGACACTTACATACAGACACTTACATACAGGCACTTACATACAGACACTTACATACAGACACTTACAAACAGGCACTTACATACAGGCACTTACATACAGACACTTACATAGACACTTACATACAGACACTTACATACTGACACAAACAGACACTGAGACACTTACATACAGACACTTACATACAAACACTTACATACAGACACTTACAAACAGACACTTACATACAGACACTTACATACAGACACTGAGACACTTACATAGACACTTACATACAGACGCTTACATACACTTACATACAGACACTGAGACATTTACATACAGACACTTACAAACAGACACTTACATACAGAAACTTACACACAGACACTTACATACAGATACTTACATACAGACACTTACAGACACTAAAATACAGCCACCTACATACAGAGACTTACATACAGACACTTACATACAGACACTTACATACAGAAACATACAGACACTTAGATACAGACACTTACATACAGACACTGAGACACTTACATACAGACACTTACATACAGACACTTACATACAGACACTGAGATATTTACATACAGACACTTACATACAAACACTTAACATACAGACACTTACATACAGGCACTTATATACAGACACTTACATAGAGACACTTACATACAGACACTTACTTAGACACTTGCTTACAGACACTGAGACACTTAAATACAGACACTTACATACAGACACTTACATACAGACACTTACAAACACACACTGACATACAGACACTGAGACTTACATACAGACACTTACATACAGACACTTACATACAGACACATCCATAAAGACATTTACATACAGATACTGAGACACTTACATACAGACACTTACATACAGACACTTACATCCACACACTTACATACAGACACTTACATACAGGCACTTACATACAGACACTTACATAGACACTTACATACAGACACTTACATACTGACACAAACAGACACTGAAACATTTACATACAGACACTTACATACAAACACTTACATACAGACACTTACATACAGACACTTACATACAAACACTTACATACAGACCCTTACATACAGACACTTAAACACTTACATACAGACACTTACATACAGACTCTTACATAAAGACACTTACATACAGACACTTACACACTTACATACAGACACTTACATACAGACTCTTACATAAAGACACTTACATACAGACAATTACATACAGACACTTACATACAGACACTAAGACACTTACATACAGATACTTACATACAGACACTTACATACAGACACTCAGACACTTACATAGACACTTACATACAGACGCTTACATACACTTACATACAGACACTGAGACACTTACATACATACACTTACATACAGACACTTACATACAGACACTTACATACAGACACTGAGACACTTACATACAGACACTTCCATACAGACACTGAGACACTTACATACAGACACTTACATACAGACACTTACATACAGACACTTGCATACAGACACTGAGACACTTACATACAGACACTTACATAAAGAAACTGAGACACTTACATAGACACTTACATACAGATGCTCACATACAGACACTTACATACAGACACTGAGACACTTACATACAGACACTGACATACAGACACATACAGACGCTGAGACACTTACATACAGACACTTATATACAGACACGAAGACACTTACATACAGACACTTACATACAGACACTTACATACAGACACTTACATACAGACACTTACATACAGAAACTTACACACAGACACTTACATACAGATACTTACATACAGACACTTACAGACACTTACATACAGCCACCTACATACAGAGACTTACATACAGACACTTACATACAGACACTTACATACAGACACATACACACACTTACATACAGACACTGAGACACTTACATACAGACAATTACATACAGACACTTACATACAGACACTGAGATATTTACATACAGACACTTACATACAAACACTTAACATACAGACACTTACATACAGACACTTATATACAGACACTTACATAGAGACACTTACATACAGACACTTACTTAGACACTTACTTACATACACTGAGACACTTAAATACAGACACTTACATACAGACACTTACATACAGACACTTACAAACACACACTGACATACAGACACTGAGACTTACATACAGACACTTACATACAGACACTTACATACAGACACTTACATAAAGACATTTACATACAGATACTGAGACACTTACATACAGACACTTACATACAGACACTTACATACAGGCACTTACATACAGACACTTACATAGACACTTACATAGACACTTACATACAGACACTTACATACAAACACTTACATAGACACTTACATACAGACACATACAGACACTTACATACAGACACTTACATACGGACACTTACATACAGCCACTTACATACAGCCACTTACATACAGACAATTACATACTGACACAAACAGACACTGAGACACTTACATACAGACACTTACATACAAACACTTACATACAGACACTTACATACAGACACTTACATACAGACACTTACATACAGACCCTTACATACACACACTTAGACACTTACATACAGACACTTACATACAGACTCTTACATAAAGACACTTACATACAGACACTTAGACACTTACATACAGACACTTACATACAGACTCTTACATAAAGACACTTACATACAGACAATTACATACAGACACTTACATACAGACACTAAGACACTTACATACAGACACTTACATACAGACACTTACATACAGACACTGAGACACTTACATAGACACTTACATACAGACACTTACATACAGACACTTACATACTGACACAAACAGACACTGAGACACTTACATACAGACACTTACATACAGACATTTACATACAGATACTGAGACACTTACATACATCACTTACATACAGACACTTACATAGAGACACTTATATACAGACACTTACATACAGACACTTACATACAGACACTTACATACAGACACTTACATACAAACACTGAGACACTTACATAGACACTTACATACAGACGCTTACATATACTTACATACAGACACTGAGACACTTACATACAGACACTTACATACAGACACTTACATACACTTACATACAGACACTGAGACACTTACATACAGACACTTACATACAGACACTTAAATACAGACACTGAGACACTTACATAGACACATACAGACGCTTACATACAGACACTTACATACAGACACTGAAACACTTACATACAGACACTTACATACAGACACTGTGACACTGACATACAGACACTTACATACAGACACTTACATTGAGACACTTACATACAGAAACTTACATACAGACACTGAGACACTTTCATAGAGACACTACTTACAGACACTTACATACAGAAGCTTACATACAGACACTTACATACAGACACTGAGACACTTGCATACAGACACTTACATACAGACACTGAGACACTTACATACAGACACTTACATACAGGCACTTATATACAGACACTTACAAACATACACTTACATACAGAAACTTACATACAGACACTTACATACAGATACTTACATACAGACACTTACAGACACTTACATACAGCCACTTACATACAGACACTTACATACAGACACTTACATACAGACACATACAGACACTTACATACAGACACTTACATACAGACACTAAGACACTTACATACAGACACTTACACACAGACATTTACATACAGATACTTACATACAGACACTTACATACAGACACTTACATACAGACACTGAGACACTTACATACAGACACTTACATACAGAAACTTACATACAGACACTGAGATACTTACATACAGATACTTACATACAGACACTTAACATACAGACACTTACATACAGACCCTTACATACAGACACTTACATACAGACACTTACATACAGACACTGAGACACGTACATACAGACACTTACATACAGACATTTACATACAGATACTGAGACACTTACATACATCACTTACATACAGACACTTAAATACAGACACTTATATACAGACACTTACATACAGACACTTACATACAGACACTTACATACAGACACTTACATACAAACACTGAGACACTTACATAGACACTTACATACAGACGCTTACATACACTTACATACAGACACTGAGACACTTACATACAGACACTTACATACACTTACATACACTTACATACAGACACTGAGACACTTACATACAGACACTTACATACAGACACTTAAATACAGACACTGAGACACTTACATAGACACATACAGACGCTTACATACAGACACTTACATACAGACACTGAGACACTTACATACAGACACTTACATACAGACACTGTGACACTGACATACAGACACTTACATACAGACACTTACATTGAGACACTTACATACAGAAACTTACATACAGACACTGAGACACTTTCATAGAGACACTACTTACAGACACTTACATACAGAAGCTTACATACAGACACTTTCATACAGACACTGAGACACTTGCATACAGACACTTACATACAGACACTGAGACACTTACATACAGACACTTACATACAGGCACTTATATACAGACACTTACAAACATACACTTACATACAGAAACTTACATACAGACACTTACATACAGACACTTACATACAGACACTTACATACAGACACATACAGACACTTACATACAGACACTTACATACAGACACTAAGACACTTACATACAGACACTTACACACAGACATTTACATACAGATACTTACATACAGACACTTACATACAGACACTTACATACAGACACTGAGACACTTACATACAGACACTTACATACAGAAACTTACATACAGACACTGAGATACTTACATACAGACACTTACATACAGACACTTAACATACAAACACTTACATACAGACACTTACATACAGACACTTACATACAGACACTTACATACAGACACTGAGACACTTACATACAGACACTTACATACAGACACTTACATACAGACAATGAGATATTCACATACAGACACTTACATACAAACACTTAACATACAGACACTTACATACAGACACTTACATACAGACACTTACTTAGACACTTACTTACAGACACTGAGACACTTAAATACAGACACTTACATACAGACACTTACATACAGACACTTACATAAAGACATTTACATACAGATACTGAGACACTTACATACAGACACTTACATACAGACACTTACATACACACACTTACATCCAGACACTTACATACAGACACTTACATACAGACACTTACATACAGGCACTTACATACAGACACTTACATAGACACTTACATACAGACACTTACATACTGACACAAACAAACACTGAGACACTTACATACAGACACTTACATACAAACATTTACATACAGACACGAAGACACTTACATACAGACACTTACATACAGACACTTACATACAGACACTTACATACAGACACTTACAAACAGACACTTACATACAGAAACTTACACACAGACACTACAGATACTTACATACAGACACTTACAGACACTTACATACAGCCACCTACATACAGAGACTTACATACAGACACTTACATACAGACACTTACATACAGACACATACACACACTTACATACAGACACTGAGACACTTACATACAGACACTTACATACAGACACTTACATACAGACACTGAGATATTTACATACAGACACTTACATACAAACACTTAACATACAGACACTTACATACAGACACTTATATACAGACACTTACATAGAGACACTTACATACAGACACTTACTTAGACACTTACTTACATACACTGAGACACTTAAATACAGACACTTACATACAGACACTTACATACAGACACTTACATAAAGACATTTACATACAGATACTGAGACACTTACATACAGACACTTACATACAGACACTTACATACAGGCACTTACATACAGACACTTACATATACACTTACATACAGACACTTACATACAAACACTTACATAGACACTTACATACAGACACTTACATACAGACACATACAGACACTTACATACAGACACTTACATACGGACACTTACATACAGCCACTTACATACAGCCACTTACATTACATACTGACACAAACAGACACTGAGACACTTACATACAGACACTTACATACAAACACTTACATACAGACACTTACATACAGACACTTACATACAGACACTTACATACAGACCCTTACATACACACACTTAGACACTTACATACAGACACTTACATACAGACTCTTACATAAAGACACACAGACACTTACATACAGACAATGAGATATTCACATACAGACACTTACATACAAACACTTAACATACAGACACTTACATACAGACACTTACATACAGACACTTACAAACACACACTGACATACAGACTCTGAGACTTACATACAGACACTTACATAAAGACATTTACATACAGATACTGAGACACTTACATACAGACACTTACATACAGACACTTACATACACACACTTACATACAGACACTTACATACAGAAACTTACATACAGACACTTACATACAGGCACTTACATACAGACACTTACATAGACACTTACATACAGACACTTACATACTGACACAAACAGACACTGATACACTTACATACAGACACTTACATACAAACACTTACATACAGACACTTACATACAGACACTTACATACAGACATTTACATACAGACACTGAGACACTTACATAGACACTTACATACAGACGCTTACATACACTTACATACAGACACTGAGACATTTACATACAGACACTTACATACAGACACTTACATACAGACACTTACAGACACTTAAATACAGCCACCTACATACAGAGACTTACATACAGACACTTACATACAGACACTTACATACAGACACATACAGACACTTAGATACAGACACTTACATACAGACACTGAGACACTTACATACAGACACTTACATACAGACACTTACATACAGACACTGAGATATTTACATACCGACACTTACATACAAACACTTAACATACAGACACTTACATACAGACACTTATATACAGACACTTACATAGAGACACTTACATACAGACACTTACTTAGACACTTACTTACAGACACTGAGACACTTAAATACAGACACTTACACACAGACACTTACATACAGACACTTACAAACACACACTGACATACAGACACTGAGACTTACATACAGACACTTACATACAGACACTTACGTACAGACACATCCATAAAGACATTTACATACAGATACTGAGACACTTACATACAGACACTTACATACAGACACTTACATACACACACTTACATACAGACACTTACATACAGGCACTTACATACAGACACTTACATAGACACTTACATACACACACTTACATACAGACACTTACATACAGGCACTTACATACAGACACTTACATAGACACTTACATACAGACACTTACATACTGACACAAACAGACACTGAGACACTTACATACAGACACTTTCATACAAACACTTACATACAGACACTTACATACAGACACTTACATACAGACACTTACATACAGACCCTTACATACAGACACTTAAACACTGACATAAAGACACTTACCCACAGACTCTTACATAAAGACACTTACATACAGACACTTAGACACTTACATACAGACACTTACATACAGACTCTTACATAAAGACACTTACATACAGACAATTACATACAGACACTTACATACGGACACTAAGACACTTACATACAGACACTTACATACAGACACTTACATACAGACACTCAGACACTTACATAGACACTTACATACAGACGCTTACATACACTTACATACAGACACTGAGACACTTACATACATACACTTACATACAGACACTTACATACAGACACTTACATACAGACACTGAGACACTTACATACAGACACTTCCATACAGACACTGAGACACTTACATACAGACACTTACATACAGACACTTACATACAGACACTTACATACAGACACTTACAAACACACACTGACATACAGACACTGAGACACTTACATACAGACACTTACATACAGCAACTTACATACAGACAATGAGATATTCACATACAGACACTTACATACAAACACTTAACATACAGACACTTACATACAGACACTTATATACAGACACTTACATAGAGACACTTACATACAGACACTTACTTAGACACTTACTTACAGACACTGAGACACTTAAATACAGACACTTACATACAGACACTTACATACAGACACTTACAAACACGTACTGACATACAGACACTGAGACTTACATACAGACACTTACATACAGACACTTACATACAGACACTTACATACAGACACATACAGACACTTACATACAGACACTTACATACAGACACTAAGACACTTACATACAGACACTTACACACAGACATTTACATACAGATACTTACATACAGACACTTACATACAGACACTTACATACAGACACTGAGACACTTACATACAGACACTTACATACAGAAACTTACATACAGACACTGAGATACTTACATACAGACACTTACATACAGACACTTAACATACAGACACTTACATACAGACACTTACATACAGACACTTACATACAGACACTTACATACAGACACTGAGACACTTACATACAGACACTTACATACAGACACTTACATACAGACAATGAGATATTCACATACAGACACTTACATACAAACACTTAACATACAGACACTTACATACAGACACTTACATACAGACACTTACTTAGACACTTACTTACAGACACTGAGACACTTAAATACAGACACTTACATACAGACACTTACATACAGACACTTACATAAAGACATTTACATACAGATACTGAGACACTTACATACAGACACTTACATACAGACACTTACATACACACACTTACATACAGACACTTACATACAGACACTTACATACAGACACTTACATACAGGCACTTACATACAGACACTTACATAGACACTTACATACAGACACTTACATACTGACACAAACAAACACTACGACACTTACATACAGACACTTACATACAAACATTTACATACAGACACGAAGACACTTACATACAGACACTTACATACAGACACTTACATACAGACACTTACATACAGACACTTACAAACAGACACTTACATACAGAAACTTACACACAGACACTACAGATACTTACATACAGACACTTACAGACACTTACATACAGCCACCTACATACAGAGACTTACATACAGACACTTACATACAGACACTTACATACAGACACATACACACACTTACATACAGACACTGAGACACTTACATACAGACACTTACATACAGACACTTACATACAGACACTGAGATATTTACATACAGACACTTACATACAAACACTTAACATACAGACACTTACATACAGACACTTATATACAGACACTTACATAGAGACACTTACATACAGACACTTACTTAGACACTTACTTACATACACTGAGACACTTAAATACAGACACTTACATACAGACACTTACATACAGACACTTACATAAAGACATTTACATACAGATACTGAGACACTTACATACAGACACTTACATACAGACACTTACATACAGGCACTTACATACAGACACTTACATATACACTTACATACAGACACTTACATACAAACACTTACATAGACACTTACATACAGACACTTACATACAGACACATACAGACACTTACATACAGACACTTACATACGGACACTTACATACAGCCACTTACATACAGCCACTTACATTACATACTGACACAAACAGACACTGAGACACTTACATACAGACACTTACATACAAACACTTACATACAGACACTTACATACAGACACTTACATACAGACACTTACATACAGACCCTTACATACACACGCTTAGACACTTACATACAGACACTTACATACAGACTCTTACATAAAGACACACAGACACTTACATACAGACAATGAAATATTCACATACAGACACTTACATACAAACACTTAACATACAGACACTTACATACAGACACTTACATACAGACACTTACAAACACACACTGACATACAGACTCTGAGACTTACATACAGACACTTACATAAAGACATTTACATACAGATACTGAGACACTTACATACAGACACTTACATACAGACACTTACATACACACACTTACATACAGACACTTACATACAGACACTTACATACAGACACTTACATACAGGCACTTACATACAGACACTTACATAGACACTTACATACAGACACTTACATACTGACACAAACAGACACTGAGACACTTACATACAGACACTTACATACAAACACTTACATACAGACACTTACATACAGACACTTACATACAGACATTTACATACAGACACTGAGACACTTACATAGACACTTACATACAGACGCTTACATACACTTACATACAGACACTGAGACATTTACATACAGACACTTACATACAGACACTTACATACAGACACTTACAGACACTTAAATACAGCCACCTACATACAGAGACTTACATACAGACACTTACATACAGACACTTACATACAGACACATACAGACACTTAGATACAGACACTTACATACAGACACTGAGACACTTACATAGACACTTACATACAGACGCTTACATACACTTACATACAGACACTGAGACATTTACATACAGACACTTACATACAGACACTTACATACAGACACTTACAGACACTTAAATACAGCCACCTACATACAGAGACTTACATACAGACACTTACATACAGACACTTACATACAGACACATACAGACACTTAGATACAGACACTTACATACAGACACTGAGACACTTACATACAGACACTTACATACAGACACTTACATACAGACACTGAGATATTTACATACCGACACTTACATACAAACACTTAACATACAGACACTTACATACAGACACTTATATACAGACACTTACATAGAGACACTTACATACAGACACTTACTTAGACACTTACTTACAGACACTGAGACACTTAAATACAGACACTTACACACAGACACTTACATACAGACACTTACAAACACACACTGACATACAGACACTGAGACTTACATACAGACACTTACATACAGACACTTACGTACAGACACATCCATAAAGACATTTACATACAGATACTGAGACACTTACATACAGACACTTACATACAGACACTTACATACACACACTTACATACAGACACTTACATACAGGCACTTACATACAGACACTTACATAGACACTTACATACACACACTTACATACAGACACTTACATACAGGCACTTACATACAGACACTTACATAGACACTTACATACAGACACTTACATACTGACACAAACAGACACTGAGACACTTACATACAGACACTTTCATACAAACACTTACATACAGACACTTACATACAGACACTTACATACAGACACTTACATACAGACCCTTACATACAGACACTTAAACACTTACATAAAGACACTTACCCACAGACTCTTACATAAAGACACTTACATACAGACACTTAGACACTTACATACAGACACTTACATACAGACTCTTACATAAAGACACTTACATACAGACAATTACATACAGACACTTACATACGGACACTAAGACACTTACATACAGACACTTACATACAGACACTTACATACAGACACTCAGACACTTACATAGACACTTACATACAGACGCTTACATACACTTACATACAGACACTGAGACACTTACATACATACACTTACATACAGACACTTACATACAGACACTTACATACAGACACTGAGACACTTACATACAGACACTTCCATACAGACACTGAGACACTTACATACAGACACTTACATACAGACACTTACATACAGACACTTACATACAGACACTTACAAACACACACTGACATACAGACACTGAGACACTTACATACAGACACTTACATACAGCAACTTACATACAGACAATGAGATATTCACATACAGACACTTACATACAAACACTTAACATACAGACACTTACATACAGACACTTATATACAGACACTTACATAGAGACACTTACATACAGACACTTACTTAGACACTTACTTACAGACACTGAGACACTTAAATACAGACACTTACATACAGACACTTACATACAGACACTTACAAACACGCACTGACATACAGACACTGAGACTTACATACAGACACTTACATACAGACACTTACATACAGACACATCCAAAAAGACATTTACATACAGATACTGAGACACTTACATACAGACACTTACATACAGACACTTACATACACACACTTACATACAGAGACTTACATACAGGCACTTACATACAGACACTTACATAGACACTTACATACAGACACTGAGACACTTACATAGAGACACTACTTACAGACACTTACATACAGAAGCTTACATACAGACACTTACATACAGACACTGAGACACTTATATACAGACACTTGCATACAGAAACTGAGACACTTACATACAGACACTTACATACAGGCACTTATATACAGACACTTACAGACACTTACAAACAGGCACTTACATACAGACACTTACATACAGACACTTACAAACATACACTTACATACAGAAACTTACATACAGACACTTACATACAGATACTTACATAGAGACACTTACAGACACTTACATACAGCCACTTACATACAGACACATACAGACACTTACATACAGACACTTACATACAGACACTAAGACACTTACATACAGACACTTACACACAGACATTTACATACAGATACTTACATACAGACACTTACATACAGACACTTACATACAGACACTGAGACACTTACCACAGACACTTACATACAGAAACTTACATACAGACACTGAGATACTTACATACAGACACTTACATACAGACACTTAACATACAGACACTTACATACAGACACTTACATACAGACACTTACATACAGACACTTACATACAGACACTGAGACACTTACATACAGACACTTACATACAGACACTTACATACAGACAATGAGATATTCACATACAGACACTTACATACAAACACTTAACATACAGACACTTACATACAGACACTTACATACAGACATTTACAAACACACACTGACATACAGACTCTGAGACTTACATACAGACACTTACATAAAGACATTTACATACAGATACTGAGACACTTACATACAGACACTTACATACAGACACTTACATACACACACTTACATACAGACACTTACATACAGACACTTACATACAGACACTTACATACAGGCACTTACATACAGACACTTACATAGACACTTACATAAAGACACTTACATACTGACACAAACAGACACTGAGACACTTACATACAGACACTTACATACAAACACTTACATACAGACACTTACATACAGACACTTACATACAGACACTTACATACAGACACTGAGACACTTACATAGACACTTACATACAGACGCTTACATACACTTACATACAGACACTGAGACATTTACATACAGACACTTACATACAGACACTTACATACAGACACTTACAGACACTTAAATACAGCCACCTACATACAGAGACTTACATACAGACACTTACATACAGACACTTACATACAGACACATACAGACACTTAGATACAGACACTTACATACAGACACTGAGACACTTACATACAGACACTTACATACAGACACTTACATACAGACACTGAGATATTTACATACAGACACTTACATACAAACACTTAACATACAGACACTTATATACAGACACTTACATAGAGACACTTACATACAGACACTTACTTAGACACTTACTTACAGACACTGAGACACTTAAATACAGACACTTACATACAGACACTTACATACAGACACTTACAAACACACACTGACATACAGACACTGAGACTTACATACAGCCACTTACATACAGACACTTACGTACAGACACATCCATAAAGACATTTACATACAGATACTGAGACACTTACATACAGACACTTACATACAGACACTTACATACACACACTTACATACAGACACTTACATACAGGCACTTACATACAGACACTTACATAGACACTTACATACAGACACTTACATACTGACACAAACAGACACTGAGACACTTACATACAGACACTTACATACAAACACTTACATACAGACACTTACATACAGACACTTACATACAGACACTTACATACAGACCCTTACATACAGACACTTAAACACTTACATACAGACACTTACCCACAGACTCTTACATAAAGAAACTTACATACAGACACTTAGACACTTACATACAGAAACTTACATACAGACTCTTACATAAAGACACTTACATACAGACAATTACATACAGACACTTACATACGGACACTAAGACACTTACATACAGACACTTACATACAGACACTTACATAGAGACACTCAGACACTTACATAGACACTTACATACAGACGCTTACATACACTTACATACAGACACTGAGACACTTACATACATACACTTACATACAGACACTTACATACAGACACTTACATACAGACACTGAGACACTTACATACAGACACTTCCATACAGACACTGAGACACTTACATACAGACACTTACATACAGACACTTACATACAGACACTTACATACAGACACTGAGACACTTACATACAGACACTTACATACAGACACTTACATACAGACAATGAGATATTCACATACAGACACTTACATACAAACACTTAACATACAGACACTTACATACAGACACTTATATACAGACACTTACATAGAGACACTTACATACAGACACTTACTTAGACACTTACTTACAGACACTGAGACACTTAAATACAGACACTTACATACAGACACTTACATACAGACACTTACAAACACACACTGACATACAGACACTGAGACTTACATACAGACACTTACATACAGACACTTACATACAGACACATCCAAAAAGACATTTACATACAGATACTGAGACACTTACATACAGACACTTACATACAGACACTTACATACACACACTTACATACAGAGACTTACATAGAGGCACTTACATACAGACACTTACATAGACACTTACATACAGACACTTACATACTGACACTTACATAAAGACACTTACATACAGACCCTTACATACAGACACTTAAACACTTACATACAGATACTTACATACAGACTCTTACATAAAGACACTTACATACAGACACTTAGACACTTACATACAGACACTTACATACAGACACTTACATACAGACACTAAGACACTTACATACAGACACTTACACACAGACATTTACATACAGATACTTACATACAGACACTTACATACAGACACTTACATACAGACACTGAGACACTTACCACAGACACTTACATACAGAAACTTACATACAGACACTGAGATACTTACATACAGACACTTACATACAGACACTTAACATACAGACACTTACATACAGACACTTACATACAGACACTTACATACAGACACTTACATACAGACACTGAGACACTTACATACAGACACTTACATACAGACACTTACATACAGACAATGAGATATTCACATACAGACACTTACATACAAACACTTAACATACAGACACTTACATACAGACACTTACATACAGACACTTACAAACACACACTGACATACAGACTCTGAGACTTACATACAGACACTTACATAAAGACATTTACATACAGATACTGAGACACTTACATACAGACACTTACATACAGACACTTACATACACACACTTACATACAGACACTTACATACAGACACTTACATACAGACACTTACATACAGGCACTTACATACAGACACTTACATAGACACTTACATAAAGACACTTACATACTGAAACAAACAGACACTGAGACACTTACATACAGACACTTACATACAAACACTTACATACAGACACTTACATACAGACACTTACATACAGACACTTACATACAGACACTGAGACACTTACATAGACACTTACATACAGACGCTTACATACACTTACATACAGACACTGAGACATTTACATACAGACACTTACATACAGACACTTACATACAGACACTTACAGACACTTAAATACAGCCACCTACATACAGAGACTTACATACAGACACTTACATACAGACACTTACATACAGACACATACAGACACTTAGATACAGACACTTACATACAGACACTGAGACACTTACATACAGACACTTACATACAGACACTTACATACAGACACTGAGATATTTACATACAGACACTTACATACAAACACTTAACATACAGACACTTATATAAAGACACTTACATAGAGACACTTACATACAGACACTTACTTAGACACTTACTTACAGACACTGAGACACTTAAATACAGACACTTACATACAGACACTTACATACAGACACTTACAAACACACACTGACATACAGACACTTACGTACAGACACATCCATAAAGACATTTACATACAGATACTGAGACACTTACATACAGACACTTACATACAGACACTTACATACACACACTTACATACAGACACTTACATACAGGCACTTACATACAGACACTTACATAGACACTTACATACAGACACTTACATACTGACACAAACAGACACTGAGACACTTACATACAGACACTTACATACAAACACTTACATACAGACACTTACATACAGACACTTACATACAGACACTTACATACAGACCCTTACATACAGACACTTAAACACTTACATACAGACACTTACCCACAGACTCTTACATAAAGACACTTACATACAGACACTTAGACACTTACATACAGAAACTTACATACAGACTCTTACATAAAGACACTTACATACAGACAATTACATACAGACTCTTACATACGGACACTAAGACACTTACATACAGACACTTACATACAGACACTTACATAGAGACACTCAGACACTTACATAGACACTTACATACAGACGCTTACATACACTTACATACAGACACTGAGACACTTACATACATACACTTACATACAGACACTTACATACAGACACTTACATACAGACACTGAGACACTTACATACAGACACTTCCATACAGACACTGAGACACTTACATACAGACACTTACATACAGACACTTACATACAGACACTTACATACAGACACTGAGACACTTACATACAGACACTTACATACAGACACTTACATACAGACAATGAGATATTCACATACAGACACTTACATACAAACACTTAACATACAGACACTTACATACAGACACTTATATACAGACACTTACATAGAGACACTTACATACAGACACTTACTTAGACACTTACTTACAGACACTGAGACACTTAAATACAGACACTTACATACAGACACTTACATACAGACACTTATAAACACACACTGACATACAGACACTGAGACTTACATACAGACACTTACATACAGACACTTACATACAGACACATCCAAAAAGACATTTACATACAGATACTGAGACACTTACATACAGACACTTGCATACAGACACTTACATACACACACTTACATACAGAGACTTACATACAGGCACTTACATACAGACACTTACATAGACACTTACATACAGACACTTACATACTGACACTTACATACAGACACTTACATACAGACCCTTACATACAGACACTTAAACACTTACATACAGATACTTACATACAGACTCTTACATAAAGACACTTACATACAGACACTTAGACACTTACATACAGACACTTACATACAGACTCTTACATAAAGACACTTATATACAGACAATTACATACAGACACTTACATACAGACACTAAGACACTTACATACAGACACTTACATACAGACATTTACATACAGACACTCAGACACTTACATAGACACTTACATACAGACGCTTACATACACTTACATACAGACACTGAGACACTTACATACATACACTTACATACAGACACTTACATACAGACACTTACATACAGACACTGAGACACTTACATACAGACACTTCCATACAGACACTGAGACACTTACATACAGACACTTACATACAGACACTTACATACAGACACTTACATACAGACACTGAGACACTTACATACAGACACTTACATAAAGAAACTGAGACACTTACATAGACACTTACATACAGACGCTCACATACAGACACTTACATACAGACACTGAGACACTTACATACAGACACTGACATACAGACACATACAGACGCTGAGACACTTACATACAGACACTTACATACAGACACGAAGACACTTACATACAGACACTTACATACAGACACTTACATACAGACACTTACATACAGACACTTACAAACAGACACTTACATACAGAAACTTACATACAGATACTTACATACAGACACTTACAGACACTTACATACAGCCACCTACATACAGAGACTTACATACAGACACTTACATACAGACACTAACATACAGACACATACACACACTTACATACAGACACTGAGACACTTACATACAGACACTTACATACAGACACTTACATACAGACACTGAGATATTTACATACAGACACTTACATACAAACACTTAACATACAGACACTTACATACAGACACTTATATACAGACACTTACATAGAGACACTTACATACAGACACTTACTTAGACACTTACTTACATACACTGAGTCACTTAAATACAGACACTTACATACAGACACTTACATACAGACACTTACAAACACACACTGACATACAGACACTGAAACTTACATACAGACATTTAAATATAGACACTTACATACAGACACTTACATAAAGACATTTACATACAGATACTGAGACACTTACATACAGACACTTACATACAGACACTTACATACAGGCACTTACATACAGACACTTACATACAAACACTTACATAGACACTTACATACAGACACATACAGACACTTACATACAGACACTTACATACGGACACTTACATACAGACACTTACATACAGACACTTACATACAAACACTGAGACACTTACATAGACACTTACATACAGACGCTTACATACACTTACATACAGACACTGAGACACTTACATACAGACACTTACATACAGACACTTACATACACTTACATACAGACACTGAGACACTTACATACAGACACTTACATACAGACACTTAAATACAGACACTGAGACACTTACATAGATACATACAGACGCTTACATACAGACACTTACATACAGACACTGAGACACTTACATACAGACACTTACATACAGACACTGTGACACTGACATACAGACACTTACATACAGACACTTACATTGAGACACTTACATACAGAAACTTACATACAGACACTGAGACACTTACATAGAGACACTACTTACAGACACTTACATACAGAAGCTTACATACAGACACTTACATACAGACACTGAGACACTTACATACAGACACTTGCATACAGACACTGAGACACTTACATACAGACACTTACATACAGGCACTTATATACAGACACTTACAGACACTTACAAACAGGCACTTACATACAGACACTTACATACAGACACTTACAAACATACACTTACATACAGAAACTTACATACAGACACTTACATACAGATACTTACATAGAGACACTTACAGACACTTACATACAGCCACTTACATACAGACACATACAGACACTTACATACAGACACTTACATACAGACACTAAGACACTTACATACAGACACTTACACACAGACATTTACATACAGATACTTACATACAGACACTTACATACAGACACTTACATACAGACACTGAGACACTTACCACAGACACTTACATACAGAAACTTACATACAGACACTGAGATACTTACATACAGACACTTACATACAGACACTTAACATACAGACACTTACATACAGACACTTACATACAGACACTTACATACAGACACTTACATACAGACACTGAGACACTTACATACAGACACTTACATACAGACACTTACATACAGACAATGAGATATTCACATACAGACACTTACATACAAACAATTAACATACAGACACTTACATACAGACACTTACCTACAGACACTTACAAACACACACTGACATACAGACTCTGAGACTTACATACAGACACTTACATAAAGACATTTACATACAGATACTGAGACACTTACATACAGACACTTACATATAGACACTTACATACACACACTTACATACAGACACTTACATACAGACACTTACATACAGACACTTACATACAGGCACTTACATACAGACACCTACATAGACACTTACATACAGACACTTACATACAAACACTTACATACAGACACTTACATACAGACACTTACATACAGACACTTACATACAGACACTGAGACACTTAAATAGACACTTACATACAGACGCTTACATACACTTACATACAGACACTGAGACATTTACATACAGACACTTACATACAGACACTTACATACAGACACTTACAGACACTTAAATACAGCCACCTACATACAGAGACTTACATACAGACACTTACATACAGACACTTACATACAGTCACATACAGACACTTAGATACAGACACTTACATACAGACACTGAGACACTTACATACAAACACTTACATACAGACACTTACATACAGACACTGAGATATTTACATACAGACACTTACATACAAACACTTAACATACAGACACTTACATACAGACACTTATACACAGACACTTACATAGAGACACTTACATACAGACACTTACTTAGACACTTACTTACAGACACTGAGACACTTAAATACAGACACTTACATACAGACACTTACATACAGACACTTACAAACACACACTGACATACAGACACTGAGACTTACATACAGACACTTACATACAGACACTTACATACAGACACTTACATACACACACTTACATACAGACACTTACATACAGGCACTTACATACAGACACTTACATAGACACTTACATACAGACACTTACATACTGACACAAACAGACACTGAGACACTTACATACAGACACTTTCATACAAACACTTACATACAGACACTTACATACAGACACTTACATACAGACCCTTACATACAGACACTTAAACACTTACATACAGACACTTACCCACAGACTCTTACATAAAGACACTTACATACAGACACTTAGACACTTACATACAGACACTTACATACAGACTCTTACATAAAGACACTTACATACAGACAATTACATACAGACACTTACATATGGACACTAAGACACTTACATACAGACACTTACATACAGACACTTACATACAGACACTCAGACACTTACATAGACACTTACATACAGACGCTTACATACACTTACATACAGACACTGAGACACTTACATACATACACTTACATACAGACACTTACATACAGACACTTACATACAGACACTGAGACACTTACATACAGACACTTCCATACAGACACTGAGACACTTACATACAGACACTTACATACAGACACTTACATACAGACACTGAGACACTTACATACAGACACTGACATGCAGACACATACAGACGCTGAGACAATTACATACAGACACTTACATAAAGAAACTGAGACACTTACATAGACAATTACATACAGATGCTCACATACAGACACTTACATACAGACACTGAGACACTTACATACAGACACTGACATACAGACACATACAGACGCTGAGACAATTACATACAGACACTTACATACAGACACGAAGACACTTACATACAGACACTTACATACAGACACTTACATACAGACACTTACATACAGACACTTACAAACAGACACTTACATACAGAAACTTACACACAGACACTTACATACAGACACTTACAGACACTTACATACAGCCACCTACATACAGAGACTTACATACAGACACATACAGACACTTACATACACACACTTACATACAGACACTGAGACACTTACATACAGACACTTACATACAGACACTTACATACAGACACTGAGATATTTACATACAGACACTTACATACAAACACTTAACATACAGACACTTACATACAGACACTTATATACAGACACTTACATAGAGACACTTACATACAGACACTTACTTAGACACTTACTTACATACACTGAGACACTTAAATACAGACGCTTACATACAGACACTTACCTACAGACACTTACAAACACACACTGACATACAGACACTGAGACTTACATACAGACACTTACATACAGACACTTACAAAAAGACATTTACATACAGATACTGAGACACTTACATACAGACACTTACATACAGACACTTACATACAGGCACTTACATACAGACACTTACATAGACACTTGCATACAGACACTTACATACAAACACTTACATAGACACTTACATACAGACACATACAGACACTTACATACAGACACTTACATACGGACACTTACATACAGCCACTTACATACAGACACTTACATACAGACAATTACATACAGACACTTACATACAGACACATACAGACGCTGAGACACTTACATACAGACACTTACATACAGACACTTACGTACAGACACTTACATACAGACACTAAGACACGTACATACAGACACTTACATACAGACACTTACATACAGATACTTCCATACAGACACTTACATTCAGACACTTACATACAGACACTTACATACAGACACTAAGACACGTACATACAGACACTTACATACAGACACTTACATACAGACACTTACATACAGATACATACAGATGCTGAGACACTTACATACAGACACTTACATACAGACACTTACATACAGACACTTACATACAGACACTAAGACACGTACATACAGACACTTACATACAGACACTTACATACAGATACTTACATACAGACACTTACATTCAGACACTTACATACAGACACTTACATACAGACACTTACATACAGACACTGAGATATTCACATACAGACACTTACATACATACACTTAACATACCTACACTTACATACAGACACTTACATACAGACACTTACTTAAACACTTACTTACAGACACTGAGACACTTAAATACAGACACTTACAAACACACACTGACATACAGACACTGAGACTTACTTAGATACACTTACATACAGACACTTACATACAGACACTTACATACAGATTCTGAGACACTTACATAGACACTTACATACAGACGCTTACATACACTTACATACAGACACTGAGACACTTACATACATACACTTACATACAGACACTTACATACAGACACTTACATACAGACACTGAGACACTTACATACAGACACTTCCATACAGACACTGAGACACTTACATACAGACACTTACATACAGACACTTACATACAGACACTTACATACAGACACTGAGACACTTACATACAGACACTTACATACAGACACTGAAACACTTACATACAGACACCGAGACACTTACATACAGACACTTACATAAAGACACTGAGACACTTACATACAGACACTTACATACAGACACATACAGACGCTGAGACACTTACATACAGACACTTACATACAGACACTTACATACAGACACGAAGACACTTACATACAGACACTTACATACAGACACTTACATACAGACACTTACATACAGACACTTACAAACAGACACTTACACACAGAAACTTAGACACAGACACTTACATACAGATACTTACATACAGACACTTACAGACACTTAAATACAGCCACCTACATACAGAGACTTACATACAGACACTTACATACAGACACTTACATACAGACACTTACATACAGACACTTACATACAAACACTGAGACACTTACATAGACACTTACATACAGATGCTTACATACACTTACATACAGACACTGAGACACTTACATACAGACACATACAGACACTTAGATACAGACACTTACATACAGACACTGAGACACTTACATACAGACACTTACATACAGACACTTACATACAGACACTGAGATATTTACATACAGACACTTACATACAAACACTTAACATACAGACACTTACATACAGACACTTATATATAGACACTTACATAGAGACACTTACATACAGACACTTACTTAGACACTTACTTACAGACACTGAGACACTTAAATACAGACACTTACATACAGACACTTACATACAGACACTTACAAACACACACTGACATACAGACACTGAGACTTACATACAGACACTTACATACAGACAGTTACATACAGACACATCCATAAAGACATTTACATACAGATACTGAGACACTTACATACAGACACTTACATACAGACACTTACATACACACACTTACATACAGACACTTACATACAGGCACTTACATACAGACACTTACATAGACACTTACATACAGACACTTACATACTGACACAAACAGACACTGAGACACTTACATACAGACACTTACATACAAACACTTACATACAGACACTTACATACAGACACTTACATACAGACACTTACATACAGACCCTTACATACAGTCACCTAAACACTTACATACAGACACTTACATACAGATTCTTACATAAAGACACTTACATACAGACACTTAGACACTTACATACAGAAACTTACATACAGACACTGAGACACTTACAAACAGACACTGAGACACTTACATACAGACACTTACATAAAGAAACTGAGACACTTACATAGACAATTACATACAGACGCTCACATACAGACACTTACATACAGACACTGAGACACTTACATACAGATACTGACATACAGACACATACAGACGCTGAGACAATTACATACAGACACTTACATACAGACACGAAGACACTTACATACAGACACTTACATACAGACACTTACATACAGACACTTACATACAGACACTTACAAACAGACACTTACATACAGAAACTTACACACAGACACTTACATACAGACACTTACAGACACTTACATACAGCCACCTACATACAGAGACTTACATACAGACACTTACATACAGACACTTACATACAGACACATACAGACACTTACATACACACACTTACATACAGACACTGAGACACTTACATACAGACACTTACATACAGACACTTACATACAGACACTAAGACACTTACATACAGACACTTACACACAGACATTTACATACAGATACTTACATACAGACACTTACATACAGACACTTACATACAGACACTGAGACACTTACCACAGACACTTACATACAGAAACTTACATACAGACACTGAGATACTTACATACAGACACTTACATACAGACACTTAACATACAGACACTTACATACAGACACTTACATACAGACACTTACATACAGACACTTACATACAGACACTGAGACACTTACATACAGACACTTACATACAGACACTTACATACAGACAATGAGATATTCACATACAGACACTTACATACAAACACTTAACATACAGACACTTACATACAGACACTTACCTACAGACACTTACAAACACACACTGACATACAGACTCTGAGACTTACATACAGACACTTACATAAAGACATTTACATACAGATACTGAGACACTTACATACAGACACTTACATACAGACACTTACATACACACACTTACATACAGACACTTACATACAGACACTTACATACAGACACTTACATACAGGCACTTACATACAGACACTTACATAGACACTTACATACAGACACTTACATACTGACACAAACAGACACTGAGACACTTACATACAGACACTTACATACAAACACTTACATACAGACACTTACATACAGACACTTACATACAGACACTTACATACAGACACTGAGACACTTACATAGACACTTACATACAGACGCTTACATACACTTACATACAGACACTGAGACATTTACATACAGACACTTACATACAGACACTTACATACAGACACTTACAGACACTTAAATACAGCCACCTACATACAGAGACTTACATACAGACACTTACATACAGACACTTACATACAGACACATACAGACACTTAGATACAGACACTTACATACAGACACTGAGACACTTACATACAGACACTTACATACAGACACTTACATACAGACACTGAGATATTTACATACAGACACTTACATACAAACACTTAACATACAGACACTTACATACAGACACTTATATACAAACACTTACATAGAGACACTTACATACAGACACTTACTTAGACACTTACTTACAGACACTGAGACACTTAAATACAGACACTTACATACAGACACTTACAAACAGACACTTACAAACACACACTGACATACAGACACTGAGACTTACATACAGACACTTACATACAGACAGTTACGTACAGACACATCCATAAAGACATTTACATACAGATACTGAGACACTTACATACAGACACTTACATACAGACACTTACATACACACACTTACATACAGACACTTACATACAGGCACTTACATACAGACACTTACATAGACACTTACATACAGACACTTACATACTGACACAAACAGACACTGAGACACTTACATACAGACACTTACATACAAACACTTACATACAGACACTTACATACAGACACTTACATACAGACAATTACATACAGACCCTTACATACAGACACCTAAACACTTACATACAGACACTTACATACAGACTCTTACATAAAGACACTTACATACAGACACTTAGATACTTACATACAGAAACTTACATACAGACTCTTACATAAAGACACTTACATACAGACAATTACATACAGACACTTACATACAGACACTAAGACACTTACATACAGACACTTACATACAGACACTTACATACAGACACTCAGACACTTACATAGACACTTACATACAGACGCTTACATACACTTACATACAGACACTGAGACACTTACATACATACACTTACATACAGACACTTACATACAGACACGTACATACAGACACTGAGACACTTACATACAGACACTTCCATACAGACACTGAGACACTTACATACAGACACTTACATACAGACACTTACATACAGACACTGAGACACTTACATACAGACACTTCCATACAGACACTGAGACACTTACAAACAGACACTGAGACACTTACATACAGACACTTACATAAAGAAACTGAGACACTTACATAGACACTTACATACAGACGCTCACATACAGACACTTACATACAGACACTGAGACACTTACATACAGACACTGACATACAGACACATACAGACGCTGAGACACTTACATACAGACACTTACATACAGACACGAAGACACTTACATACAGACACTTACATACAGACACTTACATACAGACACTTACATACAGACACTTACAAACAGACACTTACATACAGAAACTTACACACAGACACTTACATACAGATACCTACATACAGACACTTACAGACACTTACATACAGCCACCTACATACAGAGACTTACATACAGACACTTACATACAGACACTTACATAAAGAAACTGAGACACTTACATAGACACTTACATACAGACGCTCACATACAGACACTTACATACAGACACTGAGACACTTACATACAGACACTGACATACAGACACATACAGACGCTGAGACACTTACATACAGACACTTACATACAGACACGAAGACACTTGCATACAGACACTTACATACAGACACTTACATACAGACACTTACATACAGACACTTACAAACAGACACTTACATACAGAAACTTACACACAGACACTTACATACAGATACTTACATACAGACACTTACAGACACTTACATACAGCCACCTACATACAGAGACTTACATACAGACACTTACATACAGACCTTTACATACAGACACATACAGACACTTACATACACACACTTACATACAGACACTGAGACACTTACATACAGACACTTACATACAGACACTTACATACAGACACTGAGATATTTACATACAGACACTTACATACAAACACTTATATACAGACACTTACATAGAGACACTTACATACAGACACTTACTTAGACACTTACTTACATACACTGAGACACTTAATACAGACACTTACATACAGACACTTACATACAGACACTGAGACTTACATGCAGACACTTACATAAAGACATTTACATACAGATACTGAGACACTTATATACAGGCACTTACATACAGACACTTACATAGACACTTAAATACAGGCACTTACATACAAACACTTACATAGACACTTACATACAGACACATACAGACACTTACATACAGACACTTACATACGGACACTTACATACAGCCACTTACATACAGCCACTTACATACAGACAATTACATACAGACACTTACATACAGACACATACAGACGCTGAGACACTTACATACAGACACTTACATACAGACACTTACATACAGACACTTACATACAGACACTAAGACACGTACATACAGACACTTACATACAGACACTTACATACAGATACTTACATACAGACACTTACATTCAGACACTGACATACAGACACTTACATAGAGACACTAAGACACGTACATACAGACACTTATATACAGACACTTACATACAGACACTTACATACAGACACATACAGATGCTGATACACTTACATACAGACACTTACATATAGACACTTACATACAGACACTTACATACAGACACTTACATACAGATACTTACATACAGACACTTACATTCAGACACTTACATACAGACACTTACATACAGACACTTACTTAGACACTTACTTATAGACACTGAGACACTTAAATACAGACACTTACAAACACACACTGACATACAGACACTGAGACTTACATAGAGACACTTACATACAGACACTTACATACAGATACTGAGACACTTATATACAGGCACTTACATACAGACACTTACATAGACACTTAAATACAGGCACTTACATACAAACACTTACATAGACACTTACATACAGACACATACAGACACTTACATACAGACACTTACATACGGACACTTACATACAGCCACTTACATACAGCCACTTACATACAGACAATTACATACAGACACTTACATACAGACACATACAGACGCTGAGACACTTACATACAGACACTTACATACAGACACTTACATACAGACACTTACATACAGACACTAAGACACGTACATACAGACACTTACATACAGACACTTACATACAGATACTTACATACAGACACTTACATTCAGACACTGACATACAGACACTTACATAGAGACACTAAGACACGTACATACAGACACTTATATACAGACACTTACATACAGACACTTACATACAGACACATACAGATGCTGATACACTTACATACAGACACTTACATATAGACACTTACATACAGACACTTACATACAGACACTTACATACAGATACTTACATACAGACACTTACATTCAGACACTTACATACAGACACTTACATACAGACACTTACTTAGACACTTACTTATAGACACTGAGACACTTAAATACAGACACTTACAAACACACACTGACATACAGACACTGAGACTTACATAGAGACACTTACATACAGACACTTACATACAGACACTTACATACACACACTTACATACAGTCACTTACAAACAGACACTTACATATAGACACTTACATACAGACCCTTACATACAGACACTTAGACACTTACATACAGACACTTACATACAGACTCTTACATAGAGACACTTACATACAGACACTTAGACACTTACATACATACACTTACATACAGACTCTTACATAAAGACACTTACATACAGACAATTACATACAGACACTTACATACAGACACTGAGACACTTACATACAGAAACTTACATACAGACACTTACATACAGACACTGAGACACGTACATAGACACTTACATACAGACGCTTACATACACTTACATACAGACACTGAGACACTTACATACAGACACTTACATACAGACACTTACATACACTTACATACAGACACTTACATACAGACACTTACATACAGACACTGAGACACTTACATAGACACATACAGATGCTTACATACAGACACTTACATACAGACACTGAGACACTTACATACAGACACTTACATACAGACACTGTGACACTGACATACAGACACTTACATACAGACTCTTACATAAAGACACTTACATACAGACACTTAGACACTTACATACAGACACTTACATACAGACTCTTACATAAAGACACTTACACACAGACAATTACATACAGACACTTACATACAGACACTTACATACAGACACTGAGACACTTACATACAGACACTTACATACAGACACTTACATACAGACACTTACATACAGACACTGAGACACTTACATACAGACACTTACATACAAACACTTAACATACAGACACTTACATACAGACACTTACATACAGACACTTACTTAGACATTTACTTACAGACACTGAGACACTTAAATACAAACACTTACATACAGACACTTACATACAGACACTTACATACAGACACTTACATACAGACACTTACATAAAGACATTTACATACAGATACTGAGACACTTACATACAGACACTTACATACAGACACTTACATACACACACTTACATACAGACACTTACATACAGACACTTACATACAGACACTTACATACAGGCACTTACATACAGACACTTACATAGACACTTACATGCAGCCACTTACATACTGACATAAACAGACACTGAGACACTTACATACAGATACTTACATACAGACACTTACAGACACTTAAATACAGCCACCTACATACAGAGACTTACATACAGACACTTACATACAGACACTTACATACAGACACATACAGACACTTAAATACAGCCACCTACATACAGAGACTTACATACAGACACTTACATACAGACACTGAGACACTTACATACATACACTTACATACAGACACTTACATACACACACTTACATACAGACACTTACATACAGACACTTACATACAGACACTTACATACAGACACTTACATGCAGACACTTACATAAAGACATTTACATACAGATACTGAGACACTTACATACAGGCACTTACATACAGACACTTACATAGACACTTACATACAGGCACTTACATACAAACACTTACATAGACACTTACATACAGACACATACAGACACTTACATACAGACACTTACATACAGACAATTACATACAGACACTTACATACAGACACATACAGACGCTGAGACACTTACATACAGACACTTACATACAGACACTTACATACAGACACTTACATACAGACAATAAGACACGTACATACATACACTTACATACAGACACTTACATACAGATACTTACATACAGACACTTACATTCAGACACTGACATACAGACACTTACATACAGACACTAAGACACGTACATACAGACACTTACATACGGACACTTACACGCAGACACTTACATACAGACACATACAGATGCTGAGACACTTACATACAGACACTTACATACAGACACTTACATACAGACACTTACATACAGATACTTACATACAGACACTTACATTCAGACACTTACATACAGACACTTACATACAGACACTTACTTACAGACACTGAGACACTTAAATACAGACACTTACAAACACACACTGACATACAGACACTGAGACTTACATAGAGACACTTACATACAGACACTTACATACAGACACTTAAATACAGATACTGAGACACTTACATACAGACACTTACATACAGACACTTACATACACACACTTACATACAGTCACTTACATACAGACACTTACATACATACAGACACTTACATACAGACACTTACATACAGGCACTTACATACAGACACTTACATAGTCACTTACATACAGACACTTACATACTGACACTTACAAACAGACACTTACATATATACACTTACATACAGACCCTTACACACAGACACTTAGACACTTACATACAGACACTTACATACAGACTCTTACATAGAGACACTTACATACAGACACTTAGACACTTACATACATACACTTACATACAGACTCTTACATAAAGACACTTACATACAGACAATTACATACAGACACTTACATACAGACACTGAGACACTTACATAGACACTTACATACAGACGATTACATACACTTACATACAGACACTGAGACACTTACATACAGACACTTACATACACTTACATACAGACACTTACATACAGACACTGAGACACTTACATAGACACATACAGATGCTTACATACAGACACTTACATACAGACACTGAGACACTTACATACAGACACTTACATACAGACACTGTGACACTGACATACAGACACTTACATACAGACTCTTACATAAAGACACTTACATACAGACACTTAGACACTTACATACAGACACTTACATACAGACTCTTACATAAAGACACTTACACACAGACAATTACATACAGACACTTACATACAGACACTTACATACAGACACTGAGACACTTACATACAGACACTTACATACAGACACTTACATACAAACACTTACATACAGACACTGAGACACCTACATACAGACACTTACATACAGACACTTAAATACAGACACTGAGATATTCACATACAGACACTTACATACAAACACTTAACATACAGACACTTACATACAGACACTTACATACAGACACTTACTTAGACATTTACTTACAGACACTGAGACACTTAAATACAAACACTTACATACAGACACTTACATACAGACACTTACATACAGACACTTACATACAGACACTTACATAAAGACATTTACATACAGATACTGAGACACTTACATACAGACACTTACATACAGACACTTACATACACACACTTACATACAGACACTTACATACAGACACTTACATACAGACACTTACATACAGGCACTTACATACAGACACTTACATAGACACTTACATACAGACACTTACATACTGACACAAACAGACACTGAGACACTTACATACAGACACTTACATACAAACACTTACATACAGACACTTACATACAGACACTTACATACAGACACTTACATACAGAAACTTACATATTGACACAAACAGACACTGAGACACTTACATACAGACACTTACATACAAACACTTACATACAGGCACTTACATACAGACACTTACATACTGACACAAACAGACACTGAGACACTTACATACAGCCACTTACATACAGCCACTTACATACAGACACTTACATACAGACACTTACATACAGACACTTACATAAAGACATTTACATACAGATACTGAGACACTTACATACAGACACTTACATACAGACACTTACATACACACACTTACATACAGACACTTACATACAGACACTTACATACAGACACTTACATACAGGCACTTACATACAGACACTTACATAGACACTTACATACAGACACTTACATACTGACACAAACAGACACTGAGACACTTACATACAGACACTTACATACAAACACTTACATACAGACACTTACATACAGACACTTACATACAGACACTTACATACAGAAACTTACATATTGACACAAACAGACACTGAGACACTTACATACAGACACTTACATACAAACACTTACATACAGGCACTTACATACAGACACTTACATACTGACACAAACAGACACTGAGACACTTACATACAGCCACTTACATACAGCCACTTACATACAGACACTTACATACAGACACTTACATACAGACACTAAGACACGTACATACAGACACTTACATACAGACACTTACATACAGATACTTACATACAGACACTTACATTCAGACACTTACATACAGACACTTACATACAGACACTAAGACACGTACATACAGACACTTACATACAGACACTTACATACAGACACTTACATACAGACACATACAGATTCTGAGACACTTACATACAGACACTTACATACAGACACTTACATACAGACACTTACATACAGACACTAAGACACGTACATACAGACACTTACATACAGACACTTACATACAGATACTTACATACAGACACTTACATTCAGACACTTACATACAGACACTTACATACAGACACTTACTTAGACACTTACTTACAGACATTGAGACACTTAAATACAGAAACTTACAAACACACACTGACATACAGACACTGAGACTTACATAGAGACACTTACATACAGACACTTACATACAGACACTTACATACAGATACTGAGACACTTACATACAGACACTTACATACAGACACTTACATACAGACACTTACATACAAGCACTTACATACAGACACTTACATAGACACTTACATACAGACACTTACATACTGACACTTACAAACAGACACTTACACATAGACACTTACATACAGACCCTTACATACAGACACTTACATACAGACACTTACATACAGACTCTTACATAGAGACACTTACATACAGACACTTAGACACTTACATACATACACTTACATACAGACTCTTACATACAGAAACTTAAATACAGACACTGAGATATTCACATACAGACACTTACATACAAACACTTAACATACAGACACTTACATACAGACACTTACATACAGACACTTACTTAGACATTTACTTACAGACACTGAGACACTTAAATACAAACACTTACATACAGACACTTACATACAGACACTTACATACAGACACTTACATACAGACACTTACATACAGACACTTACATAAAGACATTTACATACAGATACTGAGACACTTACATACAGACACTTACATACAGACACTTACATACACACACTTACATACAGACACTTACATGCAGACACTTACATACAGACACTTACATACAGGCACTTACATACAGACACTTACATAGACACTTACATGCAGACACTTACATACTGACATAAACAGACACTGAGACACTTACATACAGATACTTACATACAGACACTTACAGACACTTAAATACAGCCACCTACATACAGAGACTTACATACAGACACTTACATACAGACACTTACATACAGACACATACAGACACTTAAATACAGCCACCTACATACAGAGACTTACATACAGACACTTACATACAGACACTTACATACAGACACTTACATACAGACAATAAGACACGTACATACATACACTTACATACAGACACTTACATACAGATACTTACATACAGACACTTACATTCAGACACTGACATACAGACACTTACATACAGACACTAAGACACGTACATACAGACACTTACATACGGACACTTACACACAGACACTTACATACAGACACATACAGATGCTGAGACACTTACATACAGACACTTACATACAGACACTTACATACAGACACTTACATACAGATACTTACATACAGACACTTACATTCAGACACTTACATACAGACACTTACATACAGACACTTACTTACAGACACTGAGACACTTAAATACAGACACTTACAAACACACACTGACATACAGACACTGAGACTTACATAGAGACACTTACATACAGACACTTACATACAGACACTTAAATACAGATACTGAGACACTTACATACAGACACTTACATACAGACACTTACATACACACACTTACATACAGTCACTTACATACAGACACTTACATACATACAGACACTTACATACAGACACTTACATACAGGCACTTACATACAGACACTTACATAGTCACTTACATACAGACACTTACATACTGACACTTACAAACAGACACTTACATATAGACACTTACATACAGACCCTTACATACAGACACTTAGACACTTACATACAGACACTTACATACAGACTCTTACATAGAGACACTTACATACAGACACTTAGACACTTACATACATACACTTACATACAGACTCTTACATAAAGACACTTACATACAGACAATTACATACAGACACTTACATACAGACACTGAGACACTTACATAGACACTTACATACAGACGATTACATACACTTACATACAGACACTGAGACACTTACATACAGACACTTACATACAGACACTTACATACACTTACATACAGACACTTACATACAGACACTGAGACACTTACATAGACACATACAGATGCTTACATACAGACACTTACATACAGACACTGAGACACTTACATACAGACACTTACATACAGACACTGTGACACTGACATACAGACACTTACATACAGACTCTTACATAAAGACACTTACATACAGACACTTAGACACTTACATACAGACACTTACATACAGACTCTTACATAAAGACACTTACACACAGACAATTACATACAGACACTTACATACAGACACTTACATACAGACACTGAGACACTTACATACAGACACTTACATACAGACACTTACATACAAACACTTACATACAGACACTGAGACACCTACATACAGACACTTACATACAGACACTTAAATACAGACACTGAGATATTCACATACAGACACTTACATACAAACACTTAACATACAGACACTTACATACAGACACTTACATACAGACACTTACTTAGACATTTACTTACAGACACTGAGACACTTAAATACAAACACTTACATACAGACACTTACATACAGACACTTACATACAGACACTTACATACAGACACTTACATAAAGACATTTACATACAGATACTGAGACACTTACATACAGACACTTACATACAGACACTTACATACACACACTTACATACAGACACTTACATACAGACACTTACATACAGACACTTACATACAGGCACTTACATACAGACACTTACATAGACACTTACATACAGACACTTACATACTGACACAAACAGACACTGAGACACTTACATACAGACACTTACATACAAACACTTACATACAGACACTTACATACAGACACTTACATACAGACACTTACATACAGAAACTTACATATTGACACAAACAGACACTGAGACACTTACATACAGACACTTACATACAAACACTTACATACAGGCACTTACATACAGACACTTACATACTGACACAAACAGACACTGAGACACTTACATACAGCCACTTACATACAGCCACTTACATACAGACAATTACATACAGACACTTACATACAGACACATACAGACGCTGAGACACTTACATACAGATACTTACATACAGACACTTACATACAGACACTTACATACAGACACTAAGACACGTACATACAGACACTTACATACAGACACTTACATACAGATACTTACATACAGACACTTACATTCAGACACTTACATACAGACACTTACATACAGACACTAAGACACGTACATACAGACACTTACATACAGACACTTACATACAGACACTTACATACAGACACATACAGATTCTGAGACACTTACATACAGACACTTACATACAGACACTTACATACAGACACTTACATACAGACACTAAGACACGTACATACAGACACTTACATACAGACACTTACATACAGATACTTACATACAGACACTTACATTCAGACACTTACATACAGACACTTACATACAGACACTTACTTAGACACTTACTTACAGACACTGAGACACTTAAATACAGAAACTTACAAACACACACTGACATACAGACACTGAGACTTACATAGAGACACTTACATACAGACACTTACATACAGACACTTACATACAGATACTGAGACACTTACATACAGACACTTACATACAGACACTTACATACAGACACTTACATACAGGCACTTACATACAGACACTTACATAGACACTTACATACAGACACTTACATACTGACACTTACAAACAGACACTTACACATAGACACTTACATACAGACCCTTACATACAGACACTTACATACAGACACTTACATACAGACTCTTACATAGAGACACTTACATACAGACACTTAGACACTTACATACATACACTTACATACAGACTCTTACATACAGAAACTTAAATACAGACACTGAGATATTCACATACAGACACTTACATACAAACACTTAACATACAGACACTTACATACAGACACTTACATACAGACACTTACTTAGACATTTACTTACAGACACTGAGACACTTACATACAGACACTTACATACAGACACTTACATACACACACTTACATACAGACACTTACATGCAGACACTTACATACAGACACTTACATACAGACACTTACATACAGACACTTACATACAGACACTTACATAAAGACATTTACATACAGATACTGAGACACTTACATACAGACACTTACATACAGACACTTACATACACACACTTACATACAGACACTTACATGCAGACACTTACATACAGACACTTACATACAGGCACTTACATACAGACACTTACATAGACACTTACATGCAGACACTTACATACTGACATAAACAGACACTGAGACACTTACATACAGATACTTACATACAGACACTTACAGACACTTAAATACAGCCACCTACATACAGAGACTTACATACAGACACTTACATACAGACACTTACATACAGACACATACAGACACTTAAATACAGCCACCTACATACAGAGACTTACATACAGACACTTACATACAGACACTGAGACACTTACATACAGACACTTACATACAGACACTTACATACACACACTTACATACAGACACTTACATACAGACACTTACATACAGACACTTACATACAGACACTTACATGCAGACACTTACATAAAGACATTTACATACAGATACTGAGACACTTACATACAGGCACTTACATACAGACACTTACATAGACACTTACATACAGGCACTTACATACAAACACTTACATAGACACTTACATACAGACACATACAGACACTTACATACAGACACTTACATACGGACACTTACATACAGCCACTTACATACAGCCACTTACATACAGACAATTACATACAGACACTTACATACAGACACATACAGACGCTGAGACACTTACATACAGACACTTACATACAGACACTTACATACAGACACTTACATACAGACAATAAGACACGTACATACATACACTTACATACAGACACTTACATACAGATACTTACATACAGACACTTACATTCAGACACTGACATACAGACACTTACATACAGACACTAAGACACGTACATACAGACACTTACATACGGACACTTACATACAGACACTTACATACAGACACATACAGATGCTGAGACACTTACATACAGACACTTACATACAGACACTTACATACAGACACTTACATACAGATACTTACATACAGACACTTACATTCAGACACTTACATACAGACACTTACATACAGATACTTACTTAGACACTTACTTACAGACACTGAGACACTTAAATACAGACACTTACAAACACACACTGACATACAGACACTGAGACTTACATAGAGACACTTATATACAGACACTTACATACAGACACTTAAATACAGATACTGAGACACTTACATACAGACACTTACATACAGACACTTACATACACACACTTACATACAGTCACTTACATACAGACACTTACATACAGACACTTACATACAGGCACTTACATACAGACACTTATATAGTCACTTACATACAGACACTTACATACTGACACTTACAAACAGACACTTACATATAGACACTTACATACAGACCCTTACATACAGACACTTAGACACTTACATACAGACACTTACATACAGACTCTTACATAGAGACACTTACATACAGACACTTAGACACTTACATACATACACTTACATACAGACTCTTACATAAAGACACTTACATACAGACAATTACATACAGACACTTACATACAGACACTGAGACACTTACATACAGACACTTACATACAGACACTTACATACAGACACTGAGACACTTACATAGACACTTACATACAGACGATTACATACACTTACATACAGACACTGAGACACTTACATACAGACACTTACATACAGACACTTACATACACTTACATACAGACACTTACATACAGACACTGAGACACTTACATAGACACATACAGATGCTTACATACAGACACTTACATACAGACACTGAGACACTTACATACAGACACTTACATACAGACACTGTGACACTGACATACAGACACTTACATACAGACTCTTACATAAAGACACTTACATACAGACACTTAGACACTTACATACAGACACTTACATACAGACTCTTACATAAAGACACTTACACACAGACAATTACATACAGACACTTACATACAGACACTTACATACAGACACTGAGACACTTACATACAGACACTTACATACAGACACTTACATACAGACACTTACATACAGACACTGAGACACCTACATACAGACACTTACATACAGACACTTAAATACAGACACTGAGATATTCACATACAGACACTTACATACAAACACTTAACATACAGACACTTACATACAGACACTTACATACAGACACTTACTTAGACATTTACTTACAGACACTGAGACACTTAAATACAAACACTTACATACAGACACTTACATACAGACACTTACATACAGACACTTACATACAGACACTTACATAAAGACATTTACATACAGATACTGAGACACTTACATACAGACACTTACATACAGACACTTACATACACACACTTACATACAGACACTTACATACAGACACTTACATACAGACACTTACATACAACAACAACAACAACCGCCATTCGCCACTAAGTGGCGGTGACGTCACCACGACGCTTGTGCCAGGCTATGTGCACCCTGAGGCCACGTGAAGTGTCGAACGCCCGCTGGCAGGAGGTCACGGGGCAGACCCAGGTGCCACGGGTCGACTGACTGAGATGACTGGCTGATGCACCACCTGTGCCCCCTACTGTGCCAACCTGCTGTGCTTTAGCCACCCGGCGCTCCGCTCGCTGTTGTGAGCGTCGCTCCTCCGCCCTCCGTTGTTGTTGGAGGGCGACTGCCTCCAACTGCCCAGTAGCATCCTTCACGAGCCTCCTCCACAGAGGCCGATCTTGACACCGCTGGTACCAGTCATCGGCAAGTCCACTCAGCTCCACGTCCTCCTGTACCACATCACTCCATCTCTTCTCTAGCCCGTGCCGCGCCCGCTTAGCCCCCTCAATCCGGCCAAACAAAAGCTGTTTCGGCATGCGGTGGCTGGGCATGCGGGCTACATGACCCAGCCATCGCAGCCTTGCCTGCCGGAGGAGCTCACCGATGGGACCCTGCCCAGATCTTTCAAGGATTTGTGAGCTCCTCACACAATCCAGTCTGGTTAAACCCAGGATGGATCGTAGGCAGGCCAGCCTAAATGTTTCTAACCGGCGAAGATGTTCCATTAGGGGGGTCCACGTTTCGCAAGCGTAGAGAAGGGAGGGAATGACCGTGGCCGAGAAGACCTGAAGTTTAGTGCGGAGCGACAGACCAGGTAGCTTCCACACAGCGTTACGCAACCGATGAAAAGATATTGCCGCTCGACTGATTCGGAGTGAGACCTCTGCTGTTAAACTGGAGCCAGTCATAAGCACACTGCCCAGGTATGGGAAACTCTCCACTCTCTCCACAACTGCCCCATCACCGATTGGGAGTTGTGGGGGTGGAGTGTCCGATGGTACAAAATACCCAGGCAGGTGCTTAGTTTTGGTGGGGCTGATGGTAAGGCCCCACCTCTTAGTGGCACGCTCCAGTCTCAGCAGCAGCGTCTCCAACTCCTCCTCTGACTGAGCAGCTATTACCAAGTCATCAGCATACATAACGTGGTTGAGCAATAGGGAGCCATCCCTTGACCGCACCCGGGCATCGATTAGCCTCCCATTATATCTGTACCATATGGAGATTCCCCCGGTACAGCTATTGAAGGCTTCACGAACTACGTGGTCAAAATAGATGTTAAATAATGTGGGAGCCAGAGGACATCCCTGTCGCACCCCAAGGTGTACAGGGAATGGCTCTGACTCCCGGCCACGTAGTTTTACCCGGGCCCGCTCACCATCATGAAGGTCCTTAATGATCGTGAGCAGAGGGTCAGGTACTCCAAAAGCACGAAGAACGACCCAGAGCCCAGGCCTACTGATGGTATCATAGGCCTTGACCAGGTCAATAAAGCAGAGATGTAGGTCTTGTTGGAATTCCCTACACCTCTGCTGTAGCAGACGGACAGAAAATATGGCATCTGTGCAGGACCACCCTTTCCTGAAACCACATTGGGGCTCCGCAAGCCTCTCCTCAGCGTGCCTGGCAAGGCGATGCTGAATAATCCTTGCCAGGACCTTTCCCGGCACACTGAGGAGTGAGATGCCCCTGTAGTTGTTACAGTCTGTGCGGTCCCCCTTCTTAAAAAGGGGGACCACCAGGGCATCCTTCCAATCCTGCGGAACCCGTCCAGTGGTCCAGACTGTTGTTATGATGTCATATAGGGCAGTCTGTGCACAAACGCCACCCTCCCTCAGCATTTCGCTTGGGAGATCATCTCTGCCCGCTGCCTTTCCTGGTCTCAGACTCCGTATCGCCTTCAATACTTCCTCAGCAGATGGCACCTCAGCCAGCCACTCACAGGGGGTGACTTCATCCAATATTTGAGGCACCGCAGCCTCAGCAGGGTCATCCTCACTTTGTGCCACGATGTTTTCCTGGCTGAGGGATTTTCCCTCCCCCAGGACCTCACAGAAATGCTCAGCACATCTGCGAACCTGTTCCTGGGGGTCGGAAATTGGATCACCGTTTTTTCCCCTAATGATGGTAATAGGTGTGGCGCTGCAGGTTACTTTTTTGATGGAGTTAAATAGAGATTTGTGATCACGGGCCACTGAGGCAGACTCCATCTCCTCAGCAACCCGCGACCACCACCCATCCTTGCAGCGCCTCACGGCTCTCCGAACCTCCGAGCGAAGGCTGCGGTAAGCCTCCTCATTTTCTGACGTGGGATTCTGTAGCCGATGACAGTGGGCCTGTCGCTTTTTCTCAACCATCGTGAACAACTCCTCTGTCATCCAGGGTGTCTGGGGAGGTCTGGACCGCGTACCCAAAGCAGCCATTGCAGCTGCATGAGTCACAGTCCTAAACCTCGCCCATTTACCCTCGACATCAGGAGGAGTCGGGGACGATACCAATCCCAGCTGCAAGCGATGATGAAATTCTCGCTTGCAACTTTCATCAGATAACTGAGACCAGGCCACTTTAGGTTGGAATGGGGTCCTGGGTGTACACCCACCACCGGAGTGGAAGAATGGCCGGCGCATCTTACAGATGACTAGTCGATGGTCAGAGGGCAGATCAGCTCCACGGTAGGTCCTGGTGTCAAGGACATGGGCTCGCATTCGCTGGTCCGTCACTATGTAGTCCAGCAGATGTTCTTGCTTGGACCCGGCATGCATCCATGATGTTGTGTGGATGCGCCGATGCCGGAACAGCGTGTTGGTAATTACAAGCCCATGGGCTGCACAAAAATCTAGCAGCCTCCTACCGTTGTTATTGAGCTGATCTGGCCCATGCCCTCCAATCACTCCAGACCAGGTGCCAGTATCATGACCAACTCGGGCATTGAAGTCACCCAACATGATGACTCTATCCCGAGGGGCCACTTTAGCCAGCACCTGTGACAGGAGGTCATAGAAGGCATCTGACTCATCGGCTTTGCCTGCATCCCTCCACGGATGTTCATCTTCGGTGGGGGCATAAGTAACCACGACCACCATTCCTCGCCTCCGGTTGATGGGAAGGCGAGCCCAAAGTAGCCTGGGGCTTACAGCTTCCCACACCTCACCGCCACGCTCCCACGCCCCCTTCATTCTTTTGTTCAAAAGAAGACCCACACCCTGTTGTTTGGCGGTCTGCTGCCCCGAGTAGAGGACTGTCCACCCCTCATGGTGGCAGGAGCCAGAGCCGGTCCACCGGACCTCCTGAATGCCGCATAGATCCAGGCGGTACCGGTCCAGCTCCCGACAGAGGAGTGGCAGCCTCTCCTCTGCAGTGAGCGTTCGAACATTCCACGTGGCCAACCGTAGTGGCTTTTCGTTGTTTCTGGAGTAGCCCCGAGGGTAGGTATTCAATCTCCTGGCTCCGCCAATTGGGGTTTGGCCAGGAGACGTCATAGACGCCTGGCCCCCCGGGGCCTCCGGCACAAGCTTAGTTGTTACATATTTCAGTTTAATTCGTAGTTTCGTGGTAATTAATTGAAGGTGGAGGGGTTACCAGCCCCTCGCACCCGTCCAGAGCCCCCGTTTAGCCCCTGTGGTGGACACATATGCCATGAGGGGAGGAGCCAATCAAAATTGGATCTCCCCCCACAGCGCTGTCCACGACAGAGTTGCCCGTCCGGCACCGCGAGGAGGTAGGCACTTACATACAGACACTTACATAGACACTTACATACAGACACTTACATACTGACACAAACAGACACTGAGACACTTACATACAGACACTTACATACAAACACTTACATACAGACACTTACATACAGACACTTACATACAGACACTTACATACAGAAACTTACATATTGACACAAACAGACACTGAGACACTTACATACAGACACTTACATACAAACACTTACATACAGGCACTTACATACAGACACTTACATACTGACACAAACAGACACTGAGACACTTACATACAGCCACTTACATACAGCCACTTACATACAGACAATTACATACAGACACTTACATACAGACACATACAGACGCTGAGACACTTACATACAGATACTTATATACAGACACTTACATACAGACACTTACATACAGACACTAAGACACGTACATACAGACACTTACATACAGACACGTACATACAGATACTTACATACAGACACTTACATTCAGACACTTACATACAGACACTTACATACAGACACTAAGACACGTACATACAGACACTTACAGACAGACACTTACATACAGACACTTACATACAGACACATACAGATTCTGAGACACTTACATACAGACACTTACATACAGACACTTACATACAGACACTAAGACACGTACATACAGACACTTACATACAGACACTTACATACAGATACTTACATACAGACACTTACATTCAGACACTTACATACAGACACTTACATACAGACACTTACTTAGACACTTACTTACAGACACTGAGACACTTACATACAGACACTTACATACAGACACTTACATACAGACACTTACATACAGACACTTACATACAGGCACTTACATACAGACACTTACATAGACACTTACATACAGACACTTACATACTGACACTTACAAACAGACACTTACACATAGACACTTACATACAGACCCTTACATACAGACACTTACATACAGACACTTACATACAGCCTCTTACATAGAGACACTTACATACAGACACTTAGACACTTACATACATACACTTACATACAGACTCTTACATAAAGACACTTACATACAGACAATTACATACAGACACTTACATACAGACACTGAGACACTTACATACAGACACTTACATACAGACACTTACATACAGACACTGAGACACTTACATAGACACTTACATACAGACGCTTACATACACTTACATACAGACACTGAGACACTTACATACAGACACTTACATACAGACACTTACATACACTTACATACAGACACTGAGACACTTACATACAGACACTTACATACAGACACTTACATACAGACACTGAGACACTTACATAGACACATACAGATGCTTACATACAGACACTTACATACAGACACTGAGACACTTACATACGGACACTTACGTACAGACACTGTGACACTGACATACAGACACTTACATACAGACTCTTACATAAAGACACTTACATACAGACACTTAGACACTTACATACAGACACTTACATACAGACTCTTACATAAAGACACTTACACACAGACAATTACATACAGACACTTACATACAGACACTTACATACAGACACTGAGACACTTACATACAGACACTTACATACAGAAACTTACATACAGACACTTACATACAGACACTGAGACACTTGCATACAGACACTTACATACTGACACTTACATACAGACACTTACATACAGACACTTACATACAGACACTTACATACAGACACTGAGACACTTACATACAGACACTTACATACAGACACTTACATACAGACACTGAGATATTCACATACAGACACTTACATACAAACACTTAACATACAGACACTTACATACAGACACTTACATACAGACACTTACTTAGACATTTACTTACAGACACTGAGACACTTAAATACAAACACTTACATACAGAAACTTACATACAGACACTTACAAACACACACTGACATACAGACACTGAGACTTACATACAGACACTTACATACAGACACTTACATACAGACACTTACATAAAGACATTTACATACAGATACTGAGACACTTACATACAGACACTTACATACAGACACTTACATACACACACTTACATACAGACACTTACATACAGACACTTACATACAGAAACTTACATACAGGCACTTACATACAGACACTTACATAGAGACTTACATACAGACACTTACATACTGACACAAACAGACACTGAGACACTTACATACAGACACTTACATACAAACACTTACATACAGACACTTACATACAGACATTTACATACAGACACTTACATACAGACCCTTACATACACACACTTAGACACTTACATAAAGACACTTACATACAGACTCTTACATAAAGACACTTACATACAGACACTTAGACACTTACATACAGACACTTACATACAGACACTTACATACTGACACTGAGACACTTACATAGACACTTACATACAGACACTTACATACAGACACTTACATACTGACATAAACAGACACTGAGACACTTACATACAGACACTTACATACAGACATTTACATACAGATACTGAGACACTTACATACATCACTTACATACAGATACTTACATACAGACACTTATATACGGACACTTACATACAGACACTTACATACAGACACTTACATACAGACACTTACATACAAACACTGAGACACTTACATAGACACTTACATACAGACGCTTACATACACTTACATACAGACACTGAGACACTTACATACAGACACTTACATACAGACACTTACATACACTTACATACAGACACTGAGACACTTACATACAGACACTTACATACGGACACTGTGACACTGACATACAGACACTTACATACAGGCACTTATATACAGACACTTACATACAGACACTTACAAACAGTCACTTACATACAGACACTTACATACAGACACTTACAAACATACACTTACATACAGAAACTTACATACAGACACTTACATACAGATACTTACATACAGACACTTACAGACACTTACATACAGCCACTTACATACAGACACTTACATACAGACACTTACATACAGACACTTACATACAGACACATACAGACACTTACATACAGACACTTACATACAGACACTTACATACAAACACTGAGACACTTACATAGACACTTACATACAGACGCTTACATACACTTACATACAGACACTGAGACACTTACATACAGACACTTACATACAGACACTTACATACACTTACATACAGACACTGAGACACTTACATACAGACACTTACATACAGACACTTACAAACACACACTGACATACAGACACTGAGACTTACATACAGACACTTACATACAGACACTTACATAAAGACATTTACATACAGATACTGAGACACTTACATACAGACACTTACATACAGACACTTACATACACACACTTACATACAGACACTTACATACAGACACTTACATACAGACACTTACATACAGGCACTTACATACAGACACTTACATAGAGACTTACATACAGACACTTACATACTGACACAAACAGACACTGAGACACTTACATACAGACACTTACATACAAACACTTACATACAGACACTTACATACAGACATTTACATACAGACACTTACATACAGACCCTTACATACACACACTTAGACACTTACATAAAGACACTTACATACAGACTCTTACATAAAGACACTTACATACAGACACTTAGACACTTACATACAGACACTTACATACAGACACTTACATACAGACACTGAGACACTTACATAGACACGTACATACAGACACTTACATACAGACACTTACATACTGACATAAACAGACACTGAGACACTTACATACAGACACTTACATACAGACATTTACATACAGATACTGAGACACTTACATACATCACTTACATACAGATACTTACATACAGACACTTATATACGGACACTTACATACAGACACTTACATACAGACACTTGCATACAGACACTTACATACAAACACTGAGACACTTACATAGACACTTACATACAGACACTTAGACACTTACATACAGACACTTACATACAGACTCTTACATAAAGACACTTACACACAGACAATTACATACAGACACTTACATACAGACACTTACATACAGACACTGAGACACTTACATACAGACACTTACATACAGAAACTTACATACAGACACTTACATACAGACACTGAGACACTTGCATACAGACACTTACATACTGACACTTACATACAGACACTTACATACAGACACTTACATACAGACACTTACATACAGACACTGAGACACTTACATACAGACACTTACATACAGACACTTACATACAGACACTGAGATATTCACATACAGACACTTACATACAAACACTTAACATACAGACACTTACATACAGACACTTACATACAGACACTTACTTAGACATTTACTTACAGACACTGAGACACTTAAATACAAACACTTACATACAGAAACTTACATACAGACACTTACAAACACACACTGACATACAGACACTGAGACTTACATACAGACACTTACATACAGACACTTACATACAGACACTTACATAAAGACATTTACATACAGATACTGAGACACTTACATACAGACACTTACATACAGACACTTACATACACACACTTACATACAGACACTTACATACAGACACTTACATACAGACACTTACATACAGGCACTTACATACAGACACTTACATAGAGACTTACATACAGACACTTACATACTGACACAAACAGACACTGAGACACTTACATACAGACACTTACATACAAACACTTACATACAGACACTTACATACAGACATTTACATACAGACACTTACATACAGACCCTTACATACACACACTTAGACACTTACATAAAGACACTTACATACAGACTCTTACATAAAGACACTTACATACAGACACTTAGACACTTACATACAGACACTTACATACAGACACTTACATACTGACACTGAGACACTTACATAGACACTTACATACAGACACTTACATACAGACACTTACATACTGACATAAACAGACACTGAGACACTTACATACAGACACTTACATACAGACATTTACATACAGATACTGAGACACTTACATACATCACTTACATACAGATACTTACATACAGACACTTACATACAGACACTTACATACAGACACTTACATACAAACACTGAGACACTTACATAGACACTTACATACAGACGCTTACATACACTTACATACAGACACTGAGACACTTACATACAGACACTTACATACAGACACTTACATACACTTACATACAGACACTGAGACACTTACATACAGACACTTACATACGGACACTGTGACACTGACATACAGACACTTACATACAGGCACTTATATACAGACACTTACATACAGACACTTACAAACAGGCACTTACATACAGACACTTACATACAGACACTTACAAACATACACTTACATACAGAAACTTACATACAGACACTTACATACAGATACTTACATACAGACACTTACAGACACTTACATACAGCCACTTACATACAGACACTTACATACAGACACTTACATATAGACACTTACATACAGACACATACAGACACTTACATACAGACACTTACATACAGACACTTACATACAAACACTGAGACACTTACATAGACACTTACATACAGACACTTACATACACTTACATACAGACACTGAGACACTTACATACAGACACTTACATACAGACACTTACATACACTTACATACAGACACTGAGACACTTACATACAGACACTTACATACAGACACTTACAAACACACACTGACATACAGACACTGAGACTTACATACAGACACTTACATACAGACACTTACATAAAGACATTTACATACAGATACTGAGACACTTACATACAGACACTTACATACAGACACTTACATACACACACTTACATACAGACACTTACATACAGACACTTACATACAGACACTTACATACAGGCACTTACATACAGACACTTACATAGAGACTTACATACAGACACTTACATACTGACACAAACAGACACTGAGACACTTACATACAGACACTTACATACAAACACTTACATACAGACACTTACATACAGACATTTACATACAGACACTTACATACAGACCCTTACATACACACACTTAGACACTTACATAAAGACACTTACATACAGACTCTTACATAAAGACACTTACATACAGACACTTAGACACTTACATACAGACACTTACATACAGACACTGAGACACTTACATAGACACGTACATACAGACACTTACATACAGACACTTACATACTGACATAAACAGACACTGAGACACTTACATACAGACACTTACATACAGACATTTACATACAGATACTGAGACACTTACATACATCACTTACATACAGATACTTACATACAGACACTTATATACGGACACTTGCATACAGACACTTACATACAAACACTGAGACACTTACATAGACACTTACATACAGACGCTTACATACACTTACATACAGACACTGAGACACTTACATACAGACACTTACATACAGACACTTACATACACTTACATACAGACACTGAGACACTTACATACAGACACTTACATACGGACACTGTGACACTGACATACAGACACTTACATACAGGCACTTATATACAGACACTTACATACAGACACTTACAAACAGGCACTTACATACAGACACTTACATACAGACACTTACAAACATACACTTACATACAGAAACTTACATACAGACACTTACATACAGATACTTACATACAGACACTTACAGACACTTACATACAGCCACTTACATACAGACACTTACATACAGACCCTTACATACAGACACTTACATACAGACACATACAGACACTTACATACAGACACTTACATACAGACACTTACATACAAACACTGAGACACTTACATAGACACTTACATACAGACGCTTACATACACTTACATACAGACACTGAGACACTTACATACAGACACTTACATACAGACACTTACATACACTTACATACAGACACTGAGACACTTACATACAGACACTTACATACAGACACTTAAATACAGACACTGAGACACTTACATATACACATACAGACGCTTACATACAGACACTTACATACAGACACTGAGACACTTACATACAGACACTTACATACAGACACTGTGACACTGACATACAGACACTTACATACAGACACTTACATACACTTACATACAGACACTGAGACACTTACATACAGACACTTACATACAGACACTTACAAACACACACTGACATACAGACACTGAGACTTACATACAGACACTTACATACAGACACTTACATAAAGACATTTACATACAGATACTGAGACACTTACATACAGACACTTACATACAGACACTTACATACACACACTTACATACAGACACTTACATACAGACACTTACATACAGACACTTACATACAGGCACTTACATACAGACACTTACATAGAGACTTACATACAGACACTTACATACTGACACAAACAGACACTGAGACACTTACATACAGACACTTACATACAAACACTTACATACAGACACTTACATACAGACATTTACATACAGACACTTACATACAGACCCTTACATACACACACTTAGACACTTACATAAAGACACTTACATACAGACTCTTACATAAAGACACTTACATACAGACACTTAGACACTTACATACAGACACTTACATACAGACACTGAGACACTTACATAGACACGTACATACAGACACTTACATACAGACACTTACATACTGACATAAACAGACACTGAGACACTTACATACAGACACTTACATACAGACATTTACATACAGATACTGAGACACTTACATACATCACTTACATACAGATACTTACATACAGACACTTATATACGGACACTTGCATACAGACACTTACATACAAACACTGAGACACTTACATAGACACTTACATACAGACGCTTACATACACTTACATACAGACACTGAGACACTTACATACAGACACTTACATACAGACACTTACATACACTTACATACAGACACTGAGACACTTACATACAGACACTTACATACGGACACTGTGACACTGACATACAGACACTTACATACAGGCACTTATATACAGACACTTACATACAGACACTTACAAACAGGCACTTACATACAGACACTTACATACAGACACTTACAAACATACACTTACATACAGAAACTTACATACAGACACTTACATACAGATACTTACATACAGACACTTACAGACACTTACATACAGCCACTTACATACAGACACTTACATACAGACCCTTACATACAGACACTTACATACAGACACATACAGACACTTACATACAGACACTTACATACAGACACTTACATACAAACACTGAGACACTTACATAGACACTTACATACAGACGCTTACATACACTTACATACAGACACTGAGACACTTACATACAGACACTTACATACAGACACTTACATACACTTACATACAGACACTGAGACACTTACATACAGACACTTACATACAGACACTTAAATACAGACACTGAGACACTTACATATACACATACAGACGCTTACATACAGACACTTACATACAGACACTGAGACACTTACATACAGACACTTACATACAGACACTGTGACACTGACATACAGACACTTACATACAGACACTTACATTGAGACACTTACATACAGAAACTTACATACAGACACTGAGACACTTACATAGAGACACTACTTACAGACACTTACATACAGAAGCTTACATACAGACACTTACATACAGACACTGAGACACTTACATACAGACACTTACATACAGACACTGAGACACTTACATACAGACACTTACATACAGGCACTTATATACAGACACTTACATACAGACACTTACAAACAGGCACTTACATACAGACACTTACATACAGACACTTACAAACATACACTTACATACAGAAACTTACATACAGACACTTACATACAGATACTTACATACAGACACTTACAGACACTTACATACAGCCACTTACATACAGACACTTACATACAGACACTTACATAAAGACACTTACATACAGACACTTAGACACTTACATACAGACACTTACATACAGACACTTACATACTGACACTGAGACACTTACATAGACACTTACATACAGACACTTACATACAGACACTTACATACTGACATAAACAGACACTGAGACACTTACATACAGACACTTACATACAGACATTTACATACAGATACTGAGACACTTACATACATCACTTACATACAGATACTTACATACAGACACTTACATACAGACACTTACATACAGACACTTACATACAAACACTGAGACACTTACATAGACACTTACATACAGACGCTTACATACACTTACATACAGACACTGAGACACTTACATACAGACACTTACATACAGACACTTACATACACTTACATACAGACACTGAGACACTTACATACAGACACTTACATACGGACACTGTGACACTGACATACAGACACTTACATACAGGCACTTATATACAGACACTTACATACAGACACTTACAAACAGGCACTTACATACAGACACTTACATACAGACACTTACAAACATACACTTACATACAGAAACTTACATACAGACACTTACATACAGATACTTACATACAGACACTTACAGACACTTACATACAGCCACTTACATACAGACACTTACATACAGACACTTACATATAGACACTTACATACAGACACATACAGACACTTACATACAGACACTTACATACAGACACTTACATACAAACACTGAGACACTTACATAGACACTTACATACAGACACTTACATACACTTACATACAGACACTGAGACACTTACATACAGACACTTACATACAGACACTTACATACACTTACATACAGACACTGAGACACTTACATACAGACACTTACATACAGACACTTACAAACACACACTGACATACAGACACTGAGACTTACATACAGACACTTACATACAGACACTTACATAAAGACATTTACATACAGATACTGAGACACTTACATACAGACACTTACATACAGACACTTACATACACACACTTACATACAGACACTTACATACAGACACTTACATACAGACACTTACATACAGGCACTTACATACAGACACTTACATAGAGACTTACATACAGACACTTACATACTGACACAAACAGACACTGAGACACTTACATACAGACACTTACATACAAACACTTACATACAGACACTTACATACAGACATTTACATACAGACACTTACATACAGACCCTTACATACACACACTTAGACACTTACATAAAGACACTTACATACAGACTCTTACATAAAGACACTTACATACAGACACTTAGACACTTACATACAGACACTTACATACAGACACTGAGACACTTACATAGACACGTACATACAGACACTTACATACAGACACTTACATACTGACATAAACAGACACTGAGACACTTACATACAGACACTTACATACAGACATTTACATACAGATACTGAGACACTTACATACATCACTTACATACAGATACTTACATACAGACACTTATATACGGACACTTGCATACAGACACTTACATACAAACACTGAGACACTTACATAGACACTTACATACAGACGCTTACATACACTTACATACAGACACTGAGACACTTACATACAGACACTTACATACAGACACTTACATACACTTACATACAGACACTGAGACACTTACATACAGACACTTACATACGGACACTGTGACACTGACATACAGACACTTACATACAGGCACTTATATACAGACACTTACATACAGACACTTACAAACAGGCACTTACATACAGACACTTACATACAGACACTTACAAACATACACTTACATACAGAAACTTACATACAGACACTTACATACAGATACTTACATACAGACACTTACAGACACTTACATACAGCCACTTACATACAGACACTTACATACAGACCCTTACATACAGACACTTACATACAGACACATACAGACACTTACATACAGACACTTACATACAGACACTTACATACAAACACTGAGACACTTACATAGACACTTACATACAGACGCTTACATACACTTACATACAGACACTGAGACACTTACATACAGACACTTACATACAGACACTTACATACACTTACATACAGACACTGAGACACTTACATACAGACACTTACATACAGACACTTAAATACAGACACTGAGACACTTACATAGACACATACAGACGCTTACATACAGACACTTACATACAGACACTGAGACACTTACATACAGACACTTACATACAGACACTGTGACACTGACATACAGACACTTACATACAGACACTTACATTGAGACACTTACATACAGAAACTTACACACAGACACTGAGACACTTACATAGAGACACTACTTACAGACACTTACATACAGAAGCTTACATACAGACACTTACATACAGACACTGAGACACTTACATACAGACACTTACATACAGACACTGAGACACTTACATACAGACACTTACATACAGGCACTTATATACAGACACTTACATACAGACACTTACAAACAGGCACTTACATACAGACACTTACATACAGACACTTACAAACATACACTTACATACAGAAACTTACATACATACACTTACATACAGATACTTACATACAGACACTTACAGACACTTACATACAGCCACTTACATACAGACACTTACATACAGACACTTACATACAGACACTTACATACAGACACATACAGACACTTACATACAGACACTTACATACAGACACTAAGACACTTACATACAGACACTTACACACAGACATTTACATACAGATACTTACATACAGACACTTACATACAGACACTTACATACAGACACTGAGACAGTTACATACAGACACTTACATACAGGCACTTACATACAGACACTTACATAGACACTTACATACAGACACTTACATACTGACACAAACAGACACTGAGACACTTACATACAGACACTTACATACAAACACTTACATACAGACACTTACATACAGACACTTACATACAGACACTTACATACAGAAACTTACATATTGACACAAACAGACACTGAGACACTTACATACAGACACTTACATACAAACACTTACATACAGGCACTTACATACGGACACTTACATACTGACACAAACAGACACTGAGACACTTACATACAGCCACTTACATACAGCCACTTACATACAGACAATTACATACAGACACTTACATACAGACACATACAGACGCTGAGACACTTACATACAGATACTTACATACAGACACTTACATACAGACACTTACATACAGACACTAAGACACGTACATACAGACACTTACATACAGACACGTACATACAGATACTTACATACAGACACTTACATTCAGACACTTACATACAGACACTTACATACAGACACTAAGACACGTACATACAGACACTTACATACAGACACTTACATACAGACACTTACATACAGACACATACAGATTCTGAGACACTTACATACAGACACTTACATACAGACACTTACATACAGACACTTACATACAGACACTAAGACACGTACATACAGACACTTACATACAGACACTTACATACAGATACTTACATACAGACACTTACATTCAGACACTTACATACAGACACTTACATACAGACACTTACTTAGACACTTACTTACAGACACTGAGACACTTAAATACAGAAACTTGCAAACACACACTGACATACAGACACTGAGACTTACATAGAGACACTTACATACAGACACTTACATACAGACACTTACATACAGATACTGAGACACTTACATACAGACACTTACATACAGACACTTACATACAGACACTTACATACAGACACTTACATACAGGCACTTACATACAGACACTTACATAGACACTTACATACAGACACTTACATACTGACACTTACAAACAGACACTTACACATAGACACTTACATACAGACCCTTACATACAGACACTTACATACAGACACTTACATACAGACTCTTACATAGAGACACTTACATACAGACACTTAGACACTTACATACATACACTTACATACAGACTCTTACATAAAGACACTTACATACAGACAATTACATACAGACACTTACATACAGACACTGAGACACTTACATACAGACACTTACATACAGACACTTACATACAGACACTGAGACACTTACATAGACACTTACATACAGACGCTTACATACACTTACATACAGACACTGAGACGCTTACATACAGACACTTACATACAGACACTTACATACACTTACATACAGACACTGAGACACTTACATACAGACACTTACATACAGACACTTACATACAGACACTGAGACAATTACATAGACACATACAGATGCTTACATACAGACACTTACATACAGACACTGAGACACTTACATACGGACACTTACATACAGACACTGTGACACTGACATACAGACACTTACATACAGACTCTTACATAAAGACACTTACATACAGACACTTAGACACTTACATACAGACACTTACATACAGACTCTTACATAAAGACACTTACACACAGACAATTACATACAGACACTTACATACAGACACTTACATACAGACACTGAGACACTTACATACAGACACTTACATACAGAAACTTACATACAGACACTTACATACAGACACTGATACACTTGCATACAGACACTTACATACTGACACTTACATACAGACACTTACATACAGACACTTACATACAGACACTTACATACAGACACTGAGACACTTACATACAGACACTTACATACAGACACTGACATACAGACACTGAGACTTACATACAGACACTTACATACAGACACTTACATACAGACACTTACATAAAGACATTTACATACAGATACTGAGACACTTACATACAGACACTTACATACAGACACTTACATACACACACTTACATACAGACACTTACATACAGACACTTACATACAGACACTTACATACAGGCACTTACATACAGACACTTACATAGAGACTTACATACAGACACTTACATACTGACACAAACAGACACTGAGACACTTACATACAGACACTTACATACAAACACTTACATACAGACACTTACATACAGACATTTACATACAGACACCTACATACAGACCCTTACATACACACACTTAGACACTTACATAAAGACACTTACATAGACACTTACATACAGACACTTACATACAGACACTTACATACTGACATAAACAGACACTGAGACACTTACATACAGACACTTACATACAGACATTTACATACAGATACTGAGACACTTACATACATCACTTACATACAGATACTTACATACAGACACTTATATACGGACACTTACATACAGACACTTACATACAGACACTTACATACAGACACTTACATACAAACACTGAGACACTTACATAGACACTTACATACAGACGCTTACATACACTTACATACAGACACTGAGACACTTACATACAGACACTTACATACAGACACTTACATACACTTACATACAGACACTGAGACACTTACATACAGACACTTACATACGGACACTGTGACACTGACATACAGACACTTACATACAGGCACTTATATACAGACACTTACATACAGACACTTACAAACAGGCACTTACATACAGACACTTACATACAGACACTTACAAACATACACTTACATACAGAAACTTACATACAGACACTTACATACAGATACTTACATACAGACACTTACAGACACTTACATACAGCCACTTACATACAGACACTTACATACAGACACTTACATACAGACACTTACATACAGACACATACAGACACTTACATACAGACACTTACATACAGACACTTACATACAAACACTGAGACACTTACATAGACACTTACATACAGACGCTTACATACACTTACATACAGACACTGAGACACTTACATACAGACACTTACATACAGACACTTACATACACTTACATACAGACACTGAGACACTTACATACAGACACTTACATACAGACACTTACAAACACACACTGACATACAGACACTGAGACTTACATACAGACACTTACATACAGACACTTACATACAGACACTTACATAAAGACATTTACATACAGATACTGAGACACTTACATACAGACACTTACATACAGACACTTACATACACACACTTACATACAGACACTTACATACAGACACTTACATACAGACACTTACATACAGGCACTTACATACAGACACTTACATAGAGACTTACATACAGACACTTACATACTGACACAAACAGACACTGAGACACTTACATACAGACACTTACATACAAACACTTACATACAGACACTTACATACAGACATTTACATACAGACACTTACATACAGACCCTTACATACACACACTTAGACACTTACATAAAGACACTTACATACAGACTCTTACATAAAGACACTTACATACAGACACTTAGACACTTACATACAGACACTTACATACAGACACTGAGACACTTACATAGACACGTACATACAGACACTTACATACAGACACTTACATACTGACATAAACAGACACTGAGACACTTACATACAGACACTTACATACAGACATTTACATACAGATACTGAGACACTTACATACATCACTTACATACAGATACTTACATACAGACACTTATATACGGACACTTGCATACAGACACTTACATACAAACACTGAGACACTTACATAGACACTTACATACAGACGCTTACATACACTTACATACAGACACTGAGACACTTACATACAGACACTTACATACAGACACTTACATACACTTACATACAGACACTGAGACACTTACATACAGACACTTACATACGGACACTGTGACACTGACATACAGACACTTACATACAGGCACTTATATACAGACACTTACATACAGACACTTACAAACAGGCACTTACATACAGACACTTACATACAGACACTTACAAACATACACTTACATACAGAAACTTACATACAGACACTTACATACAGATACTTACATACAGACACTTACAGACACTTACATACAGCCACTTACATACAGACACTTACATACAGACCCTTACATACAGACACTTACATACAGACACATACAGACACTTACATACAGACACTTACATACAGACACTTACATACAAACACTGAGACACTTACATAGACACTTACATACAGACGCTTACATACACTTACATACAGACACTGAGACACTTACATACAGACACTTACATACAGACACTTACATACACTTACATACAGACACTGAGACACTTACATACAGACACTTACATACAGACACTTAAATACAGACACTGAGACACTTACATAGACACATACAGACGCTTACATACAGACACTTACATACAGACACTGAGACACTTACATACAGACACTTACATACAGACACTGTGACACTGACATACAGACACTTACATACAGACACTTACATTGAGACACTTACATACAGAAACTTACATACAGACACTGAGACACTTACATAGAGACACTACTTACAGACACTTACATACAGAAGCTTACATACAGACACTTACATACAGACACTGAGACACTTACATACAGACACTTACATACAGACACTGAGACACTTACATACAGACACTTACATACAGGCACTTATATACAGACACTTACATACAGACACTTACAAACAGGCACTTACATACAGACACTTACATACAGACACTTACAAACATACACTTACATACAGAAACTTACATACATACACTTACATACAGATACTTACATACAGACACTTACAGACACTTACATACAGCCACTTACATACAGACACTTACATACAGACACTTACATACAGACACTTACATACAGACACATACAGACACTTACATACAGACACTTACATACAGACACTAAGACACTTACATACAGACACTTACACACAGACATTTACATACAGATACTTACATACAGACACTTACATACAGACACTTACATACAGACACTGAGACAGTTACATACAGACACTTACATACAGGCACTTACATACAGACACTTACATAGACACTTACATACAGACACTTACATACTGACACAAACAGACACTGAGACACTTACATACAGACACTTACATACAAACACTTACATACAGACACTTACATACAGACACTTACATACAGACACTTACATACAGAAACTTACATATTGACACAAACAGACACTGAGACACTTACATACAGACACTTACATACAAACACTTACATACAGGCACTTACATACGGACACTTACATACTGACACAAACAGACACTGAGACACTTACATACAGCCACTTACATACAGCCACTTACATACAGACAATTACATACAGACACTTACATACAGACACATACAGACGCTGAGACACTTACATACAGATACTTACATACAGACACTTACATACAGACACTTACATACAGACACTAAGACACGTACATACAGACACTTACATACAGACACGTACATACAGATACTTACATACAGACACTTACATTCAGACACTTACATACAGACACTTACATACAGACACTAAGACACGTACATACAGACACTTACATACAGACACTTACATACAGACACTTACATACAGACACATACAGATTCTGAGACACTTACATACAGACACTTACATACAGACACTTACATACAGACACTTACATACAGACACTAAGACACGTACATACAGACACTTACATACAGACACTTACATACAGATACTTACATACAGACACTTACATTCAGACACTTACATACAGACACTTACATACAGACACTTACTTAGACACTTACTTACAGACACTGAGACACTTAAATACAGAAACTTGCAAACACACACTGACATACAGACACTGAGACTTACATAGAGACACTTACATACAGACACTTACATACAGACACTTACATACAGATACTGAGACACTTACATACAGACACTTACATACAGACACTTACATACAGACACTTACATACAGACACTTACATACAGGCACTTACATACAGACACTTACATAGACACTTACATACAGACACTTACATACTGACACTTACAAACAGACACTTACACATAGACACTTACATACAGACCCTTACATACAGACACTTACATACAGACACTTACATACAGACTCTTACATAGAGACACTTACATACAGACACTTAGACACTTACATACATACACTTACATACAGACTCTTACATAAAGACACTTACATACAGACAATTACATACAGACACTTACATACAGACACTGAGACACTTACATACAGACACTTACATACAGACACTTACATACAGACACTGAGACACTTACATAGACACTTACATACAGACGCTTACATACACTTACATACAGACACTGAGACGCTTACATACAGACACTTACATACAGACACTTACATACACTTACATACAGACACTGAGACACTTACATACAGACACTTACATACAGACACTTACATACAGACACTGAGACAATTACATAGACACATACAGATGCTTACATACAGACACTTACATACAGACACTGAGACACTTACATACGGACACTTACATACAGACACTGTGACACTGACATACAGACACTTACATACAGACTCTTACATAAAGACACTTACATACAGACACTTAGACACTTACATACAGACACTTACATACAGACTCTTACATAAAGACACTTACACACAGACAATTACATACAGACACTTACATACAGACACTTACATACAGACACTGAGACACTTACATACAGACACTTACATACAGAAACTTACATACAGACACTTACATACAGACACTGATACACTTGCATACAGACACTTACATACTGACACTTACATACAGACACTTACATACAGACACTTACATACAGACACTTACATACAGACACTGAGACACTTACATACAGACACTTACATACAGACACTGACATACAGACACTGAGACTTACATACAGACACTTACATACAGACACTTACATACAGACACTTACATAAAGACATTTACATACAGATACTGAGACACTTACATACAGACACTTACATACAGACACTTACATACACACACTTACATACAGACACTTACATACAGACACTTACATACAGACACTTACATACAGGCACTTACATACAGACACTTACATAGAGACTTACATACAGACACTTACATACTGACACAAACAGACACTGAGACACTTACATACAGACACTTACATACAAACACTTACATACAGACACTTACATACAGACATTTACATACAGACACCTACATACAGACCCTTACATACACACACTTAGACACTTACATAAAGACACTTACATAGACACTTACATACAGACACTTACATACAGACACTTACATACTGACATAAACAGACACTGAGACACTTACATACAGACACTTACATACAGACATTTACATACAGATACTGAGACACTTACATACATCACTTACATACAGATACTTACATACAGACACTTATATACGGACACTTACATACAGACACTTACATACAGACACTTACATACAGACACTTACATACAAACACTGAGACACTTACATAGACACTTACATACAGACGCTTACATACACTTACATACAGACACTGAGACACTTACATACAGACACTTACATACAGACACTTACATACACTTACATACAGACACTGAGACACTTACATACAGACACTTACATACGGACACTGTGACACTGACATACAGACACTTACATACAGGCACTTATATACAGACACTTACATACAGACACTTACAAACAGGCACTTACATACAGACACTTACATACAGACACTTACAAACATACACTTACATACAGAAACTTACATACAGACACTTACATACAGATACTTACATACAGACACTTACAGACACTTACATACAGCCACTTACATACAGACACTTACATACAGACACTTACATACAGACACTTACATACAGACACATACAGACACTTACATACAGACACTTACATACAGACACTTACATACAAACACTGAGACACTTACATAGACACTTACATACAGACGCTTACATACACTTACATACAGACACTGAGACACTTACATACAGACACTTACATACAGACACTTACATACACTTACATACAGACACTGAGACACTTACATACAGACACTTACATACAGACACTTACAAACACACACTGACATACAGACACTGAGACTTACATACAGACACTTACATACAGACACTTACATACAGACACTTACATAAAGACATTTACATACAGATACTGAGACACTTACATACAGACACTTACATACAGACACTTACATACACACACTTACATACAGACACTTACATACAGACACTTACATACAGACACTTACATACAGGCACTTACATACAGACACTTACATAGAGACTTACATACAGACACTTACATACTGACACAAACAGACACTGAGACACTTACATACAGACACTTACATACAAACACTTACATACAGACACTTACATACAGACATTTACATACAGACACTTACATACAGACCCTTACATACACACACTTAGACACTTACATAAAGACACTTACATACAGACTCTTACATAAAGACACTTACATACAGACACTTAGACACTTACATACAGACACTTACATACAGACACTGAGACACTTACATAGACACGTACATACAGACACTTACATACAGACACTTACATACTGACATAAACAGACACTGAGACACTTACATACAGACACTTACATACAGACATTTACATACAGATACTGAGACACTTACATACATCACTTACATACAGATACTTACATACAGACACTTATATACGGACACTTGCATACAGACACTTACATACAAACACTGAGACACTTACATAGACACTTACATACAGACGCTTACATACACTTACATACAGACACTGAGACACTTACATACAGACACTTACATACAGACACTTACATACACTTACATACAGACACTGAGACACTTACATACAGACACTTACATACGGACACTGTGACACTGACATACAGACACTTACATACAGGCACTTATATACAGACACTTACATACAGACACTTACAAACAGGCACTTACATACAGACACTTACATACAGACACTTACAAACATACACTTACATACAGAAACTTACATACAGACACTTACATACAGATACTTACATACAGACACTTACAGACACTTACATACAGCCACTTACATACAGACACTTACATACAGACCCTTACATACAGACACTTACATACAGACACATACAGACACTTACATACAGACACTTACATACAGACACTTACATACAAACACTGAGACACTTACATAGACACTTACATACAGACGCTTACATACACTTACATACAGACACTGAGACACTTACATACAGACACTTACATACAGACACTTACATACACTTACATACAGACACTGAGACACTTACATACAGACACTTACATACAGACACTTAAATACAGACACTGAGACACTTACATAGACACATACAGACGCTTACATACAGACACTTACATACAGACACTGAGACACTTACATACAGACACTTACATACAGACACTGTGACACTGACATACAGACACTTACATACAGACACTTACATTGAGACACTTACATACAGAAACTTACATACAGACACTGAGACACTTACATAGAGACACTACTTACAGACACTTACATACAGAAGCTTACATACAGACACTTACATACAGACACTGAGACACTTACATACAGACACTTACATACAGACACTGAGACACTTACATACAGACACTTACATACAGGCACTTATATACAGACACTTACATACAGACACTTACAAACAGGCACTTACATACAGACACTTACATACAGACACTTACAAACATACACTTACATACAGAAACTTACATACATACACTTACATACAGATACTTACATACAGACACTTACAGACACTTACATACAGCCACTTACATACAGACACTTACATACAGACACTTACATACAGACACTTACATACAGACACATACAGACACTTACATACAGACACTTACATACAGACACTAAGACACTTACATACAGACACTTACACACAGACATTTACATACAGATACTTACATACAGACACTTACATACAGACACTTACATACAGACACTGAGACAGTTACATACAGACACTTACATACAGGCACTTACATACAGACACTTACATAGACACTTACATACAGACACTTACATACTGACACAAACAGACACTGAGACACTTACATACAGACACTTACATACAAACACTTACATACAGACACTTACATACAGACACTTACATACAGACACTTACATACAGAAACTTACATATTGACACAAACAGACACTGAGACACTTACATACAGACACTTACATACAAACACTTACATACAGGCACTTACATACGGACACTTACATACTGACACAAACAGACACTGAGACACTTACATACAGCCACTTACATACAGCCACTTACATACAGACAATTACATACAGACACTTACATACAGACACATACAGACGCTGAGACACTTACATACAGATACTTACATACAGACACTTACATACAGACACTTACATACAGACACTAAGACACGTACATACAGACACTTACATACAGACACGTACATACAGATACTTACATACAGACACTTACATTCAGACACTTACATACAGACACTTACATACAGACACTAAGACACGTACATACAGACACTTACATACAGACACTTACATACAGACACTTACATACAGACACATACAGATTCTGAGACACTTACATACAGACACTTACATACAGACACTTACATACAGACACTTACATACAGACACTAAGACACGTACATACAGACACTTACATACAGACACTTACATACAGATACTTACATACAGACACTTACATTCAGACACTTACATACAGACACTTACATACAGACACTTACTTAGACACTTACTTACAGACACTGAGACACTTAAATACAGAAACTTGCAAACACACACTGACATACAGACACTGAGACTTACATAGAGACACTTACATACAGACACTTACATACAGACACTTACATACAGATACTGAGACACTTACATACAGACACTTACATACAGACACTTACATACAGACACTTACATACAGACACTTACATACAGGCACTTACATACAGACACTTACATAGACACTTACATACAGACACTTACATACTGACACTTACAAACAGACACTTACACATAGACACTTACATACAGACCCTTACATACAGACACTTACATACAGACACTTACATACAGACTCTTACATAGAGACACTTACATACAGACACTTAGACACTTACATACATACACTTACATACAGACTCTTACATAAAGACACTTACATACAGACAATTACATACAGACACTTACATACAGACACTGAGACACTTACATACAGACACTTACATACAGACACTTACATACAGACACTGAGACACTTACATAGACACTTACATACAGACGCTTACATACACTTACATACAGACACTGAGACGCTTACATACAGACACTTACATACAGACACTTACATACACTTACATACAGACACTGAGACACTTACATACAGACACTTACATACAGACACTTACATACAGACACTGAGACAATTACATAGACACATACAGATGCTTACATACAGACACTTACATACAGACACTGAGACACTTACATACGGACACTTACATACAGACACTGTGACACTGACATACAGACACTTACATACAGACTCTTACATAAAGACACTTACATACAGACACTTAGACACTTACATACAGACACTTACATACAGACTCTTACATAAAGACACTTACACACAGACAATTACATACAGACACTTACATACAGACACTTACATACAGACACTGAGACACTTACATACAGACACTTACATACAGAAACTTACATACAGACACTTACATACAGACACTGATACACTTGCATACAGACACTTACATACTGACACTTACATACAGACACTTACATACAGACACTTACATACAGACACTTACATACAGACACTGAGACACTTACATACAGACACTTACATACAGACACTGACATACAGACACTGAGACTTACATACAGACACTTACATACAGACACTTACATACAGACACTTACATAAAGACATTTACATACAGATACTGAGACACTTACATACAGACACTTACATACAGACACTTACATACACACACTTACATACAGACACTTACATACAGACACTTACATACAGACACTTACATACAGGCACTTACATACAGACACTTACATAGAGACTTACATACAGACACTTACATACTGACACAAACAGACACTGAGACACTTACATACAGACACTTACATACAAACACTTACATACAGACACTTACATACAGACATTTACATACAGACACCTACATACAGACCCTTACATACACACACTTAGACACTTACATAAAGACACTTACATAGACACTTACATACAGACACTTACATACAGACACTTACATACTGACATAAACAGACACTGAGACACTTACATACAGACACTTACATACAGACATTTACATACAGATACTGAGACACTTACATACATCACTTACATACAGATACTTACATACAGACACTTATATACGGACACTTACATACAGACACTTACATACAGACACTTACATACAGACACTTACATACAAACACTGAGACACTTACATAGACACTTACATACAGACGCTTACATACACTTACATACAGACACTGAGACACTTACATACAGACACTTACATACAGACACTTACATACACTTACATACAGACACTGAGACACTTACATACAGACACTTACATACGGACACTGTGACACTGACATACAGACACTTACATACAGGCACTTATATACAGACACTTACATACAGACACTTACAAACAGGCACTTACATACAGACACTTACATACAGACACTTACAAACATACACTTACATACAGAAACTTACATACAGACACTTACATACAGATACTTACATACAGACACTTACAGACACTTACATACAGCCACTTACATACAGACACTTACATACAGACACTTACATACAGACACTTACATACAGACACATACAGACACTTACATACAGACACTTACATACAGACACTTACATACAAACACTGAGACACTTACATAGACACTTACATACAGACGCTTACATACACTTACATACAGACACTGAGACACTTACATACAGACACTTACATACAGACACTTACATACACTTACATACAGACACTGAGACACTTACATACAGACACTTACATACAGACACTTACAAACACACACTGACATACAGACACTGAGACTTACATACAGACACTTACATACAGACACTTACATACAGACACTTACATAAAGACATTTACATACAGATACTGAGACACTTACATACAGACACTTACATACAGACACTTACATACACACACTTACATACAGACACTTACATACAGACACTTACATACAGACACTTACATACAGGCACTTACATACAGACACTTACATAGAGACTTACATACAGACACTTACATACTGACACAAACAGACACTGAGACACTTACATACAGACACTTACATACAAACGCTTACATACAGACACTTACATACAGACATTTACATACAGACACTTACATACAGACCCTTACATACACACACTTAGACACTTACATAAAGACACTTACATACAGACTCTTACATAAAGACACTTACATACAGACACTTAGACACTTACATACAGACACTTACATACAGACACTTACATACAGACACTGAGACACTTACATAGACACTTACATACAGACACTTACATACAGACACTTACATACTGACATAAACAGACACTGAGACACTTACATACAGACACTTACATACAGACATTTACATACAGATACTGAGACACTTACATACATCACTTACATACAGATACTTACATACAGACACTTATATACGGACACTTACATACAGACACTTACATACAGACACTTACATACAGACACTTACATACAGACACTGAGACACTTACATAGACACTTACATACAGACACTTACATACAGACACTTACATACTGACATAAACAGACACTGAGACACTTACATACAGACACTTACATACAGACATTTACATACAGAGACTGAGACACTTACATACATCACTTACATACAGATACTTACATACAGACACTTATATACGGACACTTACATACAGACACTTACATACAGACACTTACATACAGACACTTACATACAAACACTGAGACACTTACATAGACACTTACATACAGACGCTTACATACACTTACATACAGACACTGAGACACTTACATACAGACACTTACATACAGACACTTACATACACTTACATACAGACACTGAGACACTTACATACAGACACTTACATACGGACACTGTGACACTGACATACAGACACTTACATACAGGCACTTATATACAGACACTTACATACAGACACTTACAAACAGGCACTTACATACAGACACTTACATACAGACACTTACAAACATACACTTACATACAGAAACTTACATACAGACACTTACATACAGATACTTACATACAGACACTTACAGACACTTACATACAGCCACTTACATACAGACACTTACATACAGACACTTACATACAGACACTTACATACAGACACATACAGACACTTACATACAGACACTTACATACAGACACTTACATACAAACACTGAGACACTTACATAGACACTTACATACAGATGCTTACATACACTTACATACAGACACTGAGACACTTACATACAGACACTTACATACAGACACTTACATACACTTACATACAGACACTGAGACACTTACATACAGACACTTACATACAGACACTTAAATACAGACACTGAGACACTTACATAGACACATACAGACGCTTACATACAGACACTTACATACAGACACTGAGACACTTACATACAGACACTTACATACAGACACTGTGACACTGACATACAGACACTTACATACAGACACTTACATTGAGACACTTACATACAGAAACTTACATACATACACTGAGACACTTACATAGAGACACTACTTACAGACACTTACATACAGAAGCTTACATACAGACACTTACATACAGACACTGAGACACTTACATACAGACACTTACATACAGACACTGAGACACTTACATACAGACACTTACATACAGGCACTTATATACAGACACTTACATACAGACACTTACAAACAGGCACTTACATACAGACACTTACATACAGACACTTACAAACATACACTTACATACAGAAACTTACATACAGACACTTACATACAGATACTTACATACAGACACTTACAGACACTTACATACAGCCACTTACATACAGACACTTACATACAGACACTTACATACAGACACTTACATACAGACACATACAGACACTTACATACAGACACTTACATACAGACACTAAGACACTTACATACAGACACTTACACACAGACATTTACATACAGATACTTACATACAGACACTTACATACAGACACTTACATACAGACACTGAGACAGTTACATACAGACACTTACATACAGAAACTTACATACAGACACTGAGATACTTACATACAGACACTTACATACAGACACTTAACATACAGACACTTCCATACAGACACTTACATACAGACACTTACATACAGACACTTACATACCGACACTGAGACACTTACATACAGACACTTACATACAGACACTTCCATACAGACAATGAGATATTCACATACAGACACTTACATACAAACACTTAACATACAGACACTTACATACAGACACTTACATACAGACACTTACTTAGACACTTACTTACAGACACTGAGACACTTAAATACAGACACTTACATACAGACACTTACATACAGACACTTACAAACACACACTGACATACAGACTCTGAGACTTACATACAGACACTTACATACAGACACTTACATACAGACACTTACATAAAGACATTTACATACAGATACTGAGACACTTACATACAGACACTTACATACAGACACTTACATACACACACTTACATACAGACACTTACATACAGACACTTACATACAGACACTTACATACAGGCACTTACATACAGACACTTACATAGACACTTACATACAGACACTTACATACTGACACAAACAGACACTGAGACACTTACATACAGACACTTACATACAAACACTTACATACAGACACTTACATACAGACACTTACATACAGACACTTACATACAGACACTGAGACACTTACATAGACACTTACATACAGACGCTTACATACACTTACATACAGACACTGAGACATTTACATACAGACACTTACAAACAGACACTTACATACAGAAACTTACACACAGACACTTACATACAGATACTTACATACAGACACTTACAGACACTTAAATACAGCCACCTACATACAGAAACTTACATACAGACACTTACATACAGACACTTACATACAGAAACATACAGACACTTAGATACAGACACTTACATACAGACACTGAGACACTTACATACAGACACTTACATACAGACACTTACATACAGACACTGAGATATTTACATACAGACACTTACATACAAACACTTAACATACAGACACTTACATACAGACACTTATATACAGACACTTACATAGAGACACTTACATACAGACACTTATTTAGACACTTACTTACATACACTGAGACACTTAAATACAGACACTTACATACAGACACTTACAAACACACACTGACATACAGACACTGAGACTTACATACAGACACTTACATACAGACACTTACATACAGACACTTACATACAGACACTGAGACACTTACATAGACACTTACATACAGACACTTACATACAGACACTTACATACAGACACTGAGACACTTACATAGACACTTACATACAGACTCTTACATAAAGACACTTACACACAGACAATTACATACAGACACTTACATAGACACTTACATACAGACGCTTACATACACTTACATACAGACACTGAGACACTTACATACAGACACTTACATACAGACACTTACATACACTTACATACAGACACTGAGACACTTACATACAGACACTTACATACAGACACTTAAATACAGACACTGAGACACTTACATAGACACATACAGACGCTTACATACAGACACTTACATACAGACACTGAGACACTTACATACAGACACTTACATACAGACACTGTGACACTGACATACAGACACTTACATACAGACACTTACATTGAGACACTTACATACAGAAACTTACATACAGACACTGAGACACTTACATAGAGACACTACTTACAGACACTTACATACAGAAGCTTACATACAGACACTTACATACAGACACTGAGACACTTACATACAGACACTTACATACAGACACTGAGACACTTACATACAGACACTTACATACAGGCACTTATATACAGACACTTACATACAGACACTTACAAACAGGCACTTACATACAGACACTTACATACAGACACTTACAAACATACACTTACATACAGAAACTTACATACAGACACTTACATACAGATACTTACATACAGACACTTACAGACACTTACATACAGCCACTTACATACAGACACTTACATACAGACACTTACATACAGACACTTACATACAGACACATACAGACACTTACATACAGACACTTACATACAGACACTAAGACACTTACATACAGACACTTACACACAGACATTTACATACAGATACTTACATACAGACACTTACATACAGACACTTACATACAGACACTGAGACAGTTACATACAGACACTTACATACAGAAACTTACATACAGACACTGAGATACTTACATACAGACACTTACATACAGACACTTAACATACAGACACTTACATACAGACACTTACATACAGACACTTACATACAGACACTTACATACCGACACTGAGACACTTACATACAGACACTTACATACAGACACTTCCATACAGACAATGAGATATTCACATACAGACACTTACATACAAACACTTAACATACAGACACTTACATACAGACACTTACATACAGACACTTACTTAGACACTTACTTACAGACACTGAGACACTTAAATACAGACACTTACATACAGACACTTACATACAGACACTTACAAACACACACTGACATACAGACTCTGAGACTTACATACAGACACTTACATACAGACACTTACATACAGACACTTACATAAAGACATTTACATACAGATACTGAGACACTTACATACAGACACTTACATACAGACACTTACATACACACACTTACATACAGACACTTACATACAGACACTTACATACAGACACTTACATACAGGCACTTACATACAGACACTTACATAGACACTTACATACAGACACTTACATACTGACACAAACAGACACTGAGACACTTACATACAGACACTTACATACAAACACTTACATACAGACACTTACATACAGACACTTACATACAGACACTTACATACAGACACTGAGACACTTACATAGACACTTACATACAGACGCTTACATACACTTACATACAGACACTGAGACATTTACATACAGACACTTACAAACAGACACTTACATACAGAAACTTACACAGAGACACTTACATACAGATACTTACATACAGACACTTACAGACACTTAAATACAGCCACCTACATACAGAGACTTACATACAGACACTTACATACAGACACTTACATACAGAAACATACAGACACTTAGATACAGACACTTACATACAGACACTGAGACACTTACATACAGACACTTACATACAGACACTTACATACAGACACTGAGATATTTACATACAGACACTTACATACAAACACTTAACATACAGACACTTACATACAGACACTTATATACAGACACTTACATAGAGACACTTACATACAGACACTTATTTAGACACTTACTTACATACACTGAGACACTTAAATACAGACACTTACATACAGACACTTACATACAGACACTTACAAACACACACTGACATACAGACACTGAGACTTACATACAGACACTTACATACAGACACTTACATACAGACACTTACATACAGACACTGAGACACTTACATAGACACTTACATACAGACACTAACATACAGACACTTACATACAGACACTGAGACACTTACATAGACACTTACATACAGACACTTACATACAGACACTTACATACTGACATAAACAGACACTGAGACACTTACATACAGACACTTACATACAGACATTTACATACAGATACTGAGACACTTACATACATCACTTACATACAGACACTTACATACAGACACTTACATACAGACACTTACATACAAACACTGAGACACTTACATAGACACTTACATACAGACGCTTACATACACTTACATACAGACACTGAGACACTTACATACAGACACTTACATACAGACACTTACATACACTTACATACAGACACTGAGACACTTACATACAGACACTTACATACGGACACTGTGACACTGACATACAGACACTTACATACAGGCACTTATATACAGACACTTACATACAGACACTTACAAACAGGCACTTACATACAGACACTTACATACAGACACTTACAAACATACACTTACATACAGAAACTTACATACAGACACTTACATACAGATACATACATACAGACACTTACAGACACTTACATACAGCCACTTACATACAGACACTTACATACAGACACTTACATACAGACACTTACATACAGACACATACAGACACTTACATACAGACACTTACATACAGACACTTACATACAAACACTGAGACACTTACATAGACACTTACATACAGACGCTTACATACACTTACATACAGACACTGAGACACTTACATACAGACACTTACATACAGACACTTACATACACTTACATACAGACACTGAGACACTTACATACAGACACTTACATACAGACACTTACAAACACACACTGACATACAGATACTGAGACTTACATACAGACACTTACATACAGACACTTACATACAGACACTTACATAAAGACATTTACATACAGATACTGAGACACTTACATACAGACACTTACATACAGACACTTACATACACACACTTACATACAGACACTTACATACAGACACTTACATACAGACACTTACATACAGGCACTTACATACAGACACTTACATAGAGACTTACATACAGACAATTACATACTGACACAAACAGACACTGAGACACTTACATACAGACACTTACATACAAACGCTTACATACAGACACTTACATACAGACATTTACATACAGACATTTACATACAGATACTGAGACACTTACATACATCACTTACATACAGATACTTACATACAGACACGTATATACGGACACTTACATACAGACACTTACATACAGACACTTACATACAGACATTTACATACAGATACTGAGACACTTACATACATCACTTACATACAGATACTTACATACAGACACTTATATACGGACACTTACATACAGACACTTACATACAGACACTTACATACAGACACTTACATACAAACACTGAGACACTTACATAGACACTTACATACAGACGCTTACATACACTTACATACAGACACTGAGACACTTACATACAGACACTTACATACAGACACTTACATACACTTACATACAGACACTGAGACACTTACATACAGACACTTACATACGGACACTGTGACACTGACATACAGACACTTACATACAGGCACTTATATACAGACACTTACATACAGACACTTACAAACAGGCACTTACATACAGACACTTACATACAGACACTTACAAACATACACTTACATACAGAAACTTACATACAGACACTTACATACAGATACATACATACAGACACTTACAGACACTTACATACAGCCACTTACATACAGACACTTACATACAGACACTTACATACAGACACTTACATACAGACACATACAGACACTTACATACAGACACTTACATACAGACACTTACATACAAACACTGAGACACTTACATAGACACTTACATACAGACGCTTACATACACTTACATACAGACACTGAGACACTTACATACAGACACTTACATACAGACACTTACATACACTTACATACAGACACTGAGACACTTACATACAGACACTTACATACAGACACTTACAAACACACACTGACATACAGATACTGAGACTTACATACAGACACTTACATACAGACACTTACATACAGACACTTACATAAAGACATTTACATACAGATACTGAGACACTTACATACAGACACTTACATACAGACACTTACATACACACACTTACATACAGACACTTACATACAGACACTTACATACAGACACTTACATACAGGCACTTACATACAGACACTTACATAGAGACTTACATACAGACAATTACATACTGACACAAACAGACACTGAGACACTTACATACAGACACTTACATACAAACGCTTACATACAGACACTTACATACAGACATTTACATACAGACACTTACATACAGACCCTTACATACACACACTTAGACACTTACATAAAGACACTTACATACAGACTCTTACATAAAGACACTTACATACAGACACTTAGACACTTACATACAGACACTTACATACAGACACTTACATACAGACACTGAGACACTTACATAGACACTTACATACAGACACTTACATACAGACACTTACATACTGACATAAACAGACACTGAGACACTTACATACAGACACTTACATACAGACATTTACATACAGATACTGAGACACTTACATACATCACTTACATACAGATACTTACATACAGACACTTATATACGGACACTTACATACAGACACTTACATACAGACACTTACATACAGACACTTACATACAAACACTGAGACACTTACATAGACACTTACATACAGACGCTTACATACACTTACATACAGACACTGAGACACTTACATACAGGCACTTACATACAGACACTTACATACACTTACATACAGACACTGAGACACTTACATACAGACACTTACATACGGACACTGTGACACTGACATACAGACACTTACATACAGGCACTTATATACAGACACTTACATACAGACACTTACAAACAGGCACTTACATACAGACACTTACATACAGACACTTACAAACATACACTTACATACAGAAACTTACATACAGACACTTACATACAGATACTTACATACAGACACTTACAGACACTTACATACAGCCACTTACATACAGACACTTACATACAGACACTTACATACAGACACTTACATACAGACACATACAGACACTTACATACAGACACTTACATACAGACACTTACATACAAACACTGAGACACTTACATAGACACTTACATACAGACGCTTACATACACTTACATACAGACACTGAGACACTTACATACAGACACTTACATACAGACACTTACATACACTTACATACAGACACTGAGACACTTACATACAGACACTTACATACAGACACTTAAATACAGACACTGAGACACTTACATAGACACATACAGACGCTTACATACAGACACTTACATACAGACACTGAGACACTTACATACAGACACTTACATACAGACACTGTGACACTGACATACAGACACTTACATACAGACACTTACATTGAGACACTTACATACAGAAACTTACATACAGACACTGAGACACTTACATAGAGACACTACTTACAGACACTTACATACAGAAGCTTACATACAGACACTTACATACAGACACTGAGACACTTACATACTGACACTTACATACAGACACTGAGACACTTACATACAGACACTTACATACAGGCACTTATATACAGACACTTACATACAGACACTTACAAACAGGCACTTACAAACATACACTTACATACAGAAACTTACATACAGACACTTACATACAGATACTTACATACAGACACTTACAGACACTTACATACAGCCACTTACATACAGACACTTACATACAGACACTTACATACAGACACTTACATACAGACACATACAGACACTTACATACAGACACTTACATACAGACACTAAGACACTTACATACAGACACTTACACACAGACATTTACATACAGATACTTACATACAGACACTTACATACAGACACTTACATACAGACACTGAGACAGTTACATACAGACACTTACATACAGAAACTTACATACAGACACTGAGATACTTACATACAGACACTTACATACAGACACTTAACATACAGACACTTACATACAGACACTTACATACAGACACTTACATACAGACACTTACATACAGACACTGAGACACTTACATACAGACACTTACATACAGACACTTCCATACAGACAATGAGATATTCACATACAGACACTTATATACAAACACTTAACATACAGACACTTACATACAGACACTTACATACAGACACTTACTTAGACACTTACTTACAGACACTGAGACACTTAAATACAGACACTTACATACAGACACTTACATACAGACACTTACAAACACACACTGACATACAGACTCTGAGACTTACATACAGACACTTACATACAGACACTTACATACAGACACTTACATAAAGACATTTACATACAGATACTGAGACACTTACATACAGACACTTACATACAGACACTTACATACACACACTTACATACAGACACTTACATACAGACACTTACATACAGACACTTACATACAGGCACTTACATACAGACACTTACATAGACACTTACATACAGACACTTACATACTGACACAAACAGACACTGAGACACTTACATACAGACACTTACATACAAACACTTACATACAGACACTTACATACAGACACTTACATACAGACACTTACATACAGACACTGAGACACTTACATAGACACTTACATACAGATGCTTACATACACTTACATACAGACACTGAGACATTTACATACAGACACTTACAAACAGACACTTACATACAGAAACTTACACACAGACACTTACATACAGATACTTACATACAGACACTTACAGACACTTAAATACAGCCACCTACATACAGAGACTTACATACAGACACTTACATACAGACACTTACATACAGAAACATACAGACACTTAGATACAGACACTTACATACAGACACTGAGACACTTACATACAGACACTTACATACAGACACTTACATACAGACACTGAGATATTTACATACAGACACTTACATACAAACACTTAACATACAGACACTTACATACAGACACTTATATACAGACACTTACATAGAGACACTTACATACAGACACTTATTTAGACACTTACTTATATACACTGAGACACTTAAATACAGACACTTACATACAGACACTTACATACAGACACTTACATACAGACACTTACATACAGACACTTACATACAGACACATACAGACACTTACATACAGACACTTACATACAGACACTAAGACACTTACATACAGACACTTACACACAGACATTTACATACAGATACTTACATACAGACACTTACATACAGACACTTACATACAGACACTGAGACAGTTACATACAGACACTTACATACAGAAACTTACATACAGACACTGAGATACTTACATACAGACACTTACATACAGACACTTAACATACAGACACTTACATACAGACACTTACATACAACAAACAAAGATCCCCCATATAGCCTTAACAGACTGTAGGGGCAAGTGCTGTTAGCGAGCACCTATGAAGGCCGGAACGGTACACGAGGGGGTGGGTGGCCAGCACCACGCCCGACCGCCTTTGTCTCCCTAGTGGCAATGTTTACACACCGCACCAGGTACTCATTTGAGGCTGAGTCGACCTAGGGGAGGCCTGGGACCGGTTCAGATAATCGTCACTGGTGTTGGCCGTGAGCGGGAATCGAACCCGGGTCGCCAGGTTCATAGCGCAGCGCGCTAACCGCTACACTGTCGCTCCCCACACACTTACATTTACACTTACATACAGACACTTACATACAGACACTTACATACAGACACTGAGACACTTACATACAGACACTTACATACAGACACTTCCATACAGACAATGAGATATTCACATACAGACACTTACATACAAACACTTAACATACAGACACTTACATACAGACACTTACATACAGACACTTACTTAGACACTTACTTACAGACACTGAGACACTTAAATACAGACACTTACATACAGACACTTACATACAGACACTTACAAACACACACTGACATACAGACTCTGAGACTTACATACAGACACTTACATACAGACACTTACATACAGACACTTACATAAAGACATTTACATACAGATACTGAGACACTTACATACAGACACTTACATACAGACACTTACATACACACACTTACATACAGACACTTACATACAGACACTTACATACAGACACTTACATACAGGCACTTACATACAGACACTTACATAGACACTTACATACAGACACTTACATACTGACACAAACAGACACTGAGACACTTACATACAGACACTTACATACAAACACTTACATACAGACACTTACATACAGACACTTACATACAGACACTTACATACAGACACTGAGACACTTACATAGACACTTACATACAGACGCTTACATACACTTACATACAGACACTGAGACATTTACATACAGACACTTACAAACAGACACTTACATACAGAAACTTACACACAGACACTTACATACAGATACTTACATACAGACACTTACAGACACTTAAATACAGCCACCTACATACAGAGACTTACATACAGACACTTACATACAGACACTTACATACAGAAACATACAGACACTTAGATACAGACACTTACATACAGACACTGAGACACTTACATACAGACACTTACATACAGACACTTACATACAGACACTGAGATATTTACATACAGACACTTACATACAAACACTTAACATACAGACACTTACATACAGACACTTATATACAGACACTTACATAGAGACACTTACATACAGACACTTATTTAGACACTTACTTACATACACTGAGACACTTAAATACAGACACTTACATACAGACACTTACATACAGACACTTACAAACACACACTGACATACAGACACTGAGACTTACATACAGACACTTACATACAGACACTTACATACAGACACTGAGACACTTACATAGACACTTACATACAGACACTTACATACAGACACTTACATACAGACACTGAGACACTTACATAGACACTTACATACAGACACTTACATACAGACACTTACATACTGACATAAACAGACACTGAGACACTTACATACAGACACTTACATACAGACATTTACATACAGATACTGAGACACTTACATACATCACTTACATACAGATACTTACATACAGACACTTATATACGGACACTTACATACAGACACTTACATACAGACACTTACATACAGACACTTACATACAAACACTGAGACACTTACATAGACACTTACATACAGACGCTTACATACACTTACATACAGACACTGAGACACTTACATACAGACACTTACATACAGACACTTACATACACTTACATACAGACACTGAGACACTTACATACAGACACTTACATACGGACACTGTGACACTGACATACAGACACTTACATACAGGCACTTATATACAGACACTTACATACAGACACTTACAAACAGGCACTTACATACAGACACTTACATACAGACACTTACAAACATACACTTACATACAGAAACTTACATACAGACACTTACATACAGATACTTACATACAGACACTTACAGACACTTACATACAGCCACTTACATACAGACACTTACATACAGACACTTACATACAGACACTTACATACAGACACATACAGACACTTACATACAGACACTTACATACAGACACTTACATACAAACACTGAGACACTTACATAGACACTTACATACAGACGCTTACATACACTTACATACAGACACTGAGACACTTACATACAGACACTTACATACAGACACTTACATACACTTACATACAGACACTGAGACACTTACATACAGACACTTACATACAGACACTTAAATACAGACACTGAGACACTTACATAGACACATACAGACGCTTACATACAGACACTTACATACAGACACTGAGACACTTACATACAGACACTTACATACAGACACTGTGACACTGACATACAGACACTTACATACAGACACTTACATTGAGACACTTACATACAGAAACTTACATACAGACACTGAGACACTTACATAGAGACACTACTTACAGACACTTACATACAGAAGCTTACATACAGACACTTACATACAGACGCTGAGACACTTACATACAGACACTTACATTCAGACACTGAGACACTTACATACAGACACTTACATACAGGCACTTATATACAGACACTTACATACAGACACTTACAAACAGGCACTTACATACAGACACTTACATACAGACACTTACAAACATACACTTACATACAGAAACTTACATACAGACACTTACATACAGATACTTACATACAGACACTTACAGACACTTACATACAGCCACTTACATACAGACACTTACATACAGACACTTACATACAGACACTTACATACAGACACATACAGACACTTACATACAGACACTTACATACAGACACTAAGACACTTACATACAGACACTTACACACAGACATTTACATACAGATACTTACATACAGACTCTTACATACAGACACTTACATACAGACACTGAGACAGTTACATACAGACACTTACATACAGAAACTTACATACAGACACTGAGATACTTACATACAGACACTTACATACAGATACTTAACATACAGACACTTACATACAGACACTTACATACAGACACTTACATACAGACACTTACATACAGACACTCAGACACTTACATACAGACACTTACATACAGACACTTCCATACAGACAATGAGATATTCACATACAGACACTTACATACAAACACTTAACATACAGACACTTACATACAGACACTTACATACAGACACTTACTTAGACACTTACTTACAGACACTGAGACACTTAAATACAGACACTTACATACAGACACTTACATACAGACACTTACAAACACACACTGACATACAGACTCTGAGACTTACATACAGACACTTACATACAGACACTTACATACAGACACTTACATAAAGACATTTACATACAGATACTGAGACACTTACATAGACACTAACATACAGACACTTACATACTGACACAAACAGACACTGAGACACTTACATACAGACACTTACATACAAACACTTACATACAGACACTTACATACAGACACTTACATACAGACACTTACATACAGACACTGAGACACTTACATAGACACTTACATACAGACGCTTACATACACTTACATACAGACACTGAGACATTTACATACAGACACTTACAAACAGACACTTACATACAGAAACTTACACACAGACACTTACATACAGATACTTACATACAGACACTTACAGACACTTAAATACAGCCACCTACATACAGAGACTTACATACAGACACTTACATACAGACACTTACATACAGAAACATACAGACACTTAGATACAGACACTTACATACAGACACTGAGACACTTACATACAGACACTTACATACAGACACTTACATACAGACACTGAGATATTTACATACAGACACTTACATACAAACACTTAACATACAGACACTTACATACAGACACTTATATACAGACACTTACATAGAGACACTTACATACAGACACTTATTTAGACACTTACTTATATACACTGAGACACTTAAATACAGACACTTACATACAGACACTTACATACAGACACTTACATACAGACACTTACATACAGACACTTACATACAGACAAATACAGACACTTACATACAGACACTTACATACAGACACTAAGACACTTACATACAGACACTTACACACAGACATTTACATACAGATACTTACATACAGACACTTACATACAGACACTTACATACAGACACTGAGACAGTTACATACAGACACTTACATACAGAAACTTACATACAGACACTGAGATACTTACATACAGACACTTACATACAGACACTTAACATACAGACACTTACATACAGACACTTACATACAGACACTTACATACAGACACTTACATACAGACACTGAGACACTTACATACAGACACTTACATACAGACACTTCCATACAGACAATGAGATATTCACATACAGACACTTACATACAAACACTTAACATACAGACACTTACATACAGACACTTACATACAGACACTTACTTAGACACTTACTTACAGACACTGAGACACTTAAATACAGACACTTACATACAGACACTTACATACAGACACTTACAAACACACACTGACATACAGACTCTGAGACTTACATACAGACACTTACATACAGACACTTACATACAGACACTTACATAAAGACATTTACATACAGATACTGAGACACTTACATACAGACACTTACATACAGACACTTACATACACACACTTACATACAGACACTTACATACAGACACTTACATACAGACACTTACATACAGGCACTTACATACAGACACTTACATAGACACTTACATACAGACACTTACATACTGACACAAACAGACACTGAGACACTTACATACAGACACTTACATACAAACACTTACATACAGACACTTACATACAGACACTTACATACAGACACTTACATACAGACACTGAGACACTTACATAGACACTTACATACAGACGCTTACATACACTTACATACAGACACTGAGACATTTACATACAGACACTTACAAACAGACACTTACATACAGAAACTTACACACAGACACTTGCATACAGATACTTACATACAGACACTTACAGACACTTAAATACAGCCACCTACATACAGAGACTTACATACAGACACTTACATACAGACACTTACATACAGAAACATACAGACACTTAGATACAGACACTTACATACAGACACTGAGACACTTACATACAGACACTTACATACAGACACTTACATACAGACACTGAGATATTTACATACAGACACTTACATACAAACACTTAACATACAGACACTTACATACAGACACTTATATACAGACACTTACATAGAGACACTTACATACAGACACTTATTTAGACACTTACTTACATACACTGAGACACTTAAATACAGACACTTACATACAGACACTTACATGCAGACACTTACAAACACACACTGACATACAGACACTGAGACTTACATACAGACACTTACATACAGACACTTACATACAGACACATTCATAAAGACATTTACATACAGATACTGAGACACTTACATACAGACACTTACATACAGACACTTACATACTGACACAAACAGACACTGAGACACTTACATACAGACACTTACATACAGACATTTACATACAGATACTGAGACACTTACATACATCACTTACATACAGATACTTACATACAGACACTTATATACAGACACTTACATACAGACACTTACATACAGACACTTACTTACAGACACTTACATACAAACACTGAGACACTTACATAGACACTTACATACAGACGCTTAGATACACTTACATACAGACACTGAGACACTTACATACAGACACTTACATACAGACACTTACATACACTTACATACAGACACTGAGACACTTACATACAGACACTTACATACAGACACTTAAATACAGACACTGAGACACTTACATAGACACATACAGACGCTTACATACAGACACTTACATACAGACACTGAGACACTTACATACAGACACTTACATACGGACACTGTGACACTGACATACAGACACTTACATACAGGCACTTATATACAGACACTTACATACAGACACTTACAAACAGGCACTTACATACAGACACTTACATACAGACACTTACAAACATACACTTACATACAGAAACTTACATACAGACACTTACATACAGATACTTACATACAGAAACTTACAGACACTTACATACAGCCACTTACATACAGACACTTACATACAGACACTTACATACAGACACTTACATACAGACACTGAGACACTTACATACAGACACTTATATACAGGCACTTATATACAGACACTTATATACAGACACTTACAAACAGGCACTTACATACAGACACTTACATACAGACACTTACAAACATACACTTACATACAGAAACTTACATACAGACACTTACATACAGATACTTACATACAGACACTTACAGACACTTACATACAGCCACTTACATACAGACACTTACATACAGACACTTACATACAGACACTTACATACAGACACATACAGACACTTACATACAGACACTTACATACAGACACTAAGACACTTACATACAGACACTTACATACAGACACTTACATACACTTACATACAGACACTGAGACACTTACATACAGACACTTACATACAGACACTTAAATACAGACACTGAGACACTTACATAGACACATACAGACGCTTACATACAGACACTTACATACAGACACTGATACACTTACATACAGACACTTACATACAGACACTGTGACACTGACATACAGACACTTACATACAGACACTTACATTGAGACACTTACATACAGAAACTTACATACAGACACTGAGACACTTACATAGAGACACTACTTACAGACACTTACATACAGAAGCTTACATACAGACACTTACATACAGACACTGAGACACTTACATACAGACACTTACATACAGACACTGAGACACTTACATACAGACACTTACATACAGGCACTTATATACAGACACTTACATACAGACACTTACATACAGACACTTACATACAGACACTGAGATATTTACATACAGACACTTACATACAAACACTTAACATACAGACACTTACATACAGACACTTATATACAGACACTTACATAGAGACACTTACATACAGACACTTATTTAGACACTTACTTACATACACTGAGACACTTAAATACAGACACTTACATACAGACACTTACATACAGACACTTACAAACACACACTGACATACAGACACTGAGACTTACATACAGACACTTACATACAGACACTTACATACAGACACTGAGACACTTACATAGACACTTACATACAGACACTTACATACAGACACTTACATACAGACACTGAGACACTTACATAGACACTTACATACAGACACTTACATACAGACACTTACATACTGACATAAACAGACACTGAGACACTTACATACAGACACTTACATACAGACATTTACATACAGATACTGAGACACTTACATACATCACTTACATACAGATACTTACATACAGACACTTATATACGGACACTTACATACAGACACTTACATACAGACACTTACATACAGACACTTACATACAAACACTGAGACACTTACATAGACACTTACATACAGACGCTTACATACACTTACATACAGACACTGAGACACTTACATACAGACACTTACATACAGACACTTACATACACTTACATACAGACACTGAGACACTTACATACAGACACTTACATACGGACACTGTGACACTGACATACAGACACTTACATACAGGCACTTATATACAGACACTTACATACAGACACTTACAAACAGGCACTTACATACAGACACTTACATACAGACACTTACAAACATACACTTACATACAGAAACTTACATACAGACACTTACATACAGATACTTACATACAGACACTTACAGACACTTACATACAGCCACTTACATACAGACACTTACATACAGACACTTACATACAGACACTTACATACAGACACATACAGACACTTACATACAGACACTTACATACAGACACTTACATACAAACACTGAGACACTTACATAGACACTTACATACAGACGCTTACATACACTTACATACAGACACTGAGACACTTACATACAGACACTTACATACGGACACTGTGACACTGACATACAGACACTTACATACAGGCACTTATATACAGACACTTACATACAGACACTTACAAACAGGCACTTACATACAGACACTTACATACAGACACTTACAAACATACACTTACATACAGAAACTTACATACAGACACTTACATACAGATACTTACATACAGACACTTACAGACACTTACATACAGCCACTTACATACAGACACTTACATACAGACACTTACATACAGACACTTACATACAGACACATACAGACACTTACATACAGACACTTACATACAGACACTTACATACAAACACTGAGACACTTACATAGACACTTACATACAGACGCTTACATACACTTACATACAGACACTGATACACTTACATACAGACACTTACATACAGACACTTACATACACTTACATACAGACACTGAGACACTTACATACAGACACTTACATACAGACACTTAAATACAGACACTGAGACACTTACATAGACACATACAGACGCTTACATACAGACACTTACATACAGACACTGAGACACTTACATACAGACACTTACATACAGACACTGTGACACTGACATACAGACACTTACATACAGACACTTACATTGAGACACTTACATACAGAAACTTACATACAGACACTGAGACACTTACATAGAGACACTACTTACAGACACTTACATACAGAAGCTTACATACAGACACTTACATACAGACGCTGAGACACTTACATACAGACACTTACATACAGACACTGAGACACTTACATACAGACACTTACATACAGGCACTTATATACAGACACTTACATACAGACACTTACAAACAGGCACTTACATACAGACACTTACATACAGACACTTACAAACATACACTTACATACAGAAACTTACATACAGACACTTACATACAGATACTTACATACAGACACTTACAGACACTTACATACAGCCACTTACATACAGACACTTACATACAGACACTTACATACAGACACTTACATACAGACACATACAGACACTTACATACAGACACTTACATACAGACACTAAGACACTTACATACAGACACTTACACACAGACATTTACATACAGATACTTACATACAGACTCTTACATACAGACACTTACATACAGACACTGAGACAGTTACATACAGACACTTACATACAGAAACTTACATACAGACACTGAGATACTTACATACAGACACTTACATACAGATACTTAACATACAGACACTTACATACAGACACTTACATACAGACACTTACATACAGACACTTACATACAGACACTCAGACACTTACATACAGACACTTACATACAGACACTTCCATACAGACAATGAGATATTCACATACAGACACTTACATACAAACACTTAACATACAGACACTTACATACAGACACTTACATACAGACACTTACTTAGACACTTACTTACAGACACTGAGACACTTAAATACAGACACTTACATACAGACACTTACATACAGACACTTACAAACACACACTGACATACAGACTCTGAGACTTACATACAGACACTTACATACAGACACTTACATACAGACACTTACATAAAGACATTTACATACAGATACTGAGACACTTACATAGACACTAACATACAGACACTTACATACTGACACAAACAGACACTGAGACACTTACATACAGACACTTACATACAAACACTTACATACAGACACTTACATACAGACACTTACATACAGACACTTACATACAGACACTGAGACACTTACATAGACACTTACATACAGACGCTTACATACACTTACATACAGACACTGAGACATTTACATACAGACACTTACAAACAGACACTTACATACAGAAACTTACACACAGACACTTACATACAGATACTTACATACAGACACTTACAGACACTTAAATACAGCCACCTACATACAGAGACTTACATACAGACACTTACATACAGACACTTACATACAGAAACATACAGACACTTAGATACAGACACTTACATACAGACACTGAGACACTTACATACAGACACTTACATACAGACACTTACATACAGACACTGAGATATTTACATACAGACACTTACATACAAACACTTAACATACAGACACTTACATACAGACACTTATATACAGACACTTACATAGAGACACTTACATACAGACACTTATTTAGACACTTACTTATATACACTGAGACACTTAAATACAGACACTTACATACAGACACTTACATACAGACACTTACATACAGACACTTACATACAGACACTTACATACAGACAAATACAGACACTTACATACAGACACTTACATACAGACACTAAGACACTTACATACAGACACTTACACACAGACATTTACATACAGATACTTACATACAGACACTTACATACAGACACTTACATACAGACACTGAGACAGTTACATACAGACACTTACATACAGAAACTTACATACAGACACTGAGATACTTACATACAGACACTTACATACAGACACTTAACATACAGACACTTACATACAGACACTTACATACAGACACTTACATACAGACACTTACATACAGACACTGAGACACTTACATACAGACACTTACATACAGACACTTCCATACAGACAATGAGATATTCACATACAGACACTTACAGACAAACACTTAACATACAGACACTTACATACAGACACTTACATACAGACACTTACTTAGACACTTACTTACAGACACTGAGACACTTAAATACAGACACTTACATACAGACACTTACATACAGACACTTACAAACACACACTGACATACAGACTCTGAGACTTACATACAGACACTTACATACAGACACTTACATACAGACACTTACATAAAGACATTTACATACAGATACTGAGACACTTACATACAGACACTTACATACAGACACTTACATACACACACTTACATACAGACACTTACATACAGACACTTACATACAGACACTTACATACAGGCACTTACATACAGACACTTACATAGACACTTACATACAGACACTTACATACTGACACAAACAGACACTGAGACACTTACATACAGACACTTACATACAAACACTTACATACAGACACTTACATACAGACACTTACATACAGACACTTACATACAGACACTGAGACACTTACATAGACACTTACATACAGACGCTTACATACACTTACATACAGACACTGAGACATTTACATACAGACACTTACAAACAGACACTTACATACAGAAACTTACACACAGACACTTACATACAGATACTTACATACAGACACTTACAGACACTTAAATACAGCCACCTACATACAGAGACTTACATACAGACACTTACATACAGACACTTACATACAGAAACATACAGACACTTAGATACAGACACTTACATACAGACACTGAGACACTTACATACAGACACTTACATACAGACACTTACATACAGACACTGAGATATTTACATACAGACACTTACATACAAACACTTAACATACAGACACTTACATACAGACACTTATATACAGACACTTACATAGAGACACTTACATACAGACACTTATTTAGACACTTACTTACATACACTGAGACACTTAAATACAGACACTTACATACAGACACTTACATGCAGACACTTACAAACACACACTGACATACAGACACTGAGACTTACATACAGACACTTACATACAGACACTTACATACAGACACATTCATAAAGACATTTACATACAGATACTGAGACACTTACATACAGACACTTACATACAGACACTTACATACTGACACAAACAGACACTGAGACACTTACATACAGACACTTACATACAGACATTTACATACAGATACTGAGACACTTACATACATCACTTACATACAGATACTTACATACAGACACTTATATACAGACACTTACATACAGACACTTACATACAGACACTTACATACAGACACTGAGACAGTTACATACAGACACTTACATACAGAAACTTACATACAGACACTGAGATACTTACATACAGACACTTACATACAGACACTTAACATACAGACACTTACATACAGACACTTACATACAGACACTTACATACAGACACTTACATACAGACACTGAGACACTTACATACAGACACTTACATACAGACACTTCCATACAGACAATGAGATATTCACATACAGACACTTACATACAAACACTTAACATACAGACACTTACATACAGACACTTACATACAGACACTTACTTAGACACTTACTTACAGACACTGAGACACTTAAATACAGACACTTACATACAGACACTTACATACAGACACTTACAAACACACACTGACATACAGACTCTGAGACTTACATACAGACACTTACATACAGACACTTACATACAGACACTTACATAAAGACATTTACATACAGATACTGAGACACTTACATACAGACACTTACATACAGACACTTACATACACACACTTACATACAGACACTTACATACAGACACTTACATACAGACACTTACATACAGGCACTTACATACAGACACTTACATAGACACTTACATACAGACACTTACATACTGACACAAACAGACACTGAGACACTTACATACAGACACTTACATACAAACACTTACATACAGACACTTACATACAGACACTTACATACAGACACTTACATACAGACACTGAGACACTTACATAGACACTTACATACAGACGCTTACATACACTTACATACAGACACTGAGACATTTACATACAGACACTTACAAACAGACACTTACATACAGAAACTTACACACAGACACTTACATACAGATACTTACATACAGACACTTACAGACACTTAAATACAGCCACCTACATACAGAGACTTACATACAGACACTTACATACAGACACTTACATACAGAAACATACAGACACTTAGATACAGACACTTACATACAGACACTGAGACACTTACATACAGACACTTACATACAGACACTTACATACAGACACTGAGATATTTACATACAGACACTTACATACAAACACTTAACATACAGACACTTACATACAGACACTTATATACAGACACTTACATAGAGACACTTACATACAGACACTTATTTAGACACTTACTTACATACACTGAGACACTTAAATACAGACACTTACATACAGACACTTACATGCAGACACTTACAAACACACACTGACATACAGACACCGAGACTTACATACAGACACTTACATACAGACACTTACATACAGACACATTCATAAAGACATTTACATACAGATACTGAGACACTTACATACAGACACTTACATACAGACACTTACATACTGACACAAACAGACACTGAGACACTTACATACAGACACTTACATACAGACATTTACATACAGATACTGAGACACTTACATACATCATTTACATACAGATACTTACATACAGACACTTATATACAGACACTTACATACAGACACTTACATACAGACACTTACTTACAGACACTTACATACCAACACTGAGACACTTACATAGACACTTACATACAGACGCTTAGATACACTTACATACAGACACTGAGACACTTACATACAGACACTTACATACAGACACTTACATACACTTACATACAGACACTGAGACACTTACATACAGACACTTACATACAGACACTTAAATACAGACACTGAGACACTTACATAGACACATACAGACGCTTACATACAGACACTTACATACAGACACTGAGACACTTACATACAGACACTTACATACGGACACTGTGACACTGACATACAGACACTTACATACAGGCACTTATATACAGACACTTACATACAGACACTTACAAACAGGCACTTACATACAGACACTTACATACAGACACTTACAAACATACACTTACATACAGAAACTTACATACAGACACTTACATACAGATACTTACATACAGAAACTTACAGACACTTACATACAGCCACTTACATACAGACACTTACATACAGACACTTACATACAGACACTTACATACAGACACTGAGACACTTACATACAGACACTTATATACAGGCACTTATATACAGACACTTATATACAGACACTTACAAACAGGCACTTACATACAGACACTTACATACAGACACTTACAAACATACACTTACATACAGAAACTTACATACAGACACTTACATACAGATACTTACATACAGACACTTACAGACACTTACATACAGCCACTTACATACAGACACTTACATACAGACACTTACATACAGACACTTACATACAGACACATACAGACACTTACATACAGACACTTACATACAGACACTAAGACACTTACATACAGACACTTACATACAGACACTTACATACACTTACATACAGACACTGAGACACTTACATACAGACACTTACATACAGACACTTAAATACAGACACTGAGACACTTACATAGACACATACAGACGCTTACATACAGACACTTACATACAGACACTGATACACTTACATACAGACACTTACATACAGACACTGTGACACTGACATACAGACACTTACATACAGACACTTACATTGAGACACTTACATACAGAAACTTACATACAGACACTGAGACACTTACATAGAGACACTACTTACAGACACTTACATACAGAAGCTTACATACAGACACTTACATACAGACACTGAGACACTTACATACAGACACTTACATACAGACACTGAGACACTTACATACAGACACTTACATACAGGCACTTATATACAGACACTTACATACAGACACTTACAAACAGGCACTTACATACAGACACTTACATACAGACACTTACAAACATACACTTACATACAGAAACTTACATACAGACACTTACATACAGATACTTACATACAGACACTTTAGGACACTTACATACAGCCACTTACATACAGACACTTACATACAGACACTTACATACAGACACTTACATACAGACACATACAGACACTTACATACAGACACTTACATACAGACACTAAGACACTTACATACAGACACTTACACACAGACATTTACATACAGATACTTACATACAGACACTTACATACAGACACTTACATACAGACACTGAGACAGTTACATACAGACACTTACATACAGAAACTTACATACAGACACTGAGATACTTACATACAGACACTTACATACAGACACTTAACATACAGACACTTACATACAGACACTTACATACAGACACTTACATACAGACACTTACATACAGACACTGAGACACTTACATACAGACACTTACATACAGACACTTCCATACAGACAATGAGATATTCACATACAGACACTTACATACAAACACTTAACATACAGACACTTACATACAGACACTTACATACAGACACTTACTTAGACACTTACTTACAGACACTGAGACACTTAAATCCAGACACTTACATACAGACACTTACATACAGACACTTACAAACACACACTGACATACAGACTCTGAGACTTACATACAGACACTTACATACAGACACTTACATACAGACACTTACATAAAGACATTTACATACAGATACTGAGACACTTACATACAGACACTTACATACAGACACTTACATACACACACTTACATACAGACACTTACATACAGACACTTACATACAGACACTTACATACAGGCACTTACATACAGACACTTACATAGACACTTACATACAGACACTTACATACTGACACAAACAGACACTGAGACACTTACATACAGACACTTACATACAAACACTTACATACAGACACTTACATACAGACACTTCCATACAGACACTTACATACAGACACTGAGACACTTACATAGACACTTACATACAGATGCTTACATACACTTACATACAGACACTGAGACATTTACATACAGACACTTACAAACAGACACTTACATACAGAAACTTACACACAGACACTTACATACAGATACTTACATACAGACACTTACAGACACTTAAATACAGCCACCTACATACAGAGACTTACATACAGACACTTACATACAGACACTTACATACAGAAACATACAGACACTTAGATACAGACACTTACATACAGACACTGAGACACTTACATACAGACACTTACATACAGACACTTACATACAGACACTGAGATATTTACATACAGACACTTACATACAAACACTTAACATACAGACACTTACATACAGACACTTATATACAGACACTTACATAGAGACACTTACATACAGACACTTATTTAGACACTTACTTATATACACTGAGACACTTAAATACAGACACTTACATACAGACACTTACATACAGACACTTACATACAGACACTTACATACAGACACTTACATACAGACACATACAGACACTTACATACAGACACTTACATACAGACACTAAGACACTTACATACAGACACTTACACACAGACATTTACATACAGATACTTACATACAGACACTTACATACAGACACTTACATACAGACACTGAGACAGTTACATACAGACACTTACATACAGAAACTTACATACAGACACTGAGATACTTACATACAGACACTTACATACAGACACTTAACATACAGACACTTACATACAGACACTTACATACAGACACTTACATACAGACACTTACATACAGACACTGAGACACTTACATACAGACACTTACATACAGACACTTCCATACAGACAATGAGATATTCACATACAGACACTTACATACAAACACTTAACATACAGACACTTACATACAGACACTTACATACAGACACTTACTTAGACACTTACTTACAGACACTGAGACACTTAAATACAGACACTTACATACAGACATTTACATACAGACACTTACAAACACACACTGACATACAGACTCTGAGACTTACATACAGACAGTTACATACAGACACTTACATACAGACACTTACATAAAGACATTTACATACAGATACTGAGACACTTACATACAGACACTTACATACAGACACTTACATACACACACTTACATACAGACACTTACATACAGACACTTACATACAGACACTTACATACAGGCACTTACATACAGACACTTACATAGACACTTACATACAGACACTTACATACTGACACAAACAGACACTGAGACACTTACATACAGACACTTACATACAAACACTTACATACAGACACTTACATACAGACACTTACATACAGACACTTACATACAGACACTGAGACACTTACATAGACACTTACATACAGATGCTTACATACACTTACATACAGACACTGAGACATTTACATACAGACACTTACAAACAGACACTTACATACAGAAACTTACACACAGACACTTACATACAGATACTTACATACAGACACTTACAGACACTTAAATACAGCCACCTACATACAGAGACTTACATACAGACACTTACATACAGGCACTTACATACAGAAACATACAGACACTTAGATACAGACACTTACATACAGACACTGAGACACTTACATACAGACACTTACATACAGACACTTACATACAGACACTGAGATATTTACATACAGACACTTACATACAAACACTTAACATACAGACACTTACATACAGACACTTATATACAGACACTTACATAGAGACACTTACATACAGACACTTATTTAGACACTTACATACACTGAGACACTTAAATACAGACACTTACATACAGACACTTACATACAGACACTTACAAACACACACTGACATACAGACACTGAGACTTACATACAGACACTTACATACAGACACTTACATACAGACACATCCATAAAGACATTTACATACAGATACTGAGACACTTACATACAGACACTTACATACAGACACTTACATACTGACACAAACAGACACTGAGACACTTACATACAGACACTTACATACAGACATTTACATACAGATACTGAGACACTTACATACATCACTTACATACAGATACTTACATACAGACACTTATATACAGACACTTACATACAGACACTTACATACAGACACTTACTTACAGACACTTACATACCAACACTGAGACACTTACATAGACACTTACATACAGACGCTTAGATACACTTACATACAGACACTGAGACACTTACATACAGACACTTACATACAGACACTTACATACACTTACATACAGACACTGAGACACTTACATACAGACACTTACATACAGACACTTAAATACAGACACTGAGACACTTACATAGACACATACAGACGCTTACATACAGACACTTACATACAGACACTGAGACACTTACATACAGACACTTACATACGGACACTGTGACACTGACATACAGACACTTACATACAGGCACTTATGTACAGACACTTACATACAGACACTTACAAACAGGCACTTACATACAGACACTTACATACAGACACTTACAAACATACACTTACATACAGAAACTTACATACAGACACTTACATACAGATACTTACATACAGAAACTTACAGACACTTACATACAGCCACTTACATACAGACACTTACATACAGACACTTACATACAGACACTTACATACAGACACTGAGACACTTACATACAGACACTTATATACAGGCACTTATATACAGACACTTATATACAGACACTTACAAACAGGCACTTACATACAGACACTTACATACAGACACTTACAAACATACACTTACATACAGAAACTTACATACAGACACTTACATACAGATACTTACATACAGACACTTACAGACACTTACATACAGCCACTTACATACAGACACTTACATACAGACACTTACATACAGACACTTACATACAGACACATACAGACACTTACATACAGACACTTACATACAGACACTAAGACACTTACATACAGACACTTACATACAGACACTTACATACACTTACATACAGACACTGAGACACTTACATACAGACACTTACATACAGACACTTAAATACAGACACTGAGACACTTACATAGACACATACAGACGCTTACATACAGACACTTACATACAGACACTGATACACTTACATACAGACACTTACATACAGACACTGTGACACTGACATACAGACACTTACATACAGACACTTACATTGAGACACTTACATACAGAAACTTACATACAGACACTGAGACACTTACATAGAGACACTACTTACAGACACTTACATACAGAAGCTTACATACAGACACTTACATACAGACACTGAGACACTTACATACAGACACTTACATACAGACACTGAGACACTTACATACAGACACTTACATACAGGCACTTATATACAGACACTTACATACAGACACTTACAAACAGGCACTTACATACAGACACTTACATACAGACACTTACAAACATACACTTACATACAGAAACTTACATACAGACACTTACATACAGATACTTACATACAGACACTTTAGGACATTTACATACAGCCACTTACATACAGACACTTACATACAGACACTTACATACAGACACTTACATACAGACACATACAGACACTTACATACAGACACTTACATACAGACACTAAGACACTTACATACAGACACTTACACACAGACATTTACATACAGATACTTACATACAGACACTTACATACAGACACTTACATACAGACACTGAGACAGTTACATACAGACACTTACATACAGAAACTTACATACAGACACTGAGATACTTACATACAGACACTTACATACAGACACTTAACATACAGACACTTACATACAGACACTTACATACAGACACTTACATACAGACACTTACATACAGACACTGAGACACTTACATACAGACATTTACATACAGATACTGAGACACTTACATACATCACTTACATACAGATACTTACATACAGACACTTATATACAGACACTTACATACAGACACTTACATACAGACACTTACTTACAGACACTTACATACCAACACTGAGACACTTACATAGACACTTACATACAGACGCTTAGATACACTTACATACAGACACTGAGACACTTACATACAGACACTTACATACAGACACTTACATACACTTACATACAGACACTGAGACACTTACATACAGACACTTACATACAGACACTTAAATACAGACACTGAGACACTTACATAGACACATACAGACGCTTACATACAGACACTTACATACAGACACTGAGACACTTACATACAGACACTTACATACGGACACTGTGACACTGACATACAGACACTTACATACAGGCACTTATGTACAGACACTTACATACAGACACTTACAAACAGGCACTTACATACAGACACTTACATACAGACACTTACAAACATACACTTACATACAGAAACTTACATACAGACACTTACATACAGATACTTACATACAGAAACTTACAGACACTTACATACAGCCACTTACATACAGACACTTACATACAGACACTTACATACAGACACTTACATACAGACACTGAGACACTTACATACAGACACTTATATACAGGCACTTATATACAGACACTTATATACAGACACTTACAAACAGGCACTTACATACAGACACTTACATACAGACACTTACAAACATACACTTACATACAGAAACTTACATACAGACACTTACATACAGATACTTACATACAGACACTTACAGACACTTACATACAGCCACTTACATACAGACACTTACATACAGACACTTACATACAGACACTTACATACAGACACATACAGACACTTACATACAGACACTTACATACAGACACTAAGACACTTACATACAGACACTTACATACAGACACTTACATACACTTACATACAGACACTGAGACACTTACATACAGACACTTACATACAGACACTTAAATACAGACACTGAGACACTTACATAGACACATACAGACGCTTACATACAGACACTTACATACAGACACTGATACACTTACATACAGACACTTACATACAGACACTGTGACACTGACATACAGACACTTACATACAGACACTTACATTGAGACACTTACATACAGAAACTTACATACAGACACTGAGACACTTACATAGAGACACTACTTACAGACACTTACATACAGAAGCTTACATACAGACACTTACATACAGACACTGAGACACTTACATACAGACACTTACATACAGACACTGAGACACTTACATACAGACACTTACATACAGGCACTTATATACAGACACTTACATACAGACACTTACAAACAGGCACTTACATACAGACACTTACATACAGACACTTACAAACATACACTTACATACAGAAACTTACATACAGACACTTACATACAGATACTTACATACAGACACTTTAGGACACTTACATACAGCCACTTACATACAGACACTTACATACAGACACTTACATACAGACACTTACATACAGACACATACAGACACTTACATACAGACACTTACATACAGACACTAAGACACTTACATACAGACACTTACACACAGACATTTACATACAGATACTTACATACAGACACTTACATACAGACACTTACATACAGACACTGAGACAGTTACATACAGACACTTACATACAGAAACTTACATACAGACACTGAGATACTTACATACAGACACTTACATACAGACACTTAACATACAGACACTTACATACAGACACTTACATACAGACACTTACATACAGACACTTACATACAGACACTGAGACACTTACATACAGACACTTACATACAGACACTTCCATACAGACAATGAGATATTCACATACAGACACTTATATACAAACACTTAACATACAGACACTTACATACAGACACTTACATACAGACACTTACTTAGACACTTACTTACAGACACTGAGACACTTAAATACAGACACTTACATACAGACACTTACATACAGACACTTACAAACACACACTGACATACAGACTCTGAGACTTACATACAGACACTTACATACAGACACTTACATACAGACACTTACATAAAGACATTTACATACAGATACTGAGACACTTACATACAGACACTTACATACAGACACTTACATACACACACTTACATACAGACACTTACATACAGACACTTACATACAGACACTTACATACAGGCACTTACATACAGACACTTACATAGACACTTACATACAGACACTTACATACTGACACAAACAGACACTGAGACACTTACATACAGACACTTACATACAAACACTTACATACAGACACTTACATACAGACACTTCCATACAGACACTTACATACAGACACTGAGACACTTACATAGACACTTACATACAGATGCTTACATACACTTACATACAGACACTGAGACATTTACATACAGACACTTACAAACAGACACTTACATACAGAAACTTACACACAGACACTTACATACAGATACTTACATACAGACACTTACAGACACTTAAATACAGCCACCTACATACAGAGACTTACATACAGACACTTACATACAGACACTTACATACAGAAACATACAGACACTTAGATACAGACACTTACATACAGACACTGAGACACTTACATACAGACACTTACATACAGACACTTACATACAGACACTGAGATATTTACATACAGACACTTACATACAAACACTTAACATACAGACACTTACATACAGACACTTATATACAGACACTTACATAGAGACACTTACATACAGACACTTATTTAGACACTTACTTATATACACTGAGACACTTAAATACAGACACTTACATACAGACACTTACATACAGACACTTACATACAGACACTTACATACAGACACTTACATACAGACACATACAGACACTTACATACAGACACTTACATACAGACACTAAGACACTTACATACAGACACTTACACACAGACATTTACATACAGATACTTACATACAGACACTTACATACAGACACTTACATACAGACACTGAGACAGTTACATACAGACACTTACATACAGAAACTTACATACAGACACTGAGATACTTACATACAGACACTTACATACAGACACTTAACATACAGACACTTACATACAGACACTTACATACAGACACTTACATACAGACACTTACATACAGACACTGAGACACTTACATACAGACACTTACATACAGACACTTCCATACAGACAATGAGATATTCACATACAGACACTTACATACAAACACTTAACATACAGACACTTACATACAGACACTTACATACAGACACTTACTTAGACACTTACTTACAGACACTGAGACACTTAAATACAGACACTTACATACAGACATTTACATACAGACACTTACAAACACACACTGACATACAGACTCTGAGACTTACATACAGACAGTTACATACAGACACTTACATACAGACACTTACATAAAGACATTTACATACAGATACTGAGACACTTACATACAGACACTTACATACAGACACTTACATACACACACTTACATACAGACACTTACATACAGACACTTACATACAGACACTTACATACAGGCACTTACATACAGACACTTACATAGACACTTACATACAGACACTTACATACTGACACAAACAGACACTGAGACACTTACATACAGACACTTACATACAAACACTTACATACAGACACTTACATACAGACACTTACATACAGACACTTACATACAGACACTGAGACACTTACATAGACACTTACATACAGACGCTTACATACACTTACATACAGACACTGAGACATTTACATACAGACACTTACAAACAGACACTTACATACAGAAACTTACACACAGACACTTACATACAGATACTTACATACAGACACTTACAGACACTTAAATACAGCCACCTACATACAGAGACTTACATACAGACACTTACATACAGGCACTTACATACAGAAACATACAGACACTTAGATACAGACACTTACATACAGACACTGAGACACTTACATACAGACACTTACATACAGACACTTACATACAGACACTGAGATATTTACATACAGACACTTACATACAAACACTTAACATACAGACACTTACATACAGACACTTATATACAGACACTTACATAGAGACACTTACATACAGACACTTATTTAGACACTTACATACACTGAGACACTTAAATACAGACACTTACATACAGACACTTACATACAGACACTTACAAACACACACTGACATACAGACACTGAGACTTACATACAGACACTTACATACAGACACTTACATACAGACACATCCATAAAGACATTTACATACAGATACTGAGACACTTACATACAGACACTTACATACAGACATTTACATACAGACACTTACAAACACACACTGACATACAGACTCTGAGACTTACATACAGACAGTTACATACAGACACTTACATACAGACACTTACATAAAGACATTTACATACAGATACTGAGACACTTACATACAGACACTTACATACAGACACTTACATACACACACTTACATACAGACACTTACATACAGACACTTACATACAGACACTTACATACAGGCACTTACATACAGACACTTACATAGACACTTACATACAGACACTTACATACTGACACAAACAGACACTGAGACACTTACATACAGACACTTACATACAAACACTTACATACAGACACTTACATACAGACACTTACATACAGACACTTACATACAGACACTGAGACACTTACATAGACACTTACATACAGACGCTTACATACACTTACATACAGACACTGAGACATTTACATACAGACACTTACAAACAGACACTTACATACAGAAACTTACACACAGACACTTACATACAGATACTTACATACAGACACTTACAGACACTTAAATACAGCCACCTACATACAGAGACTTACATACAGACACTTACATACAGGCACTTACATACAGAAACATACAGACACTTAGATACAGACACTTACATACAGACACTGAGACACTTACATACAGACACTTACATACAGACACTTACATACAGACACTGAGATATTTACATACAGACACTTACATACAAACACTTAACATACAGACACTTACATACAGACACTTATATACAGACACTTACATAGAGACACTTACATACAGACACTTATTTAGACACTTACATACACTGAGACACTTAAATACAGACACTTACATACAGACACTTACATACAGACACTTACAAACACACACTGACATACAGACACTGAGACTTACATACAGACACTTACATACAGACACTTACATACAGACACATCCATAAAGACATTTACATACAGATACTGAGACACTTACATACAGACACTTACATACAGACACTTACATACTGACACAAACAGACACTGAGACACTTACATACAGACACTTACATACAGACATTTACATACAGATACTGAGACACTTACATACATCACTTACATACAGATACTTACATACAGACACTTATATACAGACACTTACATACAGACACTTACATACAGACACTTACATACAGACACTTACATACAAACACTGAGACACTTACATAGACACTTACATACAGACGCTTAGATACACTTACATACAGACACTGAGACACTTACATACAGACACTTACATACAGACACTTACATACACTTACATACAGACACTGAGACACTTACATACAGACACTTACATACAGACACTTAAATACAGACACTGAGACACTTACATAGACACATACAGACGCTTACATACAGACACTTACATACAGACACTGAGACACTTACATACAGACACTTACATACGGACACTGTGACACTGACATACAGACACTTACATACAGGCACTTATGTACAGACACTTACATACAGACACTTACAAACAGGCACTTACATACAGACACTTACATACAGACACTTACAAACATACACTTACATACAGAAACTTACATACAGACACTTACATACAGATACTTACATACAGACACTTACAGACACTTACATACAGCCACTTACATACAGACACTTACATACAGACACTTACATACAGACACTTACATACAGACACATACAGACACTTACATACAGACACTTACATACAGACACTTACATACAAACACTGAGACACTTACATAGACACTTACATACAGATGCTTACATACACTTACATACAGACACTGAGACACTTACATACAGACACTTACATACAGACACTTACATACACTTACATACAGACACTGAGACACTTACATACAGACACTTACATACAGACACTTAAATACAGACACTGAGACACTTACATAGACACATACAGACGCTTACATACAGACACTTACATACAGACACTGAGACACTTACATACAGACACTTACATACAGACACTGTGACACTGACATACAGACACTTACATACAGACACTTACATTGAGACACTTACATACAGAAACTTACATACAGACACTGAGACACTTACATAGAGACACTACTTACAGACACTTACATACAGAAGCTTACATACAGACACTGAGACACTTACATACAGACACTTACATACAGACACTGAGACACTTACATACAGACACTTACATACAGGCACTTATATACAGACACTTACATACAGACACTTACAAACAGGCACTTACATACAGACACTTACATACAGACACTTACAAACATACACTTACATACAGAAACTTACATACAGACACTTACATACAGATACTTACATACAGACACTTACAGACACTTACATACAGCCACTTACATACAGACACTTACATACAGACACTTACATACAGACACTTACATACAGACACATACAGACACTTACATACAGACACTTACATACAGACACTAAGACACTTACATACAGACACTTACACACAGACATTTACATACAGATACTTACATACAGACACTTACATACAGACACTTACATACAGACACTGAGACAGTTACATACAGACACTTACATACAGAAACTTACATACAGACACTGAGATACTTACATACAGACACTTATATACAGACACTTACATACAGACACTTACATACAGACACTTACATACAGACACTTACATACAAACACTGAGACACTTACATAGACACTTACATACAGACGCTTAGATACACTTACATACAGACACTGAGACACTTACATACAGACACTTACATACAGACACTTACATACACTTACATACAGACACTGAGACACTTACATACAGACACTTACATACAGACACTTAAATACAGACACTGAGACACTTACATAGACACATACAGACGCTTACATACAGACACTTACATACAGACACTGAGACACTTACATACAGACACTTACATACGGACACTGTGACACTGACATACAGACACTTACATACAGCCACTTATATACAGACACTTACATACAGACACTTACAAACAGGCACTTACATACAGACACTTACATACAGACACTTACAAACATACACTTACATACAGAAACTTACATACAGACACTTACATACAGATACTTACATACAGAAACTTACAGACACTTACATACAGCCACTTACATACAGACACTTACATACAGACACTTGCATACAGACACTTACATACAGACACTGAGACACTTACATACAGACACTTATATACAGGCACTTATATACAGACACTTATATACAGACACTTACAAACAGGCACTTACATACAGACACTTACATACAGACACTTACAAACATACACTTACATACAGAAACTTACATACAGACACTTACATAGAGATACTTACATAGAGACACTTACAGACACTTACATACAGCCACTTACATACAGACACTTACATACAGACACTTACATACAGACACTTACATACAGACACATACAGACACTTACATACAGACACTTACATACAGACACTAAGACACTTACATACAGACACTTACATACAGACACTTACATACACTTACATACAGACACTGAGACACTTACATACAGACACTTACATACAGACACTTAAATACAGACACTGAGACACTTACATAGACACATACAGACGCTTACATACAGACACTTACATACAGACACTGATACACTTACATACAGACACTTACATACAGACACTGTGACACTGACATACAGACACTTACATACAGACACTTACATTGAGACACTTACATACAGAAACTTACATACAGACACTGAGACACTTACATAGAGACACTACTTACAGACACTTACATACAGAAGCTTACATACAGACACTTACATACAGACACTGAGACACTTACATACAGACACTTACATACAGACACTGAGACACTTACATACAGACACTTACATACAGGCACTTATATACAGACACTTACATACAGACACTTACAAACAGGCACTTACATACAGACACTTACATACAGACACTTACAAACATACACTTACATACAGAAACTTACATACAGACACTTACATACAGATACTTACATACAGACACTTTAGGACACTTACATACAGCCACTTACATACAGACACTTACATACAGACACTTACATACAGACACTTACATACAGACACATACAGACACTTACATACAGACACTTACGTACAGACACTAAGACACTTACATACAGACACTTACACACAGACATTTACATACAGATACTTACATACAGACACTTACATACAGACACTTACATACAGACACTGAGACAGTTACATACAGACACTTACATACAGAAACTTACATACAGACACTGAGATACTTACATACAGACACTTACATACAGACACTTAACATACAGACACTTACATACAGACACTTACATACAGACACTTACATACAGACACTTACATACAGACACTGAGACACTTACATACAGACACTTACATACAGACACTTCCATACAGACAATGAGATATTCACATACAGACACTTACATACAAACACTTAACATACAGACACTTACATACAGACACTTACATACAGACACTTACTTAGACACTTACTTACAGACACTGAGACACTTAAATACAGACACTTACATACAGACACTTACATACAGACACTTACAAACACACACTGACATACAGACTCTGAGACTTACATACAGACACTTACATACAGACACTTACATACAGACACTTACATAAAGACATTTACATACAGATACTGAGACACTTACATACAGACACTTACATACAGACACTTACATACACACACTTACATACAGACACTTACATACAGACACTTACATACAGACACTTACATACAGGCACTTACATACAGACACTTACATAGACACTTACATACAGACACTTACATACTGACACAAACAGACACTGAGACACTTACATACAGACACTTACATACAAACACTTACATACAGACACTTACATACAGACACTTCCATACAGACACTTACATACAGACACTGAGACACTTACATAGACACTTACATACAGACGCTTACATACACTTACATACAGACACTGAGACATTTACATACAGACACTTACAAACAGACACTTACATACAGAAACTTACACACAGACACTTACATACAGATACTTACATACAGACACTTACAGACACTTAAATACAGCCACCTACATACAGAGACTTACATACAGACACTTACATACAGACACTTACATACAGAAACATACAGACACTTAGATACAGACACTTACATACAGACACTGAGACACTTACATACAGACACTTACATACAGACACTTACATACAGACACTGAGATATTTACATACAGACACTTACATACAAACACTTAACATACAGACACTTACATACAGACACTTATATACAGACACTTACATAGAGACACTTACATACAGACACTTATTTAGACACTTACTTATATACACTGAGACACTTAAATACAGACACTTACATACAGACACTTACATACAGACACTTACATACAGACACTTACATACAGACACTTACATACAGACACATACAGACACTTACATACAGACACTTACATACAGACACTAAGACACTTACATACAGACACTTACACACAGACATTTACATACAGATACTTACATACAGACACTTACATACAGACACTTACATACAGACACTGAGACAGTTACATACAGACACTTACATACAGAAACTTACATACAGACACTGAGATACTTACATACAGACACTTACATACAGACACTTAACATACAGACACTTACATACAGACACTTACATACAGACACTTACATACAGACACTTACATACAGACACTGAGACACTTACATACAGACACTTACATACAGACACTTCCATACAGACAATGAGATATTCACATACAGACACTTACATACAAACACTTAACATACAGACACTTACATACAGACACTTACATACAGACACTTACTTAGACACTTACTTACAGACACTGAGACACTTAAATACAGACACTTACATACAGACACTTACATACAGACACTTACAAACACACACTGACATACAGACTCTGAGACTTACATACAGACACTTACATACAGACACTTACATACAGACACTTACATAAAGACATTTACATACAGATACTGAGACACTTACATACAGACACTTACATACAGACACTTACATACACACACTTACATACAGACACTTACATACTGACACAAACAGACACTGAGACACTTACATACAGACACTTACATACAAACACTTACATACAGACACTTACATACAGACACTTCCATACAGACACTTACATACAGACACTGAGACACTTACATAGACACTTACATACAGACGCTTACATACACTTACATACAGACACTGAGACATTTACATACAGACACTTACAAACAGACACTTACATACAGAAACTTACACACAGACACTTACATACAGATACTTACATACAGACACTTACAGACACTTAAATACAGCCACCTACATACAGAGACTTACATACAGACACTTACATACAGACACTTACATACAGAAACATACAGACACTTAGATACAGACACTTACATACAGACACTGAGACACTTACATACAGACACTTACATACAGACACTTACATACAGACACTGAGATATTTACATACAGACACTTACATACAAACACTTAACATACAGACACTTACATACAGACACTTATATACAGACACTTACATAGAGACACTTACATACAGACACTTATTTAGACACTTACTTATATACACTGAGACACTTAAATACAGACACTTACATACAGACACTTACATACAGACACTTACATACAGACACTTACATACAGACACTTACATACAGACACATACAGACACTTACATACAGACACTTACATACAGACACTAAGACACTTACATACAGACACTTACACACAGACATTTACATACAGATACTTACATACAGACACTTACATACAGACACTTACATACAGACACTGAGACAGTTACATACAGACACTTACATACAGAAACTTACATACAGACACTGAGATACTTACATACAGACACTTACATACAGACACTTAACATACAGACACTTACATACAGACACTTACATACAGACACTTACATACAGACACTTACATACAGACACTGAGACACTTACATACAGACACTTACATACAGACACTTCCATACAGACAATGAGATATTCACATACAGACACTTACATACAAACACTTAACATACAGACACTTACATACAGACACTTACATACAGACACTTACTTAGACACTTACTTACAGACACTGAGACACTTAAATACAGACACTTACATACAGACACTTACATACAGACACTTACAAACACACACTGACATACAGACTCTGAGACTTACATACAGACACTTACATACAGACACTTACATACAGACACTTACATAAAGACATTTACATACAGATACTGAGACACTTACATACAGACACTTACATACAGACACTTACATACACACACTTACATACAGACACTTACATACAGACACTTACATACAGACACTTACATACAGGCACTTACATACAGACACTTACATAGACACTTACATACAGACACTTACATACTGACACAAACAGACACTGAGACACTTACATACAGACACTTACATACAAACACTTACATACAGACACTTACATACAGACACTTACATACAGACACTTACATACAGACACTGAGACACTTACATAGACACTTACATACAGACGCTTACATACACTTACATACAGACACTGAGACATTTACATACAGACACTTACAAACAGACACTTACATACAGAAACTTACACACAGACACTTACATACAGATACTTACATACAGACACTTACAGACACTTAAATACAGCCACCTACATACAGAGACTTACATACAGACACTTACATACAGACACTTACATACAGAAACATACAGACACTTAGATACAGACACTTACATACAGACACTGAGACACTTACATACAGACACTTACATACAGACACTTACATACAGACACTGAGATATTTACATACAGACACTTACATACAAACACTTAACATACAGACACTTACATACAGACACTTATATACAGACACTTACATAGAGACACTTACATACAGACACTTACATACAGACACATACAGACACTTACATACAGACACTTACATACAGACACTAAGACACTTACATACAGACACTTACACACAGACATTTACATACAGATACTTACATACAGACACTTACATACAGACACTTACATACAGACACTGAGACAGTTACATACAGACACTTACATACAGAAACTTACATACAGACACTGAGATACTTACATACAGACACTTACATACAGACACTTAACATACAGACACTTACATACAGACACTTACATACAGACACTTACATACAGACACTTACATACAGACACTGAGACACTTACATACAGACACTTACATACAGACACTTCCATACAGACAATGAGATATTCACATACAGACACTTACATACAAACACTTAACATACAGACACTTACATACAGACACTTACATACAGACACTTACTTAGACACTTACTTACAGACACTGAGACACTTAAATACAGACACTTACATACAGACACTTACATACAGACACTTACAAACACACACTGACATACAGACTCTGAGACTTACATACAGACACTTACATACAGACACTTACATACAGACACTTACATAAAGACATTTACATACAGATACTGAGACACTTACATACAGACACTTACATACAGACACTTACATACACACACTTACATACAGACACTTACATACAGACACTTACATACAGACACTTACATACAGGCACTTACATACAGACACTTACATAGACACTTACATACAGACACTTACATACTGACACAAACAGACACTGAGACACTTACATACAGACACTTACATACAAACACTTACATACAGACACTTACATACAGACACTTCCATACAGACACTTACATACAGACACTGAGACACTTACATAGACACTTACATACAGACGCTTACATACACTTACATACAGACACTGAGACATTTACATACAGACACTTACAAACAGACACTTACATACAGAAACTTACACACAGACACTTACATACAGATACTTACATACAGACACTTACAGACACTTAAATACAGCCACCTACATACAGAGACTTACATACAGACACTTACATACAGACACTTACATACAGAAACATACAGACACTTAGATACAGACACTTACATACAGACACTGAGACACTTACATACAGACACTTACATACAGACACTTACATACAGACACTGAGATATTTACATACAGACACTTACATACAAACACTTAACATACAGACACTTACATACAGACACTTATATACAGACACTTACATAGAGACACTTACATACAGACACTTATTTAGACACTTACTTATATACACTGAGACACTTAAATACAGACACTTACATACAGACACTTACATACAGACACTTACATACAGACACTTACATACAGACACTTACATACAGACACATACAGACACTTACATACAGACACTTACATACAGACACTAAGACACTTACATACAGACACTTACACACAGACATTTACATACAGATACTTACATACAGACACTTACATACAGACACTTACATACAGACACTGAGACAGTTACATACAGACACTTACATACAGAAACTTACATACAGACACTGAGATACTTACATACAGACACTTACATACAGACACTTAACATACAGACACTTACATACAGACACTTACATACAGACACTTACATACAGACACTTACATACAGACACTGAGACACTTACATACAGACACTTACATACAGACACTTCCATACAGACAATGAGATATTCACATACAGACACTTACATACAAACACTTAACATACAGACACTTACATACAGACACTTACATACAGACACTTACTTAGACACTTACTTACAGACACTGAGACACTTAAATACAGACACTTACATACAGACACTTACATACAGACACTTACAAACACACACTGACATACAGACTCTGAGACTTACATACAGACACTTACATACAGACACTTACATACAGACACTTACATAAAGACATTTACATACAGATACTGAGACACTTACATACAGACACTTACATACAGACACTTACATACACACACTTACATACAGACACTTACATACAGACACTTACATACAGACACTTACATACAGGCACTTACATACAGACACTTACATAGACACTTACATACAGACACTTACATACTGACACAAACAGACACTGAGACACTTACATACAGACACTTACATACAAACACTTACATACAGACACTTACATACAGACACTTCCATACAGACACTTACATACAGACACTGAGACACTTACATAGACACTTACATACAGACGCTTACATACACTTACATACAGACACTGAGACATTTACATACAGACACTTACAAACAGACACTTACATACAGAAACTTACACACAGACACTTACATACAGATACTTACATACAGACACTTACAGACACTTAAATACAGCCACCTACATACAGAGACTTACATACAGACACTTACATACAGACACTTACATACAGAAACATACAGACACTTAGATACAGACACTTACATACAGACACTGAGACACTTACATACAGACACTTACATACAGACACTTACATACAGACACTGAGATATTTACATACAGACACTTACATACAAACACTTAACATACAGACACTTACATACAGACACTTATATACAGACACTTACATAGAGACACTTACATACAGACACTTATTTAGACACTTACTTATATACACTGAGACACTTAAATACAGACACTTACATACAGACACTTACATACAGACACTTACATACAGACACTTACATACAGACACATACAGACACTTACATACAGACACTTACATACAGACACTAAGACACTTACATACAGACACTTACACACAGACATTTACATACAGATACTTACATACAGACACTTACATACAGACACTTACATACAGACACTGAGACAGTTACATACAGACACTTACATACAGAAACTTACATACAGACACTGAGATACTTACATACAGACACTTACATACAGACACTTAACATACAGACACTTACATACAGACACTTACATACAGACACTTACATACAGACACTTACATACAGACACTGAGACACTTACATACAGACACTTACATACAGACACTTCCATACAGACAATGAGATATTCACATACAGACACTTACATACAAACACTTAACATACAGACACTTACATACAGACACTTACATACAGACACTTACTTAGACACTTACTTACAGACACTGAGACACTTAAATACAGACACTTACATACAGACACTTACATACAGACACTTACAAACACACTGACATACAGACTCTGAGACTTACATACAGACACTTACATACAGACACTTACATACAGACACTTACATAAAGACATTTACATACAGATACTGAGACACTTACATACAGACACTTACATACAGACACTTACATACACACACTTACATACAGACACTTACATACAAACACTTACATACAGACACTTACATACAGGCACTTACATACAGACACTTACATAGACACTTACATACAGACACTTACATACTGACACAAACAGACACTGAGACACTTACATACAGACACTTACATACAAACACTTACATACAGACACTTACATACAGACACTTACATACAGACACTTACATACAGACACTGAGACACTTACATAGACACTTACATACAGACGCTTACATACACTTACATACAGACACTGAGACATTTACATACAGACACTTACAAACAGACACTTACATACAGAAACTTACACACAGACACTTACATACAGATACTTACATACAGACACTTACAGACACTTAAATACAGCCACCTACATACAGAGACTTACATACAGACACTTACATACAGGCACTTACATACAGAAACATACAGACACTTAGATACAGACACTTACATACAGACACTGAGACACTTACATACAGACACTTACATACAGACACTTACATACAGACACTGAGATATTTACATACAGACACTTACATACAAACACTTAACATACAGACACTTACATACAGACACTTATATACAGACACTTACATAGAGACACTTACATACAGACACTTATTTAGACACTTACTTACATACACTGAGACACTTAAATACAGACACTTACATACAGACACTTACATACAGACACTTACAAACACACACTGACATACAGACACTGAGACTTACATACAGACACTTACATACAGACACTTACATACAGACACATCCATAAAGACATTTACATACAGATACTGAGACACTTACATACAGACACTTACATACAGACACTTACATACTGACACAAACAGACACTGAGACACTTACATACAGACACTTACATACAGACATTTACATACAGATACTGAGACACTTACATACATCACTTACATACAGATACTTACATACAGCCACTTATATACAGACACTTACATACAGACACTTACATACAGACACTTACATACAGACACTTACATACAAACACTGAGACACTTACATAGACACTTACATACAGACGCTTAGATACACTTACATACAGACACTGAGACACTTACATACAGACACTTACATACAGACACTTACATACACTTACATACAGACACTGAGACACTTACATACAGACACTTACATACAGACACTTAAATACAGACACTGAGACACTTACATAGACACATACAGACGCTTACATACAGACACTTACATACAGACACTGAGACACTTACATACAGACACTTACATACGGACACTGTGACACTGACATACAGACACTTACATACAGGCACTTATATACAGACACTTACATACAGACACTTACAAACAGGCACTTACATACAGACACTTACATACAGACACTTACAAACATACACTTACATACAGAAACTTACATACAGACACTTACATACAGATACTTACATACAGACACTTACAGACACTTACATACAGCCACTTACATACAGACACTTACATACAGACACTTACATACAGACACTTACATACAGACACATACAGACACTTACATACAGACACTTACATACAGACACTTACATACAAACACTGAGACACTTACATAGACACTTACATACAGACGCTTACATACACTTACATACAGACACTGAGACACTTACATACAGACACTTACATACAGACACTTACATACACTTACATACAGACACTGAGACACTTACATACAGACACTTACATACAGACACTTAAATACAGACACTGAGACACTTACATAGACACATACAGACGCTTACATACAGACACTTACATACAGACACTGAGACACTTACATACAGACACTTACATACAGACACTGTGACACTGACATACAGACACTTACATACAGACACTTACATTGAGACACTTACATACAGAAACTTACATACAGACACTGAGACACTTACATAGAGACACTACTTACAGACACTTACATACAGAAGCTTACATACAGACACTGAGACACTTACATACAGACACTTACATACAGACACTGAGACACTTACATACAGACACTTACATACAGGCACTTATATACAGACACTTACATACAGACACTTACAAACAGGCACTTACATACAGACACTTACATACAGACACTTACAAACATACACTTACATACAGAAACTTACATACAGACACTTACATACAGATACTTACATACAGACACTTACAGACACTTACATACAGCCACTTACATACAGACACTTACATAGAGACACTTACATACAGACACTTACATACAGACACATACAGACACTTACATACAGACACTTACATACAGACACTAAGACATTTACATACAGACACTTACACACAGACATTTACATACAGATACTTACATACAGACACTTACATACAGACACTTACATACAGACACTGAGACAGTTACATACAGACACTTACATACAGAAACTTACATACAGACACTGAGATACTTACATACAGACACTTACATACAGACACTTAACATACAGACACTTACATACAGACACTTACATACAGACACTTACATACAGACACTCACATACAGACACTGAGACACTTACATACAGACACTTACATACAGACACTTCCATACAGACAATGAGATATTCACATACAGACACTTACATACAAACACTTAACATACAGACACTTACATACAGACACTTACATACAGACACTTACTTAGACACTTACTTACAGACACTGAGACACTTAAATACAGACACTTACATACAGACACTTACATACAGACACTTACAAACACACACTGACATACAGACTCTGAGACTTACATACAGACACTTACATACAGACACTTACATACAGACACTTACATAAAGACATTTACATACAGATATTGAGACACTTACATACAGACACTTACATACAGACACTTACATACACACACTTACATACAGACACTTACATACAGACACTTACATACAGACACTTACATACAGGCACTTACATACAGACACTTACATAGACACTTACATACAGACACTTACATACTGACACAAACAGACACTGAGACACTTACATACAGACACTTACATACAGACACTTACATACAGACACATACAGACACTTACATACAGACACTTACATACAGACACTAAGACACTTACATACAGACACTTACATACAGACACTTACATACACTTACATACAGACACTGAGACACTTACATACAGACACTTACATACAGACACTTAAATACAGACACTGAGACACTTACATAGACACATACAGACGCTTACATACAGACACTTACATACAGACACTGATACACTTACATACAGACACTTACATACAGACACTGTGACACTGACATACAGACACTTACATACAGACACTTACATTGAGACACTTACATACAGAAACTTACATACAGACACTGAGACACTTACATAGAGACACTACTGAGAGACACTTACATACAGAAGCTTACATACAGACACTTACATACAGACACTGAGACACTTACATACAGACACTTACATACAGACACTGAGACACTTACATACAGACACTTACTTACAGGCACTTATATACAGACACTTACATACAGACACTTACAAACAGGCACTTACATACAGACACTTACATACATACAGACACTTACAAACATACACTTACATACAGAAACTTACATACAGACACTTACATACAGATACTTACATACAGACACTTTAGGACACTTACATACAGCCACTTACATACAGACACTTACATACAGACACTTACATACAGACACTTACATACAGACACATACAGACACTTACATACAGACACTTACATACAGACACTAAGACACTTACATACAGACACTTACACACAGACATTTACATACAGATACTTACATACAGAAACTTACATACAGACACTTACATACAGACACTGAGACAGTTACATACAGACACTTACATACAGAAACTTACATACAGACACTGAGATACTTACATACAGACACTTACATACAGACACTTAACATACAGACACTTACATACAGACACTTACATACAGACACTTACATACAGACACTTACATACAGACACTGAGACACTTACATACAGACACTTACATACAGACACTTCCATACAGACAATGAGATATTCACATACAGACACTTACATACAAACACTTAACATACAGACACTTACATACAGACACTTACATACAGACACTTACATACAGACACTTACATAGACACTTACATACAGACACTTACATACTGACACAAACAGACACTGAGACACTTACATACAGACACTTACATACAAACACTTACATACAGACACTTACATACAGACACTTCCATACAGACACTTACATACAGACACTGAGACACTTACATAGACACTTACATACAGACGCTTACATACACTTACATACAGACACTGAGACATTTACATACAGACACTTACAAACAGACACTTACATACAGAAACTTACACACAGACACTTACATACAGATACTTACATACAGACACTTACAGACACTTAAATACAGCCACCTACATACAGAGACTTACATACAGACACTTACATACAGACACTTACATACAGAAACATACAGACACTTAGATACAGACACTTACATACAGACACTGAGACACTTACATACAGACACTTACATACAGACACTTACATACAGACACTGAGATATTTACATACAGACACTTACATACAAACACTTAACATACAGACACTTACATACAGACACTTATATACAGACACTTACATAGAGACACTTACATACAGACACTTATTTAGACACTTACTTATATACACTGAGACACTTAAATACAGACACTTACATACAGACACTTACATACAGACACTTACATACAGACACTTACATACAGACACATACAGACACTTACATACAGACACTTACATACAGACACTAAGACACTTACATACAGACACTTACACACAGACATTTACATACAGATACTTACATACAGACACTTACATACAGACACTTACATACAGACACTGAGACAGTTACATACAGACACTTACATACAGAAACTTACATACAGACACTGAGATACTTACATACAGACACTTACATACAGACACTTAACATACAGACACTTACATACAGACACTTACATACAGACACTTACATACAGACACTTACATACAGACACTGAGACACTTACATACAGACACTTACATACAGACACTTCCATACAGACAATGAGATATTCACATACAGACACTTACATACAAACACTTAACATACAGACACTTACATACAGACACTTACATACAAACACTTACTTAGACACTTACTTACAGACACTGAGACACTTAAATACAGACACTTACATACAGACACTTACATACAGACACTTACAAACACACACTGACATACAGACTCTGAGACTTACATACAGACACTTACATACAGACACTTACATACAGACACTTACATAAAGACATTTACATACAGATACTGAGACACTTACATACAGACACTTACATACAGACACTTACATACACACACTTACATACAGACACTTACATACAGACACTTACATACAGACACTTACATACAGGCACTTACATACAGACACTTACATAGACACTTACATACAGACACTTACATACTGACACAAACAGACACTGAGACACTTACATACAGACACTTACATACAAACACTTACATACAGACACTTACATACAGACACTTACATACAGACACTTACATACAGACACTGAGACACTTACATAGACACTTACATACAGACGCTTACATACACTTACATACAGACACTGAGACATTTACATACAGACACTTACAAACAGACACTTACATACAGAAACTTACACACAGACACTTACATACAGATACTTACATACAGACACTTACAGACACTTAAATACAGCCACCTACATACAGAGACTTACATACAGACACTTACATACAGGCACTTACATACAGAAACATACAGACACTTAGATACAGACACTTACATACAGACACTGAGACACTTACATACAGACACTTACATACAGACACTTACATACAGACACTGAGATATTTACATACAGACACTTACATACAAACACTTAACATACAGACACTTACATACAGACACTTATATACAGACACTTACATAGAGACACTTACAAACACACACTGACATACAGACACTGAGACTTACATACAGACACTTACATACAGACACTTACATACAGACACATCCATAAAGACATTTACATACAGATACTGAGACACTTACATACAGACACTTACATACAGACACTTACATACTGACACAAACAGACACTGAGACACTTACATACAGACACTTACATACAGACATTTACATACAGATACTGAGACACTTACATACATCACTTACATACAGATACTTACATACAGACACTTATATACAGACACTTACATACAGACACTTACATACAGACACTTACATACAGACACTTACATACAAACACTGAGACACTTACATAGACACTTACATACAGACGCTTAGATACACTTACATACAGACACTGAGACACTTACATACAGACACTTACATACAGACACTTACATACACTTACATACAGACACTGAGACACTTACATACAGACACTTACATACAGACACTTAAATACAGACACTGAGACACTTACATAGACACATACAGACGCTTACATACAGACACTTACATACAGACACTGAGACACTTACATACAGACACTTACATACGGACACTGTGACACTGACATACAGACACTTACATACAGGCACTAATATACAGACACTTACATACAGACACTTACAAACAGGCACTTACATACAGACACTTACATACAGACACTTACAAACATACACTTACATACAGAAACTTACATACAGACACTTACATACAGATACTTACATACAGACACTTACAGACACTTACATACAGCCACTTACATACAGACACTTACATACAGACACTTACATACAGACACTTACATACAGACACATACAGACACTTACATACAGACACTTACATACAGACACTTACATACAAACACTGAGACACTTACATAGACACTTACATACAGACGCTTACATACACTTACATACAGACACTGAGACACTTACATACAGACACTTACATACAGACACTTACATACACTTACATACAGACACTGAGACACTTACATACAGACACTTACATACAGACACTTAAATACAGACACTGAGACACTTACATAGACACATACAGACGCTTACATACAGACACTTACATACAGACACTGAGACACTTACATACAGACACTTACATACAGACACTGTGACACTGACATACAGACACTTACATACAGACACTTACATTGAGACACTTACATACAGAAACTTACATACAGACACTGAGACACTTACATAGAGACACTACTTACTGACACTTACATACAGAAGCTTACATACAGACACTGAGACACTTACATACAGACACTTACATACAGACACTGAGACACTTACATACAGACACTTACATACAGGCACTTATATACAGACACTTACATACAGACACTTACAAACAGGCACTTACATACAGACACTTACATACAGACACTTACAAACATACACTTACATACAGAAACTTACATACAGACACTTACATACAGATACTTACATACAGACACTTACAGACACTTACATACAGCCACTTACATACAGACACTTACATAGAGACACTTACATACAGACACTTACATACAGACACATACAGACACTTACATACAGACACTTACATACAGACACTAAGACACTTACATACAGACACTTACACACAGACATTTACATACAGATACTTACATACAGACACTTACATACAGACACTTACATACAGACACTGAGACAGTTACATACAGACACTTACATACAGAAACTTACATACAGACACTGAGATACTTACATACAGACACTTACATACAGACACTTAACATACAGACACTTACATACAGACACTTACATACAGACACTTACATACAGACACTTACATACAGACACTGAGACACTTACATACAGACACTTACATACAGACAATTCCATACAGACAATGAGATATTCACATACAGACACTTACATACAAACACTTAACATACAGACACTTACATACAGACACTTACATACAGACACTTACTTAGACACTTACTTACAGACACTGAGACACTTAAATACAGACACTTACATACAGACACTTACATACAGACACTTACAAACACACACTGACATACAGACTCTGAGACTTACATACAGACACTTACATACAGACACTTACATACAGACACTTACATAAAGACATTTACATACAGATATTGAGACACTTACATACAGACACTTACATACAGACACTTACATACACACAATTACATACAGACACTTACATACAGACACTTACATACAGACACTTACATACAGGCACTTACATACAGACACTTACATAGACACTTACATACCGACACTTACATACTGACACAAACAGACACTGAGACACTTACATACAGACACTTACATACAAACACTTACATACAGACACTTACATACAGACACTTACATACAGACACTTACATACAGACACTGAGACACTTACATAGACACTTACATACAGACTTTTACATACACTTACATACAGACACTGAGACATTTACATACAGACACTTACATACAGACACGTACAGACACTTAATTACAGCCACCTACATACAGAGACTTACATACAGACACTTACATACAGACACTTACATACAGAAACATACAGACACTTAGATACAGACACTTACTTACAGACACTGAGACACTTACATACAGACACTTACATACAGACACTGAGATATTTACATACAGACACTTACATACAAACACTTAACATACAGACACTTACATACAGACACTTATATACAGACACTTACATAGAGACATTTACATACAGACACTTACTTAGACACTTACTTACAGACACTGAGACACTTAAATACAGACACTTACATACAGACACTTACATACAGACACTTACAAACACACACTGACATACAGACACTGAGACTTACATACAGACACTTACATACAGACACTTACATACAGACACATCCATAAAGACATTTACATACAGATACTGAGACACTTACATACAGACACTTACATACAGACACTTACATCCACACACTTACATACAGACACTTACATACAGGCACTTACATACAGACACTTACATAGACACTTACATACAGACACTTACATACTGACACAAACAGACACTGAAACACTTACATACAGACACTTACATACAAACACTTACATACAGACACTTACATACAGACACTTACATACAGACACTTACATACAGACCCTTACATACAGACACTTACATACAGACACTTACATACAGACAGTTACATACTGACACTGTGACACTGACATACATACACTTACATACAGATACTTACATAGAGACACTTACATACAGAAACTTACATACAGACACTTACATACAGATACTTACATACAGACACTTACAGACACTTACATACAGCCACTTACATACAAACACTTACATACAGACACTTACATACAGACACTTACATACAGACAATTACATACAGACACATACAGACACTTACATACAGACACTTACATACAGGTACTAAGACACTTACATACAGACACTTACACACAGACATTTACATAGAGATACTTACATACAGACACTTACATACAGACACTTACATACACACACTTACATACAGACACTTACATACAGGCACTTACATACAGGCACTTACATAGACACTTACATACAGACACTTACATACTGACACAAACAGACACTGAGACACTTACATACAGACACTTACATACAAACACTTACATACAGACACTTAAATACAGACACTTACATACAGACACTTACATACAGACACTTACATACAGACACTAAGACACTTACATACAGACACTTACATACAGACATTTACATACAGACACTGAGACACTTACATACAGACACTTACATACATACACTGAGCCACTTACATACAGACACTTACATACAGACACTTACATACAGAGACTTACATACAGACACTGAGACACTTACATACAGACACTTACATACAGACACTGAGACACTTACATACAGACACTGAGACACTTATATACAGACACTTACATAAAGACACTGAGACACTTACATAGACACTTACATACAGACACTTACATACAGACACTGAGACACTTACATACAGACACTTACATACAGACACTTACATACAGACACTGAGAGACTTACATACAGACGCTTACATACAGACACTTACATACAGACACTGAGACACTTACATACAGACGCTTACATACAGACACTTACATACAGACACTGAGACATTTACATACAGACACTTACATACAGACACTTACATACAGACACTTACATACAGACACTTACATACAGACAGTTACATACTGACACTGTGACACTGACATACATACACTTACATACAGATACTTACATAGAGACACTTACATACAGAAACTTACATACAGACACTTACATACAGATACTTACATACAGACACTTACAGACACTTACATACAGCCACTTACATACAGACACTTGCATACAGACACTTACATACAGACACTTACATACAGACAATTACATACAGACACATGCAGACACTTACATACAGACACTTACATACAGACACTAAGACACTTACATACAGACACTTACACACAGACATTTACATAGAGATACTTACATACAGACACTTACATACAGACACTTACATACACACACTTACATACAGACACTTACATACAGGCACTTACATACAGACACTTACATAGACACTTACATACAGACACTTACATACTGACACAAACAGACACTGAGACACTTACATACAGACACTTACATACAAACACTTACATACAGACACTTAAATACAGACACTTACATACAGACACTTACATACAGACCCTTAAATACAGACACTTAGACACTTACATACAGACACTTACATACAGACTCTTACATAAAGACACTTACATACAGACACTTAGACACTTACATACAGACACTTACATACAGCCACTTACATACAGACTCTTACATAAAGACACTTACATACAGACAATTACATACAGACACTTACATACAGACACTAAGACACTTACATACAGACACTTACATACAGACACTGAGACACTTACATAGACACTTACATACAGACGCTTACATACACTTACATACAGACACTGAGACACTTACATACAGACACTTACATACAGACAATTACATACAGACACTGAGACACTTACATACAGACACTTACATACAGACACTGAGACACTTACATACAGACACTTACATACAGACACATACATACAGACACTTACATACAGACACTTACATACGGACACTGAGACACTTACATACAGACACTTACATACAGACACTGAGACACTTACATACAGACACTGAGACACTTACATACAGACACTTACATAAAGACACTGAGACACTTACATAGATACTTACATACATATGCTTACATACAGACACTTACATACAGACCCTTACATACAGACACTTAGACACTTACATACAGACACTTACATACAGACTCTTACATAAAGACACTTACATACAGACACTTAGACACTTACATACAGACACTTACATACAGACTCTTACATAAAGACACTTACATACAGACAATTACATACAGACACTTACATACAGACACTAAGACACTTACATACAGACACTTACAAACAGACATTTACATACAGACACTGAGACACTTACATACAGACACTTATATACAGACACTGAGACACTTACATATAGACACTTACATACAGACAATTACATACAGACACTGAGACACTTACATACAGACACTTACATACAGACACTGAGACACATACAGACACTGAGACACTTACATACAGACACTTACATAAAGACACTGAGACACTTACATAGACACTTACATACAGACGCTTACATACAGACACTTACATACAGACACTGATACACTTACATACAGACACTTACATACAGACACTTACATACAGACACTGAGACACTTACATACAGACGCTTACATACAGACACTTACATACAGACACTTACATACAGATACTTACATACAGACAATTACATACAGACACATACAGACACTTACATACAGACACTTACATACAGACACTAAGACACTTACATACAGACACTTACACACAGACATTTACATAGAGATACTTACATACAGACACTTACATACAGACACTTACATACACACACTTACATACAGACACTTACATACAGGCACTTACATACAGACACTTACATAGACACTTACATACAGACAATTACATACTGACACAAACAGACACTGAGACACTTACATACAGACACTTACATACAAACACTTACATACAGACACTTAAATACAGACACTTACATACAGACACTTACATACAGACACTTACATACAGACACTAAGACACTTACATACAGACACTTACATACAGACATTTACATACAGACACTGAGACACTTACATACAGACACTTACATACAGACACTGAGACACTTACATACAGACACTTACATACAGACACTTACATACAGAGACTTACATACAGACACTGAGACACTTACATACAGACACTTACATACAGACACTGAGACACTTACATACAGACACTGAGACACTTATATACAGACACTTAAATAAAGACACTGAGACACTTACATAGACACTTACATACAGACGCTTACATACAGACACTTACATACAGACACTGAGACACTTACATACAGACACTTACATACAGACACTTACATACAGACACTGAGACACTTACATACAGACACTTACATACAGACACTTACATACAGACACTGAGACATTTACATACAGACACTTACATACAGACACTTACATACAGACACTTACATACAGACACTTACATACAGACAGTTACATACTGACACTGTGACACTGACATACATACACTTACATACAGATACTTACATAGAGACACTTACATACAGAAACTTACATACAGACACTTACATACAGATATTTACATACAGACACTTACAGACACTTACATACAGCCACTTACATACAGACACTTACATACAGACACTTACATACAGACACTTACATACAGACAATTACATACAGACACATACAGACACTTACATACAGACACTTACATACAGACACTAAGACACTTACATACAGACACTTACACACAGACATTTACATAGAGATACTTACATACAGACACTTACATACAGACACTTACATACACACACTTACATACAGACACTTACATACAGGCACTTACATACAGACACTTACATAGACACTTACATACAGACACTTACATACTGACACAAACAGACACTGAGACACTTACATACAGACACTTACATACAAACACTTACATACAGATACTGAGACACTTACATACATCACTTACATACAGATACTTACATACAGACACTTATATACAGACACTTACATACAGACACTTACATACAGACACTTACATACAGACACTTACATACAAACACTGAGACACTTACATAGACACTTACATACAGACGCTTAGATACACTTACATACAGACACTGAGACACTTACATACAGACACTTACATACAGACACTTACATACACTTACATACAGACACTGAGACACTTACATACAGACACTTACATACAGACACTTAAATACAGACACTGAGACACTTACATAGACACATACAGACGCTTACATACAGACACTTACATACAGACACTGAGACACTTACATACAGACACTTACATACGGACACTGTGACACTGACATACAGACACTTACATACAGGCACTTATATACAGACACTTACATACAGACACTTACAAACAGGCACTTACATACAGACACTTACATACAGACACTTACAAACATACACTTACATACAGAAACTTACATACAGACACTTACATACAGATACTTACATACAGACACTTACAGACACTTACATACAGCCACTTACATACAGACACTTACATACAGACACTTACATACAGACACTTACATACAGACACATACAGACACTTACATACAGACACTTACATACAGACACTTACATACAAACACTGAGACACTTACATAGACACTTACATACAGACGCTTACATACACTTACATACAGACACTGAGACACTTACATACAGACACTTACATACAGACACTTACATACACTTACATACAGACACTGAGACACTTACATACAGACACTTACATACAGACACTTAAATACAGACACTGAGACACTTACATAGACACATACAGAGGCTTACATACAGACACTTACATACAGACACTGAGACACTTACATACAGACACTTACATACAGACACTGTGACACTGACATACAGACACTTACATACAGACACTTACATTGAGACACTTACATACAGAAACTTACATACAGACACTGAGACACTTACATAGAGACACTACTTACTGACACTTACATACAGAAGCTTACATACAGACACTGAGACACTTACATACAGACACTTACATACAGACACTGAGACACTTACATACAGACACTTACATACAGGCACTTATATACAGACACTTACATACAGACACTTACAAACAGGCACTTACATACAGACACTTACATACAGACACTTACAAACATACACTTACATACAGAAACTTACATACAGACACTTACATACAGATACTTACATACAGACACTTACAGACACTTACATACAGCCACTTACATACAGACACTTACATAGAGACACTTACATACAGACACTTACATACAGACACATACAGACACTTACATACAGACACTTACATACAGACACTAAGACACTTACATACAGACACTTACACACAGACATTTACATACAGATACTTACATACAGACACTTACATACAGACACTTACATACAGACACTGAGACAGTTACATACAGACACTTACATACAGAAACTTACATACAGACACTGAGATACTTACATACAGACACTTACATACAGACACTTAACATACAGACACTTACATACAGACACTTACATACAGACACTTACATACAGACACTTACATACAGACACTGAGACATTTACATACAGACACTTACATACAGACACTTACATACAGACACTTACATACAGACACTTACATACAGACAGTTACATACTGACACTGTGACACTGACATACATACACTTACATACAGATACTTACATAGAGACACTTACATACAGAAACTTACATACAGACACTTACATACAGATATTTACATACAGACACTTACAGACACTTACATACAGCCACTTACATACAGACACTTACATACAGACACTTACATACAGACACTTACATACAGACAATTACATACAGACACATACAGACACTTACATACAGACACTTACATACAGACACTAAGACACTTACATACAGACACTTACACACAGACATTTACATAGAGATACTTACATACAGACACTTACATACAGACACTTACATACACACACTTACATACAGACACTTACATACAGGCACTTACATACAGACACTTACATAGACACTTACATACAGACACTTACATACTGACACAAACAGACACTGAGACACTTACATACAGACACTTACATACAAACACTTACATACAGATACTGAGACACTTACATACATCACTTACATACAGATACTTACATACAGACACTTATATACAGACACTTACATACAGACACTTACATACAGACACTTACATACAGACACTTACATACAAACACTGAGACACTTACATAGACACTTACATACAGACGCTTAGATACACTTACATACAGACACTGAGACACTTACATACAGACACTTACATACAGACACTTACATACACTTACATACAGACACTGAGACACTTACATACAGACACTTACATACAGACACTTAAATACAGACACTGAGACACTTACATAGACACATACAGACGCTTACATACAGACACTTACATACAGACACTGAGACACTTACATACAGACACTTACATACGGACACTGTGACACTGACATACAGACACTTACATACAGGCACTTATATACAGACACTTACATACAGACACTTACAAACAGGCACTTACATACAGACACTTACATACAGACACTTACAAACATACACTTACATACAGAAACTTACATACAGACACTTACATACAGATACTTACATACAGACACTTACAGACACTTACATACAGCCACTTACATACAGACACTTACATACAGACACTTACATACAGACACTTACATACAGACACATACAGACACTTACATACAGACACTTACATACAGACACTTACATACAAACACTGAGACACTTACATAGACACTTACATACAGACGCTTACATACACTTACATACAGACACTGAGACACTTACATACAGACACTTACATACAGACACTTACATACACTTACATACAGACACTGAGACACTTACATACAGACACTTACATACAGACACTTAAATACAGACACTGAGACACTTACATAGACACATACAGACGCTTACATACAGACACTTACATACAGACACTGAGACACTTACATACAGACACTTACATACAGACACTGTGACACTGACATACAGACACTTACATACAGACACTTACATTGAGACACTTACATACAGAAACTTACATACAGACACTGAGACACTTACATAGAGACACTACTTACTGACACTTACATACAGAAGCTTACATACAGACACTGAGACACTTACATACAGACACTTACATACAGACACTGAGACACTTACATACAGACACTTACATACAGGCACTTATATACAGACACTTACATACAGACACTTACAAACAGGCACTTACATACAGACACTTACATACAGACACTTACAAACATACACTTACATACAGAAACTTACATACAGACACTTACATACAGATACTTACATACAGACACTTACAGACACTTACATACAGCCACTTACATACAGACACTTACATAGAGACACTTACATACAGACACTTACATACAGACACATACAGACACTTACATACAGACACTTACATACAGACACTAAGACACTTACATACAGACACTTACACACAGACATTTACATACAGATACTTACATACAGACACTTACATACAGACACTTACATACAGACACTGAGACAGTTACATACAGACACTTACATACAGAAACTTACATACAGACACTGAGATACTTACATACAGACACTTACATACAGACACTTAACATACAGACACTTACATACAGACACTTACATACAGACACTTACATACAGACACTTACATACAGACACTGAGACACTTACATACAGACACTTACATACAGACAATTCCATACAGACAATGAGATATTCACATACAGACACTTACATACAAACACTTAACATACAGACACTTACATACAGACACTTACATACAGACACTTACTTAGACACTTACTTACAGACACTGAGACACTTAAATACAGACACTTACATACAGACACTTACAAACACACACTGACATACAGACTCTGAGACTTACATACAGACACTTACATACAGACACTTACATACAGACACTTACATAAAGACATTTACATACAGATATTGAGACACTTACATACAGACACTTACATACAGACACTTACATACACACAATTACATACAGACACTTACATACAGACACTTACATACAGACACTTACATACAGGCACTTACATACAGACACTTACATAGACACTTACATACCGACACTTACATACTGACACAAACAGACACTGAGACACTTACATACAGACACTTACATACAAACACTTACATACAGACACTTACATACAGACACTTACATACAGACACTTACATACAGACACTGAGACACTTACATAGACACTTACATACAGACTTTTACATACACTTACATACAGACACTGAGACATTTACATACAGACACTTACATACAGACACTTACAGACACTTAATTACAGCCACCTACATACAGAGACTTACATACAGACACTTACATACAGACACTTACATACAGAAACATACAGACACTTAGATACAGACACTTACTTACAGACACTGAGACACTTACATACAGACACTTACATACAGACACTGAGATATTTACATACAGACACTTACATACAAACACTTAACATACAGACACTTACATACAGACACTTATATACAGACACTTACATAGAGACATTTACATACAGACACTTACTTAGACACTTACTTACAGACACTGAGACACTTAAATACAGACACTTACATACAGACACTTACATACAGACACTTACAAACACACACTGACATACAGACACTGAGACTTACATACAGACACTTACATACAGACACTTACATACAGACACATCCATAAAGACATTTACATACAGATACTGAGACACTTACATACAGACACTTACATACAGACACTTACATCCACACACTTACATACAGACACTTACATACAGGCACTTACATACAGACACTTACATAGACACTTACATACAGACACTTACATACTGACACAAACAGACACTGAAACACTTACATACAGACACTTACATACAAACACTTACATACAGACACTTACATACAGACACTTACATACAGACACTTACATACAGACCCTTACATACAGACACTTACATACAGACACTTACATACAGACAGTTACATACTGACACTGTGACACTGACATACATACACTTACATACAGATACTTACATAGAGACACTTACATACAGAAACTTACATACAGACACTTACATACAGATACTTACATACAGACACTTACAGACACTTACATACAGCCACTTACATACAGACACTTACATACAGACACTTACATACAGACACTTACATACAGACAATTACATACAGACACATACAGACACTTACATACAGACACTTACATACAGGTACTAAGACACTTACATACAGACACTTACACACAGACATTTACATAGAGATACTTACATACAGACACTTACATACAGACACTTACATACACACACTTACATACAGACACTTACATACAGGCACTTACATACAGGCACTTACATAGACACTTACATACAGACACTTACATACTGACACAAACAGACACTGAGAAACTTACATACAGACACTTACATACAAACACTTACATACAGACACTTAAATACAGACACTTACATACAGACACTTACATACAGACACTTACATACAGACACTAAGACACTTACATACAGACACTTACATACAGACATTTACATACAGACACTGAGACACTTACATACAGACACTTACATACATACACTGAGCCACTTACATACAGACACTTACATACAGACACTTACATACAGAGACTTACATACAGACACTGAGACACTTACATACAGACACTTACATACAGACACTGAGACACTTACATACAGACACTGAGACACTTATATACAGACACTTACATAAAGACACTGAGACACTTACATAGACACTTACATACAGACACTTACATACAGACACTGAGACACTTACATACAGACACTTACATACAGACACTGAGAGACTTACATACAGACGCTTACATACAGACACTTACATACAGACACTGAGACACTTACATACAGACGCTTACATACAGACACTTACATACAGACACTGAGACATTTACATACAGACACTTACATACAGACACTTACATACAGACACTTACATACAGACACTTACATACAGACAGTTACATACTGACACTGTGACACTGACATACATACACTTACATACAGATACTTACATAGAGACACTTACATACAGAAACTTACATACAGACACTTACATACAGATACTTACATACAGACACTTACAGACACTTACATACAGCCACTTACATACAGACACTTGCATACAGACACTTACATACAGACACTTACATACAGACAATTACATACAGACACATGCAGACACTTACATACAGACACTTACATACAGACACTAAGACACTTACATACAGACACTTACACACAGACATTTACATAGAGATACTTACATACAGACACTTACATACAGACACTTACATACACACACTTACATACAGACACTTACATACAGGCACTTACATACAGACACTTACATAGACACTTACATACAGACACTTACATACTGACACAAACAGACACTGAGACACTTACATACAGACACTTACATACAAACACTTACATACAGACACTTAAATACAGACACTTACATACAGACACTTACATACAGACCCTTAAATACAGACACTTAGACACTTACATACAGACACTTACATACAGACTCTTACATAAAGACACTTACATACAGACACTTAGACACTTACATACAGACACTTACATACAGCCACTTACATACAGACTCTTACATAAAGACACTTACATACAGACAATTACATACAGACACTTACATACAGACACTAAGACACTTACATACAGACACTTACATACAGACACTGAGACACTTACATAGACACTTACATACAGACGCTTACATACACTTACATACAGACACTGAGACACTTACATACAGACACTTACATACAGACAATTACATACAGACACTGAGACACTTACATACAGACACTTACATACAGACACTGAGACACTTACATACAGACACTTACATACAGACACATACATACAGACACTTACATACAGACACTTACATACGGACACTGAGACACTTACATACAGACACTTACATACAGACACTGAGACACTTACATACAGACACTGAGACACTTACATACAGACACTTACATAAAGACACTGAGACACTTACATAGATACTTACATACATATGCTTACATACAGACACTTACATACAGACCCTTACATACAGACACTTAGACACTTACATACAGACTCTTACATACAGACTCTTACATAAAGACACTTACATACAGACACTTAGACACTTACATACAGACACTTACATACAGACTCTTACATAAAGACACTTACATACAGACAATTACATACAGACACTTACATACAGACACTAAGACACTTACATACAGACACTTACAAACAGACATTTACATACAGACACTGAGACACTTACATACAGACACTGAGACACTTATATACAGACATTTACATACAGACACTGAGACACTTACATACAGACACTGAGACACTTACATACAGACACTGAGACACTTATATACAGACACTTACATAAAGACACTGAGACACTTACACTTACATACAGACACTTACATACAGACACTGAGACACTTACATACAGACACTTACATACAGACACTGAGAGACTTACATACAGACGCTTACATACAGACACTTACATACAGACACTGAGACACTTACATACAGACGCTTACATACAGACACTTACATACAGACACTGAGACATTTACATACAGACACTTACATACAGACACTTACATACAGACACTTACATACAGACACTTACATACAGACAGTTACATACTGACACTGTGACACTGACATACATACACTTACATACAGATACTTACATAGAGACACTTACATACAGAAACTTACATACAGACACTTACATACAGATACTTACATACAGACACTTACAGACACTTACATACAGCCACTTACATACAGACACTTGCATACAGACACTTACATACAGACACTTACATACAGACAATTACATACAGACACATGCAGACACTTACATACAGACACTTACATACAGACACTAAGACACTTACATACAGACACTTACACACAGACATTTACATAGAGATACTTACATACAGACACTTACATACAGACACTTACATACACACACTTACATACAGACACTTACATACAGGCACTTACATACAGACACTTACATAGACACTTACATACAGACACTTACATACTGACACAAACAGACACTGAGACACTTACATACAGACACTTACATACAAACACTTACATACAGACACTTAAATACAGACACTTACATACAGACACTTACATACAGACCCTTAAATACAGACACTTAGACACTTACATACAGACACTTACATACAGACTCTTACATAAAGACACTTACATACAGACACTTAGACACTTACATACAGACACTTACATACAGCCACTTACATACAGACTCTTACATAAAGACACTTACATACAGACAATTACATACAGACACTTACATACAGACACTAAGACACTTACATACAGACACTTACATACAGACACTGAGACACTTACATAGACACTTACATACAGACGCTTACATACACTTACATACAGACACTGAGACACTTACATACAGACACTTACATACAGACAATTACATACAGACACTGAGACACTTACATACAGACACTTACATACAGACACTGAGACACTTACATACAGACACTTACATACAGACACATACATACAGACACTTACATACAGACACTTACATACGGACACTGAGACACTTACATACAGACACTTACATACAGACACTGAGACACTTACATACAGACACTGAGACACTTACATACAGACACTTACATAAAGACACTGAGACACTTACATAGATACTTACATACATATGCTTACATACAGACACTTACATACAGACCCTTACATACAGACACTTAGACACTTACATACAGACACTTACATACAGACTCTTACATAAAGACACTTACATACAGACACTTAGACACTTACATACAGACACTTACATACAGACTCTTACATAAAGACACTTACATACAGACAATTACATACAGACACTTACATACAGACACTAAGACACTTACATACAGACACTTACAAACAGACATTTACATACAGACACTGAGACACTTACATACAGACACTTATATACAGACACTGAGACACTTACATATAGACACTTACATACAGACAATTACATACAGACACTGAGACACTTACATACAGACACTTACATACAGACACTGAGACACATACAGACACTGAGACACTTACATACAGACACTTACATAAAGACACTGAGACACTTACATAGACACTTACATACAGACGCTTACATACAGACACTTACATACAGACACTGATACACTTACATACAGACACTTACATACAGACACTTACATACAGACACTGAGACACTTACATACAGACGCTTACATACAGACACTTACATACAGACACTTACATACAGATACTTACATACAGACAATTACATACAGACACATACAGACACTTACATACAGACACTTACATACAGACACTAAGACACTTACATACAGACACTTACACACAGACATTTACATAGAGATACTTACATACAGACACTTACATACAGACACTTACATACACACACTTACATACAGACACTTACATACAGGCACTTACATACAGACACTTACATAGACACTTACATACAGACAATTACATACTGACACAAACAGACACTGAGACACTTACATACAGACACTTACATACAAACACTTACATACAGACACTTAAATACAGACACTTACATACAGACACTTACATACAGACACTTACATACAGACACTAAGACACTTACATACAGACACTTACATACAGACATTTACATACAGACACTGAGACACTTACATACAGACACTTACATACAGACACTGAGACACTTACATACAGACACTTACATACATACACTTACATACAGAGACTTACATACAGACACTGAGACACTTACATACAGACACTTACATACAGACACTGAGACACTTACATACAGACACTGAGACACTTATATACAGACACTTAAATAAAGACACTGAGACACTTACATAGACACTTACATACAGACGCTTACATACAGACACTTACATACAGACACTGAGACACTTACATACAGACACTTACATACAGACACTTACATACAGACACTGAGACACTTACATACAGACACTTACATACAGACACTTACATACAGACACTGAGACATTTACATACAGACACTTACATACAGACACTTACATAAAGACACTTACATACAGACACTTACATACAGACAGTTACATACTGACACTGTGACACTGACATACATACACTTACATACAGATACTTACATAGAGACACTTACATACAGAAACTTACATACAGACACTTACATACAGATATTTACATACAGACACTTACAGACACTTACATACAGCCACTTACATACAGACACTTACATACAGACACTTACATACAGACACTTACATACAGACAATTACATACAGACACATACAGACACTTACATACAGACACTTACATACAGACACTAAGACACTTACATACAGACACTTACACACAGACATTTACATAGAGATACTTACATACAGACACTTACATACAGACACTTACATACACACACTTACATACAGACACTTACATACAGGCACTTACATACAGACACTTACATAGACACTTACATACAGACACTTACATACTGACACAAACAGACACTGAGACACTTACATACAGACACTTACATACAAACACTTACATACAGACACTTAAATACAGACACTTACATACAGACACTTACATACAGACCCTTAAATACAGACACTTAGACACTTACATACAGACACTTACATACAGACTCTTACATAAAGACACTTACATACAGACACTTAGACACTTACATACAGACACTTACATACAGCCACTTACATACAGACTCTTACATAAAGACACTTACATACAGACAATTACATACAGACACTTACATACAGACACTAAGACACTTACATACAGACACTTACATACAGACACTGAGACACTTACATAGACACTTACATACAGACGCTTACATACACTTACATACAGACACTGAGACACTTACATACAGACACTTACATACAGACAATTACATACAGACACTGAGACACTTACATACAGACACTTACATACAGACACTGAGACACTTACATACAGACACTTACATACAGACACATACATACAGACACTTACATACAGACACTTACATACGGACACTGAGACACTTACATACAGACACTTACATACAGACACTGAGACACTTACATACAGACACTGAGACACTTACATACAGACACTTACATAAAGACACTGAGACACTTACATAGATACTTACATACATATGCTTACATACAGACACTTACATACAGACCCTTACATACAGACACTTAGACACTTACATACAGACACTTACATACAGACTCTTACATAAAGACACTTACATACAGACACTTAGACACTTACATACAGACACTTACATACAGACTCTTACATAAAGACACTGACATACAGACAATTACATACAGACACTTACAAACAGACACTAAGACACTTACATACAGACACTTACAAACAGACATTTACATACAGACACTGAGACACTTACATACAGACACTTACATACAGACACTGAGACACTTACATATAGACACTTACATACAGACAATTACATACAGACACTGAGACACTTACATACAGACACTTACATACAGACACTGAGACACTTACATACAGACACTGAGACACTTACATACAGACACTTACATAAAGACACTGAGACACTTACATAGACACTTACATACAGACGCTTACATACAGACACTTACATACAGACACTGATACACTTACATACAGACACTTACATACAGACACTTACATACAGACACTGAGACACTTACATACAGACGCTTACATACAGACACTTACATACAGACACTTACATACAGATACTTACATACAGACAATTACATACAGACACATACAGACACTTACATACAGACACTTACATACAGACACTAAGACACTTACATACAGACACTTACACACAGACATTTACATAGAGATACTTACATACAGACACTTACATACAGACACTTACATACACACACTTACATACAGACACTTACATACAGGCACTTACATACAGACACTTACATAGACACTTACATACAGACACTTACATACTGACACAAACAGACACTGAGACACTTACATACAGACACTTACATACAAACACTTACATACAGACACTTAAATACAGACACTTACATACAGACACTTACATACAGACACTTACATACAGACACAAAGACACTTACATACAGACACTTACATACAGACATTTACATACAGACACTGAGACACTTACATACAGACACTTACATACAGACACTGAGACACTTACATACAGACACTTACATACAGACACTTACATACAGACACTTACATACAGACAGTTACATACTGACACTGTGACACTGACATACATACACTTACATACAGATACTTACATAGAGACACTTACATACAGAAACTTACATACAGACACTTACATACAGATATTTACATACAGACACTTACAGACACTTACATACAGCCACTTACATACAGACACTTACATACAGACACTTACATACAGACACTTACATACAGACAATTACATACAGACACATACAGACACTTACATACAGACACTTACATACAGACACTAAGACACTTACATACAGACACTTACACACAGACATTTACATAGAGATACTTACATACAGACACTTACATACAGACACTTACATACACACACTTACATACAGACACTTACATACAGGCACTTACATACAGACACTTACATAGACACTTACATACAGACACTTACATACTGACACAAACAGACACTGAGACACTTACATACAGACACTTACATACAAACACTTACATACAGACACTTAAATACAGACACTTACATACAGACACTTACATACAGACCCTTACATACAGACACTTAGACACTTACATACAGACACTTACATACAGACTCTTACATAAAGACACTTACATACAGACACTAAGACACTTACATACAGACACTTGCATACAGACACTTACATACAGACTCTTACATAAAGACACTTACATACAGACAATTAAATACAGACACTTACATACAGACACTAAGACACTTACATACAGACACTTACATACAGACACTGAGACACTTACATAGACACTTACATACAGACGCTTACATACACTTACATACAGACACTTACATACAGACACTTACATACAGACAATTACATACAGACACTGAGACACTTACATACAGACACTTACATACAGACACTGAGACACTTACATACAGACACTTACATACAGACACATACATACAGACACTTACATACAGACACTTACATACGGACACTGAGACACTTACATACAGACACTTACATACAGACACTGAGACACTTACATACAGACACTGAGACACTTACATACAGACACTTACATAAAGACACTGAGACACTTACATAGATACTTACATACATATGCTTACATACAGACACTTACATACAGACCCTTACATACAGACACTTAGACACTTACATACAGACACTTACATACAGACTCTTACATAAAGACACTTACATACAGACACTTAGACACTTACATACAGACACTTACATACAGACTCTTACATAAAGACACTTACATACAGACAATTACATACAGACACTTACATACAGACACTAAGACACTTACATACAGACACTTACAAACAGACATTTACATACAGACACTGAGACACTTACATACAGACACTTACATACAGACACTGAGACACTTACATATAGACACTTACATACAGACAATTACATACAGACACTGAGACACTTACATACAGACACTTACATACAGACACTGAGACACTTACATACAGACACTGAGACACTTACATACAGACACTTACATAAAGACACTGAGACACTTACATAGACACTTACATACAGACGCTTACATACAGACACTTACATACAGACACTGATACACTTACATACAGACACTTACATACAGACACTTACATACAGACACTGAGACACTTACATACAGACGCTTACATACAGACACTTACATACAGACACTGAGACATTTACATACAGACACTTACATACATACACTTACATACAGACACTTACCTACAGACACTTACATACAGACACATACATACAGACAGTTACATACTGACACTGTGACACTGACATACAGACACTTACATACAGATACTTACATAGAGACACTTACATACAGATTCTTACATACAGACACTTACAGACACTTACATACAGCCACTTACATACAGACACTTACATACAGACACTTACATACAGACACTTACATACAGACACTTACATACAGACACATACAGACACTTACATACAGACACTTACATACAGACACTAAGACACTTACATACAGATACTTACACACAGACATTTACATAGAGATACTTACATACAGACACTTACATACAGACACTTACATACACACACTTACATACAGACACTTACATACAGGCACTTACATACAGACACTTACATAGACACTTACATACAGACACTTACATACTGACACAAACAGAGACTGAGTCACTTACATACAGACACTTACATACAAACACTTACATACAGACACTTAAATACAGACACTTACATACAGACACTTACATACAGACCCTTACATACAGACACTTAGACACTTACATACAGACACTTACATACAGACTCTTACATAAAGACACTTACATACAGACACTTAGACACTTACATACAGACACTTACACACAGACTCTTACATAAAGACACTTACATACAGACAATTACATACAGACACTTACATACAGACACTAAGACACTTACATACAGACACTTACATACAGACACTTACATACAGACACTGAGACACTTACATAGACACTTACATACAGACGCTTACATACACTTACATACAGACACTGAGACACTTACATACAGACACTTACATACAGACACTTACATACAGACACTGAGACACTTACATACAGACACTTACATACAGACACTGAGACACTTACATACAGACACTTACATACAGATACTTACATACAGACACTTACATACAGACACTTACATACAGACACTGAGACACTTACATACAGACACTGAGACACTTACATACAGACACTGAGACACTTACATACAGACACTTAAATAAAGACACTGAGACACTTACATAGACACTTACATACATATGCTTACATACAGACACTTACATACAGACACTGAGACACTTACATACAGACACTTACATACAGACACATACAGACGCTGAGACACTTACATACAGACACTTACATACAGACACTTACATACAGACACGAAGACACTTACATACAGACACTTGCATACAGACACTTACATACAGACACTTACAAACAGACACTTACAAACAGACACTTACATACAGAAACTTACACACAGACACTTACATACAGATACTTACATACAGACACTTACAGACACTTACATACAGCCACCTACATACAGATACTTACATACAGACACTTACATACAGACACTTACATACAGACACATACAGACACTTACATACAGACACTTACATACAGACACTGAGACACTTACATACAGACACTTACATACAGACACTTACATACAGACACTGAGATATTTACATACAGACACTTACATACAAACACTTAACATACAGACACTTACATACAGACACTTATATACAGACGCTTACATAGAGACACTTACATACAGACACTTACTTAGACACTTACTTACAGACACTGAGACACTTAAATACAGACACTTACATACAGACACTTACATACAGACACTTACAAATACACACTGACATTCAGACACTAAGACTTACATACAGACACTTACATACAGACACTTACATAAAGACATTTACATACAGATACTGAGACACTTACATACATACACTTACATACAGACACTTACATACAGACACTTACATACAGGCACTTACATACAGACACTTACATAGACACTTACATACAGACACTTACATACAACCACTTACATATACACTTACATACAGACACATACAGACACTTACATACAGACATTACATACAGACACTTACATACAGCCACTTACATACAGCCACTTACATACAGACACTTACATACAGACACTTACATACAGACACATACAGACGCTGAGACACTTACATACAGACACTTACATACAGACACTTACATACAGACACTTACATACAGACACTTACATACAGACACTTACATACAGACACTAAGACACTTACATACAGACACTTACAAACAGACATTTACATACAGACACTGAGACACTTACATACAGACACTTACATACAGACACTGAGACACTTGCATACAGACACTTACATACAGACAATTACATACAGACACTGAGACACTTACATACAGACACTGAGACACTTACATACAGACACTTACATAAAGACACTGAGACACTTACATAGACACTTACATACAGACACTTACATACAGACACTTACATACAGACACTGAGACACTTACATACAGACGCTTACATACAGACCCTTACATACAGACACTTAGACACTTACATACAGACACTTACATACAGACTCTTACATACAGACACTTACATACAGACACTAAGACACTTACATACAGACACTTACACACAGACATTTACATAGAGATACTTACATACAGTCACTTACATACAGACACTTACATACACACACTTACATACAGACACTTACATACAGGCACTTACATACAGACACTTACATAAACACTTACATACAGACACTTACATACTGACACAAACAGACACTGAGCCACTTACATACAGACACTTACATACAAACACTTACATACAGACACTTAAATACAGACACTTACATAAAGACACTTACATACAGACACTTAGACACTTACATACAGACACTTACATACAGACACTTACATACAGACACTTACATACAGACACTAAGACACTTACATACAGACACTTACATACAGACATTTACATACAGACACTGAGACACTTACATACAGACACTTACATACAGACACTGAGACACTTACATACAGACACTTACATACAGACACTTACATACAGACACTGAGACACTTACATACAGACACTTACATACAGACACATACAGACGCTGAGACACTTACATACAGACACTTACATACAGACACATACAGACGCTGAGACACTTACATACAGACACTTACATACAGACACTTACATACAGACACGAAGACACTTACATACAGACACTTGCATACAGACACTTACATACAGACACTTACAAACAGACACTTACAAACAGACACTTACATACAGAAACTTACACACAGACACTTACATACAGATACTTACATACAGACACTTACAGACACTTACATACAGCCACCTACATACAGATACTTACATACAGACACTTACATACAGACACTTACATACAGACACATACAGACACTTACATACAGACACTTACATACAGACACTGAGACACTTACATACAGACACTTACATACAGACACTTACATACAGACACTGAGATATTTACATACAGACACTTACATACAAACACTTAACATACAGACACTTACATACAGACACTTATATACAGACGCTTACATAGAGACACTTACATACAGACACTTACTTAGACACTTACTTACAGACACTGAGACACTTAAATACAGACACTTACATACAGACACTTACATACAGACACTTACAAACACACACTGACATTCAGACACTAAGACTTACATACAGACACTTACATACAGACACTTACATAAAGACATTTACATACAGATACTGAGACACTTACATACATACACTTACATACAGACACTTACATACAGACACTTACATACAGGCACTTACATACAGACACTTACATAGACACTTACATACAGACACTTACATACAACCACTTACATATACACTTACATACAGACACATACAGACACTTACATACAGACATTACATACAGACACTTACATACAGCCACTTACATACAGCCACTTACATACAGACACTTACATACAGACACTTACATACAGACACATACAGACGCTGAGACACTTACATACAGACACTTACATACAGACACTTACATACAGACACTTACATACAGACACTTACATACAGACACTTACATACAGACACTAAGACACTTACATACAGACACTTACAAACAGACATTTACATACAGACACTGAGACACTTACATACAGACACTTACATACAGACACTGAGACACTTGCATACAGACACTTACATACAGACAATTACATACAGACACTGAGACACTTACATACAGACACTGAGACACTTACATACAGACACTTACATAAAGACACTGAGACACTTACATAGACACTTACATACAGACACTTACATACAGACACTTACATACAGACACTGAGACACTTACATACAGACGCTTACATACAGACACTTACATACAGACACTGAGACACTTACATACAGACACTTACATACAAACTCTTACATACAGACACTTAAATACAGACACTTACATACAGACCCTTACATACAGACACTTAGACACTTACATACAGACACTTACATACAGACTCTTACATACAGACACTTACATACAGACACTAAGACACTTACATACAGACACTTACACACAGACATTTACATAGAGATACTTACATACAGTCACTTACATACAGACACTTACATACACACACTTACATACAGACACTTACATACAGGCACTTACATACAGACACTTACATAAACACTTACATACAGACACTTACATACTGACACAAACAGACACTGAGCCACTTACATACAGACACTTACATACAAACACTTACATACAGACACTTAAATACAGACACTTACATAAAGACACTTACATACAGACACTTAGACACTTACATACAGACACTTACATACAGACACTTACATACAGACACTTACATACAGACACTAAGACACTTACATACAGACACTTACATACAGACATTTACATACAGACACTGAGACACTTACATACAGACACTTACATACAGACACTGAGACACTTACATACAGACACTTACATACAGACACTTACATACAGACACTGAGACACTTACATACAGACACTTACATACAGACACATACAGACGCTGAGACACTTACATACAGACACTTACATACAGACACTTACATACAGACACTTACATACAGACACTTACATACAGACACTTACATACAGACACTTACATACAGACACTTACAAACAGACACTTACAAACAGACACTTACATACAGAAACTTACACACAGACACTTACATACAGATACTTACATACAGACACTTACAGACACTTACATACAGCCACCTACATACAGATACTTACATACAGACACTTACATACAGACACTTACATACAGACACATACAGACACTTACATACAGACACTTACATACAGACACTGAGACACTTACATACAGACACTTACATACAGACACTTACATACAGACACTGAGATATTTACATACAGACACTTACATACAAACACTTAACATACAGACACTTACATACAGACACTTATATACAGACGCTTACATAGAGACACTTACATACAGACACTTACTTAGACACTTACTTACAGACACTGAGACACTTAAATACAGACACTTACATACAGACACTTACATACAGACACTTACAAACACACACTGACATTCAGACACTAAGACTTACATACAGACACTTACATACAGACACTTACATAAAGACATTTACATACAGATACTGAGACACTTACATACATACACTTACATACAGACACTTACATACAGACACTTACATACAGGCACTTACATACAGACACTTACATAGACACTTACATACAGACACTTACATACAACAACTTACATATACACTTACATACAGACACATACAGACACTTACATACAGACATTACATACAGACACTTACATACAGCCACTTACATACAGCCACTTACATACAGACACTTACATACAGACACTTACATACAGACACATACAGACGCTGAGACACTTACATACAGACACTTACATACAGACACTTACATACAGACACTTACATACAGACACTTACATACAGACACTAAGACACTTACATACAGACACTTACAAACAGACATTTACATACAGACACTGAGACACTTACATACAGACACTTACATACAGACACTGAGACACTTGCATACAGACACTTACATACAGACAATTACATACAGACACTGAGACACTTACATACAGACACTGAGACACTTACATACAGACACTTACATAAAGACACTGAGACACTTACATAGACACTTACATACAGACACTTACATACAGACACTTACATACAGACACTGAGACACTTACATACAGACGCTTACATACAGACACTTACATACAGACACTGAGACACTTACATACAGACACTTACATACAAACTCTTACATACAGACACTTAAATACAGACACTTACATACAGACCCTTACATACAGACACTTAGACACTTACATACAGACACTTACATACAGACTCTTACATACAGACACTTACATACAGACACTAAGACACTTACATACAGACACTTACACACAGACATTTACATAGAGATACTTACATACAGTCACTTACATACAGACACTTACATACACACACTTACATACAGACACTTACATACAGGCACTTACATACAGACACTTACATAAACACTTACATACAGACACTTACATACTGACACAAACAGACACTGAGCCACTTACATACAGACACTTACATACAAACACTTACATACAGACACTTAAATACAGACACTTACATAAAGACACTTACATACAGACACTTAGACACTTACATACAGACACTTACATACAGACACTTACATACAGACACTTACATACAGACACTAAGACACTTACATACAGACACTTACATACAGACATTTACATACAGACACTGAGACACTTACATACAGACACTTACATACAGACACTGAGACACTTACATACAGACACTTACATACAGACACTTACATACAGACACTGAGACACTTACATACAGACACTTACATACAGACACATACAGACGCTGAGACACTTACATACAGACACTTACATACAGACACTTACATACAGACACTTACATACAGACACTTACATACAGATACTTACATACAGACACTAAGACACTTACATACAGACACTTACAAACAGACATTTACATACAGACACTGAGACACTTACATACAGACACTTACATACAGACACTGAGACACTTGCATACAGACACTTACATACAGACAATTACATACAGACACTGAGACACTTACATACAGACACTGAGACACTTACATACAGACACTTACATAAAGACACTGAGACACTTACATAGACACTTACATACAGACACTTACATACAGACACTTACATACAGACACTTACATACAGGCACTTACATACAGACACTTACATAGACACTTACATACAGACACTTACATACAACCACTTACATATACACTTACATACAGACACATACAGACACTTACATACAGACATTACATACAGACACTTACATACAGCCACTTACATACAGCCACTTACATACAGACACTTACATACAGACACTTACATACAGACACATACAGACGCTGAGACACTTACATACAGACACTTACATACAGACACTTACATACAGACACTTACATACAGACACTTACATACAGACACTTACATACAGACACTAAGACACTTACATACAGACACTTACAAACAGACATTTACATACAGACACTGAGACACTTACATACAGACACTTACATACAGACACTGAGACACTTGCATACAGACACTTACATACAGACAATTACATACAGACACTGAGACACTTACATACAGACACTGAGACACTTACATACAGACACTTACATAAAGACACTGAGACACTTACATAGACACTTACATACAGACACTTACATACAGACACTTACATACAGACACTGAGACACTTACATACAGACGCTTACATACAGACACTTACATACAGACACTGAGACACTTACATACAGACACTTACATACAAACTCTTACATACAGACACTTAAATACAGACACTTACATACAGACCCTTACATACAGACACTTAGACACTTACATACAGACACTTACATACAGACTCTTACATACAGACACTTACATACAGACACTAAGACACTTACATACAGACACTTACACACAGACATTTACATAGAGATACTTACATACAGTCACTTACATACAGACACTTACATACACACACTTACATACAGACACTTACATACAGGCACTTACATACAGACACTTACATAAACACTTACATACAGACACTTACATACTGACACAAACAGACACTGAGCCACTTACATACAGACACTTACATACAAACACTTACATACAGACACTTAAATACAGACACTTACATAAAGACACTTACATACAGACACTTAGACACTTACATACAGACACTTACATACAGACACTTACATACAGACACTTACATACAGACACTAAGACACTTACATACAGACACTTACATACAGACATTTACATACAGACACTGAGACACTTACATACAGACACTTACATACAGACACTGAGACACTTACATACAGACACTTACATACAGACACTTACATACAGACACTGAGACACTTACATACAGACACTTACATACAGACACATACAGACGCTGAGACACTTACATACAGACACTTACATACAGACACTTACATACAGACACTTACATACAGACACTTACATACAGACACTTACATACAGACACTTACATACAGACACTTACAAACAGACACTTACAAACAGACACTTACATACAGAAACTTACACACAGACACTTACATACAGATACTTACATACAGACACTTACAGACACTTACATACAGCCACCTACATACAGATACTTACATACAGACACTTACATACAGACACTTACATACAGACACATACAGACACTTACATACAGACACTTACATACAGACACTGAGACACTTACATACAGACACTTACATACAGACACTTACATACAGACACTGAGATATTTACATACAGACACTTACATACAAACACTTAACATACAGACACTTACATACAGACACTTATATACAGACGCTTACATAGAGACACTTACATACAGACACTTACTTAGACACTTACTTACAGACACTGAGACACTTAAATACAGACACTTACATACAGACACTTACATACAGACACTTACAAACACACACTGACATTCAGACACTAAGACTTACATACAGACACTTACATACAGACACTTACATAAAGACATTTACATACAGATACTGAGACACTTACATACATACACTTACATACAGACACTTACATACAGACACTTACATACAGGCACTTACATACAGACACTTACATAGACACTTACATACAGACACTTACATACAACAACTTACATATACACTTACATACAGACACATACAGACACTTACATACAGACATTACATACAGACACTTACATACAGCCACTTACATACAGCCACTTACATACAGACACTTACATACAGACACTTACATACAGACACATACAGACGCTGAGACACTTACATACAGACACTTACATACAGACACTTACATACAGACACTTACATACAGACACTTACATACAGACACTAAGACACTTACATACAGACACTTACAAACAGACATTTACATACAGACACTGAGACACTTACATACAGACACTTACATACAGACACTGAGACACTTGCATACAGACACTTACATACAGACAATTACATACAGACACTGAGACACTTACATACAGACACTGAGACACTTACATACAGACACTTACATAAAGACACTGAGACACTTACATAGACACTTACATACAGACACTTACATACAGACACTTACATACAGACACTGAGACACTTACATACAGACGCTTACATACAGACACTTACATACAGACACTGAGACACTTACATACAGACACTTACATACAAACTCTTACATACAGACACTTAAATACAGACACTTACATACAGACCCTTACATACAGACACTTAGACACTTACATACAGACACTTACATACAGACTCTTACATACAGACACTTACATACAGACACTAAGACACTTACATACAGACACTTACACACAGACATTTACATAGAGATACTTACATACAGTCACTTACATACAGACACTTACATACACACACTTACATACAGACACTTACATACAGGCACTTACATACAGACACTTACATAAACACTTACATACAGACACTTACATACTGACACAAACAGACACTGAGCCACTTACATACAGACACTTACATACAAACACTTACATACAGACACTTAAATACAGACACTTACATAAAGACACTTACATACAGACACTTAGACACTTACATACAGACACTTACATACAGACACTTACATACAGACACTTACATACAGACACTAAGACACTTACATACAGACACTTACATACAGACATTTACATACAGACACTGAGACACTTACATACAGACACTTACATACAGACACTGAGACACTTACATACAGACACTTACATACAGACACTTACATACAGACACTGAGACACTTACATACAGACACTTACATACAGACACATACAGACGCTGAGACACTTACATACAGACACTTACATACAGACACTTACATACAGACACTTACATACAGACACTTACATACAGATACTTACATACAGACACTAAGACACTTACATACAGACACTTACAAACAGACATTTACATACAGACACTGAGACACTTACATACAGACACTTACATACAGACACTGAGACACTTGCATACAGACACTTACATACAGACAATTACATACAGACACTGAGACACTTACATACAGACACTGAGACACTTACATACAGACACTTACATAAAGACACTGAGACACTTACATAGACACTTACATACAGACACTTACATACAGACACTTACATACAGACACTGAGACACTTACATACAGACACTTACATACAGACACATACAGACGCTGAGACACTTACATACAGACACTGAGACACTTACATACAGACACTTACATACAGACACTTACATACAGACACTGAGACACTTACATACAGACACTTACATACAGACACATACAGACGCTGAGACACTTACATACAGACACTTACATACAGACACTTACATACAGACACTTACATACAGACACTTACATACAGACACTTACATACAGACACTTACATACAGACACTTACAAACAGACACTTACAAACAGACACTTACATACAGAAACTTACACACAGACACTTACATACAGATACTTACATACAGACACTTACAGACACTTACATACAGCCACCTACATACAGATACTTACATACAGACACTTACATACAGACACTTACATACAGACACATACAGACACTTACATACAGACACTTACATACAGACACTGAGAGACTTACATACAGACACTTACATACAGACACTTACATACAGACACTGAGATATTTACATACAGACACTTACATACAAACACTTAACATACAGACACTTACATACAGACACTTATATACAGACGCTTACATAGAGACACTTACATACAGACACTTACTTAGACACTTACTTACAGACACTGAGACACTTAAATACAGACACTTACATACAGACACTTACATACAGACACTTACAAACACACACTGACATTCAGACACTAAGACTTACATACAGACACTTACATACAGACACTTACATAAAGACATTTACATACAGATACTGAGACACTTACATACATACACTTACATACAGACACTTACATACAGACACTTACATACAGGCACTTACATACAGACACTTACATAGACACTTACATACAGACACTTACATACAACAACTTACATATACACTTACATACAGACACATACAGACACTTACATACAGACATTACATACAGACACTTACATACAGCCACTTACATACAGCCACTTACATACAGACACTTACATACAGACACTTACATACAGACACATACAGACGCTGAGACACTTACATACAGACACTTACATACAGACACTTACATACAGACACTTACATACAGACACTTACATACAGACACTTACATACAGACACTAAGACACTTACATACAGACACTTACAAACAGACATTTACATACAGACACTGAGACACTTACATACAGACACTTACATACAGACACTGAGACACTTGCATACAGACACTTACATACAGACAATTACATACAGACACTGAGACACTTACATACAGACACTGAGACACTTACATACAGACACTTACATAAAGACACTGAGACACTTACATAGACACTTACATACAGACACTTACATACAGACACTTACATACAGACACTGAGACACTTACATACAGACGCTTACATACAGACACTTACATACAGACACTGAGACACTTACATACAGACACTTACATACAAACTCTTACATACAGACACTTAAATACAGACACTTACATACAGACCCTTACATACAGACACTTAGACACTTACATACAGACACTTACATACAGACTCTTACATACAGACACTTACATACAGACACTAAGACACTTACATACAGACACTTACACACAGACATTTACATAGAGATACTTACATACAGTCACTTACATACAGACACTTACATACACACACTTACATACAGACACTTACATACAGGCACTTACATACAGACACTTACATAAACACTTACATACAGACACTTACATACTGACACAAACAGACACTGAGCCACTTACATACAGACACTTACATACAAACACTTACATACAGACACTTAAATACAGACACTTACATAAAGACACTTACATACAGACACTTAGACACTTACATACAGACACTTACATACAGACACTTACATACAGACACTTACATACAGACACTAAGACACTTACATACAGACACTTACATACAGACATTTACATACAGACACTGAGACACTTACATACAGACACTTACATACAGACACTGAGACACTTACATACAGACACTTACATACAGACACTTACATACAGACACTGAGACACTTACATACAGACACTTACATACAGACACATACAGACGCTGAGACACTTACATACAGACACTTACATACAGACACTTACATACAGACACTTACATACAGACACTTACATACAGATACTTACATACAGACACTAAGACACTTACATACAGACACTTACAAACAGACATTTACATACAGACACTGAGACACTTACATACAGACACTTACATACAGACACTGAGACACTTGCATACAGACACTTACATACAGACAATTACATACAGACACTGAGACACTTACATACAGACACTGAGACACTTACATACAGACACTTACATAAAGACACTGAGACACTTACATAGACACTTACATACAGACACTTACATACAGACACTTACATACAGACACTGAGACACTTACATACAGACACTTACATACAGACACATACAGACGCTGAGACACTTACATACAGACACTTACATACAGACACTTACATACAGACACGAAGACACTTACATACAGACACTTGCATACAGACACTTACATACAGACACTTACAAACAGACACTTACAAACAGACACTTACATACAGAAACTTACACACAGACACTTACATACAGATACTTACATACAGACACTTACAGACACTTACATACAGCCACCTACATACAGATACTTACATACAGACACTTACATACAGACACATACAGACACTTACATACAGACACTTACATACAGACACTGAGACACTTACATACAGACACTTACATACAGACACTTACATACAGACACTGAGATATTTACATACAGACACTTACATACAAACACTTAACATACAGACACTTACATACAGACACTTATATACAGACGCTTACATAGAGACACTTACATACAGACACTTACTTAGACACTTACTTACAGACACTGAGACACTTAAATACAGACACTTACATATAGACACTTACATACAGACACTTACAAACACACACTGACATTCAGACACTAAGACTTACATACAGACACTTACATACAGACACTTACATAAAGACATTTACATACAGATACTGAGACACTTACATACATACACTTACATACAGACACTTACATACAGACACTTACATACAGGCACTTACATACAGACACTTACATAGACACTTACATACAGACACTTACATACAACCACTTACATATACACTTACATACAGACACATACAGACACTTACATACAGACATTACATACAGACACTTACATACAGCCACTTACATACAGCCACTTACATACAGACACTTACATACAGACACTTACATACAGACACATACAGACGCTGAGACACTTACATACAGACACTTACATACAGACACTTACATACAGACACTTACATACAGACACTTACATACAGACACTTACATACAGACACTAAGACACTTACATACAGACACTTACATACAGACACTTACATACAGACACTTACATACAGACACTAAGACACTTACATACAGACACTTACATACAGACATTTACATACAGACACTGAGACACTTACATACAGACACTTACATACAGACACTGAGACACTTACATACAGACACTTACATACAGACACTTACATACAGACACTGAGACACTTACATACAGACACTTACATACAGACACATACAGACGCTGAGACACTTACATACAGACACTTACATACAGACACTTACATACAGACACTTACATACAGACACTTACATACAGATACTTACATACAGACACTAAGACACTTACATACAGACACTTACAAACAGACATTTACATACAGACACTGAGACACTTACATACAGACACTTACATACAGACACTGAGACACTTGCATACAGACACTTACATACAGACAATTACATACAGACACTGAGACACTTACATACAGACACTGAGACACTTACATACAGACACTTACATAAAGACACTGAGACACTTACATAGACACTTACATACAGACACTTACATACAGACACTTACATACAGACACTGAGACACTTACATACAGACACTTACATACAGACACATACAGACGCTGAGACACTTACATACAGACACTGAGACACTTACATACAGACACTTACATACAGACACTTACATACAGACACTGAGACACTTACATACAGACACTTACATACAGACACATACAGACGCTGAGACACTTACATACAGACACTTACATACAGACACTTACATACAGACACTTACATACAGACACTTACATACAGACACTTACATACAGACACTTACATACAGACACTTACAAACAGACACTTACAAACAGACACTTACATACAGAAACTTACACACAGACACTTACATACAGATACTTACATACAGACACTTACAGACACTTACATACAGCCACCTACATACAGATACTTACATACAGACACTTACATACAGACACTTACATACAGACACATACAGACACTTACATACAGACACTTACATACAGACACTGAGACACTTACATACAGACACTTACATACAGACACTTACATACAGACACTGAGATATTTACATACAGACACTTACATACAAACACTTAACATACAGACACTTACATACAGACACTTATATACAGACGCTTACATAGAGACACTTACATACAGACACTTACTTAGACACTTACTTACAGACACTGAGACACTTAAATACAGACACTTACATACAGACACTTACATACAGACACTTACAAACACACACTGACATTCAGACACTAAGACTTACATACAGACACTTACATACAGACACTTACATAAAGACATTTACATACAGATACTGAGACACTTACATACATACACTTACATACAGACACTTACATACAGACACTTACATACAGGCACTTACATACAGACACTTACATAGACACTTACATACAGACACTTACATACAACAACTTACATATACACTTACATACAGACACATACAGACACTTACATACAGACATTACATACAGACACTTACATACAGCCACTTACATACAGCCACTTACATACAGACACTTACATACAGACACTTACATACAGACACATACAGACGCTGAGACACTTACATACAGACACTTACATACAGACACTTACATACAGACACTTACATACAGACACTTACATACAGACACTTACATACAGACACTTACATACAGACACTAAGACACTTACATACAGACACTTACAAACAGACATTTACATACAGACACTGAGACACTTACATACAGACACTTACATACAGACACTGAGACACTTGCATACAGACACTTACATACAGACAATTACATACAGACACTGAGACACTTACATACAGACACTGAGACACTTACATACAGACACTTACATAAAGACACTGAGACACTTACATAGACACTTACATACAGACACTTACATACAGACACTTACATACAGACACTGAGACACTTACATACAGACGCTTACATACAGACACTTACATACAGACACTGAGACACTTACATACAGACACTTACATACAAACTCTTACATACAGACACTTAAATACAGACACTTACATACAGACCCTTACATACAGACACTTAGACACTTACATACAGACACTTACATACAGACTCTTACATACAGACACTTACATACAGACACTAAGACACTTACATACAGACACTTACACACAGACATTTACATAGAGATACTTACATACAGTCACTTACATACAGACACTTACATACACACACTTACATACAGACACTTACATACAGGCACTTACATACAGACACTTACATAAACACTTACATACAGACACTTACATACTGACACAAACAGACACTGAGCCACTTACATACAGACACTTACATACAAACACTTACATACAGACACTTAAATACAGACACTTACATAAAGACACTTACATACAGACACTTAGACACTTACATACAGACACTTACATACAGACACTTACATACAGACACTTACATACAGACACTAAGACACTTACATACAGACACTTACATACAGACATTTACATACAGACACTGAGACACTTACATACAGACACTTACATACAGACACTGAGACACTTACATACAGACACTTACATACAGACACTTACATACAGACACTGAGACACTTACATACAGACACTTACATACAGACACATACAGACGCTGAGACACTTACATACAGACACTTACATACAGACACTTACATACAGACACTTACATACAGACACTTACATACAGATACTTACATACAGACACTAAGACACTTACATACAGACACTTACAAACAGACATTTACATACAGACACTGAGACACTTACATACAGACACTTACATACAGACACTGAGACACTTGCATACAGACACTTACATACAGACAATTACATACAGACACTGAGACACTTACATACAGACACTGAGACACTTACATACAGACACTTACATAAAGACACTGAGACACTTACATAGACACTTACATACAGACACTTACATACAGACACTTACATACAGACACTGAGACACTTACATACAGACACTTACATACAGACACATACAGACGCTGAGACACTTACATACAGACACTTACATACAGACACTTACATACAGACACGAAGACACTTACATACAGACACTTGCATACAGACACTTACATACAGACACTTACAAACAGACACTTACAAACAGACACTTACATACAGAAACTTACACACAGACACTTACATACAGATACTTACATACAGACACTTACAGACACTTACATACAGCCACCTACATACAGATACTTACATACAGACACTTACATACAGACACATACAGACACTTACATACAGACACTTACATACAGACACTGAGACACTTACATACAGACACTTACATACAGACACTTACATACAGACACTGAGATATTTACATACAGACACTTACATACAAACACTTAACATACAGACACTTACATACAGACACTTATATACAGACGCTTACATAGAGACACTTACATACAGACACTTACTTAGACACTTACTTACAGACACTGAGACACTTAAATACAGACACTTACATATAGACACTTACATACAGACACTTACAAACACACACTGACATTCAGACACTAAGACTTACATACAGACACTTACATACAGACACTTACATAAAGACATTTACATACAGATACTGAGACACTTACATACATACACTTACATACAGACACTTACATACAGACACTTACATACAGGCACTTACATACAGACACTTACATAGACACTTACATACAGACACTTACATACAACCACTTACATATACACTTACATACAGACACATACAGACACTTACATACAGACATTACATACAGACACTTACATACAGCCACTTACATACAGCCACTTACATACAGACACTTACATACAGACACTTACATACAGACACATACAGACGCTGAGACACTTACATACAGACACTTACATACAGACACTTACATACAGACACTTACATACAGACACTTACATACAGACACTTACATACAGACACTAAGACACTTACATACAGACACTTACAAACAGACATTTACATACAGACACTGAGACACTTACATACAGACACTTACATACAGACACTGAGACACTTGCATACAGACACTTACATACAGACAATTACATACAGACACTGAGACACTTACATACAGACACTGAGACACTTACATACAGACACTTACATAAAGACACTGAGACACTTACATAGACACTTACATACAGACACTTACATACAGACACTTACATACAGACACTGAGACACTTACATACAGACGCTTACATACAGACACTTACATACAGACACTGAGACACTTACATACAGACACTTACATACAAACTCTTACATACAGACACTTAAATACAGACACTTACATACAGACCCTTACATACAGACACTTAGACACTTACATACAGACACTTACATACAGACTCTTACATACAGACACTTACATACAGACACTAAGACACTTACATACAGACACTTACACACAGACATTTACATAGAGATACTTACATACAGTCACTTACATACAGACACTTACATACACACACTTACATACAGACACTTACATACAGGCACTTACATACAGACACTTACATAAACACTTACATACAGACACTTACATACTGACACAAACAGACACTGAGCCACTTACATACAGACACTTACATACAAACACTTACATACAGACACTTAAATACAGACACTTACATAAAGACACTTACATACAGACACTTAGACACTTACATACAGACACTTACATACAGACACTTACATACAGACACTTACATACAGACACTAAGACACTTACATACAGACACTTACATACAGACATTTACATACAGACACTGAGACACTTACATACAGACACTTACATACAGACACTGAGACACTTACATACAGACACTTACATACAGACACTTACATACAGACACTGAGACACTTACATACAGACACTTACATACAGACACATACAGACGCTGAGACACTTACATACAGACACTTACATACAGACACTTACATACAGACACTTACATACAGACACTTACATACAGATACTTACATACAGACACTAAGACACTTACATACAGACACTTACAAACAGACATTTACATACAGACACTGAGACACTTACATACAGACACTTACATACAGACACTGAGACACTTGCATACAGACACTTACATACAGACAATTACATACAGACACTGAGACACTTACATACAGACACTGAGACACTTACATACAGACACTTACATAAAGACACTGAGACACTTACATAGACACTTACATACAGACACTTACATACAGACACTTACATACAGACACTGAGACACTTACATACAGACACTTACATACAGACACATACAGACGCTGAGACACTTACATACAGACACTTACATACAGACACTTACATACAGACACGAAGACACTTACATACAGACACTTGCATACAGACACTTACATACAGACACTTACAAACAGACACTTACAAACAGACACTTACATACAGAAACTTACACACAGACACTTACATACAGATACTTACATACAGACACTTACAGACACTTACATACAGCCACCTACATACAGATACTTACATACAGACACTTACATACAGACACATACAGACACTTACATACAGACACTTACATACAGACACTGAGACACTTACATACAGACACTTACATACAGACACTTACATACAGACACTGAGATATTTACATACAGACACTTACATACAAACACTTAACATACAGACACTTACATACAGACACTTATATACAGACGCTTACATAGAGACACTTACATACAGACACTTACTTAGACACTTACTTACAGACACTGAGACACTTAAATACAGACACTTACATATAGACACTTACATACAGACACTTACAAACACACACTGACATTCAGACACTAAGACTTACATACAGACACTTACATACAGACACTTACATAAAGACATTTACATACAGATACTGAGACACTTACATACATACACTTACATACAGACACTTACATACAGACACTTACATACAGGCACTTACATACAGACACTTACATAGACACTTACATACAGACACTTACATACAACCACTTACATATACACTTACATACAGACACATACAGACACTTACATACAGACATTACATACAGACACTTACATACAGCCACTTACATACAGCCACTTACATACAAACACTTACATACAGACACTTACATACAGACACATACAGACGCTGAGACACTTACATACAGACACTTACATACAGACACTTACATACAGACACTTACATACAGACACTTACATACAGACACTTACATACAGACACTTACATACAGACACTAAGACACTTACATACAGACACTTACAAACAGACATTTACATACAGACACTGAGACACTTACATACAGACACTTACATACAGACACTGAGACACTTGCATACAGACACTTACATACAGACAATTACATACAGACACTGAGACACTTACATACAGACACTGAGACACTTACATACAGACACTTACATAAAGACACTGAGACACTTACATAGACACTTACATACAGACACTTACATACAGACACTTACATACAGACACTGAGACACTTACATACAGATGCTTACATACAGACACTTACATACAGACACTGAGACACTTACATACAGACACTTACATACAAACTCTTACATACAGACACTTAAATACAGACACTTACATACAGACCCTTACATACAGACACTTAGACACTTACATACAGACACTTACATACAGACTCTTACATACAGACACTTACATACAGACACTAAGACACTTACATACAGACACTTACACACAGACATTTACATAGAGATACTTACATACAGTCACTTACATACAGACACTTACATACACACACTTACATACAGACACTTACATACAGGCACTTACATACAGACACTTACATAAACACTTACATACAGACACTTACATACTGACACAAACAGACACTGAGCCACTTACATACAGACACTTACATACAAACACTTACATACAGACACTTAAATACAGACACTTACATAAAGACACTTACATACAGACACTTAGACACTTACATACAGACACTTACATACAGACACTTACATACAGACACTTACATACAGACACTAAGACACTTACATACAGACACTTACATACAGACATTTACATACAGACACTGAGACACTTACATACAGACACTTACATACAGACACTGAGACACTTACATACAGACACTTACATACAGACACTTACATACAGACACTGAGACACTTACATACAGACACTTACATACAGACACTGAGACACTTACATACAGACACTTACATACAGACACTTACATACAGACACTTACATACAGACAATTACATACAGACACTGAGACACTTACATACAGACACTTACATACAGACACTGAGACACTTACATACAGACACTTACATACAGACACATACATACAGACACTTACATACAGACACTTACATACGGACACTGAGACAACATACAGACACTTACATACAGACACTGAGACACTTACATACAGACACTGAGACACTTACATACAGACACTTACATAAAGACACTGAGACACTTACATAGATACTTACATACATATGCTTACATACAGACACTTATATACAGACCCTTACATAAAGACACTTAGACACTTACATACAGACACTTACATACAGACTCTTACATAAAGACACTTACATACAGACACTTAGACACTTACATACAGACACTTACATACAGACTCTTACATAAAGACACTTACATACAGACAATTACATACAGACACCTACATACAGACACTAAGACACTTACATACAGATACTTACAAACAGACATTTACATACAGACACTGAGACACTTACATACAGACACTTACATACAGACACTGAGACACTTACATATAGACACTTACATACAGACAATTACATACAGACACTGAGACACTTACATACAGACACTTACATACAGGCACTGAGACACTTACATACAGACACTGAGACACTTACATACAGACACTTACATAAAGACACTGAGACACTTACATAGACACTTACATACAGACGCTTACATACAGACACTTACATACAGACACTGATACACTTACATACAGACACTTACATACAGACACTTACATACAGACACTGAGACACTTACATACAGACGCTTACATACAGACACTTACATACAGACACTGAGACATTTACATACAGACACTTTCATACATACACTTACATACAGACACTGAGACACTTACATACAGACACTTACATACAGATACTTACATACAGACACTTACATACAGACACTTACATACAGACACTGAGACACTTACATACAGACACTGAGACACTTACATACAGACACTGAGACACTTACATACAGACACTTAAATAAAGACACTGAGACACTTACATAGACACTTACATACATATGCTTACATACAGACACTTACATACAGACAATGAGACACTTACATACAGACACTTACATACAGACACATACAGACGCTGAGACACTTACATACAGACACTTACATACAGACACTTACATACAGACACGAAGACACTTACATACAGACACTTGCATACAGACACTTACATACAGACACTTACAAACAGACACTTACAAACAGACACTTACATACAGAAACTTACACACAGACACTTACATACAGATACTTACATACAGACACTTACAGACACTTACATACAGCCACCTACATACAGATACTTACATACAGACACTTACATACAGACACTTACATACAGACACATACAGACACTTACATACAGACACTTACATACAGACACTGAGACACTTACATACAGACACTTACATACAGACACTTACATACAGACACTGAGATATTTACATACAGACACTTACATACAAACACTTAACATACAGACACTTACATACAGACACTTATATACAGACGCTTACATAGAGACACTTACATACAGACACTTACTTAGACACTTACTTACAGACACTGAGACACTTAAATACAGACACTTACATACAGACACTTACATACAGACACTTACAAACACACACTGACATTCAGACACTAAGACTTACATACAGACACTTACATACAGACACTTACATAAAGACATTTACATACAGATACTGAGACACTTACATACATACACTTACATACAGACACTTACATACAGACACTTACATACAGGCACTTACATACAGACACTTACATAGACACTTACATACAGACACTTACATACAACCACTTACATATACACTTACATACAGACACATACAGACACTTACATACAGACATTACATACAGACACTTACATACAGCCACTTACATACAGCCACTTACATACAGACACTTACATACAGACACTTACATACAGACACATACAGACGCTGAGACACTTACATACAGACACTTACATACAGACACTTACATACAGACACTTACATACAGACACTTACATACAGACACTTACATACAGACACTAAGACACTTACATACAGACACTTACAAACAGACATTTACATACAGATACTGAGACACTTACATACAGACACTTACATACAGACACTGAGACACTTGCATACAGACACTTACATACAGACAATTACATACAGACACTGAGACACTTACATACAGACACTGAGACACTTACATACAGACACTTACATAAAGACACTGAGACACTTACATAGACACTTACATACAGACACTTACATACAGACACTTACATACAGACACTGAGACACTTACATACAGACGCTTACATACAGACACTTACATACAGACACTGAGACACTTACATACAGACACTTACATACAAACACTTACATATAGACACTTAAATACAGACACTTACATACAGACCCTTACATACAGACACTTAGACACTTACATACAGACACTTACATACAGACTCTTACATACAGACACTTACATACAGACACTAAGACACTTACATACAGACACTTACACACAGACATTTACATAGAGATACTTACATACAGTCACTTACATACAGACACTTACATACACACACTTACATACAGACACTTACATACAGGCACTTACATACAGACACTTACATAAACACTTACATACAGACACTTACATACTGACACAAACAGACACTGAGACACTTACATACAGACACTTACATACAAACACTTACATACAGACACTTAAATACAGACACTTACATAAAGACACTTACATACAGACACTTAGACACTTACATACAGACACTTACATACAGACACTTACATACAGACTCTTACATAAAGACACTTACATACAGACAATTACATACAGACACTTACATACAGACACTAAGACACTTACATACAGACACTTACATACAGAAATTTACATACAGACACTGAGACACTTACATACAGACACTTACATACAGACACTGAGACACTTACATACAGACACTTACATACAGACACTTACATACAGACACTTACATACAGACACTTACATACAGACACTGAGACACTTACATACAGACACTGAGACACTTACATACATACACTTACATACAGACACTTACATACAGACACTTACATACAGACACTTACATACAGACAATTACATACAGACACTGAGACACTTACATACAGACACTTACATACAGACACTGAGACACTTACATACAGACACTTACATACAGACACTTACATACAGACACTTACATACAAACACTTACATACGGACACTGAGACACTTACATACAGACACTTACATACAGACACTGAGACACTTACATACAGACACTGAGACACTTACATACAGAGACTTACATAAAGACACTGAGACACTTACATAGATACTTACATACATATGCTTACATACAGACACTTATATACAGACCCTTACATACAGACACTTAGACACTTACATACAGACACTTACATACAGACTCTTACATAAAGACACTTACATACAGACACTTAGACACTTACATACAGACACTTACATACAGACTCTTACATAAAGACACTTACATACAGACAATTACATACAGACACCTACATACAGACACTAAGACACTTACATACAGATACTTACAAACAGACATTTACATACAGACACTGAGACACTTACATACAGACACTTACATACAGACACTGAGACACTTACATATAGACACTTACATACAGACAATTACATACAGACACTGAGACACTTACATACAGACACTTACATACAGGCACTGAGACACTTACATACAGACACTGAGACACTTACATACAGACACTTACATAAAGACACTGAGACACTTACATAGACACTTACATACAGACGCTTACATACAGACACTTACATACAGACACTGATACACTTACATACAGACACTTACATACAGACACTTACATACAGACACTGAGACACTTACATACAGACGCTTACATACAGACACTTACATACAGACACTGAGACATTTACATACAGACACTTACATACATACACTTACATACAGACACTTACATACAGACACTTACATACAGACACTTACATACAGACAGTTACATACTGACACTGTGACACTGACATACAGACACTTACATACAGATACTTACATAGAGACACTTACATACAGAAACTTACATACAGACACTTACATACAGATACTTACATACAGACACTTACAGACACTTACATACAGCCACTTACATACAGACACTTACATACAGACACTTACATACAGACACTTACATACAGACACATACAGACACTTACATACAGACACTTACATACAGACACTAAGACACTTACATACAGATACTTACACACAGACATTTACATAGAGATACTTACATACAGACACTTACATACAGACACTTACATACACACACTTACATACAGACACTTACATACAGGCACTTACATACAGACACTTACATAGACACTTACATACAGACACTTACATACTGACACAAACAGAGACTGAGTCACTTACATACAGACACTTACATACAAACACTTACATACAGACACTTAAATACAGACACTTACATACAGACACTTACATACAGACCCTTACATACAGACACTTAGACACTTACATACAGACACTGAGACACTTACATACAGACACTTACATACAGACACATACAGACGCTGAGACACTTACATACAGACACTTGCATACAGACACTTACATACAGACACTTACAAACAGACACTTACAAACAGACACTTACATACAGAAACTTACACACAGACACTTACATACAGATACTTACATACAGACACTTACAGACACTTACATACAGCCACCTACATACAGATACTTACATACAGACACTTACATACAGACACTTACATACAGACACATACAGACACTTACATACAGACACTTACATACAGACACTGAGACACTTACATACAGACACTTACATACAGACACTTACATACAGACACTGAGATATTTACATACAGACACTTACATACAAACACTTAACATACAGACACTTACATACAGACACTTATATACAGACGCTTACATAGAGACACTTACATACAGACACTTACTTAGACACTTACTTACAGACACTGAGACACTTAAATACAGACACTTACATACAGACACTTACATACAGACACTTACAAACACACACTGACATTCAGACACTAAGACTTACATACAGACACTTACATACAGACACTTACATAAAGACATTTACATACAGATACTGAGACACTTACATACATACACTTACATACAGACACTTACATACAGACACTTACATACAGGCACTTACATACAGACACTTACATAGACACTTACATACAGACACTTACATACAACCACTTACATATACACTTACATACAGACACATACAGACACTTACATACAGACACTTACATACAGACACTTACATACAGCCACTTACATACAGCCACTTAAATACAGACACTTATATACAGACACTTACATACAGACACATACAGACGCTGTGACACTTACATACAGACACTTACATACAGACACTTACATACAGACACTTACATACAGACACTTACATACAGACACATACAGACACTTACATACAGACACTTACATACAGACACTGAGACACTTACATACAGACACTTACATACAGACACTTACATACAGACACTGAGATATTTACATACAGACACTTACATACAAACACTTAACATACAGACACTTACATACAGACACTTATATACAGACGCTTACATAGAGACACTTACATACAGACACTTACTTAGACACTTACTTACAGACACTGAGACACTTAAATACAGACACTTACATACACACACTTACATACAGACACTTACATACAGGCACTTACATACAGACACTTACATAGACACTTACATACAGACACTTACATACTGACACAAACAGACACTGAGACACTTACATACAGACACTTTCATACAAACACTTACATACAGACACTTACATACAGACACTTACATACAGACACTTACATACAGACCCTTACATACAGACACTTAAACACTTACATACAGACACTTACCCACAGACTCTTACATAAAGACACTTACATACAGACACTTAGACACTTACATACAGACACTTACATACAGACTCTTACATAAAGACACTTACATACAGACAATTACATACAGACACTTACATACGGACACTAAGACACTTACATACAGACACTTACATACAGACACTTACATACAGACACTCAGACACTTACATAGACACTTACATACAGACGCTTACATACACTTACATACAGACACTGAGACACTTACATACATACACGTACATACAGACACTTACATACAGACACTTACATACAGACACTGAGACACTTACATACAGACACTTCCATACAGACACTGAGACACTTACATACAGACACTTACATACAGACACTTACATACAGACACTGAGACACTTACATACAGACACTTACATACAGACACTGAGACACTTACAAACAGACACTGAGACACTTACATACAGACACTTACATAAAGAAACTGAGACACTTACATAGACAATTACATACAGATGCTCACATACAGACACTTACATACAGACACTGAGACACTTACATACAGACACTGACATACAGACACATACAGACGCTGAGACAATTACATACAGACACTTACATACAGACACGAAGACACTTACATACAGACACTTACATACAGACACTTACATACAGACACTTACATACAGACACTTACAAACAGACACTTACATACAGAAACTTACACACAGACACTTACATACAGACACTTACAGACACTTACATACAGCCACCTACATACAGAGACTTACATACAGACACTTACATACAGACACTTACATACAGACACATACAGACACTTACATACACACACTTACATACAGACACTGAGACACTTACATACAGACACTTACATACAGACACTTACATACAGACACTGAGATATTTACATACAGACACTTACATACAAACACTTAACATACAGACACTTACATAAAGACACTTATATACAGACACTTACATAGAGACACTTACATACAGACACTTACTTAGACACTTACTTACATACACTGAGACACTTAAATACAGACGCTTACATACAGACACTTACATACAGACACTTACAAACACACACTGACATACAGACACTGAGACTTACATACAGACACTTACATACAGACACTTACATAAAGACATTTACATACAGATACTGAGACACTTACATACAGACACTTACATACAGACACTTACATACAGGCACTTACATACAGACACTTACATAGACACTTGCATACAGACACTTACATACAAACACTTACATAGACACTTACATACAGACACATACAGACACTTACATACAGACACTTACATACGGACACTTACATACAGCCACTTACATACAGCCACTTACATACAGACAATTACATACAGACACTTACATACAGACACATACAGACGCTGAGACACTTACATACAGACACTTACATACAGACACTTACGTACAGACACTTACATACAGACACTAAGACACGTACATACAGACACTTACATACAGACACTTACATGCAGATACTTCCATACAGACACTTACATTCAGACACTTACATACAGACACTTACATACAGACACTAAGACACGTACATACAGACACTTACATACAGACACTTACATACAGACACTTACATACAGACACATACAGATGCTGAGACACTTACATACAGACACTTACATACAGACACTTACATACAGACACTAAGACACGTACATACAGACACTTACATACAGACACTTACATACAGATACTTACATACAGACACTTACATTCAGACACTTACATACAGACACATACAGACACTTACATACACACACTTACATACAGACACTGAGACACTTACATACAGACACTTACATACAGACACTTACATACAGACACTGAGATATTTACATACAGACACTTACATACAAACACTTATCATACAGACACTTACATACAGACACTTATATACAGACACTTACATAGAGATACTTACATACAGACACTTACTTAGACACTTACTTACATACACTGAGACACTTAAATACAGACGCTTACATACAGACACTTACATACAGACACTTACAAACACACACTGACATACAGACACTGAGATTTATATACAGACACTTACATACAGACACTTACATAAAGACATTTACATACAGATACTGAGACACTTACATACAGACACTTACATACAGACACTTACATACAGGCACTTACATACAGACACTTACATAGACACTTGCATACAGACACTTACATACAAACACTTACATAGACACTTACATACAGACACATACAGACACTTACATACAGACACTTACATACGGACACTTACATACAGCCACTTACATACAGCCACTTACATACAGACAATTACATACAGACACTTACATACAGACACATACAGACGCTGAGACACTTACATACAGACACTTACATACAGACACTTACGTACAGACACTTACATACAGACACTAAGACACGTACATACAGACACTTACATACAGACACTTACATACAGATACTTCCATACAGACACTTACATTCAGACACTTACATACAGACACTTACATACAGACACTAAGACACGTACATACAGACACTTACATACAGATACTTACATACAGACACTTACATACAGACACATACAGATGCTGAGACACTTACATACAGACACTTACATACAGACACTTACATACAGACACTAAGACACGTACATACAGACACTTACATACAGACACTTACATACAGATACTTACATACAGACACTTACATTCAGACACTTACATACAGACACTTACATACAGACACTTACATACAGACACTGAGATATTCACATACAGACACTTACATACAAACACTTAACATACATACACTTACATACAGACACTTACATACAGACACTTACTTAGACACTTACTTACAGACACTGAGACACTTAAATACAGACACTTACAAACACACACTGACATACAGACACTGAGACTTACATAGATACACTTACATACAGACACTTACATACAGACACTTACATACAGATACTGAGACACTTACATAGACACTTACATACAGACGCTTACATACACTTACATACAGACACTGAGACACTTACATACATACACTTACATACAGACACTTACATACAGACACTTACATACAGACACTGAGACACTTACATACAGACACTTCCATACAGACACTGAGACACTTACATACAGACACTTACATACAGACACTTACATACACTTACATACAGACACTGAGACACTTACATACAGACACTTACATACAGACACTGAGACACTTACATACAGACACCGAGACACTTACATACAGACACTTACATAAAGACACATACATACAGACACTGAGACACTTACATACAGACACCGAGACACTTACATACAGACACTTACATAAAGACACTGAGACACTTACATACAGACACTTACATACAGACACATACAGACGCTGAGACACTTACATACAGACACTTACATACAGACACTTACATACAGACACGAAGACACTTACATACAGACACTTACATACAGACACTTACATACAGACACTTACATACAGACACTTACAAACAGACACTTACACACAGAAACTTAGACACAGACACTTACATACAGATACTTACATACAGACACTTACAGACACTTAAATACAGCCACCTACATACAGAGATTTACATACAGACACTTACATACAGACACTTACATACAGACACTTACATACAGACACTTACATACAAACACTGAGACACTTACATACAGACACTGAGACACTTACATACAGACACATACAGACACTTAGATACAGACACTTACATACAGACACTGAGACACTTACATACAGACACTTACATACAGACACTTACATACAGACACTGAGATATTTACATACAGACACTTACATACAAACACTTAACATACAGACACTTACATACAGACACTTATATATAGACACTTACATAGAGACACTTACATACAGACACTTACTTAGACACTTACTTACAGACACTGAGACACTTAAATACAGACACTTACATACAGACACTTACATACAGACACTTACAAACACACACTGACATACAGACACTGAGACTTACATACAGACACTTACATACAGACAGTTACATACAGACACATCCATAAAGACATTTACATACAGATACTGAGACATTTACATACAGACACTTACATACAGACACTTACATACACACACTTACATACAGACACTTACATACAGGCACTTACATACAGACACTTACATAGACACTTACATACAGACACTTACATACTGACACAAACAGACACTGAGACACTTACATACAGACACTTACATACAAACACTTACATACAGACACTTACATACAGACACTTACATACAGACACTTACATACAGACCCTTACATACAGACACCTAAACACTTACATACAGACACTTACATACAGACTCTTACATAAAGACACTTACATACAGACACTTAGACACTTACATACAGAAACTTACATACAGACTCTTACATAAAGACACTTACATACAGACAATTACATACAGACACTTACATACAGACACTAAGACACTTACATACAGACACTTACATACAGACACTTACATACAGACACTCAGACACTTACATAGACACTTACATACAGACGCTTACATACACACACTTACATACAGACACTGAGACACTTACATACAGACACTTACATACAGACACTTACATACAGACACTTACATACAGACACTGAGACACTTACATACAGACACTTCCATACAGACACTGAGACACTTACATACAGACACTTACATACAGACACTTACATACAGACACTGAGACACTTACATACAGACACTTCCATACAGACACTGAGACACTTACAAACAGACACTGAGACACTTACATACAGACACTTACATAAAGAAACTGAGACACTTACATAGACACTTACATACAGACGCTCACATACAGACACTTACATACAGACACTGAGACACTTACATACAGACACTGACATACAGACACATACAGACGCTGAGACACTTACATACAGACACTTACATACAGACACGAAGACACTTACATACAGACACTTACATACAGACACTTACATACAGACACTTACATACAGACACTTACAAACAGACACTTACATACAGAAACTTACACACAGACACTTACATACAGACACTTACATACAGACACTTACAGACACTTACATACAGCCACCTACATACAGAGACTTACATACAGACACTTACATACAGACACTTACATAAAGAAACTGAGACACTTACATAGACACTTACATACAGACGCTTACATACACTTACATACAGACACTGAGACACTTACATACAGACACATACAGACACTTAGATACAGACACTTACATACAGACACTGAGACACTTACATACAGACACTTACATACAGACACTTACATACAGACACTGAGATATTTACATACAGACACTTACATACAAACACTTAACATACAGACACTTACATACAGACACTTATATATAGACACTTACATAGAGACACTTACATACAGACACTTACTTAGACACTTACTTACAGACACTGAGACACTTAAATACAGACACTTACATACAGACACTTACATACAGACACTTACAAACACACACTGACATACAGACACTGAGACTTACATACAGACACTTACATACAGACAGTTACATACAGACACATCCATAAAGACATTTACATACAGATACTGAGACACTTACATACAGACACTTACATACAGACACTTACATACACATACTTACATACAGACACTTACATACAGGCACTTACATACAGACACTTACATAGACACTTACATACAGACACTTACATACTGACACAAACAGACACTGAGACACTTACATACAGACACTTACATACAAACACTTACATACAGACACTTACATACAGACACTTACATACAGACACTTACATACAGACCCTTACATACAGACACCTAAACACTTACATACAGACACTTACATACAGACTCTTACATAAAGACACTTACATACAGACACTTAGACACTTACATACAGAAACTTACATACAGACTCTTACATAAAGACACTTACATACAGACAATTACATACAGACACTTACATACAGACACTAAGACACTTACATACAGACACTTACATACAGACACTTACATACAGACACTCAGACACTTACATAGACACTTACATACAGACGCTTACATACACTTACATACAGACACTGAGACACTTACATACATACACTTACATACAGACACTTACATACAGACACTTACATACAGACACTGAGACACTTACATACAGACACTTCCATACAGACACTGAGACACTTACATACAGACACTTACATACAGACACTTACATACAGACACTGAGACACTTACATACAGACACTTCCATACAGACACTGAGACACTTACAAACAGACACTGAGACACTTACATACAGACACTTACATAAAGAAACTGAGACACTTACATAGACACTTACATACAGACGCTCACATACAGACACTTACATACAGACACTGAGACACTTACATACAGACACTGACATACAGACACATACAGACGCTGAGACACTTACATACAGACACTTACATACAGACACGAAGACACTTACATACAGACACTTACATACAGACACTTACATACAGACACTTACATACAGACACTTACAAACAGACACTTACATACAGAAACTTACACACAGACACTTACATACAGACACTTACATACAGACACTTACAGACACTTACATACAGCCACCTACATACAGAGACTTACATACAGACACTTACATACAGACACTTACATAAAGAAACTGAGACACTTACATAGACACTTACATACAGACGCTCACATACAGACACTTACATACAGACACTGAGACACTTACATACAGACACTGACATACAGACACATACAGACGCTGAGACACTTACATACAGACACTTACATACAGACACGAAGACACTTGCATACAGACACTTACATACAGACACTTACATACAGACACTTACATACAGACACTTACAAACAGACACTTACATACAGAAACTTACACACAGACACTTACATACAGATACTTACATACAGACACTTACAGACACTTACATACAGCCACCTACATACAGAGACTTACATACAGACACTTACATACAGACCTTTACATACAGACACATACAGACACTTACATACACACACTTACATACAGACACTGAGACACTTACATACAGACACTTACATACAGACACTTACATACAGACACTGAGATATTTACATACAGACACTTACATACAAACACTTAACATACAGACACTTACATACAGACACTTATATACAGACACTTACATAGAGACACTTACATACAGACACTTACTTAGACACTTACTTACATACACTGAGACACTTAAATACAGACACTTACATACAGACACTTACATACAGACACTTACAAACACACACTGACATACAGACACTGAGACTTACATACAGACACTTACATACAGACACTTACATGCAGACACTTACATAAAGACATTTACATACAGATACTGAGACACTTATATACAGGCACTTACATACAGACACTTACATAGACACTTACATACAGGCACTTACATACAAACACTTACATAGACACTTACATACAGACACATACAGACACTTACATACAGACACTTACATACGGACACTTACATACAGCCACTTACATACAGCCACTTACATACAGACAATTACATACAGACACTTACATACAGACACATACAGACGCTGAGACACTTACATACAGACACTTACATACAGACACTTACATACAGACACTTACATACAGACACTAAGACACGTACATACAGACACTTACATACAGACACTTACATACAGATACTTACATACAGACACTTACATTCAGACACTGACATACAGACACTTACATAGAGACACTAAGACACGTACATACAGACACTTATATACAGACACTTACATGCAGACACTTACATACAGACACATACAGATGCTGAGACACTTACATACAGACACTTACACACAGACACTTACATACAGACACTTACATACAGACACTTACATACAGATACTTACATACAGACACTTACATTCAGACACTTACATACAGACACTTACATACAGACACTTACTTAGACACTTACTTATAGACACTGAGACACTTAAATACAGACACTTACAAACACACACTGACATACAGACACTGAGACTTACATAGAGACACTTACATACAGACAATTACATACAGACACTTACATACAGATACTGAGACACTTACATACAGACACTTACATACAGACACTTACATACACACACTTACATACAGTCACTTACATACAGACACTTACATACAGACACTTACATACAGACACTTACATACAGGCACTTACATACAGGCACTTACATAGTCACTTACATACAGACACTTACATACTGACACTTACAAACAGACACTTACATATAGACACTTACATACAGACCCTTACATACAGACACTTAGACACTTACATACAGACACTTACATACAGACTCTTACATAGAGACACTTACATACAGACACTTAGACACTTACATACATACACTTACATACAGACTCTTACATAAAGACACTTACATACAGACAATTACATACAGACACTTACATACAGACACTGAGACACTTACATACAGACACTTACATACAGACACTTACATACAGACACTGAGACACGTACATAGACACTTACATACAGACGCTCACATACACTTACATACAGACACTGAGACACTTACATACAGACACTTACATACAGACACTTACATACACTTACATACAGACACTTACATACAGACACTTACATACAGACACTGAGACACTTACATAGACACATACAGATGCTTACATACAGACACTTACATTCAGACACTGTGACACTGACATACAGACACTTACATACAGACTCTTACATAAAGACACTTACATACAGACACTTAGACACTTACATACAGACACTTACATACAGACTCTTACATAAAGACACTTACACACAGACAATTACATACAGACACTTACATACAGACACTTACATACAGACACTGAGACACTTACATACAGACACTTACATACAGACACTTACATACAGACACTTACATACAGACACTGAGACACTTACATACAGACACTTACATACAGACACTTAAATACAGACACTGAGATATTCACATACAACAACAACAACAACAACCGCCATTCGCCACTAAGTGGCGGTGACGTCACCACGACGCTTGTGCCAGGCTATGTGCACCCTGAGGCCACGTGAAGTGTCGAACGCCCGCTGGCAGGAGGTCACGGGGCAGACCCAGGTGCCACGGGTCGACTGACTGAGATGACTGGCTGATGCACCACCTGTGCCCCCTACTGTGCCAACCTGCTGTGCTTTAGCCACCCGGCGCTCCGCTCGCTGTTGTGAGCGTCGCTCCTCCGCCCTCCGTTGTTGTTGGAGGGCGACTTCCTCCAACTGCCCAGTAGCATCCTTCACGAGCCTCCTCCACAGAGGCCGATCTTGACACCGCTGGTACCAGTCATCGGCAAGTCCACTCAGCTCCACGTCCTCCTGTACCACATCACTCCATCTCTTCTCTAGCCCGTGCCGCGCCCGCTTAGCCCCCTCAATCCGGCCAAACAAAAGCTGTTTCGGCATGCGGTGGCTGGGCATGCGGGCTACATGACCCAGCCATCGCAGCCTTGCCTGCCGGAGGAGCTCACCGATGGGACCCTTCCCAGATCTTTCAAGGATTTGTGAGCTCCTCACACAATCCAGTCTGGTTAAACCCAGGATGGATCGTAGGCAGGTCAGCTTAAATGTTTCTAACCGGCGAAGATGTTCCATTAGGGGGGTCCACGTTTCGCAAGCGTAGAGAAGGGAGGGAATGACCGTGGCCGAGAAGACCTGAAGTTTAGTGCGGAGCGACAGACCAGGTAGCTTCTACACAGCGTTACGCAACCGATGAAAAGATATTGCCGCTCGACTGATTCGGAGTGAGACCTCTGCTGTTAAACTGGAGCCAGTCATAAGCACACTGCCCAGGTATGGGAAACTCTCCACTCTCTCCACAACTGCCCCATCACCGATTGGGAGTTGTGGGGGTGGAGTGTCCGATGGTACAAAATACCCAGGCAGGTGCTTAGTTTTGGTGGGGCTGATGGTAAGGCCCCACCTCTTAGTGGCACGCTCCAGTCTCAGCAGCAGCGTCTCCAACTCCTCCTCTGACTGAGCAGCTATTACCAAGTCATCAGCATACATAACGTGGTTGAGCAATAGGGAGCCATCCCTTGACCGCACCCGGGCATCGATTAGCCTCCCATTATATCTGTACCATATGGAGATTCCCCCGGTACAGCTATTGAAGGCTTCACGAACTACGTGGTCAAAATAGATGTTAAATAATGTGGGAGCCAGAGGACATCCCTGTCGCACCCCAAGGTGTACAGGGAATGGCTCTGACTCCCGGCCACGTAGTTTTACCCGGGCCCGCTCACCATCATGAAGGTCCTTAATGATCGTGAGCAGAGGGTCAGGTACTCCAAAAGCACGAAGAACGACCCAGAGCCCAGGCCTACTGATGGTATCATAGGCCTTGACCAGGTCAATAAAGCAGAGATGTAGGTCTTGTTGGAATTCCCTACACCTCTGCTGTAGCAGACGGACAGAAAATATGGCATCTGTGCAGGACCGCCCTTTCTGACACTTACATACAGACACTTACATACAGACACTTACATACAGGCACTTACATACAGACACTTACATAGTCACTTACATACAGACACTTACATACTGACACTTACAAACAGACACTTACATATAGACACTTACATACAGACCCTTACATACAGACACTTAGACACTTACATACAGATTCTTACATACAGACTCTTACATAGAGACAATTACATACAGGCACTTAGACACTTACATACATACACTTACATACAGACTCTTACATAAAGACACTTACATACAGACAATTACATACAGACACTTACATACAGACACTGAGACACTTACATACAGACACTTACATACAGACACTTACATACAGACACTGAGACACTTACATAGACACTTGCATACAGACGATTACATACACTTACATACAGACACTGAGACACTTACATACAGACACTTACATACAGACACTTACATACACTTACATACAGACACTTACATACAGACACTGAGACACTTACATAGACACATACAGATGCTTACATACAGACACTTACATACAGACACTGAGACACTTACATACAGACACTTACATACAGACACTGTGACACTGACATACAGACACTTACATACAGACTCTTACATAAAGACACTTACATACAGACACTTAGACACTTACATACAGACACTTACATACAGACTCTTACATAAAGACACTTACACACATACAATTACATACAGACACTTACATACAGACACTTACATACAGACACTGAGACACTTACATACAGACACTTACATACAGACACTTACATACAGACATTTACATACAGACACTGAGACACCTACATACAGACACTTACATACAGACACTTAAATACAGACACTGAGATATTCACATACAGACACTTACATACAAACACTTAACATACAGACACTTACATACAGACACTTACATACAGACACTTACTTAGACATTTACTTACAGACACTGAGACACTTAAATACAAACACTTACATACAGACACTTACATACAGACACTTACATACAGACACTTACATACAGACACTTACATAAAGACATTTACATACAGATACTGAGACACTTACATACAGACACTTACATACACACACTTACATACAGACACTTACATACAGACACTTACATACAGACACTTACATACAGGCACTTACATACAGACACTTACATACAGACACTTACATATTGACACAAACAGACACTGAGACACTTACATACAGACACTTACATACAAACACTTACATACAGGCACTTACATACAGACACTTACATACTGACACAAACAGACACTGAGACACTTACATACAGCCACTTACATACAGCCACTTACATACAGACAATTACATACAGACACTTACATACAGACACATACAGACGCTGAGACACTTACATACAGATACTTACATACAGACACTTACATACAGACACTTACATACAGACACTAAGACACGTACATACAGACACTTACATACAGACACTTACATACAGATACTTACATACAGACACTTACATTCAGACACTTATATACAGACACTTACATACAGACACTAAGACACGTACATACAGACACTTACATACAGACACTTACATACAGACACTTACATACAGACACATACAGATTCTGAGACACTTACATACAGACACTTACATACAGACACTTACATACAGACACTTACATACAGACACTAAGACACGTACATACAGACACTTACATACAGACACTTACATACAGATACTTACATACAGACACTTACATTCAGACACTTACTTAGACACTTACTTACAGACACTGAGACACTTAAATACAGAAACTTACAAACACACACTGACATACAGACACTGAGACTTACATAGAGACACTTACATACAGACACTTACATACAGACACTTACATACAGATACTGAGACACTTACATACAGACACTTACATACAGACACTTACATACACACACTTACATACAACAACAACAACCGCCATTCGCCACTAAGTGGCGGTGACGTCACCACGACGCTTGTGCCAGGCTATGTGCACCCTGAGGCCACGTGAAGTGTCGAACGCCCGCTGGCAGGAGGTCACGGGGCAGACCCAGGTGCCACGGGTCGACTGACTGAGATGACTGGCTGATGCACCACCTGTGCCCCCTACTGTGCCAACCTGCTGTGCTTTAGCCACCCGGCGCTCCGCTCGCTGTTGTGAGCGTCGCTCCTCCGCCCTCCGTTGTTGTTGGAGGGCGACTGCCTCCAACTGCCCAGTAGCATCCTTCACGAGCCTCCTCCACAGAGGCCGATCTTGACACCGCTGGTACCAGTCATCGGCAAGTCCACTCAGCTCCACGTCCTCCTGTACCACATCACTCCATCTCTTCTCTAGCCCGTGCCGCGCCCGCTTAGCCCCCTCAATCCGGCCAAACAAAAGCTGTTTCGGCATGCGGTGGCTGGGCATGCGGGCTACATGACCCAGCCATCGCAGCCTTGCCTGCCGGAGGAGCTCACCGATGGGACCCTGCCCAGATCTTTCAAGGATTTGTGAGCTCCTCACACAATCCAGTCTGGTTAAACCCAGGATGGATCGTAGGCAGGTCAGCCTAAATGTTTCTAACCGGCGAAGATGTTCCATTAGGGGGGTCCACGTTTCGCAAGCGTAGAGAAGGGAGGGAATGACCGTGGCCGAGAAGACCTGAAGCTTAGTGAGGAGCGACAGACCAGGTAGCTTCCACACAGCGTTACGCAACCGATGAAAAGATATTGCCGCTCGACTGATTCGGAGTGAGACCTCTGCTGTTAAACTGGAGCCAGTCATAAGCACACTGCCCAGGTATGGGAAACTCTCCACTCTCTCCACAACTGCCCCATCACCGATTGGGAGTTGTGGGGGTGGAGTGTCCGATGGTACAAAATACCCAGGCAGGTGCTTAGTTTTGGTGGGGCTGATGGTAAGGCCCCACCTCTTAGTGGCACGCTCCAGTCTCAGCAGCAGCGTCTCCAACTCCTCCTCTGACTGAGCAGCTATTACCAAGTCATCAGCATACATAACGTGGTTGAGCAATAGGGAGCCATCCCTTGACCGCACCCGGGCATCGATTAGCCTCCCATTATATCTGTACCATATGGAGATTCCCCCGGTACAGCTATTGAAGGCTTCACGAACTACGTGGTCAAAATAGATGTTAAATAATGTGGGAGCCAGAGGACATCCCTGTCGCACCCCAAGGTGTACAGGGAATGGCTCTGACTCCCGGCCACGTAGTTTTACCCGGGCCCGCTCACCATCATGAAGGTCCTTAATGATCGTGAGCAGAGGGTCAGGTACTCCAAAAGCACGAAGAACGACCCAGAGCCCAGGCCTACTGATGGTATCATAGGCCTTGACCAGGTCAATAAAGCAGAGATGTAGGTCTTGTTGGAATTCCCTACACCTCTGCTGTAGCAGACGGACAGAAAATATGGCATCTGTGCAGGACCGCCCTTTCCTGAAACCGCATTGGGGCTCCGCAAGCCTCTCCTCAGCGTGCCTGGCAAGGCGATGCTGAATAATCCTTGCCAGGACCTTTCCCGGCACACTGAGGAGTGAGATGCCCCTGTAGTTGTTACAGTCTGTGCGGTCCCCCTTCTTAAAAAGGGGGACCACCAGGGCATCCTTCGAATCCTGCGGAACCCGTCCAGTGGTCCAGACTGTTGTTATGATGTCATATAGGGCAGTCTGTGCACAAACGCCACCCTCCCTCAGCATTTCGCTTGGGAGATCATCTCTGCCCGCTGCCTTTCCTGGTCTCAGACTCCGGATCGCCTTCAATACTTCCTCAGCAGATGGCACCTCAGCCAGCCACTCACAGGGGGTGACTTCATCCAATATTTGAGGCACCGCAGCCTCAGCAGGGTTATCCTCACTTTGTGCCACGATGTTTTCCTGGCTGAGTGATTTTCCCTCCCCCAGGACCTCACAGAAATGCTCAGCAAATCTGCGAACCTGTTCCTGGGGGTCGGAAATTGGATCACCGTTTTTTTCCCCTAATGATGGTAATAGGTGTGGCGCTGCAGGTTACTTTTTTGATGGAGTTAAATAGCGATTTGTGATCACGGGCCACTGAGGCAGACTCCATCTCCTCAGCAACCCGCGACCACCACCCATCCTTGCAGCGCCTCACGGCTCTCCGAACCTCCGAGCGAAGGCTGCGGTAAGCCTCCTCATTCTCTGACGTGGGATTCTGTAGCCGATGACAGTGGGCCTGTCGCTTTTTCTCAACCATCCTGAACAACTCCTCTGTCATCCAGGGTGTCTGGGGAGGTCTGGACCGCGTACCCAAAGCAGACATTGCAGCTGCATGAGTCACAGTCCTAAACCTCGCCCATTTACCCTCGACATCAGGAGGAGTCGGGGACGATGCCAATCCCAGCCGCAAGCGATGATGAAATTCTCGCTTGCAACTTTCATCAGATAACTGAGACCAGGCCACTTTAGGTTGGAATGGGGTCCTGGGTGTACACCCACCACCGGAGTGGAAGAATGGCAGGCGCATCTTACAGATGACTAGTCGATGGTCAGAGGGCAGATCAGCTCCACGGTAGGTCCTGGTGTCAAGGACATGGGCTCGCATTCGCTGGTCCGTCACTATGTAGTCCAGCAGATGTTCTTGCTTGGACCCGGCATGCATCCATGATGTTGTGTGGATGCGCCGATGCCGGAACAGCGTGTTGGTAATTACAAGCCCATGGGCTGCACAAAAATCTAGCAGCCTCCTACCGTTGTTATTGAGCTGATCTGGCCCATGCCCTCCAATCACTCCAGACCAGGTGCCAGTATCATGACCAACTCGGGCATTGAAGTCACCCAACATGATGACTCTATCCCGAGGGGCCACTTTAGCCAGCACCTGTGACAGGAGGTCATAGAAGGCATCTGACTCATCGGCTTTGCCTGCATCCCTCCACGGATGTTTATCTTCGGTGGGGGCATAAGTAACCACGACCACCATTCCTCGCCTCCGGTTGATGGGAAGGCGAGCCCAAAGTAGCCTGGGGCTTACAGCTTCCCACACCTCACCGCCACGCTCCCACGCCCCCTTCATTCTTTTGTTCAAAAGAAGACCCACACCCTGTTGTTTGGCAGTCTGCTGCCCCGAGTAGAGGACTGTCCACCCCTCATGGTGGCAGGAGCCAGAGCCGGTCCACCGGACCTCCTGAATGCCGCATAGATCCAGGCGGTACCGGTCCAGCTCCCGACAGAGGAGTGGCAGCCTCTCCTCTGCAGTGAGCGTTCGAACATTCCACGTGGCCACCCGTAGTGGCTTTTCGTTGTTTCTGGAGTAGCCCCGAGGGTAGGTATTCAATCTCCTGGCTCCGCCAATTGGGGTTTGGCCAGGAGACGTCATAGACGCCTGGCCCCCCGGGGCCTCCGGCACAAGCTTAGTTGTTACATATTTCACTTTAATTCGTGGTTTTGTGGTAATTAATTGAAGGTGGAGGGGTTACCAGCCCCTCGCACCCGTCCAGAGCCCCCGTTTAGCCCCTGTGGTGGACACATATGGCATGAGGGGAGGAGCCAATCAAAATTGGAACTCCCCCCACAGCACTGTCCACGACAGAGTTGCCAGTCCGGCACCGCGAGGAGGTAGGGGGTTGTTTTTGCCGGACCAACACTTACATACAGTCACTTACATACAGACACTTACATACAGACACTTACATACAGACACTTACATACAGGCACTTACATACAGACACTTACATAGACACTTACATACAGACACTTACATACTGACACTTACAAACAGACACTTACACATAGACACTTACATACAGACCCTTACATACAGACACTTACATACAGACACTTACATACAGACTCTTACATAGAGACACTTACATACAGACACTTAGACACTTACATACATACACTTACATACAGACTCTTACATAAAGACACTTACATACAGACAATTACATACAGACACTTACATACAGACACTGAGACACTTACATACAGACACTTACATACAGACACTTACATACAGACACTGAGACACTTACATAGACACTTACATACAGACGCTTACATACACTTACATACAGACACTGAGACACTTACATACAGACACTTACATACAGACACTTACATACACTTACATACAGACACTGAGACACTTACATACAGACACTTACATACAGACACTTACATACAGACACTGAGACACTTACATAGACACATACAGATGCTTACATACAGACACTTACATACAGACACTGAGACACTTAAATACAGACACTTACATACAGACACTGTGACACTGACATACAGACACTTACATACAGACACTTACATACAGACACTTACATACAGACACTTACATACAGGCACTTACATACAGACACTTACATAGAGACTTACATAAAGACACTTACATACAGACACTTAGACACTTACATACAGACACTTACATACAGACTCTTACATAAAGACACTTACACACAGACAATTACATACAGACACTTACATACAGACACTTACATACAGACACTGAGACACTTACATACAGACACTTACATACAGAAACTTACATACAGACACTTACATACAGACACTGAGACACTTGCATACAGACACTTACATACTGACACTTACATACAGACACTTACATACAGACACTTACATACAGACACTTACATACAGACACTGAGACACTTACATACAGACACTTACATACAGACACTTACATAGAGACACTGAGATATTCACATACAGACACTTACATACAAACACTTAACATACAGACACTTACATACAGACACTTACATACAGACACTTACTTAGACATTTACTTACAGACACTGAGACACTTAAATACAAACACTTACATACAGAAACTTACATACAGACACTTACAAACACACACTGACATACAGACACTGAGACTTACATACAGAAACTTACATACAGACACTTACATACAGACACTTACATAAAGACATTTACATACAGATACTGAGACACTTACATACAGACACTTACATACAGACACTTACATACACACACTTACATACAGACACTTACATACAGACACTTACATACAGACACTTACATACAGGCACTTACATACAGACACTTACATAGAGACTTACATACAGACACTTACATACTGACACAAACAGACACTGAGACACTTACATACAGACACTTACATACAAACACTTACATACAGACACTTACATACAGACATTTACATACAGACACTTACATACAGACCCTTACATACACACACTTAGACACTTACATAAAGACACTTACATACAGACTCTTACATAAAGACACTTACATACAGACACTTAGACACTTACATACAGACACTTACATACAGACACTTACATACAGACACTGAGACACTTACATAGACACTTACATACAGACACTTACATACAGACACTTACATACTGACATAAACAGACACTGAGACACTTACATACAGACACTTACATACAGACATTTACATACAGATACTGAGACACTTACATACATCACTTACATACAGATACTTACATACAGACACTTATATACGGACACTTACATACAGACACTTACATACAGACACTTACATACAGACACTTACATACAAACACTGAGACACTTACATAGACACTTACATACAGACGCTTACATACACTTACATACAGACACTGAGACACTTACATACAGACACTTACATACAGACACTTACATACACTTACATACAGACACTGAGACACTTACATACAGACACTTACATACGGACACTGTGACACTGACATACAGACACTTACATACAGGCACTTATATACAGACACTTACATACAGACACTTACAAACAGGCACTTACATACAGACACTTACATACAGACACTTACAAACATACACTTACATACAGAAACTTACATACAGACACTTACATACAGATACTTACATACAGACACTTACAGACACTTACATACAGCCACTTACATACAGACACTTACATACAGACACTTACATACAGACACTTACATACAGACACATACAGACACTTACATACAGACACTTACATACAGACACTTACATACAAACACTGAGACACTTACATAGACACTTACATACAGACGCTTACATACACTTACATACAGACACTGAGACACTTACATACAGACACTTACATACAGACACTTACATACACTTACATACAGACACTGAGACACTTACATACAGACACTTACATACAGACACTTACAAACACACACTGACATACAGACACTGAGACTTACATACAGACACTTACATACAGACACTTACATACAGACACTTACATAAAGACATTTACATACAGATACTGAGACACTTACATACAGACACTTACATACAGACACTTACATACACACACTTACATACAGACACTTACATACAGACACTTACATACAGACACTTACATACAGGCACTTACATACAGACACTTACATAGAGACTTACATACAGACACTTACATACTGACACAAACAGACACTGAGACAATTACATACAGACACTTACATACAAACACTTACATACAGACACTTACATACAGACATTTACATACAGACACTTACATACAGACCCTTACATACACACACTTAGACACTTACATAAAGACACTTACATACAGACTCTTACATAAAGACACTTACATACAGACACTTAGACACTTACATACAGACACTTACATACAGACACTTACATACAGACACTGAGACACTTACATAGACACTTACATACAGACACTTACATACAGACACTTACATACTGACATAAACAGACACTGAGACACTTACATACAGACACTTACATACAGACATTTACATACAGATACTGAGACACTTACATACATCACTTACATACAGATACTTACATACAGACACTTATATACGGACACTTACATACAGACACTTACAAACATACACTTACATACAGAAACTTACATACAGACACTTACATACAGATACTTACATACAGACACTTACAGACACTTACATACAGCCACTTACATACAGACACTTACATACAGACACTTACATTAAGACACTTACATACAGACACATACAGACACTTACATACAGACACTTACATACAGACACTTACATACAAACACTGAGACACTTACATAGACACTTACATAAAGACGCTTACATACACTTACATACAGAAACTGAGACACTTACATACAGACACTTACATACAGACACTTACATACACTTACATACAGACACTGAGACACTTACATACAGACACTTACATACAGACACTTACAAACACACACTGACATACAGACACTGAGACTTACATACAGACACTTACATACAGACACTTACATACAGACACTTACATAAAGACATTTACATACAGATACTGAGACACTTACATACAGACACTTACATACAGACACTTACATACACACACTTACATACAGACACTTACATACAGACACTTACATACAGACACTTACATACAGGCACTTACATACAGACACTTACATAAAGACTTACATACAGACACTTACATACTGACACAAACAGACACTGAGACACTTACATACAGACACTTACATACAAACACTTACATACAGACACTTACATACAGACATTTACATACAGAAACTTACATACAGACCCTTACATACACACACTTAGACACTTACATAAAGACACTTACATACAGACTCTTACATAAAGACACTTACATACAGACACTTAGACACTTACATACAGACACTTACATACAGACACTTACATACAGACACTGAGACACTTACATAGACAATTACATACAGACACTTACATACAGACACTTACATACTGACATAAACAGACACTGAGACACTTACATACAGACACTTACATACAGACATTTACATACAGATACTGAGACACTTACATACATCACTTACATACAGATACTTACATACAGACACTTATATACGGACACTTACATACAGACACTTACATAAAGACACTTACATACAGACACTTACATACAAACACTGAGACACTTACATAGACACTTACATACAGACGCTTACATACACTTACATACAGACACTGAGACACTTACATACAGACACTTACATACAGACACTTACATACACTTACATACAGACACTGAGACACTTACATACAGACACTTACATACGGACACTGTGACACTGACATACAGACACTTACATACAGGCACTTATATACAGACACTTACATACAGACACTTACAAACAGGCACTTACATACAGACACTTACATACAGACACTTACAAACATACACTTACATACAGAAACTTACATACAGACACTTACATACAGATACTTACATACAGACACTTACAGACACTTACATACAGCCACTTACATACAGACAATTACATACAGACACTTACATACAGACACTTACATACAGACACATACAGACACTTACATACAGACACTTACATACAGACACTTACATACAAACACTGAGACACTTACATAGACACTTACATACAGACGCTTACATACACTTACATACAGACACTGAGACACTTACATACAGACACTTACATACAGACACTTACATACACTTACATACAGACACTGAGACACTTACATACAGACACTTACATACAGACACTTAAATACAGACACTGAGACACTTACATAGACACATACAGACGATTACATACAGACACTTACATACAGACACTGAGACACTTACATACAGACACTTACATACAGACACTGTGACACTGACATACAGACGCTTACATACAGACACTTACATTGAGACACTTACATACAGAAACTTACATACAGACACTGAGACCCTTACATAGAGACACTACTTACAGACACTTACATACAGAAGCTTACATACAGACACTTACATACAGACACTGAGACACTTACATACAGACACTTACATACAGACACTGAGACACTTACATACAGACACTTACATACAGGCACTTATATACAGACACTTACATACAGACACTTACAAACAGGCACTTACATACAGACACTTACATACAGACACTTACAAACATACACTTACATACAGAAACTTACATACAGACACTTACATACAGATACTTACATACAGACACTTACAGACACTTACATACAGCCACTTACATACAGACACTTACATACAGACACTTACATACAGACACTTACATACAGACACATACAGACACTTACATAGACACTTACATACAGACGCTTACATACACTTACATACAGACACTGAGACATTTACATACAGACACTTACAAACAGACACTTACATACAGAAACTTACACACAGACACTTACATACAGATACTTACATACAGACACTTACAGACACTTAAATACAGCCACCTACATACAGAGACTTACATACAGACACTTACATAGAGACACTTACATACAGAAACATACAGACACTTAGATACAGACACTTACATACAGACACTGAGACACTTACATACAGACACTTACATACAGACACTTACATACAGACACTGAGATATTTACATACAGACACTTACATACAAACACTTAACATACAGACACTTACATACAGACACTTATATACAGACACTTACATAGAGACACTTACATACAGACACTTATTTAGACACTTACTTACATACACTGAGACACTTAAATACAGACACTTACATACAGACACTTACATACAGACACTTACAAACACACACTGACATACAGACACTGAGACTTACATACAGACACTTACATACAGACACTTACATACAGACACATCCATAAAGACATTTACATACAGATACTGAGACACTTACATACAGACACTTACATACAGACACTTACATACTGACACAAACAGACACTGAGACACTTACATACAGACACTTACATACAGACATTTACATACAGATACTGAGACACTTACATACATCACTTACATACAGATACTTACATACAGACACTTATATACAGACACTTACATACAGACACTTACATACAGACACTTACATACAGACACTTACATACAAACACTGAGACACTTACATAGACACTTACATACAGACGCTTAGATACACTTACATACAGACACTGAGACACTTACATACAGACACTTACATACAGACACTGAGACACTTACATACAGACACTTACATACAGACACTTAAATACAGACACTGAGACACTTACATAGACACATACAGACGCTTACATACAGACACTTACATACAGACACTGAGACACTTACATACAGACACTTACATACGGACACTGTGACACTGACATACAGACACTTACATACAGGCACTTATATACAGACACTTACAGACAGACACTTACAAACAGGCACTTACATACAGACACTTACATACAGACACTTACAAACATACACTTACATACAGAAACTTACATACAGACACTTACATACAGATACTTACATACAGACACTTACAGACACTTACATACAGCCACTTACATACAGACACTTACATACAGACACTTACATACAGACACTTACATACAGACACATACAGACACTTACATACAGACACTTACATACAGACACTTACATACAAACACTGAGACACTTACATAGACACTTACATACAGACGCTTACGTACACTTACATACAGACACTGAGACACTTACATACAGACACTTACATACAGACACTTACATACACTTACATACAGACACTGAGACACTTACATACAGACACTTACATACAGACACTTAAATACAGACACTGAGACACTTACATAGACACATACAGACGCTTACATACAGACACTTACATACAGACACTGAGACACTTACATACAGACACTTACATACAGACACTGTGACACTGACATACAGACACTTACATACAGACACTTACATTGAGACACTTACATACAGAAACTTACATACAGACACTGAGACACTTACATAGAGACACTACTTACAGACACTTACATACAGAAGCTTACATACAGACACTGAGACACTTACATACAGACACTTACATACAGACACTGAGACACTTACATACAGACACTTACATACAGGCACTTATATACAGACACTTACATACAGACACTTACAAACAGGCACTTCCATACAGACACTTACATACAGACACTTACAAACATACACTTACATACAGAAACTTACATACAGACACTTACATACAGATACTTACATACAGACACTTACAGACACTTACATACAGCCACTTACATACAGACACTTACATAGAGACACTTACATACAGACACTTACATACAGACACATACAGACACTTACATACAGACACTTACATACAGACACTAAGACACTTACATACAGACACTTACACACAGACATTTACATACAGATACTTACATACAGACACTTACATACAGACACTTACATACAGACACTGAGACAGTTACATACAGACACTTACATACAGAAACTTACATACAGACACTGAGATACTTACATACAGACACTTACATACAGACACTTAACATACAGACACTTACATGCAGACACTTACATACAGACACTTACATACAGACACTTACATACAGACACTGAGACACTTACATACAGACACTTACATACAGACACTTCCATACAGACAATGAGATATTCACATACAGACACTTACACACAAACACTTAACATACAGACACTTACATACAGACACTTACATACAGACACTTACTTAGACACTTACTTACAGACACTGAGACACTTAAATACAGACACTTACATACAGACACTTACATACAGACACTTACAAACACACACTGACATACAGACTCTGAGACTTACATACAGACACTTACATACAGACACTTACATACAGACACTTACATAAACACATTTACATACAGATACTGAGACACTTACATACAGACACTTACATACAGACACTTACATACACACACTTACATACAGACACTTACATACAGACACTTACATACAGACACTTACATACAGGCAATTACATACAGACACTTACATAGACACTTACATACAGACACTTACATACTGACACAAACAGACACTGAGACACTTACATACAGACACTTACATACAAACACTTACATACAGACACTTACATACAGACACTTACATACAGACACTTACATACAGACACTGAGACACTTACATAGACACTTACATACAGACTCTTACATACACTTACATACAGACACTGAGACATTTACATACAGACACTTACATACAGACACTTACAGACACTTAATTACAGCCACCTACATACAGAGACTTACATACAGACACTTACATACAGACACTTACATACAGAAACATACAGACACTTAGATACAGACACTTACATACAGACACTGAGACACTTACATACAGACACTTACATACAGACACTGAGATATTTACATACAGACACTTACATACAAACACTTAACATACAGACACATACATACAGACACTTATATACAGACACTTACATAGAGACACTTACATACAGACACTTACTTAGACACTTACTTACAGACACTGAGACACTTAAATACAGACACTTACATACAGACACTTACATACAGACACTTACAAACACACACTGACATACAGACACTGAGACTTACATACAGACACTTACATACAGACACTTACATACAGACACATCCATAAAGACATTTACATACAGATACTGAGACACTTACATACAGACACTTACATACAGACACTTACATCCACACACTTACATACAGACACTTACATACAGGCACTTACATACAGACACTTACATAGACACTTACATACAGACACTTACATACTGACACAAACAGACACTGAAACACTTACATACAGAAACTTACATACAAACACTTACATACAGACACTTACATACAGACACTTACATACAGACACTTACATACAGACCCTTACATACAGACACTTACATACAGACACTTACATACAGACAGTTACATACTGACACTGTGACACTGACATACATACACTTACATACAGATACTTACATAGAGACACTTACATACAGAAACTTACATACAGACACTTACATACAGATACTTACATACAGACACTTACAGACACTTACATACAGCCACTTACATACAGACACTTACATACAGACACTTACATACAGACACTTACATACAGACAATTACATACAGACACATACAGACACTTACATACAGACACTTACATACAGACACTAAGACACTTACATACAGACACTTACACACAGACATTTACATAGAGATACTTACATACAGACACTTACATACAGACACTTACATACACACACTTACATACAGACACTTACATACAGGCACTTACATACAGACACTTACATAGACACTTACATACAGACACTTACATACTGACACAAACAGACACTGAGACACTTACATACAGACACTTACATACAAACACTTACATACAGACACTTAAATACAGACACTTACATACAGACACTTACATACAGACACTTACATACAGACACTGAGACACTTACATACAGACACTTACATACAGACACTTCCATACAGACAATGAGATATTCACATACAGACACTTACATACAACCACTTAACATACAGACACTTACATACAGACACTTACATACAGACACTTACTTAGACACTTACTTACAGACACTGAGACACTTAAATACAGACACTTACATACAGACACTTACATACAGACACTTACAAACACACACTGACATACAGACTCTGAGACTTACATACAGACACTTACATACAGACACTTACATACAGACACTTACATAAAGACATTTACATACAGATACTGAGACACTTACATACAGACACTTACATACAGACACTTACATACACACACTTACATACAGACACTTACATACAGACACTTACATACAGACACTTACATACAGGCAATTACATACAGACACTTACATAGACACTTACATACAGACACTTACATACTGACACAAACAGACACTGAGACACTTACATACAGACACTTACATACAAACACTTACATACAGACACTTACATACAGACACTTACATACAGACACTTACATACAGACACTGAGACACTTACATAGACACTTACATACAGACTCTTACATACACTTACATACAGACACTGAGACATTTACATACAGACACTTACATACAGACACTTACAGACACTTAATTACAGCCACCTACATACAGAGACTTACATACAGACACTTACATACAGACACTTACATACAGAAACATACAGACACTTAGATACAGACACTTACATACAGACACTGAGACACTTACATACAGACACTTACATACAGACACTGAGATATTTACATACAGACACTTACATACAAACACTTAACATACAGACACTTACATACAGACACTTATATACAGACACTTACATAGAGACACTTACATACAGACACTTACTTAGACACTTACTTACAGACACTGAGACACTTAAATACAGACACTTACATACAGACACTTACATACAGACACTTACAAACACACACTGACATACAGACACTGAGACTTACATACAGACACTTACATACAGACACTTACATACAGACACATCCATAAAGACATTTACATACAGATACTGAGACACTTACATACAGACACTTACATACAGACACTTACATCCACACACTTACATACAGACACTTACATACAGGCACTTACATACAGACACTTACATAGACACTTACATACAGACACTTACATACTGACACAAACAGACACTGAAACACTTACATACAGACACTTACATACAGACACTTAACATACAGACACTTACATACAGACACTTACATACAGACACTTACATACAGACACTTACATACAGACACTGAGACACTTACATACAGACACTTACATACAGACACTTCCATACAGACAATGAGATATTCACATACAGACACTTACATACAAACACTTAACATACAGACACTTACATACAGACACTTACATACAGACACTTACTTAGACACTTACTTACAGACACTGAGACACTTAAATACAGACACTTACATACAGACACTTACATACAGACACTTACAAACACACACTGACATACAGACTCTGAGACTTACATACAGACACTTACATACAGACACTTACATACAGACACTTACATAAAGACATTTACATACAGATACTGAGACACTTACATACAGACACTTACATACAGACACTTACATACACACACTTACATACAGACACTTACATACAGACACTTACATACAGACACTTACATACAGGCAATTACATACAGACACTTACATAGACACTTACATACAGACACTTACATACTGACACAAACAGACACTGAGACACTTACATACAGACACTTACATACAAACACTTACATACAGACACTTACATACAGACACTTACATACAGACACTTACATACAGACACTGAGACACTTACATAGACACTTACATACAGACTCTTACATACACTTACATACAGACACTGAGACATTTACATACAGACACTTACATACAGACACTTACAGACACTTAATTACAGCCACCTACATACAGAGACTTACATACAGACACTTACATACAGACACTTACATACAGAAACATACAGACACTTAGATACAGACACTTACATACAGACACTGAGACACTTACATACAGACACTTACATACAGACACTGAGATATTTACATACAGACACTTACATACAAACACTTAACATACAGACACTTACATACAGACACTTATATACAGACACTTACATAGACACACTTACATACAGACACTTACTTAGACACTTACTTACAGACACTGAGACACTTAAATACAGACACTTACATACAGACACTTACATACAGACACTTACAAACACACACTGACATACAGACACTGAGACTTACATACAGACACTTACATACAGACACTTACATACAGACACATCCATAAAGACATTTACATACAGATACTGAGACACTTACATACAGACACTTACATACAGACACTTACATCCACACACTTACATACAGACACTTACATACAGGCACTTACATACAGACACTTACATAGACACTTACATACAGACACTTACATACTGACACAAACAGACACTGAAACACTTACATACAGACACTTACATACAAACACTTACATACAGACACTTACATACAGACACTTACATACAGACACTTACATACAGACCCTTACATACAGACACTTACATACAGACACTTACATACAGACAGTTACATACTGACACTGTGACACTGACATACATACACTTACATACAGATACTTACATAGAGACACTTACATACAGAAACTTACATACAGACACTTACATACAGATACTTACATACAGACACTTACAGACACTTACATACAGCCACTTACATACAGACACTTACATACAGACACTTACATACAGACACTTACATACAGACAATTACATACAGACACATACAGACACTTACATACAGACACTTACATACAGACACTAAGACACTTACATACAGACACTTACACACAGACATTTACATAGAGATACTTACATACAGACACTTACATACAGACACTTACATACACACACTTACATACAGACACTTACATACAGGCACTTACATACAGACACTTACATAGACACTTACATACAGACACTTACATACTGACACAAACAGACACTGAGACACTTACATACAGACACTTACATACAAACACTTACATACAGACACTTAAATACAGACACTTACATACAGACACTTACATACAGACACTTACATACAGACACTGAGACACTTACATACAGACACTTACATACAGACACTTCCATACAGACAATGAGATATTCACATACAGACACTTACATACAAACGCTTAACATACAGACACTTACATACAGACACTTACATACAGACACTTACTTAGACACTTACTTACAGACACTGAGACACTTAAATACAGACACTTACATACAGACACTTACATACAGACACTTACAAACACACACTGACATACAGACTCTGAGACTTACATACAGACACTTACATACAGACACTTACATACAGACACTTACATAAAGACATTTACATACAGATACTGAGACACTTACATACAGACACTTACATACAGACACTTACATACACACACTTACATACAGACACTTACATACAGACACTTACATACAGACACTTACATACAGGCAATTACATACAGACACTTACATAGACACTTACATACAGACACTTACATACTGACACAAACAGACACTGAGACACTTACATACAGACACTTACATACAAACACTTACATACAGACACTTACATACAGACACTTACATACAGACACTTACATACAGACACTGAGACACTTACATAGACACTTACATAGAGACTCTTACATACACTTACATACAGACACTGAGACATTTACATACAGACACTTACATACAGACACTTACAGACACTTAATTACAGCCACCTACATACAGAGACTTACATACAGACACTTACATACAGACACTTACATACAGAAACATACAGACACTTAGATACAGACACTTACATACAGACACTGAGACACTTACATACAGACACTTACATACAGACACTGAGATATTTACATACAGACACTTACATACAAACACTTAACATACAGACACTTACATACAGACACTTATATACAGACACTTACATAGAGACACTTACATACAGACACTTACTTAGACACTTACTTACAGACACTGAGACACTTAAATACAGACACTTACATACAGACACTTACATACAGACACTTACAAACACACACTGACATACAGACACTGAGACTTACATACAGACACTTACATACAGACACTTACATACAGACACATCCATAAAGACATTTACATACAGATACTGAGACACTTACATACAGACACTTACACACAGACATTTACATAGAGATACTTACATACAGACACTTACATACAGACACTTACATACACACACTTACATACAGACACTTACATACAGGCACTTACATACAGACACTTACATAGACACTTACATACAGACACTTACATACTGACACAAACAGACACTGAGACACTTACATACAGACACTTACATACAAACACTTACATACAGACACTTAAATACAGACACTTACATACAGACACTTACATACAGACACTTACATACAGACACTGAGACACTTACATACAGACACTTACATACAGACACTTCCATACAGACAATGAGATATTCACATACAGACACTTACATACAAACGCTTAACATACAGACACTTACATACAGACACTTACATACAGACACTTACTTAGACACTTACTTACAGACACTGAGACACTTAAATACAGACACTTACATACAGACACTTACATACAGACACTTACAAACACACACTGACATACAGACTCTGAGACTTACATACAGACACTTACATACAGACACTTACATACAGACACTTACATAAAGACATTTACATACAGATACTGAGACACTTACATACAGACACTTACATACAGACACTTACATACACACACTTACATACAGACACTTACATACAGACACTTACATACAGACACTTACATACAGGCAATTACATACAGACACTTACATAGACACTTACATACAGACACTTACATACTGACACAAACAGACACTGAGACACTTACATACAGACACTTACATACAAACACTTACATACAGACACTTACATACAGACACTTACATACAGACACTTACATACAGACACTGAGACACTTACATAGACACTTACATAGAGACTCTTACATACACTTACATACAGACACTGAGACATTTACATACAGACACTTACATACAGACACTTACAGACACTTAATTACAGCCACCTACATACAGAGACTTACATACAGACACTTACATACAGACACTTACATACAGAAACATACAGACACTTAGATACAGACACTTACATACAGACACTGAGACACTTACATACAGACACTTACATACAGACACTGAGATATTTACATACAGACACTTACATACAAACACTTAACATACAGACACTTACATACAGACACTTATATACAGACACTTACATAGAGACACTTACATACAGACACTTACTTAGACACTTACTTACAGACACTGAGACACTTAAATACAGACACTTACATACAGACACTTACATACAGACACTTACAAACACACACTGACATACAGACACTGAGACTTACATACAGACACTTACATACAGACACTTACATACAGACACATCCATAAAGACATTTACATACAGATACTGAGACACTTACATACAGACACTTACATACAGACACTTACATCCACACACTTACATACAGACACTTACATACAGGCACTTACATACAGACACTTACATAGACACTTACATACAGACACTTACATACTGACACAAACAGACACTGAAACACTTACATACAGACACTTACATACAAACACTTACATACAGACACTTACATACAGACACTTACATACAGACACTAACATACAGACCCTTACATACAGACACTTACATACAGACACTTACATACAGACAGTTACATACTGACACTGTGACACTGACATACATACACTTACATACAGATACTTACATAGAGACACTTACATACAGAAACTTACATACAGACACTTACATACAGATACTTACATACAGACACTTACAGACACTTACATACAGCCACTTACATACAGACACTTACATACAGACACTTACATACAGACACTTACATACAGAAAATTACATACAGACACATACAGACACTTACATACAGACACTTACATACAGACACTAAGACACTTACATACAGACACTTACACACAGACATTTACATAGAGATACTTACATACAGACACTTACATACAGACACTTACATACACACACTTACATACAGACACTTACATACAGGCACTTACATACAGACACTTACATAGACACTTACATACAGACACTTACATACTGACACAAACAGACACTGAGACACTTACATACAGACACTTACATACAAACACTTACATACAGACACTTAAATACAGACACTTACATACAGACACTTACATACAGACACTTACATACAGACACTAAGACACTTACATACAGACACTTACATACAGACATTTACATACAGACACTGAGACACTTACATACAGACACTTACATACAAACACTGAGACACTTACATACAGACACTTACATACAGACACTTCATACAGAGACTTACATACAGACACTGAGACACTTACATACAGACACTTACATACAGACACTGAGACACTTACATACAGACACTGAGACACTTATATACAGACACTTACATAAAGACACTGAGACACTTACATAGACACTTACATACAGACACTTACATACAGACACTGAGACACTTACATACAGACACTTACATACAGACATTTACATACAGACACTGAGACACTTACATACAGACGCTTACATACAGACACTTACATACAGACACTGAGACACTTACATACAGAAGCTTACATACAGACACTTACATACAGACACTGAGACATTTACATACAGACACTTACATACAGACACTTACATACAGACACTTACATACAGACACTTACATACAGACAGTTACATACTGACACTGTGACACTGACATACATACACTTACATACAGATACTTACATAGAGACACTTACATACAGAAACTTACATACAGACACTTACATACAGATACTTACATACAGACACTTACAGACACTTACATACAGCCACTTACATACAGACACTTACATACAGACACTAACATACAGACACTTACATACAGACAATTACATACAGACACATACAGACACTTACATACAGACACTTACATACAGACACTAAGACACTTACATACAGACACTTACACACAGACATTTACATAGAGATACTTACATACAGACACTTACATACAGACACTTACATACACACACTTACATACAGACACTTACATACAGGCACTTACATACAGACACTTACATAGACACTTACATACAGACACTTACATACTGACACAAACAGACACTGAGACACTTACATACAGACACTTACATACAAACACTTACATACAGACACTTAAATACAGACACTTACATACAGACACTTACATACAGACCCTTACATACAGACACTTAGACACTTACATACAGACACTTACATACAGACTCTTACATAAAGACACTTACATACAGACACTTAGACACTTACATACAGACACTTACATACAGACACTTACATACAAACTCTTACATAAAGACACTTACATACAGACAATTAAATACAGACACTTACATACAGACACTAAGACACTTACATACAGACACTTACATACAGACACTGAGACACTTACATAGACACTTACATACAGACGCTTACATACACTTACATACAGACACTGAGACACTTACATACAGACACTTACATACAGACAATTACATACAGACACTGAGACACTTACATACAGACACTTACATACAGACACTGAGACACTTACATACAGACACTTACATACAGACACATACATACAGACACTTACATACAGACACTTACATACGGACACTGAGACACTTACATACAGACACTTACATACAGACACTGAGACACTTACATACAGACACTGAGACACTTACATACAGACACTTACATAAAGACACTGAGACACTTACATAGATACTTACATACATATGCTTACATACAGACACTTACATATAGACCCTTACATACAGACACTTAGACACTTACATACAGACACTTACATACAGACTCTTACATAAAGACACTTACATACAGACACTTAGACACTTACATACAGACACTTACATACAGACTCTTACATAAAGACACTTACATACAGACAATTACATACAGACACTTACATACAGACACTAAGACACTTACATACAGACACTTACAAACAGACATTTACATACAGACACTGAGACACTTACATACAGACACTTACATACAGACACTGAGACACTTACATATAGACACTTACATACAGACAATTACATACAGACACTGAGACACTTACATACAGACACTTACATACAGACACTGAGACACTTATATACAGACACTGAGACACTTACATACAGACACTTACATAAAGACACTGAGACACTTACATAGACACTTACATACAGACGCTTACATACAGACACTTACATACAGACACTGATACACTTACATACAGACACTTACATACAGACACTTACATACAGACACTGAGACACTTACATACAGACGCTTACATACAGACACTTACATACAGACACTGAGACATTTACATACAGACACTTACATACATACACTTACATACAGACACTTACATACAGACACTTACATACAGACACTTACATACAGACAGTTACATACTGACACTGTGACACTGACATACAGACACTTACATACAGATACTTACATAGAGACACTTACATACAGAAACTTACATACAGACACTTACATACAGATACTTACATACAGACACTTACAGACACTTACATACAGCCACTTACATACAGACACTTACATACAGACACTTACATACAGACACTTACATACAGACACTTACTTACAGACACATACAGACACTTACATACAGACACTTACATACAGACACTAAGACACTTACATACAGATACTTACACACATACATTTACATAGAGATACTTACATACAGACACTTACATACAGACACTTACATACACACACTTACATACAGACACTTACATACAGGCACTTACATACAGACACTTACATAGACACTTACATACAGACACTTACATACTGACACAAACAGAGACTGAGTCACTTACATACAGACACTTACATACAAACACTTACATACAGACACTTAAATACAGACACTTACATACAGACACTTACATACAGACCCTTACATACAGACACTTAGACACTTACATACAGAACCTTACATACAGACTCTTACATAAAGACACTTACATACAGACACTTAGACACTTACATACAGACACTTACACACAGACTCTTACATAAAGACACTTACATACAGACAATTACATACAGACACTTACATACAGACACTAAGACACTTACATACAGACACTTACATACAGACACTTACATACAGACACTGAGACACTTACATAGACACTTACATACAGACGCTTACATACACTTACATACAGACACTGAGACACTTACATACAGACACTTACATACAGACACTTACATACAGACACTGAGACACTTACATACAGACACTTACATACAGACACTGAGACACTTACATACAGACACTTACATACAGATACTTACATGCAGACACTTACATACAGACACTTACATACAGACACTGAGACACTTACATACAGACACTGAGACACTTACATACAGACACTGAGACACTTACATACAGACACTTAAATAAAGACACTGAGACACTTACATAGACACTTACATACATATGCTTACATACGGACACTTACATACAGACACTGAGACACTTACATACAGACACTTACATACAGACACATACAGACGCTGAGACACTTACATACAGACACTTACATACAGACACTTACATACAGACACGAAGACACTTACATACAGACACTTGCATACAGACACTTACATACAGACACTTACAAACAGACACTTACAAACAGACACTTACATACAGAAACTTACACACAGACACTTACATACAGATACTTACATACAGACACTTACAGACACTTACATACAGCCACCTACATACAGATACTTACATACAGACACTTACATACAGACACTTACATACAGACACATACAGACACTTACATACAGACACTTACATACAGACACTGAGACACTTACATACAGACACTTACATACAGACACTTACATACAGACACTGAGATATTTACATACAGACACTTACATACAAACACTTAACATACAGACACTTACATACAGACACTTATATACAGACGCTTACATAGAGACACTTACATACAGACACTTACTTAGACACTTACTTACAGACACTGAGACACTTAAATACAGACACTTACATACAGACACTTACATACAGACACTTACAAACACACACTGACATTCAGAAACTAAGACTTACATACAGACACTTACATACAGACACTTACATAAAGACATTTACATACAGATACTGAGACACTTACATACATACACTTACATACAGACACTTACATACAGACACTTACATACAGGCACTTACATACAGACACTTACATAGACACTTACATACAGACACTTACATACATCCACTTACATATACACTTACATACAGACACATACAGACACTTACATACAGACATTACATACAGACACTTACATACAGCCACTTACATACAGCCACTTACATACAGACACTTACATACAGACACTTACATACAGACACATACAGACGCTGAGACACTTACATACAGACACTTACATACAGACACTAAGACACTTACATACAGACACTTACATATACACTTACATACAGACACATACAGACACTTACATACAGACATTACATACAGACACTTACATACAGCCACTTACATACAGCCACTTACATACAGACACTTACATACAGACACTTACATACAGACACATACAGACGCTGAGACACTTACATACAGACACTTACATACAGACACTAAGGCACTTACATACAGACACTTACATAGACACTTACATACAGACACTTACATACATCCACTTACATATACACTTACATACAGACACATACAGACACTTACATACAGACATTACATACAGACACTTACATACAGCCACTTACATACAGCCACTTACATACAGACACTTACATACAGACACTTACATACAGACACATACAGACGCTGAGACACTTACATACAGACACTTACATACAGACACTAAGACACTTACATACAGACACTTACAAACAGACATTTACATACAGACACTGAGACATTTACATACAGACACTTACATACAGACACTGAGACACTTGCATACAGACACTTACATACAGACAATTACATACAGACACTGAGACACTTACATACAGACACTGAGACACTTACATACAGACACTTACATAAAGACACTGAGACACTTACATAGACACTTACATACAGACACTTACATACAGACACTTACATACAGACACTGAGACACTTACATACAGACGCTTACATACAGACACTTACATACAGACACTGAGATACTTACATACAGACACTTACATACAAACACTTACATACAGACACTTAAATACAGACACTTACATACAGACCCTTACATACAGACACTTAGACACTTACATACAGACACTTACATACAGACTCTTACATAAAGACACTTACATACAGACAATTACATACAGACACTTACATACAGACACTAAGACACTTACATACAGACACTTACATACAGACACTTACATACAGACACTGAGACACTTACATAGACACTTACATACAGACGCTTACATACACTTACATACAGACACTGAGACACTTACATACAGACACTTACATACAGACACTTACATACAGACACTGAGACACTTACATACAGACACTTACATACAGACACTGAGACACTTACATACAGACACTTACATACAGACACTTACATACAGACACTTACATACAGACACTTACATACAGACACTGAGACACTAACATACAGACACTGAGACACTTACATACAGACACTGAGACACTTACATACAGACACTTAAATAAAGACACTGAGACACTTACATAGACACTTACATACATATGCTTACATACAGACACTTACATACAGACACTGAGACACTTACATACAGACACTTACATACAGACACATACAGACGCTGAGACACTTACATACAGACACTTACATACAGACACTTACATACAGACACGAAGACACTTACATACAGACACTTGCATACAGACACTTACATACAGACACTTACAAACAGACACTTACAAACAGACACTTACATACAGAAACTTACACACAGACACTTACATACAGATACTTACATACAGACACTTACAGACACTTACATACAGCCACCTACATACAGATACTTACATACAGACACTTACATACAGACACTTACATACAGACACATACAGACACTTACATACAGACACTTACATACAGACACTGAGACACTTACATACAGACACTTACATACAGACACTTACATACAGACACTGAGATATTTACATACAGACACTTACATACAAACACTTAACATACAGACACTTACATACAGACACTTATATACAGACGCTTACATAGAGACACTTACATACAGACACTTACTTAGACACTTACTTACAGACACTGAGACACTTAAATACAGACACTTACATACAGACACTTACATACAGACACTTACAAACACACACTGACATTCAGACACTAAGACTTACATACAGACACTTACATACAGACACTTACATAAAGACATTTACATACAGATACTGAGACACTTACATACATACACTTACATACAGACACTTACATACAGACACTTGCATACAGGCACTTACATACAGACACTTACATAGACACTTACATACAGACACTTACATACAACCACTTACATATACACTTACATACAGACACATACAGACACTTACATACAGACATTACATACAGACACTTACATACAGCCACTTACATACAGCCACTTACATACAGACACTTACATACAGACACTTACATACAGACACATACAGACGCTGAGACACTTACATACAGACACTTACATACAGACACTTACATACAGACACTTACATACAGACACTTACATACAGACACTTACATACAGACACTAAGACACTTACATACAGACACTTACAAACAGACATTTACATACAGACACTGAGACACTTACATACAGACACTTACATACAGACACTGAGACACTTGCATACAGACACTTACATACAGACAATTACATACAGACACTGAGACACTTACATACAGACACTGAGACACTTACATACAGACACTTACATAAAGACACTGAGACACTTACATAGACACTTACATACAGACACTTACATACAGACACTTACATACAGACACTGAGACACTTACATACAGACGCTTACATACAGACACTTACATACAGACACTGAGACACTTACATACAGACACTTACATACAAACACTTACATACAGACACTTAAATACAGACACTTACATACAGACCCTTACATACAGACACTTAGACACTTACATACAGACACTTACATACAGACTCTTACATACAGACACTTACATACAGACACTAAGACACTTACATACAGACACTTACACACAGACATTTACATAGAGATACTTACATACAGTCACTTACATACAGACACTTACATACACACACTTACATACAGACACTTACATACAGGCACTTACATACAGACACTTACATAAACACTTACATACAGACACTTACATACTGACACAAACAGACACTGAGACACTTACATACAGACACTTACATACAAACACTTACATACAGACACTTAAATACAGACACTTACATAAAGACACTTACATACAGACACTTAGACACTTACATACAGACACTTACATACAGACACTTACATACAGACTCTTACATAAAGACACTTACATACAGACAATTACATACAGACACTTACATAAGACACTAAGACACTTACATACAGACACTTACATACAGACATTTACATACAGAAACTGAGACACTTACATACAGACACTTACATACAGACACTGAGACACTTACATACAGACACTTACATACAGACACTTACATACAGACACTGAGACACTTACATACAGACACTTACATACAGACACTGAGACACTTACATACAGACACTGAGACACTTACATACATACACTTACATACAGACACTTACATACAGACACTTACATACAGACACTTACATACAGACAATTACATACAGACACTGAGACACTTACATACAGACACTGAGACACTTACATACAGACACTTACATACAGACACATACATACAGACACTTACATACAGACACTTACATACGGACACTGAGACACTTACATACAGACATTTACATACAGACACTGAGACACTTACATACAGACACTGAGACACTTACATACAGACACTTACATAAAGACACTGAGACACTTACATAGATACTTACATACATATGCTTACATACAGACACTTATATACAGACCCTTACATACAGACACTTAGACACTTACATACAGACACTTACATACAGACTCTTACATAAAGACACTTACATACAGACACTTAGACACTTACATACAGACACTTACATACAGACTCTTACATAAAGACACTTACATACAGACAATTACATACAGACACCTACATACAGACACTAAGACACTTACATACAGACACTTACAAACAGACATTTACATACAGACACTGAGACACTTACATACAGACACTTACATACAGACACTGAGACACTTACATATAGACACTTACATACAGACAATTACATACAGACACTGAGACACTTACATACAGACACTTACATACAGGCACTGAGACACTTACATACAGACACTGAGAAACTTACATACAGACACTTACATAAAGACACTGAGACACTTACATAGACACTTACATACAGACGCTTACATACAGACTCTTACATACAGACACTTACATACAGACACTAAGACACTTACATACAGACACTTACACACAGACATTTACATAGAGATACTTACATACAGTCACTTACATACAGACACTTACATACACACACTTACATACAGACACTTACATACAGGCACTTACATACAGACACTTACATAAACACTTACATACAGACACTTACATACAGACACTTACATACAGACACTGAGACACTTACATACAGACACTGAGACACTTACATACAGACACTGAGACACTTACATACAGACACTTAAATAAAGACACTGAGACACTTACATAGACACTTACATACATATGCTTACATACAGACACTTACATACAGACACTGAGACACTTACATACAGACACTTACATACAGACACATACAGACGCTGAGACACTTACATACAGACACTTACATACAGACACTTACATACAGACACGAAGACACTTACATACAGACACTTGCATACAGACACTTACATACAGACACTTACAAACAGACACTTACAAACAGACACTTACATACAGAAACTTACACACAGACACTTACATACAGATACTTACATACAGACACTTACAGACACTTACATACAGCCACCTACATACAGATACTTACATACAGACACTTACATACAGACACTTACATACAGACACATACAGACACTTACATACAGACACTTACATACAGACACTGAGACACTTACATACAGACACTTACATACAGACACTTACATACAGACACTGAGATATTTACATACAGACACTTACATACAAACACTTAACATACAGACACTTACATACAGACACTTATATACAGACGCTTACATAGAGACACTTACATACAGACACTTACTTAGACACTTACTTACAGACACTGAGACACTTAAATACAGACACTTACATACAGACACTTACATACAGACACTTACAAACACACACTGACATTCAGACACTAAGACTTACATACAGACACTTACATACAGACACTTACATAAAGACATTTACATACAGATACTGAGACACTTACATACATACACTTACATACAGACACTTACATACAGACACTTACATACAGGCACTTACATACAGACACTTACATAGACACTTACATACAGACACTTACATACAACCACTTACATATACACTTACATACAGACACATACAGACACTTACATACAGACATTACATACAGACACTTACATACAGCCACTTACATACAGCCACTTACATACAGACACTTACATACAGACACTTACATACAGACACATACAGACGCTGAGACACTTACATACAGACACTTACATACAGACACTTACATACAGACACTTACATACAGACACTTACATACAGACACTAAGACACTTACATACAGACACTTACAAACAGACATTTACATACAGACACTGAGACACTTACATACAGACACTTACATACAGACACTGAGACACTTGCATACAGACACTTACATACAGACAATTACATACAGACACTGAGACACTTACATACAGACACTGAGACACTTACATACAGACACTTACATAAAGACACTGAGACACTTACATAGACACTTACATACAGACACTTACATACAGACACTTACATACAGACACTGAGACACTTACATACAGACGCTTACATACAGACACTTACATACAGACACTGAGACACTTACATACAGACACTTACATACAAACACTTACATACAGACACTTAAATACAGACACTTACATACAGACCCTTACATACAGACACTTAGACACTTACATACAGACACTTACATACAGACTCTTACATACAGACACTTACATACAGACACTAAGACACTTACATACAGACACTTACACACAGACATTTACATAGAGATACTTACATACAGTCACTTACATACAGACACTTACATACACACACTTACATACAGACACTTACATACAGGCACTTACATACAGACACTTACATAAACACTTACATACAGACACTTACATACTGACACAAACAGACACTGAGACACTTACATACAGACACTTACATACAAACACTTACATACAGACACTTAAATACAGACACTTACATAAAGACACTTACATACAGACACTTAGACACTTACATAGAGGCACTTACATACAGACACTTACATACAGACTCTTACATAAAGACATTTACATACAGACAATTACATACAGACACTTACATAAGACACTAAGACACTTACATACAGACACTTACATACAGACATTTACATACAGAAACTGAGACACTTACATACAGACACTTACATACAGACACTGAGACACTTACATACAGACACTTACATACAGACACTTACATACAGACACTGAGACACTTACATACAGACACTTACATACAGACACTGAGACACTTACATACAGACACTGAGACACTTACATACATACACTTACATACAGACACTTACATACAGACACTGAGACACTTACATACAGACACTTACATAAAGACACTGAGACACTTACATAGACACTTACATACAGACACTTACATACAGACACTTACATACAGACACTGAGACACTTACATACAGACGCTTACATACAGACACTTACATACAGACACTGAGACACTTACATACAGACACTTACATACAAACACTTACATACAGACACTTAAATACAGACACTTACATACAGACCCTTACATACAGACACTTAGACACTTACATACAGACACTTACATACAGACTCTTACATAAAGACACTTACATACAGACAATTACATACAGACACTTACATACAGACACTAAGACACTTACATACAGACACTTACATACAGACACTTACATACAGACACTGAGACACTTACATAGACACTTACATACAGACGCTTACATACACTTACATACAGACACTGAGACACTTACATACAGACACTTACATACAGACACTTACATACAGACACTGAGACACTTACATACAGACACTTACATACAGACACTGAGACACTTACATACAGACACTTACATACAGATACTTACATACAGACACTTACATACAGACACTTACATACAGACACTGAGACACTTACATACAGACACTGAGACACTTACATACAGACACTGAGACACTTACATACAGACACTTAAATAAAGACACTGAGACACTTACATAGACACTTACATACATATGCTTACATACAGACACTTACATACAGACACTGAGACACTTACATACAGACACTTACATACAGACACATACAGACGCTGAGACACTTACATACAGACACTTACATACAGACACTTACATACAGACACGAAGACACTTACATACAGACACTTGCATACAGACACTTACATACAGACACTTACAAACAGACACTTACAAACAGACACTTACATACAGAAACTTACACACAGACACTTACATACAGATACTTACATACAGACACTTACAGACACTTACATACAGCCACCTACATACAGATACTTACATACAGACACTTACATACAGACACTTACATACAGACACATACAGACACTTACATACAGACACTTACATACAGACACTGAGACACTTACATACAGACACTTACATACAGACACTTACATACAGACACTGAGATATTTACATACAGACACTTACATACAAACACTTAACATACAGACACTTACATACAGACACTTATATACAGACGCTTACATAGAGACACTTACATACAGACACTTACTTAGACACTTACTTACAGACACTGAGACACTTAAATACAGACACTTACATACAGACACTTACATACAGACACTTACAAACACACACTGACATTCAGACACTAAGACTTACATACAGACACTTACATACAGACACTTACATAAAGACATTTACATACAGATACTGAGACACTTACATACATACACTTACATACAGACACTTACATACAGACACTTACATACAGGCACTTACATACAGACACTTACATAGACACTTACATACAGACACTTACATACAACCACTTACATATACACTTACATACAGACACATACAGACACTTACATACAGACAATACATACAGACACTTACATACAGCCACTTACATACAGCCACTTACATACAGACACTTACATACAGACACTTACATACAGACACATACAGACGCTGAGACACTTACATACAGACACTTACATACAGACACTTACATACAGACACTTACATACAGACACTTACATACAGACACTTACATACAGACACTAAGACACTTACATACAGACACTTACAAACAGACATTTACATACAGACACTGAGACACTTACATACAGACACTGAGACACTTACATACAGACACTTACATACAGACACTTACATACAGACACTTACATACAGACACTTACATACAGACACTTACATACAGACACTGAGACACTTACATACAGACACTGAGACACTTACATACAGACACTTACATAAAGACACTGAGACACTTACATAGACACTTACATACAGACACTTACATACAGACACTTACATACAGACACTGAGACACTTACATACAGACGCTTACATACAGACAATTACATACAGACACTGAGACACTTACATACAGACACTTACATACAAACACTTACATACAGACACTTAAATACAGACACTTACATACAGACCCTTACATACAGACACTTAGACACTTACATACAGACACTTACATACAGACTCTTACATACAGACACTTACATACAGACACTAAGACACTTACATACAGACACTTACACACAGACATTTACATAGAGATACTTACATACAGTCACTTACATACAGACACTTACATACACACACTTACATACAGACACTTACATACAGGCACTTACATACAGACACTTACATAAACACTTACATACAGACACTTACATACTGACACAAACAGACACTGAGACACTTACATACAGACACTTACATACAAACACTTACATACAGACACTTAAATACAGACACTTACATAAAGACACTTACATACAGACACTTAGACACTTACATACAGACACTTACATACAGACACTTACATACAGACTCTTACATAAAGACACTTACATACAGACAATTACATACAGACACTTACATAAGACACTAAGACACTTACATACAGACACTTACATACAGACATTTACATACAGAAACTGAGACACTTACATACAGACACTTACATACAGACACTGAGACACTTACATACAGACACTTACATACAGACACTTACATACAGACACTGAGACACTTACATACAGACACTTACATACAGACACTGAGACACTTACATACAGACACTGAGACACTTACATACATACACTTACATACAGACACTTACATACAGACACTTACATACAGACACTTACATACAGACAATTACATACAGACACTGAGACACTTACATACAGACACTTACATACAGACACTGAGACACTTACATACAGACACTTACATACAGACACATACATACAGACACTTACATACAGACACTTACATACGGACACTGAGACACTTACATACAGACATTTACATACAGACAATGAGACACTTACATACAGACACTGAGACACTTACATACAGACACTTACATAAAGACACTGAGACACTTACATAGATACTTACATACATATGCTTACATACAGACACTTATATACAGACCCTTACATACAGACACTTAGACACGTACATACAGACACTTACATACAGACTCTTACATAAAGACACTTATATACAGACACTTAGACACTTACATACAGACACTTACATACAGACTCTTACATAAAGACACTTACATACAGACAATTACATACAGACACCTACATACAGACACTAAGACACTTACATACAGACACTTACAAACAGACATTTACATACAGACACTGAGACACTTACATACAGACACTTACATACAGACACTGAGACACTTACATATAGACACTTACATACAGACAATTACATACAGACACTGAGACACTTACATACAGACACTTACATACAGGCACTGAGACACTTACATACAGACACTGAGACACTTACATACAGACACTTACATAAAGACACTGAGACACTTACATAGACACTTATATACAGACGCTTACATACAGACACTTACATACAGACACTGATACACTTACATACAGACACTTACATACAGACACTTACATACAGACACTGAGACACTTACATACAGACGCTTACATACAGACTCTTACATACAGACACTTACATACAGACACTAAGACACTTACATACAGACACTTACACACAGACATTTACATAGAGATACTTACATACAGTCACTTACATACAGACACTTACATACACACACTTACATACAGACACTTACATACAGGCACTTACATACAGACACTTACATAAACACTTACATACAGACACTTACATACAGACACTTACATACAGACACTGAGACACTTACATACAGACACTGAGACACTTACATACAGACACTGAGACACTTACATACAGACACTTAAATAAAGACACTGAGACACTTACATAGACACTTACATACATATGCTTACATACAGACACTTACATACAGACACTGAGACACTTACATACAGACACTTACATACAGACACATACAGACGCTGAGACACTTACATACAGACACTTACATACAGACACTTACATACAGACACGAAGACACTTACATACAGACACTTGCATACAGACACTTACATACAGACACTTACAAACAGACACTTACAAACAGACACTTACATACAGAAACTTACACACAGACACTTACATACAGATACTTACATACAGACACTTACAGACACTTACATACAGCCACCTACATACAGATACTTACATACAGACACTTACATACAGACACTTACATACAGACACATACAGACACTTACATACAGACACTTACATACAGACACTGAGACACTTACATACAGACACTTACATACAGACACTTACATACAGACACTGAGATATTTACATACAGACACTTACATACAAACACTTAACATACAGACACTTACATACAGACACTTATATACAGACGCTTACATAGAGACACTTACATACAGACACTTACTTAGACACTTACTTACAGACACTGAGACACTTAAATACAGACACTTACATACAGACACTTACATACAGACACTTACAAACACACACTGACATTCAGACACTAAGACTTACATACAGACACTTACATACAGACACTTACATAAAGACATTTACATACAGATACTGAGACACTTACATACATACACTTACATACAGACACTTACATACAGACACTTACATACAGGCACTTACATACAGACACTTACATAGACACTTACATACAGACACTTACATACAACCACTTACATATACACTTACATACAGACACATACAGACACTTACATACAGACATTACATACAGACACTTACATACAGCCACTTACATACAGCCACTTACATACAGACACTTACATACAGACACTTACATACAGACACATACAGACGCTGAGACACTTACATACAGACACTTACATACAGACACTTACATACAGACACTTACATACAGACACTTAAATACAGACACTTACATACAGACATTTACATACAGATACTGAGACACTTACATACATACACTTACATACAGCCACCTACATACAGATACTTACATACAGACACTTACATACAGACACTTACATACAGACACATACAGACACTTACATACAGACACTTACATACAGACACTGAGACACTTACATACAGACACTTACATACAGACACTTACATACAGACACTGAGATATTTACATACAGACACTTACATACAAACACTTAACATACAGACACTTACATACAGACACTTATATACAGACGCTTACATAGAGACACTTACATACAGACACTTACTTAGACACTTACTTACAGACACTGAGACACTTAAATACAGACACTTACATACAGACACTTACATACAGACACTTACAAACACACACTGACATTCAGACACTAAGACTTACATACAGACACTTACATACAGACACTTACATAAAGACATTTACATACACATACTGAGACACTTACATACATACACTTACATACAGACACTTACATACAGACACTTACATACAGGCACTTACATACAGACACTTACATAGACACTTACATACAGACACTTACATACAACCACTTACATATACACTTACATACAGACACATACAGACACTTACATACAGACAATACATACAGACACTTACATACAGCCACTTACATACAGCCACTTACATACAGACACTTACATACAGACACTTACATACAGACACATACAGACGCTGAGACACTTACATACAGACACTTACATACAGACACTTACATACAGACACTTACATACAGACACTTACATACAGACACTTACATACAGACACTAAGACACTTACATACAGACACTTACAAACAGACATTTACATACAGACACTGAGATACTTACATACAGACACTGAGACACTTACATACAGACACTTACATACAGACACTTACATACAGACACTTACATACAGACACTTACATACAGACACTTACATACAGACACTGAGACACTTACATACAGACACTGAGACACTTACATACAGACACTTACATAAAGACACTGAGACACTTACATAGACACTTACATACAGACACTTACATACAGACACTTACATACAGACACTGAGACACTTACATACAGACGCTTACATACAGACACTTACATACAGACACTGAGACACTTACATACAGACACTTACATACAAACACTTACATACAGACACTTAAATACAGACACTTACATACAGACCCTTACATACAGACACTTAGACACTTACATACAGACACTTACATACAGACTCTTACATACAGACACTTACATACAGACACTAAGACACTTACATACAGACACTTACACACAGACATTTACATAGAGATACTTACATACAGTCACTTACATACAGACACTTACATACACACACTTACATACAGACACTTACATACAGGCACTTACATACAGACACTTACATAAACACTTACATACAGACACTTACATACTGACACAAACAGACACTGAGACACTTACATACAGACACTTACATACAAACACTTACATACAGACACTTAAATACAGACACTTACATAAAGACACTTACATACAGACACTTAGACACTTACATACAGACACTTACACACAGACACTTACATACAGACTCTTACATAAAGACACTTACATACAGACAATTACATACAGACACTTACATAAGACACTAAGACACTTACATACAGACACTTACATACAGACATTTACATACAGAAACTGAGACACTTACATACAGACACTTACATACAGACACTGAGACACTTACATACAGACACTTACATACAGACACTTACATACAGACACTGAGACACTTACATACAGACACTTACATACAGACACTGAGACACTTACATACAGACACTGAGACACTTACATACATACACTTACATACAGACACTTACATACAGACACTTACATACAGACACTTACATACAGACAATTACATACAGACACTGAGACACTTACATACAGACACTTACATACAGACACTGAGACACTTACATACAGACACTTACATACAGACACATACATACAGACACTTACATACAGACACTTACATACGGACACTGAGACACTTACATACAGACATTTACATACAGACAATGAGACACTTACATACAGACACTGAGACACTTACATACAGACACTTACATAAAGACACTGAGACACTTACATAGATACTTACATACATATGCTTACATACAGACACTTATATACAGACCCTTACATACAGACACTTAGACACTTACATACAGACACTTACATACAGACTCTTACATAAAGACACTTATATACAGACACTTAGACACTTACATACAGACACTTACATACAGACTCTTACATAAAGACACTTACATACAGACAATTACATACAGACACCTACATACAGACACTAAGACACTTACATACAGACACTTACAAACAGACATTTACATACAGACACTGAGACACTTACATACAGACACTTACATACAGACACTGAGACACTTACATATAGACACTTACATACAGACAATTACATACAGACACTGAGACACTTACATACAGACACTTACATACAGGCACTGAGACACTTACATACAGACACTGAGACACTTACATACAGACACTTACATAAAGACACTGAGACACTTACATAGACACTTATATACAGACGCTTACATACAGACACTTACATACAGACACTGATACACTTACATACAGACACTTACATACAGACACTTACATACAGACACTGAGACACTTACATACAGACGCTTACATACAGACTCTTACATACAGACACTTACATACAGACATTAAGACACTTACATACAGACACTTACACACAGACATTTACATAGAGATACTTACATACAGTCACTTACATACAGACACTTACATACACACACTTACATACAGACACTTACATACAGGCACTTACATACAGACACTTACATAAACACTTACATACAGACACTTACATACAGACACTTACATACAGACACTGAGACACTTACATACAGACACTGAGACACTTACATACAGACACTGAGACACTTACATACAGACACTTAAATAAAGACACTGAGACACTTACATAGACACTTACATACATATGCTTAAATACAGACACTTACATACAGACACTGAGACACTTACATACAGACACTTACATACAGACACATACAGACGCTGAGACACTTACATACAGACACTTACATACAGACACTTACATACAGACACGAAGACACTTACATACAGACACTTGCATACAGACACTTACATACAGACACTTACAAACAGACACTTACAAACAGACACTTACATACAGAAACTTACACACAGACACTTACATACAGATACTTACATACAGACACTTACAGACACTTACATACAGCCACCTACATACAGATACTTACATACAGACACTTACATACAGACACTTACATACAGACACATACAGACACTTACATACAGACACTTACATACAGACACTGAGACACTTACATACAGACACTTACATACAGACACTTACATACAGACACTGAGATATTTACATACAGACACTTACATACAAACACTTAACATACAGACACTTACATACAGACACTTATATACAGACGCTTACATAGAGACACTTACATACAGACACTTACTTAGACACTTACTTACAGACACTGAGACACTTAAATACAGACACTTACATACAGACACTTACATACAGACACTTACAAACACACACTGACATTCAGACACTAAGACTTACATACAGACACTTACATACAGACACTTACATAAAGACATTTACATACAGATACTGAGACACTTACATACATACACTTACATACAGACACTTACATACAGACACTTACATACAGGCACTTACATACAGACACTTACATAGACACTTACATACAGACACTTACATACAACCACTTACATATACACTTACATACAGACACATACAGACACTTACATACAGACATTACATACAGACACTTACATACAGCCACTTACATACAGCCACTTACATACAGACACTTACATACAGACACTTACATACAGACACATACAGACGCTGAGACACTTACATACAGACACTTACATACAGACACTTACATACAGACACTTACATACAGACACTTACATACAGACACTTACATACAGACACTAAGACACTTACATACAGACACTTACAAACAGACATTTACATACAGACACTGAGACACTTACATACAGACACTTACATACAGACACTGAGACACTTGCATACAGACACTTACATACAGACAATTACATACAGACACTGAGACACTTACATACAGACACTGAGACACTTACATACAGACACTTACATAAAGACACTGAGACACTTACATAGACACTTACATACAGACACTTACATACAGACACTTACATACAGACACTGAGACACTTACATACAGACGCTTACATACAGACACTTACATACAGACACTGAGACACTTACATACAGACACTTACATACAAACACTTACATACAGACACTTAGACACTTACATACAGACACTTACATACAGACTCTTACATACAGACACTTACATACAGACACTAAGACACTTACATACAGACACTTACACACAGACATTTACATAGAGATACTTACATACAGTCACTTACATACAGACACTTACATACACACACTTACATACAGACACTTACATACAGGCACTTACATACAGACACTTACATAAACACTTACATACAGACACTTACATACTGACACAAACAGACACTGAGACACTTACATACAGACACTTACATACAAACACTTACATACAGACACTTAAATACAGACACTTACATAAAGACACTTACATACAGACACTTAGACACTTACATACAGACACTTACATACAGACACTTACATACAGACTCTTACATAAAGACACTTACATACAGACAATTACATACAGACACTTACATAAGACACTAAGACACTTACATACAGACACTTACATACAGACATTTACATACAGAAACTGAGACACTTACATACAGACACTTACATACAGACACTGAGACACTTACATACAGACACTTACATACAGACACTTACATACAGACACTGAGACACTTACATACAGACACTTACATACAGACACTGAGACACTTACATACAGACACTGAGACACTTACATACATACACTTACATACAGACACTTACATACAGACACTTACATACAGACACTTACATACAGACAATTACATACAGACACTGAGACACTTACATACAGACACTTACATACAGACACTGAGACACTTACATACAGACACTTACATACAGACACATACATACAGACACTTACATACAGACACTTACATACGGACACTGAGACACTTACATACAGACACTTACATACAGACACTGAGACACTTACATACAGACACTGAGACACTTACATACAGACACTTACATAAAGACACTGAGACACTTACATAGATACTTACATACATATGCTTACATACAGACACTTATATACAGACCCTTACATACAGACACTTAGACACTTACATACAGACACTTACATACAGACTCTTACATAAAGACACTTACATACAGACACTTAGACACTTACATACAGACACTTACATACAGACTCTTACATAAAGACACTTACATACAGACAATTACATACAGACACCTACATACAGACACTAAGACACTTACATACAGACACTTACAAACAGACATTTACATACAGACACTGAGACACTTACATACAGACACTTACATACAGACACTGAGACACTTACATATAGACACTTACATACAGACAATTACATACAGACACTGAGACACTTACATACAGACACTTACATACAGGCACTGAGACACTTACATACAGACACTGAGACACTTACATACAGACACTTACATAAAGACACTGAGACACTTACATAGACACTTACATACAGACGCTTACATACAGACACTTACATACAGACACTGATACACTTACATACAGACACTTACATACAGACACTTACATACAGACACTGAGACACTTACATACAGACGCTTACATACAGACACTTACATACAGACACTGAGACATTTACATACAGACACTTACATACATACACTTACATACAGACACTTACATACAGACACTTACATACAGACACTTACATACAGACAGTTACATACTGACACTGTGACACTGACATACAGACACTTACATACAGATACTTACATAGAGACACTTACATACAGAAACTTACATACAGACACTTACATACAGATACTTACATACAGACACTTACAGACACTTACATACAGCCACTTACATACAGACACTTACATACAGACACTTACATACAGACACTTACATTCAGACACATACAGACACTTACATACAGACACTTACATACAGACACTAAGACACTTACATACAGATACTTACACACAGACATTTACATAGAGATACTTACATACAGACACTTACATACAGACACTTACATACACACACTTACATACAGACACTTACATACAGGCACTTACATACAGACACTTACATAGACACTTACATACAGACACTTACATACTGACACAAACAGAGACTGAGTCACTTACATACAGACACTTACATACAAACACTTACATACAGACACTTAAATACAGACACTTACATACAGACACTTACATACAGACCCTTACATACAGACACTTAGACACTTACATACAGACGCTTACATACAGACTCTTACATAAAGACACTTACATACAGACACTTAGACACTTACATACAGACACTTACATACAGACTCTTACATAAAGACACTTACATACAGACAATTACATACAGACACTTACATACAGACACTAAGACACTTACATACAGACAATTACATACAGACACTTACATACAGACACTAAGACACTTACATACAGACACTTACATACATACACTTACATACAGACACTGAGACACTTACATACAGACACTTACATACAGACACTTACATACAGACACTGAGACACTTACATACAGACACTTACATACAGACACTGAGACACTTACATACAGACACTTACATACAGATACTTACATACAGACACTTACATACAGACACTTACATACAGACACTGAGACACTTACATACAGACACTGAGACACTTACATACAGACACTGAGACACTTACATACAGACACTTAAATAAAGACACTGAGACACTTACATAGACACTTACATACATATGCTTACATACAGACACTTACATACAGACACTGAGACACTTACATACAGACACTTACATACAGACACATACAGACGCTGAGACACTTACATACAGACACTTGCATACAGACACTTACATACAGACACTTACAAACAGACACTTACAAACAGACACTTACATACAGAAACTTACACACAGACACTTACATACAGATACTTACATACAGACACTTACAGACACTTACATACAGCCACCTACATACAGATACTTACATACAGACACTTACATACAGACACTGATACACTTACATACAGACACATACATACAGACACTTACATACAGACACTGAGACACTTACATACAGACGCTTACATACAGACACTTACATACAGACACTGAGACGTTTACATACAGACACTTACATACATACACGTACATACAGACACTTACATACAGACACTTACATACAGACACTTACATACAGACAGTTACATACTGACACTGTGACACTGACATACAGACACTTACATACAGATACTTACATAGAGACACTTACATACAGAAACTTACATACAGACACTTACATACAGATACTTACATACAGACACTTACAGACACTTACATACAGCCACTTACATACAGACAATTACATACAGACACTTACATACAGACACTTACATACAGACACATACAGACACTTACATACAGACACTTACATACAGACACTAAGACACTTACATACAGATACTTACACACAGACATTTACATAGAGATACTTACATACAGACACTTACATACAGACACTTACATACACACACTTACATACAGACACTTACATACAGGCACTTACATACAGACACTTACATAGACACTTACATACAGACACTTACATACTGACACAAACAGAGACTGAGTCACTTACATACAGACACTTACATACAAACACTTACATACAGACACTTAAATACAGACACTTACATACAGACACTTACATACAGACCCTTACATACAGACACTTAGACACTTACATACAGACACTTACATACAGACTCTTACATAAAGACACTTACATACAGACACTTAGACACTTACATACAGACACTTACATACAGACTCTTACATAAAGACACTTACATACAGACAATTACATACAGACACTTACATACAGACACTAAGACACTTACATACAGACAATTACATACAGACACTTACATACAGACACTAAGACACTTACATACAGACACTTACATACATACACTTACATACAGACATTGAGACACTTACATACAGACACTTACATACAGACACTTACATACAGACACTGAGACACTTACATACAGACACTTACATACAGACACTGAGACACTTACATACAGACACTTACATACAGATACTTACATACAGACACTTACATACAGACACTTACATACAGACACTGAGACACTTACATACAGACACTGAGACACTTACATACAGACACTGAGACACTTACATACAGACACTTAAATAAAGACACTGAGACACTTACATAGACACTTACATACATATGCTTACATACAGACACTTACATACAGACACTGAGACACTTACATACAGACACTTACATACAGACACATACAGACGCTGAGACACTTACATACAGACACTTGCATACAGACACTTACATACAGACACTTACAAACAGACACTTACAAACAGACACTTACATACAGAAACTTACACACAGACACTTACATACAGATACTTACATACAGATACTTACATACAGACACTTACATACAGCCACCTACATACAGATACTTACATACAGACACTTACATACAGACACTTACATACAGACACATACAGACACTTACATACAGACACTTACATACAGACACTGAGACACTTACATACAGACACTTACATACAGACACTTACATACAGACACTGAGATATTTACATACAGACACTTACATACAAACACTTAACATACAGACACTTACATACAGACACTTATATACAGACGCTTACATAGAGACACTTACATACAGACACTTACTTAGACACTTACTTACAGACACTGAGACACTTAAATACAGACACTTACATACAGACACTTACATACAGACACTTACAAACACACACTGACATTCAGACACTAAGACTTACATACAGACACTTACATACAGACACTTACATAAAGACATTTACATACAGATACTGAGACACTTACATACATACACTTACATACAGACACTTACATACAGACACTTACATACAGGCACTTACATACAGACACTTACATAGACACTTACATACAGACACTTACATACAACCACTTACATATACACTTACATACAGACACATACAGACACTTACATACAGACACTTACATACAGACACTTACATACAGCCACTTACATACAGCCACTTAAATACAGACACTTACATACAGACACTTACATACAGACACATACAGACGCTGAGACACTTACATACAGACACTTACATACAGACACTTACATACAGACACTTACATACAGACACTTACATACAGACACTTACATACAGACACTTACATACAGACACTGAGACACTTACATACAGACACTTACATACAGACACTTAAATACAGACACTTACATACAGACACTTAGACACTTACATACAGACACTTACATACAGACACTTACATACAGACTCTTACATAAAGACACTTACATACAGACAATTACATACAGACACTTACATAAGACACTAAGACACTTACATACAGACACTTACATACAGACATTTATATACAGACACTGAGACACTTACATACAGACACTTACATACAGACACTGAGACACTTACATACAGACACTTACATAGAGACACTTACATACAGACACTGAGACACTTACATACAGACACTTACATACAGACACTGAGACACTTACATACAGACACTGAGACACTTACATACATACACTTACATACAGACACTTACATACAGACACTTACATACAGACACTTACATACAGACAATTACATACAGACACTGAGACACTTACATACAGACACTTACATACAGACACTGAGACACTTACATACAGACACTTACATACAGACACATACATACAGACACTTACATACAGACACTTACATACGGACACTGAGACACTTACATACAGACACTTACATACAGACACTGAGACACTTACATACAGACACTGAGACACTTACATACAGACACTTACATAAAGACACTGAGACACTTACATAGATACTTACATACATATGCTTACATACAGACACTTATATACAGACCCTTACATACAGACACTTAGACACTTACATACAGACACTTACATACAGACTCTTACATAAAGACACTTACATACAGACACTTAGACACTTACATACAGACACTTACATACAGACTCTTACATAAAGACACTTACATACAGACAATTACATACAGACACCTACATACAGACACTAAGACGCTTACATACAGACACTTACAAACAGACATTTACATACAGACACTGAGACACTTACATACAGACACTTACATACAGACACTGAGACACTTACATATAGACACTTACATACAGACAATTACATACAGACAGTGAGACACTTACATACAGACACTTACATACAGGCACTGAGACACTTACATACAGACACTGAGACACTTACATACAAACACTTACATAAAGACACTGAGACACTTACATAGACACTTACATACAGACGCTTACATACAGACACTTACATACAGACACTGATACACTTACATACAGACACTTACATACAGACACTTACATACAGACACTGAGACACTTACATACAGACGCTTACATACAGACACTTACATACAGACACTGAGACATTTACATACAGACACTTACATACATACACTTACATACAGACACTTACATACAGACACTTACATACAGACACTTACATACAGACAGTTACATACTGACACTGTGACACTGACATACAGACACTTACATACAGATACTTACATAGAGACACTTACATACAGAAACTTACATACAGACACTTACATACAGATACTTACATACAGACACTTACAGACACTTACATACAGCCACTTACATACAGACACTTACATACAGACACTTACATACAGACACTTACATACAGACACATACAGACACTTACATACAGACACTTACATACAGACACTAAGACACTTACATACAGATACTTACACACAGACATTTACATAGAGATACTTACATACAGACACTTACATACAGACACTTACATACACACACTTACATACAGACACTTACATACAGGCACTTACATACAGACACTTACATAGACACTTGCATACAGACACTTACATACTGACACAAACAGAGACTGAGTCACTTACATACAGACACTTACATACAAACACTTACATACAGACACTTAAATACAGACACTTACATACAGACACTTACATACAGACCCTTACATACAGACACTTAGACACTTACATACAGACACTTACATACAGACTCTTACATAAAGACACTTACATACAGACACTTAGACACTTACATACAGACACTTACATACAGACTCTTACATAAAGACACTTACATACAGACAATTACATACAGACACTTACATACAGACACTAAGACACTTACATACAGACAATTACATACAGACACTTACATACAGACACTAAGACACTTACATACAGACACTTACATACATACACTTACATACAGACACTGAGACACTTACATACAGACACTTACATACAGACACTTACATACAGACACTGAGACACTTACATACAGACACTTACATACAGACACTGAGACACTTACATACAGACACTTACATACAGATACTTACATACAGACACTTACATACAGACACTTACATACAGACACTGAGACACTTACATACAGACACTGAGACACTTACATACAGACACTGAGACACTTACATACAGACACTTAAATAAAGACACTGAGACACTTACATAGACACTTACATACATATGCTTACATACAGACACTTACATACAGACACTGAGACACTTACATACAGACACTTACATACAGACACATGCAGACGCTGAGACACTTACATACAGACACTTGCATACAGACACTTACATACAGACACTTACAAACAGACACTTACAAACAGACACTTACATACAGAAACTTACACACAGACACTTACATACAGATACTTACATACAGACACTTACAGACACTTACATACAGCCACCTACATACAGATACTTACATACAGACACTTACATACAGACACTTACATACAGACACATACAGACACTTACATACAGACACTTACATACAGACACTGAGACACTTACATACAGACACTTACATACAGACACTTACATACAGACACTGAGATATTTACATACAGACACTTACATACAAACACTTAACATACAGACACTTACATACAGACACTTATATACAGACGCTTACATAGAGACACTTACATACAGACACTTACTTAGACACTTACTTACAGACACTGAGACACTTAAATACAGACACTTACATACAGACACTTACATACAGACACTTACAAACACACACTGACATTCAGACACTAAGACTTACATACAGACACTTACATACAGACACTTACATAAAGACATTTACATACAGATACTGAGACACTTACATACATACACTTACATACAGACACTTACATACAGACACTTACATACAGGCACTTACATACAGACACTTACATAGACACTTACATACAGACACTTACATACAACCACTTACATATACACTTACATACAGACACATACAGACACTTACATACAGACACTTACATACAGACACTTACATACAGCCACTTACATACAGCCACTTAAATACAGACACTTACATACAGACACTTACATACAGACACATACAGACGCTGAGACACTTACATACAGACACTTACATACAGACACTTACATACAGACACTTACATACAGACACTTACATACAGACACATACAGACACTTACATACAGACACTTACATACAGACACTGAGACACTTACATACAGACACTTACATACAGACACTTAAATACAGACACTTACATAAAGACACTTACATACAGACACTTAGACACTTACATACAGACACTTACATACAGACACTTACATACAGACTCTTACATAAAGACACTTACATACAGACAATTACATACAGACACTTACATAAGACACTAAGACACTTACATACAGACACTTACATACAGACATTTACATACAGACACTGAGACACTTACATACAGACACTTACATACAGACACTGAGACACTTACATACAGACACTTACATACAGACACTTACATACAGACACTGAGACACTTACATACAGACACTTACATACAGACACTGAGACACTTACATACAGACACTGAGACACTTACATACATACACTTACATACAGACACTTAGATACAGACACTTACATACAGACACTTACATACAGACAATTACATACAGACACTGAGACACTTACATACAGACACTTACATACAGACACTGAGACACTTACATACAGACACTTACATACAGACACATACATACAGACACTTACATACAGACACTTACATAAGGACACTGAGACACTTACATACAGACACTTACATACAGACACTGAGACACTTACATACAGACACTGAGACACTTACATACAGACACTTACATAAAGACACTGAGACACTTACATAGATACTTACATACATATGCTTACATACAGACACTTATATACAGACCCTTACATACAGACACTTAGACACTTACATACAGACACTTACATACAGACTCTTACATAAAGACACTTACATACAGACACTTAGACACTTACATACAGACACTTACATACAGACTCTTACATAAAGACACTTACATACAGACAATTACATACAGACACCTACATACAGACACTAAGACACTTACATACAGACACTTACAAACAGACATTTACATACAGACACTGAGACACTTACATACAGACACTTACATACAGACACTGAGACACTTACATATAGACACTTACATACAGACAATTACATACAGACACTGAGACACTTACATACAGACACTTACATACAGGCACTGAGACACTTACATACAGACACTGAGACACTTACATACAAACACTTACATAAAGACACTGAGACACTTACATAGACACTTACATACAGACGCTTACATACAGACACTTACATACAGACACTGATACACTTACATACAGACACTTACATACAGACACTTACATACAGACACTGAGACACTTACATACAGACGCTTACATACAGACACTTACATACAGACACTGAGACATTTACATACAGACACTTACATACATACACTTACATACAGACACTTACATACAGACACTTACATACAGACACTTACATACAGACAGTTACATACTGACACTGTGACACTGACATACAGACACTTACATACAGATACTTACATAGAGACACTTACATACAGAAACTTACATACAGACACTTACATACAGATACTTACATACAGACACTTACAGACACTTACATACAGCCACTTACATACAGACACTTACATACAGACACTTACATACAGACACTTACATACAGACACATACAGACACTTACATACAGACACTTACATACAGACACTAAGACACTTACATACAGATACTTACACACAGACATTTACATAGAGATACTTACATACAGACACTTACATACAGACACTTACATACACACACTTACATACAGACACTTACATACAGGCACTTACATACAGACACTTACATAGACACTTGCATACAGACACTTACATACTGACACAAACAGAGACTGAGTCACTTACATACAGACACTTACATACAAACACTTACATACAGACACTTAAATACAGACACTTACATACAGACACTTACATACAGACCCTTACATACAGACACTTAGACACTTACATACAGACACTTACATACAGACTCTTACATAAAGACACTTACATACAGACACTTAGACACTTACATACAGACACTTACATACAGACTCTTACATAAAGACACTTACATACAGACAATTACATACAGACACTTACATACAGACACTAAGACACTTACATACAGACAATTACATACAGACACTTACATACAGACACTAAGACACTTACATACAGACACTTACATACATACACTTACATACAGACACTGAGACACTTACATACAGACACTTACATACAGACACTTACATACAGACACTGAGACACTTACATACAGACACTTACATACAGACACTGAGACACTTACATACAGACACTTACATACAGATACTTACATACAGACACTTACATACAGACACTTACATACAGACACTGAGACACTTACATACAGACACTGAGACACTTACATACAGACACTGAGACACTTACATACAGACACTTAAATAAAGACACTGAGACACTTACATAGACACTTACATACATATGCTTACATACAGACACTTACATACAGACACTGAGACACTTACATACAGACACTTACATACAGACACATACAGACGCTGAGACACTTACATACAGACACTTGCATACAGACACTTACATACAGACACTTACAAACAGACACTTACAAACAGACACTTACATACAGAAACTTACACACAGACACTTACATACAGATACTTACATACAGACACTTACAGACACTTACATACAGCCACCTACATACAGATACTTACATACAGACACTTACATACAGACACTTACATACAGACACATACAGACACTTACATACAGACACTTACATACAGACACTGAGACACTTACATACAGACACTTACATACAGACACTTACATACAGACACTGAGATATTTACATACAGACACTTACATACAAACACTTAACATACAGACACTTACATACAGACACTTATATACAGACGCTTACATAGAGACACTTACATACAGACACTTACTTAGACACTTACTTACAGACACTGAGACACTTAAATACAGACACTTACATACAGACACTTACATACAGACACTTACAAACACACACTGACATTCAGACACTAAGACTTACATACAGACACTTACATACAGACACTTACATAAAGACATTTACATACAGATACTGAGACACTTACATACATACACTTACATACAGACACTTACATACAGACACTTACATACAGGCACTTACATACAGACACTTACATAGACACTTACATACAGACACTTACATACAACCACTTACATATACACTTACATACAGACACATACAGACACTTACATACAGACACTTACATACAGACACTTACATACAGCCACTTACATACAGCCACTTAAATACAGACACTTACATACAGACACTTACATACAGACACATACAGACGCTGAGACACTTACATACAGACACTTACATACAGACACTTACATACAGACACTTACATACAGACACTTACATACAGACACATACAGACACTTACATACAGACACTTACATACAGACACTGAGACACTTACATACAGACACTTACATACAGACACTTAAATACAGACACTTACATAAAGACACTTACATACAGACACTTAGACACTTACATACAGACACTTACATACAGACACTTACATACAGACTCTTACATAAAGACACTTACATACAGACAATTACATACAGACACTTACATAAGACACTAAGACACTTACATACAGACACTTACATACAGACATTTACATACAGACACTGAGACACTTACATACAGACACTTACATACAGACACTGAGACACTTACATACAGACACTTACATACAGACACTTACATACAGACACTGAGACACTTACATACAGACACTTACATACAGACACTGAGACACTTACATACAGACACTGAGACACTTACATACATACACTTACATACAGACACTTACATACAGACACTTACATACAGACACTTACATACAGACAATTACATACAGACACTGAGACACTTACATACAGACACTTACATACAGACACTGAGACACTTACATACAGACACTTACATACAGACACATACATACAGACACTTACATACAGACACTTACATACGGACACTGAGACACTTACATACAGACACTTACATACAGACACTGAGACACTTACATACAGACACTGAGACACTTACATACAGACACTTACATAAAGACACTGAGACACTTACATAGATACTTACATACATATGCTTACATACAGACACTTATATACAGACCCTTACATACAGACACTTAGACACTTACATACAGACACTTACATACAGACTCTTACATAAAGACACTTACATACAGACACTTAGACACTTACATACAGACACTTACATACAGACTCTTACATAAAGACACTTACATACAGACAATTACATACAGACACCTACATACAGACACTAAGACACTTACATACAGACACTTACAAACAGACATTTACATACAGACACTGAGACACTTACATACAGACACTTACATACAGACACTGAGACACTTACATATAGACACTTACATACAGACAATTACATACAGACACTGAGACACTTACATACAGACACTTACATACAGGCACTGAGACACTTACATACAGACACTGAGACACTTACATACAGACACTTACATAAAGACACTGAGACACTTACATAGACACTTACATACAGACGCTTACATACAGACACTTACATACAGACACTGATACACTTACATACAGACACTTACATACAGACACTTACATACAGACACTGAGACACTTACATACAGACGCTTACATACAGACACTTACATACAGACACTGAGACATTTACATACAGACACTTACATACATACACTTACATACAGACACTTACCTACAGACACTTACATACAGACACTTACATACAGACAGTTACATACTGACACTGTGACACTGACATACAGACACTTACATACAGATACTTACATAGAGACACTTACATACAGAAACTTACATACAGACACTTACATACAGATACTTACATACAGACACTTACAGACACTTACATACAGCCACTTACATACAGACACTTACATACAGACACTTACATACAGACACTTACATACAGACACATACAGACACTTACATACAGACACTTACATACAGACACTAAGACACTTACATACAGATACTTACACACAGACATTTACATAGAGATACTTACATAGACACTTACATACAGACACTTACATACACACACTTACATACAGACACTTACATACAGGCACCTACATACAGACACTTACATAGACACTTGCATACAGACACTTACATACTGACACAAACAGAGACTGAGTCACTTACATACAGACACTTACATACAGACACTTAAATACAGACACTTACATACAGACACTTACATACAGACCCTTACATACAGACACTTAGACACTTACATACAGACACTTACATACAGACTCTTACATAAAGACACTTACATACAGACACTTAGACACTTACATACAGACACTTACATACAGACACTTACATACAGACACTTACATACAGGCACTTACATACAGACACTTACATAGACACTTACATACAGACACTTACATATAACCACTTACATATACACTTACATACAGACACATACAGACACTTACATACAGACACTTACATACAGACACTTACATACAGCCACTTACATACAGCCACTTAAATACAGACACTTACATACAGACACTTACATACAGACACATACAGACGCTGAGACACTTACATACAGACACTTACATACAGACTCTTACATAAAGACACTTACATACAGACAATTACATACAGACACTTACATACAGACACTAAGACACTTACATACAGACAATTACATACAGACACTTACATACAGACACTAAGACACTTACATACAGACACTTACATACATACACTTACATACAGACACTGAGACACTTACATACAGACACTTACATACAGACACTTACATACAGACACTGAGACACTTACATACAGACACTTACATACAGACACTGAGACACTTACATACAGACACTTACATACAGATACTTACATACAGACACTTACATACAGACACTTACATACAGACACTGAGACACTTACATACAGACACTGAGACACTTACATACAGACACTGAGACACTTACATACAGACACTTAAATAAAGACACTGAGACACTTACATAGACACTTACATACATATGCTTACATACAGACACTTACATACAGACACTGAGACACTTACATACAGACACTTACATACAGACACATACAGACGCTGAGACACTTACATACAGACACTTGCATACAGACACTTACATACAGACACTTACAAACAGACACTTACAAACAGACACTTACATACAGAAACTTACACACAGACACTTACATACAGATACTTACATACAGACACTTACAGACACTTACATACAGCCACCTACATACAGATACTTACATACAGACACTTACATACAGACACTTACATACAGACACATACAGACACTTACATACAGACACTTACATACAGACACTGAGACACTTACATACAGACACTTACATACAGACACTTACATACAGACACTGAGATATTTACATACAGACACTTACATACAAACACTTAACATACAGACACTTACATACAGACACTTATATACAGACGCTTACATAGAGACACTTACAAACAGACACTTACTTAGACACTTACTTACAGACACTGAGACACTTAAATACAGACACTTACATACAGACACTTACATACAGACACTTACAAACACACACTGACATTCAGACACTAAGACTTACATACAGACACTTACATACAGACACTTACATAAAGACATTTACATACAGATACTGAGACACTTACATACATACACTTACATACAGACACTTACATACAGACACTTACATACAGGCACTTACATACAGACACTTACATAGACACTTACATACAGACACTTACATATAACCACTTACATATACACTTACATACAGACACATACAGACACTTACATACAGACACTTACATACAGACACTTACATACAGCCACTTACATACAGCCACTTAAATACAGACACTTACATACAACAACAACAACAACAACCGCCATTCGCCACTAAGTGGCGGTGACGTCACCACGACGCTTGTGCCAGGCTATGTGCACCCTGAGGCCACGTGAAGTGTCGAACGCCCGCTGGCAGGAGGTCACGGGGCAGACCCAGGTGCCACGGGTCGACTGACTGAGATGACTGGCTGATGCACCACCTGTGCCCCCTACTGTGCCAACCTGCTGTGCTTTAGCCACCCGGCGCTCCGCTCGCTGTTGTGAGCGTCGCTCCTCCGCCCTCCGTTGTTGTTGGAGGGCGACTGCCTCCAACTGCCCAGTAGCATCCTTCACGAGCCTCCTCCACAGAGGCCGATCTTGACACCGCTGGTACCAGTCATCGGCAAGTCCACTCAGCTCCACGTCCTCCTGTACCACATCACTCCATCTCTTCTCTAGCCCGTGCCGCGCCCGCTTAGCCCCCTCAATCCGGCCAAACAAAAGCTGTTTCGGCATGCGGTGGCTGGGCATGCGGGCTACATGACCCAGCCATCGCAGCCTTGCCTGCCGGAGGAGCTCACCGATGGGACCCTGCCCAGATCTTTCAAGGATTTGTGAGCTCCTCACACAATCCAGTCTGGTTAAACCCAGGATGGATCGTAGGCAGGCCAGCCTAAATGTTTCTAACCGGCGAAGATGTTCCATTAGGGGGGTCCACGTTTCGCAAGCGTAGAGAAGGGAGGGAATGACCGTGGCCGAGAAGACCTGAAGTTTAGTGCGGAGCGACAGACCAGGTAGCTTCCACACAGCGTTACGCAACCGATGAAAAGATATTGCCGCTCGACTGATTCGGAGTGAGACCTCTGCTGTTAAACTGGAGCCAGTCATAAGCACACTGCCCAGGTATGGGAAACTCTCCACTCTCTCCACAACTGCCCCATCACCGATTGGGAGTTGTGGGGGTGGAGTGTCCGATGGTACAAAATACCCAGGCAGGTGCTTAGTTTTGGTGGGGCTGATGGTAAGGCCCCACCTCTTAGTGGCACGCTCCAGTCTCAGCAGCAGCGTCTCCAACTCCTCCTCTGACTGAGCAGCTATTACCAAGTCATCAGCATACATAACGTGGTTGAGCAATAGGGAGCCATCCCTTGACCGCACCCGGGCATCGATTAGCCTCCCATTATATCTGTACCATATGGAGATTCCCCCGGTACAGCTATTGAAGGCTTCACGAACTACGTGGTCAAAATATATGTTAAATAATGTGGGAGCCAGAGGACATCCCTGTCGCACCCCAAGGTGTACAGGGAATGGCTCTGACTCCCGGCCACGTAGTTTTACCCGGGCCCGCTCACCATCATGAAGGTCCTTAATGATCGTGAGCAGAGGGTCAGGTACTCCAAAAGCACGAAGAACGACCCAGAGCCCAGGCCTACTGATGGTATCATAGGCCTTGACCAGGTCAATAAAGCAGAGATGTAGGTCTTGTTGGAATTCCCTACACCTCTGCTGTAGCAGACGGACAGAAAATATGGCATCTGTGCAGGACCGCCCTTTCCTGAAACCACATTGGGGCTCCGCAAGCCTCTCCTCAGCGTGCCTGGCAAGGCGATGCTGAATAATCCTTGCCAGGACCTTTCCCGGCACACTGAGGAGTGAGATGCCCCTGTAGTTGTTACAGTCTGTGCGGTCCCCCTTCTTAAAAAGGGGGACCACCAGGGCATCCTTCCAATCCACTTACATACAGACACTTACATACAGACACATACAGACGCTGAGACACTTACATACAGACACTTACATACAGACACTTACATACAGACACTTACATACAGACACTTACATACAGACACATACAGACACTTACATACAGACACTTACATACAGACACTGAGACACTTACATACAGACACTTACATACAGACACTTACATACAGACACTGAGATATTTACATACAGACACTTACATACAAACACTTAACATACAGACACTTACATACAGACACTTATATACAGACGCTTACATAGAGACACTTACATACAGACACTTACTTAGACACTTACTTACAGACACTGAGACACTTAAATACAGACACTTACATACAGACACTTACATACAGACACTTACAAACACACACTGACATTCAGACACTAAGACTTACATACAGACACTTACATACAGACACTTAACATACAGACACTTACATACAGACACTTATATACAGACGCTTACATAGAGACACTTACATACAGACACTTACTTAGACACTTACTTACAGACACTGAGACACTTAAATACAGACACTTACATACAGACACTTACATACAGACACTTACAAACACACACTGACATTCAGACACTAAGACTTACATACAGACACTTACATACAAACACTTACATACAGACCCTTACATACAGACACTTAGACACTTACATACAGACACTTACATACAGACACTTACATACAGACACTTAGACACTTACATACAGACACTTACATACAGACACTTACATACAGACACTGATACACTTACATACAGACACTTACATACAGACACTTACATACAGACACTGAGACACTTACATACAGACGCTTACATACAGACACTTACATACAGACACTGAGACATTTACATACAGACACTTACATACATACACTTACATACAGACACTTACATACAGACACTTACATACAGACACTTACATACAGACAGTTACATACTGACACTGTGACACTGACATACAGACACTTACATACAGATACTTACATAGAGACACTTACATACAGAAACTTACATACAGACACTTACATACAGATACTTACATACAGACACTTACAGACACTTACATACAGCCACTTACATACAGACACTTACATACAGACACTTACATACAGACACTTAGATACAGACACTTACTTACAGACACATACAGACACTTACATACAGACACTTACATACAGACACTAAGACACTTACATACAGATACTTACACACAGACATTTACATAGAGATACTTACATACACACACTTACATACAGACACTTACATACAGGCACTTACATACAGACACTTACATAGACACTTACATACAGACACTTACATACTGACACAAACAGAGACTGAGTCACTTACATACAGACACTTACATACAAACACTTACATACAGACACTTAAATACAGACACTTACATACAGACACTTACATACAGACCCTTACATACAGACACTTAGACACTTACATACAGAACCTTACATACAGACTCTTACATAAAGATACTTACATACAGACACTTAGACACTTACATACAGACACTTACACACAGACTCTTACATAAAGACACTTACATACAGACAATTACATACAGACACTTACATACAGACACTAAGACACTTACATACAGACACTTACATACAGACACTTACATACAGACACTGAGACACTTACATAGACACTTACATACAGACGCTTACATACACTTACATACAGACACTGAGACACTTACATACAGACACTTACATACAGACACTTACATACAGACACTGAGACACTTACATACAGACACTTACATACAGACACTGAGACACTTACATACAGACACTTACATACAGATACTTACATACAGACACTTACATACAGACACTTACATACAGACACTGAGACACTTACATACAGACACTGAGACACTTACATACAGACACTGAGACACTTACATACAGACACTTAAATAAAGACACTGAGACACTTACATAGACACTTACATACATATGCTTACATACAGACACTTACATACAGACACTGAGACACTTACATACAGATACTTACATACAGACACATACAGACGCTGAGACACTTACATACAGACACTTACATACAGACACTTACATACAGACACGAAGACACTTACATACAGACACTTGCATACAGACACTTACATACAGACACTTACAAACAGACACTTACAAACAGACACTTACATACAGAAACTTACACACAGACACTTACATACAGATACTTACATACAGACACTTACAGACACTTACATACAGCCACCTACATACAGATACTTACATACAGACACTTACATACAGACACTTACATACAGACACATACAGACACTTACATACAGACACTTACATACAGACACTGAGACACTTACATACAGACACTTACATACAGACACTTACATACAGACACTGAGATATTTACATACAGACACTTACATACAAACACTTAACATACAGACACTTACATACAGACACTTATATACAGACGCTTACATAGAGACACTTACATACAGACACTTACTTAGACACTTACTTACAGACACTGAGACACTTAAATACAGACACTTACATACAGACACTTACATACAGACACTTACAAACACACACTGACATTCAGACACTAAGACTTACATACAGACACTTACATACAGACACTTACATAAAGACATTTACATACAGATACTGAGACACTTACATACATACACTTACATACAGACACTTACATACAGACACTTACATACAGGCACTTACATACAGACACTTACATAGACACTTACATACAGACACTTACATACAACCACTTACATATACACTTACATACAGACACATACAGACACTTACATACAGACATTACATACAGACACTTACATACAGCCACTTACATACAGCTACTTACATACAGACACTTACATACAGACACTTACATACAGACACATACAGACGCTGAGACACTTACATACAGACACTTACATACAGACACTTACATACAGACACTTACATACAGACACTTACATACAGACACTTACATACAGACACTAAGACACTTACATACAGACACTTACAAACAGACATTTACATACAGACACTGAGACACTTACATACAGACACTTACATACAGACACTGAGACACTTGCATACAGACACTTACATACAGACACTTGCATACAGACACTTACATACAGACACTTACAAACAGACACTTACAAACAGACACTTACATACAGAAACTTACACACAGACACTTACATACAGATACTTACATACAGACACTTACAGACACTTACATACAGCCACCTACATACAGATACTTACATACAGACACTTACATACAGACACTTACATACAGACACATACAGACACTTACATACAGACACTTACATACAGACACTGAGACACTTACATACAGACACTTACATACAGACACTTACATACAGACACTGAGATATTTACATACAGACACTTACATACAAACACTTAACATACAGACACTTACATACAGACACTTATATACAGACGCTTACATAGAGACACTTACATACAGACACTTACTTAGACACTTACTTACAGACACTGAGACACTTAAATACAGACACTTACATACAGACACTTACATACAGACACTTACAAACACACACTGACATTCAGACACTAAGACTTACATACAGACACTTACATACAGACACTTACATAAAGACATTTACATACAGATACTGAGACACTTACATACATACACTTACATACAGACACTTACATACAGACACTTACATACAGGCACTTACATACAGACACTTACATAGACACTTACATACAGACACTTACATACAACCACTTACATATACACTTACATACAGACACATACAGACACTTACATACAGACATTACATACAGACACTTACATACAGCCACTTACATACAGCTACTTACATACAGACACTTACATACAGACACTTACATACAGACACATACAGACGCTGAGACACTTACATACAGACACTTACATACAGACACTTACATACAGACACTTACATACAGACACTTACATACAGACACTAAGACACTTACATACAGACACTTACAAACAGACATTTACATACAGACACTGAGACACTTACATACAGACACTTACATACAGACACTGAGACACTTGCATACAGACACTTACATACAGACAATTACATACAGACACTGAGACACTTACATACAGACACTGAGACACTTACATACAGACACTTACATAAAGACACTGAGACACTTACATAGACACTTACATACAGACACTTACATACAGACACTTACATACAGACACTGAGACACTTACATACAGACGCTTACATACAGACACTTACATACAGACACTGAGACACTTACATACAGACACTTACATACAAACACTTACATACAGACACTTAAATACAGACACTTACATACAGACCCTTACATACAGACACTTAGACACTTACATACAGACACTTACATACAGACTCTTACATAAAGACACTTACATACAGACAATTACATACAGACACTTACATACAGACACTAAGACACTTACATACAGACACTTACATACAGACACTTACATACAGACACTGAGACACTTACATAGACACTTACATACAGACGCTTACATACACTTACATACAGACACTGAGACACTTACATACAGACACTTACATACAGACACTTACATACAGACACTGAGACACTTACATACAGACACTTACATACAGACACTGAGACACTTACATACAGACACTTACACACAGATACTTACATACAGACACTTACATACAGACACTTACATACAGACACTGAGACACTTACATACAGACACTGAGACACTTACATACAGACACTGAGACACTTACATACAGACACTTAAATAAAGACACTGAGACACTTACATAGACACTTACATACATATGCTTACATACAGACACTTACATACAGACACTGAGACACTTACATACAGCTACTTACATACAGACACTTACATACAGACACTTACATACAGACACATACAGACGCTGAGACACTTACATACAGACACTTACATACAGACACTTACATACAGACACTTACATACAGACACTTACATACAGACACTTACATACAGACACTAAGACACTTACATACAGACACTTACAAACAGACATTTACATACAGACACTGAGACACTTACATACAGACACTTACATACAGACACTGAGACACTTGCATACAGACACTTACATACAGACACTTGCATACAGACACTTACATACAGACACTTACAAACAGACACTTACAAACAGACACTTACATACAGAAACTTACACACAGACACTTACATACAGATACTTACATACAGACACTTACAGACACTTACATACAGCCACCTACATACAGATACTTACATACAGACACTTACATACAGACACTTACATACAGACACATACAGACACTTACATACAGACACTTACATACAGACACTGAGACACTTACATACAGACACTTACATACAGACACTTACATACAGACACTGAGATATTTACATACAGACACTTACATACAAACACTTAACATACAGACACTTACATACAGACACTTATATACAGACGCTTACATAGAGACACTTACATACAGACACTTACTTAGACACTTACTTACAGACACTGAGACACTTAAATACAGACACTTACATACAGACACTTACATACAGACACTTACAAACACACACTGACATTCAGACACTAAGACTTACATACAGACACTTACATACAGACACTTACATAAAGACATTTACATACAGATACTGAGACACTTACATAAATACACTTACATACAGACACTTACATACAGACACTTACATACAGGCACTTACATACAGACACTTACATAGACACTTACATACAGACACTTACATACAACCACTTACATATACACTTACATACAGACACATACAGACACTTACATACAGACATTACATACAGACACTTACATACAGCCACTTACATACAGCTACTTACATACAGACACTTACATACAGACACTTGCATACAGACACATACAGACGCTGAGACACTTACATACAGACACTTACATACAGACACTTACATACAGACACTTACATACAGACACTTACATACAGACACTAAGACACTTACATACAGACACTTACAAACAGACATTTACATACAGACACTGAGACACTTACATACAGACACTTACATACAGACACTGAGACACTTGCATACAGACACTTACATACAGACAATTACATACAGACACTGAGACACTTACATACAGACACTGAGACACTTACATACAGACACTTACATAAAGACACTGAGACACTTACATAGACACTTACATACAGACACTTACATACAGACACTTACATACAGACACTGAGACACTTACATACAGACGCTTACATACAGACACTTACATACAGACACTGAGACACTTACATACAGACACTTACATACAAACACTTACATACAGACACTTAAATACAGACACTTACATACAGACCCTTACATACAGACACTTAGACACTTACATACAGACACTTACATACAGACTCTTACATAAAGACACTTACATACAGACAATTACATACAGACACTTACATACAGACACTAAGACACTTACATACAGACACTTGCATACAGACACTTACATACAGACACTTGCATACAGACACTTACATACAGACACTTACAAACAGACACTTACAAACAGACACTTACATACAGAAACTTACACACAGACACTTACATACAGATACTTACATACAGACACTTACAGACACTTACATACAGCCACCTACATACAGATACTTACATACAGACACTTACATACAGACACTTACATACAGACACATACAGACACTTACATACAGACACTTACATACAGACACTGAGACACTTACATACAGACACTTACATACAGACACTTACATACAGACACTGAGATATTTACATACAGACACTTACATACAAACACTTAACATACAGACACTTACATACAGACACTTATATACAGACGCTTACATAGAGACACTTACATACAGACACTTACTTAGACACTTACTTACAGACACTGAGACACTTAAATACAGACACTTACATACAGACACTTACATACAGACACTTACAAACACACACTGACATTCAGACACTAAGACTTACATACAGACACTTACATACAGACACTTACATAAAGACATTTACATACAGATACTGAGACACTTACATACATACACTTACATACAGACACTTACATACAGACACTTACATACAGGCACTTACATACAGACACTTACATAGACACTTACATACAGACACTTACATACAACCACTTACATATACACTTACATACAGACACATACAGACACTTACATACAGACATTACATACAGACACTTACATACAGCCACTTACATACAGCTACTTACATACAGACACTTACATACAGACACTTACATACAGACACATACAGACGCTGAGACACTTACATACAGACACTTACATACAGACACTTACATACAGACACTTACATACAGACACTAAGACACTTACATACAGACACTTACAAACAGACATTTACATACAGACACTGAGACACTTACATACAGACACTTACATACAGACACTGAGACACTTGCATACAGACACTTACATACAGACAATTACATACAGACACTGAGACACTTACATACAGACACTGAGACACTTACATACAGACACTTACATAAAGACACTGAGACACTTACATAGACACTTACATACAGACACTTACATACAGACACTTACATACAGACACTGAGACACTTACATACAGACGCTTACATACAGACACTTACATACAGACACTGAGACACTTACATACAGACACTTACATACAAACACTTACATACAGACACTTAAATACAGACACTTACATACAGACCCTTACATACAGACACTTAGACACTTACATACAGACACTTACATACAGACTCTTACATAAAGACACTTACATACAGACAATTACATACAGACACTTACATACAGACACTAAGACACTTACATACAGACACTTACATACAGACACTTACATACAGACACTGAGACACTTACATAGACACTTACATACAGACGCTTACATACACTTACATACAGACACTGAGACACTTACATACAGACACTTACATACAGACACTTACATACAGACACTGAGACACTTACATACAGACACTTACATACAGACACTGAGACACTTACATACAGACACTTACACACAGATACTTACATACAGACACTTACATACAGACACTTACATACAGACACTGAGACACTTACATACAGACACTGAGACACTTACATACAGACACTGAGACACTTACATACAGACACTTAAATAAAGACACTGAGACACTTACATAGACACTTACATACATATGCTTACATACAGACACTTACATACAGACACTGAGACACTTACATACAGACACTTACATACAGACACATACAGACGCTGAGACACTTACATACAGACACTTACATACAGACACTTACATACAGACACGAAGACACTTACATACAGACACTTGCATACAGACACTTACATACAGACACTTACAAACAGACACTTACAAACAGACACTTACATACAGAAACTTACACACAGACACTTACAAACAGATACTTACATACAGACACTTACAGACACTTACATACAGCCACCTACATACAGATACTTACATACAGACACTTACATACAGACACTTACATACAGACACATACAGACACTTACATACAGACACTTACATACAGACACTGAGACACTTACATACAGACACTTACATACAGACACTTACATACAGACACTGAGATATTTACATACAGACACTTACATACAAACACTTAACATACAGACACTTACATACAGACACTTATATACAGACGCTTACATAGAGACACTTACATACAGACACTTACTTAGACACTTACTTACAGACACTGAGACACTTAAATACAGACACTTACATACAGACACTTACATACAGACACTTACAAACACACACTGACATTCAGACACTAAGACTTACATACAGACACTTACATACAGACACTTACATAAAGACATTTACATACAGATACTGAGACACTTACATACATACACTTACATACAGACACTTACATACAGACACTTACATACAGGCACTTACATACAGACACTTACATAGACACTTACATACAGACACTTACATACAACCACTTACATATACACTTACATACAGACACATACAGACACTTACATACAGACATTACATACAGACACTTACATACAGCCACTTACATACAGCCACTTACATACAGACACTTACATACAGACACTTACATACAGACACATACAGACGCTGAGACACTTACATACAGACACTTACATACAGACACTTACATACAGACACTTACATACAGACACTTACATACAGACACTTACATACAGACACTAAGACACTTACATACAGACACTTACAAACAGACATTTACATACAGACACTGAGACACTTACATACAGACACTTACATACAGACACTGAGACACTTGCATACAGACACTTACATACAGACAATTACATACAGACACTGAGACACTTACATACAGACACTGAGACACTTACATACAGACACTTACATAAAGACACTGAGACACTTACATAGACACTTACATACAGACACTTACATACAGACACTTACATACAGACACTGAGACACTTACATACAGACGCTTACATACAGACACTTACATACAGACACTGAGACACTTACATACAGACACTTACATACAAACACTTACATACAGACACTTAAATACAGACACTTACATACAGACCCTTACATACAGACACTTAGACACTTACATACAGACACTTACATACAGACTCTTACATACAGACACTTACATACAGACACTAAGACACTTACATACAGACACTTACACACAGACATTTACATAGAGATACTTACATACAGTCACTTACATACAGACACTTACATACACACACTTACATACAGACACTTACATACAGGCACTTACATACAGACACTTACATAAACACTTACATACAGACACTTACATACTGACACAAACAGACACTGAGACACTTACATACAGACACTTACATACAAACACTTACATACAGACACTTAAATACAGACACTTACATAAAGACACTTACATACAGACACTTAGACACTTACATAGAGACACTTACATACAGACACTTACATACAGACTCTTACATAAAGACACTTACATACAGACAATTACATACAGACACTTACATAAGACACTAAGACACTTACATACAGACACTTACATACAGACATTTACATACAGAAACTGAGACACTTACATACAGACACTTACATACAGACACTGAGACACTTACATACAGACACTTACATACAGACACTTACATACAGACACTGAGACACTTACATACAGACACTTACATACAGACACTGAGACACTTACATACAGACACTGAGACACTTACATACATACACTTACATACAGACACTTACATACAGACACTTACATACAGACACTTACATACAGACAATTACATACAGACACTGAGACACTTACATACAGACACTTACATACAGACACTGAGACACTTACATACAGACACTTACATACAGACACATACATACAGACACTTACATACAGACACTTACATACGGACACTGAGACACTTACATACAGACACTTACATACAGACACTGAGACACTTACATACAGACACTGAGACACTTACATACAGACACTTACATAAAGACACTGAGACACTTACATAGATACTTACATACATATGCTTACATACAGACACTTATATACAGACCCTTACATACAGACACTTAGACACTTACATACAGACACTTACATACAGACTCTTACATAAAGACACTTACATACAGACACTTAGACACTTACATACAGACACTTACATACAGACTCTTACATAAAGACACTTACATACAGACAATTACATACAGACACCTACATACAGACACTAAGACACTTACATACAGACACTTACAAACAGACATTTACATACAGACACTGAGACACTTACATACAGACACTTACATACAGACACTGAGACACTTACATATAGACACTTACATACAGACAATTACATACAGACACTGAGACACTTACATACAGACACTTACATACAGGCACTGAGACACTTACATACAGACACTGAGACACTTACATACAGACACTTACATAAAGACACTGAGACACTTACATAGACACTTACATACAGACGCTTACATACAGACACTTACATACAGACACTGATACACTTACATACAGACACTTACATACAGACACTTACATACAGACACTGAGACACTTACATACAGACGCTTACATACAGACACTTACATACAGACACTGAGACATTTACATACAGACACTTACATACATACACTTACATACAGACACTTACATACAGACACTTACATACAGACACTTACATACAGACAGTTACATACTGACACTGTGACACTGACATACAGACACTTACATACAGATACTTACATAGAGACACTTACATACAGAAACTTACATACAGACACTTACATACAGATACTTACATACAGACACTTACAGACACTTACATACAGCCACTTACATACAGACACTTACATACAGACACTTACATACAGACACTTACATACAGACACATACAGACACTTACATACAGACACTTACATACAGACACTAAGACACTTACATACAGATACTTACACACAGACATTTACATAGAGATACTTACATACAGACACTTACATACAGACACTTACATACACACACTTACATACAACAACAACAACAACCGCCATTCGCCACTAAGTGGCGGTGACGTCACCACGACGCTTGTGCCAGGCTATGTGCACCCTGAGGCCACAGACACTTACATACAGGCACTTACATACAGACACTTACATAGACACTTACATACAGACACTTACATACTGACACAAACAGAGACTGAGTCACTTACATACAGACACTTACATACAAACACTTGCATACAGCCACTTAAATACAGACACTTACATACAGACACTTACATACAGACCCTTACATACAGACACTTAGACACTTACATACAGACACTTACATACAGACTCTTACATAAAGACACTTACATACAGACACTTAGACACTTACATACAGACACTTACATACAGACTCTTACATAAAGACACTTACATACAGACAATTACATACAGACACTTACATACAGACACTAAGACATACAGACACTGAGACACTTACATACAGACACTTACATACAGACACTTACATACAGACACTGAGACACTTACATACAGACACTTACATACAGACACTGAGACACTTACATACAGACACTTACATACAGATACTTACATACAGACACTTACATACAGACACTTACATACAGACACTGAGACACTTACATACAGACACTGAGACACTTACATACAGACACTGAGACACTTACATACAGACACTTAAATAAAGACACTGAGACACTTACATAGACACTTACATACATATGCTTACATACAGACACTTACATACAGACACTGAGACACTTACATACAGACACTTACATACAGACACATACAGACGCTGAGACACTTACATACAGACACTTGCATACAGACACTTACATACAGACACTTACAAACAGACACTTACAAACAGACACTTACATACAGAAACTTACACACAGACACTTACATACAGATACTTACATACAGACACTTACAGACACTTACATACAGCCACCTACATACAGATACTTACATACAGACACTTACATACAGACACTTACATACAGACACATACAGACACTTACATACAGACACTTACATACAGACACTGAGACACTTACATACAGACACTTACATACAGACACTTACATACAGACACTGAGATATTTACATACAGACACTTACATACAAACACTTAACATACAGACACTTACATACAGACACTTATATACAGACGCTTACATAGAGACACTTACATACAGACACTTACTTAGACACTTACTTACAGACACTGAGACACTTAAATACAGACACTTACATACAGACACTTACATACAGACACTTACAAACACACACTGACATTCAGACACTAAGACTTACATACAGACACTTACATACAGACACTTACATAAAGACATTTACATACAGATACTGAGACACTTACATACATACACTTACATACAGACACTTACATACAGACACTTACATACAGGCACTTACATACAGACACTTACATAGACACTTACATACAGACACTTACATACAACCACTTACATATACACTTACATACAGACACATACAGACACTTACATACAGAAACTTACATACAGACACTTACATACAGCCACTTACATACAGCCACTTAAATACAGACACTTACATACAGACACTTACATACAGACACATACAGACGCTGAGACACTTACATACAGACACTTACATACAGACACTTACATACAGACACTTACATACAGACACTTACATACAGACACATACAGACACTTACATACAGACACTTACATACAGACACTGAGACACTTACATACAGACACTTACATACAGACACTTAAATACAGACACTTACATAAAGACACTTACATACAGACACTTAGACACTTACATACAGACACTTACATACAGACACTTACATACAGACTCTTACATAAAGACACTTACATACAGACAATTACATACAGACACTTACATAAGACACTAAGACACTTACATACAGACACTTACATACAGACATTTACATACAGACACTGAGACACTTACATACAGACACTTACATACAGACACTGAGACACTTACATACAAAGACAAAGACAAAGATCCCCCATATAGCCTTAACAGACTGTAGGGGCAAGTGCTGTTAGCGAGCACCTATGAAGGCCGGAACGGTACACGAGGGGGTGGGTGGCCAGCACCACGCCCGACCGCCTTTGTCTCCCCAGTGGCGATGTTTACACACCGCTACACCAGGTACTCATTTGAGGCTGAGTCGACCTAGGGGACGCCCAGGACCGGTTCAGATAATCGTCACTGGTGTTGGCCGTGAGCGGGAATCGAACCCGGGTCGCCAGGTTCATAGCGCAGCGCGCTAACCGCTACACTATCGCTCCCCACTTACATACAGACACTTACATACAGACACTGAGACACTTACATACAGACACTTACATACAGACACTGAGACACTTACATACAGACACTGAGACACTTACATACATACACTTACATACAGACACTTACATACAGACACTTACATACAGACACTTACATACAGACAATTACATACAGACACTGAGACACTTACATACAGACACTTACATACAGACACTGAGACACTTACATACAGACACTTACATACAGACACATACATACAGACACTTACATACAGACACTTACATACGGACACTGAGACACTTACATACAGACACTTACATACAGACACTGAGACACTTACATACAGACACTGAGACACTTACATACAGACACTTACATAAAGACACTGAGACACTTACATAGATACTTACATACATATGCTTACATACAGACACTTATATACAGACCCTTACATACAGACACTTAGACACTTACATACAGACACTTACATACAGACTCTTACATAAAGACACTTACATACAGACACTTAGACACTTACATACAGACACTTACATACCGACTCTTACATAAAGACACTTACATACAGACAATTACATACAGACACCTACATACAGACACTAAGACACTTACATACAGACACTTACAAACAGACATTTACATACAGACACTGAGACACTTACATACAGACACTTACATACAGACACTGAGACACTTACATATAGACACTTACATACAGACAATTACATACAGACACTGAGACACTTACATACAGACACTTACATACAGGCACTGAGACACTTACATACAGACACTGAGACACTTACATACAGACACTTACATAAAGACACTGAGACACTTACATAGACAATTACATACAGACGCTTACATACAGACACTTACATACAGACACTGATACACTTACATACAGACACTTACATACAGACACTTACATACAGACACTGAGACACTTACATACAGACGCTTACATACAGACACTTACATACAGACACTGAGACATTTACATACAGACACTTACATACATACACTTACATACAGACACTTACATACAGACACTTACATACAGACACTTACATACAGACAGTTACATACTGACACTGTGACACTGACATACAGACACTTACATACAGATACTTACATAGAGACACTTACATACAGAAACTTACATACAGACACCTACATACAGACACTAAGACACTTACATACAGACACTTACATACAGACTCTTACATAAAGACACTTACATACAGACAATTACATACAGACACCTACATACAGACACTAAGACACTTACATACAGACACTTACAAACAGACATTTACATACAGACACTGAGACACTTACATACAGACACTTACATACAGACACTGAGACACTTACATATAGACACTTACATACAGACAATTACATACAGACACTGAGACACTTACATACAGACACTTACATACAGGCACTGAGACACTTACATACAGACACTGAGACACTTACATACAGACACTTACATAAAGACACTGAGACACTTACATAGACAATTACATACAGACGCTTACATACAGACACTTACATACAGACACTGATACACTTACATACAGACACTTACATACAGACACTTACATACAGACACTGAGACACTTACATACAGACGCTTACATACAGACACTTACATACAGACACTGAGACATTTACATACAGACACTTACATACATACACTTACATACAGACACTTACATACAGACACTTACATACAGACACTTACATACAGACAGTTACATACTGACACTGTGACACTGACATACAGACACTTACATACAGATACTTACATAGAGACACTTACATACAGAAACTTACATACAGACACTTACATACAGATACTTACATACTGACACTTACAGACACTTACATACAGCCACTTACATACAGACACTTACATACAGACACTTACATACAGACACTTACATACAGACACATACAGACACTTACATACAGACACTTACATACAGACACTAAGACACTTACATACAGATACTTACACACAGACATTTACATAGAGATACTTACATACAGACACTTACATACAGACACTTACATACACACACTTACATACAGACACTTACATACAGGCACTTACATACAGACACTTACATAGACACTTACATACAGACACTTACATACTGACACAAACAGAGACTGAGTCACTTACATACAGACACTTACATACAAACACTTACATACAGACACTTAAATACAGACACTTACATACAGACACTTACATACAGACCCTTACATACAGACACTTAGACACTTACATACAGACACTTACATACAGACTCTTACATAAAGACACTTACATACAGACACTTAGACACTTACATACAGACACTTACATACAGACTCTTACATAAAGACACTTACATACAGACAATTACATACAGACACTTACATACAGACACTAAGACACTTACATACAGACAATTACATACAGACACTTACATACAGACACTAAGACACTTACATACAGACACTTACATACATACACTTACATACAGACACTGAGACACTTACATACAGACACTTACATACAGACACTTACATACAGACACTGAGACACTTACATACAGACACTTACATACAGACACTGAGACACTTACATACAGACACTTACATACAGATACTTACATACAGACACTTACATACAGACACTTACATACAGACACTGAGACACTTACATACAGACACTGAGACACTTACATACAGACACTGAGACACTTACATACAGACACTTAAATAAAGACACTGAGACACTTACATAGACACTTACATACATATGCTTACATACAGACACTTACATACAGACACTGAGACACTTACATACAGACACTTACATACAGACACATACAGACGCTGAGACACTTACATACAGACACTTGCATACAGACACTTACATACAGACACTTACAAACAGACACTTACAAACAGACACTTACATACAGAAACTTACACACAGACACTTACATACAGATACTTACATACAGACACTTACAGACACTTACATACAGCCACCTACATACAGATACTTACATACAGACACTTACATACAGACACTTACATACAGACACATACAGACACTTACATACAGACACTTACATACAGACACTGAGACACTTACATACAGACACTTACATACAGACACTTACATACAGACAATTACATACAGACACTGAGACACTTACATACAGACACTTACATACAGACACTGAGACACTTACATACAGACACTTACATACAGACACATACATACAGACACTTACATACAGACACTTACATACGGACACTGAGACACTTACATACAGACACTTACATACAGACACTGAGACACTTACATACAGACACTGAGACACTTACATACAGACACTTACATAAAGACACTGAGACACTTACATAGATACTTACATACATATGCTTACATACAGACACTTATATACAGACCTTTACATACAGACACTTAGACACTTACATACAGACACTTACATACAGACTCTTACATAAAGACACTTACATACAGACACTTAGACACTTACATACAGACACTTACATACAGACTCTTACATAAAGACACTTACATACAGACAATTACATACAGACACCTACATACAGACACTAAGACACTTACATACAGACACTTACAAACAGACATTTACATACAGACACTGAGACACTTACATACAGACACTTACATACAGACACTGAGACACTTACATATAGACACTTACATACAGACAATTACATACAGACACTGAGACACTTACATACAGACACTTACATACAGGCACTGAGACACTTACATACAGACACTGAGACACTTACATACAGACACTTACATAAAGACACTGAGACACTTACATAGACACTTACATACAGACGCTTACATACAAAAGACAAAGACAAAGATCCCCCATATAGCCTTAACAGACTGTAGGGGCAAGTGCTGTTAGCGAGCACCTATGAAGGCCGGAACGGTACACGAGGGGGTGGGTGGCCAGCACCACGCCCGACCGCCTTTGTCTCCCTAGTGGCAATGTTTACACACCGCACCAGGTACTCATTTGAGGCTGAGTCGACCTAGGGGAGGCCCGGGACCGGTTCAGATAATCGTCACTGGTGTTGGCCGTGAGCGGGAATCGAACCCGGGTCGCCAGGTTCATAGCGCAGCGCGCTAACCGCTACACTACCGTTCCCCACAGACGCTTACATACAGACACTTACATACAGACACTGATACACTTACATACAGACACTTACATACAGACACTTACATACAGACACTGAGACACTTACATACAGACGCTTACATACAGACACTTACATACAGACACTGAGACATTTACATACAGACACTTACATACATACACTTACATACAGACACTTACATACAGACACTTACATACAGACACTTACATACAGACAGTTACATACTGACACTGTGACACTGACATACAGACACTTACATACAGATACTTACATAGAGACACTTACATACAGAAACTTACATACAGACACTTACATACAGATACTTACATACAGACACTTACAGACACTTACATACAGCCACTTACATACAGACACTTACATACAGACACTTACATACAGACACTTACATACAGACACATACAGACACTTACATACAGACACTTACATACAGACACTAAGACACTTACATACAGATACTTACACACAGACATTTACATAGAGATACTTACATACAGACACTTACATACAGACACTTACATACACACACTTACATACAGACACTTACATACAGGCACTTACATACAGACACTTACATAGACACTTACATACAGACACTTACATACTGACACAAACAGAGACTGAGTCACTTACATACAGACACTTACATACAAACACTTACATACAGCCACTTAAATACAGACACTTACATACAGACACTTACATACAGACCCTTACATACAGACACTTAGACACTTACATACAGACACTTACATACAGACTCTTACATAAAGACACTTACATACAGACACTTAGACACTTACATACAGACACTTACATACAGACTCTTACATAAAGACACTTACATACAGACAATTACATACAGACACTTACATACAGACACTAAGACACTTACATACAGACAATTACATACAGACACTTACATACAGACACTAAGACACTTACATACAGACACTTACATACATACACTTACATACAGACACTGAGACACTTACATACAGACACTTACATACAGACACTTACATACAGACACTGAGACACTTACATACAGACACTTACATACAGACACTGAGACACTTACATACAGACACTTACATACAGATACTTACATACAGACACTTACATACAGACACTTACATACAGACACTGAGACACTTACATACAGACACTGAGACACTTACATACAGACACTGAGACACTTACATACAGACACTTAAATAAAGACACTGAGACACTTACATAGACACTTACATACATATGCTTACATACAGACACTTACATACAGACACTGAGACACTTACATACAGACACTTACATACAGACACATACAGACGCTGAGACACTTACATACAGACACTTGCATACAGACACTTACATACAGACACTTACAAACAGACACTTACAAACAGACACTTACATACAGAAACTTACACACAGACACTTACATACAGATACTTACATACAGACACTTACAGACACTTACATACAGCCACCTACATACAGATACTTACATACAGACACTTACATACAGACACTTACATACAGACACATACAGACACTTACATACAGACACTTACATACAGACACTGAGACACTTACATACAGACACTTACATACAGACACTTACATACAGACACTGAGATATTTACATACAGACACTTACATACAAACACTTAACATACAGACACTTACATACAGACACTTATATACAGACGCTTACATAGAGACACTTACATACAGACACTTACTTAGACACTTACTTACAGACACTGAGACACTTAAATACAGACACTTACATACAGATACTTACATACAGACACTTACAAACACACACTGACATTCAGACACTAAGACTTACATACAGACACTTACATACAGACACTTACATAAAGACATTTACATACAGATACTGAGACACTTACATACATACACTTACATACAGACACTTACATACAGACACTTACATACAGGCACTTACATACAGACACTTACATAGACACTTACATACAGACACTTACATACAACCACTTACATATACACTTACATACAGACACATACAGACACTTACATACAGAAACTTACATACAGACACTTACATACAGCCACTTACATACAGCCACTTAAATACAGACACTTACATACAGACACTTACATACAGACACATACAGACGCTGAGACACTTACATACAGACACTTACATACAGACACTTACATACAGACACTTACATACAGACACTTACATACAGACACATACAGACACTTACATACAGACACTTACATACAGACACTGAGACACTTACATACAGACACTTACATACAGACACTTAAATACAGACACTTACATAAAGACACTTACATACAGACACTTAGACACTTACATACAGACACTTACATACAGACACTTACATACAGACTCTTACATAAAGACACTTACATACAGACAATTACATACAGACACTTACATAAGACACTAAGACACTTACATACAGACACTTACATACAGACATTTACATACAGACACTGAGACACTTACATACAGACACTTACATACAGACACTGAGACACTTACATACAAAGACAAAGACAAAGATCCCCCATATAGCCTTAACAGACTGTAGGGGCAAGTGCTGTTAGCGAGCACCTATGAAGGCCGGAACGGTACACGAGGGGGTGGGTGGCCAGCACCACGCCCGACCGCCTTTGTCTCCCCAGTGGCGATGTTTACACACCGCTACACCAGGTACTCATTTGAGGCTGAGTCGACCTAGGGGACGCCCAGGACCGGTTCAGATAATCGCCACTGGTGTTGGCCGTGAGCGGGAATCGAACCCGGGTCGCCAGGTTCATAGCGCAGCGCGCTAACCGCTACACTATCGCTCCCCACTTACATACAGACACTTACATACAGACACTGAGACACTTACATACAGACACTTACATACAGACACTGAGACACTTACATACAGACACTGAGACACTTACATACATACACTTACATACAGACACTTACATACAGACACTTACATACAGACACTTACATACAGACAATTACATACAGACACTGAGACACTTACATACAGACACTTACATACAGACACTGAGACACTTACATACAGACACTTACATACAGACACATACATACAGACACTTACATACAGACACTTACATACGGACACTGAGACACTTACATACAGACACTTACATACAGACACTGAGACACTTACATACAGACACTGAGACACTTACATACAGACACTTACATAAAGACACTGAGACACTTACATAGATACTTACATACATATGCTTACATACAGACACTTATATACAGACCCTTACATACAGACACTTAGACACTTACATACAGACACTTACATACAGACTCTTACATAAAGACACTTACATACAGACAATTACATACAGACACTTACATACAGACACTAAGACATACAGACACTGAGACACTTACATACAGACACTTACATACAGACACTTACATACAGACACTGAGACACTTACATACAGACACTTACATACAGACACTGAGACACTTACATACAGACACTTACATACAGATACTTACATACAGACACTTACATACAGACACTTACATACAGACACTGAGACACTTACATACAGACACTGAGACACTTACATACAGACACTGAGACACTTACATACAGACACTTAAATAAAGACACTGAGACACTTACATAGACACTTACATACATATGCTTACATACAGACACTTACATACAGACACTGAGACACTTACATACAGACACTTACATACAGACACATACAGACGCTGAGACACTTACATACAGACACTTGCATACAGACACTTACATACAGACACTTACAAACAGACACTTACAAACAGACACTTACATACAGAAACTTACACACAGACACTTACATACAGATACTTACATACAGACACTTACAGACACTTACATACAGCCACCTACATACAGATACTTACATACAGACACTTACATACAGACACTTACATACAGACACATACAGACACTTACATACAGACACTTACATACAGACACTGAGACACTTACATACAGACACTTACATACAGACACTTACATACAGACACTGAGATATTTACATACAGACACTTACATACAAACACTTAACATACAGACACTTACATACAGACACTTATATACAGACGCTTACATAGAGACACTTACATACAGACACTTACTTAGACACTTACTTACAGACACTGAGACACTTAAATACAGACACTTACATACAGACACTTACATACAGACACTTACAAACACACACTGACATTCAGACACTAAGACTTACATACAGACACTTACATACAGACACTTACATAAAGACATTTACATACAGATACTGAGACACTTACATACATACACTTACATACAGACACTTACATACAGACACTTACATACAGGCACTTACATACAGACACTTACATAGACACTTACATACAGACACTTACATACAACCACTTACATATACACTTACATACAGACACATACAGACACTTACATACAGAAACTTACATACAGACACTTACATACAGCCACTTACATACAGCCACTTAAATACAGACACTTACATACAGACACTTACATACAGACACATACAGACGCTGAGACACTTACATACAGACACTTACATACAGACACTTACATACAGACACTTACATACAGACACATACAGACACTTACATACAGACACTTACATACAGACACTGAGACACTTACATACAGACACTTACATACAGACACTTAAATACAGACACTTACATAAAGACACTTACATACAGACACTTAGACACTTACATACAGACACTTACATACAGACACTTACATACAGACTCTTACATAAAGACACTTACATACAGACAATTACATACAGACACTTACATAAGACACTAAGACACTTACATACAGACACTTACATACAGACATTTACATACAGACACTGAGACACTTACATACAGACACTTACATACAGACACTGAGACACTTACATACAAAGACAAAGACAAAGATCCCCCATATAGCCTTAACAGACTGTAGGGGCAAGTGCTGTTAGCGAGCACCTATGAAGGCCGGAACGGTACACGAGGGGGTGGGTGGCCAGCACCACACCCGACCGCCTTTGTCTCCCCAGTGGCGATGTTTACACACCGCTACACCAGGTACTCATTTGAGGCTGAGTCGACCTAGGGGACGCCCAGGACCGGTTCAGATAATCGTCACTGGTGTTGGCCGTGAGCGGGAATCGAACCCGGGTCGCCAGGTTCATAGCGCAGCGCGCTAACCGCTACACTATCGCTCCCCACTTACATACAGACACTTACATACAGACACTGAGACACTTACATACAGACACTTACATACAGACACTGAGACACTTACATACAGACACTGAGACACTTACATACATACACTTACATACAGACACTTACATACAGACACTTACATACAGACACTTACATACAGACAATTACATACAGACACTGAGACACTTACATACAGACACTTACATACAGACACTGAGACACTTACATACAGACACTTACATACAGACACATACATACAGACACTTACATACAGACACTTACATACGGACACTGAGACACTTACATACAGACACTTACATACAGACACTGAGACACTTACATACAGACACTGAGACACTTACATACAGACACTTACATAAAGACACTGAGACACTTACATAGATACTTACATACATATGCTTACATACAGACACTTATATACAGACCCTTACATACAGACACTTAGACACTTACATACAGACACTTACATACAGACTCTTACATAAAGACACTTACAAACAGACACTTAGACACTTACATACAGACACTTACATACAGACTCTTACATAAAGACACTTACATACAGACAATTACATACAGACACCTACATACAGACACTAAGACACTTACATACAGACACTTACAAACAGACATTTACATACAGACACTGAGACACTTACATACAGACACTTACATACAGACACTGAGACACTTACATATAGACACTTACATACAGACAATTACATACAGACACTGAGACACTTACATACAGACACTTACATACAGGCACTGAGACACTTACATACAGACACTGAGACACTTACATACAGACACTTACATAAAGACACTGAGACACTTACATAGACACTTACATACAGACGCTTACATACAGACACTTACATACAGACACTGATACACTTACATACAGACACTTACATACAGACACTTACATACAGACACTGAGACACTTACATACAGACGCTTACATACAGACACTTACATACAGACACTGAGACATTTACATACAGACACTTACATACATACACTTACATACAGACACTTACATACAGACACTTACATACAGACACTTACATACAGACAGTTACATACTGACACTGTGACACTGACATACAGACACTTACATACAGATACTTACATAGAGACACTTACATACAGAAACTTACATACAGACACTTACATACAGATACTTACATACTGACACTTACAGACACTTACATACAGCCACTTACATACAGACACTTACATACAGACACTTACATACAGACACTTACATACAGACACATACAGACACTTACATACAGACACTTACATACAGACACTAAGACACTTACATACAGATACTTACACACAGACATTTACATAGAGATACTTACATACAGACACTTACATACAGACACTTACATACACACACTTACATACAGACACTTACATACAGGCACTTACATACAGACACTTACATAGACACTTACATACAGACACTTACATACTGACACAAACAGAGACTGAGTCACTTACATACAGACACTTACATACAAACACTTACATACAGACACTTAAATACAGACACTTACATACAGACACTTACATACAGACCCTTACATACAGACACTTAGACACTTACATACAGACACTTACATACAGACTCTTACATAAAGACACTTACATACAGACACTTAGACACTTACATACAGACACTTACATACAGACTCTTACATAAAGACACTTACATACAGACAATTACATACAGACACTTACATACAGACACTAAGACACTTACATACAGACAATTACATACAGACACTTACATACAGACACTAAGACACTTACATACAGACACTTACATACATACACTTACATACAGACACTGAGACACTTACATACAGACACTTACATACAGACACTTACATACAGACACTGAGACACTTACATACAGACACTTACATACAGACACTGAGACACTTACATACAGACACTTACATACAGATACTTACATACAGACACTTACATACAGACACTTACATACAGACACTGAGACACTTACATACAGACACTGAGACACTTACATACAGACACTGAGACACTTACATACAGACACTTAAATAAAGACACTGAGACACTTACATAGACACTTACATACATATGCTTACATACAGACACTTACATACAGACACTGAGACACTTACATACAGACACTTACATACAGACACATACAGACGCTGAGACACTTACATACAGACACTTGCATACAGACACTTACATACAGACACTTACAAACAGACACTTACAAACAGACACTTACATACAGAAACTTACACACAGACACTTACATACAGATACTTACATACAGACACTTACAGACACTTACATACAGCCACCTACATACAGATACTTACATACAGACACTTACATACAGACACTTACATACAGACACATACAGACACTTACATACAGACACTTACATACAGACACTGAGACACTTACATACAGACACTTACATACAGACACTTACATACAGACAATTACATACAGACACTGAGACACTTACATACAGACACTTACATACAGACACTGAGACACTTACATACAGACACTTACATACAGACACATACATACAGACACTTACATACAGACACTTACATACGGACACTGAGACACTTACATACAGACACTTACATACAGACACTGAGACACTTACATACAGACACTGAGACACTTACATACAGACACTTACATAAAGACACTGAGACACTTACATAGATACTTACATACATATGCTTACATACAGACACTTATATACAGACCTTTACATACAGACACTTAGACACTTACATACAGACACTTACATACAGACTCTTACATAAAGACACTTACATACAGACACTTAGACACTTACATACAGACACTTACATACAGACTCTTACATAAAGACACTTACATACAGACAATTACATACAGACACCTACATACAGACACTAAGACACTTACATACAGACACTTACAAACAGACATTTACATACAGACACTGAGACACTTACATACAGACACTTACATACAGACACTGAGACACTTACATATAGACACTTACATACAGACAATTACATACAGACACTGAGACACTTACATACAGACACTTACATACAGGCACTGAGACACTTACATACAGACACTGAGACACTTACATACAGACACTTACATAAAGACACTGAGACACTTACATAGACACTTACATACAGACGCTTACATACAGACACTTACATACAGACACTGATACACTTACATACAGACACTTACATACAGACACTTACATACAGACACTGAGACACTTACATACAGACGCTTACATACAGACACTTACATACAGACACTGAGACATTTACATACAGACACTTACATACATACACTTACATACAGACACTTACATACAGACACTTACATACAGACACTTACATACAGACAGTTACATACTGACACTGTGACACTGACATACAGACACTTACATACAGATACTTACATAGAGACACTTACATACAGAAACTTACATACAGACACTTACATACAGATACTTACATACAGACACTTACAGACACTTACATACAGCCACTTACATACAGACACTTACATACAGACACTTACATACAGACACTTACATACAGACACATACAGACACTTACATACAGACACTTACATACAGACACTAAGACACTTACATACAGATACTTACACACAGACATTTACATAGAGATACTTACATACAGACACTTACATACAGACACTTACATACACACACTTACATACAGACACTTACATACAGGCACTTACATACAGACACTTACATAGACACTTACATACAGACACTTACATACTGACACAAACAGAGACTGAGTCACTTACATACAGACACTTACATACAAACACTTACATACAGCCACTTAAATACAGACACTTACATACAGACACTTACATACAGACCCTTACATACAGACACTTAGACACTTACATACAGACACTTACATACAGACTCTTACATAAAGACACTTACATACAGACACTTAGACACTTACATACAGACACTTACATACAGACTCTTACATAAAGACACTTACATACAGACAATTACATACAGACACTTACATACAGACACTAAGACACTTACATACAGACAATTACATACAGACACTTACATACAGACACTAAGACACTTACATACAGACACTTACATACATACACTTACATACAGACACTGAGACACTTACATACAGACACTTACATACAGACACTTACATACAGACACTGAGACACTTACATACAGACACTTACATACAGACACTGAGACACTTACATACAGACACTTACATACAGATACTTACATACAGACACTTACATACAGACACTTACATACAGACACTTAAATAAAGACACTGAGACACTTACATAGACACTTACATACATATGCTTACATACAGACACTTACATACAGACACTGAGACACTTACATACAGACACTTACATACAGACACATACAGACGCTGAGACACTTACATACAGACACTTGCATACAGACACTTACATACAGACACTTACAAACAGACACTTACAAACAGACACTTACATACAGAAACTTACACACAGACACTTACATACAGATACTTACATACAGACACTTACAGACACTTACATACAGCCACCTACATACAGATACTTACATACAGACACTTACATACAGACACTTACATACAGACACATACAGACACTTACATACAGACACTTACATACAGACACTGAGACACTTACATACAGACACTTACATACAGACACTTACATACAGACACTGAGATATTTACATACAGACACTTACATACAAACACTTAACATACAGACACTTACATACAGACACTTATATACAGACGCTTACATAGAGACACTTACATACAGACACTTACTTAGACACTTACTTACAGACACTGAGACACTTAAATACAGACACTTACATACAGACACTTACATACAGACACTTACAAACACACACTGACATTCAGACACTAAGACTTACATACAGACACTTACATACAGACACTTACATAAAGACATTTACATACAGATACTGAGACACTTACATACATACACTTACATACAGACACTTACATACAGACACTTACATACAGGCACTTACATACAGACACTTACATAGACACTTACATACAGACACTTACATACAACCACTTACATATACACTTACATACAGACACATACAGACACTTACATACAGAAACTTACATACAGACACTTACATACAGCCACTTACATACAGCCACTTAAATACAGACACTTACATACAGACACTTACATACAGACACATACAGACGCTGAGACACTTACATACAGACACTTACATACAGACACTTACATACAGACACTTACATACAGACACTTACATACAGACACATACAGACACTTACATACAGACACTTACATACAGACACTGAGACACTTACATACAGACACTTACATACAGACACTTAAATACAGACACTTACATAAAGACACTTACATACAGACACTTAGACACTTACATACAGACACTTACATACAGACACTTACATACAGACTCTTACATAAAGACACTTACATACAGACAATTACATACAGACACTTACATAAGACACTAAGACACTTACATACAGACACTTACATACAGACATTTACATACAGACACTGAGACACTTACATACAGACACTTACATACAGACACTGAGACACTTACATACAAAGACAAAGACAAAGATCCCCCATATAGCCTTAACAGACTGTAGGGGCAAGTGCTGTTAGCGAGCACCTATGAAGGCCGGAACGGTACACGAGGGGGTGGGTGGCCAGCACCACGCCCGACCGCCTTTGTCTCCCCAGTGGCGATGTTTACACACCGCTACACCAGGTACTCATTTGAGGCTGAGTCGACCTAGGGGACGCCCAGGACCGGTTCAGATAATCGTCACTGGTGTTGGCCGTGAGCGGGAATCGAACCCGGGTCGCCAGGTTCATAGCGCAGCGCGCTAACCGCTACACTATCGCTCCCCACTTACATACAGACACTTACATACAGACACTGAGACACTTACATACAGACACTTACATACAGACACTGAGACACTTACATACAGACACTGAGACACTTACATACATACACTTACATACAGACACTTACATACAGACACTTACATACAGACACTTACATACAGACAATTACATACAGACACTGAGACACTTACATACAGACACTTACATACAGACACTGAGACACTTACATACAGACACTTACATACAGACACATACATACAGACACTTACATACAGACACTTACATACGGACACTGAGACACTTACATACAGACACTTACATACAGACACTGAGACACTTACATACAGACACTGAGACACTTACATACAGACACTTACATAAAGACACTGAGACACTTACATAGATACTTACATACATATGCTTACATACAGACACTTATATACAGACCCTTACATACAGACACTTAGACACTTACATACAGACACTTACATACAGACTCTTATATAAAGACACTTACATACAGACACTTAGACACTTACATACAGACACTTACATACAGACTCTTACATAAAGACACTTACATACAGACAATTACATACAGACACCTACATACAGACACTAAGACACTTACATACAGACACTTACAAACAGACATTTACATACAGACACTGAGACACTTACATACAGACACTTACATACAGACACTGAGACACTTACATATAGACACTTACATACAGACAATTACATACAGACACTGAGACACTTACATACAGACACTTACATACAGGCACTGAGACACTTACATACAGACACTGAGAAACTTACATACAGACACTTACATAAAGACACTGAGACACTTACATAGACACTTACATACAGACGCTTACATACAGACACTTACATACAGACACTGATACACTTACATACAGACACTTACATACAGACACTTACATACAGACACTGAGACACTTACATACAGACGCTTACATACAGACACTTACATACAGACACTGAGACATTTACATACAGACACTTACATACATACACTTACATACAGACACTTACATACAGACACTTACATACAGACACTTACATACAGACAGTTACATACTGACACTGTGACACTGACATACAGACACTTACATACAGATACTTACATAGAGACACTTACATACAGAAACTTACATACAGACACTTACATACAGATACTTACATACAGACACTTACAGACACTTACATACAGCCACTTACATACAGACACTTACATACAGACACTTACATACAGACACTTACATACAGACACATACAGACACTTACATACAGACACTTACATACAGACACTAAGACACTTACATACAGATACTTACACACAGACATTTACATAGAGATACTTACATACAGACACTTACATACAGACACTTACATACACACACTTACATACAGACACTTACATACAGGCACTTACATACAGACACTTACATAGACACTTACATACAGACACTTACATACTGACACAAACAGAGACTGAGTCACTTACATACAGACACTTACATACAAACACTTACATACAGACACTTAAATACAGACACTTACATACAGACACTTACATACAGACCCTTACATACAGACACTTAGACACTTACATACAGACACTTACATACAGACTCTTACATAAAGACACTTACATACAGACACTTAGACACTTACATACAGACACTTACATACAGACTCTTACGTAAAGACACTTACATACAGACAATTACATACAGACACTTACATACAGACACTAAGCCACTTACATACAGACAATTACATACAGACACTTACATACAGACACTAAGACACTTACATACAGACACTTACATACATACACTTACATACAGACACTGAGACACTTACATACAGACACTTACATACAGACACTTACATACAGACACTGAGACACTTACATACAGACACTTACATACAGACACTGAGACACTTACATACAGACACTTACATACAGATACTTACATACAGACACTTACATACAGACACTTACATACAGACACTGAGACACTTACATACAGACACTGAGACACTTACATACAGACACTGAGACACTTACATACAGACACTTAAATAAAGACACTGAGACACTTACATAGACACTTACATACATATGCTTACATACAGACATTTACATACAGACACTGAGACACTTACATACAGACACTTACATACAGACACATACAGACGCTGAGACACTTACATACAGACACTTGCATACAGACACTTACATACAGACACTTACAAACAGACACTTACAAACAGACACTTACATACAGAAACTTACACACAGACACTTACATACAGCCACCTACATACAGATACTTACATACAGACACTTACATACAGACACTTACATACAGACACATACAGACACTTACATACAGACATTTACATACAGACACTGAGACACTTACATACAGACACTTACATACAGACACTTACATACAGACACTGAGATATTTACATACAGACACTTACATACAAACACTTAACATACAGACACTTACATACAGACACTTATATACAGACGCTTACATAGAGACACTTACATACAGACACTTACTTAGACACTTACTTACAGAAACTGAGACACTTAAATACAGACACTTACATACAGACACTTACATACAGACACTTACAAACACACACTGCCATTCAGACACTAAGACTTACATACAGACACTTACATACAGACACTTACATAAAGACATTTACATACAGATACTGAGACACTTACATACATACACTTACATACAGACACTTACATACAGACACTTACATACAGGCACTTACATACAGACACTTACATAGACACTTACATACAGACACTTACATATAACCACTTACATATACACTTACATACAGACACATACAGACACTTACATACAGACACTTACATACAGACACTTACATACAGCCACTTACATACAGCCACTTAAATACAGACACTTACATACAGACACTTACATACAGACACATACAGACGCTGAGACACTTACATACAGACACTTACATACAGACACTTACATACAGACACTTACATACAGACACTTACATACAGACACATACAGACACTTACATACAGACACTTACATACAGACACTGAGACACTTACATACAGACACTTACATACAGACACTTACATACAGACACTGAGATATTTACATACAGACACTTACATACAAACACTTAACATACAGACACTTACATACAGACACTTATATACAGACGCTTACATAGAGACACTTACATACAGACACTTACTTAGACACTTACTTACAGACACTGAGACACTTAAATACAGACACTTACATACAGACACTTACATACAGACACTTACAAACACACACTGACATTCAGACACTAAGACTTACATACAGACACTTACATACAGACACTTACATAAAGACATTTACATACAGATACTGAGACACTTACATACATACACTTACATACAGACACTTACATACAGACACTTACATACAGGCACTTACATACAGACACTTACATAGACACTTACATACAGACACTTACATACAACCACTTACATATACACTTACATACAGACACATACAGACACTTACATACAGACACTTACATACAGACACTTACATACAGCCACTTACATACAGCCACTTACATACAGACACTTACATACAGACACTTACATACAGACACATACAGACGCTGAGACACTTACATACAGACACTTACATACAGACACTTACATACAGACACTTACATACAAAGACAAAGACAAAGATCCCCCATATAGCCTTAACAGACTGTAGGGGCAAGTGCTGTTAGCGAGCACCTATGAAGGCCGGAACGGTACACGAGGGGGTGGGTGGCCAGCACCACGCCCGACCGCCTTTGTCTCCCTAGTGGCAATGTTTACACACCGCACCAGGTACTCATTTGAGGCTGAGTCGACCTAGGGGAGGCCCGGGACCGGTTCAGATAATCGTCACTGGTGTTGGCCGTGAGCGGGAATCGAACTCTGGTCGCCAGGTTCATAGCGCAGCGCGCTAACCGCTACACTACCACTCCCCACATACAGACACTTACATACAGACACTTACATACAGACACTAAGACACTTACATACAGACACTTACAAACAGACATTTACATACAGACACTGAGACACTTACATACAGACACTTACATACAGACACTGAGACACTTACATACAGACACTTACATACAGACAATTACATACAGACACTGAGACACTTACATACAGACACTGAGACACTTACATACAGACACTTACATAAAGACACTGAGACACTTACATAGACACTTACATACAGACACTTACATACAGACACTTACATACAGACACTGAGACACTTACATACAGACGCTTACATACAGACACTTACATACAGACACTGAGACACTTACATACAGACACTTACATACAAACACTTACATACAGACACTTAAATACAGACACTTACATACAGACCCTTACATACAGACACTTAGACACTTACATACAGACACTTACATACAGACTCTTACATACAGACACTTACATACAGACACTAAGACACTTACATACAGACACTTACACACAGACATTTACATAGAGATACTTACATACAGACACTTACATACAGACACTTACATACACACGCTTACATACAGACACTTACATACAGGCACTTACATACAGACACTTACATAGACACTTACATACAGACACTTACATACTGACACAAACAGACACTGAGACACTTACATACAGACACTTACATACAAACACTTACATACAGACCCTTAAATACAGACACTTACATAAAGACACTTACATACAGACACTTAGACACTTACATACAGACACTTACATACAGACAATTACATACAGACTCTTACATAAAGACATTTACATACAGACAATTACATACAGACACTTACATACAGACACTAAGACACTTACATACAGACACTTACATACAGACATTTACATACAGACACTGAGACACTTACATACAGACACTTACATACAGACACTGAGACACTTACATACAGACACTTACATACAGACACTTACATACAGACACTTACATACAGACACTGAGACACTTACATACAGACACTTACATACAGACACTGAGACACTTACATACAGACACTGAGACACTTACATACAGACACTTACATAAAGACACTGAGACACTTACATAGACACTTACATACAGACATTTACATACAGATACTTACAAACAGACACTTACATACAGACACTGAGACACTTACATACAGACACTTACATACAGAAACTTACATACAGACACTGATATACTTACATACAGACACTTGCATACAGACAATTAACATACAGACACTTACATACAGACACTTACATACAGACACTTACATACAGACACTTACATACAGACACTGAGACACTTACATACAGACACTTACATACAGACACTTACATACAGACACTGAGATATTCACAAACAGACACTTACATACAAACACTTAACATACAGACACTTACATACAAACACTTACATACAGACACTTACTTAGACACTTACTTACAGACACTGAGACACTTAAATACAGACACTTACATACAGACACTTACATATAGACACTTACAAACACACACTGACATACAGACACTGAGACTTACATACAGACACTTACATACAGACACTTACATACAGACACTTACATAAAGACATTTACATACAGACACTGAGACACTTACATACAGACACTTACATACAGAGACTTACATACACACACTTACATACAGACACTTACATACAGGCACTTACATACAGACACTTACATAGACACTTACATACAGACACTTACATACTGACACAAACAGACACTGAGACACTTACATACAGACACTTACATACAAACACTTACATACAGACACTTACATACAGACACTTACATACAGACAATTACATACAGACCCTTACATACAGACACTTAGACACTTACATACAGACACTTACATACAGACTCTTACATAAAGACACTTACATACAGACACTTAGACACTTACATACAGACACTTACATACAGACTCTTACGTAAAGACATTTACATACAGACAATTACATACAGACACTTACATACAGACACTAAGACACTTACATACAGACACTTACATACAGACATTTACATACAGACACTGAGACACTTACATACAGACACTTACATACAGACACTTACATACAGACACTGAGACACTTACATACAGACACTTACATACAGACACTTACATACAGAGACTTACATACAGACACTGAGACACTTACATACAGACACTTACATACAGACACTGAGACACTTACATACAGACACTGAGACACTTATATACAGACACTTACATAAAGACACTGAGACACTTACATAGACACTTACATACAGACGCTTACATACAGACACTTACATACAGACACTGAGACACTTACATACAGACACTTACATACAGACACTTACATACAGACACTGAGACACTTACATACAGACGCTTACATACAGACACTTACATACAGACACTGAGACATTTACATACAAACAATTACATACAGACACTTTCATACAGACACTTACATACAGACACTTACATACAGACACTTACATACAGACAGTTACATACTGACACTGTGACACTGACATACATACACTTACATACAGATACTTACATAGAGACACTTACATACAGAAACTTAAATACAGACACTTAAATACAGATACTTACATACAGACACTTACAGACACTTACATACAGCCACTTACATACAGACACTTACATACAGACACTTACATACAGACACTTACATACAGACAATTACATACAGACACATACAGACACTTACATACAGACACTTACATACAGACACTAAGACACTTACATACAGACACTTACACACAGACATTTACATAGAGATACTTACATACAGACACTTACATACAGACACTTACATACAGACACTTACATACACACACTTACATACAGACACTTACATACGGGCACTTACATACACACACTTACATAGACACTTACATACAGACACTTACATACTGACACAAACAGACACTGAGACACTTACATACAGACACTTACATACAAACACTTACATACCGACACTTAAATACAGACACTTACATACAGACACTTACATACAGACCCTTACATACAGACACTTAGACACTTACATACAGACACTTACATACAGACTCTTACATAAAGACACTTACATACAGACACTTAGACACTTACATACAGACACTTACATACAGACACTTACATACAGACTCTTACATAAAGACACTTACATACAGACAATTACATACAGACACTTACATACAGACACTAAGACACTTACATACAGACACTTACATACAGACACTTACATACAGACCCTTACATACAGACACTTAGACACTTACATACAGACACTTACATACAGACTCTTACATAAAGACACTTACATACAGACACTTAGACACTTACATACAGACACTTACATACAGACTCTTACATAAAGACACTTACATACAGACAATTACATACAGACACTTACATACAGACACTAAGACACTTACATACAGACACTTACATACAGACATTTACATACATACACTGAGACACTTACATACAGACACTTACATACAGACACTGAGAGACTTACATACAGACACTTACATACAGACACTTACATACAGACACTTACATACAGACACTGAGACACTTACATACAGACACTTACATACAGACACTGAGACACTTACATACAGACACTGAGACACTTACATACAGACACTTACATAAAGACACTGAGACACTTACATAGACACTTACATACAGACATTTACATACAGATACTTACATACAGACACTTACATACAGACACTTACATACAGACACTGAGACACTTACATACAGACACTTACATACATAAACTTACATACAGACACTGAGATACTTACATACAGACACTTACATACAGACACTTAACATACAGACACTTACATACAGACACTTACATACAGACACTTACATACAGACACTGAGACACTTACATACAGACACTTACATACAGACACTTACATACAGACACTGAGATATTCACATACAGACACTTACATACAAACACTTAACATACAGACACTTACATACAGACACTTACATACAGACACTTACTTAGACACTTACTTACAGACACTGAGACACTTAAATACAGACACTTACATACAGAGACTTACATACAGACACTTACAAACACACACTGACATACAGACACTGAGACTTACATACAGACACTTACATACAGACACTTACATACAGACACTTACATAAAGACATTTACATACAGACACTGAGACACTTACATACAGACACTTACATACAGAGACTTACATACACACACTTACATACAGACACTTACATACATGCACTTACATACAGACACTTACATAGACACTTACATACAGACACTTACATACTGACACAAACAGACACTGAGACACTTACATACAGACACTTACATACAAACACTTACATACAGACACTTACATACAGACACTTACATACAGACACTTACATACAGACCCTTACATACAGACACTTAGACACTTACATACAGACACTTACATACAGACTCTTACATAAAGACACTTACATACAGACACTTAGACACTTACATACAGACACTTACATACAGACTCTTACATAAAGACACTTACATACAGACAATTACATACAGACACTTACATACAGACACTAAGACACTTACATACAGACACTTACATACAGACATTTACATACAGACACTGAGACACTTACATTCAGACACTTACATACAGACACTGAGACCCTTACATACAGACACTTACATACAGACACTTACATACAGAGACTTACATACAGACACTGAGACACTTACATACAGACACTTACATACAGACACTGAGACACTTACATACAGACACTGAGACACTTATATACAGACACTTACATAAAGACACTGAGACACTTACATAGACACTTACATACAGACGCTTACATACAGACACTTACATACAGACACTGAGACACTTACATACAGACACTTACATACAGACACTTACATACAGACACTGAGACACTTACATACAGACGCTTACATACAGACACTTACATACAGACACTGAGACATTTACATACAAACACTTACATACAGACACTTACATACAGACACTTACATACAGACACTTACATACAGACACTTACATACAGACAGTTACATACTGACACTGTGACACTGACATACATACACTTACATACAGATACTTACATAGAGACACTTACATACAGAAACTTACATACAGACACTTAAATACAGATACTTACATACAGACACTTACAGACACTTACATACAGCCACTTACATACAGACACTTACATACAGACACTTACATACAGACACTTACATACAGACAATTACATACAGACACATACAGACACTTACATACAGACACTTACATACAGACACTAAGACACTTACATACAGACACTTACACACAGACATTTACATAGAGATACTTACATACAGACACTTACATACAGACACTTACATACACACACTTACATACAGACACTTACATACAGGCACTTACATACACACACTTACATAGACACTTACATACAGACACTTACATACTGACATAAACAGACACTGAGACACTTACATACAGACACTTACATACAAACACTTACATACAGACACTTAAATACAGACACTTACATACAGACACTTACATACAGACCCTTACATACAGACACTTAGACACTTACATACAGACACTTACATACAGACTCTTACATAAAGACACTTACATACAGACACTTAGACACTTACATACAGACACTTACATACAGACACTTACATACAGACTCTTACATAAAGACACTTACATACAGACAATTACATACAGACACTTACATACAGACACTAAGACACTTACATACAGACACTTACATACAGACACTGAGACACTTACATAGACACTTACATACAGACGCTTACATACACTTACATACAGACACTGAGACACTTACATACAGACACTTACATACAGACACTTACATACAGACACTGAGACACTTACATACAGACACTTACATACAGACACTGAGACACTTACATACAGACACTTACATACAGACACATACATACAGACACTTACATACAGACACTTACATACGGACACTGAGACACTTACATACAGACACTTACATACAGACACTGAGACACTTACATACAGACACTGAGACACTTACATGCAGACACTTACATAAAGACACTGAGACACTTACATAGATACTTACATACATATGCTTACATACAGACACTTACATACAGACCCTTATATACAGACACTTAGACACTTACATACAGACACTTACATACAGACTCTTACATAAAGACACTTACATACAGACACTTAGACACTTACATACAGACACTTACATACAGACTCTTACATAAAGACACTTACATACAGACAATTACATACAGACACTTACATACAGACACTAAGACACTTACATACAGACACTTACAAACAGACATTTACATACAGACACTGAGACACTTACATACAGACACTTACATACAGACAATTACATACAGACACTGAGACACTTACATACAGACACTTACATACAGACACTGAGACACTTACATACAGACACTGAGACACTTACATACAGACACTTACATAAAGACACTGAGACACTTACATAGACACTTACATACAGACGCTTACATACAGACACTTACATACAGACACTGATACACTTACATACAGACACTTACATACAGACACTTACATACAGACACTGAGACACTTACATACAGACGCTTACATACAGACACTTACATACAGACACTGAGACACTTACATACAGCCACTTACATACAGAGACTTACATACACACACTTACATACAGACACTTACATACATGCACTTACATACAGACACTTACATAGACACTTACATACAGACACTTACATACTGACACAAACAGACACTGAGACACTTACATACAGAAACTTACATACAAACACTTACATACAGACACTTACATACAGACACTTACATACAGACACTTACATACAGACCCTTACATACAGACACTTAGACACTTACATACAGACACTTACATACAGACTCTTACATAAAGACACTTACATACAGACACTTAGACACTTACATACAGACACTTACATACAGACTCTTACATAAAGACACTTACATACAGACAATTACATACAGACACTTACATACAGACACTAAGACACTTAGATACAGACACTTACATACAGACATTTACATACAGACACTGAGACACTTACATACAGACACTTACATACAGACACTGAGACACTTACATACAGACACTTACATACAGACACTTACATACAGAGACTTACATACAGACACTGAGACACTTACATACAGACACTTACATACAGACACTGAGACACTTACATACAGACACTTACATACAGACACTGAGACACTTACATACAGACACTGAGACACTTATATACAGACACTTACATAAAGACACTGAGACACTTACATAGACACTTACATACAGACGCTTACATACAGACACTTACATACAGACACTGAGACACTTACATACAGACACTTACATACAGACACTTACATACAGACACTGAGACACTTACATACAGACGCTTACATACAGACACTTACATACAGACACTGAGACATTTACATACAAACACTTACATACAGGCACTTACATACAGACACTTACATACAGACACTTACATACAGACACTTACATACAGACAGTTACATACTGACACTGTGACACTGACATACATACACTTACATACAGATACTTACATAGAGACACTTACATACAGAAACTTACATACAGACACTTAAATACAGATACTTACATACAGACACTTACAGACACTTACATACAGCCACTTACATACAGACACTTACATACAGACACTTACATACAGACACTTACATACAGACAATTACATACAGACACATACAGACACTTACATACAGACACTTACATACAGACACTAAGACACTTACATACAGACACTTACACACAGACATTTACATAGAGATACTTACATACAGACACTTACATACAGACACTTACATACACACACTTACATACAGACACTTACATACAGGCACTTACATACACACACTTACATAGACACTTACATACAGACACTTACATACTGACACAAACAGACACTGAGACACTTACATACAGACACTTAAATACAGACACTTACATACAGACACTTACATACAGACCCTTACATACAGACATTTAGACACTTACATACAGACACTTACATACAGACTCTTACATAAAGACACTTACATACAGACACTTAGACACTTACATACAGACACTTACATACAGACACTTACATACAGACTCTTACATAAAGACACTTACATACAGACAATTACATACAGACACTTACATACAGACACTAAGACACTTACATACAGACACTTACATACAGACACTGAGACACTTACATAGACACTTACATACAGACGCTTACATACACTTACATACAGACACTGAGACACTTACATACAGACACTTACATACAGACACTTACATACAGACACTGAGACACTTACATACAGACACTTACATACAGACACTGAGACACTTACATACAGACACTTACATACAGACACATACATACAGACACTTACATACAGACACTTACATACGGACACTGAGACACTTACATACAGACACTTACATACAGACACTGAGACACTTACATACAGACACTGAGACACTTACATGCAGACACTTACATAAAGACACTGAGACACTTACATAGATACTTACATACATATGCTTACATACAGACACTTACATACAGACCCTTACATACAGACACTTAGACACTTACATACAGACACTTACATACAGACTCTTACATAAAGACACTTACATACAGACACTTAGACACTTACATACAGACACTTACATACAGACTCTTACATAAAGACACTTACATACAGACAATTACATACAGACACTTACATACAGACACTAAGACACTTACATACAGACACTTACAAACAGACACTTACATACAGACACTGAGACACTTACATATAGACACTTACATACAGACAATTACATACAGACACTGAGACACTTACATACAGACACTTACATACAGACACTGAGACACTTACATACAGACACTGAGACACTTACATACAGACACTTACATAAAGACACTGAGACACTTACATAGACACTTACATACAGACGCTTACATACAGACACTTACATACAGACACTGATACACTTACATACAGACACTTACATACAGACACTTACATACAGACACTGAGACACTTACATACAGACGCTTACATACAGACACTTACATACAGACACTGAGACATTTACATACAGACACTTACATACATACACTTACATACAGACACTTACATACAGACACTTACATACAGACACTTACATACAGACAGTTACATACTGACACTGTGACACTGACATACAGACACTTACATACAGATACTTACATAGAGACACTTACATACAGAAACTTACATACAGACACTTACATACAGATACTTACATACAGACACTTACAGACACTTACATACAGCCACTTACATACAGACACTTACATACAGACACTTACATACAGACACTTACATACAGACACTTACATACAGACACATACAGACACTTACATACAGACACTTACATACAGACACTAAGACACTTACATACAGATACTTACACACAGACATTTACATAGAGATACTTACATACAGACACTTACATACAGACACTTACATACACACACTTACATACAGACACTTACATACAGGCACTTGCATACAGACACTTACATAGACACTTACATACAGACACTTACATACTGACACAAACAGAGACTGAGTCACTTACATACAGACACTTACATACAAACACTTACATACAGACACTTAAATACAGGCACTTACATACAGACACTTACATACAGACCCTTACATACAGACACTTAGACACTTACATACAGACACTTACATACAGACTCTTACATAAAGACACTTACATACAGACACTTAGACACTTACATACAGACACTTATATACAGACTCTTACATAAAGACACTTACATACAGACAATTACATACAGACACTTACATACAGACACTAAGACACTTACATACAGACACTTACATACAGACACTTACATACAGACCCTTACATACAGACACTTAGACACTTACATACAGACACTTACATACAGACTCTTACATAAAGACACTTACATACAGACAATTAGACACTTACATACAGACACTTACATACAGACTCTTACAAAAAGACACTTACATACAGACACTTACATACAGACATTTACATACATACACTGAGACACTTACATACAGACACTTACATACAGACACTGAGACACTTACATACAGACACTTACATACAAACACTTACATACAGACACTTAAATACAGACACTTACATACAGACACTTACATACAGACCCTTACATACAGACACTTAGACACTTACATACAGACACTTACATACAGACTCTTACATAAAGACACTTACATACAGACACTTAGACACTTACATACAGACACTTACATACAGACACTTACATACAGACTCCTACATAAAGACACTTACATACAGACAATTACATACAGACACTTACATACAGACACTAAGACACTTACATACAGACACTTACATACAGACACTGAGACACTTACATAGACACTTACATACAGACGCTTACATACACTTACATACAGACACTGAGACACTTACATACAGACACTTACATACAGACAATTACATACAGACACTTACATACAGACACTTACATACAGACACTGAGACACTTACATACAGACACTTACATACAGACACATACATACAGACACTTACATACAGACACTTACATACGGACACTGAGACACTTACATACAGACACTTACATACAGACACTGAGACACTTACATACAGACACTGAGACACTTACATACAGACACGTACATAAAGACACTGAGACACTTACATAGATACTTACATACATATGCTTACATACAGACAGTAACATACAGACCCTTACAAACAGACACTTAGACACTTACATACAGACACTTACATACAGACTCTTACATAAAGACACTTACATACAGACACTTAGACACTTACATACAGACACTTACATACAGACTCTTACATAAAGACACTTACATACAGACAATTACATACAGACACTTACATACAGACACTAAGACACTTACATACAGACACTTACAAACAGACATTTACATACAGACACTGAGACACTTACATACAGACACTTACATACAGACACTGAGACACTTACATATAGACACTTACATACAGACAATTACATACAGACATTGATACACTTACATACAGACACTTACATACAGACACTGAGACACTTACATACAGACACTGAGACACTTACATACAGACACTTACATAAAGACACTGAGACACTTACATAGACACTTACATACAGACGCTTACATACAGACACTTACATACAGACACTGATACACTTACATACAGACACTTACATACAGACACTTACATACAGACACTGAGACACTTACATACAGACGCTTACATACAGACACTTACATACAGACACTGAGACATTTACATACAGACACTTACATACATACACTTACATACAGACACTTACATACAGACACTTACATACAGACACTTACATACAGACAGTTACATACTGACACTGTGACACTCACATACAGACACTTACATACAGATACTTACATAGAGACACTTACATACAGAAACTTACATACAGACACTTACATACAGATACTTACATACAGACACTTACAGACACTTACATACAGCCACTTACATACAGACACTTACATACAGACACTTACATACAGACACTTACATACAGACACTTACATACAGACACATACAGACACTTACATACAGACACTTACATACAGACACTAAGACACTTACATACAGATACTTACACACAGACATTTACATAGAGATACTTACATACAGACACTTACATACAGACACTTACATACAGACACTGAGACACTTACATACAGACACTTACATACAGACACTGAGACACTTATATACAGACACTTACATAAAGACACTGAGACACTTACATAGACACTTACATACAGACGCTTACATACAGACACTTACATACAGACACTGAGACACTTACATACAGACACTTACATACAGACACTTACATACAGACACTGAGACACTTACATACAGACGCTTACATACAGACACTTACATACAGACACTGAGACATTTACATGCAAACACTTACATACAGACACTTACATACAGACACTTACATACAGACACTTACATACAGACACTTACATACAGACAGTTACATACTGACACTGTGACACTGACATACATACACTTACATACAGATACTTACATAGAGACACTTACATACAGAAACTTACATACAGACACTTAAATACAGATACTTACATACAGACACTTACAGACACTTACATACAGCCACTTACATACAGACACTTACATACAGACACTTACATACAGACACTTACATACAGACAATTACATACAGACACATACAGACACTTACATACAGACACTTACATACAGACACTAAGACACTTACATACAGACACTTACACACAGACATTTACATAGAGATACTTACATACAGACACTTACATACAGACACTTACATACACACACTTACATACAGACACTTACATACAGGCACTTACATACACACACTTACATAGACACTTACATACAGACACTTACATACTGACACAAACAGACACTGAGACACTTACATACAGACACTTAAATACAGACACTTACATACAGACACTTACATACAGACCCTTACATACAGACATTTAGACACTTACATACAGACACTTACATACAGACTCTTACATAAAGACACTTACATACAGACACTTAGACACTTACATACAGACACTTACATACAGACACTTACATACAGACTCTTACATAAAGACACTTACATACAGACAATTACATACAGACACTTACATACAGACACTAAGACACTTACATACAGACACTTACATACAGACACTGAGACACTTACATAGACACTTACATACAGACGCTTACATACACTTACATACAGACACTGAGACACTTACATACAGACACTTACATACAGACACTTACATACAGACACTGAGACACTTACATACAGACACTTACATACAGACACTGAGACACTTACATACAGACACTTACATACAGACACATACATACAGACACTTACATACAGACACTTACATACGGACACTGAGACACTTACATACAGACACTTACATACAGACACTGAGACACTTACATACAGACACTGAGACACTTACATGCAGACACTTACATAAAGACACTGAGACACTTACATAGATACTTACATACATATGCTTACATACAGACACTTACATACAGACCCTTACATACAGACACTTAGACACTTACATACAGACACTTACATACAGACTCTTACATAAAGACACTTACATACAGACACTTAGACACTTACATACAGACATTTACATACAGACTCTTACATAAAGACACTTACATACAGACAATTACATACAGACACTTACATACAGACACTAAGACACTTACATACAGACACTTACAAACAGACACTTACATACAGACACTGAGACACTTACATATAGACACTTACATACAGACAATTACATACAGACACTGAGACACTTACATACAGACACTTACATACAGACACTGAGACACTTACATACAGACACTGAGACACTTACATACAGACACTTACATAAAGACACTGAGACACTTACATAGACACTTACATACAGACGCTTACATACAGACACTTACATACAGACACTGATACACTTACATACAGACACTTACATACAGACACTTACATACAGACACTGAGACACTTACATACAGACGCTTACATACAGACACTTACATACAGACACTGAGACATTTACATACAGACACTTACATACATACACTTACATACAGACACTTACATACAGACACTTACATACAGACACTTACATACAGACAGTTACATACTGACACTGTGACACTGACATACAGACACTTACATACAGATACTTACATAGAGACACTTACATACAGAAACTTACATACAGACACTTACATACAGATACTTACATACAGACACTTACAGACACTTACATACAGCCACTTACATACAGACACTTACATACAGACACTTACATACAGACACTTACATACAGACACTTACATACAGACACATACAGACACTTACATACAGACACTTACATACAGACACTAAGACACTTACATACAGATACTTACACACAGACATTTACATAGAGATACTTACATACAGACACTTACATACAGACACTTACATACACACACTTACATACAGACACTTACATACAGGCACTTGCATACAGACACTTACATAGACACTTACATACAGACACTTACATACTGACACAAACAGAGACTGAGTCACTTACATACAGACACTTACATACAAACACTTACATACAGACACTTAAATACAGACACTTACATACAGACACTTACATACAGACCCTTACATACAGACACTTAGACACTTACATACAGACACTTACATACAGACTCTTACATAAAGACACTTACATACAGACACTTAGACACTTACATACAGACACTTATATACAGACTCTTACATAAAGACACTTACATACAGACAATTACATACAGACACTTACATACAGACACTAAGACACTTACATACAGACACTTACATACAGACACTTACATACAGACCCTTACATACAGACACTTAGACACTTACATACAGACACTTACATACAGACTCTTACATAAAGACACTTACATACAGACAATTAGACACTTACATACAGACACTTACATACAGACTCTTACAAAAAGACACTTACATACAGACAATTACATACAGACACTTACATACAGACACTAAGACACTTACATACAGACACTTACATACAGACATTTACATACATACACTGAGACACTTACATACAGACACTTACATACAGACACTGAGACACTTACATACAGACACTTACATACAAACACTTACATACAGACACTTAAATACAGACACTTACATACAGACACTTACATACAGACCCTTACATACAGACACTTAGACACTTACATACAGACACTTACATACAGACTCTTACATAAAGACACTTACATACAGACACTTAGACACTTACATACAGACACTTACATACAGACACTTACATACAGACTCCTACATAAAGACACTTACATACAGACAATTACATACAGACACTTACATACAGACACTAAGACACTTACATACAGACACTTACATACAGACACTGAGACACTTACATAGACACTTACATACAGACGCTTACATACACTTACATACAGACACTGAGACACTTACATACAGACACTTACATACAGACAATTACATACAGACACTTACATACAGACACTTACATACAGACACTGAGACACTTACATACAGACACTTACATACAGACACATACATACAGACACTTACATACAGACACTTACATACGGACACTGAGACACTTACATACAGACACTTACATACAGACACTGAGACACTTACATACAGACACTGAGACACTTACATACAGACACGTACATAAAGACACTGAGACACTTACATAGATACTTACATACATATGCTTACATACAGACAGTAACATACAGACCCTTACAAACAGACACTTAGACACTTACATACAGACACTTACATACAGACTCTTACATAAAGACACTTACATACAGACACTTAGACACTTACATACAGACACTTACATACAGACTCTTACATAAAGACACTTACATACAGACAATTACATACAGACACTTACATACAGACACTAAGACACTTACATACAGACACTTACAAACAGACATTTACATACAGACACTGAGACACTTACATACAGACACTTACATACAGACACTGAGACACTTACATATAGACACTTACATACAGACAATTACATACAGACATTGATACACTTACATACAGACACTTACATACAGACACTGAGACACTTACATACAGACACTGAGACACTTACATACAGACACTTACATAAAGACACTGAGACACTTACATAGACACTTACATACAGACGCTTACATACAGACACTTACATACAGACACTGATACACTTACATACAGACACTTACATACAGACACTTACATACAGACACTGAGACACTTACATACAGACGCTTACATACAGACACTTACATACAGACACTGAGACATTTACATACAGACACTTACATACATACACTTACATACAGACACTTACATACAGACACTTACATACAGACACTTACATACAGACAGTTACATACTGACACTGTGACACTCACATACAGACACTTACATACAGATACTTACATAGAGACACTTACATACAGAAACTTACATACAGACACTTACATACAGATACTTACATACAGACACTTACAGACACTTACATACAGCCACTTACATACAGACACTTACATACAGACACTTACATACAGACACTTACATACAGACACTTACATACAGACACATACAGACACTTACATACAGACACTTACATACAGACACTAAGACACTTACATACAGATACTTACACACAGACATTTACATAGAGATACTTACATACAGACACTTACATACAGACAATTACATACAGACACTGAGACACTTACATACAGACACTTACATACAGACACTGAGACACTTACATACAGACACTTACATACAGACACATACATACAGACACTTACATACAGACACTTACATACGGACACTGAGACACTTACATACAGACACTTACATACAGACACTGAGACACTTACATACAGACACTGAGACACTTACATACAGACACTTACATAAAGACACTGAGACACTTACATAGATACTTACATACATATGCTTACATACAGACACTAACATACAGACCCTTACAAACAGACACTTAGACACTTACATACAGACACTTACATACAGACTCTTACATAAAGACACTTACATACAGACACTTAGACACTTACATACAGACACTTACATACAGACTCTTACATAAAGACACTTACATACAGACAATTACATACAGACACTTACATACAGACACTAAGACACTTACATACAGACACTTACAAACAGACATTTACATACAGACACTGAGACACTTACATACAGACACTTACATACAGACACTGAGACACTTACATATAGACACTTACATACAGACAATTACATACAGACACTGATACACTTACATACAGACACTTACATACAGACACTGAGACACTTACATACAGACACTGAGACACTTACATACAGACACTTACATAAAGACACTGAGACACTTACATAGACACTTACATACAGACGCTTACATACAGACACTTACATACAGACACTGATACACTTACATACAGACACTTACATACAGACACTTACATACAGACACTGAGACACTTACATACAGACGCTTACATACAGACACTTACATACAGACACTGAGACATTTACATACAGACACTTACATACATACACTTACATACAGACACTTACATACAGACACTTACATACAGACACTTACATACAGACAGTTACATACTGACACTGTGACACTCACATACAGACACTTACATACAGATACTTACATAGAGACACTTACATACAGAAACTTACATACAGACACTTACATACAGATACTTACATACAGACACTTACAGACACTTACATACAGCCACTTACATACAGACACTTACATACAGACACTTACATACAGACACTTACATACAGACACTTACATACAGACACATACAGACACTTACATACAGACACTTACATACAGACACTAAGACACTTACATACAGATACTTACACACAGACATTTACATAGAGATACTTACATACAGACACTTACATACAGACAATTACATACAGACACTGAGACACTTACATACAGACACTTACATACAGACACTGAGACACTTACATACAGACACTTACATACAGACACATACATACAGACACTTACATACAGACACTTACATACGGACACTGAGACACTTACATACAGACACTTACATACAGACACTGAGACACTTACATACAGACACTGAGACACTTACATACAGACACTTACATAAAGACACTGAGACACTTACATAGATACTTACATACATATGCTTACATACAGACACTTACATACAGACCCTTACATACAGACACTTAGACACTTGCATACAGACACTTACATACAGACTCTTACATAAAGACACTTACATACAGACACTTAGACACTTACATACAGACACTTACATACAGACTCTTACATAAAGACACTTACATACAGACAATTACATACAGACACTTACATACAGACACTAAGACACTTACATACAGACACTTACAAACAGACATTTACATACAGACACTGAGACACTTACATACAGACACTTACATACAGACACTGAGACACTTACATATAGACACTTACATACAGACAATTACATACAGACACTAAGACACTTACATACAGACACTTACATACAGACACTGAGACACTTACATAGACACTTACATACAGACGCTTACATACAGACACTTACATACAGACACTGATACACTTACATACAGACACTTACATACAGACACTGAGACACTTACATACAGACACTGAGACACTTACATACAGACACTTACATAAAGACACTGAGACACTTACATACTGAGACACTTACATACATATGCTTACATACAGACACTTACATACAGACCCTTACATACAGACACTTAGACACTTACATACAGACACTTACATACAGACTCTTACATAAAGACACTTACATACAGACACTTAGACACTTACATACAGACACTTACATACAGACTCTTACATAAAGACACTTACATACAGACAATTACATACAGACACTTACATACAGACACTAAGACACTTACATACAGACACTTACAAACAGACACTTACATACAGACACTGAGACACTTACATATAGACACTTACATACAGACAATTACATACAGACACTGAGACACTTACATACAGACACTTACATACAGACACTGAGACACTTACATACAGACACTGAGACACTTACATACAGACACTTACATAAAGACACTGAGACACTTACATAGACACTTACATACAGACGCTTACATACAGACACTTACATACAGACACTGATACACTTACATACAGACACTTACATACAGACACTTACATACAGACACTGAGACACTTACATACAGACGCTTACATACAGACACTTACATACAGACACTGAGACATTTACATACAGACACTTACATACATACACTTACATACAGACACTTACATACAGACACTTACATACAGACACTTACATACAGACAGTTACATACTGACACTGTGACACTGACATACAGACACTTACATACAGATACTTACATAGAGACACTTACATACAGAAACTTACATACAGACACTTACATACAGATACTTACATACAGACACTTACAGACACTTACATACAGCCACTTACATACAGACACTTACATACAGACACTTACATACAGACACTTACATACAGACACTTACATACAGACACATACAGACACTTACATACAGACACTTACATACAGACACTAAGACACTTACATACAGATACTTACACACAGACATTTACATAGAGATACTTACATACAGACACTTACATACAGACACTTACATACACACACTTACATACAGACACTTACATACAGGCACTTGCATACAGACACTTACATAGACACTTACATACAGACACTTACATACTGACACAAACAGAGACTGAGTCACTTACATACAGACACTTACATACAAACACTTACATACAGACACTTAAATACAGACACTTACATACAGACACTTACATACAGACCCTTACATACAGACACTTAGACACTTACATACAGACACTTACATACAGACTCTTACATAAAGACACTTACATACAGACACTTAGACACTTACATACAGACACTTATATACAGACTCTTACATAAAGACACTTACATACAGACAATTACATACAGACACTTACATACAGACACTAAGACACTTACATACAGACACTTACATACAGACACTTACATACAGACCCTTACATACAGACACTTAGACACTTACATACAGACACTTACATACAGACTCTTACATAAAGACACTTACATACAGACAATTAGACACTTACATACAGACACTTACATACAGACTCTTACAAAAAGACACTTACATACAGACAATTACATACAGACACTTACATACAGACACTAAGACACTTACATACAGACACTTACATACAGACATTTACATACATACACTGAGACACTTACATACAGACACTTACATACAGACACTGAGACACTTACATACAGACACTTACATACAAACACTTACATACAGACACTTAAATACAGACACTTACATACAGACACTTACATACAGACCCTTACATACAGACACTTAGACACTTACATACAGACACTTACATACAGACTCTTACATAAAGACACTTACATACAGACACTTAGACACTTACATACAGACACTTACATACAGACACTTACATACAGACTCCTACATAAAGACACTTACATACAGACAATTACATACAGACACTTACATACAGACACTAAGACACTTACATACAGACACTTACATACAGACACTGAGACACTTACATAGACACTTACATACAGACGCTTACATACACTTACATACAGACACTGAGACACTTACATACAGACACTTACATACAGACAATTACATACAGACACTTACATACAGACACTTACATACAGACACTGAGACACTTACATACAGACACTTACATACAGACACATACATACAGACACTTACATACAGACACTTACATACAGACACTGAGACACTTACATACAGACACTGAGACACTTACATACAGACACGTACATAAAGACACTGAGACACTTACATAGATACTTACATACATATGCTTACATACAGACAGTAACATACAGACCCTTACAAACAGACACTTAGACACTTACATACAGACACTTACATACAGACTCTTACATAAAGACACTTACATACAGACACTTAGACACTTACATACAGACACTTACATACAGACTCTTACATAAAGACACTTACATACAGACAATTACATACAGACACTTACATACAGACACTAAGACACTTACATACAGACACTTACAAACAGACATTTACATACAGACACTGAGACACTTACATACAGACACTTACATACAGACACTGAGACACTTACATATAGACACTTACATACAGACAATTACATACAGACATTGATACACTTACATACAGACACTTACATACAGACACTGAGACACTTACATACAGACACTGAGACACTTACATACAGACACTTACATAAAGACACTGAGACACTTACATAGACACTTACATACAGACGCTTACATACAGACACTTACATACAGACACTGATACACTTACATACAGACACTTACATACAGACACTTACATACAGACACTGAGACACTTACATACAGACGCTTACATACAGACACTTACATACAGACACTGAGACATTTACATACAGACACTTACATACATACACTTACATACAGACACTTACATACAGACACTTACATACAGACACTTACATACAGACAGTTACATACTGACACTGTGACACTCACATACAGACACTTACATACAGATACTTACATAGAGACACTTACATACAGAAACTTACATACAGACACTTACATACAGATACTTACATACAGACACTTACAGACACTTACATACAGCCACTTACATACAGACACTTACATACAGACACTTACATACAGACACTTACATACAGACACTTACATACAGACACATACAGACACTTACATACAGACACTTACATACAGACACTAAGACACTTACATACAGATACTTACACACAGACATTTACATAGAGATACTTACATACAGACACTTACATACAGACAATTACATACAGACACTGAGACACTTACATACAGACACTTACATACAGACACTGAGACACTTACATACAGACACTTACATACAGACACATACATACAGACACTTACATACAGACACTTACATACGGACACTGAGACACTTACATACAGACACTTACATACAGACACTGAGACACTTACATACAGACACTGAGACACTTACATACAGACACTTACATAAAGACACTGAGACACTTACATAGATACTTACATACATATGCTTACATACAGACACTAACATACAGACCCTTACAAACAGACACTTAGACACTTACATACAGACACTTACATACAGACTCTTACATAAAGACACTTACATACAGACACTTAGACACTTACATACAGACACTTACATACAGACTCTTACATAAAGACACTTACATACAGACAATTACATACAGACACTTACATACAGACACTAAGACACTTACATACAGACACTTACAAACAGACATTTACATACAGACACTGAGACACTTACATACAGACACTTACATACAGACACTGAGACACTTACATATAGACACTTACATACAGACAATTACATACAGACACTGATACACTTACATACAGACACTTACATACAGACACTGAGACACTTACATACAGACACTGAGACACTTACATACAGACACTTACATAAAGACACTGAGACACTTACATAGACACTTACATACAGACGCTTACATACAGACACTTACATACAGACACTGATACACTTACATACAGACACTTACATACAGACACTTACATACAGACACTGAGACACTTACATACAGACGCTTACATACAGACACTTACATACAGACACTGAGACATTTACATACAGACACTTACATACATACACTTACATACAGACACTTAAATACAGACACTTACATACAGACACTTACATACAGACAGTTACATACTGACACTGTGACACTCACATACAGACACTTACATACAGATACTTACATAGAGACACTTACATACAGAAACTTACATACAGACACTTACATACAGATACTTACATACAGACACTTACAGACACTTACATACAGCCACTTACATACAGACACTTACATACAGACACTTACATACAGACACTTACATACAGACACTTACATACAGACACATACAGACACTTACATACAGACACTTACATACAGACACTAAGACACTTACATACAGATACTTACACACAGACATTTACATAGAGATACTTACATACAGACACTTACATACAGACAATTACATACAGACACTGAGACACTTACATACAGACACTTACATACAGACACTGAGACACTTACATACAGACACTTACATACAGACACATACATACAGACACTTACATACAGACACTTACATACGGACACTGAGACACTTACATACAGACACTTACATACAGACACTGAGACACTTACATACAGACACTGAGACACTTACATACAGACACTTACATAAAGACACTGAGACACTTACATAGATACTTACATACATATGCTTACATACAGACACTTACATACAGACCCTTACATACAGACACTTAGACACTTGCATACAGACACTTACATACAGACTCTTACATAAAGACACTTACATACAGACACTTAGACACTTACATACAGACACTTACATACAGACTCTTACATAAAGACACTTACATACAGACAATTACATACAGACACTTACATACAGACACTAAGACACTTACATACAGACACTTACAAACAGACATTTACATACAGACACTGAGACACTTACATACAGACACTTACATACAGACACTGAGACACTTACATATAGACACTTACATACAGACAATTACATACAGACACTAAGACACTTACATACAGACACTTACATACAGACACTGAGACACTTACATAGACACTTACATACAGACGCTTACATACAGACACTTACATACAGACACTGATACACTTACATACAGACACTTACATACAGACACTGAGACACTTACATACAGACACTGAGACACTTACATACAGACACTTACATAAAGACACTGAGACACTTACATACTGAGACACTTACATACATATGCTTACATACAGACACTTACATACAGACCCTTACATACAGACACTTAGACACTTACATACAGACACTTACATACAGACTCTTACATAAAGACACTTACATAAACAGACACTTACATACAGAAACTTACACACAGACACTTACATACAGATACTTACATACAGACACTTACAGACACTTACATACAGCCACCTACATACAGATACTTACATACAGACACTTACATACAGACACTTACATACAGACACATACAGACACTTACATACAGACACTTACATACAGACACTGAGACACTTACATACAGACACTTACATACAGACACTTACATACAGACACTGAGATATTTACATACAGACACTTACATACAAACACTTAACATACAGACACTTACATACAGACACTTATATACAGACGCTTACATAGAGACACTTACATACAGACACTTACTTAGACACTTACTTACAGACACTGAGACACTTAAATACAGACACTTACATACAGACACTTACATACAGACACTTACAAACACACACTGACATTCAGACACTAAGACTTACATACAGACACTTACATACAGACACTTACATAAAGACATTTACATACAGATACTGAGACACTTACATACATAGACTTACATACAGACACTTACATACAGACACTTACATACAGGCACTTACATACAGACACTTACATAGACACTTACATACAACCACTTACATATACACTTACATACAGACACATACAGACACTTACATACAGACACTTACATACAGACACTTACATACAGCCACTTACATACAGCCACTTACATACAGACACTTACATACAGACACTTACATACAGACACATACAGACGCTGAGACACTTACATACAGACACTTACATACAGACACTTACATACAGACACTTACATACAGACACTTACATACAGACACTTACATACAGACACTAAGACACTTACATACAGACACTTACAAACAGACATTTACATACAGACACTGTGACACTTACATACAGACACTTACATACAGACACTGAGACACTTACATACAGACACTTACATACAGACAATTACATACAGACACTGAGACACTTACATACAGACACTGAGACACTTACATACAGACACTTACATAAAGACACTGAGACACTTACATAGACACTTACATACAGACACTTACATACAGACACTTACATACAGACACTGAGACACTTACATACAGACGCTTACATACAGACACTTACATACAGACACTGAGACACTTACATACAGACACTTACATACAAACACTTACATACAGACACTTAAATACAGACACTTACATACAGACCCTTACATACAGACACTTAGACACTTACATACAGACACTTACATACAGACTCTTACATACAGACACTTACATACAGACACTAAGACACTTACATACAGACACTTATACACAGACATTTACATAGAGATACTTACATACAGACACTTACATACAGACACTTACATACACACACTTACATACAGACACTTACATACAGGCACTTACATACAGACACTTACATAGACACTTACATACAGACACTTACATACTGACACAAACAGACACTGAGACACTTACATACAGACACTTACATACAAACACTTACATACAGACACTTAAATACAGACACTTACATAAAGACACTTACATACAGACACTTAGACACTTACATACAGACACTTACATACAGACACTTACATACAGACTCTTACATAAAGACACTTACATACAGACAATTACATACAGACACTTACATACAGACACTAAGACACTTACATACAGACACTTACATACAGACATTTACATACAGACACTGAGACACTTACATACAGACACTTACATACAGACACTGAGACACTTACATACAGACACTTACATACAGACACTTACATACAGACACTTACATACAGACACTGAGACACTTACATACAGACACTTACATACAGACACTGAGACACTTACATACAGACACTGATACACTTACATACAGACACTTACATAAAGACACTGAGACACTTACATAGACACTTACATACAGACATTTACATACAGATACTTACATACAGACACTTACATACAGACACTTACATACAGACACTGAGACACTTACATAGACACTTACATACAGACGCTTACATACACTTACATACAGACACTGAGACACTTACATACAGACACTTACATACAGACAATTACATACAGACACTTACATACAGACACTTACATACAGAAACTGAGACACTTACATACAGACACTTACATACAGACACATACATACAGACACTTACATACAGACACTTACATACGGACACTGAGACACTTACATACAGACACTTACATACAGACACTGAGACACTTACATACAGACACTGAGACACTTACATACAGACACTTACATAAAGACACTGAGACACTTACATACAGACACTTAGACACTTACATACAGACACTTACATACAGACTCTTACATAAAGACACTTACATACAGACAATTACATACAGACACTTACATACAGACACTAAGACACTTACATACAGACACTTACAAACAGACATTTACATACAGACACTGAGACACTTACATACAGACACTTACATACAGACACTGAGACACTTACATATAGACACTTACATACAGACAATTACATACAGACACTGATACACTTACATACAGACACTTACATACAGACACTGAGACACTTACATACAGGCACTGAGACACTTACATACAGACACTTACATAAAGACACTGAGACACTTACATAGACACTTACATACAGACGCTTACATACAGACACTTACATACAGACACTGATACACTTACATACAGACACTTACATACAGACACTTACATACAGACACTGAGACACTTACATACAGACGCTTACATACAGACACTTACATACAGACACTGAGACATTTACATACAGACACTTACATACATACACTTACATACAGACACTTACATACAGACACTTACATACAGACACTTACATACAGACACTTACATACTGACACTGTGACACTCACATACAGACACTTACATACAGATACTTACATAGAGACACTTACATACAGAAACTTACATACAGACACTTACATACAGATACTTACATACAGACACTTACAGACACTTACATACAGCCACTTACATACAGACACTTACATACAGACACTTACATACAGACACTTACATACAGACACTTACATACAGACACATACAGACACTTACATACAGACACTTACATACAGACACTAAGACACTTACATACAGATACTTACACACAGACATTTACATAGAGATACTTACATACAGACACTTACATACAGACAATTACATACAGACACTGAGACACTTACATACAGACACTTACATACACACACTGAGACACTTACATACAGACACTTACATACAGACACATACATACAGACACTTACATACAGACACTTACATACGGACACTGAGACACTTACATACAGACACTTACATACAGACACTGAGACACTTACATACAGACACTGAGACACTTACATACAGACACTTACATAAAGACACTGAGACACTTACATAGATACTTACATACATATGCTTACATACAGACACTTACATACAGACCCTTACATACAGACACTTAGACACTTGCATACAGACACTTACATACAGACTCTTACATAAATACACTTACATACAGACACTTAGACACTTACATACAGACACTTACATACAGACTCTTACATAAAGACACTTACATACAGACAATTACATACAGACACTTACATACAGACACTAAGACACTTACATACAGACACTTACAAACAGACATTTACATACAGACACTGAGACACTTACATACAGACACTTACATACAGACACTGAGACACTTACATATAGACACTTACATACAGACAATTACATACAGACACTGAGACACTTACATACAGACACTTACATACAGACACTGAGACACTTACATAGACACTTACATACAGACGCTTACATACAGACACTTACATACAGACACTGATACACTTACATACAGACACTTACATACAGACACTGAGACACTTACATACAGACACTGAGACACTTACATACAGACACTTACATAAAGACACTGAGACACTTACATAGATACTTACATACATATGCTTACATACAGACACTTACATACAGACCCTTACATACAGACACTTAGACACTTACATACAGACACTTACATACAGACTCTTACATAAAGACACTTACATAAACAGACACTTACATACAGAAACTTACACACAGACACTTACATACAGATACTTACATACAGACACTTACAGACACTTACATACAGCCACCTACATACAGATACTTACATACAGACACTTACATACAGACACTTACATACAGATACATACAGACACTTACATACAGACACTTACATACAGACACTGAGACACTTACATACAGACACTTACATACAGACACTTACATACAGACACTGAGATATTTACATACAGACACTTACATACAAACACTTAACATACAGACACTTACATACAGACACTTATATACAGACGCTTACATAGAGACACTTACATACAGACACTTACTTAGACACTTACTTACAGACACTGAGACACTTAAATACAGACACTTACATACAGACACTTACATACAGACACTTACAAACACACACTGACATTCAGACACTAAGACTTACATACAGACACTTACATACAGACACTTACATAAAGACATTTACATACAGATACTGAGACACTTACATACATAGACTTACATACAGACACTTACATACAGACACTTACATACAGGCACTTACATACAGACACTTACATAGACACTTACATACAGACACTTACATACAACTACTTACATATACACTTACATACAGACACATACAGACACTTACATACAGACACTTACATACAGACACTTACATACAGCCACTTACATACAGCCACTTACATACAGACACTTACATACAAACACTTACATACAGACACATACAGACGCTGAGACACTTACATACAGACACTTACATACAGACACTTACATACAGACACTTAGATACAGACACTTACATACAGACACTTACATACAGACACTAAGACACTTACATACAGACACTTACAAACAGACATTTACATACAGACACTGTGACACTTACATACAGACACTTACATACAGACACTGAGACACTTACATACAGACACTTACATACAGACAATTACATACAGACACTGAGACACTTACATACAGACACTGAGACACTTACATACAGACACTTACATAAAGACACTGAGACACTTACATAGACACTTACATACAGACACTTACATACAGACACTTACATACAGACACTGAGACACTTACATACAGACGCTTACATACAGACACTTACATACAGACACTGAGACACTTACATACAGACACTTACATACAAACACTTACATACAGACACTTAAATACAGACACTTACATACAGACCCTTACATACAGACACTTAGACACTTACATACAGACACTTACATACAGACTCTTACATACAGACACTTACATACAGACACTAAGACACTTACATACAGACACTTATACACAGACATTTACATAGAGATACTTACATACAGACACTTACATACAGACACTTACATACACACACTTACATACAGACACTTACATACAGGCACTTACATACAGACACTTACATAGACACTTACATACAGACACTTACATACTGACACAAACAGACACTGAGACACTTACATACAGACACTTACATACAAACACTTACATACAGACACTTAAATACAGACACTTACATAAAGACACTTACATACAGACACTTAGACACTTACATACAGACACTTACATACAGACACTTACATACAGACTCTTACATAAAGACACTTACATACAGACAATTACATACAGACACTTACATACAGACACTAAGACACTTACATACAGACACTTACATACAGACATTTACATACAGACACTGAGACACTTACATACAGACACTTACATACAGACACTGAGACACTTACATACAGACACTTACATACAGACACTTACATACAGACACTTACATACAGACACTGAGACACTTACATACAGACACTTACATACAGACACTGAGACACTTACATACAGACACTGAGACACTTACATACAGACACTTACATAAAGACACTGAGACACTTACATAGACACTTACATACGGACATTTACATACAGATACTTACATACAGACACTTACATACAGACACTTACATACAGACACTGAGACACTTACATACAGACACTTACATACAGAAACTTACATACAGACACTGAGATACTTACATACAGACACTTGCATACAGACACTTAACATACAGACACTTACATACAGACACTTACATAAAGACACTTACATACAGACACTTACATACAGACACTAAGACACTTACATACAGACACTTATACACAGACATTTACATAGAGATACTTACATACAGACACTTACATACAGACACTTACATACACACACTTACATACAGACACTTACATACAGGCACTTACATACAGACACTTACATAGACACTTACATACAGACACTTACATACTGACACAAACAGACACTGAGACACTTACATACAGACACTTACATACAAACACTTACATACAGACACTTAAATACAGACACTTACATAAAGACACTTACATACAGACACTTAGACACTTACATACAGACACTTACATACAGACACTTACATACAGACTCTTACATAAAGACACTTACATACAGACAATTACATACAGACACTTACATACAGACACTAAGACACTTACATACAGACACTTACATACAGACATTTACATACAGACACTGAGACACTTACATACAGACACTTACATACAGACACTGAGACACTTACATACAGACACTTACATACAGACACTTACATACAGACACTTACATACAGACACTGAGACACTTACATACAGACACTTACATACAGACACTGAGACACTTACATACAGACACTGAGACACTTACATACAGACACTTACATAAAGACACTGAGACACTTACATAGACACTTACATACAGACATTTACATACAGATACTTACATACAGACACTTACATACAGACACTTACATACAGACACTGAGACACTTACATACAGACACTTACATACAGAAACTTACATACAGACACTGAGATACTTACATACAGACACTTGCATACAGACACTTAACATACAGACACTTACATACAGACACTTACATAAAGACACTTACATACAGACACTTACATACAGACACTGAGGCACTTACATACAGACACTTACATACAGACACTTACATACAGACACTGAGATATTCACAAACAGACACTTACATACAAACACTTAACATACAGACACTTACATACAGACACTTACATACAGACACTTACTTAGACACTTACTTACAGACACTGAGACACTTAAATACAGACACTTACATACAGACACTTACATACAGACACTTACAAACACACACTGACATACAGACACTGAGACTTACATACAGACACTTACATACAGACACTTACATACAGACACTTACATAAAGACATTTACATACAGACACTGAGACACTTACATACAGACACTTACATACAGAGACTTACATACACACACTTACATACAGACACTTACATACAGGCACTTACATACAGACACTTACATAGACACTTACATACAGACACTTACATACTGACACAAACAGACACTGAGACACTTACATACAGACACTTACATACAAACACTTACATACAGACACTTACATACAGACACTTACATACAGACAATTACATACAGACCCTTACATACAGACACTTAGACACTTACATACAGACACTTACATACAGACTCTTACATAAAGACACTTACATACAGACACTTAGACACTTACATACAGACACTTACATACAGACTCTTACATAAAGACATTTACATACAGACAATTACATACAGACACTTACATACAGACACTAAGACACTTACATACAGACACTTACATACAGACATTTACATACAGACACTGAGACACTTACATACAGACACTTACATACAGACACTTACATACAGACACTGAGACACTTACATACAGACACTTACATACAGACACTTACATACAGAGACTTATATACAGACACTGAGACACTTACATACAGACACTTACATACAGACACTGAGACACTTACATAGAGACACTGAGACACTTATATACAGACACTTACATAAAGACACTGAGACACTTACATAGACACTTACATACAGACGCTTACATACAAACACTTACATACAGACACTGAGACACTTACATACAGACACTTACATACAGACACTTACATACAGACACTGAGACACTTACATACAGACGCTTACATACAGACACTTACATACAGACACTGAGACATTTACATACAAACACTTACATACAGACACTTACATACAGACACTTACATACAGACACTTACATACAGACACTTACATACAGACAGTTACATACTGACACTGTGACACTGACATACATACACTTACATACAGATACTTACATAGAGACACTTACATACAGATACTTACATACAGACACTTACAGACACTTACATACAGCCACTTACATACAGACACTTACATACAGACACTTACATACAGCCACTTACATACAGACAATTACATACAGACACATGCAGACACTTACATACAGACACTTACATACAGACACTAAGACACTTACATACAGACACTTACACACAGACATTTACATAGAGATACTTACATACAGACACTTACATACAGACACTTACATACACACACTTACATACAGACACTTACATACAGGCACTTACATACACACACTTACATAGACACTTACATACAGACACTTACATACTGACACAAACAGACACTGAGACACTTACATACAGACACTTACATACAAACACTTACATACAGACACTTAAATACAGACACTTACATACATACAGACACTTACATACAGACCCTTACAAACAGACACTTAGACACTTACATACAGACACTTACATACAGACTCTTACATAAAGACACTTACATACAGACACTTAGACACTTACATACAGACACTTACATACAGACACTTACATACAGACTCTTACATAAAGACACTTACATACAGACAATTACATACAGACACTTACATACAGACACTAAGACACTTATATACAGACACTTACATACAGACACTGAGACACTTACATAGACACTTACATACAGACGCTTACATACACTTACATACAGACACTGAGACACTTACATACAGACACTTACATACAGACACTTACATACAGACACTGAGAAACTTACATACAGACACTTACATACAGACACTGAGACACTTACATACAGACACTTACATACAGACACATACATACAGACACTTACATACAGACACTTACATACGGACACTGAGACACTTACATACAGACACTTACATACAGACACTGAGACACTTACATAGATACTTACATACATATGCTTACATACAGACACTTACATACAGACCCTTACATACAGACACTTAGACACTTACATACAGACACTTACATACAGACACTGAGACACTTACATACAGACACTTACATACAGACACATACATACAGACACTTACATACTGACACTTACATACGGACACTGAGACACTTACATACAGACACTGAGACACTTACATAGACACTTACATACAGACGCTTACATACACTTACATACAGACACTGAGACACTTACATACAGACACTTACATACAGACACTTACATACAGACACTGAGAAACTTACATACAGACACTTACATACAGACACTGAGACACTTACATACAGACACTTACATACAGACACATACATACAGACACTTACATACAGACACTTACATACGGACACTGAGACACTTACATACAGACACTTACATACAGACACTGAGACACTTACATAGATACTTACATACATATGCTTACATACAGACACTTACATACAGACCCTTACATACAGACACTTAGACACTTACATACAGACACTTACATACAGACACTGAGACACTTACATACAGACACTTACATACAGACACATACATACAGACACTTACATACAGACACTTACATACGGACACTGAGACACTTACATACAGACACTTACATAAAGACACTGAGACACTTACATAGATACTTACATACATATGCTTACATACAGACACTTACATACAGACCCTTACATACAGACACTTAGACACTTACATACAGACACTTACATACAGACTCTTACATAAAGACACTTACATACAGACACTTAGACACTTACATACAGACACTTACATACAGACTCTTACATAAAGACACTTACATACAGACAATTACATACAGACACTTACATACAGACACTAAGACACTTACATACAGACACTTACAAACAGACATTTACATACAGACACTGAGACACTTACATACAGACACTTACATGCAGACACTGAGACACTTACATATATACACTTACATACAGACAATTACATACAGACACTGAGACACTTACATACAGACACTTACATACAGACACTGAGACACTTACATACAGACACTGAGACACTTACATACAGACACTTACATAAAGACACTGAGACACTTACATAGACACTTACATACAGACGCTTACATACAGACACTTACATACAGACACTGATACACTTACATACAGACACTTACATACAGACACTTACATACAGACACTGAGACACTTACATACAGACGCTTACATACAGACACTTACATACAGACACTGAGACATTTACATACAGACACTTACATACATACACTTACATACAGACACTTACATACAGGCACTTACATACAGACACTTACATACAGACAGTTACATACTGACACTGTGACACTGACATACAGACACTTACATACAGATACTTACATAGAGACACTTACATACAGAAACTTACATACAGACACTTACATACAGATACTTACATACAGACACTTACAGACACTTACATACAGCCACTTACATACAGACACTTACATACAGACACTTACATACAGACACTTACATACAGACACTTACATACAGACACTTACATACAAACACTTACATACAGACACATACAGACGCTGAGACACTTACATACAGACACTTACATACAGACACTTACATACAGACACTTAGATACAGACACTTACATACAGACACTTACATACAGACACTAAGACACTTACATACAGACACTTACAAACAGACATTTACATACAGACACTGTGACACTTACATACAGACACTTACATACAGACACTGAGACACTTACATACAGACACTTACATACAGACAATTACATACAGACACTGAGACACTTACATACAGACACTGAGACACTTACATACAGACACTTACATAAAGACACTGAGACACTTACATAGACACTTACATACAGACACTTACATACAGACACTTACATACAGACACTGAGACACTTACATACAGACGCTTACATACAGACACTTACATACAGACACTGAGACACTTACATACAGACACTTACATACAAACACTTACATACAGACACTTAAATACAGACACTTACATACAGACCCTTACATACAGACACTTAGACACTTACATACAGACACTTACATACAGACTCTTACATACAGACACTTACATACAGACACTAAGACACTTACATACAGACACTTATACACAGACATTTACATAGAGATACTTACATACAGACACTTACATACAGACACTTACATACACACACTTACATACAGACACTTACATACAGGCACTTACATACAGACACTTACATAGACACTTACATACAGACACTTACATACTGACACAAACAGACACTGAGACACTTACATACAGACACTTACATACAAACACTTACATACAGACACTTAAATACAGACACTTACATAAAGACACTTACATACAGACACTTAGACACTTACATACAGACACTTACATACAGACACTTACATACAGACTCTTACATAAAGACACTTACATACAGACAATTACATACAGACACTTACATAAAGACACTAAGACACTTACATACAGACACTTACATACAGACATTTACATACAGACACTGAGACACTTACATACAGACACTTACATACAGACACTGAGACACTTACATACAGACACTTACATACAGACACTTACATACAGACACTTACATACAGACACTGAGACACTTACATACAGACACTTACATACAGACACTGAGACACTTACATACAGACACTGAGACACTTACATACAGACACTTACATAAAGACACTGAGACACTTACATAGACACTTACATACGGACATTTACATACAGATACTTACATACAGACACTTACATACAGACACTTACATACAGACACTGAGACACTTACATACAGACACTTACATACAGAAACTTACATACAGACACTGAGATACTTACATACAGACACTTGCATACAGACACTTAACATACAGACACTTACATACAGACACTTACATAAAGACACTTACATACAGACACTTACATACAGACACTAAGACACTTACATACAGACACTTATACACAGACATTTACATAGAGATACTTACATACAGACACTTACATACAGACACTTACATACACACACTTACATACAGACACTTACATACAGGCACTTACATACAGACACTTACATAGACACTTACATACAGACACTTACATACTGACACAAACAGACACTGAGACACTTACATACAGACACTTACATACAAACACTTACATACAGACACTTAAATACAGACACTTACATAAAGACACTTACATACAGACACTTAGACACTTACATACAGACACTTACATACAGACACTTACATACAGACTCTTACATAAAGACACTTACATACAGACAATTACATACAGACACTTACATACAGACACTAAGACACTTACATACAGACACTTACATACAGACATTTACATACAGACACTGAGACACTTACATACAGACACTTACATACAGACACTGAGACACTTACATACAGACACTTACATACAGACACTTACATACAGACACTTACATACAGACACTGAGACACTTACATACAGACACTTACATACAGACACTGAGACACTTACATACAGACACTGAGACACTTACATACAGACACTTACATAAAGACACTGAGACACTTACATAGACACTTACATACAGACATTTACATACAGATACTTACATACAGACACTTACATACAGACACTTACATACAGACACTGAGACACTTACATACAGACACTTACATACAGAAACTTACATACAGACACTGAGATACTTACATACAGACACTTGCATACAGACACTTAACATACAGACACTTACATACAGACACTTACATAAAGACACTTACATACAGACACTTACATACAGACACTGAGACACTTACATACAGACACTTACATACAGACACTTACATACAGACACTGAGATATTCACAAACAGACACTTACATACAAACACTTAACATACAGACACTTACATACAGACACTTACATACAGACACTTACTTAGACACTTACTTACAGACACTGAGACACTTAAATACAGACACTTACATACAGACACTTACATACAGACACTTACAAACACACACTGACATACAGACACTGAGACTTACATACAGACACTTACATACAGACACTTACATACAGACACTTACATAAAGACATTTACATACAGACACTGAGACACTTACATACAGACACTTACATACAGAGACTTACATACACACACTTACATACAGACACTTACATACAGGCACTTACATACAGACACTTACATAGACACTTACATACAGACACTTACATACTGACACAAACAGACACTGAGACACTTACATACAGACACTTACATACAAACACTTACATACAGACACTTACATACAGACACTTACATACAGACAATTACATACAGACCCTTACATACAGACACTTAGACACTTACATACAGACACTTACATACAGACTCTTACATAAAGACACTTACATACAGACACTTAGACACTTACATACAGACACTTACATACAGACTCTTACATAAAGACATTTACATACAGACAATTACATACAGACACTTACATACAGACACTAAGACACTTACATACAGACACTTACATACAGACATTTACATACAGACACTGAGACACTTACATACAGACACTTACATACAGACACTTACATACAGACACTGAGACACTTACATACAGACACTTACATACAGACACTTACATACAGAGACTTATATACAGACACTGAGACACTTACATACAGACACTTACATACAGACACTGAGACACTTACATAGAGACACTGAGACACTTATATACAGACACTTACATAAAGACACTGAGACACTTACATAGACACTTACATACAGACGCTTACATACAAACACTTACATACAGACACTGAGACACTTACATACAGACACTTACATACAGACACTTACATACAGACACTGAGACACTTACATACAGACGCTTACATACAGACACTTACATACAGACACTGAGACATTTACATACAAACACTTACATACAGACACTTACATACAGACACTTACATACAGACACTTACATACAGACACTTACATACAGACAGTTACATACTGACACTGTGACACTGACATACATACACTTACATACAGATACTTACATAGAGACACTTACATACAGATACTTACATACAGACACTTACAGACACTTACATACAGCCACTTACATACAGACACTTACATACAGACACTTACATACAGCCACTTACATACAGACAATTACATACAGACACATGCAGACACTTACATACAGACACTTACATACAGACACTAAGACACTTACATACAGACACTTACACACAGACATTTACATAGAGATACTTACATACAGACACTTACATACAGACACTTACATACACACACTTACATACAGACACTTACATACAGGCACTTACATACACACACTTACATAGACACTTACATACAGACACTTACATACTGACACAAACAGACACTGAGACACTTACATACAGACACTTACATACAAACACTTACATACAGACACTTAAATACAGACACTTACATACATACAGACACTTACATACAGACCCTTACAAACAGACACTTAGACACTTACATACAGACACTTACATACAGACTCTTACATAAAGACACTTACATACAGACACTTAGACACTTACATACAGACACTTACATACAGACACTTACATACAGACTCTTACATAAAGACACTTACATACAGACAATTACATACAGACACTTACATACAGACACTAAGACACTTATATACAGACACTTACATACAGACACTGAGACACTTACATAGACACTTACATACAGACGCTTACATACACTTACATACAGACACTGAGACACTTACATACAGACACTTACATACAGACACTTACATACAGACACTGAGAAACTTACATACAGACACTTACATACAGACACTGAGACACTTACATACAGACACTTACATACAGACACATACATACAGACACTTACATACAGACACTTACATACGGACACTGAGACACTTACATACAGACACTTACATACAGACACTGAGACACTTACATAGATACTTACATACATATGCTTACATACAGACACTTACATACAGACCCTTACATACAGACACTTAGACACTTACATACAGACACTTACATACAGACACTGAGACACTTACATACAGACACTTACATACAGACACATACATACAGACACTTACATACTGACACTTACATACGGACACTGAGACACTTACATACAGACACTGAGACACTTACATAGACACTTACATACAGACGCTTACATACACTTACATACAGACACTGAGACACTTACATACAGACACTTACATACAGACACTTACATACAGACACTGAGAAACTTACATACAGACACTTACATACAGACACTGAGACACTTACATACAGACACTTACATACAGACACATACATACAGACACTTACATACAGACACTTACATACGGACACTGAGACACTTACATACAGACACTTACATACAGACACTGAGACACTTACATAGATACTTACATACATATGCTTACATACAGACACTTACATACAGACCCTTACATACAGACACTTAGACACTTACATACAGACACTTACATACAGACACTGAGACACTTACATACAGACACTTACATACAGACACATACATACAGACACTTACATACAGACACTTACATACGGACACTGAGACACTTACATACAGACACTTACATAAAGACACTGAGACACTTACATAGATACTTACATACATATGCTTACATACAGACACTTACATACAGACCCTTACATACAGACACTTAGACACTTACATACAGACACTTACATACAGACTCTTACATAAAGACACTTACATACAGACACTTAGACACTTACATACAGACACTTACATACAGACTCTTACATAAAGACACTTACATACAGACAATTACATACAGACACTTACATACAGACACTAAGACACTTACATACAGACACTTACAAACAGACATTTACATACAGACACTGAGACACTTACATACAGACACTTACATGCAGACACTGAGACACTTACATATATACACTTACATACAGACAATTACATACAGACACTGAGACACTTACATACAGACACTTACATACAGACACTGAGACACTTACATACAGACACTGAGACACTTACATACAGACACTTACATAAAGACACTGAGACACTTACATAGACACTTACATACAGACGCTTACATACAGACACTTACATACAGACACTGATACACTTACATACAGACACTTACATACAGACACTTACATACAGACACTGAGACACTTACATACAGACGCTTACATACAGACACTTACATACAGACACTGAGACATTTACATACAGACACTTACATACATACACTTACATACAGACACTTACATACAGGCACTTACATACAGACACTTACATACAGACAGTTACATACTGACACTGTGACACTGACATACAGACACTTACATACAGATACTTACATAGAGACACTTACATACAGAAACTTACATACAGACACTTACATACAGATACTTACATACAGACACTTACAGACACTTACATACAGCCACTTACATACAGACACTTACATACAGACACTTACATACAGACACTTACATACAGACACTTACATACAGACACATACAGACACTTACATACAGACACTTACATACAGACACTAAGACACTTACATACAGATACTTACACACAGACATTTACATAGAGATACTTACATACAGACACTTACATACAGACACTTACATACACACACTTACATACAGACACTTACATACAGGCACTTACATACAGGCACTTACATAGACACTTACATACAGACACTTACATACTGACACAAACAGAGACTGAGTCACTTACATACAGACACTTACATACAAACACTTACATAAAGACACTTAAATACAGACACTTACATACAGACACTTACATACAGACCCTTACATACAGACACTTACATACAGACACTTAGACACTTACATACAGACACTTACATACAGACACTTACATAAAGACACTTACATACAGACAATTACATACAGACACTTACATACAGACACTAAGACACTTACATACAGACACTTACATACAGACACTTACATACAGACCCTTACATACAGACACTTAGACACTTACATACAGACACTTACATACAGACTCTTACATAAAGACACTTACATACAGACACTTAGACACTTACATACAGATACTTACATACAGACTCTTACATAAAGACACTTACATACAGACAATTACATACAGACACTTACATACAGAAACACTAAGACACTTACATACATACACTTACATACAGACATTTACATACATACACTGAGACACTTACATGCAGACACTTACATACAGACACTGAGAGACTTACATACAGACACTTACATACAGACACTTACATACAGACACTTACATACAGACACTGAGACACTTACATACAGACACTTACATACAGACACTGAGACACTTACATACAGACACTGAGACACTTACATACAGACACTTACATAAAGACACTGAGACACTTACATAGACACTTACATACAGACATTTACATACAGATACTTACATACAGACACTTACATACAGACACTTACATACAGACACTGAGACACTTACATACAGACACTTACATACAGAAACTTACATACAGACACTGAGATACTTACATACAGACACTTACATACAGACACTTAACATACAGACACTTACATACAGACACTTACATACAGACACTTACATACAGACACTTACATACAGACACTGAGATATTCACATACAGACACTTACATACAAACACTTAACATACAGACACTTACATACAGACACTTACATACAGACACTTACTTAGACACTTACTTACAGACACTGAGACACTTAAATACAGACACTTACATACAGACACTTACATACAGACACTTACAAACACACACTGACATACAGACTCTGAGACTTACATACAGACACTTACATACAGACACTTACATACAGACACTGAGACACTTACATACAGATGCTTACATACAGACACTTACATACAGACACTGAGACATTTACATACACACACTTACATACATACACTTACATACAGACACTTACATACAGGCACTTACATACAGACACTTACATACAGACAGTTACATACTGACACTGTGACACTGACATACAGACACTTACATACAGATACTTACATAGAGACACTTACATACAGAAACTTACATACAGACACTTACATACAGATACTTACATACAGACACTTACAGACACTTACATACAGCCACTTACATACAGACACTTACATACAGACACTTACATACAGACACTTACATACAGACACTTACATACAGACACATACAGACACTTACATACAGACACTTACATACAGACACTAAGACACTTACATACAGATACTTACACACAGACATTTACATAGAGATACTTACATACAGACACTTACATACAGACACTTACATACACACACTTACATACAGACACTTACATACAGGCACTTACATACAGACACTTACATAGACACTTACATACAGACACTTACATACTGACACAAACAGAGACTGAGTCACTTACATACAGACACTTACATACAAACACTTACATACAGACACTTAAATACAGACACTTACATACAGACACTTACATACAGACCCTTACATACAGACACTTACATACAGACACTTAGACACTTACATACAGACACTTACATACAGACACTTACATAAAGACACTTACATACAGACAATTACATACAGACACTTACATACAGACACTAAGACACTTACATACAGACACTTACATACAGACACTTACATACAGACTCTTACATACAGACACTTAGACACTTACATACAGACACTTACATACAGACTCTTACATAAAGACACTTACATACAGACACTTAGACACTTACATACAGATACTTACATACAGACTCTTACATAAAGACACTTACATACAGACAATTACATACAGACACTTACATACAGAAACACTAAGACACTTACATACAGACACTTACATACAGACATTTACATACATACACTGAGACACTTACATACAGACACTTACATACAGACACTGAGAGACTTACATACAGACACTTACATACAGACACTTACATACAGACACTTACATACAGACACTGAGACACTTACATACAGACACTTACATACAGACACTGAGACACTTACATACAGACACTGAGACACTTACATACAGACACTTACATAAAGACACTGAGACACTTACATAGACACTTACATACAGACATTTGCATACAGATACTTACATACAGACACTTACATACAGACACTTACATACAGACACTGAGACACTTACATACAGACACTTACATACAGAAACTTACATACAGACACTGAGATACTTACATACAGACACTTACATACAGACACTTAACATACAGACACTTACATACAGACACTTACATACAGACACTTACATACAGACACTTACATACAGACACTGAGACACTTACATACAGACACTTACATACAGACACTTACATACAGACACTGAGATATTCACATACAGACACTTACATACAAACACTTAACATACAGACACTTACATACAGACACTTACATACAGACACTTACTTAGACACTTACTTACAGACACTGAGACACTTAAATACAGACACTTACATACAGACACTTACATACAGACACTTACAAACACACACTGACATACAGACTCTGAGACTTACATACAGACACTTACATACAGACACTTACATACAGACACTTACGTAAAGACATTTACATACAGACACTGAGACACTTACATACAGACACTTACATAAAGACACTGAGACACTTACATAGACACTTACATACAGACATTTACATACAGATACTTACATACAGACACTTACATACAGACACTTACATACAGACACTGAGACACTTACATACAGACACTTACATACAGAAACTTACATACAGACACTGAGATACTTACATACAGACACTTACATACAGACACTTAACATACAGACACTTACATACAGACACTTACATACAGACACTTACATACAGACACTTACATACAGATACTGAGACACTTACATACAGACACTTACATACAGACACTTACATACAGACACTGAGATATTCACATACAGACACTTACATACAAACACTTAACATACAGACACTTACATACAGACACTTACATACAGACACTTACTTAGACACTTACTTACAGACACTGAGACACTTAAATACAGACACTTACATACAGACACTTACAAACAGACACTTACAAACACACACTGACATACAGACTCTGAGACTTACATACAGACACTTACATACAGACACTTACATACAGACACTTACATAAAGACATTTACATACAGACACTGAGACACTTACATACAGACACTTACATACAGAGACTTACATACACACACTTACATACAGACACTTACATACAGGCACTTACATACAGACACTTACATAGACACTTACATACAGACACTTACATACTGACACAAACAGACACTGAGACACTTACATACAGACACTTACATACAAACACTTACATACAGACACTTACATACAGACACTTACATACAGACACTTACATACAGACCCTTACATACAGACACTTAGACACTTACATACAGACACTTACATACAGACTCTTACATAAAGACATTTACATACAGACACTTAGACACTTACATACAGACACTTACATACAGACTCTTACATAAAGACACTTACATACAGACACTTAGACACTTACATACAGACACTTACATACAGACACTTACATACAGACTCTTACATAAAGACACTTACATACAGACAATTACATACAGACACTTACATACAGACACTAAGACACTTACATACAGACACTTACATACAGACACTGAGACACTTACATAGACACTTACATACAGACGCTTACATCCACTTACATACAGACACTGAGACACTTACATACAGACACTTACATACAGACACTTACATACAGACACTGAGACACTTACATACAGACACTTACATACAGACACTGAGACACTTACATACAGACACTTACATACAGACACATACATACAGACACTTACATACAGACACTTACATACGGACACTGAGACACTTACATACAGACACTTACATACAGACACTGAGACACTTACATACAGACACTGAGACACTTACATACAGACACTTACATAAAGACACTGAGACACTTACATAGATACTTACATACATATGCTTACATACAGACACTTACATACAGACCCTTACATACAGACACTTAGACACTTACATACAGACACTTACATACAGACTCTTATATAAAGACACTTACATACAGACACTTAGACACTTACATACAGACACTTACATACAGACTCTTACATAAAGACACTTACATACAGACAATTACATACAGACACTTACATACAGACACTAAGACACTTACATACAGACACTTACAAACAGACATTTACATACAGACACTGAGACACTTACATACAGACACTTACATACAGACACTGAGACACTTACATATAGACACTTACATACAGACAATTACATACAGACACTGAGACACTTACATACAGACACTTACATACAGACACTGAGACACTTACATACAGACACTGAGACACTTACATACAGACACTTACATAAAGACACTGAGACACTTACATAGACACTTACATACAGACGCTTACATACAGACACTTACATACAGACACTGATACACTTACATACAGACACTTACATACAGACACTTACATACAGACACTGAGACACTTACATACAGACGCTTACATACAGACACTTACATACAGACACTGAGACATTTACATACAGACACTTACATACATACACTTACATACAGACACTTACATACAGACACTTACATACAGACACTTACATACAGACAGTTACATACTGACACTGTGACACTGACATACAGACACTTACATACAGATACTTACATAGAGACACTTACATACAGAAACTTACATACAGACACTTACATACAGATACTTACATACAGACACTTACAGACACTTACATACAGCCACTTACATACTGACACTTACATACAGACACTTACATACAGACACTTACATACAGACACTTACATACAGACACATACAGACACTTACATACAGACACTTACATACAGACACTAAGACACTTACATACAGATACTTACACACAGACATTTACATAGAGATACTTACATACAGACACTTACATACAGACACTTACATACACACACTTACATACAGACACTTACATACAGGCACTTACATACAGACACTTACATAGACACTTACATACAGACACTTACATACTGACACAAACAGAGACTGAGTCACTTACATACAGACACTTACATACAAACACTTACATACAGACACTTAAATACAGACACTTACATACAGACACTTACATACAGACCCTTACATACAGACACTTAGACACTTACATACAGACACTTACATACAGACTCTTACATAAAGACACTTACATACAGACACTTAGACACTTACATACAGACACTTACATACAGACTCTTACATAAAGACACTTACATACAGACAATTACATACAGACACTTACATACAGACACTAAGACACTTACATACAGACACCTACATACAGACACTTACATACAGACCCTTACATACAGACACTTAGACACTTACATACAGACACTTACATACAGACTCTTACATAAAGACACTTACATACAGACACTTAGACACTTACATACAGACACTTACATACAGACTCTTACATAAAGACACTTACATACAGACAATTACATACAGACACTTACATACAGACACTAAGACACTTACATACAGACACTTACATACAGACATTTACATACATACACTGAGACACTTACATACAGACACTTACATACAGACACTGAGATATTCACATACAGACACTTACATACAAACACTTAACATACAGACACTTACATACAGACACTTACATACAGACACTTACTTAGACACTTACTTACAGACACTGAGACACTTAAATACAGACACTTACATACAGACACTTACATACAGACACTGAGACACTTACATACAGACACTTACATACAGACACTGAGACACTTACATACAGACACTTACATAAAGACACTGAGACACTTACATAGACACTTACATACAGACATTTACATACAGATATTTACATACAGACACTTACATACAGACACTTACATACAGACACTGAGACACTTACATACAGACAATTACATACAGAAACTTACATACAGACACTGAGATACTTACATACAGACACTTACATACAGACACTTAACATACAGACACTTACATACAGACACTTACATACAGACACCTACATACAGACACTTACATACAGACACTGAGACACTTACATACAGACACTTACATACAGACACTTACATACAGACACTGAGATATTCACATACAGACACTTACATACAAACACTTAACATACAGACACTTACATACAGACACTTACATACAGACACTTACTTAGACACTTACTTACAGACACTGAGACACTTAAATACAGACACTTACATACAGACACTTACATACAGACACTTACAAACACACACTGACATACAGACACTGAGACTTACATACAGACACTTACATACAGACACTTACATACAGACACTTACATAAAGACATTTACATACAGACACTGAGACACTTACATACAGACACTTACATACAGAGACTTACATACACACACTTACATACAGACACTTACATACAGGCACTTACATACAGACACTTACATAGACACTTACATACAGACACTTACATACTGACACAAACAGACACTGAGACACTTACATACAGACACTTACATACAAACACTTACATACAGACACTTACATACAGACACTTACATACAGACACTTACATACAGACCCTTACATACAGACACTTAGACACTTACATACAGACACTTACATACAGACTCTTACATAAAGACACTTACATACAGACAATTACATACAGACACTTACATACAGACACTAAGACACTTACATACAGACACTTACATACAGACATTTACATACAGACACTGAGACACTTACATACAGACACTTACATACAGACACTGAGACACTTACATACAGACACTTACATACAGACACTTACATACAGAGACTTACATACAGACACTGAGACACTTACATACAGACACTTACATACAGACACTGAGACACTTACATACAGACACTGAGACACTTATATACAGACACTTACATAAAGACACTGAGACACTTACATAGACACTTACATACAGACGCTTACATACAGACACTTACATACAGACACTGAGACACTTACATACAGACACTTACATACAGACACTTACATACAGACACTGAGACACTTACATACAGACGCTTACATACAGACACTTACATACAGACACTGAGACATTTACATACAGACACTTACATACAGACACTTACATACAGACACTTACATACAGACACTTACATACAGACACTTACATACAGACAGTTACATACTGACACTGTGACACTGGCATACATACACTTACATACAGATACTTACATAGAGACACTTACATACAGAAACTTACATACAGACACTTACATACAGATACTTACATACAGACACTTACAGACACTTACATACAGCCACTTACATACAGACACTTACATACAGACACTTACATACAGACACTTACATACAGACAATTACATACAGACACATACAGACACTTACATACAGACACTTACATACAGACACTAAGACACTTACATACAGACCCTTACACACAGACATTTACATAGAGATACTTACATACAGACACTTACATACAGACACTTACATAGACACTTACATACAGACACTTACATACTGACACAAACAGACACTGAGACACTTACATACAGACACTTACATACAAACACTTACATACAGACACTTAAATACAGACACTTACATACAGACACTTACATACAGACCCTTACATACAGACACTTAGACACTTACATACAGACACTTACATACAGACTCTTACATAAAGACACTTACATACAGACACTTAGACACTTACATACAGACACTTACATACAGACACTTACATACAGACTCTTACATAAAGACACTTACATACAGACAATTACATACAGACACTTACATACAGACACTAAGACACTTACATACAGACACTTACATACAGACACTGAGACACTTACATAGACACTTACATACAGACGCTTACATACACTTACATACAGACACTGAGACACTTACATACAGACACTTACATACAGACAATTACATACAGACACTGAGACACTTACATACAGACACTTACATACAGACACTGAGACACTTACATACAGACACTTACATACAGACACATACATACAGACACTTACATACAGACACTTACATACAGACACTGAGACACTTACATACAGACACTGACATACAGACACTGAGACACTTACATACAGACCCTGAGACACTTACATACAGACACTTACATACAGACTCTTACATAAAGACACTTACATACAGACACTTAGACACTTACATACAGACACTTACATACAGACTCTTACATAAAGACACTTACATACAGACAATTACATACAGACACTTACATACAGACACTAAGACACTTACATACAGACACTTACAAACAGACATTTACATACAGACACTGAGACACTTACATACAGACACTTACATACAGACACTGAGACACTTACATATAGACACTTACATACAGACAATTACATACAGACACTTAGACACTTACATACAGACACTTACATACAGACACTGAGACACTTACATACAGACACTGAGACACTTACATACAGACACTTACATAAAGACACTGAGACACTTACATAGACACTTACATACAGACGCTTACATACAGACACTTACATACAGACACTGATACACTTACATACAGACACTTACATACAGACACTTACATACAGATACTGAGACACTTACATACAGACGCTTACATACAGACACTTACATACAGACACTTACATACAGACAGTTACATACTGACACTGTGACACTGACATACAGACACTTACATACAGATACTTACATAGAGACACTTACATACAGAAACTTACATACAGACACTTACATACAGATACTTACATACAGACACTTACAGACACTTACATACAGCCACTTACATACAGACACTTACATACAGACACTTACATACAGACACTTACATACAGACACATACAGACACTTACATACAGACACTTACATACAGACACTAAGACACTTACATACAGATACTTACACACAGACATTTACATAGAGATACTTACATACAGACACTTACATACAGACACTTACATACACACACTTACATACAGACACTTACATACAGGCACTTACATACAGACACTTACATAGACACTTACATACAGACACTTACATACTGACACAAACAGAGACTGAGTCACTTACATACAGACACTTACATACAAACACTTACATACAGACACTTAAATACAGACACTTTCATACAGACACTTACATACAGACCCTTACATACAGACACTTAGACACTTACATACAGACACTTACATACAGACTCTTACATAAAGACACTTACATACAGACACTTAGACACTTACATACAGACACTTACATACAGACTCTTACATAAAGACACTTACATACAGACAATTACATACAGACACTTACATACAGACACTAAGACACTTACATACAGAAACTTACATACAGACACTTACATACAGACACTGAGACACTTACATAGACACTTACATACAGACGCTTACATACACTTACATACAGACACTGAGACACTTACATACAGACACTTACATACAGACACTTACATACAGACACTGAGACACTTACATACAGACACTTACATACAGACACTGAGACACTTACATACAGACACTTACATACAGATACTTACATACAGACACATACATACAGACACTTACATACAGACACTGAGACACTTACATACAGACACTGAGACACTTACATACAGACACTGAGACACTTACATACAGACACTTAAATAAAGACACTGAGACACTTACATAGACACTTACATACATATGCTTACATACAGACACTTACATACAGACACTGAGACACTTATATACAGACATTTACATACAGACACATACAGACGCTGAGACACTTACATACAGACACTTACATACAGACACGAAGACACTTACATACAGACACTTGCATACAGACACTTACATACAGACACTTACAAACAGACACTTACAAACAGACACTTACATACAGAAACTTACACACAGACACTTACATACAGATACTTACATACAGACACTTACAGACACTTACATACAGCCACCTACATACAGATACTTACATACAGACACTTACATACAGACACTTACATACAGACACATACAGACACTTACATACAGACACTTACATACAGACACTGAGACACTTACATACAGACACTTACATACAGACACTTACATACAGACACTGAGATATTTACATACAGACACTTACATACAAACACTTAACATACAGACACTTACATACAGACACTTATATACAGACGCTTACATAGAGACACTTACATACAGACACTTACTTAGACACTTACTTACAGACACTGAGACACTTAAATACAGACACTTACATACAGACACTTACATACAGACACTTACAAACACACACTGACATTCAGACACTAAGACTTACATACAGACACTTACATACAGACACTTACATAAAGACATTTACATACAGATACTGAGACACTTACATACATACACTTACATACAGACACTTACATACAGACACTTACATACAGGCACTTACATACAGACACTTACATAGACACTTACATACAGACACTTACATACAACCACTTACATATACACTTACATACAGACACATACAGACACTTACATACAGACACTTACATACAGCCACTTACATACAGACACTTACATACAGACACTTACATACAGACACATACAGACGCTGAGACACTTACATACAGACACTTACATACAGACACTTACATACAGACACTTACATACAGACACTAAGACACTTACATACAGACACTTACAAACAGACATTTACATACAGACACTGAGACACTTACATACAGAAACTTACATACAGACAATTACATGCAGACACTGAGACACTTACATACAGACACTGAGACACTTACATACAGACACTTACATACAGACAATTACATACAGACACTGAGACACTTACATACAGACACTGAGACACTTACATACAGACACTTACATAAAGACACTGAGACACTTACATAAACACTTACATACAGACACTTACATACAGACACTTACATACAGACACTGAGACACTTACATACAGACGCTTACATACAGCCACTTACATACAGACACTGAGACACTTACATACAGACACTTACATACAAACACTTACATACAGACACTTAAATACAGACACTTACATACAGACCCTTACATACAGACACTTAGACACTTACATACAGACACTTACATACAGACTCTTACATACAGACACTTACATACAGACACTAAGACACTTACATACAGACACTTACACACAGACATTTACATAGAGATACTTACATACAGACACTTACATACAGACACTTACATACAGACACTTACATACACACACTTACATACAGACACTTACATACAGGCACTTACATACAGACACTTACATAGACACTTACATACAGACACTTACATACTGACACAAACAGACACTGAGACACTTACATACAGACACTTACATACAAACACTTACATACAGACACTTAAATACAGACACTTACATACAGACACTTACATACAGACCCTTACATACAGACACTTAGACACTTACATACAGACACTTACATACAGACTCTTACATAAAGACACTTACATACAGACACTTAGACACTTACATACAGACACTTACATACAGACACTTACATACAGACTCTTACATAAAGACACTTACATACAGACAATTACATACAAACACTTACATACAGACACTAAGACACTTACATACAGACACTTACATACAGACACTGAGACACTTACATAGACACTTACATACAGACGCTTACATACACTTACATACAGACACTGAGACACTTACATACAGACACTTGCATACAGACAATTACATACAGACACTGAGACACTTACATACAGACACTTACATACAGACACTGAGACACTTACATACAGACACTTACATACAGACACATACATACAGACACTTACATACAGACACTTACATACAGACACTGAGACACTTCCATACAGACACTTACATACAGACACTGAGACACTTACATACAGACACTGAGACACTTACATACAGACACTTAAATAAAGACACTGAGACACTTACATAGACACTTACATACATATGCTTACATACAGACACTTACATACAGACACTGAGACACTTACATACAGACACTTACATACAGACACATACAGACTCTGAGACACTTACATACAGACACTTACATACAGACACTTACATACAGACACGAAGACACTTACATACAGACACTTGCATACAGACACTTACATACAGACACTTACAAACAGACACTTACAAACAGACACTTACATACAGAAACTTACACACAGACACTTACATACAGATACTTACATACAGACACTTACAGACACTTACATACAGCCACCTACATACAGATACTTACATACAGACACTTACATACAGACACTTACATACATACAACATACAGACACTTACATACAGACACTTACATACAGACCCTGAGACACTTACATACAGACACTTACATACAGACACTTACATACAGACACTGAGATATTTACATACAGACACTTACATACAAACACTTAACATACAGACACTTACATACAGACACTTATATACAGACGCTTACATAGAGACACTTACATACAGACACTTACTTAGACACTTACTTACAGACACTGAGACACTTAAATACAGACACTTACATACAGACACTTACATACAGACACTTACAAACACACACTGACATTCAGACACTAAGACTTACATACAGACACTTACATACAGACACTTACATAAAGACATTTACATACAGATACTGAGACACTTACATACATACACTTACATACAGTCACTTACATACAGACACTTACATACAGGCACTTACATACAGACACTTACATAGACACTTACATACAGACACTTACATACAACCACTTACATATACACTTACATACAGACACATACAGACACTTACATACAGACACTTACATACAGACACTTACATACAGCCACTTACATACAGCCACTTACATACAGACACTTACATACAGACACTTACATACAGACACATACAGACGCTGAGACACTTACATACAGACACTTACATACCGACACTTACATACAGACACTTACATACAGACACTTACATACAGACACTTACATACAGACACTAAGACACTTACATACAGACACTTACAAACAGACATTTACATACAGACACTGAGACACTTACATACAGACACTTACATACAGACACTGAGACACTTACATACAGACACTTACATACAGACAATTACATACAGACACTGAGACACTTACATACAGACACTGAGACACTTACATACAGACACTTACATAAAGACACTGAGACACTTACATAGACACTTACATACAGACACTTACATACAGACACTTACATACAGACACTGAGACACTTACATACAGACACTTACATACAAACACTTAACATACAGACACTTACATACAGACACTTATATACAGATGCTTACATAGAGACACTTACATACAGACACTTACTTAGACACTTACTTACAGACACTGAGACACTTAAATACAGACACTTACATACAGACACTTACATACAGACACTTACAAACACACACTGACATTCAGACACTAAGACTTACATACAGACACTTACATACAGACACTTACATAAAGACATTTACATACAGATACTGAGACACTTACATACATACACTTACATACAGACACTTACATACAGACACTTACATACAGGCACTTACATACAGACACTTACATAGACACTTACATACAGACACTTACATACAACCACTTACATATACACTTACATACAGACACATACAGACACTTACATACAGACACTTACATACAGCCACTTACATACAGACACTTACATACAGACACTTACATACAGACACATACAGACGCTGAGACACTTACATACAGACACTTACATACAGACACTTACATACCGACACTTACATACAGACACTAAGACACTTACATACAGACACTTACAAACAGACATTTACATACAGACACTGAGACACTTACATACAGACACTTACATACAGACAATTACATACAGACACTGAGACACTTACATACAGACACTGAGACACTTACATACAGACACTTACATAAAGACACTGAGACACTTACATAGACACTTACATACAGACACTTACATACAGACACTTACATACAGACACTGAGACACTTACATACAGACGCTTACATACAGACACTTACATACAGACACTGAGACACTTACATACAGACACTTACATACAAACACTTACATACAGACACTTAAATACAGACACTTACATACAGACCCTTACATACAGACACTTAGACACTTACATACAGACACTTACATACAGACTCTTACATACAGACACTTACATACAGACACTAAGACACTTACATACAGACACTTACACACAGACATTTACATAGAGATACTTACATACAGACACTTACATACAGACACTTACATACAGACACTTACATACAGGCACTTACATACAGACACTTACATAGACACTTACATACAGACACTTACATACTGACACAAACAGACACTGAGACACTTACATACAGACACTTACATACACACACTTACATACAGACACTTACATACAGGCACTTACATACAGACACTTACATAGACACTTACATACAGACACTTACATACTGACACAAACAGACACTGAGACACTTACATACAGACACTTACATACAAACACTTACATACAGACACTTAAATACAGACACTTACATACAGACACTTACATACAGACCCTTACATACAGACACTTAGACACTTACATACAGACACTTACATACAGACTCTTACATAAAGACACTTACATACAGACACTTAGACACTTACATACAGACACTTACATACAGACACTTACATACAGACTCTTACATAAAGACACTTACATACAGACAATTACATACAGACACTTACATACAGACACTAAGACACTTACATACAGACACTTACATACAGACACTGAGACACTTACATAGACACTTACATACAGACGCTTACATACACTTACATACAGACACTGAGACACTTACATACAGACACTTGCATACAGACAATTACATACAGACACTGAGACACTTACATACAGACACTTACATGCAGACACTGAGACACTTACATACAGACACTGAGACACTTACATACAGACACTTACATACAGACAATTACATACAGACACTGAGACACTTACATACAGACACTGAGACACTTACATACAGACACTTACATAAAGACACTGAGACACTTACATAGACACTTACATACAGACACTTACATACAGACACTTACATACAGACACTGAGACACTTACATACAGACGCTTACATACAGACACTTACATACAGACACTGAGACACTTACATACAGACACTTACATACAAACACTTACATACAGACACTTAAATACAGACACTTACATACAGACCCTTACATACAGACACTTAGACACTTACATACAGACACTTACATACAGACTCTTACATACAGACACTTACATACAGACACTAAGACACTTACATACAGACACTTACACACAGACATTTACATAGAGATACTTACATACAGACACTTACATACAGACACTTACATACAGACACTTACATACAGGCACTTACATACAGACACTTACATAGACACTTACATACAGACACTTACATACTGACACAAACAGACACTGAGACACTTACATACAGACACTTACATACACACACTTACATACAGACACTTACATACAGGCACTTACATACAGACACTTACATAGACACTTACATACAGACACTTACATACTGACACAAACAGACACTGAGACACTTACATACAGACACTTACATACAAACACTTACATACAGACACTTAAATACAGACACTTACATACAGACACTTACATACAGACCCTTACATACAGACACTTAGACACTTACATACAGACACTTACATACAGACTCTTACATAAAGACACTTACATACAGACACTTAGACACTTACATACAGACACTTACATACAGACACTTACATACAGACTCTTACATAAAGACACTTACATACAGACAATTACATACAGACACTTACATACAGACACTAAGACACTTACATACAGACACTTACATACAGACACTGAGACACTTACATAGACACTTACATACAGACGCTTACATACACTTACATACAGACACTGAGACACTTACATACAGACACTTGCATACAGACAATTACATACAGACACTGAGACACTTACATACAGACACTTACATACAGACACTGAGACACTTACATACAGACACTTACATACAGACACATACATACAGACACTTACATACAGACACTTACATACAGACACTGAGACACTTACATACAGACACTTACATACAGACACTGAGACACTTACATACAGACACTGAGACACTTACATACAGACACTTAAATAAAGACACTGAGACACTTACATAGACACTTACATACATATGCTTACATACAGACACTTACATACAGACACTGAGACACTTACATACAGACACTTACATACAGACACATACAGACGCTGAGACACTTACATACAGACACTTACATACAGACACTTACATACAGACACGAAGACACTTACATACAGACACTTGCATTCAGACACTTACATACAGACACTTACAAACAGACACTTACAAACAGACACTTACATACAGAAACTTACACACAGACACTTACATACAGATACTTACATACAGACACTTACAGACACTTACATACAGCCACCTACATACAGATACTTACATACAGACACTTACATACAGACACTTACATACATACACATACAGACACTTACATACAGACACTTACATACAGACCCTGAGACACTTACATACAGACACTTACATACAGACAATTACATACAGACACTGAGACACTTACATACAGACACTTACATACAGACACTGAGACACTTACATACAGACACTTACATACAGACACATACATACAGACACTTACATACAGACACTTACATACAGACACTGAGACACTTACATACAGACACTTACATACAGACACTGAGACACTTACATACAGACACTGAGACACTTACATACAGACACTTAAATAAAGACACTGAGACACTTACATAGACACTTACATACATATGCTTACATACAGACACTTACATACAGACACTGAGACACTTACATACAGACACTTACATACAGACACATACAGACGCTGAGACACTTACATACAGACACTTACATACAGACACTTACATACAGACACGAAGACACTTACATACAGACACTTGCATACAGACACTTACATACAGACACTTACAAACAGACACTTACAAACAGACACTTACATACAGAAACTTACACACAGACACTTACATACAGATACTTACATACAGACACTTACAGACACTTACATACAGCCACCTACATACAGATACTTACATACAGACACTTACATACAGACACTTACATACATACACATACAGACACTTACATACAGACACTTACATACAGACCCTGAGACACTTACATACAGACACTTACATACAGACACTTACATACAGACACTGAGATATTTACATACAGACACTTACATACAAACACTTAACATACAGACACTTACATACAGACATTTATATATAGACGCTTACATAGAGACACTTACATACAGACACTTACTTAGACACTTACTTACAGACACTGAGACACTTAAATACAGACACTTACATACAGACACTTACATACAGACACTTACAAACACACACTGACATTCAGACACTAAGACTTACATACAGACACTTACATACAGACACTTACATAAAGACATTTACATACAGATACTGAGACACTTACATACATACACTTACATACAGACACTTACATACAGACACTTACATACAGGCACTTACATACAGACACTTACATAGACACTTACATACAGACACTTACATACAACCACTTACATATACACTTACATACAGACACATACAGACACTTACATACAGACACTTACATACAGACACTTACATACAGCCACTTACATACAGCCACTTACATACAGATACTTACATACAGACACTTACAAACAGACACATACAGACGCTGAGACACTTACATACAGACACTTACATACCGACACTTACATACAGACACTTACATACAGACACTTACATACAGACACTTACATACAGACACTAAGACACTTACATACAGACACTTACAAACAGACATTTACATACAGACACTGAGACACTTACATACAGACACTTACATACAGACACTGAGACACTTACATACAGACACTTACATACAGACAATTACATACAGACACTGAGACACTTACATACAGACACTGAGACACTTACATACAGACACTTACATAAAGACACTGAGACACTTACATAGACACTTACATACAGACACTTACATACAGACACTTACATACAGACACTGAGACACTTACATACAGACACTTACATACAAACACTTACATACAGACACTTAAATACAGACACTTACATACAGACCCTTACATACAGACACTTAGACACTTACATACAGACACTTACATACAGACTCTTACATACAGACACTTACATACAGAGACTAAGACACTTACATACAGACACTTACACACAGACATTTACATAGAGATACTTACATACAGACACTTACATACAGACACTTACATACACACACTTACATACAGACACTTACATACAGGCACTTACATACAGACACTTACATAGACACTTACATACAGACACTTACATACTGACACAAACAGACACTGAGACACTTACATACAAACACTTACATACAGACACTTAAATACAGACACTTACATACAGACACTTACATACAGACCCTTACATACAGACACTTAGACACTTACATACAGACACTTACATACAGACTCTTACATAAAGACACTTACATACAGACACTTAGACACTTACATACAGACACTTACATACAGACACTTACATACAGACTCTTACATAAAGACACTTACATACAGACAATTACATACAGACACTTACATACAGACACTAAGACACTTACATACAGACACTTACATACAGACACTGAGACACTTACATAGACACTTACATACAGACGCTTACATACACTTACATACAGACACTGAGACACTTACATACAGACACTTACATACAGACAATTACATACAGACACTGAGACACTTACATACAGACACTTACATACAGACACTGAGACACTTACATACAGACACTTACATACAGACACATACATACAGACACTTACATACAGACACTTACATACAGACACTGAGACACTTACATACAGACACTTACATACAGACACTGAGAAACTTACATACAGACACTTACATAAAGACACTGAGACACTTACATAGATACTTACATACATATGCTTACATACAGACACTTACATACAGACCCTTACATACAGACACTTAGACACTTACATACAGACACTTACATACAGACTCTTACATAAAGACACTTACATACAGACACTTAGACACTTACATACAGACACTTACATACAGACTCTTACATAAAGACACTTACATACAGACAATTACATACAGACACTTACATACAGACACTAAGACACTTACATACAGACACTTACAAACAGACACATACAGACGCTGAGACACTTACATACAGACACTTACATACCGACACTTACATACAGACACTTACATACAACAACAACAACCGCCATTCGCCACTAAGTGGCGGTGACGTCACCACGACGCTTGTGCCAGGCTATGTGCACCCTGAGGCCACGTGAAGTGTCGAACGCCCGCTGGCAGGAGGTCACGGGGCAGACCCAGGTGCCACGGGTCGACTGACTGAGATGACTGGCTGATGCACCACCTGTGCCCCCTACTGTGCCAACCTGCTGTGCTTTAGCCACCCGGCGCTCCGCTCGCTGTTGTGAGCGTCGCTCCTCCGCCCTCCGTTGTTGTTGGAGGGCGACTGCCTCCAACTGCCCAGTAGCATCCTTCACGAGCCTCCTCCAGAGAGGCCGATCTTGACACCGCTGGTACCAGTCATCAGCAAGTCCACTCAGCTCCACGTCCTCCTGTACCACATCACTCCATCTCTTCTCTAGCCCGTGCCGCGCCCGCTTAGCCCCCTCAATCCGGCCAAACAAAAGCTGTTTCGGCATGCGGTGGCTGGGCATGCGGGCTACATGACCCAGCCATCGCAGCCTTGCCTGCCGGAGGAGCTCACCGATGGGACCCTGCCCAGATCTTTCAAGGATTTGTGAGCTCCTCACACAATCCAGTCTGGTTAAACCCAGGATGGATCGTAGGCAGGTCAGCCTAAATGTTTCTAACCGGCGAAGATGTTCCATTAGGGGGGTCCACGTTTCGCAAGCGTAGAGAAGGGAGGGAATGACCGTGGCCGAGAAGACCTGAAGCTTAGTGCGGAGCGACAGACCAGGTAGCTTCCACACAGCGTTACGCAACCGATGAAAAGATATTGCCGCTCGACTGATTCGGAGTGAGACCTCTGCTGTTAAACTGGAGCCAGTCATAAGCACACTGCCCAGGTATGGGAAACTCTCCACTCTCTCCACAACTGCCCCATCACCGATTGGGAGTTGTGGGGGTGGAGTGTCCGATGGTACAAAATACCCAGGCAGGTGCTTAGTTTTGGTGGGGCTGATGGTAAGGCCCCACCTCTTAGTGGCACGCTCCAGTCTCAGCAGCAGCGTCTCCAACTCCTCCTCTGACTGAGCAGCTATTACCAAGTCATCAGCATACATAACGTGGTTGAGCAATAGGGAGCCATCCCTTGACCGCACCCGGGCATCGATTAGCCTCCCATTATATCTGTACCATATGGAGATTCCCCCGGTACAGCTATTGAAGGCTTCACGAACTACGTGGTCAAAATAGATGTTAAATAATGTGGGAGCCAGAGGACATCCCTGTCGCACCCCAAGGTGTACAGGGAATGGCTCTGACTCCCGGCCACGTAGTTTTACCCGGGCCCGCTCACCATCATGAAGGTCCTTAATGATCGTGAGCAGAGGGTCAGGTACTCCAAAAGCACGAAGAACGACCCAGAGCCCAGGCCTACTGATGGTATCATAGGCCTTGACCAGGTCAATAAAGCAGAGATGTAGGTCTTGTTGGAATTCCCTACACCTCTGCTGTAGCAGACGGACAGAAAATATGGCATCTGTGCAGGACCGCCCTTTCCTGAAACCGCATTGGGGCTCCGCAAGCCTCTCCTCAGCGTGCCTGGCAAGGCGATGCTGAATAATCCTTGCCAGGACCTTTCCCGGCACACTGAGGAGTGAGATGCCCCTGTAGTTGTTACAGTCTGTGCGGTCCCCCTTCTTAAAAAGGGGGACCACCAGGGCATCCTTCCAATCCTGCGGAACCCGTCCAGTGGTCCAGACTGTTGTTATGATGTCATATAGGGCAGTCTGTGCACAAACGCCACCCTCCCTCAGCATTTCGCTTGGGAGATCATCTCTGCCCGCTGCCTTTCCTGGTCTCAGACTCCTGATCGCCTTCAATACTTCCTCAGCAGATGGCACCTCAGCCAGCCACTCACAGGGGGTGACTTCATCCAATATTTGAGGCACCGCAGCCTCAGCAGGGTCATCCTCACTTTGTGCCACGATGTTTTCCTGGCTGTGGGATTTTCCCTCCCCCAGGACCTCACAGAAATGCTCAGCAAATCTGCGAACCTGTTCCTGGGGGTCAGAAATTGGATCACCGTTTTTTCCCCTAATGATGGTAATAGGTGTGGCGCTGCAGGTTACTTTTTTGATGGAGTTAAATAGCGATTTGTGATCACGGGCCACTGAGGCAGACTCCATCTCCTCAGCAACCCGCGACCACCACCCATCCTTGCAGCGCCTCACGGCTCTCCGAACCTCCGAGCGAAGGCTGCGGTAAGCCTCCTCATTCTCTGACGTGGGATTCTGTAGCCGATGACAGTGGGCCTGTCGCTTTTTCTCAACCATCCTGAACAACTCCTCTGTCATCCAGGGTGTCTGGGGAGGTCTGGACCGCGTACCCAAAGCAGCCATTGCAGCTGCATGAGTCACAGTCCTAAACCTCGCCCATTTACCCTCGACATCAGGAGGAGTCGGGGACGATGCCAATCCCAGCCGCAAGCGATGATGAAATTCTCGCTTGCAACTTTCATCAGATAACTGAGACCAGGCCACTTTAGGTTGGAATGGGGTCCTGGGTGTACACCCACCACCGGAGTGGAAGAATGGCAGGCGCATCTTACAGATGACTAGTCGATGGTCAGAGGGCAGATCAGCTCCACGGTAGGTCCTGGTGTCAAGGACATGGGCTCGCATTCGCTGGTCCGTCACTATGTAGTCCAGCAGATGTTCTTGCTTGGACCCGGCATGCATCCATGATGTTGTGTGGATGCGCCGATGCCGGAACAGCGTGTTGGTAATTACAAGCCCATGGGCTGCACAAAAATCTAGCAGCCTCCTACCGTTGTTATTGAGCTGATCTGGCCCATGCCCTCCAATCACTCCAGACCAGGTGCCAGTATCATGACCAACTCGGGCATTGAAGTCACCCAACATGATGACTCTATCCCGAGGGGCCACTTTAGCCAGCACCTGTGACAGGAGGTCATAGAAGGCATCTGACTCATCGGCTTTGCCTGCATCCCTCCACGGATGTTCATCTTCGGTGGGGGCATAAGTAACCACGACCACCATTCCTCGCCTCCGGTTGATGGGAAGGCGAGCCCAAAGTAGCCTGGGGCTTACAGCTTCCCACACCTCACCGCCACGCTCCCACGCCCCCTTCATTCTTTTGTTCATAAGAAGACCCACACCCTGTTGTTTGGCAGTCTGCTGCCCCGAGTAGAGGACTGTCCACCCCTCATGGTGGCAGGAGCCAGAGCCGGTCCACCGGACCTCCTGAATGCCGCATAGATCCAGGCGGTACCGGTCCAGCTCCCGACAGAGGAGTGGCAGCCTCTCCTCTGCAGTGAGCGTTCGAACATTCCACGTGGCCACCCGTAGTGGCTTTTCGTTGTTTCTGGAGTAGCCCCGAGGGTAGGTATTCAATCTCCTGGCTCCGCCAATTGGGGTTTGGCCAGGAGACGTCATAGACGCCTGGCCCCCCGGGGCCTCCGGCACAAGCTTAGTTGTTACATATTTCACTTTAATTCGTGGTTTTGTGGTAATTAATTGAAGGTGGAGGGGTTACCAGCCCCTCGCACCCGTCCAGAGCCCCCGTTTAGCCCCTGTGGTGGACACATATGCCATGAGGGGAGGAGCCAATCAAAATTGGAACTCCCCCCACAGCACTGTCCACGACAGAGTTGCCCGTCCGGCACCGCGAGGAGGTAGGGGGTTGTTTTGCCGGACATACTTACATACAGACACTTACATACAGACACTTACATACAGACACTAAGACACTTACATACAGACACTTACAAACAGACATTTACATACAGACACTGAGACACTTACATACAGACACTTACATACAGACACTGAGACACTTACATACAGACACTTACATACAGACAATTACATACAGACACTGAGACACTTACATACAGACACTGAGACACTTACATACAGACACTTACATAAAGACACTGAGACACTTACATAGACACTTACATACAGACACTTACATACAGACACTTACATACAGACACTGAGACACTTACATACAGACACTTACATACAAACACTTACATACAGACACTTAAATACAGACACTTACATACAGACCCTTACATACAGACACTTAGACACTTACATACAGACACTTACATACAGACTCTTACATACAGACACTTACATACAGACACTAAGACACTTACATACAGACACTTACACACAGACATTTACATAGAGATACTTACATACAGACACTTACATACAGACACTTACATACACACACTTACATACAGACACTTACATACAGGCACTTACATACAGACACTTACATAGACACTTACATACAGACACTTACATACTGACACAAACAGACACTGAGACACTTACATACAGACACTTACATACAAACACTTACATACAGACACTTAAATACAGACACTTACATACAGACACTTACATACAGACCCTTACATACAGACACTTAGACACTTACATACAGACACTTACATACAGACTCTTACATAAAGACACTTACATACAGACACTTAGACACTTACATACAGACACTTACATACAGACACTTACATACAGACTCTTACATAAAGACACTTACATACAGACAATTACATACAGACACTTACATACAGACACTAAGACACTTACATACAGACACTTACATACAGACACTGAGACACTTACATAGACACTTACATACAGACGCTTACATACACTTACATACAGACACTGAGACACTTACATACAGACACTTACATACAGACAATTACATACAGACACTGAGACACTTACATACAGACACTTACATACAGACACTGAGACACTTACATACAGACACTTACATACAGACACATACATACAGACACTTACATACAGACACTTACATACAGACACTGAGACACTTACATACAGACACTTACATACAGACACTGAGAAACTTACATACAGACACTTACATAAAGACACTGAGACACTTACATAGATACTTACATACATATGCTTACATACAGACACTTACATACAGACCCTTACATACAGACACTTAGACACTTACATACAGACACTTACATACAGACTCTTACATAAAGACACTTACATACAGACACTTAGACACTTACATACAGACACTTACATACAGACTCTTACATAAAGACACTTACATACAGACAATTACATACAGACACTTACATACAGACACTAAGACACTTACATACAGACACTTACAAACAGACATTTACATACAGACACTGAGACACTTACATACAGACACTTACATACAGACACTGAGACACTTACATACAGACACTTACATACAGACAATTACATACAGACACTGAGACACTTACATACAGAGGATGGCCTTAAGCCCTTTTTTTTTAATCCGAACCGGGACCTGGGGAATGCGCAGGTCCCCGGTTCGGATAATAATAATATTCACTGGCGTTGGCCGCGAGCGGGAATCGAACTCGGGTTGGCAGGTTCGTAGCGCAGCGTGCTGACCGCTACACCACCGCTCCCCTTCGCCAGGAGCACGGCGACATCACCACTCCAACCACAGCTGCACAATCAACAACAACAACAACCGCACAATCAACAACCGCACAAACAACAACAACAACCGCACAATCAACAACAGCAACGCACGTCGCGACGCGAAGCCGCTTGTGAACGCCTCGGCGGGGCGCGTGGTGGCGGTGCCCTCTTTGCGAGGCTTTCTAAGATTGGTTTCACACGACGGCTGTCTCCCCACAAGTAATCTGTCTCATCGTGCCGCAGGGCCCAGGTGCCGCTAGCGGGCGCGACGTTCGCCACGGCTGTTTGAATTTGGGTTCTCGAGCGTGTGATTGGAATCGGGTGAATTAATGTTCAACATTGCTTTTTTCATCTCTCTCATAACGTTGAGCGTAGGCGATCAAACCGGCCTGCAACCACAGCCACCTGGGGTGGTTTACTCTCCCCCCACCCCCCGGTTGTTGCAGCCTTTCCAGAATTCCTGTGCCTAAATTAAAACGTCGAGTTTAAATTTCGCTTTAAAGCTTTCGTGACTGCAAGGATTCATCTTCTTTGGTTCTTTCGGTAAGGTCACGTAGAATGAGAATAAAATAATAAAATAACACAATAAAATTCTCACGACGTTTCGGCCACAACGCAAGCGGCCGTCTTCAGGTGAAAGGTACAGACCTGTCGGGACAACAGAGCTTCAATGTCTGTCATCCCGTTAGGTCTGTACCTTTCACCTGAAGACGGCCGCTTGCGTTGTGGCCGAAACGTCGTGAGACTTTTATTGTGTTATTTTGTTGTTGAGTTTGCGTGCTAAGATTGGTCCACAGCCACACACCAAGATCCTACAGGGACGTCTCTATCTTTAATGTGGAACACCGGAATGGAGTGAAGTCACAGCTGACGCATCTGAATGCATTCCTGTATTCCCCCGGGGAACGTTTCACCCCACACGTACGTGTGTGCGTATATACGTCTCTTTATAAAATGAGTGCAAACCTGCAAGGGAGGAAATATTAATATAATTACGTGTAAGTTGAAATGGATTTTTGTTGTTGTCAAGGACAAGGTATGCCATTTGAGCCTCTGATGCAGCCGGACGTCATCAGTAAATGTCAAAGCAGCCAGACGAACTTCCCTCAACACGAGCAGCAGAGAGATTGTCAACACCGCTGGCGTTTCCCTTTGTACCCCAACTCCCATCGCTCGCCTCTTTTATTTTTACGCACAATTAAAGAGTCATTGCCCGAAACGCCGCCGACTGTATACACGTTTAAACATTTTGATTTAAAGCTTTCGTGACTGCAGTGATTCATATTCTTAGCTCTTTCGGTAAAGTCACATAGAAGAGAAACAATAAAATAATAAAATATATAAAATAATATATCTTATTCTTAGTTTTTTCGGTAAAGTCACGTTGAAGAGAAACAACAAAATAACAAAAATATATATAAAACAATAAAAAATTCTCACGACGTTTCGACCATAACTCAAACGGTCATCATCAGGTGTGTCGGTTTGCATAAATTTATTTTTAAAACGGCATATTTATTTATTTATATATAAAAAATATAACGTTTGCGTCACGCGCAGCGATTGGCAGTTTGCCCAGGACTAGTCCATCTATTTTTTGAAAAGAGGAGGGGGGAGACGAAATTTGTTTTTATGTATGCTGTCTGAAAGCCACTGTAAGCGTGAACAATCAATCAAGAACTGAAATGATTTATCAAATCTTTCCAATGATTGCTAAGATAGAATCCATCTTCTCGGTTGAAATTGTCTCTGTGCCTGTATATGTGGATAGCCTCATGAACGAATCTCTCATGGAAGCCAGATGGCTTACAAAGAACCTCCGTCTTGGAAAAGTCAATGGCATGTGAGCCTACTGAATTAGAACAATGATCTGCTACGGCCGAGGTGTTGGTCCTACCGTGTTGAAGGTCTGCTTTATGTTCACGAATGCGGTCCGAGATATGGCGTTTGGTTTCTCCAATGTAACTACTACCACAGAGGCAACTTAGTTTGTAGACACCAGGGTATTGTATGTCCGGAATCACATCTTTTACAGACGGAACCAGATCACGGATTTTATGTAATGTGTTGAAACGGACCTGGATCTTGTGTTTATTCAAGATTTTGGAGATCTTTTTTGTGATCCCAGCAATGTAGGGTAAAGTGATGGTTTTGAAAGGCTCCTCAAGAGGGTTCTTCTTCATGGTTTGAGTGATAGCTTTGCGGATTGTATAGTCGGAGTAACCATTAGCCCTAAGAGCTTGGTGTACGTGCTTGAGTTCACTGCTTATGTGTTCCTGGTCGGATATGCATTGGGCTCTATGATACAGAGTCTTGATGAGAGAATTCTTCTGTGATGGATGGTGGTGGGAATCCGGTTTCAGATAAGCATCCGTATGGGTAGCTTTCCTGTAGACAGAGTGGCTCATTGAACCATCAGGTCTCTTTTTAATTAGGACATCCAAAAAAGGTATCTTGCCATCTATTTCGACTTCCATGGTAAATCTGATGGCTGGGTGTATGGAATTGATGTGGTCGAAGAATTGGTCTAGAGCAGGCCGGCCATGTGGCCAGATGACAAAAGTCTCATCCACGTACCTCTTCCATAAGGTTGGGCGCAGAGTGGCAGTCTGGATGGCGTCAGTCTCAAATTTCTCCATGAAAATGTTAGCTATAACTGGAGAAAGGGGGGAGCCCATTGGGGTGCCCTCAGTTTGTTTGTAGAAAGTTCCATTCCAAGTGAAGTATGTATTGGTTAAACAGTGTCTCACCAGGGGGGTACCTCAGTGTTTAGTCCTTGATGAACCAAGTCTTCAATGATTGCAATGGTGTCAGGTACAGGAACCTTGGTGAATAAGGAAACTACATCAAAACTGACAAGCAGGTCTTCTGGGGACAGGGAAATACCCTTGATTGTTGATACCAGGTGAGTAGAATTTTGTACCGCAGAGGTGGTCTTTCCAGTGAAAGGACGCAGGATTTCAGACAAAAAACGAGCTAGTTTGTAGGTGGGGGAGCTGATAGTAGAGACTATGGGACGAAGAGGTGTATCAACTTTATGTATTTTTGGTAAGCCGTATAATCTTGGTGGCCTGGCAGCAGAAGGTTTCAACGAAAACTGTTTAGATTGATTAATTAATGCGGTTGAATCAGAAATTATTTTGTTGGTTTGTGTGACGAGGCTGTTGGTGGGATCTCTTTTTATTTTTGTATAACTACCATCGTCGAGTAATTCTTTAATTTTGTTGTTGTATTCTATTTTATCCATGATGACAGTAGCATTGCCTTTGTCAGCTGAGAGACGTCAACAAAGTCGTAAATAATCGCAGTAACAGTTCCATTTCTGATGGTCTGAAATCCGTTTTAGCTAAAGGTCTAAACTTTGCTGTCACACCGAGACACTTACCGGTTAATGATATCATTGCCCATGTCGACGTTGCACTCAAGGGCTTGAGTCACATCTCTGCAGACGTAGCAAGATCTGAAATCGCTGCAACCCTCAAAAACGCTAAGTTGCCACCTAGCAACATCAGCAAAGACAAACGTTTTGAATTATCTCAATTAAAAAAGAGGGATGATATTGTCGTTCTCTCAGCCGACAAAGGCAATGCCACTGTCATCATGGACAAAACAGAATATAACAACAAAATTCAAGAACTACTCAACGATGGCAGCTATACAAAAATAAAAAGAGATCCCACCAACAGCCTGGTCACCAAAACGAACAAAATTATCTCTGATTCAACAGCATTAATTGATGAGAACAAACAGTTCTTGTTGAAACCCTCTGCTGCCAGACCACCAAGATTATATGGCCTTCCAAAGATACACAAAGAAGATACACCCCTTCGTCCCATCGTCTCTACTATCAGCTCCCCCACCTACAAACTGGCACGTTTTCTGGCTGATATACTGCGACCTTTCACTGGAAAAACCACCTCTGCGGTACTAAATTCTACTCACCTGGTATCGACAATCAAAGACATTTCCCTGTCCCCAAACGACCTGCTTGTCAGTTTTGATGTGGTGTCCTTGTTCACCAAAGTCCCGGTACCTGACACCATCGCTATCATTGAAGACCTGGTTCATCAAGGACTGCATACTGATGTACCCCCCCTGGTGAGACATTGCTTAACCAACACATACTTCACCTGGAATGGAACTTTCTACAAACAAACTGAGGGCACCCCAATGGGCTCCCCCCTATCTCCGGTTGTAGCCAACGTATTCATGGAAAAATTTGAAACTGACGCCATCCAGACTGCCACTCTACGCCCGACCTTATGGAAAAGGTACGTTGATGACACCTTTGTCATCTGGCCACATGGCCAGCCTGCTCTAGACCAATTCCGCGACCACATCAATTCCATACACCCAGCCATCAGATTTACCATGGAGGTCGAAAAAGATGGCAAACTACCCTTTCTGGATGTCTTAATTAAAAGGAGACATGATGGTTCAATGAGCCACTCTGTCTACAGGAAAGTTACCCATACAGATGCTTACTTGAAACCGGATTCCCACCACCATCCATCCCAGAAGAACTGCCTCATCAAGACTCTATACCATAGAGCCCAATGCATTTCCGACCAGGAACACATTACCAGTGAACTCAAGCACGTACACCAGGCTCTCAGGGCTAATGGCTACTCCGACTACACAATCCGCAAAGCCATCACTCCAGTCATGAAGAAGGATCCTCTTGTGGAGCCACTCAAAACCATCACCTTACCCTACATTGCAGGGGTCACTAAAAAGATCTCCAAAATCCTGAATAAACACAAGATCCAGGTCCGATTCAACACAGTACACAAAATCCGTGATTTAGTTCCATCTGTAAAAGATGCTCTTCCAGACATACAGTACCCGGGCGTTTACAAACTAAAGTGCCTCTGTGGTAGTAGCTACATTGGAGAAACCAAAAGACATATCTCGGACCGCATCCGCGAACATAAAGCAGACTTGAAACATGGTAAGACGAACTCCTCGGCCGTGGCAGATCACTGTTACAATTCAGTGGGCTCACATGACATTGACTTCTCCAAGACGGAGGTTCTTTGCAAACCAACTGGCTACTATGAGAGATTCGTTCATGAGGCCATTCACATATACAAGCACAGAGACAATTTCAACCGAGAAGATGGATTCAGGCTTAGTAACCACTGGAAAGATGTGTTAAATCATTTCTGTTCTTAATTAATTGTAATTTTACGATGACCTTCAGACCGCAGCTCTTTCGCCAGCATTGCCTCTTAATACCTCTCACACCACGGTTAATGGTATGGTTTACAACATGGAGTATACTAGGGCTTCGCAGCTGTCTCTCTCCCCCTCCTCTGTTCCGACCATGGACGAACTCGTCCGTCTGAACGGGGCCCGTAGCTATCCGTGGTACGGAAATTTGAGGGTAAGAATCCACCCATTTTTTCGCCATATAGCATTGTGATATATAACGACTTATGGTTGGTAGCTTAGCTGATTGGAGAATATAGAGTTTATTGATAACATGAAGGTAATTTATATTTTAGTTTTTATTGGTTCACTATATAGTACTGTGAATAGCTCAGATTTGTAGTCATTTCTGTGACCAGTCACTAGCAAATCACCCAGTTATTTCAATGCTAAATTCGCCTAGTTATTTCAATGCTAAATTCTCCTGTTTTGATTTGTACTAAGTGCCTCGGTGAATGTGTATGCTCTGACTTCAACGTAACTATTTCTGTAGCAGTTACAAGCGAATGCCTTAATTTAGCTATTTCAATGCTAAATTCTATGCTAATTCCTTTTAACAATGGGTGCCTCTGCGGATGTGTATGCTTTAACTTTTAACATAGCTATTTCTTTGACCAGTCACAAGCTAATCATTCAGCCTTTTCAATGCTAAATTTTATGCTAATTCCTTCGTCAAGGCTCTTTGTTCCTCTCACACAGCTTAAAAGCCGTGATCTGAACGTGGCTCTCTCACTCCAGCGCTGTCCTACCAGACAGTCTCGCTCCCTTCACCTGATGAAGGCCGCTTGTGTTGTGGCCGAAACGTCGTGAGAATATTATTGTGTTATTTTATTTTATCAATTTATTATTTTATTCTCATTCTACGTGACTTTACCGAAAGAACCAAAGAAGAAGAATATCATTCCTCTTTTTTAATTTATATAATTCAAAACGCTCATCTTTGCCAGCTAGCAACCTCAGCAAAGATGAGCGTTTTGAATTATATAAATTAAAAAAGAGGAATGATATTGTAGTTCTCTCAGCTGACAAAGGCAATGCTACTGTCATCATGGATAAAATAGAATACAACAACAAAATTAAAGAATTACTCGACGATGGTAGTTATACAAAAATAAAAAGAGATCCCACCAACAGCCTCGTCACACAAACCAACAAAATAATTTCTGATTCAACCGCATTAATTAATCAATCTAAACAGTTTTCGTTGAAACCTTCTGCTGCCAGGCCACCAAGATTATACGGCTTACCAAAAATACATAAAGTTGATACACCTCTTCGTCCCATAGTCTCTACTATCAGCTCCCCCACCTACAAACTAGCTCGTTTTTTGTCTGAAATCCTGCGTCCTTTCACTGGAAAGACCACCTCTGCGGTACAAAATTCTACTCACCTGGTATCAACAATCAAGGGTATTTCCCTGTCCCCAGACGACCTGCTTGTCAGTTTTGATGTAGTTTCCTTATTCACCAAGGTTCCTGTACCTGACACCATTGCAATCATTGAAGACTTGGTTCATCAAGGACTAAACACTGAGGTACCCCCCCTGGTGAGACACTGTTTAACCAATACATACTTCACTTGGAATGGAACTTTCTACAAACAAACTGAGGGCACCCCAATGGGCTCCCCCCTTTCTCCAGTTATAGCTAACATTTTCATGGAGAAATTTGAGACTGACGCCATCCAGACTGCCACTCTGCGCCCAACCTTATGGAAGAGGTACGTGGATGACACTTTTGTCATCTGGCCACATGGCCGGCCTGCTCTAGACCAATTCTTCGACCACATCAATTCCATACACCCAGCCATCAGATTTACCATGGAAGTCGAAATAGATGGCAAGATACCTTTTTTGGATGTCCTAATTAAAAAGAGACCTGATGGTTCAATGAGCCACTCTGTCTACAGGAAAGCTACCCATACGGATGCTTATCTGAAACCGGATTCCCACCACCATCCATCACAGAAGAATTCTCTCATCAAGACTCTGTATCATAGAGCCCAATGCATATCCGACCAGGAACACATAAGCAGTGAACTCAAGCACGTACACCAAGCTCTTAGGGCTAATGGTTACTCCGACTATACAATCCGCAAAGCTATCACTCAAACCATGAAGAAGAACCCTCTTGAGGAGCCTTTCAAAACCATCACTTTACCCTACATTGCTGGGATCACAAAAAAGATCTCCAAAATCTTGAATAAACACAAGATCCAGGTCCGTTTCAACACATTACATAAAATCCGTGATCTGGTTCCGTCTGTAAAAGATGTGATTCCGGACATACAATACCCTGGTGTCTACAAACTAAGTTGCCTCTGTGGTAGTAGTTACATTGGAGAAACCAAACGCCATATCTCGGACCGCATTCGTGAACATAAAGCAGACCTTCAACACGGTAGGACCAACACCTCGGCCGTAGCAGATCATTGTTCTAATTCAGTAGGCTCACATGCCATTGACTTTTCCAAGACGGAGGTTCTTTGTAAGCCATCTGGCTTCCATGAGAGATTCGTTCATGAGGCTATCCACATATACAGGCACAGAGACAATTTCAACCGAGAAGATGGATTCTATCTTAGCAATCATTGGAAAGATTTGATAAATAATTGCAGTTCTTGATTGATTGTTCACACTTACAGTGGCTTTCAGACAGCATACATAAAAACAAATTTCGTCTCCCCCCTCCTCTTTTCAAAAAATAGATGGACTAGTCCTGGGCAAACTGCCAATCGCTGCGCGTGACGCAAACGTTATTTTTATATATATATAAATAAATATGCCGTTTTCAAAATAAATTTATGCAAACCGACACACCTGATGATGACCGTTTGAGTTATGGTCGAAACGTCGTGAGAATTTTTTATTGTTTTATATATATTTTTGTTATTTTGTTGTTTCTCTTCAACGTGACTTTACCGAAAAAACTAAGAATATGAATTACTGCAGTCACGAAAGCTTTAAATCAAAATATAATATATCTTCTTTGGTTCTTTCGGTAAAGTCACGTAGAATGAGAATAAAATAATAAATTAATAAAATAACGCAATTAAATTCTCATATATTTTATTATTTTGTTTCCCTTCACGTGACTTTACCGAAAGAGTGAAGAATATATACGTTTAAACATTCTAAGGCCACGGTGTTGTTAAACGTTTTGCTGTTGTGGGTAATTATAACCGTCATCAGGTTGCGAGTGTGACATTTAAAATGCTTATTGCCGCATGAGCCGAGTGGAACGGTGGCGCAGTGGTTAGCACACATCCCGGATTCGATTCCTCGCCCACGGCGGCGCGCATCAGTGGCAATATTCGAACCGGTCCTGGACCTGCCCACCCACCCCTCCCTCCCCACACACCCCTCCCTCCCCACACTTCACCAGCCCCCACTGGCCAGAGTGGTCAAATATGGTGAATCACCCCCCCACCACCACCATCACGACCGACAACAACGGCGTGCGGAAGGGGTGAAGTGACCGTGACCATCATCCAGCAGTGGGTCAATCAAGGACTGACTTCAATCTTTATTTAAAGATTTCGTGACTGCAGGAATCCATACGTAGTAGGTAGAAAATAAAAATATATATTTTATTTTATACCTACGTATAAAATAAAATGTTCTTTCGGTAAAGTCACGTGGCTTTTCCGAAAGAACCAAAGCGTAAGGACTGACTTGGTCCTTACATTACGGAACACGTGACAAGCCACAGCAATGAGCATCACCCCCCCTGTCCCCCCCACCCCACACACACTTCCGCTCATACACGTCACTTCCGCCCACGCCCCTCAGTTTCACTTCCTGCCCACGCCCGTCACTCTCTGCCCACGCCTCACTTCCGCCCAATTACGTCACTTCCGCCCACGCCCGTCACTTTCACTTCCTGCCCACGCCTCACTTCCTGCCCACGCCTCACTTCCGCCCACGCCTCACTTCCTGCCCACATCTCACTTCCTGCCCACGCCTCACTTCCGCTCACGCCTCAATTCCTGCCCACGCCTCACTTCCTGCCCACGCCCGTCACTTCCGCCCACGCCCCTTGGCTCTGCTGTTCGGTGGCTGAGCACGTGGGTGGGGTGGGGGTGGTGGTGGGGGTGGGGAGTTTCCCACAAGTCGACGAGAAGCGAGCGAGTGGCGAGCGGCACATCCGAAGGGCGACTCCACTCACAGTCGCCCGGGGCTCCGCACCGCCTCCACGCCCCCCGAGGTAAGAGACGGGACGCGGCGAGGATGGAGCGGTGGGGACGCCCGCGCCGTTCCTGGCCGTGCCCCCCGGTGGTCGACTCGGCCTCGAGTGAGCTCCTCGTCGGGTGCGGCCCTGGCGCTTGGTCCACCCTCCCGCCTCGTGCAACCTTTCCCCGGCCTTCGCGGCCCTGCTCGCCGGCAGCGCTTTGCCCCCGGCGGTCTTGCCGGAGGCTACCCGGGGGATCTTTGTCTTTGGGTACATCGAGCGTGACCTGAGACAGTGGGGGCCGAAGTTTGACTCCCTGCCGCGGTGAACGCGACGAGCGGAGAGAGCCTCGTGGCGTGTACACAAATCGATTAAAAAGCACCAGTCGGAATTTCGATTTAAAGCTTTCGTGACTGCAAGGATTAATCATCTTTGGTTCTTTCGGTAAAGTCACCAACACGTAGAATAAGAATAAAAATAATAAATTGATTAAATAAAATAATAAAATTCTCACGACGTTTCGGCCACAACACAAGCCGTTTCAATGCTAAATGCTATGCTAATTCCTTTGTCAAGGCGCTCTGTTTCTTCTCACACAGCTTAAAGGTCTGAGCTTGGCTTTGTTCGCTCCAGCGCTGTCCTCCAGACAGTCTTGTCCCTTCACCTGATGAAGGCCACTTGTGTTGTGGCCAAAACGTCGTGAGAATTTTATTGTGTTATTTTATCAATTTATTATTTTATTCTCATTCTACGTGGTGACTTTACACAATACCTCCAGTCAAAATGTAAACAAAAAACATACTATGATAATATATAATGCATTGACCTTGAAACTGATTGGTCCACACCAAGGGACGGCTTTCTTTCTAAGGGACAATGCCACATATATTATCATAGTATGTTTTTTGTTTGCATTTTGACTGCAGGTATTGTGGTTAATGCAGTAGACATGATTCCTTGTTAAAAGGTTTCAGTTTTGTTGCCAGAAAAAAAGGGGAAAAACCCTATTATTATTACAAATCGTGCGATTGATAAAGAGTTGGAGCCGTGATTGGAATACGTGATTGTAGCGTTTGACCAAGGCGAAATGCCGAAGTCGCTCGCGACACTGCCCCAGGCTTGGGGCTTGAGTCCCCTGCTGATGTCTCTGTGCGGCAGGATGTGGCGATCCACTCGGCATACAACCTCGCACTCCCCACCAAACATTCCCCGTATCCCTCCCCCCACCTCGATGTCCCAAGATCCCCGTCCTCTCATCCCCCCCCACCACCACGATCCGATTGTGTCGAGAAGATTCCAGAAGAATGGATTATTTAATAAAGAATTAAAGCTTTCGTGACTGCATAAATTAGTTACTGGTTTTTTCGGTAAAGTCACGTATGTAGGAATACCATAACGTTATATTAAAATAAATCAATCACGATGTAAAGGTAACTTCCCCGTAGAAGTGTGTTAATAAAGAATTAAAGCTTCTGTGACTGCATAAATTACTCATTGGTTTTTTCGGTAAAGTCACGTATGTAGGAATACCATAACGTTATATTAAAACAAATAAATCACGACGTTTCCTCCTGCCCCGTCCTTTCTCTCTGGCCCCTCCCCCCACCTTCACTTCTTATTTAAGGCTTCCGTTTCATCCGACCTCACTTCTCTGTCCGTCCTTGCCTCTTGGTGTCTCTGTATTTCTGACTTGTACCTCGTATTTGTTCACTCTGTCTATGCTGGTATGTTCAATCCAGAGGTTGAACACGAAATTTAACACTCTTCTGAAATTCGTGGTCCGCCAGGTAAGTGTCTGTGTTGTTGACCTGACTGGTTGTGTATCACGTAATTTTCCTTAGGTTTGTTGAATTCTCGTCTCTCCTTGTTGTATTTGCCTCCGTGATTCGTTTCTTACGCCTGATGAGGATCGCTTGTGTTGCGGTCGAAACATCGTGATTGATTTTTTTTTAATATAATGTTATGGTATTCCTACACACGTGACTTTACCGAAAAAACACAATGAGTAATGTATAATTTGTCTCATTGTTTTATCCCCGTTGTCTGTGAACTCGCGTTTGAACTCTGCGGTTTTGCCTTCGTCTCGTTGCGCCCCCGCGCGGTCCGTCTCTTTGCCGAACAACACTTGTGGTGATCGCATCGGTGCCCATCGAATGGTCGGCGATGATACCGCCCCCCCCGCCTTGCTGATCTCGACGCGGCGGTCATCGTTGTCGTCAGCCACGCGGTCATCGTTTTCGTCAGCCACGCTCGATCCTTGGCGGAGATGAAGACGCTCCCGCCAACCCACGGCCGTCTCTCAGCGGTCGCTGGTGACGACGCACCAGCGATGTAACGCGATGCACGGCATCTCCCGCCCGCCTGTGCTTAAACACAAAACGTGCGCGCTCCTCCCGCACCCCCCCCCCTCGCAGATCGCATCGGGGCTACGCTAGCGATGACAATGATGACGACGATGACGACGACGATGTTGCTGCTGCTGCTGGTGGTGATGACGGGGGCGGCGGCGGCGGCGTCGGCAGACGTCTCGCCGATGCCTTCACCGTCCCAGCCGCCGTGCGGGCTGTGTCCCCCGGGCCACCACGTCTCGCTGCCGTGTTCCACCAAGGCCAGCGAGCAGCAGCAGCAACAGCTCCTCCTGGAGGACACGTCCGACGTGGAGGCGCGTTGCACGCCGTGCCCGCCGCGCCACTACACGCAGTTCTGGAACTCCCTGGACCGGTGTCTCTACTGCGGCTCGCCGTGCAAGGAGGGCCAGCGGCTCGCGAAGGAGTGCAGCCCCACGCACGACCGCGTGTGCGAGTGCGAGCCGGGCACCTTCCTGACGCTGCCGCAGGAGTTCTGCGAGCGGCACAGCGGCTGTGCCGCCGGGCACGGCGTCGTCACCAAAGGCACGCGCGGGGTGGGGGGCGGGGCGGGGTGGGCGGGGAGGGGCTGGGCTACACTACGTGTGTCGTTGCCATTCGTCCGGCGATCGATTCGCCCGTGACCAAAGACGCCGCTCAATCGTTGCGTCCGATTTAATTAGTTGAATCGATAAGGGTTCGTTCCGCGTGGCCTCCCCCGTCAACAGATCCCTGCGGCGAAAAACGCACGAACGCCCAAACTCCCCGTTCATGCATTCTTCATTCATTGGCTAGAGGTTAAATCGTTCACGTTCCATCGGGACAGAGCTCCTTCGCGCGCAGCGCGAGATTTCTACCCCACTCAGAAATCAATTGGTTCCTACTTTCACTCTTTTGATGATCATTCATTTGTAAACGTATTTACTGTGCCCCGCCGGCCAGTGCTCGTCAAGTCGGGGGGAATCTTATCTCCACTCTCCTATCTCCCAGCTATCTCCCGGCGCCAATTTGTGCCTATTCTTCTTCTTCTTTGGTTATTTCGGTAAAGTCACCCCGTAGAATGGGAATAAAATAATAAAATAACACAATAAAATTCTCACGACGTTTCGGCCACAACGCAAGTGCCCTTCAGGTGAAAGGAACAGACCTGTCGGGACGACAGAGCTTCAAGTCGTCCCGACAGGTCTGTTCCTTTCACCTGAAGAAGGCCACTTGTGTTGTGGCCGAAACGTCGTGAGAATTTTATTGTGTTAATTTATTATTTTATTCTCATTCTACGTGGTGACTTTACCGAAAGAACCAAAGAAGATGAATCCTTGCAGTCACGAAAGCTTTAAATCGAAATTTATGCCTATTCTCTTCTCATCTTTCTCTCTCTCTACGCAGGGCGGCGGCGGCGCGGGAAGCAGGGGGGAAGGAGGCTGGAGAAGCACTTGAAGCTGCTGCTCCGGGTTTGCGCGAGGAGACCGCCCCGCCGGGAGGAGGGTCGGTGAGGATGCACGGTTCACCGTTGCGGAGAAAGACGTGGTCGAACAAGACGGGGGTGGGGGGGCGGGGGAAGGGCCTTTTAAATGGTCGTGTTGTTGTAGTCACAAACCGAGTGTGAGGGCTCAGAAACATTGATATAGCAACCATTTAAATCGATGTTTCAGCTGCCCAGCCGTGATTATATTGGGTTCTTAAGTTCGGCGAGTTGACTGCGCAAAAATTGCCATCTTAAAGTTGTATTCTTAGCTCTTTCGGTAAAGTCACGTTGAAGGGAAACAATAAAATAATAAAATAAATATTTCGGAATAAAAATATATTTTATTATTTTATTGTTTCCCTTCAACGTGACTTTACCGAAAGAGCTTAGAATATGAATTACTGTAGTCACGAAAGCTTTAAATCAAAATCTTAAAGTTGATTTGTCGAATAATTCTGGGTTTCAGAATTTAAAATGTTGGTTTGATCGCCATGCGCGTAGGGAAGCCGTGGCTCCTGGTGGTAGTTCTGCGTGACATGCTTCTGTGGGCCGTTGGGCAAACTGCAGAAACATTTTTGGGAAAGAGATGACAGTTTTATATAAGCTGTAGCCGGAGTCTTTCAAGCCCGTCGATTGAAGTCCTCTAAATTATCCAATATAGAACACTCATCGCATTAATTAAATCGATTGTAGAGGGTTAAATAATTACACGATGAGTGGTGATGATGAGGTATGATTAATTAAATTACATTCCGTAAATTGAGACGTAGCTTGTAACAGAGGACGCACATTAAGGTTGTCGCATGCCACAAACTGCTTTGGGGACAACATAACAGTGACTAACTTTAATAAGCCCACATTATTAACAAACGCTTCCTCACGACTGAAACCTTTAATCGCTGAACATGTCAGACAATTTGCCGTGCTATGAGGTGCAGAAGAGTACGGCGTAGTTACGAAGAGCGACCACCGTTACAGCTAAAATGTTACAAAAATCCCCAATTTGAAGACGGTTCATCGATAAACACATTCCTGCGGAGGGAGGGAGCTGGTAGGAACGTTGGGTTGCTCGGTCAATGGCCAGGGTCAACGGCGGCACCACGTGGTGTATTCCACAAATAGGTCCGACTGTGAGGGCGGGCACAAGCCGGCGTGAGTAGGTGAAATGTTGAGTTTTATAAGGGCACCACGGGGTGACCAGCCCCTCCCCACACAGCCCCACCTCTCCCACCCCCCACCCAGCCCCTCCCTCCACACCCAGCCGCTCCCCACCATCCCCACCCAGCTCCTCCCTACCCTCCCCTCCCCACCCTCCCCTCCCCTCCCCACCCAGCCCCTCCCTCCCCACCCAGCCCCTCCCCTCCCATTTTTGGATGCACGACGGACGGACACAACAATAATCCCCTGTGGGCTGCTGGTGTAATAACCAGGAGGTTCCTACACAGTACAAGCATGTGTTTCACGTGAAGAGAGAATGGAAATATATTTCAGCAGTATTCACAAACTCTCCTACAAGCAGGGCTCTCAATGTTTCCCTAGAATGCGTGCTGGCTTGGAGTTAGGAATTATCAGCAGAAGGCACTGCACCTAGTGAGTGTGAGATACACCCATCGTAAGAGTACATGTTGTTGTGTAGGCCAATCAGTTTAAAGGGCAATGCATACATTACCGAAGTATATTTGTTTGAACGGTTTACCGCAAGTATGTGTGGTTAATGCAGACTGGATGCCTTGTAACAGGGGTCCATTTGGTGTTTGAACATCTTAACACCTGCCGCCTTATTGCCAGAAAGGGTAAATCCTTCTTTTTGTATTATTCCACCGCTATGTTTATTGCACCAAATATCCTTACAATCAATCCAATGAGATCTTTATACAAGAACAATGAGGATACACGAGGATATGGCTCGTCAAAGATCCCAGAAGAGTGTTGATGCGAACAAAAATAACAAAAAAATATTTCGTTGGTGAGATTTATAGAGAGGCATTTCTGGAGCGGAGCGTAATGTACCTCTAAGTACTGGGGGACTGGTTAACGCAGTCCCTCCACATGTTTGTTGACAGCATAGTATTTTTATAGTTGCGTGTGCACACGCGTCACATGACGTGTGACGTGCATCACATGACGTGTGCACACGCATCACATGACGTGTGCGTGCGCGTCACATGACGTGTGCACACACGTCACATGACGTGTGCACGCGCACGACTTTTTTTGGAATGTTCAATGTGTTTTTGTAATTGTCACGGATGGTTACGTGTCGACTGTTGAAACCTATGAATAAAAGTTGCACGAAATGGACGCGCGTTCAAAATTCCTCGCCAATTTGGAGCGGATCCGAAATCCGCAAATACGTCGTCAGCTACGATCTGTCGTTTTCCGGCTGAATACCTCCCTTCAATCGTGGCTGCGGTGGCAAAAAAGCCACCGAGCTTTTTCTGCCCGTGAGCTGTGATCTTACCGCCTCGTCTGCGTTCATCGGTTATCGCCCCCTTATCGCCGTGCCGCCCTGGCCAAACTCAACAGGACGCCTCCACGGTAATATTATATTGTTCTGAGAGGCGTTATGGTCGTCCTGAAGCCAACTCTACCAGAGCGAGAGAGAGAGAGGAGGCAGTGTGCGTAGAGTTGTGGTGGGCCCCCGAAAGTTCACCGCGACAATTCAGGGGCCCCGATGCTGATGGGAAGATCGCCAGTTGGGGTAGACACGTGGCCGCGCCTCACCACGTGATTCCCCCGCACGTGACCTCTTGACCCGCACGACCGAATTCCGCATTCCTAAGGCTACGCGAGCACCCCGCACCCCGCACCCTTCCCGTGCACTTACAAGAACAACCCACACCCCCCAGTAGCGCCCCCCAGCCTTAACAGCGTGTTAGGGCAAATACTAATAGGAGTCCACTGGAGACAGAGCCGGGTTAAGATTGTGTAAGCCCCCTGGGCTACAGGTACCGTGAGGCACCCCGGTAAAAAATGTTCAAAAGGAAAACAAATTTTGATTTAAAGCTTTCGTGACTGCAGTAATTCATATTCTTAGCTCTTTCGGTAAAGTCACGTTGAAGGGAAACAATTTTTTTTTATTGTTTTATATATATTTTTATTATTTTATTGTTTCCCTTCAACGTGACTTTATATATATTTTATTATTTTATTGTTTCCCTTCAACGTGACTTTACCAAAAGAGCTAAGAATAAGGAAAACAAAGTTAAAGAAAAATAAAAAGTATTTTTTGTTACTAGGCTAACGACGAATAAAATTCAGCATGCGCAACTGAAATCACTTTTCACTTCGTCTCTGGAGGCGCTTCAGCTGGACGAGGCCCCTGGGCTGCAGCCCCTAAAGCCCCCCCCCCACGCCCGAATCCGGCCCCGATGTTGGATGTTGGTGGATGAGTGAGCGAGTGAGGAAGAGTGAGTGAGAGAGAGGGGAGTGTGAGTGAGACGGAGGGAGGCGGGTGGGTGGTCGTGAGAGAGGAGGAAGTGCGGAGAGGGATGAGAGTGCGAGATGATGTGGTGGTGGCGGTGGTGGTGGTGGTGCCGCGTCCCGCGACTTGGGAATGCGCCAGGGGGCGTTCAACTCGTGACACTCACTCCACAGTAGCAAGCTCCTGACGCCTTCCAGGATGGCATCAGCATCGCCACCCCTCCACTACGATGACATTACATTAGGGGGTCTAACGTACCCCCCCCACTACGACATATTACATTAGGGGGTCTAACGTACCCCCTCCACTACGACATTACATTAGGGGGTCTAACGTACCCCCCTCCACTACAACATATTACATTAGGGGGTCTAACGTACCCCTCCCCCCCACTATGACATATTACATTAGGGGGTCTAACGTACCCCCTCCACTACAACATTACATTAGGGGGTCTAACGTACCCCCTCCACTACGACATTACATTATGGGGTTTAACGTACCCCCTCCACTACGACATTACATTAGGGGGTCTAACGTACCCCCTCCACTACGACATATTACATTAGGGGGTCTAACGTACCCCCCCCACTACAACATATTACATTAGGGGGTCTAACATACCCCCTCCACTACGACATTACATTAGGGGGTTTAACGTACCCCCTCCACTACAACATTACATTAGGGGGTCTAACGTACCCCCTCCACTACGACATATTACATTAGGGGGTCTAACGTACCCCCTCCACTACAATATTACATTAGGGGGTCTCAACGTACCCCCCCCCCACTACGACATTACATTAGGGGGTCTAACATACCCCCTCCGCCCCCCACCATGTTGAATCCACAATATGTGTTGTATTTGCTTTACAAGATTGTGGTGAATTTTGATGTAAAGCTTTCGCGATTGCGGGGATTCATATTCTTGGTTCTTTTCGGTAAAGTCACCAACACGTAGAAGGGAAACAATAAAATAATAAAAATATAAAACAATAAAATTCTCACGACGTTTTGAATGCAACACAAGCAATCATCATCAGGTGTAGTAGTAAAAAAAACGCCACTTTTTTCAAATTGTTCTTGCTGTGGTTTTCACACCTGATGATGATTGCTTCTTGTGTCGCAGTCGAAACGTCGTGAGAATTTTATTGTTTTATATTTTTATTATTTTATTGTTTCCCTTCTACGTGGCGGTGACTTTACCGCAAGAACCAAGAACAATATTGCGGTGGTTGTAGCGGCACGGAGTGCCTGGCGGGATTGCGCGCTTCGTGTTCAATGCGTACAACGTTTAGCGCGGGGTGGCCCGGATGCCTTGCATTCGCGATCTCCGTCCAACTATCCGGCGTCTGGTTTCCAACGCCCCACGAGCAACGCTTTGCTTGAGCCGTCACCCGAGGCGTCGTTACGTCGGCGCGTAACTTGCGCGCGATTCGCACGCGTTGGCCCGCGCGATTCGCAACGTCGCTCGCGCGTCGCACACGCCGCGTTAGTTACACGCGCGCGGTCCGCCACACGCGTCACGCCGGGCAAGCCGACGCAGTTGCAACGGACGGTGTCACGCGCCCGAATCGCCGCCCAGAGGTCGGCGGTTTTGACCTCCCGGACTCGGCAGAGCCGAAGCCGGACTCTCCCGCGGCCTCCGCGCGCCGTATTTCGACCCCGCTGTCTGCGACGTCGGTCCTCGCGGCTCGCGATGTACACGCTATCGGTTCATCCGGCGGTTGTTTATTTTAGCGTTTCGGACGAATCGCGCGGCAGCAAACGTGCGACCGGGGCGACAAGCTCGTACGCGCGGAACGTTGCAAATCACGCGGCTGTAGAAACTTTAGCTCACGTGGAAATAAGTCGATAATCCTTCGACGCGCCCACGCACACAAAACCAGAACGCCGCGCAAATTTGAGAATGTTGTTGAAACCGCGTCAACGATTGGGGGAAAACAATAAATCTCGAGGCTCACTCAAACAACAAATATTAAGGAACGCGACCCTAAATAACAAACCGTGGGGCGGCGTGGCGCGCTCGCAAGTCCCGACGTACCGCGGCGACGGTGCCGAAGCAGACGAGCAAAAAAATTCTAGATTGGAAGCTTTCGTGAACGCGAGGATCCACGCTCTTTGGTTCTATTCGGTAAAGTCACGTGGGTAAAAAAACAATAAAAAATCACGACGTTTCGGCCACAACACAAGCGGCCTTCATCAGGTGATTCTTGTCCCGTTGTCTGTTAAAAGCTCTAACAGATAGGTGAAAACCCTCCCCGTACAGGCTATCAATTCTAGATTTGAAGCTTTCGTGACTGCGAGGATCCACGCTCTTTGGTTCTATTCGGTAAAGTCACGCGGGTAAAAATAAAATAAAACAATAAAAAATCACGACGTTTCGGCCGCAGCACGAGCGGACGTCAAAGGTCTCGCCACGGAGCCCACGCCACTGGGTGACGGGCTAAGGAGCTCGGGGAACGAGTGGCGAGGGTCGTCGAGCGTTCCGGCAAACTCGTAGCCACCTACCCGGCGGGTACGCGGGCGGTCCGTGCACGTGGCATCGTGACGCGTGCACGTGGCATCGTGACGCGTACACGTGGCATCGTGCCGTGTGCACGTGGCATCATGACGTGTACACAACGCTCACCACGGGAGCTGTGCACTTTGAAATGATCATCTGACGTTGAAAACTAATTCACTTACAACTGATTTAAAGCTTTCGTGACTGCAGTAATTCATATTCTTAGCTCTTTCAGTAAAGTCACGTTGAAAGGAAACAATAAAATAATACATATGTTATTGCTATATATATTTTATTATTTTATTGTTTCCCTTCAACGTGACTTTACTGAAAGAGCTAAGAATATAATATTACTTAGAACTGTTTTTGTCCTTCCCCCCCCCTCGCCCCCCCATCTCCGACTAGCGCACGGTTGGCATCGTGCTCACGCGCACCTACGTGTACGCACCTGGCCGAGTCGGTGGGACACCCTTCACCAAGCACACATACTGCTGCATTCCGAGGTGGGTTGACCGCCGCTCCCCCCTCCCTCCCCGCGCTGTCACGCGCCACGCGGGGAGGAGCCGCGTGCCGCGGCGGTCTCCACCAGCACGGCCTGCAGCAGGCCGATGTAGCGAACCGTCGCGCGCAGCGTCGCCGCCCGCGACGGCCGGAGGCGGTCCGGCGGCAGCAGGCGACGCAGGAGCAGGAACGCGCGGTTCAGGTTTCGCACCTGAGGGCACGGACACGCAGACGGACGGACGTGCGCGGACACGCCGTCAGTGCCGGGGATGGACGCCGCTTGGCCCTTGAGCGGCGGCGCTCGAGGGCCGAGCGGCGTCGAAGGCGATTGACGATCCGGTGAATCGCCGATTCGCTTCCCGTCGCTCGCTGGCGGTCAGTCGCCCTCCCTATCGCTCTTCTCTCGCCACCAGCACGGGATTTTTGTTCCCGTGAATTTAACTCGTTCCGCCACCCGTGGGCGAGGACTCGGTTCGACCAGACTTCAACCGTCTCGCGTCACCCCGTGCCGCGTTCCAACAACCGCACGGCAGGCCACGATAACGCGAAGTCATAGTAATAGGTTTTACCCTTTTAACTGGCACAAAAACTGACACATTTATTCAAGGCATCATGTTTGCAATAACCACAACACAAGCAGTCAAAATGTAAACAAAAGAGACAACTCTGATAATAATATGCACTGTCCTTGAATTTGATTGGTCCACACCCGAGACGGCTTTTCTTAGAGCCTAGTCTCCATTGGTGTTGGACCAGATGACGCCAAAAGGCGTACAAGGGTAAAACCTATTACTATATCTTGTTACTGGCAAAGGAGGTCTCATAATGTAAACGCGAAGTCACTCAAAAGCACGGGGAGAGAAACGGACGCGTGGGAGGATGGGCACACGGACGGACGGACGGATCCGAGTTTTAAGTTAAAAAATTATTTGTTTTACGCGGCGTCCTCGTCTTGGGCCATTTCTTCGCGCGACGATGAGCGACTTTACGTTTTACACCTCAGACGTTTGAAAGGGCACCCGCCAGCTCTCCCAGTGGCAGCTGTCCTCGTGCTGCACCACGTGACGCCCGGCCTGCAAGTGGGGGCCAGTCTGGAGGAGACTGTCGCTGCTACGTGTGGTCCCAACTGATGTAGGTGCAGTGTCAATGTTTAAAACGTCACTCACATGGACCACGATGGGCTACTCTATTCATGTAATCGCTGGGGTGGCCTGCGAGATCCGAACTGAGTCTCGAACGTGCCACCGCTGGGCCATATCACCCCCCCTCCCCTCCCCCCCCAAGTTTTATTTTAGTCTGAGTCAACCTAAGGGGATCGTGGCTTCTCACCCGGAACCTTTCGCGCACGTTCGCTTTGCTCTTCCGAGCTAACGCGGCAGCAGCCGCTGTCCTCTGGGAGGCGGAGGAGCTCCAGCGGGAGGAGCGCGAGGAGGTGGAGCAGACGGTGGTGGAGGTGGTGGAGCAGACGGCGGTGGAGCAGACGGTGGTGGTGGTGCTGGAGCAGACGGCGGTGGAGGTGGTGGAGCAGACGGCGGTGGAGGTGGTGGAGGTGCTGGAGGTGCTGGAGGGACCCGTGAGAGTCCTGCAGAGCCCAGCTGGAATCTGAGACCCCTTGAGAACCACGCAGGACGACCCAGTTTGCAGCATCCGCTGCTGCTGTGGCTGCTGGTGGTGGTGGACCTGCTGCTGGTGGTGGTGGACCTGCTGCTGGTGGTGGACCTGCTGCTGGTGGTGGACCTGCTGCTGCTGGTGGACCTGCTGCTGCTGGTGGTGGTGGACCTGCTGCTGCTGGTGGACCTGCTGCTGCTGCTGCTGGTGGTGGTGGACCTGGTGGTGGTGGTGGACCTGCTGCTGCTGCTGTTGGTGGTAGTGGACCTGCTGCTGCTGCTGGTGGTGGTGGTGGACCTGCTGCTGCTGCTGGTGGTGGTAGTGGACCTGCTGCTGCTGGTGGTGGTGGTGGACCTGCTGCTGCTGCTGGTGGTGGTAGTGGACCTGCTGCTACTGGTGGTGGACCTGCTGCTGCTGCTGGTGGTAGTGGACCTGCTGCTGCTGCTGCTGGTGGTAGTGGTGCTGCAGGAGGACGATATCGATGAGACTTGGCTGGGAGTCGTCTCGCCGCGCTGCACGGCAGAGAAGAGCTCCGGTGCCGGGGTGCGGAACAACCGGGGTGGCGGCGCCGGGCCTCCCCCCCGGTGGCCCGGTGCTCGGCGCTGCGGAAAGAGAAGCGCAGGGCGAGAGCGAGCGACCCCTCTCGATGGGGGGGGGGGGGGGGGGTAAATTCGTCGGCCTGCTCTTCCACGCTGGCCAAGACGACTCGGGGAGAGGCGGCGGCCACCCCCACGCCTCGGCCCGCCGCACGCGACCTGCCCCGTTGGGCTTCGACTGCCGCACCACAGAGACCGCAACAGAGACTGCGAGTCACTGACAAACCGCGGTCACCCTCGTGGCAAACAGCAAACACAACACAGCCAACACAGTGAACACAGCACAGCGAACACAGCAAACACAACACAGCGAACACACCCAACACAGTGAACACAGTGAACACAACACAGCGAACACAACACAGCGAACACAGCACAGCCAACACAGCACGGCGAACACAACACAGCGAACACAACACAGCCAACACAGCAAACACAGCGAACACAGTGAACACAACACAGCGAACACAACACAGCGAACACAGCACAGCCAACACAGCACAGCCAACACAGCACGGCGAACACAACACAGCCAACACAACACAACACAGCCAACACAGCACAGCCAACACAGCCAACACAGCGAACACAGTGAACACAACACAGCGAACACAGCACAGCCAACACAGCAAACACAGCGAACACAGCGAACACAACACAGCCAACACAGCACAACACAGCCAACACAGTGAACACAACACAGCCAACACAGCACAGCGAATACAGAGAACACAACACAGCCAACACAGCACAACACAGCCAACACAGTGAACACAACACAGCCAACACAGCACAGCGAATACAGCGAACACAACACAGCCAAAACAGCACAACACAGCGAACACAGCCAACACATCACAGCGAACACAACACAGCCAACACAACACAGCTAACACAACACAGTGAACACAACACAGCCAACACAGCACAGCCAACACAGCGCAGCGAACACAGCAAACACAGCGAACAAAACACAGCGAACACAGCGAACACAGCACAGCGAACACAACACAGCGAACACAGCACAGCCAACACAGCAAACACAGCGAACACAACACAGCCAACACAGCACAACACAGCCAACACAGCGAACACAACACAGCCAACACAGCACAGCGAATACAGCGAACACAACACAGCCAAAACAGCACAACACAGCGAACACAGCCAACACAACACAGCGAACACAACACAGCCAACACAACACAGCCAACACAACACAGTGAACACAACCCAGCGAACACAGCACAGCGAACACAACACAGCCAACACAGCACAGTGAACACAACACAGCGAACACAGCACAGCGAACACAACACAGCCAACACAACACAGCCAACACAACACAGTGAACACAACACAGCGAACACAGCACAGCGAACACAACACAGTGAACACAACACAGCGAACACAGCACAGCGAACACAACACAGCCAACACAACACAGTGAACACAACACAGCGAACACAGTGAACACAACACAGCCAAAACAACACAGCGAACACAACACAGCAAACACAACACAGCGAACACAGCACAGCCAACACAGCACAGCCAACACAGCACGGCGAACATAACACAGCCAACACAACACAGCCAACACAACACAGTGAACACAACCCAGCGAACACAGCACAGCGAACACAACACAGCCAACACAGCACAGTGAACACAACACAGCGAACACAGCACAGCGAACACAACACAGCCAACACAACACAGCCAACACAACACAGTGAACACAACACAGCGAACACAGCACAGCGAACACAACACAGTGAACACAACACAGCGAACACAGCACAGCGAACACAACACAGCCAACACAACACAGTGAACACAACACAGCGAACACAGTGAACACAACACAGCCAAAACAACACAGCGAACACAACACAGCGAACACAACACAGCGAACACAGCACAGCCAACACAGCACAGCCAACACAGCACGGCGAACACAACACAGCCAACACAACACAACACAGCCAACACAGCACAGCCAACACAGCCAACACAGCGAACACAGCGAACACAACACAGCGAACACAGCACAGCCAACACAGCAAACACAGCGAACACAGCGAACACAGCCAACACAACACAGCGAACACAACACAGCCAACACAACACAGCCAACACAACACAGTGAACACAACCCAGCGAACACAGCACAGCGAACACAACACAGCCAACACAGCACAGTGAACACAACACAGCGAACACAGCACAGCGAACACAACACAGCCAACACAACACAGCCAACACAACACAGTGAACACAACACAGCGAACACAGCACAGCGAACACAACACAGTGAACACAACACAGCGAACACAGCACAGCGAACACAACACAGCCAACACAACACAGTGAACACAACACAGCGAACACAGTGAACACAACACAGCCAAAACAACACAGCGAACACAACACAGCGAACACAACACAGCGAACACAGCACAGCCAACACAGCACAGCCAACACAGCACGGCGAACACAACACAGCCAACACAACACAACACAGCCAACACAGCACAGCCAACACAGCCAACACAGCGAACACAACACAGCGAACACAGCACAGCCAACACAGCAAACACAGCGAACACAGCGAACACAACACAGCCAACACAGCACAACACAGCCAACACAGCGAACACAACACAGCCAACACAGCACAGCGAATACAGCGAACACAACACAGCCAACACAGCACAACACAGCCAACACAGCGAACACAACACAGCCAACACAGCACAGCGAATACAGCGAACACAACACAGCCAAAACAGCACAACACAGCGAACACAGCCAACACAACACAGCGAACACAACACAGCCAACACAACACAGCTAACACAACACAGTGAACACAACACAGCCAACACAGCACAGCCAACACAGCACAGCGAACACAGCGAACACAACACAGCGAACACAGCGAACACAGCACAGCGAACACAACACAGCGAACACAGCACAGCCAACACAGCAAACACAGCGAACACAGCGAACACAACACAGCCAACACAGCACAACACAGCCAACACAGTGAACACAACACAGCCAACACAGCACAGCGAATACAGCGAACACAACACAGCCAAAACAGCACAACACAGCAAACACAGCCAACACAACACAGCGAACACAACACAGCCAACACAGCACAGTGAACACAACACAGCGAACACAGCACAGCGAACACAACACAGCCAACACAACACAGCCAACACAACACAGTGAACACAACACAGCGAACACAGCACAGCGAACACAACACAGTGAACACAACACAGCGAACACAGCACAGCGAACACAACACAGCCAACACAACACAGTGAACGCAGCACAGCCAACACAGTGAACACAACACAGCCAACACAACACAGTGAACACAACACAGCGAACACAGTGAACACAACACAGCCAACACAACACAGCGAACACAACACAGCGAACACAGCACAGCCAACACAACACAGCCAACACAACACAGCGAACACAACACAGTGAACACAGCAAACACAACACAGCCAACACAACACAGCGAACACAACACAGCGAACACAACACAGCGAACACAACACAGCGAACACAACACAGTCAACACAACACAGTGAACACAACACAGCCAACACAACACAGTGAACACAGCACAGCGAAGACAACACAGCGAACACAACAAACACAACACAGCCAACACAACACAGCCAACACAGCACAGCCAACACAACACAGCGAACACAACAAACACAACACAGCCAACACAACAAACACAACACAGCCAACACAACACAGTGAACACAACACAGCGAACACAACACAGCCAACACAACACAGCGAACACAGCACAGCGAACACAACACAGCGAACACAGCACAGCCAACACAACACAGCCAACACAAAACAGTGAACACAGCACAGCAAACACAACACAGCCAACACAACACAGCGAACACAACACAGCGAACACAACACAGTGAACACAACACAGCCAACACAACACAGTGAACACAGCACAGCGAACACAGCACAGCGAACACAACAAACACACACAACACAGCCAACACAGCACAGCCAACACAACACACCCAACACAACACAGCGAACACATCACAGCGAACACAACACAGCCAACACAACACAGCGAACACAGCCAACACAGCGAACACAACACATCGAACACAACACAGTGAACACAACACAGTGAAGACAACACAGTCAACACCGCCCCTCACCGGCTGGCCAGGCCAGGGGTGCCCCGGGGGTCGGCCCGGCTCCGAAGGCCCCGCGGGTCCCGAAGGCCACTGCCGGAGTCTCGCCGGGTCCGCGGAGGCCACGGGTCCCAGAGGGATCACGGAGCCCCACAGGTCACGTGACCCCCGGGAGCCGGCGTGCAGCCGCTCCGTGGGGCAGGGGGCGACGGGGCTCTATGGTGCATCAGAGACGTTCACAAGGCACTGTGGTGCATTAGAGGCTTTCATAAGGCACTGTGGTGCATCAGAGGCGGTCACAAGGCACTGTGGTGCATCAGAGGCGTTCACAAGGCACGTCACGTGCATCAGAGGCGTTCACAAGGCACTGTGGTGCATCAGAGACGTTCACAAGGCATGTCACGTGCATCAGAGGCGTTCACAAGGCACTGTGGTGCATCAGAGACGTTCACAAGGCACTGTGGTGCATCAGAGACGTTCACAAGGCACATCACGTGCATCAGAGGCGTTCACAAGGCACGTCACGTGCATCAGAGACGTTCAAAAGACACTGTGGTGCATCAGAGACGTTCACAAGGCACTGTGGTGCATCAGAGACGTTCACAAGGCACGTCACGTGCATTAGAGGCGTTCACAAGGCACGTCACGTGCATCAGAGGCGTTCACAAGGCACCGTGGTGCATCAGAGACGTTCACAAGGCACCGTGGTGCATCAGAGACGTTCACAAGGCACCGTGGTGCATCAGAGGCGTTCACAAGGCACTGTGGTGCATCAGAGGCGTTCACAAGGCACTGTGGTGCATCAGAGGCGTTCACAAGGCACTGTGGTGCATCAGAGGCGGTCACAAGGCACTGTGGTGCATCAGAGGCGTTCACAAGGCACGTCACGTGCATCAGAGGCGTTCACAAGGTACGTCACGTGCATCAGAGGCGTTCACAAGGCACGTCACGTGCATCAGAGACGTTCACAAGGCACTGTGGTGCATCAGAGACGTTCACAAGGCACTGTGGTGCATCAGAGGCGTTCATAAGGCATGTCACGTGCATCAGAGGCGTTCACAAGGCACGTCACGTGCATCAGAGGCGTTCGCAAGGCACCGTGGTACATCAGAGACGTTCACAAGGCACTGTGGTGCATCAGAGACGTTCACAAGGCACTGTGGTGCATCAGAGGCGTTCATAAGGCACGTCACGTGCATCAGAGGCGTTCACAAGGCACGTCACGTGCATCAGAGGCGTTCGCAAGGCACTGTGGTACATCAGAGACGTTCACAAGGCACCGTGGTGCATCAGAGACGTTCTCAAGGCACCGTGGTTCATCAGAGGCGTTCACAAGGCACTGTGGCGCATCAGAGACGTTCACAAGGCACTGTGGTGCATCAGAGGCGTTCACAAGGCACCGTGGTGCATCAGAGACGTTCACAAGGCACCGTGGTGCATCAGAGGCGTTCACAAGGCTCTGTGGTGCATCAGAGGAGTTTACAAGGCACTGTGGTGCATCAGAGGCGTTCACAAGGCACTGTGGTGCATCAGAGGCGTTCACAAGGCACTGTGGTACATCAGAGGCGTTCACAAGGCACGTGACGCATCAGAGGCGTTCACAAGGCACCGTGGTGCATCAGAGGCGTTCACAAGGCACTGTGGTGCATCAGAGACGTTCACAAGGCACTGTGGTGCATCAGAGGCGTTCACAAGGCACCGTGGTCCATCAGAGGCGTTCACAAGGCACTGTGGTGCGTCAGAGGCGTTCACAAGGCAAGGCACGTCACGTGCATCAGAGGCGTTCACAAGGCACTGTGGTGCATCAGAGGCGTTCACAAGGCACTGTGGTGCATCAGACGCGTTCACAAGGCACCGTGGTGCATCAGAGGCATTCACAAGGCACACACGTGCATCAGAGGCGTTCACAAGGCACTGTGGCACATCAGAGGCGTTCACAAGGCACTGTGGTGCATCAGAAGCGTTCACAAGGCACGTCACGTGCATCAGAGGCGTTCACAAGGCACTGTGGTGCATCAGAGACGTTCACAAGGCACTGTGGTGCATCAGACGCGTTCACAAGGCACGTGGCACATCAGAGGCATTCACAAGGCACTGTGGTGCATCAGAGGCGTTCACAAGGCACGTGGCACATCAGAGGCATTCACAAGGCACTGTGGTGCATCAGAGGCGTTCACAAGGCACGTGATTTTGTTTCTGCTGAAGGTCAAGTCGAGGTCAAAGTGATTTGCCGCTCAGGTGAGCGGCGGTGCTCGTGTCCGGTTTCACAGCCCTGAGCCGATGGTGGAAATTCCATATTCCTCTGGCGGGGCCGATCCCTTTCAACTCCCCCCCCCCCCCCCCCAACAAAGTGGTCGTTATTTTATCGACCCTGGCAGGACTGGAAAGGCGGCGGGAATTAATCTCCTGAAATGTCGGAGATAGGCGCACGCGAATGAAGATGCATACACACACACACATGCATTCATTCGTTTGCACTACAGATCGGTGAAATAAATGTGTGGTCTTAATGAGGACCTACTGTGCAATGTGTGTTGACGTTCGCGACATCGCGGGGGGGAGGGGGGGTGTGAGGGAGCTCCGTTACCTGTGAGCGTTGTGGGATGGCACGGCCGTGCGAGGCGTCGCGCGCCGCCACGCAGCAGATCACCCCGGCCGGGGGTGCCGGCGGGGCGCGCCTGGTGCCGGCCTGGCTCACAGCGGCAGCAGCGGCAGCAGCGCCGAGGGCTTTCACGCCGTGCCACAATAACACCCCACTGCTACCACCACCACCATCGCCGTCACTACCGCTACTACCATCGCCACCATCGCCACCATCGCCACCATCAATATTACAATCAGCACTATCACTACCAACACCACCGTCAATACCACCACTACCATCACCACCATTGCCACCATCAATATTACAACCAGCACTACCACGACCAACACCACCGTCACTACCACTACTACCATCGCCACCATTGCCACCATCTATATTACAACCAGCACTATCACTACCAACACCACCGTCACTACCACTACTACCATCACCACCATCGCCACCGTCAATATTACAACCAGCACTACCACGACCAACACCACCGTCAATACCACTACTACCATCACCACCAATGCCACAATCAATATTACAACCAGCACTACCACGACCAACACCACCGTCACTACCACTACTACCATCGCCACCATTGCCACCATCAATATTACAACCAGCACTATCACTACCAACACTACCGTCAATACCACCACCATTGCCACCATCAATATTACAACCACCACTACCAACACTACCACCACCACCATCATCAATACCACTACTACCATCACCACCATTGCCACCATCAATATTACAACCAGCACTACCAACACCACCACCACCATCAATACCACCACTACCATCACCACCAATGTCATAACCACCACTGCCACCGTAATCAATACCACCACTGCCATCACCGCCGCTAGCACGTGGAATAAGCCGCCCTACCTGCCACTCGCCCGTTGCCCACGCCGGCGTCGACACCGGCCGCACGCCCGTCGCGAACCCCCAACAAGCGTAGCCCTTCTGAGAGCCTGGCTGGCACTCAGCCACACCTGGCTGATACACAGACACACCTGGCTGGCACTCAGTCATGCCTGGCCGATACACAGACACACCTGGCCGATACACAGACACACCTGGCTGATACACAGGCACACCTGGCTGATAAACAGACACACCTGGCTGATACACAGACACACCTGGCTGGTACACAGGTACACCTGGCTGATACACAGACACACCTGGCTGGTACTTATCTACACCTGGCCGATACACAGACACACCTGTCCGAGGCACACCTGGAGGTACGTGCAGGTAACCCTGCGATTGTGAGACTAGCCCGGTGCCGACACCACGTGACGCAGCGCCTGCGAGTGGCCACATGGTGCTCGCGGCTGCGGCCTCTCCTCCTTCTCCTCCTGCTAAGGAGTTGGAGTTGGGAAGAGTCTCGCTGGCAGCGCTGCACTGCATGGCGGTCGTGACGCTGCTGCTGCCTCTGTTGCCGATGATGATGCTGTCAGATAGCGACAAGGGCAGTGATGATGATGATGCTGTCAGATAGCGACAAGGGCAGTGATGATGATGTTGTCAGATAGCGACAAGGGCAGTGATGATGATGCTGTCAGATAGCGACAAGGGCAGTGATGATGATGATGTCAGATAGCGACAAGGGCAGTGATGATGCTGCTGTCAGAAAGCGACAAGGGCAGTGATGATGATGCTGTCAGATAGCGACAAGGGCAGTGATGATGATGCTGTCAGATAGCGACAAGGGCTGTGATGATGCTGCTGCTGTCGAGGGCCGATGATGATGCTGCTGATGATGATGATTCAACTGATGATGCCACTTAATGCTATCGCAGCTGGTGACGATGATGATGATTGACAAACATGATTATTATATTCTTTGGTTCTTTCTGTAAAGCCACGTAGATAGAAAAAATATATATAAAAATAATAACAATATCATATAGCGGGAGAGCTGCTGAGGCAGGAAACATAGATGTGATTCCTGCAGTCACGAAAGCTTTAAGTCATTAATATTATGGTCATCGCAAAACATCCTAACGGCTCGGCATTGTACGAAATGCATAACGTAACCCAAGAGCTACAGCATTATTACTACCACTACTGCTTAACGCGGTGTTTGTTGTTGTTGTTGAAATTAAGAATGATCACATTCTCCAGAAAGTGCGTCTATGAATCTGGAGACTACGGTAGAGAACGCACAGAGTTGGGGGTCTGTCACGCGTCCACACCCCACCCCCCACTCAGCTATTTGTAGCTCGAATAACAAACGTCGTAAACTCGAGACAACAGACCGTCCTGCTGGCCAGGTGAAGGTTCACTTTGTGCCCCAACTCCTTACAACATCACCACCACCACCAATGTCGAGTCCAGTGAACGATCATTAACAAGCCCTCCACAGCGCCGGCGGTAGCCACCGCTCCACACACACACCGAGTGAACAATTCACTATTCACTAGGCTCACTCCTCCTTCAGCCTGCCCGCCTTGATTCATCAATCAGTGGGATTGCGACACTAATTTGCATAATTGATTGGCCGATGCCTTGACGGCCACGTGACGCTGGGAAGCCACGCGCGTGGATGTCAATGATTGCCAATCGGGTTAATGAGTTAATTGCGAGAGCACGTGACGTGGACGCGTGTTTACAATGCATCATTGGCACTTATCTATTATATTCATCACTCGCACGAGTGGGTGGAGGTTTATACATTGTGTCCGTGTGTGTGTCTGTGTCCGTGTGTGTGTCTATGTGTGTGTGTGTATCCATGTGTGTGTATCCGTGTGTGTGTCTGTGTGTGTGTCTGTGTGTGTGTCCGTGTCTGTGTGTGTCCGTGTGTGTCTATCTGTGTGTGTGTGTGTCTGTGTGTGTGTCTGTGTGTGTCTGTGTGTGTCCGTGTGTGTGTCTGTGTCTGTGTGTGTGTGTCTGTGTGTCCGTGTGTGTGTCTGTGTGTGTGTCTGTGTGTGTGTCCGTGTCTGTGTGTGTCCGTGTGTGTCTATCTGTGTGTGTGTGTCAAAGTGGGGAGCGGTGGTGTAGTGGTTAGCGCTACGCTGCGCTACGAACCCGGCGACCCAAGTTCGAATCCCGCTCACGGCCAACACCAGTGACGATTATCTGAACCGGTCCCGGGCCTCCCCTAGGTCGACTCAGCCTCAAATTAGTACCTGGTGCGGTGTGTAAACATCGCCACGGGGGAGACAAAGGTGGTCGGGCGTGGTGCTGGACACCCAACCCCTCGTGTACTGTTCCAGCCTTTACAGGTGCTACTCGCTAGCAGCACTTGCCCCTACAGTCTGTTAAGGCTATATGGGGGATCTTTGTCTTTTTCTCTGTGTGTGGGTGTGTGGGTGGGTGTGTCTGTCTGTGTGGGTGTGTGTGTGGGTGTGTGTGTGTGTGGGTGTGTGGGTAGGTGTATGTGTGTGTGTGGGTGTCTGTGGGTGTGTGTGGATCGACACTTCACGTGGCCTCAGGGTGCACATAGCCTGGCACAAGCGTCGTGGTGACGTCACCGCCACTTAGTGGTGAATGGCGGTTGTTGTTGTTGTGTGGATGTGGGTGTGTGTGTGGGTGTGTGTGTAGGTTTTTGTGTGTCTGTGTGTAGGTGTGTGTGTGTCTGTGTAAGTGTCTCTGTGTGTGTGTGTGGATGTGTATGTGGGTGTGTGTGTGTCAGTGTGGGTGTGTGTGTGGGTGTGTGTGTGTGGGTGTGTGGGTGGGTGGGTGTGTGGGTAGGTGTGTGTGTAGGTGTGTGTGTGTGTGTCTGTGTGGGTGTGTGTGGGTGTATGTGTGTCTGTGTGTCTGTGGGTGTGGGTGTGTCTGTGTGTGTGTGGGTGTGTGTGTGGGTGTGTGTGTCTGTGTGGATGTGTGTGTGTCTGTGTGTGTGTGAGTGTGTGTCTGTGTGGGTGTGTGTGTCTGTGTGTGTCTGTGTGTGTGTCTGTGTGTGGGTGTGTCTGTGTGTCTGTGTGTGTCTGTGTGTGTGTCTGTGTGTGTGTCTGTCTGTGTGTCTGTCTGTGTGTCTGTGTGTGTGTGACTCTGCTCATGCAGTGGAGGAGTTGGAGACGCTGCTGCTGAGACTGGAGCGTGCCACTACGAGATGGGGCCTTACCATCAGCCTCACCAAAACTAAGCACCTGCCTGGGTATTTTGTACCATCGGACACTCCACCCCCACAACTCCCAATCGGTGATGGGGCATTTGTGGAGAGAGTGGAGAGTTTCCCATACCTGGGCAGTGTGCTTATGAGCGGCTCCAGTTTAACAGCAGAGGTCTCACTCCGAATCAGTCGAGCGCCAATATCTTTTCATCGGTTGCGTAACGCTGTGTGGAAGCTACCTGATCTGTCGCTCGGCACTAAGCTTCAGATCTCGGCCACGGTCATTCCCTCCCTTCTCTACGCTTGCGAAACGTGGACCCCCTAATGGAACATCTTCGCCGGTTAGAAACATTTAGGCTGGCCCGCCTACAATCCATCCTGGGTTTAACCAGGCTGGATTGTGTGAGGAGCTCACAAATCCTTGAAAGATCTGGGCACGGTCCCAACGGTGAGCTCCTCCGGCAGGCAAGGCTGCGTTGGCTTGGTCATGTAGCCCGCATGCCCAGCCACCGCATGCCGAAACAGATTTTGTCCGGCCGGATCGAGGGGGCTAAACGGGCGCGGCAAGGGCTAGAGAGGAGATGGAGTGATGTGGTACAGGAGGACGTGGAGCTGAGTGGACTTGACGTTGACTCGTACCAGCGGTGTCAAGATCGGCCTCTGTGGAGGAGGCTCGTGAAGGACGTTACTGGGCACTTGGAGATAGTCGCCCTCCAACAACAACGGAGGGCGGAGGAGCGACGCTCAGAACAACGAGCGGAGCGCCAGGTGGCTAAAGCACAACAAGTTGCCATAGTAGGGGGCACATGTGGTGCATCAGCCAGTCATCTCAGTCAGTAGACCCGATGCACCTAGGTCTGCCCCGTGACCTCCTGCCAGTGGGCGTTCGACACTTCACGTGGCCTCAAGGTGCACCTAGCCTGGCACAAGCGTCATGGTGACGTCACCGCCACTTAGTGGCGAATGGTGGTTGTTGTTGTTGGCAAAAACAACTCCCTACCTCCACGTGGTGCTGGACGGGCAACGTTGTCGTGGACAGTGCTGTGGGGTGGAGGGCCAATTCCAATCGGCCTCTACTCTCAGGGCATTTGCGACCACCATAGCGGCTAATTAATTGAAGGTGGAGGGGTTACCCACTCACCCACCCACTCACCCACACACTCACCCACACACTCACCCAGACACTCACACATCCACCCACTCACCCAGTCGCCCACCCACTCACCCAGACACTCACCACCCACTCACTCACCCACCCACTCACACAGTCGCCCACTCACCCACCCAACCACCCGCCCACACACACACACTCACCCAGTCGCCCACCCACTGACCCACCCACTCACCCAGACACTCACCACCCACTCACCCACTCACCCACCCGCCCACTCACCCAGCCACTCACAACAACCGCCACTAATTGGCGGTGACGTCACCACGACGCTTGTGCCAGGCTCACGTGGTTAGCATTAATTAATTAAACCATCTCCACCTTCAATTAATTACCGCTAACCACGTGACCCTAGCACAAGCGTCGTGGTGACGTCACCACCAATTAGTGGCGGTTGTTGTGAGTGGCTGGGTGAGCGAGCAGGTGAGTGAGTGGGTGAGTGGCTGAGAGAGTGGGTGGGTGAGCGTGTGGGCGACTGGGTGAGTGGGTGGGTGAGTGGGTGGTGAGTGTGTGGGTGAGTGTGTGAGCGACTGGGTGAGTGAGTGTGTGGGTGGGTGAGTGAGTGAGTGTGTGAGGTGAGTGTGTGAGCGACTGGGTGAGCGACTAGGTGAGTGAGTGGGTGGATGAGTGGGTGGGTGACTGTGTGAGTGAGTGAGCAACTGTGTGAGTGAGTGGATGTGTGAGTGTGTGTGTAAATGGGAGAGTGAGTGGGTGTGTGTGTGAGCGAATGGGTGTGTGAGTGAGCGACTGGGTGAGTGTGTGGGTGGGTGAGTGTGTAGATGAGTATGTGAGCGACTGGACGAGTGAGTGTATGAGTGTCTGGGTGAGTGTGTGGGTGAGTGAGTGAGTGAGCGACTGGGTGAGTGGGTAGTGTGTGGGTGAGTGTGTGAGCGACTGGGTGAGTGGGTGTATGTGTGACTGTGTGAGTGAGTGAGCAACTGGGTGAGCAACTGGGTGTGTGAGTGAGTGTGTGGGCGACTGGGTGAGTGTGTGAGTGTGTGTGTGAGTGTCTGGGTGAGTGAGTGGGTGTGGGTGGGTGTGAGTGTCTGGGTGAGTGGGTGACTTTGGCGCAGTAGGGGGCACAGGTGGTGCATCAGCCAGTCATCTCAGTCATCTCAGTCAGTCGACCCGTGACACCTACTGGGCCTGCCCCGTGACCTCCTGCCAGCGGGCGTTCGACACTTCACGTGGCCTCAAGGTGCACCTAGCCTGGCACAAGCGTCGTGGTGACGTCACCGCCACTTAGTGGCGAATGGCGATTGTTGTTGTTGTTGACAAAAACAACTCCCTACCTCCCCGCGGTGCCGGACGGACAACGTTGTCGTGGACAGTGCTGTGGGGTGGAGGGCCAATTCCAATCGGCCTCTTCTCTCAGGGCATTTGCGACCACCATAGCGGCTAATTAATTGAAGGTGGAGGGGCTGGTAACCCCTCCACCTTCATTTACTTAATTGAAGGTGGAGGGGTTACCCACTCACCCACCCACTCACCCAGACACTCACACATCCACCCACTCACCCAGTCGCCCACCCACTCACCCACCCACTCACCCAGACACCACCCACTCACACATCCACTCACCCACCCATTCACCCAGACACTCACACATCCACCCACTCACCCAGTCGCCCACCCACTCACCCAGACACTCATCCAGACACTCACCACCCACTCACCCACCCACTCACCCAGTCGCCCAATCACCCAGTGGCCCACTTACACGCTCACCCACACACCCAGCCACTCACAACAATCGCCACTAATTGGCGGTGACGTCACCACGACGCATGTGCCAGGCTCACGTGGTTAGCAGTAATTAATGAATTAAGCCCCTCTCCACCTTCAATTAATTAACCCCTCCACCTTCAATTGATTACCGCTAACCACGTGACCCTGGCACAAGCGTCGTGGTGACGTCACCGCCAATTAGTGGCGATTGTTGTGTGTGGCTGGGTGAGTGGCTGGGTGAGCGAGCAGGTGAGTGAGTGGGTGAGTGGCTGGGTGAGCGAGCGGGTGAGTGGGTGGGTGAGTGGGTGGTGAGTGTGTGAGCGACTGGGTGAGTGAGTGTGTGGGTGGGTGAGTGAGTGAATGAGTGGGTGAGTGAGTGTGTGAGGTGAGTGTGTGGGCGACTGGGTGAGTGTGTAGGTGAGTGGGTGAGTGAGTGAGTGTGTGAGGTGAATGTGTGAGCGACTGGGTGAGCGACTAGGTGAGTGTGTGGCTGGATCAGTGGGTGGGTGACTGTGTGAGTGAATGAGCAACTGGGTGAGCAACTGGGTGAGTGAGTGAGTGTGTGAGGTGAGTGTGTGGGCGACTGGGTGAGTGGGTGGGTGAGTGGGTGGTGAGTGTGTGAGCGACTGGGTGAGTGAGTGTGTGGGTGAGTGAGTGAGTGTGTGAGGTGAGTGTGTGAGCGACTGGGTGAGCGACTAGGTGAGTGTGTAGGTGGATGAGTGGGTGGGTGACTGTGTGAGTGAGTGAGCAACTGGGTGTGCGACTGGGTGAGTGAGTGGGTGTGTGTGTAGATGAGTATGTGAGCGACTGGACGAGTGAGTGTATGAGTGGTTGGGTGAGTGTGTGGGTGGGTGAGTGGCTGAGTGAGTGGGCGAGTAAGTGAGCAAGTGAGTGGGTGAGCCAGCAGGTGAGTGATTGGGGAGTGGCTGAGTGAGTGGGTGAGTAAATGGTTGGGTGAATGTGTGAGCGACTCGGTGAGTGAGTGGATGAGTGAGGAGGGGTGCTGCGGAGGGTGGGGGGGATGTACAGGGGGTGAGGGGTAATGATTATTATACAAGGCAGTCCAAAAGTTAGGACACAGTTTCTTGGGTTTCTCTTTAAGTTCATTGGATTTTTCGAGTTTATAAAGTTTAACACGTAGGCTTTCGCGACCAATATTATTCATAATAAAGGTTTTTGGGTTAGATCGCGTTATTTATAAATGTGTCGTAACCCTCCACCACCCGACACGGCCAATCAGCAAAAAAAGTGTCACGTTGACAAAAGACAAATAGTTCACTACTTAAACCCACCGGTGTGTTGAAGAGTGAATCCACAACATTTACAGTGTGAGTAGTACTGTGACTTTTCGCTCGTAAATACATCCAGCATCATCGGGCAATTCGCCAGAATGGTAAAGCCCTCGCTTGCTCCCGGTTTTATATAGGGCAGCAGGGTGACGTCATCATTTAACTCATATCAGGTGCAGTGATTAGAGGCGGAGGGGGGTATTGTAATTATGTAATCGATTAGTAATCAGTCAATGGTTATGATTAGTAATGAGTTGTAGATTAGTAATTAGTTGTAATATGAGTTAGTGATTATATGCTATGTTAGTAATCCGTTAATTAGTATGTGTTTCCCCTATAAGGAATTGTAATATGTATTATTTAATAATACGCTTCCAGGCCGCACTAAGCCTGTAGCTGTCAGAGCGATTAAAGTTATTTTTATTCCTCTCAATTTCAATGGATTCTCTAATTAGTCTTTGCCAGTAATAATTAGTTTTACACAACACTTCAACGTTATCAAAATCAATTGAGTGTCCTTGTTGACAAGCATGTTCTGCCACTGCCGACAGTTGTTTTTGAGATAATTTAATATTTATTTGATGTTCTTTTAGTCTTACGCTGATGTTACGTCCCGTCTGTCTAATATAGCATCTGCCACATAAACAATCAATCCGATATACACCTTATGTTGATAATTTAGGTAATGCGTCTTTAGTGCAAGATACTAGTTTTTGAATTTTGTGTACTGTACCAAATCTTACTGTAATGTTTTGCTTTTGCAAAACACGAGCTAATTTGTCAGTTACTCCTGAGATATATGGAATTATTATTGTTTTAACAATCTGATCGCTTTCAGCAGTATTGCTTTGCGACCGTGATTTGGCATTCAGTGCTCTGTTGATTTGAACATTATTGTAGCCATTCTGTCGTAGTGCGTCTTTAACGTGTTTGATCTCTCTCACTAGACTTCACCATCTGACACTGTTTTAGCCCGATGTATGAGCGTCTTGATAAGAGAGGATTTCTGAGCTGGATAATGATGCGAATCTGCATTCAGATAGGCATCAGTGTGCGTTTGCTTTCTGTAAACGCTGTGTGTTATTTTACCGTTTAGGCCATGTCCAAGCAAAATATCTAGGAATGGGAGTGTGTTATTCACCTCCATTTCCATGGTGAACTGGATGGCCGGGTTTTGTGCATTGAGATGACTTAGAAAATCATTAAGCGTATCTTTACCATGTGGCCAGACAACCAAAGTGTCATCCACATATCTAAACCAAAAAGATGGTTTTATTGTGAATTATTTGTCTTTTGTCAACGTGACACTTTTTTTTGCTGATTGGCCGTGTCGGGTGGTGGAGGGTTACGACACATTTATAAATAACGCGATCTAACCCAAACACCTTTATCATGAGTCTATATAGGTGGCTCTGCTTAAACGCGTCTCTCTCTCTCTCTCTCCATCCATCTCTGTCTCCACTCTCTCCCTCTCTTCCTATCCCCTGTAGGTTCGGGCCCGAGCGAGTTCCTGCCGGGGATTTGGCTCTTCAGGGGTTGATTCCCCCCGTGGCTTTGTCGGCACGAGGCGACCGCGCAGAGCGTCAAGGGCTCCACCGGGCCCCAAGGCGCTGCCCCAGCACCACCGTAGCAGCCAAACCACCGGTGCTCGGCATGGCCTGCATGAAGAAGGTCCTGCTGGACCTCATGTTGCGCACGGGGTACAACATCGTTCGGGAGAACGGACAGAGGAGGTTCGGACCGCCGCCCGACTGGCGGGGGCCCCCTCCCGCCCGTGGCTGCGAGGTGTTTCTGGGGAGGATCCCGCGCGACCTCTACGAGGATGAGCTGGTGCCCGTGCTGGAGACGGTGGGGAAGCTCTACCAGCTCCACCTCATGATGGATTATAGCGGAGAGAACCGCGGCTACGCGTTCGCTACCTACACGACGCTCGCCCAAGCCACGGATCCCGTCAAGAAACTCGACAAGGTAGAGATCCGTCCCGGACGCCGCATTGCAGTCTGCATCAGCGTGGACAATCGCTGCCTCTTCATTGGGGGGCTGCCAAAGGACAAGAAGCGAGCGGAGGTGATGATGGCGATGAGCGGTGCCACGGAGGGCGTGGTGGACGTCAAGATGAGCTTCTGTTGCTGGGACAAAACCCTCAACCGAGGCTACGCGTTCGTCGAGTACGGGAGCCATCGCGCGGCCGCCATGGCCCGGAAGAAGCTCCTTCGAATCACCTTGCAGCTATGGGGCCGGACCATCAAGGTGGACTGGGCCATCCCGGAACGGGTGGCTGCGGCCGCGGCGGTGGAGATGGAGGCGGCCGTGCCAGACCTGCTGCAGCCGGAGTGCACGGGCACCGGCAAAGCCGCACACAGCCTGTTTGAGGGCTGGGGGGCACGCACGTGGCTGTGGTGGGTACCTCTCCACCTGCGGCCCATGCCCGTAGCTCTCGAGGCGCTGCCGGAGGCGGCCATGCTGTCGTGGGAGGTGCGGCTGCGGATGCTGTGCCGGACCGCCGGCATCAGCTACCCAATCTTCGAGCTGCACGCTCACTCGGAGCCCGGGATACCTGTGGGCCTCCTCTATAAGGTGTCGATTCCCGGGGTGGAAGAAGGCGCCGACATCTTCCCCGAATTTCTGAGCTCCAGCGAGGAGGGAGCACGGGAGGTGGCATGTCAGCTCGCCTACAACATCCTCAGCAAGGCAAATCCTCTGAGAATGTGGCCAGAGGCGTGGCTAGGCCCCGCCTCCGGCCACGCCCTCTCGTGGAACCTTTCGCAAAGGTTACCGGAGTAACTCGGCTAGCCCCACCTGTTGCCTTTGCCCCAGATGCGCCTCCTTCCCTGATTGGTTGTTACCTCCGTGGCCGTACCCGTGAAGCCCTTGCCAGGCCAGCGGGTGTCACCCTGTCATGTCAGCAGGTGTCACCCTGTCATGTCAGCAGGTGTCACCCTGTCATGTCAGCAGGTGTCACCTTGTGATGTCAGCAGATGTCACCTTGTCATGTCAGCAGGTGTCACCCTGTCATGTCAGCAGGTGTTACCCTGTCATGTCAGCAGGTGTCACCCTGTGATGTCAGCAGGTGTCACCCTGTGATGTCAGCAGGTGTCACCCTGTCATTGCACTTTAATGAAAACCGACAACAGAATCCTTGAAGAAAAAAACTAATTCAGGTGTTTGACATGTCGACGCCATTTCGTTTTGAAAATGTAGCGGAGAAAAATATATATTGTTCACATCGCATTCTGTTTTGTCAATGATCTCTGTAACGTGCGACTGCTCTGCAAGCCATGCATTAACCCCTTTCTGTCTCAATTTAATTCCCAGCATGCAATTCTCCAAGCCTCAGATTTTAGAAAATCTTTCGCGCAACTTTAATCCTAGTAAATATATTTTTTTCTTTTAAAACACAAGCATTATATTTAGTCTATTGCATGGCTAAAGTATTCTAAGTAAAAATATAAATTGTATTAAACCAATGTTAGATCATCGCTATGATAAATATATTTCTACCCTACAATATACAAATCTACATTGTGCTAATGTTTCAATTCTACTTTTATTAACTTACAAATATATTGTCTAGGACACATTTTCAAAGAAATATTTTCATGTACCCAGACAATATTTGCACGTGCCCACATTAAAAAAACTTGCAGACTGCATACGTAACTACGACAACAGAATCCTTGAAGAAAAAACGAATTCAGGTGTTTGACATTTCGTTTTGTACGGGAGAAAAATATATATTGTTCACATCGCATTCTGATGTCAAAACATTTGATTCTTTATAAAATTCAAAAACCCTTGAACAACTTTGCTGCACACGGAGATGTCCGTGCATGCCTCGTTTCCACAGCTTCTATCCCGCTGCCATTTGTATTTCATGCACATACCGCTGTTAAGAGTTTGATGTTTTATTGATTTTCCATTTAGGTGTTTTTTTCCTGTAATGTTTTTTTGTAAATTTTTTAGTGGAAATAAAGTCCTGAAAAGTCTCTTCCTCTCTCTCTCTCCACTCTCTCGGCCGAGTCTCTGCCACTTTTGGTTCTGAGTGTCGCATGTTTGGGATCCTTCTTTCCCTCCTCTGTGGATTTAATTTGATTTGCTGATTTACACGTCAACATATTTAAGACTTTTTCCTAATCATTACCAACGTTTCCATGGCCAGGCACTTTAGAGTAACTTATTACCTTTTCCCACAGCATCATAATATAATTTTCCTGGATCATCACCTTCATAGCTTTGATCCATTACCAACTTTTTTTTTCAAATTTTCTTGCTGTGGTTTTCACACCTGATGATGATTGCTTGTGTTGCAGTCGAAACGTTGTGAGAATTTTATTGTTTTATATTTTTATTATTTTATTGTTTTCCTTATACGTGACTTTACCGAAAGAACCAAGAATATGAATCCCTGCAGTCACGAAAGCTTTAAATCTAAATTCAATCACCAATGGTTTACTGGTTCGTTTTTGTATTTACTTATGCCACCGTCTTTCCCCGTGGGACCATGTGGCGTGAAGTTGTGTCGCACATAAACAGAATCTGTTCACATCACGATTTTCCGTACTCGACTGTCAGTTGCCATCCCCGGGGCAATGTGCACATTTGTCGACTCGGCGAATCGATTTGATTTCGGGTCCCGTTGGGTCGCCCCTTTTGTGCTTTTGCGTGAGCCGGATTTCAACACAATTCCCGATCCGTTGTGGTGCCACGGTCTCGGAGCAACTCTGCCGCCGCCTCGACTCCCCCGTGGCCCCCCACACCGAGCACGCACCTGCAGCGCGCACATGTAGCGTCCTGGCGGGGGATTGCCCGTCACGACGGGTTTTCATCCGAAGGGTCTCTGGGATGAAGTCCCGCGGTTTCCCGGTGCCAGGAGAATGGCCGACCCTCGCAGAGCAAGTCACATTGCGGCGCCCCTGAGTTGGCTTCAAATTGTTTGGGCGCGCGAAGGTTCGCCGGGTCGGCGGCGACGAGTCGCACGCGACGCTCCCCGCCGTCTCAAGCCGATCGCGGAATCCGTGTGACGCCGGCGAGCGCCGCTACGAGGCGGCGATAGGCAAAGTTCCCTTTCGTCTTCGTCCCTCCGACTCTCACGGCGTCCGCGCGACGCCGTGAGCACGGCCGCGAGGTACGTGATGGGGCGTGCGAGCATTTGCGGACTTGGGTAGCGGTAGGCCTAGGGTCGGCTCGTAGAATATTCCCTTCGGGCGGTGCGGGAATTTGCGCCACGAATAAAAGTTAGCAGAGAGCATCGGTGTGGTGCGCGTGTGATTCCCGTGCGGAGTGGCTCCGTGGGCGGATGCGCGGCGAGAGCGAGGGCGGAACCGCGGCCGGAGCTCGCGCGTTGAGATCATCGCCCGTCGGCGTGGACACGGGTGGGCCGCCGCGTGCTGCGTCAGCGTCAGCCGTAGTGGGCGCGCGGCGTGCACGGACACGCGTTGAGATAATCGCCCGCAGGTGCGAGACCGTTCAGGCCCCGTGTTAACGACGGCTGCGGTGCGTGCGGATGCTCGTGGAGGTAATCACTCGCCGGTGTAGGTGCTAGCGTGCCGCTGTCCGCTGCATTAGCGATAGCCGCGGTGCGCGCGGGGGTGCGTGGGTTTACTCCGTGCGGCCGTGAGCCAGCAGCACGAGTCTGTCCCTCGGAGAGGGCGCTAGCGCGGGGGGCCCGATCGCTCGGTTGGCGGGGTCCCGGCGGGAGCCGACCGACGCGGTGGAGGAGGCGGCGGAAGGGGCGGACGTCGCGCCCCACCTGCCCAGCGAGGGCGGTGGGGTGGACGTCGGCCCCCACACCGCCATGGCCCTGTACACGTTAAAGTATTGAGCACAAACTCAAGGAGCAGGGAAAATGGTAATGTTGCTTGGATTTAATTTTAATATCATTGCAACTGTATAGTTTTGATATGTTTTATTGAAAAACATTCACGTGCATTGGCATGTCCCTCTGTCTCAAACATTAATAATGTATCATCTGCAAATGTCCTTTAGCAATGTAAATGTTTGTTCAACATTGGTATGCAGCTTGAAGAATGACGGAGTCTTATAACTGAAGACACTTCGGATTTTCAATCAAAATTTACAAATAATCCACTCTACCATAAACATGCTACATTCCAGCTAAAGTATAGTAGTATATGACTGTAAAGTAGTATGGTGTATAGCACAGATATTTCGTACAAACCCAGTGAGATGGGAGTGCTGCTTTGATGTATTACGCTTGGATCCGATCTCATGGGTTCAATTCAGGCTAACCCCTAAGGGTACAATTTTATTTTTACAGTTTCAATCGGACCAAGTACGTGGGGAGGTTTATCCCAAGTCAACGTGGCTTAAAATCTGCCATGCTGAAATAAAATAGCTGGACGTTATTGCTTCTGACGTGAGTGCAGGACTCGCTATCCATGCCAAGGTGCGGAGGCTCATTTTGGCGACCAAAGGAATTCCGAATGCATGTTACAATAACGTTCATTTCAGATGACTGGATTCATTGGTAGAGTGCTCCAACTTGGGCAGAGATATCTGGCTGGAAAGTGATGTGGTTAAAACGTTTGTCTCGCAGTTTTAAAGGTTGCAATTTCAAAATACAGTTTGGGCATCAGAGCTCAATAAATTGAGTACTACTCTGTGTGAGGTTAACAGGAGTCATCCAATGGAGAGACTGGGCTACGCCATATAAATGTGGAATTTACATCAGTTGACAGGTCAAACGTACTCTTTGTCCTTTTTGGTCACATTATTATAGGCTAGTGGTGTTTGTGTGTTTTAATCACAGAGATGGGGGGGGGGGGGGGGCATTGCACCTCGCTACACCCATCCACTGCTGACGGTAGAGGTTGTGTCTGTGTGTATACACAGACACAGTGTAAACACACACAGTGTACACACACACACATTGTACACACACACAGTGTAAACACACACACAGTGTACACACACACAGATTGTACACACACAGAGTGTACACACACACACATTGTACACACACACAGTGTAAACACACACACAGTGTACACACACACAGATTGTACACACACAGAGTGTACACACACAGTGTACACACACTGTACACACATACACACAGTGTACACACACAGTGTACACACACACACAGTGTACACAAACACATAGTGTAAACACACATAGTGTACACAGACACAGTGTACACACACACAGTGTACACACACACACTGTACACACAGTGTGCACACACCGTACACAGACAGTGTACACACACATACAGTGTACACAGACACAGTGTACACACACACAGTGTACACACACATAGAGTGTACACACACAGTGTAAACACACAGTATAAACACACACAGTGTACACACACAGTGTACACAGACACAGTGAACACACACACACAGTGTAAACACACAGAGTGTACACACACAGTGTAAACACACACAGTGTACACAGAGTGTACACACACAGTGTACACACACACGCATTGTGTACACACACACAGTATACACACACATTGTGTACACACACATTGTGTACACACACACACAGTGTACACACACACAGTGTACACACACACAGTGTACACACAGACACATTGCGTACACACACAGTGTACACACAGACACATTGCGTACACACACAGTGTACACACAGACACATTGTGTACACACACAGTATACACACACAATGTACACACAGTGTATACACACACAGTGTATACACACACAGTGTATACACACAGTGTACACACACACAGTGTACACACACAGTGTATACACACACATTGTGTACACACACAGTGTACACACACACACAGTGTACACACACAGTGTACACACACACACAGTGTACACACACTGTGTACACACACACAGTGTACACACACACAGTGTACACACACACAGTGTACACACACACAGTGTACACACACAGTGTACACACACACAGTGTATACACACAGTGTATACACACACAGTGTACACACACAGTGTACACACACACACACAGTGTACACACACACAGTGTATACACAATAATGTCCACGTTGTTGTAGCTGAGCCCACACACCCAAGGGAGGGAGCAATGGAAAATGAATCTAAATCAACTTAAACTCCAATCCCGCTCTGTGACGTCACCACTCAGCATTACTTCATCGGCGTGAAACGCCAGGGGGAGGTGTACCTTGCTAGTGACGTCATGTCACCAAAGTATTCCACTGTGCTCTTGAGCGTGACGTCACTTTGCGCTTGGGTCACTGCCGATTGCGTTCCAGTGCCAATCCTTATTTGGGCAAAGCTACGCCCAGTCACTGGCGGCTCATTAACATAATGTACTCGTTAAAGCCCTCGCGAGTTAATTGCGACGAGTTCATTGCCCACGACACATGGGACGAGTAACATTAACATTCATTCTCTAATTTAGTTACGGAGCCGCTCATTGTGGGAGGAACGTATCTCGTTCTCCGGACGTGACGTCACGTCACCTGCTACCGTGTGACGTCACGATCTAAACAGGAAGCTATCGCTTCCTGCACTGAAATCCGAGGTGAGAAATTCTCATTGTGGTTGTTGTGGTGGTGGTTTTGGTGGTTGTTGTTTACCAAGGTAGAGCCTCTCTCTCTCGTAGGGATGTCAGTTGAGTAGCAGCGAGCATGGGAATCGATGTCCAGGTTGCAACTTTACAACGCGGGGCCTAGCCACGCGGGGCCTTGCCTCCTGCCCTCACCTGATTGCATTTACTTTAATTATCTCGCTTAAGTTTAATTTGTCTTCACCCGGCTCGTCACTTTGTAACTTTGTTTTATTGTAAATATTCACGCAGTTTTTATTTTCTTTTGTTAGCAGGCCAAGCCCGCTTGAGCTGCTATACCGCTCTTGTTATCAGAAGCGACCTGCCCACAACAACACAAGGTGAGGCTTTATCAACGTGTGTGAATGTTTTGACTTAAAACTTTGGTGACTGCAGGAATTAATATTCTTGGTTCTTTCGGTAAAGTCACGTAGATAGAAAATAAAAAATAACAATAAAAATAAAAAATAGTAAATAAAGCAAAAAAAAACCCTCGTTTTGATCGCAACACAAGTAGTCTTTATTTAATTTAATTGTATTATCTGTTATTGTTATTTTCTGTCTACGTAACATTACTGAAAGAAACAAGAATACGTGTGTCAATGTCTATCGGTCAAAGACGCGCAAACTCCAAATATACAGCAAGCATCAGGGTCGGGATCGAACCCATGACTTCCTGTATATTAGGTGAGGTAGTTAACATCTCACCACGGAAAGAGACACGCAAACTCCAGTTAGCCTCGGCTATGTTCATTGATCCTCGATTAATTACTTGGTGGAGTGAGGAAGCATTAATGCCGAGCAGATGAAGGTGGCCAGGCATGATTCTGGACACGCCACCGCCAGTGTGTGACAGTGTCAAGTTTGTGTTTGCAGTAAAGTCTATTAACTCTATTGCACACGGAGGTTATATCAAAACAATAGTTTATTTTTGTTTTCCTCTGGAACTCATTGTAAGAATGGAAACAGGAGGTGAACACAGCACACACATTCAGCTGAAGTTGGAACTGTTCATCCCCAGCATTCAAGGACATCTGAGCCTGGATTCACACCTCTAAGTTGCGATTGAACATTAATTTATGCATTTCTGCATAACACAAATAGTATTGTTTTCAACACCCTTTGCTATGTCAGCTGAATTTAGCTCTTATAAATATTCCTTTTGTAGCCAGACAGCCGAAATTGTGTACTTAGAGTTTTGGGTGAACATTCATTTTGAAGATGCGAGGGCTTCCAGGCATGTTTATGACATTGCCCTCTCATTGTGTGCCATCACAGCCCGTGCGAGGAATTTGGGAAACTTTTTCACTGCATCATGAATATATGAATAAGTATAGACGTATAAGTCACGTGTTACTGTGTATATATGCATTCCTCTGTGCCTCGATACTGACGTGTAGATGGTGTGTATATTCTTATTTTCTGTCTGCAGCTGACGCTGGTCTGATGGAGCAAAGGCACTCAGCGCAGCTCTGTACGACAAGTCAACAATGCGACCAGCGTGCATACAGCACGGATCGGACTGGAAATTTGACACAGCACCAGAGAACTCGCACTGGAGAGAAACCCTTCAAGTGCAGTGTGTGTGACAAGGCATTTTCACCGTCATCTGCTCTTAAAATACACCAGAGAACACACACGGGAGAGAAACCCTTCAAGTGCAGTGTGTGTGGGGAGGCATTTTCACAGTCATTTGCTCATAAAAGACACCAGCGAACACACACGGGAGAGAAACCCTTCAAGTGCAGTGTGTGTGGGGAGGCATTTTCACAGTCATATAATCTTAAAAGACACCAGAGAACACACACGGGAGAGAAACCCTTCAAGTGCACTGTGTGTGGGAAGGCGTTTGCAAATTCATCTGCTCTGAAAAAACACCAGAGAACACGCACGGGAGAGAAACCCTTCAAGTGCACTGTGTGTGGGAAGGCATTTGCATGGCCATCAGTTCTTCAGGCCCACCAGAGAACACACACAGGAGTGAAACCCTTCAAGTGCACTGTGTGTGGGAAGGCATTTGCATGGCCATCAGTTCTTCAGACCCACCAGAGAACACACACAGGAGAGAAACCCTTCAAGTGCACTGTGTGTGGGAAGGCATTTGCCTGGCCATCAGTTCTTCAGACCCACCAGAGAACACACACAGGAGTGAAACCCTTCAGGTGCACCTTGTGCGGGAAGGCGTTTGCATATTCATCAGTTGTTCAGATCCACCAGAGAACACACACAGGAGAGAAACCCTTCAAGTGCAGTGTGTGTGGGAAGGCATTTTCACAGTCATCTGTTCTTGTAAAACACCAGAGAACACACACAGGAGAGAAACCCTTCAGGTGCACTCTGTGCGGGAAGGCGTTTGCACAGTCACCACATCTTAAAGTACACCAGAGAACACACACAGGAGAGAAACCCTTCAGGTGCATTCTGTGCGGGATGGCGTTTGTACGTGTGTCACATCTTCAAAGACACGAGAGAATACACACGGGAGAGAAACCCTTCAGGTGCACTCTGTGCGGGATGATGTTTGCACAGTTGCCACATCTTAAAGTACACCAGAGAACACACACGGGAGAGAAACCCTTCAGGTGCACTCTATGCGGGATGGCGTTTGCACGTTCATCAAATCGTCAAAGACACCATAGAACACACATGGGAGAGAAACCCTTCAAGTGCAGTCTGTGTGGGAAGGCCTTTTCACAGTCATCTTTTCTAAAAAAACACCAGAGGACACACACAGGAGAGAAACCCTTCCGGTGCACTCTGCTGGAAGGCGTTTCCAGATTCATCAAATCTTCAAGTACACCAGAGAACACAGAAGCATCAGAAGATCTGCAAGGAGAGGAGTCTGAAATCAGCTTGTGAAAGTCAAAGTTCCACAATGAGCCCATCCCTCATGAAACAAGAACCGGAGGAAAATCCCAGCTTTGACACTGTAAAGGAACCGAGGTGAAATGTGAAGAGGTGATGGTGAAGAGCAAAGAAGTGACGGTAAAATGTGAAGATGAAAATTAAGCTCCAAAATGGGACCTTCACATCGATGGAGGCAACGTGAAGCAGGAGGAGAATTCTGACTGAGGCAGAGCGAGGCGACTCCCAGCAGTTTGAGGAAGTGGAGGTGTGGGTGGACTTCCTCCTAGACAATACAAAGTCAAGTGGAGACCCCGTAGATGTGTAAGCCAGAGACGATGTCGCTCCAATAGATGCACCTTTGTCACAGGCCTTTAATGACAAGAATGTGAAGTTGAACACTCAATTCCTAGATTCAACCTGCAGAGTAAGGGCGGCCAGTCTTTGTGGACCTGTGGGTTGGGTCAATCTCTCACCAGGAGCGAGAGACAAGCCCCCAAGCATTCACTATGTTATAATAATAATTGCATTTACACGGTGCTTGCTTAACCACCTCAGCAACTCGGAGTTTCGTGTCGTACCTCGTCTGAAACACTCGAAGAGCATCCCCAAGTAGCAGCTGCCCCTGTGTGGCACAGGGTGGTGGCCCTAGACCGGCCTGCATGTGGACAAGAGCCTGTCAGTAGGGGGCGATGATTGATGCGTCATCTCAGTTGTGTAGTTTGTAGGTAATCTTGATTCGAAGCTTTCGTGACTGCAGCAATCCACACTCTCGAGTTATTTCAGTAAAGTCACCACGTAGTAGAAACATAACAGACCGCGGCGTTTAGATCACAACACAAGCAATCGTCATCAGGTGGGACAACCACAGCAAGAAGAAGACGCTGAAGTAGTAGGCGCCTACTCCAGCAGTTTCTTCTTGCTGCTGTGCTTGTCCAACCTGATGACGATTGCTTGTGTTGCGATCTAAACTCCGTGATCTATTATTTGTAGCTAATGTTTAGAATTTGCTACATTTTGACCCAGACGCCAGCATGCAATGGCCTACTCGTTTTGAATGACACTACAATAGTACGTTGTACATACACTGTTAAGCAGGCGGTGCGTATTTTTAAAATAGCTTCTTGTTAATACGATGTAACCTGATGCAGTATATTTCACTGCAGTAATTCAATTTTGTTAATATGCCTGTCAATAATTACGAATGAATACTTGTCTGTGCATATTTTAAATGTTATTCTTTTATAAGGTGATGTTGATATCGAAAACTGACACGTAACTGGCATGCCATAAATAGGAAATTAACTCTGCTTATTCGAATCAATGTATTCGTATATATGTTGATAAACTGTTTCAAGCAGATTGTCTCTAACGGCGACTACAGGGACCACGTGATTGTTTAAAAATGTATTTGATTATAACTATAATTGCCTACAATTCGTCATGTGTAGCTTATTTAGACTATAATTTATTCACTACCCAAAATGTATTTACTTGAAAACGTAGAGCTGATATTTGTAAGCAATGTCTTTGTTATTTTTACGTTTGAAAAAAAATATTTGCACAAATTGAACTTGTTCAGATACAAGGTGAATTCACAAGGCTTTGTAAAAAATCCAATATTTCAGAATTTTGCCTTAACAGAGAATATTTTTTTAAATGTTGGTAAAAATAAAGATTCAGAAGTATATATTGTGCCGTGTCTACAATTTTATTGTAAAGTGTAATTGGTAAAAAAATGATGGTTCAATGAGCCACTCTGTCTACAGGAAAGCTACCCATACGGATGCTTACCTGAAACCGGATTCCCACCACCATCCATCCCAGAAGAATTCCGTCATCAAGACTCTGCACCATAGAGCCCAATGCATATCCGACCAGGAACACATAGCCAGTGAACTCAAGCACGTTACACCAAGCTCTTACAATCCGCAAAGCTCTCACTCCAACCATGAAGAAGGACCCTCTTGAGGAGCCTTTCAAAACCATCACTTTGCCCTACATTGCGGGGATCACAAAAAAGATCTCCAAAATCTTGAATAAACACAAGATCCAGGTCCGATTCAACACATTACATAAAACCCGTGATCTGGTCCCGTCTGTAAAAGATGTGATTCCGGACATACAATACCCTGGTGTCTACAAACTAAGTTGCCTCTGTGGTAGTAGTTACATTGGAGAAACCAAACGCCATGTCTCAGACCGCATTCGTGAACACAAAGCAGACCTTAAACACGGTAGGACCAACACCTCGGCCGTGGCAGATCACTGTTATAATTCAGTAGGCTCACATGACATTGACTTCTCCAAGACGGAGGTTCTCTGCAATCCATCTGGCTACCATGAGAGATTCGTTCATGAGGCTATCCACATATACAAGCACAGAGACAATTTCAACCGAGAGGAAGGAATTCTGGCTTAGCAATCATTGGAAGGATTTGATAAACCATTTCGGGTCTTTTGATTGTTCACGCTTACGGTGGCTTTCAGACAGCATACATTAATTTTTCGTCTCCCCCCTCCTCTTTTCCGAACATAGATGGACTCGTCCATCTGAATACCTTCCAAATCACTCTCCGTGGCGCTAACGTTTAAAAATAAATACAAACCGCCACTTCTTTCAAATGTTTCTTGCCGTTGGTTTTGACACCTGATGATGACTGCTTGTGTTACAGTCGAAACGTCGTGAGAATTTTATTATTTTATATATTTTTATTGTTTCCCTTCAACGTGACTTTACCGAAAGAACCAAGAATATAATTCATTGTTTGTTATGTTCGTGTTACATTTTAAACAGAAAATGTTTACATTTGCGGGACCTCTTTGGCCCAGAATTAAAATGGTGACAGAGAAAGGGACGTGGCGTGAACACCTACACACACTCAGTGTACACACACACAGAGTGTACACACACAGAGAAAGGGACGTGGCGTGAACACCTACACACACTCAGTGTACACACACACAGTGTAAACACACACAGTGTACACACACATTGTGTACACACACACAGTGTATACACACAGTGTACACTGTATACACACAGTGTATACAGTGTACACACACACATAGTGTATACACACAGTGTACACACACAGTGTATACACACAGTATACACACACACAGTGTACACACACACACAGTGTACACACAATAATGTCCACGTTGTTGCAGCTGAGCCCACGCACCCAAGGGAGGGAGCAATGTAAAATGAATCTAAATCAACTTAAACTCCAACCCCGCTCTGTGACGTCACCACTCAGCATTACTTCATTAGCGTGAAACGCCATGGGGTGGTGTACCTTGCCAGTGACGTCATGTCACCAAAGTATTTACCCCTCCCCCATCCACCGCGTTCTTGAGCGTGACGTCACCTCCGCTGGGGTCACTGCCGATATCGTTCCATTGCCAATCCTTATTTGGGCAAAGCTACGCCCAGTGACTGGCGGCTCATTAACATAATGTACTCGTTAAAGCCCTCGCGAGTTTATTGCGACGGGTTCAGCACTCACGACATAACGGATGGTACATTAACATAATTTATTCATTCTCTAATATAGTAAGTTACAGACCGCTCATTGTGGGAGGAGCGTGTCTCGTATCTCGGATGTGACGTCATGTCACTTGCTGCTGCGTGACGTCACGAGGTAACAGGAAGCTATCGCTTCCTGCACTGAAATCCGAGGTGAGAAATTCTCATTGCGATTGTGGTTGTTGTGCTGGTGGTGGTGGTTGTTGTTTACCAAGGTAGAGCCTCGCTCTCTCTCGTAGGGATGTCAGTTGAGTAGCAGCGAGCATGGGAATCGATGTCCAAGTTGGAACTTTACAACGCGGGGCCTAGCCACGCGGTGGCCTTGCCTCCTGCCCTCGCCTGATTGCATTCACTTTAATTATCTCGCTTTAAGTTTAATTTGCCTTCACCCGGATCACCACTTTGTAGCTTTGTTTTATTGTAAATATTCACGCAGTTTTTATATTTTTCACAAGGCCAAGCCCGCTTGAGCTGCTATACCGCTCTTGTTATCAGAAGCGACCTGCCCACAACAACACAAGGTGAGGCTTTGTCAACGTGTGTGAATGTTTTGACTTAAAACTTTGGTTACTGCAGGAATTAATATTTTTGGTTCTTTCGGTAAAGTCACATAGATAGAAAATTTAATGAAAATAACAGAAAATAAAAATAATTTAAAAAATTGTAAATAAAGCTAAAAAAACTGACGTCGTTTTGATCGCAACACAAGTGGTCTTAATTTAATGTAATTGTATTATCTGTTATTGTTATTTTCTGTCTACGTAACTTTGCTGAAAGAAACAAGAATACGTGTGTCAATGTCTATCGGTCAAAGACGCTATACGGAGAGATGTGCAAACTCCAAATATACAGCAGGCGTCACGGTCGGGATCAAACCCACGACTTCCTGTACACCAGGTGAGGTAGTTAACATCTCACCACGGAGAGAGACACGCAAACTCCAGTTAGCCTCGGCTATGTTCGTTGATCCTCGATTAATTACTTGGTGTAGTGAGGAAGCATTAATGCTGAGCAGATGAAGGTGGCCAGGCATGATTCTGGACACGCCACCGCCAGTGTGTGACAGTGTCAAGTTTGTGTTTGCAGTAAAGTCTATCAACTCTATTGAACACGGAGGTTATATCAAAACAATAGTTTACTTTTGTTTTCCTCTGGAACTCTTTGTAAGAATGGAAACAGGAGGTGAACACAGCACGCACATGCAGCTGAAGTCGGAACTGTTCATCCCAGCATTCAAGGACATCTGAGCCTGGATTCACACCTCTAAGTTGTGATTGAACATTAATTTATGAATTTCTGCCTAACACAAATAGTATTTCGATTTAAAGCTTTCGTGACTGCAATGATTCATCTTCTTTGGTTCTTTCGGTAAAGTCACGTAGAATGAGAATAAAATAATAAATTGATAAAATAAAATAACACAATAATATTCTCACGACGTTTTGGCCACAACACAAGCGGCCTTCATCAGGTGAAGGGAGCGAGACTGTCTGGTAGGACAGCGCTGGAGTGAGAGAGCCACGTTCAGATCACGGCTTTTAAGCTGTGTGAGAGGAACAAAGAGCCTTGACGAAGGAATTAGCATAAAATTTAGCATTGAAAAGGCTGAATGATTAGCTTGTGACTGGTCAAAGAAATAGCTATGTTAAAAGTTAAAGCATACACATCCGCAGAGGCACCCATTGTTAAAAGGAATTAGCATAGAATTTAGCATTGAAATAGCTAAATTAAGGCATTCGCTTGTAACTGCTACAGAAATAGTTACGTTGAAGTCAGAGCATACACATTCACCGAGGCACTTAGTACAAATCAAAACAGGAGAATTTAGCATTGAAATAACTAGGCGAATTTAGCATTGAAATAACTGGGTGATTTGCTAGTGACTGGTCACAGAAATGACTACAAATCTGAGCTATTCACAGTACTATATAGTGAACCAATAAAAACTAAAATATAAATTACCTTCATGTTATCAATAAACTCTATATTCTCCAATCAGCTAAGCTACCAACCATAAGTCGTTATATATCACAATGCTATATGGCGAAAAAATGGGTGGATTCTTACCCTCAAATTTCCGTACCACGGATAGCTACGGGTCCCATTCAGACGGACGAGTTCGTCCATGGTCGGAACAGAGGAGGGGGAAAGAGACAGCTGCGAAGCCCTAGTATACTCCATGTTGTAAACCATACCATTAACCGTGGTGTGAGAGGTATTAAGAGGCAATGCTGGCGAAAGAGCTGCGGTCTGAAGGTCATCGTAAAATTACAATTAATTAAGAACAGAAATGATTTAACACATCTTTCCAGTGGTTACTGAGCCTGAATCCATCTTCTCGGTTGAAATTGTCTCTGTGCTTGTATATGTGAATGGCCTCATGAACGAATCTCTCATGGTAGCCAGTTGGTTTGCAAAGAACCTCCGTCTTGGAGAAGTCAATGTCATGTGAGCCCACTGAATTGTAACAGTGATCTGCCACGGCAGAGGAGTTCGTCTTACCGTGTTTCAAGTCTGCTTTATGTTCGCGGATGCGATCCGAGATATGTCTTTTGGTTTCTCCAATGTAGCTACTACCACAGAGGCACTTTAGTTTGTAAACGCCCGGGTACTGTATGTCTGGAAGAGCATCTTTTACAGATGGAACTAAATCACGGATTTTGTGTACTGTGTTGAATCGGACCTGGATCTTGTGTTTATTCAGGATTTTGGAGATCTTTTTAGTGACCCCTGCAATGTAGGGTAAGGTGATGGTTTTGAGTGGCTCCACAAGAGGATCCTTCTTCATGACTGGAGTGATGGCTTTGCGGATTGTGTAGTCGGAGTAGCCATTAGCCCTGAGAGCCTGGTGTACGTGTTTGAGTTCACTGGTAATGTGTTCCTGGTCGGAAATGCATTGGGCTCTATGGTATAGAGTCTTGATGAGGCAGTTCTTCTGGGATGGATGGTGGTGGGAATCTGGTTTCAAGTAAGCATCTGTATGGGTAGCTTTCCTGTAGACAGAGTGGCTCATTGAACCATCATGTCTCCTTTTAATTAAGACATCCAGAAAGGGTAGTTTGCCATCTTTTTCGACCTCCATGGTAAATCTGATGGCTGGGTGTATGGAATTGATGTGGTCGCGGAATTGGTCTAGAGCAGGCTGGCCATGTGGCCAGATGACAAAGGTGTCATCAACGTACCTCTTCCATAAGGTCGGGCGTAGAGTGGCAGTCTGGATGGCGTCAGTTTCAAATTTTTCCATGAATACGTTGGCTACAACCGGAGATAGGGGGGAGCCCATTGGGGTGCCCTCAGTTTGTTTGTAGAAAGTTCCATTCCAGGTGAAGTATGTGTTGGTTAAGCAATGTCTCACCAGGGGGGTACATCAGTATGCAGTCCTTGATGAACCAGGTCTTCAATGATAGCGATGGTGTCAGGTACCGGGACTTTGGTGAACAAGGACACCACATCAAAACTGACAAGCAGGTCGTTTGGGGACAGGGAAATGTCTTTGATTGTCGATACCAGGTGAGTAGAATTTAGTACCGCAGAGGTGGTTTTTCCAGTGAAAGGTCGCAGTATATCAGCCAGAAAACGTGCCAGTTTGTAGGTGGGGGAGCTGATAGTAGAGACGATGGGACGAAGGGGTGTATCTTCTTTGTGTATCTTTGGAAGGCCATATAATCTTGGTGGTCTGGCAGCAGAGGGTTTCAACAAGAACTGTTTGTTCTCATCAATTAATGCTGTTGAATCAGAGATAATTTTGTTCGTTTTGGTGACCAGGCTGTTGGTGGGATCTCTTTTTATTTTTGTATAGCTGCCATCGTTGAGTAGTTCTTGAATTTTGTTGTTATATTCTGTTTTGTCCATGATGACAGTGGCATTGCCTTTGTCGGCTGAGAGAACGACAATATCATCCCTCTTTTTTAATTGAGATAATTCAAAACGTTCGTCTTTGCTGATGTTGCTAGGTGGCAACTTAGCGTTTTTGAGGGTTGCAGCGATTTCAGATCTTGCTACGTCTGCAGAGATGTGACTCAAGCCACTCAAAACCATCACCTTACCCTACATTGCAGGGGTCACTAAAAAGATCTCCAAAATCCTGAATAAACACAAGATCCAGGTCCGATTCAACACAGTACACAAAATCCGTGATTTAGTTCCATCTGTAAAAGATGCTCTTCCAGACATACAGTACCCGGGCGTTTACAAACTAAAGTGCCTCTGTGGTAGTAGCTACATTGGAGAAACCAAAAGACATATCTCGGATCGCATCCGCGAACATAAAGCAGACTTGAAACACGGTAAGACGAACTCCTCTGCCGTGGCAGATCACTGTTACAATTCAGTGGGCTCACATGACATTGACTTCTCCAAGACGGAGGTTCTTTGCAAACCAACTGGCTACCATGAGAGATTCGTTCATGAGGCCATTCACATATACAAGCACAGAGACAATTTCAACCGAGAAGATGGATTCAGGCTCAGTAACCACTGGAAAGATGTGTTAAATCATTTCTGTTCTTAATTAATTGTAATTTTACGATGACCTTCAGACCGCAGCTCTTTCGCCAGCATTGCCTCTTAATACCTCTCACACCACGGTTAATGGTATGGTTTACAACATGGAGTATACTAGGGCTTCGCAGCTGTCTCTTTCCCCCTCCTCTGTTCCGACCATGGACGAACTCGTCCGTCTGAATGGGGCCCGTAGCTATCCGTGGTACGGAAATTTGAGGGTAAGAATCCACCCATTTTTTCGCCATATAGCATTGTGATATATAACGACTCATGGTTGGTAGCTTAGCTGATTGGAGAATATAGAGTTTATTGATAACATGAAGGTAATTTATATTTTAGTTTTTATTGGTTCACTATATAGTACTGTGAATAGCTCAGATTTGTAGTCATTTCTGTGACCAGTCACTAGCAAATCACCCAGTTATTTCAATGCTAAATTCGCCTAGTTATTTCAATGCTAAATTCTCCTGTTTTGATTTGTACTAAGTGCCTCGGTGAATGTGTATGCTCTGACTTCAACGTAACTATTTCTGTAGCAGTTACAAGCGAATGCCTTAATTTAGCTATTTCAATGCTAAATTCTATGCTAATTCCTTTTAACAATGGGTGCCTCTGCGGATGTGTATGCTTTAACTTTTAACATAGCTATTTCTTTGACCAGTCACAAGCTAATCATTCAGCCTTTTCAATGCTAAATTTTATGCTAATTCCTTCGTGAAGGCTCTTTGTTCCTCTCACACAGCTTAAAAGCCGTGATCTGAACGTGGCTCTCTCACTCCAGCGCTGTCCTACCAGACAGTCTCGCTCCCTTCACCTGATGAAGGCCGCTTGTGTTGTGGCCGAAACGTCGTGAGAATATTATTGTGTTATTTTATTTTATCAATTTATTATTTTATTCTCATTCTACGTGACTTTACCGAAAGAACCAAAGAAGACAAATAGTATTGTTTTCAACACCCTTTGCTATGTCAGCTGAATTTAGCTCTCATAAATATTCCTTTTGTAGCCAGACAGCTATAATTGTGTGCTCGGAGTTTTTGGTGAACATTCATTTTGAAGATACGAGGGCTTCCAGGCATGTTTATAACCATTTGCCCTCTCATTGTGTGCCATAACAGCCCATGTGATGAATTTGGGACACTTTTCCACTATATCATGAATATATGAATAAGTATAGACACACGTGTTACTGTGTATGTATGCTTTCCTCTGTGCATCGATACTGACGTGTAGATGGTGTGGATATTATTTTTTTCTGTCTGCAGCTGACGCTTCCTCTGACGCTTCCTCTGCAGAATTGGTCTGATGGAGCAAATGCACTCAGCGCAGCTCGGTAGGACAAGTCAACAATGCGACTGGTGTGCATACAGCACGGATCGGACTGGAGATTTGACACGGCACAAGAGAACTCACACAGGAGAGAAACCCTTCAAGTGCAGTGTGTGGGAAGGCATTTTCACGGTCATCTGCTCTTGTAACACACCAGAGAACACACACGGGAGAGAAACCCTTCAAGTGCAGTGTGTGTGTGAAGGCGTTTGCACATTCATGTACTCTTGTAGCACACCAGAGAACACACACAGGAGAGAAACCCTTCAAGTGCAGTGTGTGTGGAAAGGCGTTTGCATATTCATCTGCTCTTGTAATACACCAGAGGACACACACAGGAGAGAAACCCTTCAAGTGCAGTGTGTGCTTAAAGGCGTTTCCACGTTCATCTCTTCTTGTAGAACACCAGAGAACACACACGGGAGAGAAACCCTTCAAGTGCAGTGTGTGTGGGAAGGCATTTTCACGGTCATCTGCTCTTGTAACACACCAGAGAACACACACGGGAGAGAAACCCTTCAAGTGCAGTGTGTGTGTGAAGGCGTTTGCACATTCATGTACTCTTGTAGCACACCAGAGAACACACACAGGAGAGAAACCCTTCAAGTGCAGTGTGTGTGGAAAGGCGTTTGCATATTCATCTGCTCTTGTAATACACCAGAGGACACACACAGGAGAGAAACCCTTCAAGTGCAGTGTGTGCTTGAAGGCGTTTCCACGTTCATCTCTTCTTGTAGAACACCAGAGAACACACACAGGAGAGAAACCCTTCAAGTGCAGTGTGTGCGTGAAGGCATTTGCACGTTCATCTCTTGTAGTACACCAGAGAACACACACGGGAGAGAAACCCTTCAAGTGCAGTGTGTGTGGGAAGGCGTTTGCAGATTCATCAAATCTTCAAGTACACCAGAGAACACAGAAGCATCAGAAGATCTGCAAGGAGTGGAGTCTGAAATCCACTTGTGAAAGTCAAAGTGCCACCATGAGCCCATCCCTCATTAAACAAGAACCGGAAGAAAATTCCAGCTTGGACACTTTTAAAGGTATCGAGGTGAAATATGAAGAGGTGATGGTGAAGAGGGAAGAAGTGATGGTGAAGAGCGAAGAAGTGAAGGTGAAATGTGAAGAAGTGATGGTGAAATGTGAAGAAGTGAAGGTGAAATGTGAAGATGAAGATTCAACTCCAAAATGGGACCTTCTAATCGATGGAGGCAACGTGAAGCAGGAGGAGAATTCTGACTGTGAGGCAGAGCGAGGCAACTCTCAGCAGTTTGTGGAAGTGGAGGTGTGGGTGGACTTCCTAGACAATACAAAGTCAAGTGGAGACCCGGTAGATGTGTAAGCCAGAGACGATGTCGCTCCAATAGATGCACCTTTGTCACAGGCCTTTAATGACAAGAATGTGAAGTTGAACACTCAATTCCTAGGTTTAACCTGCAGAGTAAGAGCGAGCGGCCAGTCTTTGTGGACCTGTGGGTTGGGTCAATCTCTGACCAGGAGCGAGAGCCAATACGCTCCCAAGCATTCACGATGTTCTAATGATAATTGCTTTTACATGGTGCTTGCTTAATCGCCTCGGCAACTCGGAGTTTCGTATCTCGTCTGAGATGCTCGAAGGGCATCCCCAGGTAGCAGCTGCCCCTGTGTGGCACAAGGTGGTGGCCCTGCACCGGCCTGCATGTGGACAAGAGCCTGTCAGTAGGGGGCGATGATTGATGCATCATCTCAGTTGTGTAGTTTGTCGGCAATCTTGATTCGAAGCTTTTGTGACTGCAGGAATCCACACTCTCAAGTTATTTCGGTAAAGTCACCACGTGGGTAGAAACATAACAGATCACGGCGTTTATATCACAACACAAGCAATCGTCATCAGGTGGGACAACCACAGCAAGAAGAAGACGCTGAAGTAGGCGCCTACTTCAGCAGTTGTCTTGCTGCTGTGGTTGTCCCACCTGATGACGATTGTTTGTGTTGCGATCTAAACTCCGTGATCTATTATTTGTTGGCAATGTTTAGAATTTGCTACATTTTGACCCAGATGCAAGCATGCAATGGCCTACTCGTTTTGAATGACACTACAATAGTTTGTTGTACATACACTGTTAAGCAGGCGGTGCGTATTTTTAAAATAGCTTCTTAATACGATGTAACCTGATGCAGTATATTTCACTGCAGTAATTCAATTTTGTTAATATGCCTGTCAATAATTACGAATGAATACTTCTCTGTGCGTATTTTAAATGTTATTCTTTTATAAGGTGATGTTAATATTGAAAACTGACACATAACTGGCATGCCATAAATAGGAAATTAACTCTGCTTATTCGAATCAATGTATTCGTATATATGTTGATAAACTGTTTCAAGCAGATTGTCTCTAACGGCGACTACAGGGACCACGTGATTGTTTAAAAATGTATTTGATTATAACTATAATTGCCTACAATTCGTCATGTGTAGCTTATTTAGACTATAATTTATTCACTACCCAAAATGTATTTACTTGAAAACATAGAGCTGATATTTGTAAGCAATGTCTGTTATTTTTACGTTTGAAAACAAATATTTGCACAAATTTAACTTGTTCAGATACAAGGTGAATTCACAAGGCTTGGTAAAAAATCCAATATTTCAGAATTTTGCCTTAACGGAGAATATTTTTTTTAAATGTTGGTAAAAATAAAGATTCAGAAGTATATATTGTGCCGTGTCTACAATTTTACTGTAAAGTGGAATTGGTAAAAAAAAATGATGGTTCAATGAGCCACTCTGTCTACGGGAAAGCTACCCATACGGATGCTTACCTGAAACCGGATTCCCACCACCATCCATCCCAGAAGAATTCCCTCATCAAGACTCTGCACCATAGAGCCCAATGCATATCCGACCAGGAACACATAGCCAGTGAACTCAAGCACGTACACCAAGCTCTTAAGGCTAATGGTTACTCCGACTACACAATCCGCAAAGCTATCACTCCAACCATGAAGAAGGACCCTCTTGAGGAGACTTTCAAAACCATCACTTTACCCTACATTGCGGGGATCACAAAAGAGATCTCCAAAATCTTGACTAAAGACAAGATCCAGTTCCGTTTCAACACATTACATAAAATCCGTGATCTGGTTCCGTCTGTAAAAGATGTGATTCCGGACATACAGTACCCTGGCGTCTACAAACTAAGTTGCCTCTGTGGTAGTAGTTACATTGGAGAAACTAAACGACATGTCTCGGACCTCATTCGTGAACAGAATGCAGACCTAAAAAACGGTAGGACCAACACCTCGGCCGTGGCAGATCACTGTTATTATTCAGTAGGCTCACATGACATTGACTTCTCCAAGACGGAGGTTCTTTGCAATCCATCTGGCTACCATGAGAGATTCGTTCATGAGGCTATCCACATATACACAGAGACAATTTCAACCGAGAGGAAGGAATTCTGGCTTAGCAATCATTGGAAGGATTTGATAAACCATTTCGGGTCTTAAATGATTGTTCACACTTATGGTGGCTTTCAGACCGCATCCATTATTTTCGTCTCCCCCCTCCTCTATCCCGAACATAGATGGGCTCGTCCATCTGAATGACTGTCAAATCGCTCTCCGTGGTGCTAACGTTAAAAAAACGCCACTTTTTTCAAATTTTCTTGCTGTGGTTTTCACACCTGATGATGAATGCTTGTGTTGCAGTCGAAACGTGAGAATTTTTATTTTATATTTTTATTATTTTTCTTGTTGTGGTTTTCACACCTGACGACGATTGCTTGTGTTGCAGTTGAAACGTCGTGAGAATTGTATTGTTTTATATTTTTATTATTGTATTATTTCCCTTCTACGTGGTGACTTTACCGAAAGAACCAAGAACATGAATTCCTAGCAGTCACGAAAGCTTAAAATCCAAATTTATTTTTACTTCGTTAACACCTTTCACGTTCGCACGCCGCTAATTTTTTGCGACAAGAGGTTTCATTACCACAGGTTACACGTGCAGTGGGTCCAAGACGAGGCGAGACGGTTCGCTGGAGGCAACACGTTTATTCAACAAGGGAACCACAGCACAGAGGGGTGACGACCCCTCACAGCCGATAACCTCAGGAGGCAGTCCCTCCACACTACGGTGCCCTTACTCTGGTTCTAGCGCTAACCCTACACTGGTTATGTCTGAACCCGACCCTAGCCAGGGTCACTGGGCTCTTCGCTTCAGGGTCTTCAGGGTCTTCAGGGTAGCGCTCAGAGACTTCTTCAGAGCTTCAGGTGGACGAGGACCGCCAAACCCGTTCAGGGGTCCGGCTTTTATCCCCGTTCCAGGGTCTCTCCGCCCCTGGCCAAGCCTTCTGGAACTCTCTAGGGGGCCCTGGAACATCCCCCAGCCCCCCCCCCCCCCCATCTTGGGGTCTGGGGGCCCTGTTCGTCACACCTGGTCTGTACACCACCCCCTGCTGACACATGTCCGCTATTACAGGTCAGCTCCCGTGGTAATACGCATACAGCCCAACAATGGCGTTACATCATCCCCCCCCCCCCCTTGTAGCATCCAGGCGTCTGCTACGTTCACAGGAAGCCCTAGACGCATGCACAAATATGCTCAAGGTGCCATGTCATACGTTCAAGCGTATGGATGTCCCCGACTTATTTATTACCTTTACATGTAATCCAGCTTGGCCTGAGATAAAACAAAAATAATAATAACTTTCATTCGGCCAGACACCCAGCCGTCGATACGACTTCACAGCCAGGGTGTTCAGACAAAAGCAAGTCAAATTCATCGAGAGCATTCACTGAGAGTCGTGTTTTTTGGAGAAACGATGCTGGATGTACTCAACTGAGTGGCAGAAACGAGGACTTCCACATCATAGGGGTTTCCCCTTTTTTTGTGGCAAGAAAACTGAAACCTTTTGGCGTCCTCTGGTCGAGCACCAATTGGGTCGAGGCTCTCAAGAAAGCCGTCCCTTGGTGTGGAACAAGCGGTTTCAAGGACAATTCCACATATATATTATCATAGTGCGTGTTTTTTGCTTGCATTTGACTGCAGGTATTGTGGTTAATGCTGTAATATAAATCCTTGTAAAAAGGTTTCAGTTTGTTGCCAGAAAAAAGGGGAAAAACCCCTATTATTATATTTTGGTACTGCCAAAGGAGGTCTAATGATGTAGATGACTTCCCCACGCTCATATTTTAATCTGGCTGAAAGAAAAAAATCATCCAATCCAAATCGATGTTATATCTGTCGAGTTTCCAAATCCAGAGGAAGACCCACCACCCAGTCCCACCTCACCACCCTACACCTCACCACCCAGCCCCTCCTCACCACCCTACACCTCATCTGCTCCTCCTCACCCTGCATCTCCCCTCCAGCTGGTGTATCTCAGCCATGATGTCGTCTATCTGCTTGAGAATCCGGCACTCCTCCACCCTCTTGAGACTCGCCACCCTCTCCTCCTCCTCCACCCCGTCGCCCGACTTGCAGTCGCCATCATCGGCTGCACTGCGTGATCTCCGTAGTCCCCTCCTCCTCCTCCTCTTCTTCTTCTTCCTCCTCCTCGTTGTCCGCCGCCTCCTCCTCGTCTCGTGCTCTGTCGACGCTCGGCTGCAGGCGGCTGGCGCGAAACTTCAGCAGCAGCCTGCGGACGCCCCCTGTAGACTCCACCACCTCCTCCTCCTTGTCGTCCCTCCGCTCCTTCACCTCGTCACCCTCCACCACCACCTCCCCCTCCTCCTCCTCATCGTCCGTCCGCTTCTTCACCTCGTCACCCTCCACCACCACCTCCCCCTCCTCCTCCTCCTCGTCCCTCCGCTCCTTCGCCTCGTCACCCTCCACCACCACCTCCTCCTCCTCCTCGTCCCTCCGCTCCTTCACCTCGTTACCCTCCACCACCACCTCCTCCTCGTCGTCCCTCCGCTCCTTCACCTCGTCATCTACCACCACCTCCTCCTCCTCGTCCCTCCGCTCCTTCGCCTCGTCCCCCTCCACCACCTCCTCCGGCGATGACGACGACGATGATGAAGACGACGACAACGACGATGCGTCCGAGAACGACCAACAGCTGGATGACGACGACGACGCTCTCTGCTGCCGGTATTGTTGCTGAGTTTGTTTCCGTCGCTGCCGCTGCTTCTCCAGGGCGCGACCCCGGCGCCTCTCGGTGGGCGGCGGCGGCTCAGCCAGCGGCCGCGGCATCAGCGAGGAGAAGTGGAACGTCGCCCCACGCGGGGCCGAGCGCCGCTTGCCCGCGACCGCCGGCGCCGGTGGCGGCGGCGGCGGCAGAAGAGGAGCCGGCGGCGACGGAGGAGGCGGAGGAGGCGGAGGAGGCGGAGGAGCGCGGCAGGTAGAGGAGCCCGGGCAGGGATCGGGATTCGGTCCCGCCGGGCAATCCGCCGCCGCCGCCACCTCCCGCCGCTTGCTTAGCAGCGACCGCCCGGCCAAAACCTCCTCCTCTTCCTCCTCCGCCTTCATCACCGCCTCGGCCTCCTCTTCCCCTCCTCCTCCTCTCGCTCCGCCTCCTCCGCCCATCCTGCTGCTCGCCCTCCTGCCCACGCCCTGCCACCAAAAGTCGAAGTGTCTCTTCCACGCCGCACGCGGTCCAACCGCGGCCTCCCTGCGTCTCTCCGCCTCCGCCTCCTCCTTGCCCGCCGACTCGTCGGCACCGAGCGCCGGCCCCGACTCTCCGCCGCCGTCTCCGCGCTTCGGGGCGACCCTCGGGCCGATTCCCGGCGTCGGCCGGGCGCCGCCGCCGCCACCGCGGGAGCTCTCCTGGGGGGGCGCCGCCGCCACCGGAGTCTCCCGGCAGCGGCGCCCCCCCTCGAGAGCCCGGAACGTCACGGGGCGACGAAGATGACGGTCGTGGAGGGGAGGCCCCGGCGCGGGCCCCGGCCCCCCAGCGTCGTCGTCGTGGAGCGGGCGAGCGACCTTGGATAGCGCTCAGAGACTTCTTCAGAGCTTCAGGTGGACGAGGACCGCCAAACCCGTTCAGGGGTCCGGCTTTTATCCCCGTTCCAGGGTCTCTCCGCCCCTGGCCAAGCCTTCTGGAACTCTCTAGGGGGCCCTGGAACATCCCCCAGCCCCCCCCCCCCCATCTTGGGGTCTGGGGGCCCTGTTCGTCACACCTGGTCTGTACACCACCCCCTGCTGACACATGTCCGCTATTACAGGTCAGCTCCCGTGGTAATACGCATACAGCCCAACAATGGCGTTACATCATCCCCCCCCCCCCTTGTAGCATCCAGGCGTCTGCTACGTTCACAGGAAGCCCTAGACGCATGCACAAATATGCTCAAGGTGCCATGTCATACGTTCAAGCGTATGGATGTCCCCGACTTATTTATTACCTTTACATGTAATCCAGCTTGGCCTGAGATAAAACAAAAATAATAATAACTTTCATTCGGCCAGACACCCAGCCGTCGATACGACTTCACAGCCAGGGTGTTCAGACAAAAGCAAGTCAAATTCATCGAGAGCATTCACTGAGAGTCGTGTTTTTTGGAGAAACGATGCTGGATGTACTCAACTGAGTGGCAGAAACGAGGACTTCCACATCATAGGGGTTTCCCCTTTTTTTGTGGCAAGAAAACTGAAACCTTTTGGCGTCCTCTGGTCGAGCACCAATTGGGTCGAGGCTCTCAAGAAAGCCGTCCCTTGGTGTGGAACAAGCGGTTTCAAGGACAATTCCACATATATATTATCATAGTGCGTGTTTTTTGCTTGCATTTTGACTGCAGGTATTGTGGTTAATGCTGTAATATAAATCCTTGTAAAAAGGTTTCAGTTTGTTGCCAGAAAAAAGGGGAAAAACCCCTATTATTATATTTTGGTACTGCCAAAGGAGGTCTAATGATGTAGATGACTTCCCCATGCTCATATTTTAATCTGGCTGAAAGAAAAAAATCATCCAATCCAAATCGATGTTATATCTGTCGAGTTTCCAAATCCAGAGGAAGACCCACCACCCAGTCCCACCTCACCACCCTACACCTCACCACCCAGCCCCTCCTCACCACCCTACACCTCATCTGCTCCTCCTCACCACCCTACACCTCACCACCCAGCCCCTCCTCACCACCCTACACCTCACCACCCAGCCCCTCCTCACCACCCTACACCTCATCTGCTCCTCCTCACCCTGCATCTCCCCTCCAGCTGGTGTATCTCAGCCATGATGTCGTCTATCTGCTTGAGAATCCGGCACTCCTCCACCCTCTTGAGACTCGCCACCCTCTCCTCCTCCTCCACCCCGTCGCCCGACTTGCAGTCGCCATCATCGGCTGCACTGCGTGATCTCCGTAGTCCCCTCCTCCTCCTCCTCTTCTTCTTCTTCCTCCTCCTCGTTGTCCGCCGCCTCCTCCTCGTCTCGTGCTCTGTCGACGCTCGGCTGCAGGCGGCTGGCGCGAAACTTCAGCAGCAGCCTGCGGACGCCCCCTGTAGACTCCACCACCTCCTCCTCCTTGTCGTCCCTCCGCTCCTTCACCTCGTCACCCTCCACCACCACCTCCCCCTCCTCCTCCTCATCGTCCGTCCGCTTCTTCACCTCGTCACCCTCCACCACCACCTCCCCCTCCTCCTCCTCCTCGTCCCTCCGCTCCTTCGCCTCGTCACCCTCCACCACCACCTCCTCCTCCTCCTCGTCCCTCCGCTCCTTCACCTCGTTACCCTCCACCACCACCTCCTCCTCGTCGTCCCTCCGCTCCTTCACCTCGTCATCTACCACCACCTCCTCCTCCTCGTCCCTCCGCTCCTTCGCCTCGTCCCCCTCCACCACCTCCTCCGGCGATGACGACGACGATGATGAAGACGACGACAACGACGATGCGTCCGAGAACGACCAACAGCTGGATGACGACGACGACGCTCTCTGCTGCCGGTATTGTTGCTGAGTTTGTTTCCGTCGCTGCCGCTGCTTCTCCAGGGCGCGACCCCGGCGCCTCTCGGTGGGCGGCGGCGGCTCAGCCAGCGGCCGCGGCATCAGCGAGGAGAAGTGGAACGTCGCCCCACGCGGGGCCGAGCGCCGCTTGCCCGCGACCGCCGGCGCCGGTGGCGGCGGCGGCGGCAGAAGAGGAGCCGGCGGCGACGGAGGAGGCGGAGGAGGCGGAGGAGGCGGAGGAGCGCGGCAGGTAGAGGAGCCCGGGCAGGGATCGGGATTCGGTCCCGCCGGGCAATCCGCCGCCGCCGCCACCTCCCGCCGCTTGCTTAGCAGCGACCGCCCGGCCAAAACCTCCTCCTCTTCCTCCTCCGCCTTCATCACCGCCTCGGCCTCCTCTTCCCCTCCTCCTCCTCTCGCTCCGCCTCCTCCGCCCATCCTGCTGCTCGCCCTCCTGCCCACGCCCTGCCACCAAAAGTCGAAGTGTCTCTTCCACGCCGCACGCGGTCCAACCGCGGCCTCCCTGCGTCTCTCCGCCTCCGCCTCCTCCTTGCCCGCCGACTCGTCGGCACCGAGCGCCGGCCCCGACTCTCCGCCGCCGTCTCCGCGCTTCGGGGCGACCCTCGGGCCGATTCCCGGCGTCGGCCGGGCGCCGCCGCCGCCACCGCGGGAGCTCTCCTGGGGGGGCGCCGCCGCCACCGGAGTCTCCCGGCAGCGGCGCCCCCCCTCGAGAGCCCGGAACGTCACGGGGCGACGAAGATGACGGTCGTGGAGGGGAGGCCCCGGCGCGGGCCCCGGCCCCCCAGCGTCGTCGTCGTGGAGCGGGCGAGCGACCTTGGAGGGCGCCGCGTGGGACTCGGCTCCTCCTCCTCCGGCGTCGTCCGCGGAGCGCTTGGGCACCCGGATGGGCCAGGAGGAGCGAGCCCTCACGGAGGGGGCGGCCGTGGCCATGGCCGGGGCCGGGGCCCGGGCCGGGGGAGGCCGTCTGGGAGGCCACTGGTGAGGGGGGAGGGCCGGAGGAGAGGGAGGAGACGCGGGATCAGATTCCAGCATTCAGCACGCAAACGTCCTGGTAGTGGTGGTGGTATTGGTGGTAGCGGTGGTGGTCAGTGATTGTAGTGATGTTGGTAATGGTGGTGGTGATGGTAGTGATTGTAGTGTACGGTAGTAGTGGTGGTGGTGGTATTGGTGGTAGTGATGGTAGTGTATGGTAGTAGTGGTGGTGGTGGTGGTAATGGTGGAAGTGGCGGTAGAAGTGGTGGTGGTGATGGTGCTAGTGGTGGTGGTAGTAGTGGTGGTGTAATGGTGGTGGTAGTGTTGCTGGTAGTAGTGGTGGTAATGGTGGTGGTGGTAGTGATGGTAGTGTATGGTAGTAGTGGTGGTAATGGTGGAAGTGGTGGAAGTGGTGGTGGTGCTAGTGGTGGTGGTAGTAGTGGTGGTGTAATGGTGGTGGTAGTGTTGGTGGTAGTAGTGGTGGTAATGGTGGTGGTGTCCGGCAAAACAACCCCCTACCTCCTTGTGGTGCCGGACGGGCAATGCTGCCGTGGGCAGTGCCGGGGGGGAGGGCCAATTCGGATTGGCCTTTCCCCTCATGGCGTTTGTAACCACCACAGTGGCTAAGTGGGGGCTCTGGACAGGTGTGAAGGGCTGGAAACCCCTCCACCTCCAATTAATTACCACTAAACCACGACCACAACATTTTATAAATAAGCTTGTGCCGGAGGCCCCGGGGGGACAGGCGTCTATGACGTCTCCTGACCAAACCCCATTTGGCGGAGCCAGGAGACTGAATCCTTCCTCTCGGGGCTCCTCCAAAAACAACAAAAAAAACACTACGTGTGGCCACGTGGAATGTTCGAATGCTCACTGCGGAGGAGAGGCTGCCACTCCTCTGTCAAGAGCTGGACCGGTACCGCCTGGATCTCTGTGGTAATAAGGAGGTCCTGTGGACCGGCTCTGGCTCCTGCCACCATGAGGGGTGGACAGTCCTCTATACGGGGCAGGAGACTGCCAAACAACAGGGTGTGGCTCTTTTTCTGAATAAAAGAATGAAGGGCTGTGGGAGCGTGGTGATGAGGTGTGGGAAGCTGTAAGCTCCAGGCTACTTTGGGCTCGCCTTCCCATCAACCACAGGCGAGGAGTGGTGGTCATGGTAACTTATGCCCCCACCAAAGACGAACATCCGTGGAGGGATGCAAGCAAGGCCAATGAGTCAAATGCCTTCTATGACCTCCTGTCACAGGTGCTGGCTAAAGTGGCCCCTCGGGATAGTCATCTTGTTGGGTGACTTCAATGCCCAAGTTAGTCATGATGCTGGCACCTGGTCTGGAGTAATTGGAAGGCATCGGGCAGATCAGCTCAATAACAACGGCAGGAGGCTGCTAAATTTTTGTGCAACCCATGGGCTTGTAATTACCAACACACTGTTCCGGCATCGGAGCATCCACACCACATCATGGATGCATGCCGGGTCCAAGCAAGAACATCTGCTGGACTACATAGTGACGGAACAGCGAATGCGAGCCCATGTCCTTGACACCAGGACCGACCGTGGAGCTGATCTGCCCACTGACCATCGACTTGTCATCTGTAAGATGCACCTGCAATTCTTCCACTCCGGTGGTGGGTGTACACCCAGGACCCCATTCAAACCCTTAGTGGCATGGTCTCAGCTAGCTGATGAAAGTTACAAACGAGAATTTCATCATCGCTTGCGGCTGGGATTGGCATCGTCTCCCACTCCTCTTGATGTCGAGGGGAAATGGGCGAGGTTTAGGACTGTAGCTCATGTAGTTGCAATGGCTGCATTTGGGTACACGGTCCAGACCTCCCCAGAGACCCTGGCTGACAAGAGGAGGTGTTCAAGCTGGCTGAGAAAAATCGACAGGCCCACTCTCATCGGCTACAGCGTCCCACGTCGGAGAATGAGGAGGCTTACCGCAGCCTTCGCTCGGAGGTTCGGGGAGCCGTGAGGCGCTGCAAGGATGGGTGGTGGTCGCGGGTTGCTGAGGAGATGGAGTCTGCCTCAGTGGCCCGCGATCACAAATCTCTATTTAACTCCATCAAAAAAGTAACCTGCAGCGCCACACCTATTACCGTCATTAGGGGAAAGAACGGTGATCCAATATCCGACCCCCAGGAACAGGTTTGCAGATTTTCTGAGCATTCCTGAGGTCCTGGGAAAGGGGAAATCCCTCAGCCAGGAAAACGTGGGACAAAGTGGGGATGACCCTGCTGAGGTTGCGGTGCCTCAAATATTGGAGGAAGTCACCCACTGTGATTGGCTGGCTGAGGTGCCATCCGTTGAGGACAGCAAGTTGGCACAGTAGGGGGCACAGGTGGTGCATCAGCCAGTCGTCTCAGTCAGTCGACCCGTGGCACCTGGGTCTGCCCCGTGACCTCCTGCCAGCGGGCGTTCGACATTTCACGTGGCCTCAAGGTGCACATGGCCTGGCACAAGCGTCGTGGTGACGTCACCGCCACTTGGTGGCGAACTGCGGTTGTTGTTGTTGACAGTGGAGCTGCTGGTAGTATATTTGGAGTGTGAGTGTCTCTCGCCTCGTGGTCACGTGGATTTGTTTCTGGTTCCTCCGGTTTCCCCCCCTCCAGATTTAGAATTAACATCACGCATTTAAAATATTTAACTGCAATACATTTCCACACGATTAAGTCACTTTGTGTTGAGCTTTCATTTGTGATGGGCAGGTCGCTTGTGAAAAAACGCTACATAGCTCAGTGGTCCTTACCTTGTACAATAAAATAGAAAACTAGTTTATAGTTTAAGAAGAGAGATGAGTTGGATCTGTCACGTGGGTTATTTAAATAAAAAAGGTTATTCGTTTCATCAGGTCATGTGCACAGATTACAAAAACATTTGGAGGGAAAAAAAACCATGCTGGCCGTTATGTGACTTCACCGAAAAAGCCAAAGAGTACGTTATGGTCAAGTTTTATAAAAAAAAAAATTTTAGGATGTTTGCTCTTAATGTGCTTACTTTCCCCTAGCACATTCACTGCATTGTCTTGGTGAATGCGAGGCATCGCGTGGTCATAACCCACCGGGGTATTTTCCCCTTAAGCGTCAAGAGATTGACATTCTCAATGGAAATCATTTCAGGTATTCACTGAAAGTGTCAGAGCTGAATGTTCAGGATAAAACTGAACATTCGTGCTAAAGATTGGTGCCATATTGTACGATTATAATTGTGCAAAATGCAACCAAAACACAATTAGCACGGTTAGCTACGTACCGCTACAGTCTACATTATAGACTGCCAGTACACTGACTCAGCTTAATAACCATTACTACAGTCTACATTATAGACTGTCAGTACACTCACCATACTTAATAACCATTACTACAGTCTACATTATAGACTGCCAGTACACTCACCATACTTAATAACCATTACAACAGTCTACATTATAGACTGTCAGTACACTCATTCAGCTTAATAACCATTACTACAGTCTACAATATAGGCTGTCAGTACACTCACCATACTTAATAACCAGGCTACAGTCTACATTATAGACTGTTAGTACACTCACCATACTTAATAACCAGGCTACAGTCTACATTATAGACTGTCAGTACACTCACCATACTTAATAACCAGGCTACAGTCTACATTATAGACTGTCAGTACACTCACCATACTTAATAACCAGGCTACAGTCTACATTCTAGACTGTCAGTACACTCACCATACTTAATAACCATTACTACAGTCTACATTATAGACTGCCAGTACACTCACCATACTTAATAACCATTACTACAGTCTACATTATAGACTGTCAGTACACTCATTCAGCTTAATAACCATTACTACAGTCTACATTATAGACTGTCAGTACACTCACCATACTTAATAACCAGGCTACAGTCTACATTATAGACTGTCAGTACACTCACCATACTTAATAACCATTACTACAGTCTACATTATAGACTGTCAGTACACTCACCATACTTAATAACCAGGCTACAGTCTACATTATAGACTGTCAGTACACTCACCATACTTAATAACCAGGCTACAGTCTACATTATAGACTGCCAGTACACTCACCATACTTAATAACCATTACTACAGTCTACATTATAGACTGTCAGTACACTCATTCAGCTTAATAACCATTACTACAGTCTACATTATAGACTGTCAATACACTCACCATACTTAATAACCAGGCTACAGTCTACATTATAGACTGTCAGTACACTCACCATACTTAATAACCATTACTACAGTCTACATTATAGACTGTCAGTACACTCACCCAGCTGAATAACCAGGCTACAGTCTACATTCTAGACTGTCAGTACACTCACCATACTTAATAATCATTACTACAGTCTACATTATAGACTGTCAGTACACTCACCATACTTAATAACTATTACTACAGTCTACATTATAGACTGTCAGTACACGCACCATTCTTAATAACCAGGCTACAGTCTACATTATAGACTGTCAGTACACTCACCCAGCTGAATAACCAGGCTACAGTCTACATTATAGACTGTCAGTACACTCACTCAGGTTAATAACCATTACTAGTCTACATTATAGACTGTCAGTACACTCACCAAGGTTAAGAACCAGGCTACAGTCTACATTATAGACTGTCAGTACACTCACTCAGGTTAATAACCATTACTACAGTCTACATTATAGACTGTCAGTAAACTCACCATACTTAATAACCATTACTAGTCTACATTATAGACTGTCAGTACACTCACCATAATAAATAACCATTACTACAGTCTACATTATAGACTGTCAGTACACTCAGCTTAATAACCAGGCTACAGTCTACATTATAGACTGTCAGTAAACTCACCATACTTAATAACTAGGCTACAGTCTACATTATAGACTGTCAGTACACTCACCATACTTAATAACCATTACTACAGCCTACATTATAGACCAGGGGTCGGGAACCTATGGCTCGCGAGCCAGATGTGGCTCTTTTGATGATTGCATATGGCTCGCAGATAAAACTAAATATTCTCACTTGTTTTAATCCATCCATCGATTTTTCACTGCGCATGTCCTGTTCAGGGCTGCAGGAGCAATTGTCCATTATTTTAATTGGATGATACTGGCCTACGTTTGCCGTTGCTGGGTAAAACAGGTAAACGCCCCCTTTTTAATCAGTCTGAGACTGCGTCTGCTCGGTCATTAGCTCAAAGCTAACCCTTCGACGAAGAAGATGGCGAAAAGAAAAAAAGACGACGAGTATCGTACATTTCAGGACGAATGGACCGAAGAATTCGCCTTTGTGGAGAGAGCGGGTTCTGCGGTGTGTCTAATTTGCAATGACAAAATTACATCGTTGAAACGGTCGAATGTAAAGCGGCACTTCGACACGCGCCACGCTACCTTTGCATCAAAATACCCTGCGGGAGACAGCAGAAAGAAAGCGTGCCAAGAGCTTATGAGCAGGGTGCAAGCTAGCCAGCAGCAACTCCGCGTATGGACCCGGCAAGGTGACTATAATTCGGCTAGCTTTGCTGGTTCTTTAGCAATAGTGAGGAACGGAAAACCATTCACAGATGGCGAGTATGCTAAAACGTTCATGCTGGATGTAGCCAATGAACTTTTTGATGATCTTCCGAACAAAGACAAGATAATCAAACGGATACAAGACATGCCTCTGTCGGCAAGAACTGTTCATGATCGTACCATCGTGATGGCAAACAAAGTGGAGGAAACGCAAGTGAAGGACATAAATGCAGCGCCGTTCTTTTCTCTGGCTTTGGATGAGTCAACAGACGTGAGCCATTTGTCGCAGTTCAGCGTGATTGCAAGATATGCTGTTGGTGACACACTGCGCGAAGAAAGTCTTGCTGTTCTGCCATTAAAAGGGTCCACAAGAGGTGAGGATTTATTCAAGTCTTTCATGGAGTTTGCTCAAGAAAAAAGTCTACCTATGGATAAACTTCTCTCAGTGTGTACTGATGGTGCTCCGTGTATGGTGGGGAAAAACAAAGGATTTGTGGCGCTTCTCCGTGAACATGAAAATAGACCCATCCTAAGTTTCCATTGCATTATACACCAGGAGGCACTTTGTGCTCAGATGTGTGACAGGCAGTTTGGCGAAGTGATGTCGCTGGTCATTCGTGTGATCAACTTTATTGTTGCCCGAGCCTTAAATGATCGCCAGTTTAAAACACTGCTGGATGAAGTTGTAAATAACTATCCTGGTCTGCTTTTGCACAGCAATGTGCGTTGGTTGTCAAGAGGGAAGGTGCTTAGCCGTTTTGCGGCTTGCCTGAACGAAATCCGGACTTTCCTTGAAATGAAAGGCGTCGGGCATCCTGAGCTAGCCGACACCGAGTGGCTCCTCAAGTTTTACTATCTCGTAGATCTGACTGAACATCTGAACCAGCTCAACGTGAAAATGCAAGGCATTGGAAATACAGTGTTATCCCTTCAACAAGCTGTATTTGCTTTTGAAAACAAGCTGGAGCTTTTCATCACGGATCTTGAAACAGGTCGTTTACTACATTTTGAAAAACTGAGCCAATTTAAAGATGCATGCACAGCAAGTGAGCCCATTCAAAACCTTGATCTCCACCAGCTAGCTGGCTGCACATCCAGTCTCCTACAGTCCTTCAAAGCACGCTTTGGAGAATTTCGTGAGCACACTCGTCTTTTTAAGTTCATCACCCATCCAAACGAGTGTTCACTGAACACAGCCGACCTGAATTACATCCCTGGGGTCTCCGTCAGAGATTTTGAAGCAGAAGTGGCTGACCTGAAGGCCTCAGACATGTGGGTGAATAAGTTCAAGTCACTGAATGAAGATTTGGAAAGAATCACATGACAGAAAGCGGAGTTGGCGAGCAAGCACATGTGGACAGAAATGAAAAAACTCCAACCCGAAGACCAGCTGATTCTCAAAACTTGGAACGCGCTTCCTGTCACATACCACACACTGCAGCGTGTGAGTATTGCTGTATTGACCATGTTTGGATCTACGTATGCATGTGAGCAGTCATTCTCACATCTTAAAAACATCAAGTCCAACCTACGATCACGTTTAACGGATGAAAGCCTCAACGCTTGCATGAAGCTTAACCTCACCAAGTACCAACCCGACTACAAAGACATCAGCAATCCATGCAGCACCAGAAGTCGCATTAATGGTGAGTGTTATAACAACATTATTTAAAAGAATAAATTCAGAGGCTTATTATACTGACATTTAGTTGAATTCACTTTTAAAATATATTATATGGCTCTCACTGAAATAAATTTCCAAATGTTTTGCTTTCATGGCTCTCTTAGTCAAAAAGGTTCCCGACCCCTGTTATAGACTGTCAGTACAATCACCATACTTAATAACCAGGCTTCAGTCGACATTATAGACTGTCAGTACACTCACCATACTTAATAACCATTACTACAGCCTACATTATAGACTGTCAGTACACTCACTCAGCTTAATAACCATTACTACAGTCTACATTATAGACTGTCAGTACACTCACCATACTTAATAACCATTACTACAGTCTACATTATAGACTGTCAGTACACTCACCCAGCTGAATAACCAGGCTACAGTCTACATTATAGACTGTCAGTACACTCACCCAGCTGAATAACCAGGCTACAGTCTACATTCTAGACTGTCAGTACACTCACCCAGCTGAATAACCAGGCTACAGTCTACATTATAGATTGTCAGTAAACTCACCATACTTAATAACCATTACTAGTCTACATTATAGACTGTCAGTACACTCACCATAATAAATAACCATTACTACAGTCTACATTATAGACTGTCAGTACACTCAGCTTAATAACCATTACTACAGCCTACATTATAGACTGTCAGTACACTCACCATACTTAATAACCATTACTACAGTCTACATTATAGACTGTCAGTACACTCACCATACTTAATAACCATTACTACAGTTTACATTATAGACTGTCAGTACACTCACCATACTTAATAACCATTACTACAGTCTACATTATAGACTGTCAGTACACTCACCATACTTAATAACCATTACAACAGTCTACATTATAGACTGTCAGTACACTCACCATACTTAATAACCATTACTACAGTCTACATTATAGACTGTCAGTACACTCACCATACTTAATAACCATTACTACAGTCTACATTAAAGACTATCAGTACACTCACCATACTTAATAACCATTACTACAGTCTACATTATAGACTGTCAGTACACTCACTCAGCTTAATAACCATTACTACAGTCTACATTATAGACTGTCAGTACACTCACCATACTTAATAACCAGGCTTCAGTCTACATTATAGACTGTCAGTACACTCACCATACTTAATAACCATTACTACAGCCTACATTATAGACTGTCAGTACACTCACTCAGCTTAATAACCATTACTACAGTCTACATTCTAGACTGTCAGTACACTCACCATACTTAATAACCATTACTACAGTCTACATTATAGACTGTCAGTACACTCACCATACTTAATAACCATTACTACAGTCTACATTATAGACTGTCAGTACACTCACCATACTTAATAACCAGGCTACAGTCTACATTATAGACTGTCAGTACACTCACCCAGCTGAATAACCAGGCTACAGTCTACATTATAGACTGTCAGTACACTCACTCAGGTTAATAACCATTACTAGTCTACATTATAGACTGTCAGTACACTCACCAAGGTAAAGAACCAGGCTACAGTCTACATTATAGACTGTCAGTACACTCACCATACTTAATAACCATTACTACAGTCTACATTATAGACTGTCAGTACACTCACCATACTTAATAACCATTACTACAGTCTACATTATAGACTGTCAGTACACTCACTCAGCTTAATAACCATTACTACAGTCTACATTATAGACTGTCAGTACACTCACCATACTTAATAACCAGGCTACAGTCTACATTATAGACTGTCAGTACACTCACCCAGCTGAATAACCAGGCTACAGTCTACATTATAGACTGTCAGTACACTCACTCAGCTTAATAACCATTACTACAGTCTACATTATAGACTGTCAATACACTCACTCAGGTTAATAACCATTACTAGTCTACATTATAGACTGTCAGTACACTCACCAAGGTTAAGAACCCGGCTACAGTCTACATTATAGACTGTCAGTACACTCACTCAGGTTAATAACCATTACTACAGTCTACATTATAGACTGTCAGTAAACTCACCATACTTAATAACCATTACTACAGTCTACATTATAGACTGTCAGTACACTCACCATAATAAATAACCATTACTACAGTCTACATTATAGACTGTCAGTACACTCAGCTTAATAACCAGGCTACAGTCTACATTATAGACTGTCAGTACACTCACCATACTTAATAACCATTACTACAGTCTACATTATAGACTGTCAGTACACTCACCATACTTAATAACCATTACTACAGTTTACATTATAGACTGTCAGTACACTCACCATACTTAATAACCATTACTACAGTCTACATTATAGACTGTCAGTACACTCACCATACTTAATAACCATTACTACAGTCTACATTATAGACTGTCAGTAAACTCACTCAGGTTAATAACCATTACTACAGTCTACATTATAGACTGTCAGTACACTCACCATACTTAACCATTACTACAGTCTACATTATAGACTGTCAGTACACTCACCATACTTAATAACCAGGCTACAGTCTACATTATAGACTGTCAGTACACTCACCATACTTAATAACCATTACTACAGTCTACATTATAGACTTTCAGTACACTCACCCAGCTTAATAACCAGGCTACAGTCTACATTATAGACTGTCAGTACACTCACCATACTTAATAACCATTACTACAGTCTACATTAAAGACTATTAGTACACTCAACATACTTAATAACCATTACTACAGTCTACATTATAGACTATCAGTACACTCACCATACTTAATAACCATTACTACAGTCTACATTATAGACTGTCAGTACACTCACTCAGCTTAATAACCATTACTACAGTCTACATTATAGACTGTCAGTACACTCACCATACTTAATAACCAGGCTACAGTCTACATTATAGACTGTCAGTACACTCACCCAGCTGAATAACCAGGCTACAGTCTACATTATAGACTGTCAGTACACTCACTCAGCTTAATAACCATTACTACAGTCTACATTATAGACTGTCAATACACTCACTCAGGTTAATAACCATTACTAGTCTACATTATAGACTGTCAGTACACTCACCAAGGTTAAGAACCCGGCTACAGTCTACATTATAGACTGTCAGTACACTCACTCAGGTTAATAACCATTACTACAGTCTACATTATAGACTGTCAGTAAACTCACCATACTTAATAACCATTACTACAGTCTACATTATAGACTGTCAGTACACTCACCATAATAAATAACCATTACTACAGTCTACATTATAGACTGTCAGTACACTCAGCTTAATAACCAGGCTACAGTCTACATTATAGACTGTCAGTACACTCACCATACTTAATAACCATTACTACAGTCTACATTATAGACTGTCAGTACACTCACCATACTTAATAACCATTACTACAGTTTACATTATAGACTGTCAGTACACTCACCATACTTAATAACCATTACTACAGTCTACATTATAGACTGTCAGTACACTCACCATACTTAATAACCATTACTACAGTCTACATTATAGACTGTCAGTAAACTCACTCAGGTTAATAACCATTACTACAGTCTACATTATAGACTGTCAGTACACTCACCATACTTAACCATTACTACAGTCTACATTATAGACTGTCAGTACACTCACCATACTTAATAACCAGGCTACAGTCTACATTATAGACTGTCAGTACACTCACCATACTTAATAACCATTACTACAGTCTACATTATAGACTTTCAGTACACTCACCCAGCTTAATAACCAGGCTACAGTCTACATTATAGACTGTCAGTACACTCACCATACTTAATAACCATTACTACAGTCTACATTAAAGACTATTAGTACACTCAACATACTTAATAACCATTACTACAGTCTACATTATAGACTATCAGTACACTCACCCAGAATTAATAACCATTACTACAGTCTACATTATAGACTCTCAGTACACTCACCATACTTAATAACCAGGCTACAGTTTACATTATAGACTGTCAGTACACTCACCATACTTAATAACCAGGCTACAGTCTACATTATAGACTCTCAGTACACTCACCATACTTAATAACCATTACTACAGTCTACATTATAGACTGTCAGTACACTCACCATACTTAATAACCATTACTACAGTCTACATTATAGACTGTCAGTACACTCACCATACTTAATAACCATTACTACAGTCTACATTATAGACTATCAGTACACTCACCATACTTAATAACCAGGCTACAGTCTACATTATAGACTGTCAGCACACTCACCATACTTAATAACCATTACAACAGTCTACATTATAGACTGTCAGTACACTCACCATACTTAATAACCATTACTACAGTCTACATTATAGACTGTCAGTACACTCACCATACTTAATAACCATTACTACAGTCTACATTATAGACTGTCAGTACACTCACTCAGGTTAATAACCATTACTACAGTCTACATTATAGACTGTCAGTACACTCACCATACTTAATAACCATTACTACAGTCTACATTATAGACTGTCAGTACACTCACCATACTTAATAACCATTACTACAGTCTACATTATAGACTTTCAGTACACTCACCCAGCTTAATAACCAGGCTACAGTCTACATTATAGACTGTCAGTACACTCACCATACTTAATAACCATTACTACAGTCTACATTAAAGACTATCAGTACACTCACCATACTTAATAACCATTACTACAGTCTACATTATAGACTGTCAGTACACTCACTCAGCTTAATAACCATTACTACAGTCTACATTATAGACTGTCAGTACACTCACCATACTTAATAACCAGGCTTCAGTCTACATTATAGACTGTCAGTACACTCACCATACTTAATAACCATTACTACAGCCTACATTATAGACTGTCAGTACACTCACTCAGCTTAATAACCATTACTACAGTCTACATTCTAGACTGTCAGTACACTCACCATACTTAATAACCATTACTACAGTCTACATTATAGACTGTCAGTACACTCACCATACTTAATAACCAGGCTACAGTCTACATTATAGACTGTCAGTACACTCACCCAGCTGAATAACCAGGCTACAGTCTACATTATAGACTGTCAGTACACTCACTCAGCTTAATAACCATTACTACAGTCTACATTATAGACTGTCAGTACACTCACTCAGGTTAATAACCATTACTAGTCTACATTATAGACTGTCAGTACACTCACCAAGGTTAAGAACCAGGCTACAGTCTACATTATAGACTGTCAGTACACTCACCATACTTAATAACCATTACTACAGTCTACATTCTAGACTGTCAGTACACTCACCATACTTAATAACCATTACTACAGTCTACATTATAGACTGTCAGTACACTCACCATAATAAATAACCATTACTACAGTCTACATTATAGACTGTCAGTACACTCAGCTTAATAACCAGGCTACAGTCTACATTATAGACTGTCAGTACACTCACTCAGCTTAATAACCATTACTACAGTCTACATTATAGACTGTCAGTACACTCACTCAGGTTAATAACCATTACTAGTCTACATTATAGACTGTCAGTACACTCACCAAGGTTAAGAACCCGGCTACAGTCTACATTATAGACTGTCAGTACACTCACTCAGGTTAATAACCATTACTACAGTCTACATTATAGACTGTCAGTAAACTCACCATACTTAATAACCATTACTACAGTCTACATTATAGACTGTCAGTACACTCACCATAATAAATAACCATTACTACAGTCTACATTATAGACTGTCAGTACACTCACCGTACTTAATAACCAGGCTACAGTCTACATTATAGACTGTCAGTACACTCACCATACTTAATAACCAGGCTACAGTCTACATTATAGACTGTCAGTACACTCACCATACTTAATAACCATTACTACAGTCTACATTATAGACTGTCAGTACACTCACCATACTTAATAACCAGGCTACAGTCTACATTATAGACTGTCAGTACACTCACTCAGCTTAATAACCATTACTACAGTCTACATTATAGACTGTCAGTACACTCACTCAGGTTAATAACCATTACTAGTCTACATTATAGACTGTCAGTACACTCACCAAGGTTAAGAACCAGGCTACAGTCTACATTATAGACTGTCAGTACACTCACCATACTTAATAACCATTACTACAGTCTACATTCTAGACTGTCAGTACACTCACCATACTTAATAACCATTACTACAGTCTACATTATAGACTGTCAGTACACTCACCATAATAAATAACCATTACTACAGTCTACATTATAGACTGTCAGTACACTCAGCTTAATAACCAGGCTACAGTCTACATTATAGACTGTCAGTACACTCACTCAGCTTAATAACCATTACTACAGTCTACATTATAGACTGTCAGTACACTCACTCAGGTTAATAACCATTACTAGTCTACATTATAGACTGTCAGTACACTCACCAAGGTTAAGAACCCGGCTACAGTCTACATTATAGACTGTCAGTACACTCACTCAGGTTAATAACCATTACTACAGTCTACATTATAGACTGTCAGTAAACTCACCATACTTAATAACCATTACTACAGTCTACATTATAGACTGTCAGTACACTCACCATAATAAATAACCATTACTACAGTCTACATTATAGACTGTCAGTACACTCACCGTACTTAATAACCAGGCTACAGTCTACATTATAGACTGTCAGTACACTCACCATACTTAATAACCAGGCTACAGTCTACATTATAGACTGTCAGTACACTCACCATACTTAATAACCATTACTACAGTCTACATTATAGACTGTCAGTACACTCACCATACTTAATAACCAGGCTACAGTCTACATTATAGACTGTCAGTACACTCACTCAGCTTAATAACCATTACTACAGTCTACATTATAGACTGTCAGTACACTCACTCAGGTTAATAACCATTACTAGTCTACATTATAGACTGTCAGTACACTCACCAAGGTTAAGAACCAGGCTACAGTCTACATTATAGACTGTCAGTACACTCACCATACTTAATAACCATTACTACAGTCTACATTCTAGACTGTCAGTACACTCACCATACTTAATAACCATTACTACAGTCTACATTATAGACTGTCAGTACACTCACCATAATAAATAACCATTACTACAGTCTACATTATAGACTGTCAGTACACTCAGCTTAATAACCAGGCTACAGTCTACATTATAGACTGTCAGTACACTCACTCAGCTTAATAACCATTACTACAGTCTACATTATAGACTGTCAGTACACTCACTCAGGTTAATAACCATTACTAGTCTACATTATAGACTGTCAGTACACTCACCAAGGTTAAGAACCCGGCTACAGTCTACATTATAGACTGTCAGTACACTCACTCAGGTTAATAACCATTACTACAGTCTACATTATAGACTGTCAGTAAACTCACCATACTTAATAACCATTACTACAGTCTACATTATAGACTGTCAGTACACTCACCATAATAAATAACCATTACTACAGTCTACATTATAGACTGTCAGTACACTCACCGTACTTAATAACCAGGCTACAGTCTACATTATAGACTGTCAGTACACTCACCATACTTAATAACCAGGCTACAGTCTACATTATAGACTGTCAGTACACTCACCATACTTAATAACCATTACAACAGTCTACATTATAGACTGTCAGTACACTCACCATACTTAATAACCATTACTACAGTCTACATTATAGACTGTCAGTACACTCACCATACTTAATAACCATTACTACAGTCTACATTATAGACTGTCAGTACACTCACCATACTTAATAACCATTACTACAGTCTACATTATAGACTTTCAGTACACTCACCCAGCTTAATAACCAGGCTACAGTCTACATTATAGACTGTCAGTACACTCACCATACTTAATAACCATTACTACAGTCTACATTATAGACTGTCAGTACACTCACCATACTTAATAACCAGGCTACAGTCTACATTATAGACTGTCAGTACACTCACTCAGCTTAATAACCATTACTACAGTCTACATTATAGACTGTCAGTACACTCACTCAGGTTAATAACCATTACTAGTCTACATTATAGACTGTCAGTACACTCACCAAGGTTAAGAACCAGGCTACAGTCTACATTATAGACTGTCAGTACACTCACCATACTTAATAACCATTACTACAGTCTACATTCTAGACTGTCAGTACACTCACCATACTTAATAACCATTACTACAGTCTACATTATAGACTGTCAGTACACTCACCATAATAAATAACCATTACTACAGTCTACATTATAGACTGTCAGTACACTCAGCTTAATAACCAGGCTACAGTCTACATTATAGACTGTCAGTACACTCACTCAGCTTAATAACCATTACTACAGTCTACATTATAGACTGTCAGTACACTCACTCAGGTTAATAACCATTACTAGTCTACATTATAGACTGTCAGTACACTCACCATACTTAATAACCATTACTACAGTCTACATTAAAGACTATTAGTACACTCAACATACTTAATAACCATTACTACAGTCTACATTATAGACTATCAGTACACTCACCCAGAATTAATAACCATTACTACAGTCTACATTATAGACTCTCAGTACACTCACCATACTTAATAACCAGGCTACAGTTTACATTATAGACTGTCAGTACACTCACCATACTTAATAACCATTACTACAGTCTACATTATAGACTGTCAGTACACTCACCATACTTAATAACCATTACTACAGTCTACATTATAGACTTTCAGTACACTCACCCAGCTTAATAACCAGGCTACAGTCTACATTATAGACTGTCAGTACACTCACCATACTTAATAACCATTACTACAGTCTACATTAAAGACTATCAGTACACTCACCATACTTAATAACCATTACTACAGTCTACATTATAGACTGTCAGTACACTCACTCAGCTTAATAACCATTACTACAGTCTACATTATAGACTGTCAGTACACTCACCATACTTAATAACCAGGCTTCAGTCTACATTATAGACTGTCAGTACACTCACCATACTTAATAACCATTACTACAGCCTACATTATAGACTGTCAGTACACTCACTCAGCTTAATAACCATTACTACAGTCTACATTCTAGACTGTCAGTACACTCACCATACTTAATAACCATTACTACAGTCTACATTATAGACTGTCAGTACACTCACCATACTTAATAACCAGGCTACAGTCTACATTATAGACTGTCAGTACACTCACCCAGCTGAATAACCAGGCTACAGTCTACATTATAGACTGTCAGTACACTCACTCAGCTTAATAACCATTACTACAGTCTACATTATAGACTGTCAGTACACTCACTCAGGTTAATAACCATTACTAGTCTACATTATAGACTGTCAGTACACTCACCAAGGTTAAGAACCAGGCTACAGTCTACATTATAGACTGTCAGTACACTCACCATATTTAATAACCATTACTACAGTCTACATTCTAGACTGTCAGTACACTCACCATACTTAATAACCATTACTACAGTCTACATTATAGACTGTCAGTACACTCACCATAATAAATAACCATTACTACAGTCTACATTATAGACTGTCAGTACACTCAGCTTAATAACCAGGCTACAGTCTACATTATAGACTGTCAGTACACTCACTCAGCTTAATAACCATTACTACAGTCTACATTATAGACTGTCAGTACACTCACTCAGGTTAATAACCATTACTAGTCTACATTATAGACTGTCAGTACACTCACCAAGGTTAAGAACCCGGCTACAGTCTACATTATAGACTGTCAGTACACTCACTCAGGTTAATAACCATTACTACAGTCTACATTATAGACTGTCAGTAAACTCACCATACTTAATAACCATTACTACAGTCTACATTATAGACTGTCAGTACACTCACCATAATAAATAACCATTACTACAGTCTACATTATAGACTGTCAGTACACTCACCGTACTTAATAACCAGGCTACAGTCTACATTATAGACTGTCAGTACACTCACCATACTTAATAACCAGGCTACAGTCTACATTATAGACTGTCAGTACACTCACCATACTTAATAACCATTACTACAGTCTACATTATAGACTGTCAGTACACTCACCATACTTAATAACCAGGCTACAGTCTACATTATAGACTGTCAGTACACTCACTCAGCTTAATAACCATTACTACAGTCTACATTATAGACTGTCAGTACACTCACTCAGGTTAATAACCATTACTAGTCTACATTATAGACTGTCAGTACACTCACCAAGGTTAAGAACCAGGCTACAGTCTACATTATAGACTGTCAGTACACTCACCATACTTAATAACCATTACTACAGTCTACATTCTAGACTGTCAGTACACTCACCATACTTAATAACCATTACTACAGTCTACATTATAGACTGTCAGTACACTCACCATAATAAATAACCATTACTACAGTCTACATTATAGACTGTCAGTACACTCAGCTTAATAACCAGGCTACAGTCTACATTATAGACTGTCAGTACACTCACTCAGCTTAATAACCATTACTACAGTCTACATTATAGACTGTCAGTACACTCACTCAGGTTAATAACCATTACTAGTCTACATTATAGACTGTCAGTACACTCACCAAGGTTAAGAACCCGGCTACAGTCTACATTATAGACTGTCAGTACACTCACTCAGGTTAATAACCATTACTACAGTCTACATTATAGACTGTCAGTAAACTCACCATACTTAATAACCATTACTACAGTCTACATTATAGACTGTCAGTACACTCACCCAGCTGAATAACCAGGCTACAGTCTACATTATAGACTGTCAGTACACTCACTCAGCTTAATAACCATTACTACAGTCTACATTATAGACTGTCAGTACACTCACTCAGGTTAATAACCATTACTAGTCTACATTATAGACTGTCAGTACACTCACCAAGGTTAAGAACCAGGCTACAGTCTACATTATAGACTGTCAGTACACTCACCATACTTAATAACCATTACTACAGTCTACATTCTAGACTGTCAGTACACTCACCATACTTAATAACCATTACTACAGTCTACATTATAGACTGTCAGTACACTCACCATAATAAATAACCATTACTACAGTCTACATTATAGACTGTCAGTACACTCAGCTTAATAACCAGGCTACAGTCTACATTATAGACTGTCAGTACACTCACTCAGCTTAATAACCATTACTACAGTCTACATTATAGACTGTCAGTACACTCACTCAGGTTAATAACCATTACTAGTCTACATTATAGACTGTCAGTACACTCACCAAGGTTAAGAACCCGGCTACAGTCTACATTATAGACTGTCAGTACACTCACTCAGGTTAATAACCATTACTACAGTCTACATTATAGACTGTCAGTACACTCACCGTACTTAATAACCAGGCTACAGTCTACATTATAGACTGTCAGTACACTCACCATACTTAATAACCAGGCTACAGTCTACATTATAGACTGTCAGTACACTCACCATAATAAATAACCATTACTACAGTCTACATTATAGACTGTCAGTACACTCACCGTACTTAATAACCAGGCTACAGTCTACATTATAGACTGTCAGTACACTCACCATACTTAATAACCAGGCTACAGTCTACATTATAGACTGTCAGTACACTCACCATACTTAATAACCATTACTACAGTCTACATTATAGACTGTCAGTACACTCACCATACTTAATAACCAGGCTACAGTCTACATTATAGACTGTCAGTACACTCACTCAGCTTAATAACCATTACTACAGTCTACATTATAGACTGTCAGTACACTCACTCAGGTTAATAACCATTACTAGTCTACATTATAGACTGTCAGTACACTCACCAAGGTTAAGAACCAGGCTACAGTCTACATTATAGACTGTCAGTACACTCACCATACTTAATAACCATTACTACAGTCTACATTCTAGACTGTCAGTACACTCACCATACTTAATAACCATTACTACAGTCTACATTATAGACTGTCAGTACACTCACCATAATAAATAACCATTACTACAGTCTACATTATAGACTGTCAGTACACTCAGCTTAATAACCAGGCTACAGTCTACATTATAGACTGTCAGTACACTCACTCAGCTTAATAACCATTACTACAGTCTACATTATAGACTGTCAGTACACTCACTCAGGTTAATAACCATTACTAGTCTACATTATAGACTGTCAGTACACTCACCAAGGTTAAGAACCCGGCTACAGTCTACATTATAGACTGTCAGTACACTCACTCAGGTTAATAACCATTACTACAGTCTACATTATAGACTGTCAGTAAACTCACCATACTTAATAACCATTACTACAGTCTACATTATAGACTGTCAGTACACTCACCATAATAAATAACCATTACTACAGTCTACATTATAGACTGTCAGTACACTCACCGTACTTAATAACCAGGCTACAGTCTACATTATAGACTGTCAGTACACTCACCATACTTAATAACCAGGCTACAGTCTACATTATAGACTGTCAGTACACTCACCATACTTAATAACCATTACAACAGTCTACATTATAGACTGTCAGTACACTCACCATACTTAATAACCATTACTACAGTCTACATTATAGACTGTCAGTACACTCACCATACTTAATAACCAGGCTACAGTCTACATTATAGACTGTCAGTACACTCACTCAGCTTAATAACCATTACTACAGTCTACATTATAGACTGTCAGTACACTCACTCAGGTTAATAACCATTACTAGTCTACATTATAGACTGTCAGTACACTCACCAAGGTTAAGAACCAGGCTACAGTCTACATTATAGACTGTCAGTACACTCACCATACTTAATAACCATTACTACAGTCTACATTCTAGACTGTCAGTACACTCACCATACTTAATAACCATTACTACAGTCTACATTATAGACTGTCAGTACACTCACCATAATAAATAACCATTACTACAGTCTACATTATAGACTGTCAGTACACTCAGCTTAATAACCAGGCTACAGTCTACATTATAGACTGTCAGTACACTCACTCAGCTTAATAACCATTACTACAGTCTACATTATAGACTGTCAGTACACTCACTCAGGTTAATAACCATTACTAGTCTACATTATAGACTGTCAGTACACTCACCAAGGTTAAGAACCCGGCTACAGTCTACATTATAGACTGTCAGTACACTCACTCAGGTTAATAACCATTACTACAGTCTACATTATAGACTGTCAGTAAACTCACCATACTTAATAACCATTACTACAGTCTACATTATAGACTGTCAGTACACTCACCATAATAAATAACCATTACTACAGTCTACATTATAGACTGTCAGTACACTCACCGTACTTAATAACCAGGCTACAGTCTACATTATAGACTGTCAGTACACTCACCATACTTAATAACCAGGCTACAGTCTACATTATAGACTGTCAGTACACTCACCATACTTAATAACCATTACAACAGTCTACATTATAGACTGTCAGTAAACTCACCATACTTAATAACCATTACTACAGTCTACATTATAGACTGTCAGTACACTCACCATAATAAATAACCATTACTACAGTCTACATTATAGACTGTCAGTACACTCACCATACTTAATAACCATTACTACAGTCTACATTATAGACTTTCAGTACACTCACCCAGCTTAATAACCAGGCTACAGTCTACATTATAGACTGTCAGTACACTCACCATACTTAATAACCATTACTACAGTCTACATTATAGACTGTCAGTACACTCACCATACTTAATAACCAGGCTACAGTCTACATTATAGACTGTCAGTACACTCACTCAGCTTAATAACCATTACTACAGTCTACATTATAGACTGTCAGTACACTCACTCAGGTTAATAACCATTACTAGTCTACATTATAGACTGTCAGTACACTCACCAAGGTTAAGAACCAGGCTACAGTCTACATTATAGACTGTCAGTACACTCACCATACTTAATAACCATTACTACAGTCTACATTCTAGACTGTCAGTACACTCACCATACTTAATAACCATTACTACAGTCTACATTATAGACTGTCAGTACACTCACCATAATAAATAACCATTACTACAGTCTACATTATAGACTGTCAGTACACTCAGCTTAATAACCAGGCTACAGTCTACATTATAGACTGTCAGTACACTCACTCAGCTTAATAACCATTACTACAGTCTACATTATAGACTGTCAGTACACTCACTCAGGTTAATAACCATTACTAGTCTACATTATAGACTGTCAGTACACTCACCATACTTAATAACCATTACTACAGTCTACATTAAAGACTATTAGTACACTCAACATACTTAATAACCATTACTACAGTCTACATTATAGACTATCAGTACACTCACCCAGAATTAATAACCATTACTACAGTCTACATTATAGACTCTCAGTACACTCACCATACTTAATAACCAGGCTACAGTTTACATTATAGACTGTCAGTACACTCACCATACTTAATAACCATTACTACAGTCTACATTATAGACTGTCAGTACACTCACCATACTTAATAACCATTACTACAGTCTACATTATAGACTTTCAGTACACTCACCCAGCTTAATAACCAGGCTACAGTCTACATTATAGACTGTCAGTACACTCACCATACTTAATAACCATTACTACAGTCTACATTAAAGACTATCAGTACACTCACCATACTTAATAACCATTACTACAGTCTACATTATAGACTGTCAGTACACTCACTCAGCTTAATAACCATTACTACAGTCTACATTATAGACTGTCAGTACACTCACCATACTTAATAACCAGGCTTCAGTCTACATTATAGACTGTCAGTACACTCACCATACTTAATAACCATTACTACAGCCTACATTATAGACTGTCAGTACACTCACTCAGCTTAATAACCATTACTACAGTCTACATTCTAGACTGTCAGTACACTCACCATACTTAATAACCATTACTACAGTCTACATTATAGACTGTCAGTACACTCACCATACTTAATAACCAGGCTACAGTCTACATTATAGACTGTCAGTACACTCACCCAGCTGAATAACCAGGCTACAGTCTACATTATAGACTGTCAGTACACTCACTCAGCTTAATAACCATTACTACAGTCTACATTATAGACTGTCAGTACACTCACTCAGGTTAATAACCATTACTAGTCTACATTATAGACTGTCAGTACACTCACCAAGGTTAAGAACCAGGCTACAGTCTACATTATAGACTGTCAGTACACTCACCATACTTAATAACCATTACTACAGTCTACATTCTAGACTGTCAGTACACTCACCATACTTAATAACCATTACTACAGTCTACATTATAGACTGTCAGTACACTCACCATAATAAATAACCATTACTACAGTCTACATTATAGACTGTCAGTACACTCAGCTTAATAACCAGGCTACAGTCTACATTATAGACTGTCAGTACACTCACTCAGCTTAATAACCATTACTACAGTCTACATTATAGACTGTCAGTACACTCACTCAGGTTAATAACCATTACTAGTCTACATTATAGACTGTCAGTACACTCACCAAGGTTAAGAACCCGGCTACAGTCTACATTATAGACTGTCAGTACACTCACTCAGGTTAATAACCATTACTACAGTCTACATTATAGACTGTCAGTAAACTCACCATACTTAATAACCATTACTACAGTCTACATTATAGACTGTCAGTACACTCACCATAATAAATAACCATTACTACAGTCTACATTATAGACTGTCAGTACACTCACCGTACTTAATAACCAGGCTACAGTCTACATTATAGACTGTCAGTACACTCACCATACTTAATAACCAGGCTACAGTCTACATTATAGACTGTCAGTACACTCACCATACTTAATAACCATTACTACAGTCTACATTATAGACTGTCAGTACACTCACCATACTTAATAACCAGGCTACAGTCTACATTATAGACTGTCAGTACACTCACTCAGCTTAATAACCATTACTACAGTCTACATTATAGACTGTCAGTACACTCACTCAGGTTAATAACCATTACTAGTCTACATTATAGACTGTCAGTACACTCACCAAGGTTAAGAACCAGGCTACAGTCTACATTATAGACTGTCAGTACACTCACCATACTTAATAACCATTACTACAGTCTACATTCTAGACTGTCAGTACACTCACCATACTTAATAACCATTACTACAGTCTACATTATAGACTGTCAGTACACTCACCATAATAAATAACCATTACTACAGTCTACATTATAGACTGTCAGTACACTCAGCTTAATAACCAGGCTACAGTCTACATTATAGACTGTCAGTACACTCACTCAGCTTAATAACCATTACTACAGTCTACATTATAGACTGTCAGTACACTCACTCAGGTTAATAACCATTACTAGTCTACATTATAGACTGTCAGTACACTCACCAAGGTTAAGAACCCGGCTACAGTCTACATTATAGACTGTCAGTACACTCACTCAGGTTAATAACCATTACTACAGTCTACATTATAGACTGTCAGTAAACTCACCATACTTAATAACCATTACTACAGTCTACATTATAGACTGTCAGTACACTCACCCAGCTGAATAACCAGGCTACAGTCTACATTATAGACTGTCAGTACACTCACTCAGCTTAATAACCATTACTACAGTCTACATTATAGACTGTCAGTACACTCACTCAGGTTAATAACCATTACTAGTCTACATTATAGACTGTCAGTACACTCACCAAGGTTAAGAACCAGGCTACAGTCTACATTATAGACTGTCAGTACACTCACCATACTTAATAACCATTACTACAGTCTACATTCTAGACTGTCAGTACACTCACCATACTTAATAACCATTACTACAGTCTACATTATAGACTGTCAGTACACTCACCATAATAAATAACCATTACTACAGTCTACATTATAGACTGTCAGTACACTCAGCTTAATAACCAGGCTACAGTCTACATTATAGACTGTCAGTACACTCACTCAGCTTAATAACCATTACTACAGTCTACATTATAGACTGTCAGTACACTCACTCAGGTTAATAACCATTACTAGTCTACATTATAGACTGTCAGTACACTCACTCAGCTTAATAACCATTACTACAGTCTACATTCTAGACTGTCAGTACACTCACCATACTTAATAACCATTACTACAGTCTACATTATAGACTGTCAGTACACTCACCATACTTAATAACCAGGCTACAGTCTACATTATAGACTGTCAGTACACTCACCCAGCTGAATAACCAGGCTACAGTCTACATTATAGACTGTCAGTACACTCACTCAGCTTAATAACCATTACTACAGTCTACATTATAGACTGTCAGTACACTCACTCAGGTTAATAACCATTACTAGTCTACATTATAGACTGTCAGTACACTCACCAAGGTTAAGAACCAGGCTACAGTCTACATTATAGACTGTCAGTACACTCACCATACTTAATAACCATTACTACAGTCTACATTCTAGACTGTCAGTACACTCACCATACTTAATAACCATTACTACAGTCTACATTATAGACTGTCAGTACACTCACCATAATAAATAACCATTACTACAGTCTACATTATAGACTGTCAGTACACTCACCATACTTAATAACCAGGCTACAGTCTACATTATAGACTGTCAGTACACTCACCCAGCTGAATAACCAGGCTACAGTCTACATTATAGACTGTCAGTACACTCACTCAGCTTAATAACCATTACTACAGTCTACATTATAGACTGTCAGTACACTCACTCAGGTTAATAACCATTACTAGTCTACATTATAGACTGTCAGTACACTCACCAAGGTTAAGAACCAGGCTACAGTCTACATTATAGACTGTCAGTACACTCACCATACTTAATAACCATTACTACAGTCTACATTCTAGACTGTCAGTACACTCACCATACTTAATAACCATTACTACAGTCTACATTATAGACTGTCAGTACACTCACCATAATAAATAACCATTACTACAGTCTACATTATAGACTGTCAGTACACTCAGCTTAATAACCAGGCTACAGTCTACATTATAGACTGTCAGTACACTCACTCAGCTTAATAACCATTACTACAGTCTACATTATAGACTGTCAGTACACTCACTCAGGTTAATAACCATTACTAGTCTACATTATAGACTGTCAGTACACTCACCAAGGTTAAGAACCCGGCTACAGTCTACATTATAGACTGTCAGTACACTCACTCAGGTTAATAACCATTACTACAGTCTACATTATAGACTGTCAGTAAACTCACCATACTTAATAACCATTACTACAGTCTACATTATAGACTGTCAGTACACTCACCATAATAAATAACCATTACTACAGTCTACATTATAGACTGTCAGTACACTCACCGTACTTAATAACCAGGCTACAGTCTACATTATAGACTGTCAGTACACTCACCATACTTAATAACCAGGCTACAGTCTACATTATAGACTGTCAGTACACTCACCATACTTAATAACCATTACTACAGTCTACATTATAGACTGTCAGTACACTCACCATACTTAATAACCAGGCTACAGTCTACATTATAGACTGTCAGTACACTCACTCAGCTTAATAACCATTACTACAGTCTACATTATAGACTGTCAGTACACTCACTCAGGTTAATAACCATTACTAGTCTACATTATAGACTGTCAGTACACTCACCAAGGTTAAGAACCAGGCTACAGTCTACATTATAGACTGTCAGTACACTCACCATACTTAATAACCATTACTACAGTCTACATTCTAGACTGTCAGTACACTCACCATACTTAATAACCATTACTACAGTCTACATTATAGACTGTCAGTACACTCACCATAATAAATAACCATTACTACAGTCTACATTATAGACTGTCAGTACACTCAGCTTAATAACCAGGCTACAGTCTACATTATAGACTGTCAGTACACTCACTCAGCTTAATAACCATTACTACAGTCTACATTATAGACTGTCAGTACACTCACTCAGGTTAATAACCATTACTAGTCTACATTATAGACTGTCAGTACACTCACCAAGGTTAAGAACCCGGCTACAGTCTACATTATAGACTGTCAGTACACTCACTCAGGTTAATAACCATTACTACAGTCTACATTATAGACTGTCAGTAAACTCACCATACTTAATAACCATTACTACAGTCTACATTATAGACTGTCAGTACACTCACCCAGCTGAATAACCAGGCTACAGTCTACATTATAGACTGTCAGTACACTCACTCAGCTTAATAACCATTACTACAGTCTACATTATAGACTGTCAGTACACTCACTCAGGTTAATAACCATTACTAGTCTACATTATAGACTGTCAGTACACTCACCAAGGTTAAGAACCAGGCTACAGTCTACATTATAGACTGTCAGTACACTCACCATACTTAATAACCATTACTACAGTCTACATTCTAGACTGTCAGTACACTCACCATACTTAATAACCATTACTACAGTCTACATTATAGACTGTCAGTACACTCACCATAATAAATAACCATTACTACAGTCTACATTATAGACTGTCAGTACACTCAGCTTAATAACCAGGCTACAGTCTACATTATAGACTGTCAGTACACTCACTCAGCTTAATAACCATTACTACAGTCTACATTATAGACTGTCAGTACACTCACTCAGGTTAATAACCATTACTAGTCTACATTATAGACTGTCAGTACACTCACCAAGGTTAAGAACCCGGCTACAGTCTACATTATAGACTGTCAGTACACTCACTCAGGTTAATAACCATTACTACAGTCTACATTATAGACTGTCAGTACACTCACCGTACTTAATAACCAGGCTACAGTCTACATTATAGACTGTCAGTACACTCACCATACTTAATAACCAGGCTACAGTCTACATTATAGACTGTCAGTACACTCACCATAATAAATAACCATTACTACAGTCTACATTATAGACTGTCAGTACACTCACCGTACTTAATAACCAGGCTACAGTCTACATTATAGACTGTCAGTACACTCACCATACTTAATAACCAGGCTACAGTCTACATTATAGACTGTCAGTACACTCACCATACTTAATAACCAGGCTACAGTCTACATTATAGACTGTCAGTACACTCACTCAGCTTAATAACCATTACTACAGTCTACATTATAGACTGTCAGTACACTCACTCAGGTTAATAACCATTACTAGTCTACATTATAGACTGTCAGTACACTCACCAAGGTTAAGAACCAGGCTACAGTCTACATTATAGACTGTCAGTACACTCACCATACTTAATAACCATTACTACAGTCTACATTCTAGACTGTCAGTACACTCACCATACTTAATAACCATTACTACAGTCTACATTATAGACTGTCAGTACACTCACCATAATAAATAACCATTACTACAGTCTACATTATAGACTGTCAGTACACTCAGCTTAATAACCAGGCTACAGTCTACATTATAGACTGTCAGTACACTCACTCAGCTTAATAACCATTACTACAGTCTACATTATAGACTGTCAGTACACTCACTCAGGTTAATAACCATTACTAGTCTACATTATAGACTGTCAGTACACTCACCAAGGTTAAGAACCCGGCTACAGTCTACATTATAGACTGTCAGTACACTCACTCAGGTTAATAACCATTACTACAGTCTACATTATAGACTGTCAGTAAACTCACCATACTTAATAACCATTACTACAGTCTACATTATAGACTGTCAGTACACTCACCATAATAAATAACCATTACTACAGTCTACATTATAGACTGTCAGTACACTCACCGTACTTAATAACCAGGCTACAGTCTACATTATAGACTGTCAGTACACTCACCATACTTAATAACCAGGCTACAGTCTACATTATAGACTGTCAGTACACTCACCATACTTAATAACCATTACTACAGTCTACATTATAGACTGTCAGTACACTCACCATAATAAATAACCATTACTACAGTCTACATTATAGACTGTCAGTACACTCACCGTACTTAATAACCATTACTACAGTCTACATTATAGACTGTCAGTACACTCACCATACTTAATAACCAGGCTACAGTCTACATTATAGACTGTCAGTACACTCTGGTTAATAACCATTACTACAGTCTACATTCGTGTAAGAACAACCACAAAGCACACAGATGTAGTTGTATATCACTCCCATTGTTTCCCTCCACGATGTCTCCTTTAAGCAATAAATGACTCGCGGGGTGTAAAGAAAACAGTCATCTCGACGAATACTGGCACATCTTATGCCCCTCACGAGGTAAACTATTCACAAATTAAATCGTTTGTATTTTGTCAATGACCATAGCCTCAGCACTGCCCCATAGACTCAGCACTGTCCCATAGACTCAACACTGCCCCATAGACTCAACACTGTCCCATAGACTCAGCACTGCCCCATAGACTCAGCACTGTCCCATAGACTCAGCACTGTCCCATAGACTCAGCACTGTCCCATAGACTCAGCACTGCCCCATAGACTCAGCACTGTCCCATAGACTCAGCACTGTCCCATAGACTCAGCACTGCCCCATAGACCCACCACTGTCCCATAGATTCAGCACTGTCCCATAGACTCAGCACTGTCCCATAGACTCAACACTGTCCCATAGACTCAGCACTGTCCCATAGACTCAACACTGTCCCATAGACTCAGCACTGTCCCATAGACTCAGCACTGTCCCATAGACTCATCACTGTGCCATAGACTCAGCACTGCCCCATAAACTCAACACTGTCCCCATAGACTCAGCACTGCCCCATAGACTCAGCACTGTCCCATAGACTCATCACTGCCCATAAACTCAACAGTGCATTTGTAAACTATCTGCGAATCACGGGCTGGACATTTGAGGCCACTTTTTACCTCACGTTTTCCCTCACGAGAGGCGATCTCGCACCCCTGGGGGGTCGTCATCGTCGTTAATTTCTGCTCCGAAATAAAAAAAATATCAAAACCGCACCTCACGACTTTAAAAACGGCGCCTGGCCGAGGAAAAGGAGTCACAAAAAATTTGGCGGGAAAAAAATATCACGTCACGTGGGTAGAGAGGACTCAAACCTGATTGGCTCCAAGGCGTAGCGAGGAGGGCGAGACGCCAAAATAATTTAGCGGGATAAAAAAAAAATCTCGTGTCACGTGGGTAGGAGGGAACGAAACCTGATTGGCTCCAAGGCGGGGGCGGGGAGGAGCCAAAAAAAATGTGGCGGGGAAAAAACTCCCGCGTCACGTGGGTAGGTTTAGTTACTTGTAGGAACAACCACAAAGCACACAGATGTAGTTTTATATCACTCCCATTGTTTCCCTCCACGATGTCTCCTGTAAGCAATAAATTACTCACGGGGTGAAAAGAAAACAGTCATCTCGACGAATACTGGCGCATCTTATGCCCCTCACGAGGTAAACTATAGACTCAGCACTGCACCATAGACTCAGCACTGCCCCATAGACTCAGCACTGTCCCATAGACTCAGCACTGCACCATAGACTCAACACTGCCCATAGACTCAGCACTGTCCCATAGACTCAGCACTGCCCCATAGACTCAGCACTGCCCCATATACTCAGCACTGCCCCATAGACTCAGCACTGCCCCATAGACTCAGCACTGCCCCATAGACTCAGCACTGCCCCATAAACTCAGCACTGCCCCATAGACTCAGCACTGCACCATAGACTCAACACTGCCCCATAGACTCAGCACTGCCCATAGACTCAACACTGCCCCATAGACTCAACACTGCACCATAGACTCAGCACTGCCCCATAGACTCAGCACTGCCTATAGACTCAACACTGCCCCATAGACTCAACACTGCACCATAGACTCAACACTGCCCCATAGACTCAGCACTGCCCCATAGACTCAGCACTGCCCATAGACTCAACACTGCCCCATAGATTCAGCACCGCCCCATAGACCCAACACTGCCCATAAATTCAACAGTGCATATTTAAACTATCTGAGAATCACGGGCTGGACATTTGAGGCCACTTTTTACCTCACGTTTTCCCTCACGAGAGGCGATCTCGCACCCCTGGGGGGTCGTCATCGTCGTTAATTTCTGCTCCGAAATAAAAAAAATTCAAATCCGCACCTCACGACTCTCAAAATGGCGCCTGGCCGAGGAGGAGTCTCAAAAATTTGGCGGAAAAAAAAAATCCCGCGTCACGTGGCTAGGGAGGAACCAAATCTGATTGGCTCCAAGTCGCCGCTTGGACCAATCAGAGAGCTCCAAGCGCCTCGCCTCACAGCAGCTCCGCTCCTGCACTGACAGATCACTGCAGAAGGTCTCTCGTCTGTAGTTGAATAGTGTAATAGTGTGTGTATCTGTGTGTATGTGTGTATCTGTGTCTCTGTGTGTGTGTATGTATGTATGTCAATGACTTGGCCACTGAACTGGATAATTCCAGGGTAAATCTTTTTGCAGATGACACGATACTGATTACTGCTGGCCGCTCTCCGGATGACGTGATTGCTAAGCTCCAGGGTGATTTCAACAAACTACAACATCAGCTAGTTTCTCTTAAACTAGTCCTGAATACCTCCAAAACCAAGGTGCTATGCTTCTCTCCGGGACTAAAGCAGGAAGTTATTTTTCCCCAATTACAATTCCTTGAATAATTATCAAATAGAGCAAGTCAAGATCTATAAGTATCTTGGGGTCATCCTGGATTCAAAACTTAGTTTTGAAGATCACATTGATTATATTGGTAAAAAGACAAAAATAAAAATTGGTTTTCTGTATCGACACAAGCACTGCTTCCCCCCAATGTTTCGTTTGGAATTGATAAAAGCTACCATACTGCCTCTACTTGACTACTGTGACATCGTGTATAAATCAGCCCCAAGTACTGTACTGAAGAAGCTTGATTCCATCTATCACTCGGCCTTAAGATTTGCATTGAACTGCCCATATAGGACTCACCACTGTGATCTCTACATTGGGTCAAACTTAACATCTCTTAATATTCGACAGCTTGTGCACCAGATCTTATTTATTCACGATGTGCTTACAAAAAATTCCGCAGACTACCTACTGGATCTCCTGTTTCAAAGAACAAATTTGACCTCAGGTCTTCGCTCATTTACCAGCTTCACATTCCCTATTGCCGTACAAAAACCGGAGGAAGGGCCTTTGCTATCGATGCCCCCAGGGTCTGTAATGCTATTGCCAATAAACTGCAACTTGAATCACTACCTATGAGATCTTCACTCAAAACTGCGCTAGAGGAGTTGTACAACCCTAGCTGCCACTGCTATTCAGTGGCCTAAAATATGGCTCTAGATTTTGGTGTTATAATTTATGTAGTTTATTGTTAAAAATTCGGTCACAGTCCCTATGATCACTGTTACATTGGATTTATGGCTTTTATTTTGATTTCGAAAAGTTTTTTTTTTTTTGGCCATGTTTTTGTTTATTGTAGTACGGAGTTAGACTGATGGCCTTAATCTTAGTTGTGTTGTGGTTGTTGTTGTTATTTGACTTGCATCCCACTGGGATTTTTGCACACAGCGTTGGTGTACGGTGCTATTTCAGGAATATTTTGATATTTTTTTTCCTGTATTTTCTGTTTGCACAGTCACACAAAGTCACTTTAAGATGTTTTCTTGTTCATGTTTTTTGTTTGTTGTGGTTGCACCCGATTCAAGAGCCGAATGGCTCACAGGGCTATACCAAATAAATGAACTATGAACTATGTCCTTGTTCGACAAAATCTACGTCAACACGTAATACAAAACTACAATTCGTGTTGCAGAGAATGAACCTCCTCTACGTCTAATCTTTGAGTGGTGTGCCATGTAACTGATTAATGATCCGAGTGTTCTCCCTATTTCAAAGACAATGAGTTGCTCCAGAGGGAGATGCTTCCTGAAAACACAAAAATACCCTTCTTTGGTTCTTTCCTCCAGACAGTCTCGTCCCTTCACCTGATGAAGGCCACTTGTGTTGTGGCCGAAACGTCATAATTTTATTGTGTTATTTTATTTTATCAATTTAATATTTTATTCTCATTCTACATGACTTTACCGAAAGAACCACAGAAGATGAATCCTTGCAGTCACGAAAGCTTTAAATCGAAAAACAAAAATACCCTTTGACCTGTATCACAAGAACAATGAGTGTCACCTGAGTTATCTGTACAGGTTACTTCCAAACACACACACACTTTGTCCTAACATCATTTATTCAATGTTTGACCCTCAGACAAAATGTTATATGTACGCACACAATCAAACAAGTATTCATTCTAAATTATTGACAGGCATATTAACAAAATTGAATTACTGCACTGAAATATACTGCACCACGTTACATCGTATTAACAAGAAGCTATTTAAAAAAATACGCACCGTCTGCTTAACAGTGTATGTACAACGTACTATTGTTGCGTCATTCAAAACGAGTAGGCCATTGCATGCTGGCGTCTGAGTCAAAATTGATCAAATTCTAAACATTACCTACAAACTCCACAACTAAGATGCCACATCAACCATCGCCCCCTACTGACAGGCTCTTGTCCACATGCAGGCCGGTGCAGGGCCACCACCGTGTGCCACACAGGGGCAGCTGCTACTTGGGGATGCTCTTCGTGTGTCTGAGACGAGATACAAAACTCCGAATTGCCAGAGGCGATTAAGCAAGCACCATATAAGTGGAATTATTAAATAACAAAAATCACAACGTTTCGGCCACAACACAAGTGGCCTTCATCAGGTGAAGGGACCGTGCTGTCATGATGAAGGCCACTTGTGTTGTGGCCGAAACGTCGTGATTTTTTTTACTTTATCTTTTTACCTACGTGACTTTACCGAATAGAACCAAAGAGTATGGATCCTTGCAGTCACGAAAGCTTCAAATCTAGAATGGAATTATTAAAACCGAGTGAATGCTTGGGAGCTTATTGGCTCTCGCTCATGGTTAGAGATCAACCCAACCCACAGGTCCACAAAGACTGGCCGCTCTCACCATGCAGGTTTAACCAAGGAACTGAGTGTTCAACTTCACGTTCTTGTCATTAAAGGCCTGTGACTAAGGTGCATCCATTGGAGCGACCAGAGTGGAGTCGGCTCCGGGAGAGGCAACCACCTTGCCCCACGCTGCTCCTCCACTTCGAGGTCTGCGGAGAACTTCGCCACCACCACTAGCGTGGCGATCTTCACGGCTGTGCTCACTTTGGTTCTGCTGCTCACGCAGCCAGTGGTGGAACTCCTCGGAGGATCTCGGCGTGGAGGTACGAACATCAACGGCTCCACCACCACCACCACGATCAACAACTACTCGGGACTCATGAAGGACGTCTCTCCACCGGCAGCGGTCGCCACCTGGGGACCGATGTTCACCAGCGGCCACGCAGACAGACAGGAGAGGGACGGCCCAGCCTAGCCCCCCGGGATGTCCTGGCTCATGGACAGCGCGCAGACTCCTCTCCTGCACGCTGCGGGTCAGCTGTGCAGTAGCCACAGTGAGGACATAGTGGACAGCGTGCTCCCTGCCCTAGTGCAGGCTATGGGTCAGCTGTGCAGTAGCCACAGTGAGGACATTGTGGACAGCATGCTCCCTGCCCTAGTGCAGGCTATGGGTCAGCTGAGCGGCAGCTGGCAGGACATAGTGGACAGCGTGCTCCCTGCCCTGCTCCACGTCGTGCGTCAGCTGTACAGCGGCTGCAAGGAGGCCATCGGCTCCACCGTGCCGCTGAACACCCCGCACATCGCCGTGCGTCTCCGGCGTTTCGTACGTCGCAGAGTTGAGTGAGCAACATCCATCGTCGTCGTCATCACCATCAGCCACGGTCAATCCACTGGCGGGTAGAGACCTCCACGTGCCGTCGCCTGACAGGTGGAGTGATTTCATTGCTTCGTCTCCCCACTGGGCATCCTCTCGGATGACCCCCTCGCCGCCCATTGGCATCACTCGCCCCCTTCGCACCCTCCACCATCACCCTCAACTCCACTCGCGGTTAAATTTTGATTTAAAGCTTTTGTGACTGCAGTAATTCATATTCTTAGATCTTTCGGTAAAGTCACGTTGAAGGGAAACAACAAAATAATAAAATACATAAAAAACAATAAAAATTCTCACGACGTTTCGACACACCTGATGACGACCGTTTGTGTTATGGTCGAAACGTCGTGAGCATTTTAATTGTTATATATATTTTTTATTATTTTATTGTTTCCCTTCAATGTGACTTTACCGAAAGAGCTAAGAATATCCACTCACGGTGTTTTCAACAGCCTGGTTGGGCACTTGAACGGTATCCCACACAGTGCCGGATTAAGCTCGTGCGGGTCCTGTGGCATATATTATAAAGGTGCCCAAAATAAAATAAAAAAACACAATTATTCAAACGCAAAGTTTACACATCTACCGGGTCTCCATTTAACTTTGTATTGTCTCGGAGGAAGTCCACCCACACCTCCACTTCCACAAACTGCTGGGAGTTGCCTCGCTCTGCCTCACAGTCAGAATTCTCCTCCTGCTTCACGTTGCCTCCATCAATGTGAAGGTTTGCCCATTTTGGAGTTGAATCTTCATCTTCACATTTCACCTTCACTTCTTTGTTCTTCACCATCACTTCTTCACATTTCACCTTCACCTCTTCCCTCTTCACCATCACCTCTTCACATTTCACCTCGACACCTTTAAAAGTGTCCAAGCTGGGATTTTCTTCCAGTTCTTGTTTCATGAGGGATGGGCTCATGGTGGCACTTTGACTTTCACAAGCCGATTTCAGACTCCACTCCTTGTGGATCTTCTGATGCTTCTGTGTTTTCTGGTGTCCTTGAAGATGTTGTTGCTGTGAAAACGCCTTCCCGCACGGAGTGCACCAGAAGGGTTTCTCTCCCGTGTGTGTTCTCTGGTGTTTTTTAAGAGTAGATAAATCTGAAAATTTCATCCCACACACAGTGCACTTGAAGGGTTTCTCTCCCGTGTGTGTTCTCTGGTGTGTTTTAAGAGCAGATGACCATGAAAATGCCATCCCACACACACTGCACTTGAAGGGTTTCTCTCCCGTGTGTGTTCTCTGGTGTTTTTTAAGACTAGATGAATCTGGAAATGCCTTCCCACACACACTGCACTTGAAGGATTTCTCTCCCGTGTGTGTTCTCTGGTGTGTTTTAAGAGCAGATGAATCTGAAAATGCCTTCCCACACACAGCGCACTTGAAGGGTTTATCTCCCGTGTGTGTTCTCTGGTGTATTTTAAGAGTAGATGACCGTGAAAATGCCTTCCCACATACACTGCACTTGAAGGGTTTCTCTCCCGTGTGTGTTCTCTGGTGGGTCTCAAGAACTGATGGCCATGCAAATGCCTTGTCACACACAGTGCACTTGAAGGGTTTCTCTTCTGTGCGAGTTCTCTGGTGCTGTGTCAAATTTCCAGTCCGATCCGTGCTGTATGCACGCTGGTCGCATTGTTGACTTGTCGTACCGAGCTGCTGTGCTGAGGGCCTTTGCTCCATCAGACCAGCGTCAGCTGCAGACAGAAAATAAGAATATCCACACCATCGACACGTCAGTATCGAGCCATGGAGGAATGAATATATACAGTCACACGTGACTTGCACGTCTATATTCATTCATATATTCATGACTAGCTGTACTACCCGGCTTCGCCCGGGACTTGGATCCACCACATCCGGCCGCCTTTGTCTCCCCAGTGGCGATGTTCACAGCACATCAGTTACTCGTTTGAGGCTGAGTCGACCTAAGGGAGGCCCAGAAGCGGTTCAAATAATCGTCGCCGGTGGTGGCCGTGAGCGGGAATCGAACTCGGGTCACCGGGTTCGTAGCGCGGCGTAGCGCTAACCGCTACACTACAATGCGTTATGCTTCCACACACACAGACACACACACACACAGACACACACACAGACACACACACAGAGAACGCTAACCACTACACTACAATGCGTTACACTTCCACGTGCGAGGGTCACGTGACAGATTTGACGTCACAGCTCACTTGCCGTGCAAAAAATCAATACATTATTGAGCTCCCCCCCAAAAAAACACAAAAGTGTATTTGTATAATGTTTGCACGGTGTACAGTCTGGGAAGTACCCACATGGCAAATTTCCAGTTTGTTGCATGTCAGGAAGTACGCCAAACATTTTGAACAGACACACACAATCACAACTTTGCCTTTTATATATATTTGGAGATGCAGTGAAAAACTTTCCCAAAATTCATCACGCGGTTTCAGTTTTTTTGATTTTCAGTTTGATTTATGTTGGTTATAGTCCCGTGAGCCATTCGGCTCTTGAATCGGGTGCAACCACAACAAGCAACAAAACAAAAACACGACCAAGAAAAACATCTTACAGTGACTATGTGTGACTGTGCAAACAGCACTGTCATGGTACGCAATGAGAGGGCAAATGTCATAAATATTCCTGTAAGCCCTCGCATCTTCAACATTAATGTTGCCATAGAAACGTCGTGGGGTTTTTGCTTCATTTAAAAAAAGAAAAAATATTATCTGTTATTTTAATTTTATTTTCTATCTACGTGACGTTACCAAAAGAACCAAGAATATTAATTCCTGCAGTCACCAAAGTTTTAAGTCAAAACATTCACACACGTTGACAAAGCCTCACCTTGTGTTGTTGTGGGCAGGTCGCTTCTGATAACAAGAGCGGTATAGCAGCTCAAGCGGGCTTGGCCTGCAAACAAAAGAACGAAAGTAAAAACTGCGTGAATATTTACAATAAAACAAAGTTACAAAGTAGCGAGCCGGGTGAAGACAAATTAAATTTAAGCGAGATAATTAAAGTTAACGCAATCAGGCGAGGGCAGGAGGCAAGGCCCCGCGTGGCTAGGCCCCGCGTTGTAAAGTTCCAACCTGGACATCGATTCCCATGCTCGCTGCTACTCAACTGACATCCCTACGAGAGAGAGAGGCTCTACCTTGGTAAACAACAACAACGACCACCACAACAACCACAACAACCACCACCACCACAACAACCACCACCACCACAATGAGAATTTGTCACCTCGGATTTCAGTGCAAGCGCGCACACGGCAGCTTCCTGTTGCCTCGCGACAGCAGGAAGTAGTATGACGTCACTTCCCTCCCACGAGCGGCTCTCCAACTGAAGAAATTATGTTAATGAGGCAGGCCCATATGTCGAGCGATGGGGGCGTGGGCGCTGAACCCGTCGCAACAAACTCGCAACGGCTTTAACGGACACATTATGTTAATGAGCCATCAGTCACTGGGCGTAGTTTTGCCCAAATAAGGATTGCCACTGGAACGATATTGGCAGTGACCCAAGCGGATTGGACATCACGCTCAAAATCGCAGTGAAAAAACTTGGTGACATGACGTCACTAGCGAGGTACACCTCCCCCTGGCGTTTCACGCCGATGAAGTAATGCTGAGTGGTGACGTCACAGAGCGGGGTTGGAGTTTAAGTTGATTTAGATTCATTTTCCATTGCTCACTCCCTTTGGTGTGTGAGCTCAGCTACAACAACGTGGACATTATTGTGTATACACTGTGTGTGTGCACTGTGTGTATGTACACCATGTGTATACACTGTGTGTCACTGTGTGTCACTGTGTGTGTGTACACTGTGTATACCCTGTGTGTGTACACTGTGTGTCACTGTGTGTGTGTACAGTGTGTATATATACACTGTGTGTGTACCCTGTGTGTGTACACTGTGTATATACTGTATGTACAATGTGTGTGTACACTGTGTGTGTACACTGTGTGTGTACAATGTGTGTGTACATTGTGTGCACACTGTATGTACACTGTGTGTGTGTACACTGTGTATACGGATTTTATGTACTGTGTTGAATCGGACCTGGATCTTGTGTTTGTTCAGGATTTTGGAGATCTTTTTAGTGACCCCTGCAATGTAGGGTAAGGTGATGGTTTTGAGTGGCTCCACAAGAGGATCCTTCTTCATGACTGGAGTGATGGCTTTGCGGATTGTGTAGTCGGAGTAGCCATTAGCCCTGAGAGCCTGGTGTACGTGCTTGAGTTCACTGGTAATGTGTTCCTGGTCGGAAATGCATTGGGCTCTATGGTATAGAGTCTTGATGAGGGAGTTCTTCTGGGATGGATGGTGGTGGGAATCCGGTTTCAAGTAAGCATCTGTATGGGTAGCTTTCCTGTAGACAGAGTGGCTCATTGAACCATCATGTCTTCTTTTAATTAAGACATCCGTTAAAGCCGTCGCGAGTTTATTGCGACGGGTTCAGCGCCCACGCCCCCATCCCTCGACATATGGGCCGGCCTCATTAACATAATTTATTCAATTTTGATTTAAAGCTTTCGTGACTGCAGTAATTCATATTCTTAGTTTTTTCGGTAAAGTCACGTTGAAGAGAAACAACAAAATAACAAAATATATATAAAACAATAAAAAATTCTCACGACGTTTCGACCATAACTCAAACGGTCATCATCAGGTGTGTCGGTTTGCATAAATTTATTTTGAAAACGGCATATTTATTTATTTATATATAAAAAAATAACGTTTGCGTCACGCGCAACGATTGGCTGTTTGCCAGGACTAGTCCATCTATTTTTTTGAAAAGAGGAGGGGGGAGACGAAATTTGTTTTTATGTATGCTGTCTGAAAGCCACTGTAAGCATGAACAATCAATCAAGAACTGAAATGATTTATCAAATCTTTCCAATGATTGCTAAGATAGAATCCATCTTCTCGGTTGAAATTGTCTCTGTGTTTGTATATGTGGATAGCCTCATGAACGAATCTCTCATGGAAGCCAGATGGCTTACAAAGAACCTCCGTCTTAGAAAAGTCAATGGCATGTGAGCCTACTGAATTAGAACAATGATCTGCTACGGCCGAGGTGTTGGTCCTACCGTGTTTAAGGTCTGCTTTATGTTCACGAATGTGGTCCGAGATATGGCGTTTGGTTTCTCCAATGTAACTACTACCACAGAGGCAACTTAGTTTGTAGACACCAGGGTATTGTATGTCCGGAATCACATCTTTTACAGACGGAACCAGATCACGGATTTTATGTAATGTGTTGAAACGGACCTGGATCTTGTGTTTATTCAAGATTTTGGAGATCTTTTTTGTGATCCCAGCAATGTAGGGTAAAGTGATGGTTTTGAAAGGCTCCTCAAGAGGGTTCTTCTTCATGGTTTGAGTGATAGCTTTGCGGATTGTATAGTCGGAGTAACCATTAGCCCTAAGAGCTTGGTGTACGTGCTTGAGTTCACTGCTTATGTGTTCCTGGTCGGATATGCATTGGGCTCTATGATACAGAGTCTTGATGAGAGAATTCTTCTGTGATGGATGGTGGTGGGAATCCGGTTTCAGATAAGCATCCGTATGGGTAGCTTTCCTGTAGACAGAGTGGCTCATTGAACCATCAGGTCTCTTTTTAATTAGGACATCCAAAAAAGGTATCTTGCCATCTATTTCGACTTCCATGGTAAATCTGATGGCTGGGTGTATGGAATTGATGTGGTCGAAGAATTGGTCTAGAGCAGGCCGGCCATGTGGCCAGATGACAAAAGTGTCATCCACGTACCTCTTCCATAAGGTTGGGCGCAGAGTGGCAGTCTGGATGGCGTCAGTCTCAAATTTCTCCATGAAAATGTTAGCTATAACTGGAGAAAGGGGGGAGCCCATTGGGGTGCCCTCAGTTTGTTTGTAGAAAGTTCCATTCCAAGTGAAGTATGTATTGGTTAAACAGTGTCTCACCAGGGGGGGTACCTCAGTGTTTATTCCTTGATGAACCAAGTCTTCAATGATTGCAATGGTGTCAGGTACAGGAACCTTGGTGAATAAGGAAACTACATCAAAACTGACAAGCAGGTCGTCTGGGGACAGGGAAATACCCTTGATTGTTGATACCAGGTGAGTAGAATTTTGTACCGCAGAGGTGGTCTTTCCAGTGAAAGGACGCAGGATTTCAGACAAAAAACGAGCTAGTTTGTAGGTGGGGGAGCTGATAGTAGAGACTATGGGACGAAGAGGTGTATCAACTTTATGTATTTTTGGTAAGCCGTATAATCTTGGTGGCCTGGCAGCAGAAGGTTTCAACGAAAACTGTTTAGATTGATCAATTAATGCGGTTGAATCAGAAATTATTTTGTTGGTTTGTGTGACGAGGCTGTTGGTGGGATCTCTTTTTATTTTTGTATAACTACCATCGTCGAGTAATTCTTTAATTTTGTTGTTGTATTCTATTTTATCCATGATGACAGTAGCATTGCCTTTGTCAGCTGAGAGAACTACAATATCATTCCTCTTTTTTAATTTATATAATTCAAAACGCTCATCTTTGCTGAGGTTGCTAGCTGGCATCTTAGCGTTTTTGAGGGTTGCAGCGATTTCAGATCTTGCTACGTCTGCAGCGATGTGACCCAGGCCCCTGAGAGCAACGTCTACTTGGGCAATTATATCATTAACTGGTATGTGTTTAGGTGTGACTGCAAAGTTTAGACCTTTAGCTAAAACGGATTTCAGACCATCGGAAATAGAACTGTTACTGCGATTAATTACGACTTTATTAACGTCTAACTTTTTGGTGTGTGGGTCCGGTCTTTTGTTAAAGAGGAGGTTAAATTTGGAAATCAGGTTTTCCTTACATTTGGTCGACATAGTAGCAGCTGAAGAGGCAGTCATATTGTCTACATGTTCCCAATCCGATGTGGACATTATTGCCGTCAATGATAAGTGTGATTTGTAGAGTGGCTTGTCTAACTGATCTAGTTCTGTGCGTATAAGTCTGATTTTTTCTGAGATAAGAGCTAAGCTAGTTTTGAAAAGAATTCGTTTCGCATTAGAAGAAGTTACAGTAGCAGAGGTGAGTGTAAATGCGATTGGTATTACCCCAGAGTCGCGGCATCTCTTCAGGAAGGTGAGAGACTCGATCAGCTGAGCTTTCTTATCCCGGAGTTTGTTGAAGGATCTTAAAGTTACGTGAAAACCCTCCCCGTAGAGGCGATTAAATTTTGATTTAAAGCTTTCGTGACTGCAGTAATTCATATTCTTAGTTTTTTCGGTAAAGTCACGTTGAAGAGAAACAACAAAATAACAAAATATATATAAAACAATAAAAAATTCTCACGACGTTTCGACCATAACTCAAACGGTCATCATCAGGTGTGTCGGTTTGCATAAATTTATTTTGAAAACGGCATATTTATTTATTTATATATAAAAAAATAACGTTTGCGTCACGCGCAACGATTGGCTGTTTGCCAGGACTAGTCCATCTATTTTTTTGAAAAGAGGAGGGGGGAGACGAAATTTGTTTTTATGTATGCTGTCTGAAAGCCACTGTAAGCGTGAACAATCAATCAAGAACTGAAATGATTTATCAAATCTTTCCAATGATTGCTAAGATAGAATCCATCTTCTCGGTTGAAATTGTCTCTGTGTTTGTATATGTGGATAGCCTCATGAACGAATCTCTCATGGAAGCCAGATGGCTTATAAAAAGAGACCTGATGGTTCAATGAGCCACTCTGTCTACAGGAAAGCTACCCATACGGATGCTTATCTGAAACCGGATTCCCACCACCATCCATCACAGAAGAATTCTCTCATCAAGACTCTGTATCATAGAGCCCAATGCATATCCGACCAGGAACACATAAGCAGTGAACTCAAGCACGTACACCAAGCTCTTAGGGCTAATGGTTACTCCGACTATACAATCCGCAAAGCTATCACTCAAACCATGAAGAAGAACCCTCTTGAGGAGCCTTTCAAAACCATCACTTTACCCTACATTGCTGGGATCACAAAAAAGATCTCCAAAATCTTGAATAGACACAAGATCCAGGTCCGTTTCAACACATTACATAAAATCCGTGATCTGGTTCCGTCTGTAAAAGATGTGATTCCGGACATACAATACCCTGGTGTCTACAAACTAAGTTGCCTCTGTGGTAGTAGTTACATTGGAGAAACCAAACGCCATATCTCGGACCGCATTCGTGAACATAAAGCAGACCTTAAACACGGTAGGACCAACACCTCGGCCGTAGCAGATCATTGTTCTAATTCAGTAGGCTCACATGCCATTGACTTTTCTAAGACGGAGGTTCTTTGTAAGCCATCTGGCTTCCATGAGAGATGCGTTCATGAGGCTATCCACATATACAAACACAGAGACAATTTCAACCGAGAAGATGGATTCTATCTTAGCAATCATTGGAAAGATTTGATAAATCATTTCAGTTCTTGATTGATTGTTCACGCTTACAGTGGCTTTCAGACAGCATACATAAAAACAAATTTCGTCTCCCCCCTCCTCTTTTCAAAAAATAGATGGACTAGTCCTGGCAAACAGCCAATCGTTGCGCGCGACGCAAACGTTATTTTTTTATATATAAATAAATAAATATGCCGTTTTCAAAATAAATTTATGCAAACCGACACACCTGATGATGACCGTTTGAGTTATGGTCGAAACGTCGTGAGAATTTTTTATTGTTTTATATATATTTTGTTATTTTGTTGTTTCTCTTCAACGTGACTTTACCGAAAAAACTAAGAATATAATTTATTCAGTTACAGAGCCGCTCGTGGGAGAGTAACAGGAAGCTGCCGTGTGTGCGCTTGCACTGAAATCCGAGGTGAGAAATTCTCATCGTTGTGGTGGTGGTGGTGGTTGTTGTTGTTTACCAAGGTAGAGCCTCTCTCTCGTAGGGATGTCAGTTGAGTAGCAGCGAGCATGGGAATCGATGTCCAGGTTGGAACTTTACAACGCGGGGCCTAGCCACGCAGGGCCTTGCCTCCTGCCCTTGCCTGATTGCATTCACTTTAATTATCTCGCTTAAGTTCAATTTGTCTTCACCCGGCTCGCCACTTTGTAACTTTGTTTTATTGTAAATATTCACGCAGTTTTTATTTTCTTTTGTTAGCAGGCCAAGCCCGCTTGAGCTGCTATACCGCTCTTGTTATCAGAAGCGACCTGCCCACAACAACACAAGGTGAGGCTTTGTCAACGTGTGTGAATGTTTTGACTTAAAACTTTGGTGACTGTAGGAATTAATATTCATGGTTCTTTTGGTAAAGTCACGTAGATAGAAAATAAAATAAAAATAACAATAAAATAAATGAATAATTCCAAATAAAGCAAAACAACTCACGTCGTTTTGATCGCAACACAAGTGGTGTTTATTTAATGTAATTGTATTATCAGTTATTGTTATTTTCTATCTACGTAACTTTACCGAAATCAACAAGAATACGTGTGTCAATGTCTATCGGTCAAAGACACTAAACGGAGTGACGCGCAAAATACAAATATACAGCAGGCGTCAGGGTCGGGATCGAACCCACAACTTCCTGTATACCAGGTGAGGTAGTTAACATCTCACCACGGAGAGAGACACGCAAACTCCAGTTAGCCTCGGCTATGTTCGTTGATCCTCGATGAATTACTTGGTGTAGTGAGGAAGCATTAATACCGAGCAAATGAAGGTGGCCAGGCGTGATTCTAGACACGCCACCACCTGTTTACCCAGTGACAGTGTACAGTTTGTGTTTGCAGTAACGTCTATTAACTCTGTTGAACACGGAGGTTATAGCGTAACAGTAGTCTATTTTTGTTTTCCTCTGGAACTCTTTATAAGAATGGAAACAGGAGGTGAACACAGCACACACATTCAGCTGAAGTCAGAACTGTTCATCCCCAGCATTCAAGGACATCTGAGCCTGGATTCACACCTCTGCAAATAGTATTGTTTTCAACACCCTTTGCTATGTCAGCTGAATTTGGCTCTCATAAATATTCCTTTTGTAGACAGACAACCGAAATTGTGTGCTCGGAGTTTTGGGTGAACATTAATTTTGAAGATACGAGGACTTCCAGGCATGTTTATGACCATTTGCCCTCTCATTGTGTGCCATAACAGCCCTGTGATGAATTTGGGAAACGTTTTTACTACATCCTGAATATATGAATAAGTATAGACGTGTAAGTCACATGTGACTATATATGCATTCCTCTGTGCCTCGATACTGTCGTGTAGATGGTGTGGATATTATTTTTTTCTGTCTGCAGCTGACGCTGGTCTGATGGAGCAAAGGCAGTCAGTACAGCAGCTCGGTACTACAAGGCTCCAATGCGACCGGTGTGCATACAGCACGGATCGGACTGGAAATTTGACACGGCACGAGAGAACTCACACAGGAGAGAAACCCTTCAAATGTACTGTGTGTGGGAAGGCGTTTGCATGTTCATCTGTTGTTAAAACACACCAGAGAACACACACGGGAGAGAAACCCTTCAAGTGCAGTGTGTGTGAGAGGGCGTTTGCACAGTCATCTATTGTTAAAAAACACCAGAGAACACACACGGGAGAGAAACCCTTCAAGTGCACTGTGTGTGGGAAGGCGTTTGCAGATTCATCAAATCTTCAAGTACACCAAAGAACACACACGGGAGAGAAACCCTTCAAGTGCACTCCGTGCGGGATAACTTTTTCACAGCAACAACATCTTCAAGTACACCAGAAAACACAGAAGCATCAGAAGATTCACAAGGAGTGGAGTCTGAAATCAGCTTGTGAAAGTCAAAGTGCCATCATGAGCCCATCCCTCATGAAACAAGAACCGGAAGAAAATCCCAGCTTGGACACGATTAAAGGTATCGAAGTGAAATATGAAGAGGTGATGGTGAAGAGAGAAGAAGTGATGGTGAAGAGCGAAGACGTGAAGGTAAAATGTGAAGGTGAAGATTCAACTCCAAAATGGGACCTTCACATCGTGAAGCAGGAGGAGAATTCTGACTGTGAGGCAGAGCGAGGCAACTCCCAGCAGTTTGTGGAAGTGGAGGTGTGGGTGGACTTCCTCCGAGACAATACAAAGTCAAGTGGAGACCCGGTAGATGTGTAAGCCAGAGACGATGTCGCTCCAATAGATGCACCTTTGTCACAGGCCTTTAATGACAAGAACGTGAAGTTGAACACTTTGTGGGCCCATGGGTTGGGTAGATCTGTAACCAGGAGCGAGAGACAATAAGCTCCCAAGCATTCACTATGTTATAACAATTGCATTTACACGGTGCTTGCTTTATCGCCTCAGCAACTCAAAGTTTCGTGTCGTACCTTGTCTGAAACACTCGAAGAGCATCCCCAAGTAGCAGCTGCCCCTGTGTGGCACAAGGTCGTGGCCCTGCACCAGCCTGCATGTAGACAAGAGCCTGTCAGTAGGGGGCAATGATTGATGCGTCATCTCAGTTGTGTAGTTTGTAGGCAATCTTGATTCGAAGCTTTCGTAACTGCAGGAATCCACACTCTTGAGTTATTTCGGTAAAGTCACCACGTGGGTAGAAACATAACAGATCACGGCGTTTAGATCACAACACAAGCAATCGTCATCAGGTGGGACAACCACAGCAAGAGGAACTGCTGAAGTAGTAGGCGCCTACTCCAGCAGTTTCTTCTTATTGCTGCTGTGCTTGTCCCACCTGATGACGATTGCTTGTGTTGCCATCAAAACGCCGTGATTTATTATTTGTAGCGTAATGTTTAGAATTTGCTACATTTTGACCCAGACGCCAGCATGCAACGGCCTACTCGTTTTGAATGACGCAACAATAGTACGTTGTACATACACTGTTAAGCAGACGGTGCGTATTTGTAAAATAACTTCTTGTTAATACGATGTAACGTGATGCAGTCAATTTCGCTGCAGTAATTCAATGTTAATATGCCCGTCAATAATTTAGAATTAATACTTGTCTGATTGTGTGCGTACATGTAACATTTTGTCTGAGGGTCACACATTGAATAAGTGATGTTAGGAAAAAGTGTGTGTGTGTTTTGGAAGTAACCTGTACAGAGAACTCGGGTGAGACCCGTTGTTCTTGTGATACAGGTCAAAGGGTACTTTTGTGTTTCACGAAGCGTCTGCCTCTGGAGCAACTCATTGTCTTTGAAATAGGTAGCACGCTCGGATCATTCATCAGTTACAAGGCATACCACTTGAAAGTTACACGTATAGGAGGAGGTACATTCTCTACAACACGAATTGTAGTTTTGTCTTACGTGTTGACGTGGATTTTGTCTAACTGGGACTAGAAGTGCTCCTTGCTGATTGACGTCTGGATGTTCGTACCTATCACTTGAAGCAAACCCCACTGCTGTTGTTGAGACATTGTGCACCAATAAGGGTCCAACACATTGACGGCCTTCAGGCCAGGAAAGTCACAACATTTGCACACGAAGGACGCATTCACGCAAATACCCCATGCTCCGTTTTGAAGTTTTAAAATGAAACATCTTTGAATTGTGTTGTGTTTTGAATTAGATGATTTTATTTCTTCATTAAAAGCTTGTATCAATTTACATGTGGAAGACTTCATTGAAAAGGACATTTCGTGTGAATTTTCTCTCGTCGTTAAGTGGATGGCCTTGCAGGGGGTTCGGTTCAATGTGGACACAAACAGTGTACACACACAGTTTATACACAGTGTATACACACAGTGTACACACACACAGTGTACACACACACAGTGTACACACACACAGTATATACACTGTACACACACAGTGTACACACACACAGTGTACACACACACAGTGTACACACAGTACACACACACACAGTGTACACACACAGTGTATACACAGTGTACACACACAGTGTACACACACACAGTGTACACACACAGTGTATACACACAGTGTACACACACACAGTGGACACACACACAGTGTATACACACATAGTGTACACAAACACAGTGAACACACACACAGTGTACACACAGTGTACACACACAGTGTACACACACACGGTGTATACACACACAGTGTACACAAACAGTGACACAGCGACACACACAGTGACAAAAACAAAGATACAAAGATCCCCCATATAGCCTTAGACTATAGGGGCAAGTGCTGTTAGCGAGCACCTATGAAGGCCTGAACGGTACACGAGGGGGTGGGTCCCCAGCACCACGCCCGACCGCCTTTGTCTCCCTAGTGGCAATGTTTACACACCGCACCAGGTACTCATTTTAGGCTGAGTCGACCTAGGGGAAGCCCGGGACCGGTTCAGAAAATCGTCACTGGTGTTGGCCGTGAGCGGGAATCGAACCCAGGTCGCCAGGTTCATAGCGCAGCGCGCTAACCGCTACACTATCGCTCCCCACACACAGTGACACAGCGACACACACACACAGTGACACAGAGTACACACACACAGTGTACACAGTGACACACAGTGACACACAGTACACACACACAGTGTACACACACACAGTGTACACACACAGTGTACACACACACAGTGACACACAGTGTACACACACACAGTGTACACAAACAGTGACACAGCGACACACATAGTGACACACGTGGTGTCAATAAAGTTACAGACACCACGTGGTGTCAATAAAGTTACAGGAACCGCGTGGTGTCACTAAAGTTACAGCCACCACGTGGTGTCAGTAAAGTTTACAGCCACCACGTGGTGTCAATAAAGTTACAGCCACCACGTGGTGTCAATAAAGTTACAGCGGCCTAGAGGGGCGGACCGCGAAGCCTCGGCGAAAACTTCGTGCCGGTAAAACCCCTCACACCCCCTAGGCAGGGATCCCCTTGACCCCTCACACCCCCTAGGTAGGGATCCCCTTGACCCCTCACACCCCTAGGCAGGGATCCCCTTGACCCCTCACACCCCTAGGCAGGGATCCCCTTGACCCCTCACACTCCTAGGCAGGGATCCCCTTGACCCCTCACACCCCTAGGCAGGGATCCCCCTGACCCCTCACACCCCCTAGGCAGGGATCTCCTTGACCCCTCACACCCCCTAGGCAGGGATCCCCCTATGGGTAGTGTTGAGTCTATGGGACAGTGCTGAGTCTATGGTGCAGTGTTGAGTCTATGGTGCAGTGTTGAGTCTATGGTGCAGTGTTGAGTCTATGGTGCAGTGTTGAGTCTATGGTGCAGTTTTGAGTCAGTGGGCAGTGTTGAGTCTATGGTGCGGTGTTGAGTCTATGGTGCAGTGTTGAGTCAGTGGGCAGTGTTGAGTCTATGGTGCGGTGTTGAGTCTATGGTGCAGTGTTGAGTCTATGGTGCGGTGTTGAGTCTATGGTGCAGTGCTGAGTCTATGGTACAGTGTTGAGTCTATGGTGCGGTGTTGAGTCTATGGTGCAGTGCTGAGTCTATGGTACAGTGTTGAGTCTATGGTGCAGTGTTGAGTCTATGGTGCAGTGTTGAGTCTATGGGTAGCAGTGTTGAGTCTATGGTGCAGTGTTGAGTCTATGGTGCAGTGTTGAGTCTATGGTGCAGTGTTGAGTCTATGGTGCAGTGTTGAGTCTATGGGCAGTGTTGAGTCTATGGTGCGGTGTTGAGTCTATGGTGCAGTGTTGAGTCTATGGGTAGCAGTGTTGAGTCTATGGTGCAGTGTTGAGTCTATGGTGCAGTGTTGAGTCTATGGTGCAGTGTTGAGTCTATGGTGCAGTGTTGAGTCTATGGGCAGTGTTGAGTCTATGGTGCGGTGTTGAGTCAGTGGGCAAACATACAAAATCAGCAGGGGATCAAATACTTTTTTCCCTCACTGTAGTAGAGACGATGGGACAAAGGGGTGTATCTACTTCATGTATTTTTGGTAAGCCGTATAATCTTGGTGGCCTGGCAGCAGAAGGTTTCAAAGATAACTGTTTGGTTTGATCAATTAATGTGGTTGAATCAGAAATGATTTTGGTTTGTATGACGAGGCTGTTGGTGGGATCTCTTTTTATTTTTGTATAGCTACCATCATTGAGTAATTCTTGAATTTTGTTGTTATATTCTATTTTATCCATGATGACAGTGGCGTTGACCTTGTCGGCTGAGAGGATGACAATGTCATCCCTCTTTTTTTAATTCATATAATAATCAAATTTGATTATTTTTATTTATTTATTCTTATTTAAATATAATCAAATTTGCTTAGTTAAATTTTAAACGAAATGTTATATATTTATTATTTTAAATAATCAAATGTGATTATTTGTAAGTTTTATTTATTATTACTTTAAAATATTAAAATTAGGTTATAAAGAAAGGCGAAATTATTAATTAAATATTTCTGCCTTTATTTATTATGTAAAAGTGATCGAAATTGGGCAATTATTTTCATATTTATTCATTATTATTTAATAATCCAATTTGATTATTTTAACATATAATGTATATTTGTTTATTATTTAATAATAATTACATTTCATTATTTTAGTTTATACATTTTTATTTATTTATGCTTATTTTAAAAATAATCAAATTTGTTTTTTTAATTTATTCTTATTTAAAAGTAATCAAATTTGATTATTTTTAAGTTATTTTTATTTATTTATAATGATTTTACAATAATCAAATTTGAGTACTTTTATTTATCATTTTTATTATTATTTATTTAATATTATAAAAATATAATCAAATTTAATTGTAGTCCGAGTCCGACCTAGGGGGAGGCCCACGACTGCTTCAAATCTCCGTCGCCGGCCCCAGTCGGCCGAGAGAGGCGTCACGTGACGAGTGGCTGTGGGGTCACACCAAGCCGCGCGAACATCGCCAGAGGACACATCGATCCGAGAATCGATGTCACGCGTTGGAATCGCCCCGCCGCCGCCCGCTGCTGCCGCTGACGCTCGGCGATCCGCGCAGGCGTCGATTTTTAGCGACAGGATCGCGAATCGATTCCCTCCGGCGCTCCACGCCATCACGACGATGTTGACCACCGCCGCCTCCGCCGCCCGGCACGCGGCCAAGCGCCTGGGAGTCAAAGGCGAAGGCAACGACCGCGTCCAGGCGGGCGCGATGGTGAGCGTCAGTGACGAGCGACTTGACGAGGTGTTTTTATAACGAGAAGATGTTTATTTTACTCCTCGCCCAGAGCCTCGTTGTGAGGCCTGGGCCAGAGGCTTCACTCAGGCGACGTGCCACCACCACCACCAGCCGTGTTTATATTATTTAACGTGATTGTTTAGCTTTGTAACTCGCAGATTCCAGTGCCGTTGCGAAGAGCTTCTCGTTGTTGGTGTTGGGGATGGACCACGCGGACCACAGCATCGCTAGGCTCTGCTTACGTTCAGTAAAACGCGTTTTGGTAAACGTGGATTTCGTGTTCGTTAACACTTTGGGCTATTTCCAGTGTAATTTTTTTATACGGCGTTTTCTCTTCTAAGGGTGTGTATTCTCTTTGCACTGAACTAAAATAATAAAAAAATATGAAACAATAAAAACATTACTCATTGTTTTTTTCGGTAAAGTCACGTATGTAGAAATACAATAAAATTATATTAAAACAAAAAACAATCACGACGTTTCGATCACAACGCAAGCGATCTTCATCAGGTGTCAAGAACAAATCACGGAGGTAAATACAGCAAAAGATGAGAGACGAGAATTCAACAAACCTGAAACAACATTACGTGAAGCACATCCAGTCAGGCCAACGACACAGACACTTCCTGGCGGACCACGAATAAAAACATTGCCTACCAGGAGAGATTCGTTCATGAGGCTATCCACATATACAAGCACAGAGACAATTTCAACCGAGAAGATGGATTCTGGCTTAGCAATCATTGGAAGGATTTGATAAACCATTTCAGGTCTTAATTGTTCACGCTTACGGTGGCTTTCAGACCGCATCCATTATTTTCGTCTCCCCCCTCCTCTTTTCAGAACATAGATGGACTCGTCCATCTGAACAAACTCTCAAATCGCTCTCCGTGGTGCTGACGTTAAAAAAACGCCACTTTTATTCAAATTTTCTTGCTGTGGTTTTCACACCTGACGATGATTGCTTCTTGTGTTGCAGTCAAAACGTCGTGAGAATTGTATTGTTTTATATTTTTATTATTTTATTGTTTCCCTTCTACGTGGTGACTTTACCGGAAGAACCAAGAATATTAATCCCTGCAGTCACGAAAGCTTTAAATCAAAAGTTAAAATACTAATTAAGTTAAAATACCGATGTGTTAAATGTCCCACGCGATGGCGTCGTGGGGTAGCTCTTCGACCCTCCCCAATGTGATTAAAAACTTTGCGGAATAATAAAACTTTACAGCATCTACAAAAGCGCACCTGGCGGTGGGGGATGCGAGTTCCAGAGTTTGTAACTCGAGGGCCGTTTAGATTTAAAGTTAAACTCGCGAACGTTCTTAGCAATTACTGAAATGATGGCACTGAGCTATGGACATTTTTTGCCAAACGGATGCAGATTTAAAAACCCCTTTAATGCAAGTGTCTGCATCTGCTCCGATATCACTTGCCGGCGATGTTAGCCGTGGCTTTATTTTGGTGATTTTGAAAAAGTTTTATGGTTTGGCCATGTTTGTTTTGTTGTAGTATGGAGTTAGACTGATGGCCTTAATCTAAGTTGTCTTGTGGTTGTTGTTGTTGTTTGACTTGGATCCCACTGGGATTTTTGCACACAGCGTTGGTGTACGGTGCTATTTCAAGGATTATTTTGCTGTTTTTTCCTGGATTTTCTGTTTGCACAGTCAAATAATCACTGTAAGATGTTTTTCTTGTTCATGTTTTTGTTTGTTGCGGTTGCACCCGATTCAAGAGCCGAATGGCTCACAGGGCTATACCAAATAAATGAAACTGAAAACTCTTCTCGGTATAGGAGGAAACAACAGCTTTGCACAATAGTCGTGTTGAGTTTGCTTCCTTGCCGACGTGCACAGGACACGTTTGAGGACCCACACAAGCCCCCACCGTCGGCTGTGGTTCACGTGCGGGGACTCTTGGACACAGCCCTCGAGTCGGACCTCGTGGAGGCCGTGCAGCACTTTGGCCTAGTCAGGTGACCAGTCGGTGGTGACCGTTGCCCGCATGGGGAAGGAAGCTGTATTATTATTATTGTTGTTTACCGAAAACACCAAAGATTAATTCCTGCAGTCACGAAAGCTTTGAACCAAGTTTAAACCGCCTCTACGGGGAGGTATAAGGTCTGTATCTTTGTGTCTGTCTTTGTGTTGTCTTGTGTTGTCTGTGTGTTGTCTCTGCTTGTGTATCTGCCTTTGTGTCTGTGCTTGGATTTGTTTCTCTGTGCTGTCTCTGCCTGTGTGTCGGTCTTGGTGCTTCCGAATGTTTGCTGCCGTGCTCCACTTTGCTCTATGCATACCTCATGCTAAAATGTCCCATTGTCTCTCAGCCTTGCCTTCTCATGCTAATATGTCCCATTGTCTCTCAGCCTTGCCTTCTCTGCCTATTTAAGGCGACTTCACTGTGTGCTTGTACCTGTGCTGGTCCGCTCTACTTGAATGTCTATGTGTGTGTGTGCCGTCTGTATCTTAAATTTCATACTTAACTTGCAATTTAGCAATCTTTGAAATAACGTAATCAACCAGGCTTTGCGTTAATTGTGTTTTGACCGACCGTCTGTGTTGCTTTATTTGGTTTCCAAATTCTGCTAAACTCTTGTCTGTTTGGTATGCTTCTCTCTCTGTGTCCCCTATTGTGTCGGTGTTAGTTCCCCCCTACTTGGGTGTCTGTATATACATCTGAGGTTATGTGTCTCCCCTCTCTCATAAATTTAGCTCTTCTGTACCTGATGATGGCTGCTTGTGTTGCAACCGAAACGTCGTACGCTATTATGTTATTTTATTATTTCTTATTTATACGTGACTTTACCGAAAAAAACAAAGATTATTGTTATTATAGTTATTATTATTGGTGTTATTATTGTTGTTATTATTATTGTTGTTATTATTATTGTTGTTATTGTTATTATTGTTGTGGTGGTGGTGTTTGCGGACGTGGAGTGAACTTGGACCTTGGAAATTCGAATATTACCGATTTTCGCTTCGACAACTCAAGAAATTGCATAACACGAAAATACTCGATGGTTCTTAAGCACGGGGTGGGAGATGCCCTTTCTGGGGGCGCAAGACGTGCCAGATTATTTTTAACAAGGTAAATCATCGAAACACATTGAGCACGGGCACGTAAGCACCGCTACTTTGTTCCATCAAACCTCTAAATTAATAAACATTGTACGTTTTAAAAAAAATATTGAGAACCAAAGGGGGGGTGGCAAGGCTGCAGGTTAAAGCTCAAGAACCACTTCCGTAAATAAAAAGCCGTGGCCGCGTGTGGCGGTGGACGAGAGGGCGCGGCGTTGCCCACGTCACGGCGTGAGCGGCGCCGCCGTGCGTGGCTTACTCGGGGCCTTTACAGCCTGAAGTGACCAACCAAAAACTGCTTCATCTTCTTTGGGGTTCTTTCGGTAAAGTCACCACCGCGTAGAATGAGAATAAAATAATAAATTAATAAAACTTAAAATAACACGATAAAATTCTCACGACGTTTCGGGCTACAACACAAGCGGCCTTCATCAGGTGAAGGGACGAGACTGCCAAACTGAAATGGGACAGTCTCGTCCCTTCACCTGATGAAGGCCACTTGTGTTGTGGCCGAAACGTCGTGAGAATTGTGTTATTTTATTGTATTATTTTATTCTCATTCTACGTGTTGGTGACTTTACCGAAAGAACCAAAGAAGATTAATCCTTGCAGTCACGAAAGCTTTAAATCGAAACAAAAAACCGTTTGTTTTTCAATTTTCCCAAGTCACGAATTCCCTCCGAATTAAAGTGCCGCTGCTGCTTTTGTTGTGCCGTCTGACAAAAGCGGCACACGTTCAAATGTGATTAGTAACCGTGTTAAAAATTAATATCTTGTATTGAAATGGTGCACACATACCTTGTTTATGTACGTTTGAAGAGGCTTCCTTTATCAGGTGATACATCGACAGAAGAAGACTACATTACCCTCAAGATGTATTCTAAATCTAATTATATTGTTACAGTACATTCAATTCCAACGCACTACACTGCCAAACTGAAATGGGACGTGGCATCTAACCTGCATCCAACCAGTCTCCACTCCGTTGCATGCATTGAAACATTTCTTGAGATCAAATGAGGTGACTTGGAGCAGACCAACCTCGTGTTTAACATCAACAACAGGCACGCATTTTAAAGTCGGCCACATCTTTGAATAACGGCACTCGTTTGAATCGCTCCCTCCGTGCAGCTACGTGGTGATGATGCCCAAGACGCGGCAGGCGCTGGTGGAGTTTGAAGACCCGGAGAGCTCCCGCAGCTGCGTCGACTACTCGTCCACGGGCTCCGTCTACGTGTGCGGGCAGCCGGCCTATTTTAACTTCTCTACCAGCCAGAAGCTTTGGCGCCCTGGCGTCCCGGGGGATAACGGCAACAGCAACCACGTCCTGCTCTTCACCATCCTCAACCCCATCACCACGGTGGGCATTGTTACGCTCACAGCAGCTGGACATTCACTCGTGAATAATTTGTCGGGTGTGCCATGCGCACACGCGCGCACACACGTGTGTTTCATTTTTACGAGTGAAATTATGTCCGTTTTGGATTACAGTGAATGGCTTTGCTAAGGAAATTACATCGATCCTTTGGTTCATTTGAGGCAATTGAAGTCGTGTTTTTTGTTTGTGCTTTGAAGTCTACCAATGGCATTGAATAAAAAAAAAATATATAGACCTAATGTTGATTTTGGAAAGCGTTGATGTCCTGTATGGCTCGATCTTAAAAATTCACTGGAAAAAAAGCTTTTCAAATTTACTTGGTAATGCGTGCAAAATCACCTCGCTGCGTTTGTGTGCTCCATGTGGTCCTGCAGGATGTGCTTTACAACATTTGCAAACCATTTGGGCCTCTGCAACGCATTGTGATCTTCAGGAAGAATGGCCTGCAGGCCTTTGTGGAATATCCTTTCAACGAGATGCATAACCGTAACGACATGTCCGCCATTCACGTAATTTTACGTGTTATTTTGGAGATGGTAAATGTATTGTTTTTAAAATGAAATGGTCGTGTTTTCCTTAATTTTTGGCCACGTTTGTTTCGGTTGAGAGCGCCGAGAGAGCGAACTCATCTCTGAATGGAGCAGACATCTATTCGGGCTGCTGTACTCTTATAGTGGACTATGCGAGGGCAAGTACAACCGATACTTTGTACATTCACAAGTGTGTGCACCACAACCTGGGTTTTTTCACCCACAGACCAAAGATTAATTTAATATTCTGAATTGACCACTTTGGTGAGCAAATAATGCTGAATACACACGGCAATTCATTGCCAGATGAGGGCTTCCGCACTCGACGCCTGTTGTGGGGTTATTTGACTTGTGTGCGGGGTAAAGGAGTGTAGCATATTTTGTGGCAGCATAGAAATACAATGCACCCAGTGGGTTTTACAGCTGCCCACCACACAGCCCCACAACCTACAACAACCCATTGTGCATGACGGTCATCCTTGCCGTTGTCTAAAGTCAAACTTTTCCTAATTGATATTACCGTGAGGGTGGTTCTCATCTGAGCCAGTGCCCTGAGCCAGTTAGTGGAAAATTCGCATCCAGTGGGAAGGGTAGAGTTGGTTTTTAATTCAATTTTATTTGGTGACGGGTGATTAACATTCAGCCATAGGCTGCTTTGCGAGACCTGCAGAGTACTTGAGGGGAGATGTTACATTGTTAGCAGGAAATAAAATTACAGAACAGTAATAACGAATGCATCATTTTCATAACGGGGTTATGGCACTTCAACATTTTTGAGGTATACGATCAAGGCTAACGCTTCACAGTACACGAGGAACACCGCGAATAAATAATACCAAGTTAGGCAAAGCATGCCAAACTTATGTGCAATTAAACAAGTTTGGAATTTAAATAGGCCACCGAGGGTTAGCAATTTTTATCTGCAAACACGAAGGGAGCTTGTTCCAACGAAGAGGGATAATCAACACGTGATATTAAAAAAAAAACGGTGGCAGAATGGCCACTGTTTCCCACAACTCCGATAAGCACGCTTTTATTTCGATTTAAAGCTTTCGTGACTGCAAAACCAAAGAAGAAGCACGCTTTTGCTACGTACGGCGCGAAAGTTTAGCTTACCGTTGACTTCCTACGTGTGGCAGCTTTTATTCATTCATCTCCCAGGAGGTGAAGGGTTGCGTTAAGTACCTCGGTTTCACCGCAAGTTGCATGCCGTAATTGTCTCGGGGGTAATGACTTGCTTAATAATTATTATGCTTGTACATTTTAAATGGTTCTAAAGTTTCGATTTAAAGCTTTCGTGACTGCAAGGATTCATCTTCTTTGGTTCTTTCAGGTAAAGTCACCACCACGTAGAATGAGAATAAAATAATAAAATAACACAATAAAATTCTCACGACGTTTCGGCCACAACACAAGGTCGGGACGACAGGTTTCTTCCTTTCACCTGAAGAAGGCCACTTGTGTTGTGGCGAAACGTCGTGAGACTTTTATTGTTTTAGTTTATTATTTTATCCTCATTCTACGTGATGACTTTACCGAAAGAACCAAAGAAGGTTCTAAAGTAATATAATTTTTTTCCGAGCATCTATGCCCTATATGCTGGCCACGAATAATGTTTATCTTTTCCCCCTGCTGTGTCCTCTTTACAGGCGACGCGTCTGAATGTGTTTAAAAATGACTCTGAGACCTGGGACTTCACCAACCCTGGCCTCAAGCAAGGTAAGACCAATATTGAGCATATCAGAGCCGCGCTCTCTCGACAGCTGGTGGTGGTGAGCCCTCAGTGTGTGGGGGGGGGGGGGGGTGACGTTTTTAACGCAAGGGGTGGGGGGTGTGCACGGCGTGATGAAACAGGCATTGACTATTTCTGTACGCAGCCGGCTTTGCCGTGTTATACTTGAAGATCCGTGGCCAAGTAGAGGGGGAAGTTTGGAGCGTTCTCAAGAGGATAATGCAGCTTCTGCACTTGAGATTTTGGTTGCAGAAAAATGTCACACCTGCAGACACTTGGTTGTCTTGAAGCACATTGGTGTACTGTTTACAATCTACAGAACTTGTCTTCTTTGGTTCTTTCGGTAAAGTCACGTAGAATGAGAATAAAATAATAAATTGATAAAATAAAATAACACAATAATATTCTCACGACGTTTCGGCCACAACACAAGCGGCCTTCATCAGGTGAAGGGGGCGAGACTGTCTGGTAGGACAGCGCTGGAGTGAGAGAGCCACGTTCAGATCACGGCTTTTAAGCTGTGTGAGAGGAACAAAGAGCCTTGACGAAGGAATTAGCATAAAATTTAGCATTGAAATGGCTGAATGATTAGCTTGTGACTGGTCACAGAAATAGCTATGTTAAAAGTTAAAGCATACACATCCGCAGAGGCACCCATTGTTAAAAGGAATTAGCATAGAATTTAGCATTGAAATAGCTAAGTTAAGGCATACACATCCGCAGAGGCACCCCTTGACAATGGGATTAGCATAGAATTTAGCATTGAAATGGCTGAGTAATTCGCTTGTAACTGCTACAGAAATAGTTACGTTGAAGTCAGAGCATACACATTCACCGAGGCACTTAGTACAAATCAAACAGGAGAATTTAGCATTGAAATAACTAGGCGAATTTAGCATTGAAATAACTGGGTGATTTGCTAGTGACTGGTCACAGAAATGACTACACATCTGAGCTATTCACAGTACTATATAGTGAACCAATAAAAACTAAAATATAAATTACCTTCATGTTATCAATAAACTCTATATTCTCCAATCAGCTAAGCTACCAACCATAAGTCGTTATATATCACAATGCTATATGGCGAAAAAATGGGTGGATTCTTACCCTCAAATTTCCGTACCACGGATAGCTACGGGCCCCGTTCAGACGGACGAGTTCGTCCATGGTCGGAACAGAGGAGGGGGAGAGAGACAGCTGCGAAGCCCTAGTATACTCCATGTTGTAAACCATACCATTAACCGTGGTGTGAGAGGTATTAAGAGGCAATGCTGGCGAAAGAGCTGCGGTCTGAAGGTCATCGTAAAATTACTATTAATTAAGAACAGAAATGATTTAACACATCTTTCCAGTGGTTACTAAGCCTGAATCCATCTTCTCGGTTGAAATTGTCTCTGTGCTTGTATATGTGAATGGCCTCATGAACGAATCTCTCATGGTAGCCAGTTGGTTTGCAAAGAACCTCCGTCTTGGAGAAGTCAATGTCATGTGAGCCCACTGAATTGTAAAGGTGATCTGCCACGGCAGAGGAGTTCGTCTTACCGTGTTTCAAGTCTGCTTTATGTTCACCTTTCTGAAGAGATGCCGCGACTCTAAGGTAATACCAACCGCATTTACACTAACCTCTGCTGTTGCAACTTCTCTCAATGCAAAACGAATTCTAGCTAGAACTAGCTTCGCTCTTATCTCGGAAAAAATCAGACTTACACGCACCGAACTCGATCAGTTAGACAAGACACTCTACAAATCACACTTAAAATTGACAGCAACAATGTCTACATCGGATTGGGAACATGTAGACAATATGACTACCTCTTCGGCTGCCACTATGTCGAACAAATGTAGGGACAATTTGATTTCCAAATTCAATCACCTCTCCAGCAAAAAATCGGATCCACACACCGAAAAGATAGACGTCAACAAAGTCGTAATTAATCGCAGTAACAGTTCCATTTCTGATGGTCTGAAATCCGTTTTAGCTAAAGGTCTAAACTTTGCTGTCACACCGAGACACTTACCGGTTAATGATATCATTGCCCATGTCGACGTTGCACTCAAGGGCTTGAGTCACATCTCTGCAGACGTAGCAAGATCTGAAATCGCTGCAACCCTCAAAAACGCTAAGTTGCCACCTAGCAACATCAGCAAAGACGAACGTTTTGAATTATCTCAATTAAAAAAGAGGGATGATATTGTCGTTCTCTCAGCCGACAAAGGCAATGCCACTGTCATCATGGACAAAACAGAATATAACAACAAAATTCAAGAACTACTCAACGATGGCAGCTATACAAAAATAAAAAGAGATCCCACCAACAGCCTGGTCACAAAAACGAACAAAATTATCTCTGATTCAACAGCATTAATTGATGAGAACAAACAGTTCTTGTTGAAACCCTCTGCTGCCAGACCACCAAGATTATATGGCCTTCCAAAGATACACAAAGAAGATACACCCCTTCGTCCCATCGTCTCTACTATCAGCTCCCCCACCTACAAACTGGCACGTTTTCTGGCTGATATACTGCGACCTTTCACTGGAAAAACCACCTCTGCGGTACTAAATTCTACTCACCTGGTATCGACAATCAAAGACATTTCCCTGTCCCCAAACGACCTGCTTGTCAGTTTTGATGTGGTGTCCTTGTTCACCAAAGTCCCGGTACCTGACACCATCGCTATCATTGAAGACCTGGTTCATCAAGGACTGCATACTGATGTACCCCCCCTGGTGAGACATTGCTTAACCAACACATACTTCACCTGGAATGGAACTTTCTACAAACAAACTGAGGGCACCCCAATGGGCTCCCCCCTATCTCCGGTTGTAGCCAACGTATTCATGGAAAAATTTGAAACTGACGCCATCCAGACTGCCACTCTACGCCCGACCTTATGGAAGAGGTACGTTGATGACACCTTTGTCATCTGGCCACATGGCCAGCCTGCTCTAGACCAATTCCGCGACCACATCAATTCCATACACCCAGCCATCAGATTTACCATGGAGGTCGAAAAAGATGGCAAACTACCCTTTCTGGATGTCTTAATTAAAAGGAGACATGATGGTTCAATGAGCCACTCTGTCTACAGGAAAGCTACCCATACAGATGCTTACTTGAAACCGGATTCCCACCACCATCCATCCCAGAAGAACTGCCTCATCAAGACTCTATACCATAGAGCCCAATGCATTTCCGACCAGGAACACATTACCAGTGAACTCAAGCACGTACACCAGGCTCTCAGGGCTAATGGCTACTCCGACTACACAATCCGCAAAGCCATCACTCCAGTCATGAAGAAGGATCCTCTTGTGGAGCCACTCAAAACCATCACCTTACCCTACATTGCAGGGGTCACTAAAAAGATCTCCAAAATCCTGAATAAACACAAGATCCAGGTCCGATTCAACACAGTACACAAAATCCGTGATTTAGTTCCATCTGTAAAAGATGCTCTTCCAGACATACAGTACCCGGGCGTTTACAAACTAAAGTGCCTCTGTGGTAGTAGCTACATTGGAGAAACCAAAAGACATATCTCGGACCGCATCCGCGAACATAAAGCAGACTTGAAACACGGTAAGACGAACTCCTCTGCCGTGGCAGATCACTGTAACAATTCAGTGGGCTCACATGACATTGACTTCTCCAAGACGGAGGTTCTTTGCAAACCAACTGGCTACCATGAGAGATTCGTTCATGAGGCCATTCACATATACAAGCACAGAGACAATTTCAACCGAGAAGATGGATTCAGGCTTAGTAACCACTGGAAAGATGTGTTAAATCATTTCTGTTCTTAATTAATTGTAATTTTACGATGACCTTCAGACCGCAGCTCTTTCGCCAGCATTGCCTCTTAATACCTCTCACACCACGGTTAATGGTATGGTTTACAACATGGAGTATACTAGGGCTTCGCAGCTGTCTCTCTCCCCCTCCTCTGTTCCGACCATGGACGAACTCGTCCGTCTGAACGGGGCCCGTAGCTATCCGTGGTACGGAAATTTGAGGGTAAGAATCCACCCATTTTTTCGCCATATAGCATTGTGATATATAACGACTTATGGTTGGTAGCTTAGCTGATTGGAGAATATAGAGTTTATTGATAACATGAAGGTAATTTATATTTTAGTTTTTATTGGTTCACTATATAGTACTGTGAATAGCTCAGATGTGTAGTCATTTCTGTGACCAGTCACTAGCAAATCACCCAGTTATTTCAATGCTAAATTCGCCTAGTTATCTCAATGCTAAATTCTCCTGTTTGATTTGTACTAAGTGCCTCGGTGAATGTGTATGCTCTGACTTCAACGTAACTATTTCTGTAGCAGTTACAAGCGAATCACTCAGCCATTTCAATGCTAAATTCTATGCTAATCCCATTGTCAAGGGGTGCCTCTGCGGATGTGTATGCCTTAACTTAGCTATTTCAATGCTAAATTCTATGCTAATTCCTTTTAACAATGGGTGCCTCTGCGGATGTGTATGCTTTAACTTTTAACATAGCTATTTCTGTGACCAGTCACAAGCTAATCATTCAGCCATTTCAATGCTAAATTTTATGCTAATTCCTTCGTCAAGGCTCTTTGTTCCTCTCACACAGCTTAAAAGCCGTGATCTGAACGTGGCTCTCTCACTCCAGCGCTGTCCTACCAGACAGTCTCGCCCCCTTCACCTGATGAAGGCCGCTTGTGTTGTGGCCGAAACGTCATGAGAATATTATTGTGTTATTTTATCAATTCATTATTTTATTCTCATTCTACGTGACTTTACCGAAAGAACCAAAGAAGATGAATCATTGCAGTCACGAAAGCTTTAAATCGAAAAATCTACAGAACTTGGTCGATGTCACAGGAAGTTATTTGAAACGCCACTCCCCTCTTCTGTATCAAACATGCAATCACTGCAATTGTGTAGAGCTGGTCAAGGTTATTTTCGTTTATACCTATCTTCTCCATATATATAAAAGGCAAAGTTGTGATTGTGTGTGTCTGTTCAAAATGTTTAGCGTACTTCCCGACATGCAACAAACTGGAAATTTGCCATGTGGGTACTTTCCAGACTGTACACCGTGCAAACATTATAAAAATACACTTTTTTTCTGGGGGGTGGGGGGGAGCTCAATAATGCACTTATTTTTTGTACGGCAAGTGAGCTGTGACGTCAAATCTGTCACGTGACCCGTAGTGTAGCGGTTAGCGTTACGCTGCGCTATGAACCCGGCGACCCAAGTTCGATTCCTGCTCACCGCCACCGCCGGTGACGATTATTTTAACCGGTCCTGGGCCTCCCCTAGGTCGACTCAGCCTCAAACGACTAACTGCTGTGGTGTGTGAACATCGCTACTGGGGAGACAAAGACGGCCGGGCGTGGTGGATCCAAGTCCCGGGCGAAGCCGGGTAGTAACAGCTAGCGCAACATATAAGTAAATAATCTTTGTGTTTTTTTAGCCCATGCTCAGCTTGCGTAGTTTACTCTGGGCAGATTGGTTTTAAACTCGTGCCCGTGTACTTTGTTTTTCTAGTTTACCCTTCAGAACAATGTGGCAGTATAAGTGAATGTTGTGAAGAACAGGATTCACAAGGAGGCATGTGGCTGCTGGAGTGTTCAATAATCCATTGGATTCATTTTTATGTTACCATTAAAGCTGTTGCCCTGGTACTGGACATGCGATAGACATTGCCATTAAGTTGGTGGCGTTTTAGATTTTGATCAGCTTTGAAGATTTTCCCAACGTCAAGTGCATGTGGCCCATAGGCGGGTACTCGGTTGTTCGGGGTGTATCAAGGCTGGGCATTATAACACTTCAGTGTAAAACCTTGCATTGCGAGCATAATTCGTTCCGGGAACGTGTTTGTAATCCAAAGCGCTCGTACATCAAAGCACTCGTCTATCAGTTGTGTGATCACGTGACTCACGGCAGTACAAAGTGTGTCTACACGTACACTGCTCGTATTGCAAGACCTCGCTCGTTTATCAAGTTAATATTTATTTACAATTTTAGCTCGTCTTGCAAAACACTTGCAGACCAAGTTACTCGCAATCCAAGGTTTTACTTTTATATTTAGATTTACCAGGGTGTGTGTCTGTTGGATCAGAAGTAGGTGCCAACTTTCACTGGCATATTTGAGGTGGACATTGCACGTTGCGTTTTTATATTTTGTAGGGTTGAGAAACCTTGACTGCATTATGTGGTGTCTGGATACTAAGCGGAGAAGCTTAGAGGATGTCAGAAAAGCCGATATTTACGATTGAAAATATCACTTATTATAAAGTAACCCTTTTAATTTGGTACGATTGAGCCTGAACAGGAAAATGGTATCTTTGTCCCGAGTACATTGTGTGTACGCACAGATATTAGTTTCCGAAGAGGTAAGTCTCGCCACTTTATCAAAGGAGCTTCAGGGACACGGTGCGGTTTGATTTAATCGCCAAATTTCCGTAAACGCTTCGAAGAGTATTTTCCTCACTCCCAACATCAACGCTACAAGGAGCATCTGCGAGCATTGCCGCACACAGAAGCACACGGAGGCAATTTGCAAGCAACACACGAGCAATCAAGCGCCCGGCAGCCAACAGCCACCGACGTTAACGGCGACGACACGAACGGCGACATTGGCGACATCCTCGTCGGCACTTGGGAGGCACCAGGGACCAAGCAACCAACACGCCGCCACCGCTGTGACACGCACGGCTGACCCGCGCACCCCACGCCTGCAGCGCCACGTCACGGAACACTCGGCGCAGCACGCCGCGTCCGCTGCACCGCAACCGCCACGTGCCGCTTGGCAGAGGCCATCGGATAACCCGCGTCCAGCCGCAGGCACCGGGGGACACGGCGCTGACAGACCGGCAAAGCACCGGAACCGCCGCGAAGAAGCCGGGAGCGACGAAAGCCCGCATTCACCGCGAACGGGACTTGGAAATAAGCCGAACGGAATGCGTGCCGATGCGTTTGGGGCTTAAAATCGCTCCGTTGGTGAGAATTTACCTCCACGCTCGTACGTTTAGACTGCCTTGCTAAAGTTTTGTTTGCAAACGAGGCTTTTGACATTGCAGATGCCAGACACAACGCATTTCGCATCGGTTTATAAGCGGCGATCTTTTTCATTTTAAAGGTTCGTAAGGCCCCGTCGCCCACTTCAAGCGTCCCAATTTTAAGCCCCAAACCAAAAAGGGTCGCCGGAGAGCGAGAGGTGCGGTGGCACGGACAACGCGGGGGGGTCCGTTTGTGCCGAGTCTGACTGCTGTTGGCGCAGGAAAGAAGGTGCCGGCCTTTCTGTTGCATCCTCCTCGCGATGGGTCGTCAGCCGCCGCCCGACTCTGGGCAACTTTGTGTTCCCGTCGAAGCGTAGACTGGGTAAGAAACGAGCGGGCATCGCAGGCGGCAACCACGGACACTCGCTGACGCCGCACCTCAGAACAATTTGTCGCGTGCATCTGTACACCTCCAATAAATTTTGTTTTTTTCTTCTTCTTGCGATGAGCATTTCTTTACGCGCTGTATTTTGTATGGCACTCGTTATTTATGTTGCGCCGTGTGAAATCTGCATTTTTAAAATACCGCCGATTGTTTTATGGGCAGACGCAGCGCGCCCCCTTGTGGAGTGTGCCCGGAATTTCTTAATGTGTTGGTAGTGTGAATGTTCTGGGTGCAGAATTAATTTTTTGGATTGTCATATTTTGTGCAGCAGTGAGCGCTTATGTTTCCCGTGGGTGAATTTGGTGATCGTTTTTTTGTTGTTTTCAGAGGGCAATGCAGTGATGCCAGCGAAGCAAACGTCTCTCCTTGGCGAACATCCCAAAGCACACGCTTGCGGTGGTGGCGACTGTGGAGGTAATCCCTTTGTTGCGAATGCTGTAATTTCGGTTTCCTTCAGCTTGCTGTCAGATTGAAAGAACCTGCTGCCTGTTGAGAACATTTCTTATTTGGAATTAGTGTTAAGGTGCATCCTAAAAACCTTTTTTTGCGGTTAACAATTGCAACGTACGAGTTGCTTTGTGTTTTAAGAGACGATATTTCCAACAGTTATCAGATGTATTGGGTATTTAAAACAAGCTATGCTGAATAAGAGCTTGGTGGGCCTCAACCTAAAATAAAAACTAGTTTAGTCTTCCCTAGGCAACTGAGTCTTCTGGACCAATGTTTTCCAGTGTCTCCAAGGGGTAGAGTGGTGAATCCTGGGTTGCCTGATCTTATAGGAAAGGGCACACGTGTGTGTAGGATGATGGCTGTGGTAAATCTGTTTTTCAGAGAAGTTTAGAGAGTTTCAGCTGTTCACGATGCGTTTCCCCCTCTTGTGTATTTGCGTCACAGGCCACCAGCAGCCATCGCCACCGGGCGTCGACTACGGATCTGGCGGCGACGGCATGGGCATGGGCGGTGGGGGAGGAATGGGCATGGGAGGAATGGGCAACCTGGGTGGTACCCAGGGCCAGCACGTGCAGGCCATGATGAACCAGCAGGCCGACAACAAGGTCCTCATTGTGTACGACTTGGACGCCGAACGCTTCAACTGCGACCGCGTGTTTAACATCCTCTGCCTCTTCGGCGACGTGGAGAAGGTGCCTTCGCTGGGTGTTGCGCGCACCTGCTTTGAAATGAGTCCCCGTTTTTTTTCTTCCAAAGGTTCAACCGCGGTGCAATGCGTACGCATGCGTGTGGTGCACGTCGTGCGCTGATCGTGTTATATAAAGTGGGAGATTCACACGACCAAATTTGTTCACCGATTGACAACATACACATTTGGTCATTTTCTTTACAAAAATGTACCCAATGCGAAGTGTTCTTTGTGCATGTTTTCTAATGGCCCCTCGGCCAACACTTCACATTTAAACAATGCGTTACAACGAAACTTGTAGATATTTTCGTGCAAGATTGCGCGATGCTGAACCGTCTTACGGGTTGTTATTTTTGTAGGTTAAGTTCCTGAAGAGCAAGCCGGGAGCCGCCATGGTCGAGATGGGAGATCAGTACGCCGTGCACAGGGCGGTTTTTCACCTCAATATGTCTCAGATCTTTGGAAATAAAATCAACCTCTGGTGAGCCTTTTTGTTCCCGTGTTAAATTGGTAAATGTAACTCGTCATATCCTGTTAATGTAATTGGATACTGCTTTCTCTTTAGGGAAGACACTTTAGTAAATATTTAGTGCAAATGACGAAATTTTAGGACGGTGAAAAAGAGAGCTGATGAATACCGTGAACGAAACACTTGTCACACAGCTCACGAGGACCCCGATTACTTACTGTCCAGAGCCTTTATTGAAGTGGCGAACATGAAATTTGGATTCTAGATTTGAAGCTTTACGGGGAGGGCCTTTATTGAAATAGCGAACGTGAAATTTGGATTCTAGATTTGAAGCTCTACGGGGAGGGCTTTCACCTATCTGTTAGAGCTTTCAACAGACAATGGGACAAGAAGTCAAAGCTCATCGAGACGCTGACCTTCCTCAAAAGATGCCGCGACAACAAGCTTAAAGGACGCGACCTGGGCTTGCTGTCTTCACTCCAACGCTGTCCTCTGGACAGTCCGGTCCCTTCACCTGATGAAGGCCACTTGTGTTGTGGCCGAAACGTCGTGATTTTTTGTTATTTTATTTTTTACCCACGTGACTTTACCGAATCGAACCAAAGAGCACATGAAATTTGGAACGTGATAAAATAAAAACTAAAAACAGTTTCTTCGGCAGCGTGTCGAGGCAGCGGTCGATTGTGCCGGGCCAGGCGTTCGAGCTGCCGGACGGCACCGACAGCTACAGGGACTACGCAGGTTCTCGCAACCACCGCTATGCCGACAGCGAGAAGGCGGCGAAGAACCGCAACCAGCGTCCCACCGCGGTGCTGCACTTCTTCAACGCGCCCACGGACATCACGGCCGAGATGTTCGCGCAGGTCCGTGCCCCCGCCGCCCCTTCAGCCTGCTGCCAGCAGCGCAGAAGGGGAGCGCGTTCGGTTTCTTTAAAAGTTTTCCCAGGTGAAGCTTTTATAAATATTCAAGTCCAAAGTTTGCACGTGAAACAATCGTGGGTTTTTAAGATGAGCCTATTGATGTTGTGGAGTTTGTGGTGGCCCATGACACGTTTCCTGTGACGGGACAAATGTAAAATGGTGTAATGTAGTTTCCTTTCAGCGGTTAAAACATAAGATGTATAAATAATGCAGTCGATGTTCCAAAGGGACTTTTTTGTTACAGACTAGACAACACCTCGCGTTAATTTGTCCTGTTTAATACATTACGATTCATATTCATTCGTATTCGAAAGGTTTCCATTTCAGTCTTTGGACATTGTTTCTGCAAATGGTTGCATTCCCCCTGAGTCTATGCTTGGTGTTCACAATAATCTGAGCACTTTGAAAGACTGCTCCAAAGCTGGCGAATGTAAATTTAAAAATGGACAACGGGATTTGTGCCTGCAATTAAAATGACATCTCCCGAATGCTTTACCGGTGCACGTTAACTGTTACCAACTATAACGTGAACGCCACCCGTTCTGTCCCCGCAGCTGTGCGACGAAATGTCGATTGCGAGGCCCCGCTCTTTCAAAGTGTTTTCTGGAAAAAGTAAGTCCCGCAAAGTATGTTTATTATTTATCTTACGTGTCATGGCACAGAATAAATCGTGTACTGTATTCTCCATGCAATCGTCGCTTGATTTACAGCACGACACCAGATGATCTGCAACGTGTGCTATGAGGCCATGCTCAAGAAACCCTGTGAGAAATTCTCTCCCGAGAGCAGTCCTTGCTATTCACTCGCGCCCAAGCTGACTGAAGCGTGTTAGCGTAGCCAAGGCATCGGACTGAAGCCTTCCTGCTGCAGAAATTCACCAACGACTGACACCACCCTTTAAACACGGCAAAGGGTTTCATATTCTTGGTTCTTTAGGTAAAGTCACGTAGAAGGGAAACAACAGAATAATAAATATATACACAGACAATTTCAACCGAGAAGATGGATTCTGGCTTAGCAATCATTGGAAGGATTTGATAAACCATTTCGGGTCTTAATTGATTGTTCACGCTTACGGTGGCTTTCAGACCGCATCCATTATTTTCGTCTCCCCCCTCCTCTTTTCAGAATATAGATGGACTCGTCCATCTGAACAACTGCCAAATCGCTCTCCGTGGTGCTAACGTTAAAAATAACCGCCACTTTTTTCAAATTTTCTTGCTGTGGTTTTCACACCTGATGATGATTGCTTGTGTTGCAGTCGAAACGTCGTGAGAATTTTATTGTTTTATATTTTTATTATTTTATTGTTTCCCTTCTACGTGGTGGTGACTTTACCGAAAGAACCAAGAATATGAATCCCTGCAGTCACGAAAGCTTTAAATCAAAATGGTGAAGGGTGTTGCGTTTTACACGACCCAAATGACTCCATGAGCAACGGTCCGTCCACGTGTCCAGCCGATAGGAGCGTGTCCGGCCTGACGGAGTGGGAGACCAAGAACGATGCCATGGAGGCTCTGGCGTGCATTAACCATCACCCCCTGAAGAACGCAAGTAAGTTGTGGGGTGTTGGCCATTTGTGTTGGTGCGATGACATTGAAGCAGTGCTGCATTATCGGCAAATCTTTGGTCGTACGCTCTGTTGAGCACCAAATGTTCAGATTTGGGGGGGGGGGCGCTTGTTATTACCATAGCACCATCTGTGTACACTGGCTGCCTAGCAGCCTTGGGTGAAATTGCAGGAAGTGAAAGCAGTTGTAGATTGTTGTATTATATATTAACAGGTTGTTATTTATGGGCGATTTGGATTTCGTTGTTTGCATATACAGAATGGAATTGAAAGTTGACATAGCCAAGCACTTTCACTTATCACAACTCAACGTTATCTTAGCTCCCTGAACGAGTTTGTCGACCGACAAAGACCCTCCTAAGAATCGCTTCATTGTTTTAAGTTTTTGTGTGCTCCAGTGAAGACGTCATGTGGCTCCCCTGTTTTTATTTTCTCAGATGTTCCATACTTCTACACCCTCAAACTGTGCTTCTCCACTGCCCAGCCTTCATAGAAGACAACTCAACATGTTTCATGCCGTATTGAACGTCGGTGTCAACATCATTGTCACTTTGTGTATTATTTGTGAATGTCCCATCTTGTTGAAAGTTAACCGTGGGTATAGGTCGAAAGTGCAATTTGATGTGTTTACATTTTAGTTGTCATTTTTTGGAGGATTAATTTAGATTTCTATATTGACTGCACCGAAAGATTTTAAAGGTCGCAGTGGAAATGAAGAATGTTGAAATTAAAATAATTATGGTTAGTCTCCTTAACCTGCCGAGTTTGTCTGCCGTGTGCATTGCCATTTTGTCCATGAGCCCCAAACCAGATTTCACTTGGCAGTCCTCGGGTGCGGTAACTTTAGCGGCTCCAATTAATTTACAATTTGGGGGGGTTCTCAACTTGCTCATAGCCAAAGTTTTTGCTCCCACCACGAGTGATGCTCCTTTCTTGCTGTAGCCCATGGCACTAATATTGCCCATTTAATTTCATAACGGAGAGCTCTGAAATTAAAGACCCTTTTGGGGGGGGGCTGGTAAAAATATACCCTGACTCATTGACAATCCCATTGAAAAACATGGGTTGCCATTCTGTACAGTGCGTGTATTTAGCAGGTTAATACGCTTGCAAATATAAACCCCAAGAGAAAATAGAACAGTGTTTGAAAATAAAAGTATGGAGAGATGCATGTTTGACATCGAACTGGAATCGATTGAACATGAGCGTGGAGACATGAAGGAAGTTGGGCATAGGGTAGGTGAGTGACTGAGTGTGTGGGTGGCTAGGTGAGTGACTGAGTGACTGAGTGTGTGGGTGGCTAGGTGAGTGAATGAGTGTGTGGGTGGCTAGGTGAGTGACTGAGTGAATGAGTGAGTGAATGTGTGGGTGGCTAGGTGAGTGCGTGAATGAGTGACTGTGTGGGTGGCTAGGTGAGTGACTGTGGGTGGCTAGGTGAGTGACTGAATGAGTGACTAAGTGTCTGTGTGGGTGGCTAAGTGAGTGACTGAGTGAATGAGTGAGTGTGTGGGTGGCTAGATGAGTGACTGAGTGTTGGTGGCTAGGTGAGTGACTGTGTGGGTGGCTAGATGAGTCACTGAATGAATGAGTGACTGTGTCTGTGGGTGGCTAGGTGAGTGAATGAGTGTGTGGGTGGCTAAGTGAGTGACTGAGTGAATGAGTGACTGAGTGTGTGGGTGGCTAGGTGAGTGTGTTAATGAGTGTGTGTGGGTGGCTAGGTGAGTGAGTGAATGAGTGACTGAGTGTGTGGGTGGCTAGGTGAGTGAGTGACTGAGTGTGTGGGTGGCTAGGTGAGTGAGTGACTGAGTGTGTGGGTGGCTAGGTGAGTGAATGAGTGACTGTGTGGGTGGCTAGGTGAGTGAGTGACTGTGTGGGTGGCTAGGTGAGTGAGTGACTGTGTGGGTGGCTAGGTGAGTGAGTGACAGTGTCTGTGTGGGTGGGTAGGTGAGTGACTGTGTCTGTGGGTGGCTAGGTGAGTGAGTGTGTGGGTGGCTAGGTGAATGAGTGACTGTGTGTGTGTGCGGCTAGGTGAGTGAATGACTGAGTGTGTGGGTGGCTAGGTGAGTAAATGAATAGCCCAGGAATAGGGCGAGTTAGACCGAAGCCGTACCTCCTCAGCTAGCAGCGGGTGAAGGGGCCGTTACCCCTTCAAGTAGAAGGCTGTATTGTATTGTGTTAAGCACCTTTGTAATAAATAAGCATTGCCTCTACCGATTCGTCTCTACGCTGTCTTAAAGAACCCACTACACATGTACAGGAATAACTCTTACGTCTTTAACCATTGAACTTGTTTTAAATACATATAAAAACTCTAAACATTTATCATGTGCACAGTATCGTAATTAAGGCGGGTACTGATACCCCAATAAAGTGCTCATATTTGGTCAGAGGAAAACCAATGCTCATTCGGTAATGCATCTCCATTGGAAGCATGTTATGATGACTTCCTACAGCGCTGTTTCACGAAGTGTTCCGTTTATCAAGAACGCATCCTGGCTGCCATAAGAGGCACGCATAAAACTGAAGGCCGCCTGGGATCAAACTTACAAAATAAGCGGATGAGAGCAGGTTCGTGCGCTTTCGGAAAATGTAACTTGATAATGAAACGCAAGACCCAATCTAGATGTGACTCACTTGCAGCACTCCACTGCCCCTACTCCACACCCCCTCTACTCTCTCCTCCCTGGCTCCTGAACCCCTCTCTTACCTACATAGCCTCTTGTCACAGCAGCCCTTTTGCCCACTTCAGCAATTGTTTTCTTGCTGTTATTGTCCCACCTCACGGCGGACGCTTGTGTTGCGCCCGAAACGTCGCGGATTTTATTTATTTTATACCTACTACGTGACTTTACCTAAAGAGCCAAAGAGCGAGGCCCAATGTTTAGAGAGTTAAAGGGTATGTAAAGCAAGGCCAAAGGCACGTAGAGGCACAACCATAAGATAACAGATTCTCTTGCGGAGGGAGTTGGTAGTAGGAACGTTGGGCTGCTCGGTCAATGGCCAGGGTCAACGGCGGCACCACCACGTGGTGTATTCCGTAAATATGCTCGACTGTGAGGGCGGGCATGAGCCGGCGTGAGTAGGTTACACGTTGAGTTTTATAAGGGCACCACGGGGTGACCAGCCCCTCCCCACCCAGCCCCACCCATCCCCACTCAGCCCCACCCTCCCCTCCTCACCCTCCCCTCCCCACCCAGCCCCTCCCCACCCTCCCCTCTCCACCCAGCCCCACCCCTCCCATTGGTGGATGCACGACGGACGGACCTAACAATAATCCCGTGGGCTGGTGGTGTAATAACCAGGAGGTTCCTACCAGTATTAACTTTATAACCAAGTGTAAGCCCAGAGTCTCGATGTATTTTATTTCAGTGAGCCCTGGGTCAGCACTCATGAAACATCACGAAAGCACAGCAAGTACAAAGCAATTTTAAAAGCAGTTGCAGTAACAGCTAAGAATATATTAGAATACATTTCACAACATTTTACAATTAACATTGCCGAAAAGGTCTAACTAAAATCTGAAAACTCACACTATCTATGCAACAAAACTGAAAAGCGCTCAAATTTATAACATCCAATTATGGAATTAATAGCTTATTAAAAACCAATAAAATCCTAAGGTTGGGGGTTGACTCAGCCTATGAGCCCTCAAGGGCCAATACAATTAGTACCACTAAGTAGGGAAGTAAACAGTGGTTGTCCTATGGGTCGACTCACACCCATCATTGAAATGTGACATTTCTAAGACTGGTTAAGGGCCGTAAAAACACAACACCATTGCACATTTGAGCAGGAAATCAACTTTGACTTGACAATTATAAAAACTGAGTGGGCCAGGATCATGTTTAGATGTTATACAAATGTGATATAATTCCACGTGTGGAGGAGCGTTGTGAGTGAAGGATTAGCCAACAATTTGTATTTAAGTTTAGGAACCTGGCATATGAATGTTTCAAATGCTGGTCTCGTGTAAAACCCCTGCCAAACACGCACATCTGCACCTCACAAATGGTGGAGTCCTCCGGCTCGATTCCTCTGTAGGGTTTTTTTTTCCTCTGCCAGTTTTCTCCCATTACTCTGCACCTCGTTAGGCTCAAGTGAAGCCTCAATCCGGTACGAACTCAGTCAGAACATGGCATGGCCAATATGAACCCTGATGACGATCGCCGCTTGTGCTGCGATTGAAACATCGTAGGTTTTATTTTTATTCATTTCCTTTTATTATTATTATTATTTCTATTTTACGTGACTTAACCAACAAATCCGTTGTTAATCCGCCATGGGCGTTGTGAACTTCCAACGTTGCTTTTTCTCTCTGTAAATAAACACCCCAGGGCTCATGTCTGACACGACCATTACTGACACCCTCTAGGGCCTCTGTTGTAACTGCATGATTGAGTCCAGGGCTTGCCACGAGGTGGCGAGAGCTACCTCTTGTTGTCGAGCTTGTTGCAGCACCGTCGCCATTTCCCCAAACTGCATGGTCAAGCGGATATTGTAGCCTTCGTGACGTGACATGATGGAGGAGCGGATAGCATCGCACACCTGAGACACCTACAGTGGGGGGAGGGGGGGGGCGAAAGGGCAATTTTACAAGCAATAATGGAGGGAAATGTTTTCAATTCCTCATATGATCGTGTTTTGTTTTCATGGAACTGAACACATTTAAAGGAACATTTTGCATCGGTTTGAAACATTCAGGCTGGCCTGCCTCCAATCCACCCTGCTGTGTTGTGAGGAACTCACATGTTCTTGAAAGATCTGGACAAAGTCACACCAGTGACTTCCTCAATGAGGCTAGACTGTGTGTTAGCTGGGTCACATAGCCCACATGCCCAGCCACCGCATGCCCAATCAGTTTCTGTCTAGCCAGATAGAAGGGACTGCATGGTCATGGTACAAGCTACAGAACACAGGGGCTGCTGTGGTACAGGAGAATATAAAGCTGATTGGACTTGCCAAGGATTGGTACCAGCGTTGTCAAGATCGGCCTCTGTGGAGGAGGCTCATGAAGGATGCTACTGGGCAGTTGGAGGCAGTCGCTCTGCAAGCATCAACGTAGGGTGGAGGAGCGACGCTCAAGAGTGGAGCAGTGGGCGGCTAAAACACACAAGTTGGCACAGTGTGGCTCACAGGCCGTGCATCTGCCATTTACCTCTGTCAGTTAACCCACAATGATCTGGGCCTGTCCAATGACCTCTTGCCTTCGAAACGGGCACCATGGATTCAAAGGCGCAAGCTATTTGGTGGCATTACCACCAGTTAGTGGCGGAGCGGTGAATGGCGGCTGTTGTTGTTTTTTCTTCCGATTTTTTATTTGATAATTTCTGTACTTTCTTTGTTGCTTACTCTTTTGTCAACCTTGGACTCGGGGGATCGATTTTGAATAATGAGACTATCCTGGTCCCTTGAGTTCTCACCTCGTTAAACATTTATTTGAACTAAACTTGAGGGAAACACATATTGTCACGGTAAGTAAATGCGCAACCGGTGGGCTGTAAGTCAAATGCTCTTGGAGTGTCCCACTGAGTGTTTTTTTGTTGTTAAATAGCTGGAGATAAGAGATAAAGCGAGATTGCAGCCAAGCTCCCCCAAGACAGAGATAACGTGCATGATGTCACGTGGCCTAATAGCCGTGAGGAATCCTGCCGTATGGTGAAAGAGTTGTGTCTAGCTCAGACGTGGGCAAAGTACGGCCCCCGGGCCTTCTACAGCCCGTTGGGCTTTATAATCCGGCCCGCCGAACTTGTCCAAATATTATTATTATTATTGTTAAATGAAATTTTACCTTTATCCTGTAATGCCCCCATTTCCCCATTACATGGCGCACTTTGACCGCGAGTTACGACACGTTTTGTATTTCATATTCTAAGCTCTTTCGGTAAAGTCACGTTGAAGGGAAACAATAAAATATATTTAAAAATAAATTAATTAATGCAAACCGACGCACCTGATCACGACCGTTTGTGTTATGGTCGAAACGTCGTGAGAATTTTTATTGTTTTATATATAGTTTATTATTTTATTGTTTCCCTTCAACGTGACTACCGAAAGAGCTAAGAATATGAATCACTGCAGTCACGAAAGCTTTAAATCAAAATTTATGTTTTTGTACCGTTTATGTTCGTGCAACTTGTTAAATTGCCTTGCAAATGAATGCTTTGCTACCTGTTAAAGGCCAGATCCTTTCACGTAATGATTTTTAACACGTCATTTATATTTAGTTCACACAAACACTCCATCCATCTGTTCCTGGCCCGGCCCCTCTGTCAAATTTTAGAACCCACTGTGGCACCGCGAGTCAAAAAAATTGCCCACCCCCTGGTCGAGCTGGTAAAAAAAACGAGTTTGTTGCTACGTGGGTTACATGAACGACCACTGAAGAGCGCACCTCAAGAAAGGTGACTTCTAAGATCTCAACGGAAGTTGCTTACCCAAATGTACAACAGGGAGATCAAGTCATCAGATTTGAGTCAGTTTTTTTTTTAAGATACAGCATTTCTTTCACATGCAATCATCATTGATGATTTTTGCCAACCGTTTCCTGAAAATGGCCCTCGTTCAATTTGGTCTGAAGGCTCCCCGTCAGGTTCAGTGTTACAACTCTGAGGCTTGTTTCATAAATCCTTCGCACAGTTTCAAAGCCAGAATGAGGGCGCCTAAGGACCCAGGCGTTAAGCCCTAGAGGCTCAAGAGAGCCAGATTAAGGCGACCCTGGGTCGTAGTAACATCCTCTCACCTCGAATAATAGTGAATTCTGGAACTCGTTCAACATCTCCAAGTCCCTGGCACGTTTATCGTTAATCTCCTGCACCAGTGCTTCCAGCTCGTTTGTCAGATCGTCAGAGGTGGGCCTGCCTGAGGGGCTTGAGAGCAGGGTCAAGGCCTCCTCGGCGGCTGGAGATAATTGGGTGGAAGGGCCATAATTGGTGTTGGAATCGTACCTGGTGTTGGGATTGTGACAGGTGGGAGAGAAAATGTACGAGACACAATGTGATCGTGAATTTCTGTACGGGGAGAATACGATCCAACTAGGGAGCACAATGTCCAATAGTGCAAAACTTTGGAGATTATACTCCCTGAGAAGGTAATTATACTTCACAAAATGTATACTCCCTGGTCAAGAATACATCTTTTTACGTATTGCCTAACCGTCGTCTATTACTTTCTATGGCCCTGATGACCACGATCACCATCATAACCATCCCCATCACGTGCACCATCGTCATGAACATCATCACCATCATGATCACCATCATCACGATCACCACCACACTCACAATCACCACCACCAGCCTCACAATCACCACCATCACCACGACCCTCACGGTCACCACCCTCACGATCACCACCCTCACAATCACCATAACGATCCCCAACCATCACTGCCATCATCGTGATTACCACCAACCCCATCACGATAACCACCATCACCACCACCCTCACAATAACCACCCTCACGATCACCACCATCACTACCACCCTCACAATCACCATAACGATCTCCAACCATCACTACCATCATCATGATCACCACCAACCCCATCACGATAACCACCATCACCACCACCCTCACAATAACCACCCTCACGATCACCACCATCACTACCACCCTCACAATCACCATAACGATCTCCAACCATCACTACCATCATCATGATCACCACCAACCCCATCACGATAACCACCCTCACTACCACCCTCACGATCACCACCATTACCACAATCATTACGATCACCACCCATCACGATAACCACCCTCACTACCACCCTCACGATCACCACCATCACTACCACCCTCACAATCACCATAACGATCCCCAACCATCACCACCATTACCACAATCATTACGATCACCACCCATCACGATCACCATCCATCACTACCACCCTCACAATCGCCACCACCAACCCCATCACGATCACCACAGAGCCATCACCGGCTGTCAGAAGCGGCCTTGCTGCTGCTGCTGGCACCACGACCAAGTTCGTCACCTGACGTGTCCATGGCGAGGCTCTCCCACTGGCGTCCTTCACCCACAAAGACAAACACCGTCACCATCAAGATTCCCTCTCGATGGCGCAGCTGTCAACCCCTCATCAGTTGCCCCTACCTTACTACGAGACAATTCAGAACTTAATAAAGCATTAAAGCTTTCGTGACTGCATAAAATTACTCATTGTTTTTTTCGGTAAAGTCACGTATGTAGAAATACAATAAAATTATATAAAAACAAAAAACAATCACGACATTCTTAGCTCTTTCGGTAAAGTCACGTTGAAGGGAAACAATAAAATATATATAAAATATATAAACAATATTGTTTCCCTTCAACGTGACTTTACCAATTGAGGTAAGAATATGAATTACTGCAGTCACGAAAGCTTTAAATCAAAACAATCACGACGTTTCGATCACAACGCAAGCGATCTTCATCAGGTGGTACGTGCAATCCAAAGGTTGAACACGAAATGTAACACTCTTCTGAAATTCGTGGTCCGCCAGGAAGTGTCTAGCTGTGTCGTTGGCCTGACTGGATGTGCTTCACATAATGTTGTTTCAGGTTTATTGAATTCTCGTCTCTCATCTTTTTGCTGTATTTAACTCCGTGAATTGTTCTTGACACCTGATGAAGATCGCTTGCGTTGTGATCGAAACGTCGTGATTGTGTTTTTTTGTTTTAATATAATTTTATTGTATTTCTACACACGTGACTTTACCGACAAAACCAATGATTAATTCAGAACTTATTGATCACCCCTCGGTGCCCCTTATACATCTCAACGTTCATACTACAAAGTCCCATCACGAATGAGAAACACAAAACATCATGCTCATCTCCCGGTGAGAAGTTGAGGAGGGATTTGCTTGACCATACTTCACCACTCTGGTCAATGTGTACTGACCATACTTCACCACGCTGGTCAATGTGGACTGACCATACTTCACCACGCTGGTCAATGTGTACTGACCATACTTCACCACCCTGGTCAATGTGGACTGACCATACTTCACCACGCTGGTCAATGTGTACTGACCATACTTCACCACCCTGGTCAATGTGTACTGACCATACTTCACCACGCTGGTCAATGTGACCTGACCATACTTCACCACGCTGGTCAATGTGTACTGACCATACTTCACCACCCTGGTCAATGTGTACTGACCATACTTCACCACTCTGGTCAATGTGCACTGACCATACTTCACCACGCTGGTCAATGTGACCTGACCATACTTCACCACGCTGGTCAATGTGTACTGACCATACTTCACCACTCTGGTCAATGTGTACTGACCATACTTCACCACGCTGGTCAATGTGGACTGACCATACTTCACCACCCTGGTCAATGTGTACTGACCATACTTCACCACCCTGGTCAATGTGTACTGACCATACTTCACCACCCTGGTCAATGTGTACTGACCATACTTCACCACCCTGGTCAATGTGTCCTGACCATACTTCACCACGCTGGTCAATGTGACCTGACCATACTTCACCATGCTGGTCAATGTGTACTGACCATACTTCACCACCCTGGTCAATGTGTACTGACCATACTTCACCACGCTGGTCAATGTGACCTGACCATACTTCACCACGCTGGTCAATGTGTACTGACCATACTTCACCACGCTGGTCAATGTGACCTGACCATACTTCACCACCCTGGTCAATGTGTACTGACCATACTTCACCACCCTGGTCAATGTGTAATGACCATACTTCACCACGCTGGTCAATGTGACCTGACCATACTTCACCACCCTGGTCAATGTGTACTGACCATACTTCACCACCCTGGTCAATGTGTAATGACCATACTTCACCACGCTGGTCAATGTGTACTGACCATACTTCACCACTCTGGTCAATGTGACCTAACCATACTTCACCACGCTGGTCAATGTGTACTGACCATACTTCACCACCCTGGTCAATGTGTACTGACCATACTTCACCACGCTGGACAATGTAACCTGACCATACTTCACCACGCTGGTCAATGTGTACTGACCATACTTCACCACCCTGGTCAATGTGTACTGACCATACTTCACCACGCTGGTCAATGTGGACTGACCATACTTCACCACGCTGGTCAATGTGTACTGACCATACTTCACCACGCTGGTCAATGTGTACTGACCATACTTCACCACGCTGGTCAATGCGACCTGACCATACTTCACCACGCTGGTCAATGTGTACTGACCATACTTCACCATGCTGGTCAATGCGACCTGACCATACTTCACCACGCTGGTCAATGTGGACTGACCATACTTCACCACGCTGGTCAATGTGTACTGACCATACTTCACCACGCTGGTCAATGTGTACTGACCATACTTCACCACCCTGGTCAATGTGTACTGACCATACTTCACCACGCTGGTCAATGTGACCTGACCATACTTCACCACGCTGGTCAATGTGGACTGACCATACTTCACCACGCTGGTCAATGTGTACTGACCATACTTCACCACGCTGGTCAATGTGACCTGACCATACTTCACCACGCTGGTCAATGTGTACTGACCATACTTCACCACCCTGGTCAATGTGTACTGACCATACTTCACCACCCTGGTCAATGTGACCTGACCATACTTCACCACGCTGGTCAATGTGGACTGACCATACTTCACCACGCTGGTCAATGTGTACTGACCATACTTCACCACGCTGGTCAATGTGACCTGACCATACTTCACCACGCTGGTCAATGTGTACTGACCATACTTCACCACCCTGGTCAATGTGTACTGACCATACTTCACCACCCTGGTCAATGTGACCTGACCATACTTCACCACTCTGGTCAATGTGTACTGACCATACTTCACCACGCTGGTCAATGTGACCTGACCATACTTCACCACGCTGGTCAATGTGTACTGACCATACTTCACCACTCTGGTCAATGTGTACTGACCATACTTCACCACGCTGGTCAATGCCACCTGACCATACTTCACCACGCTGGTCAATGTGGACTGACCATACTTCACCACTCTGGTCAATGTGTACTGACCATACTTCACCACCCTGGTCAATGTGTACTGACCATACTTCACCACGCTGGTCAATGTGGACTGACCATACTTCACCACCCTGGTCAATGTGGACTGACCATACTTTACCACGCTGGTCAATGTGGACTGACCATACTTCACCACGCTGGTCAATGTGTACTGACCATACTTCACCACGCTGGTCAATGTATACTGACCATACTTCACCACGCTGGTCAATGTGTACTGACCATACTTCACCACCCTGGTCAATGTGGACTGACCATACTTCACCACGCTGGTCAATGTGGACTGACCATACTTCACCACCCTGGTCAATGTGGACTGACCATACTTCACCACGCTGGTCAATGTGTACTGACCATACTTCACCACGCTGGTCAATGTGTACTGACCATACTTCACCACCCTGGTCAATGTGTACTGACCATACTTCACCACGCTGGTCAATGTGGACTGACCATACTTCACCACGCTGGTCAATGTGTACTGACCATACTTCACCACGCTGGTCAATGTGTACTGACCATACTTCACCACGCTGGTCAATGCGACCTGACCATACTTCACCACTCTGGTTAATGTGGACTGACCATACTTCACCACGCTGGTCAATGTTTACTGACCACACTTCACCACGCTGGTCAATGTGTACTGACCATACTTCACCACGCTGGTCAATGTGTACTGACCATACTTCACCACGCTGGTCAATGTGTACTGACCATACTTCACCACCCTGGTCAATGTGACCTGACCATACTTCACCACGCTGGTCAATGTGTACTGACCCTACTTCACCACGCTGGTCAATGTGACCTGACCATACTTCACCACCCTGGTCAATGTGTACTGACCATACTTCACCACGCTGGTCAATGTGTACTGACCATACTTCACCACCCTGGTCAATGTGTACTGACCATACTTCACACCGCTGGTCAATGTGGACTGACCATACTTCACCACCCTGGTCAATGTGGACTGACCATACTTCACCACCCTGGTCAATGTGGACTGACCATACTTCACCAATCTGGTCAATGCGACCTGACCATACTTCACCACGCTGGTCAATGTGTACTGACCATACTTCACCACTCTGGTCAATGTGGACTGACCATACTTCACCACGCTGGTCAATGTGTACTGACCATACTTCACCACGCTGGTCAATGTGTACTGACCATACTTCACCACCCTGGTCGATGTGTACTGACCATACTTCACCACTCTGGTCAATGTGACCTGACCATACTTCACCACCCTGGTCAATGTGACCTGACCATACTTCACCACTCTGGTTAATGTGTACTGACCATACTTCACCACCCTGGTCAATGTGACCTGACCATACTTCACCACGCTGGTCAATGTGACCTGACCATACTTCACCACGCTGGTCAATGTGAACTGACCATACTTCACCACGCTGGTCAATGTGTACTGACCATACTTCACCACGCTGGTCAATGCGACCTGACCATACTTCACCACGCTGGTCAATGTGGACTGACCATACTTCACCACGCTGGTCAATGTGTACTGACCATACTTCACCACCCTGGTCAATGTGTACTGACCATACTTCACCACGCTGGTCAATGCGGACTGACCATACTTCACCACGCTGGTCAATGTGTACTGACCATACTTCACCACCCTGGTCAATGTGTACTGACCATACTTCACCACGCTGGTCAATGTGACCTGACCATACTTCACCACGCTGGTCAATGTGTACTGACCATACTTCACCACGCTGGTCAATGTGACCTGACCATACTTCACCACCCTGGTCAATGTGGACTGACCATACTTCACCACTCTGGTCAATGTGTACTGACCATACTTCACCACCCTGGTCAATGTGGACTGACCATACTTCACCACTCTGGTCAATGTGTACTGACCATACTTCACCACGCTGGTCAATGCGTGCTAACCATTGTGCCACCGCTCCCCCCGTCGCCCGAAACGTGCTCAACCTGCGCAAATATTAAACGCCGTGTATATTACGATGATAAAATAAACATTAGGCGAGTAATTTAAGAGTTGTGTTTAATTAAAAGTTTACCTCATGCGAGCCCCCAGCGCAGCCGTTTCCACTTTTCCCGCCAAAAACAAACCGTCACCAAAACCAACACCGCAAACTCTTCACGTTCCCACTTGGACGGCTAACTTCAGCTTAATTATTAATTATCTATCACTCGTGACTCTCTCTACACACACACACACGCGTGTACATTTACACGATGAGGAGATTATTTACTTTGTTAACAAAACAACCTCGCCTGGTATACAGGAGGTCGTGGGTTCGATCATGTCCCTGAGAGATGTTAACTACCTCGCCTGGTATACAGGAGGTCGTGGGTTCAATCATGTCCCTGAGAGATGTTAACTACCTCGCCTGGTCTACAGGAGGTCGTGGGTTCGATCATGTCCCTGAGAGATGTTAACTACCTCGCCTGGTATACAGGAGGTCGTGGGTTCAATCATGTCCCTGAGAGATGTTAACTACCTCGCCTGGTATACAGGAGGTCGTGGGTTAGATCATGTCCCTGAGAGATGTTAACTACCTCGCCTGGTCTACAGGAGGTCGTGGGTTAGATCATGTCCCTGAGAGATGTTAACTACCTCGCCTGGTATACAGGAGGGCGTGGGTTAGATCATGTCCCTGAGAGATGTCAGTGTGTGTGAGTGTGAGGTTGTCAGTGTGTGTGTGTTAGATTGTCAGTGTGTGTGTGTGAGTGTGAGATTGTCAGTGTGTGTGAGGTTGTCAGCCTGTGTGTGTGTGAGATTGTCAGTGTGGGTGAGTGTGAGATTGTCAGTGTGTGTGTGTGAGATTTTCAGTGTGTGTGTGTGAGTGTGAGATTTTCAGTGTGTGTGTGTGAGTGTGAGATTGTCAGCCTGTGTGAGAGTGAGATTGTCAGCCTGTGTGAGTGTGAGATTGTCAGCCTGTGTGTGTGAGATTGTCAGTGTGTGTGTGTGAGATTGTCAGCCTGTGTGAGTGTGAGATTGTCAGTGTGTGTGTGAGATTGTCAGTGTGTGAGTGTGAGATTGTCAGCCTGTGTGAGTGTGAGATTGTCAGCCTGTGTGAGTGTGAGATTGTCAATGTGTGTGTGTGTGAGATTGTCAGTGTGTGTGTGCGAGTGTGAGGTTGTCAGCCTGTGTGAGTGTGAGATTGTCAGTGTGTGTGTGTGTGAGGTTGTCAGTGTGTGTGTGTGAGATTGTCAGTCTGTGTGTGTGTGTGAGGTTGTCAGTGTGTGTGTATGAGTGTGAGGTTGTCAATGTGTGAGTGTGAGGTTGTCAGTGTGTGAGTGTGAGATTGTCAGTGTGTGTGAGTGTGAGGTTGTCAGTGTGTGTGTGTGAGGTTGTCAGTGTGTGTGAGTGTGAGGTTGTCAGTGTGTGTGTGTGAGTGTGAGATTGTCAGTGTGTGTGAGGTTGTCAGTGTGTGAGTGAGTGTGAGGTTGTCAGTGTGTAAGTGTGAGGTTGTCAGTGTGTGTGAGTGTGAGGTTGTCAGTGTGTGTGTGAGTGTGAGGTTGTCACAGTGTGTGTGAGAGTGAGGTTGTCAGTGTGTGTGTGTGAGTGTGAGATTGTCAGTGTGTGTGTGAGGTTGTCAGTGTGTGAGTGTGAGGTTGTCAGTGTGTGAGTGTGAGGTTGTCAGTGTGTGAGTGTGAGGTTGTCAGTGTGTGTGAGGTTGTCAGTGTGTGTGAGTGTGAGATTGTCAGTGTGTGAGTGTGAGGTTGTCAGTGTGTGTGAGTGTGAGGTTGTCAGTGTGTGTGAGGTTGTCAGTGTGTGTGTGAGGTTGTCAGTGTGTGTGAGTGTGAGGTTGTCAGTGTGTGAGTGTGAGGTTGTCACAGTGTGTGTGAGTGTGAGGTTGTCAGTGTGTGTGAGTGTGAGGTTGTCAGTGTGTGTGTGAGGTTGTCAGTGTGTGTGTGAGTGTGAGGTTGTCAGTGTGTGAGTGTGAGGTTGTCAGTGTGTGTGTGTGTGAGGTTGTCAGTGTGTGAGTGTGAGGTTGTCAGTGTGTGTGAGTGTGAGGTTGTCAGTGTGTGAGTGTGAGGTTGTCAGTGTGTGTGTGTGTGAGGTTGTCAGTGTGTGAGTGTGAGGTTGTCAGTGTGTGTGAGTGTGAGGTTGTCAGTGTGTGTGTGTGAGGTTGTCAGTGTGTGTGAGTGTGAGGTTGTCAGTGTGTGTGAGTTTGTCACAGTGTGTGAGTGTGAGGTTGTCAGTGTGTGTGAGTGTGAGGTTGTCAGTGTGTGTGAGTGTGAGGTTGTCAGTGTGTGTGAGTGTGAGGTTGTCACAGTGTGTGTGTGAGGTTGTCACAGTGTGTGTGAGTGTGAGGTTGTCACAGTGTGTGTATGAGTGTGAGGTTGTCACAGTGTGTGTGAGTGTGAGGTTGTCACTGACCCTGGTGAATCTTCGTCGTTGTCAAGGCCGCAGGCTTCACCTCCCTCACGACTCTCAAAATGGCGGCGAGCGAGGAGGGGGAGGAGCCAGAAAACTCTGCGTCACGTGGGAGGGGAGAAACTGAAACCTGATTGGCTCCAAGGCGGAGAGATTTTTATTTTTTTTACGGGAAAACTTTATTCTTTTTAACCGTACGACGGATTTACAAAACTCACCATCAACAATAAACACTCGCGTTGGTATTAGCGCGGTCTGATTAAATTTTTTTTAAAAAGTTATTGGTTATGGAAATATTTATAAAACGCGGTAATATCAGAAATCTCATCTGAGTTCCAAAAAAATTACCCAAATGATATTCCGTATTCTTAGCTCTTTCGGTAAAGTCACGTTGAAGGGAACCAATAAAATAATAAAATATATATGAAACAATAAAAATTCTCACGACGTTTTGACCATAACACAAACGGTCGTCATCAGGTGTGTCGGTTTGCATAAATTTATTTATTTTTAAACGGTGTATTTATGTATTTTTAAACGTTAGCACCACGCGCAGCGATTTGGCAGTTTATTTAGAAGGACTAGTCCATCTATGTTTTGAAAAGAGGAGGGGGAAGACGAAAAATTAATGTATGCTGTCTGAAAGCCACTGTAAGCGTGAATAATCAATTAAGACCTGAAATGGTTTATCAAATCGTTCCAATGATTGCTAAGCCAGAATCCATCTTCTCGGTTGAAATTGTCTCTGTGCTTGTATATGTGGATAGCCTCATGAACGAATCTCTCATGGTAGCCAGATGGCTTACAAAGAACCTCTGTCTTGGAAAAGTCAATGTCACGTGAGCCTTGCTAGTGACGTCATGTCACCAAGGTATTCACCCCACCCCCGTCCAGCGCGCCCTTGAGAGTGACGTCACCTCTGCTTGGTCACTGCCGATATCTGTTCCGGTACAATCCTTATTTGGGCAAAGCTACGCCCAGTGACTGGTGGCTCATTAACATAATGAGTTCGTGAAAGCCGTCGCGAGTTTATTGGGACGGGTTCAGCACCCACGCCCCCATCCCTCGACATATGGCCCGGGCTCATTAACATAATTTTATTCAGTTACGGAGCCGCTCGTGGTAGGGGAGTGTCTTGTACCCCGGACGTGACGTCATGTTACCTGCTGCTGTCGTGTGACGTCACGAGGTAACAGGAAGCGATCGCTTCGCTCTTGCACTGAAATCCGAGGTGAGAAATTATCGTGTTGGTGGTGGTGGTTGTTGTGGTGGTGGTTGTGGTGGTGGTGGTTGTTGTTGTTTACCAAGGTAGAGCCCCTCTCTCTTTCGTAGGGATGTCAGTTGAGTAGCAGCGAGCATGGGAATCGATGTCCAGGTTGGAACTTTACAACGCGGGGCCTAGCCACGCGGGGCCTTGCCTCCTGCCCTCGCCTGATCGCGTTCACTTTAATTATCTCGCTTAAGTTTAATTTGTCTTCACCCGGCTCGCCACTTTGTAACTTTGTTTTATTGTAAATATTCACGCAGTTTTAATTTTTTTGTTAGCAGGCCAAGCCCGCTTGAGCTGCTATACCGCTCTTGTTATCAGAAGCGACCTGCCCACAACAACACAAGGTGAGGCTTTGTCAACGTGTGTGAATGTTTCGACTTAAAACTTTGGTGACTGCAGGAATTAATATTCTTGGTTCTTTCGGTAAAGTCACGTAGATAGAAAGTAAACTAAAAATGACAATAAAAATAAATAAATTGTAAATAAAGCAAAACAACTCACGTCGTTTTGATCGCAACACAAGTAATATTTATTTAATGTAATTGTATTATCTGTTATTGTTATTTTCTATCTTCGTAACTTTACCGAAAGAAACAAGAATACGTGTGTCAATGTCTATCGGTCAAAGACACTCAGCGGAGAGACGCGCAAACTCCAAATATACAGCAGGCGTCAGGGTCGGGATCGAACCCACGACTTCCTGTATACCAGGTGAGGTAGTTAACATCTCACCACGGAGAGACACACGCAAACTCCAGTTAGCTTCGGATATGTTCGTTGATCCTCAATTAATTACTTGGTTTAGTGAGGAAGCATTCATGCCAAGCAGATGAAGGTGGCCAGGCGTGATTCTAGACACGTCACCGCCTGTTTACCCAGTGACAGTGTACAGTTTGTGTTTGCAGTAACGTCTATTAACTCTGTTGAATATGGATGTTATATCATAGCAGTAGTTTACATTTGTTTTCCTCTGGAACTCTTTATAAGAATGGAAACAGGAGGTGAACACAGCACGCACATTCAGCTGAAGTCGGAACTGTTCATCCCAGCATTTAAGGACATCTGAGCCTGGATTCACACCTCTAAGTTGCGATTGAACGTTAATTTATGCATTTCTGCCTAACACAAATAGTATTGATTTCAACACCCTTTGCTATGTCTGCTGAATTTAGCTCTCATAAATATTCCTTTTGTAGCCAGACAGCTGAAATTGTGTGCTCGGAGTTTTTGGTGAACATTCATTTTGAAGATACGAGGGCTTCCAGGCATGTTTATAACCATTTGCCCTCTCATTGTGTGCCATAACAGCCCGTGTGATGAATTTGGGAAACGTTTTTACTACATCATGAATATATGAATATAAACGTGTAAGTCACATGTGACTATATATGCATTCCTCTGTGCCTCGATACTGATGTGTAGATGGTGTGGATATAATTTTATTCTGTCTGCAGCTGACGCTTCCTCCGCAGAATTGGTCTGATGGAGCAAATGCACTCAGCGCAGCTCGGTATGACAAGTCAACAATGCGACCAGCGTGCATACAGCACGGATCGGACTGGAAATTTGACACAGCACCAGAGAACTCACACAGGAGAGAAACCCTTCAAGTGCACTGTGTGTGACAAGGCATTTGCATGGCCATCAGTTCTTGAGACCCACCAGAGAACACACACAGGAGAGAAACCCTTCAAGTGCACTGTGTGTGGGAAGGCAATTTCACGGTCATCTGCTCTTAAAAGACACCAGATAACACACACGGGAGAGAAACCCTTCAAGTGCAGTGTGTGTGGGAAGGTATTTTCACGGTCATCTGCTCTTAAAAGACACCAGAGAACACACAGGAGAGAAACCCTTCAAGTGCAGTATGTGTGGGGAGGCATTTTCACAGTCATCTGTTCTTAAAACACACCAGAGAACACACACAGGAGAGAAACCCTTCAAGTGCACTGTGTGTGGGAAGGCGTTTGCACAGTCATCAAATCTTAAAGTACACCAGAAAACACACACAGGAGAGAAACCTTTCAGGTGCATTCTGTGCGGGATGGCGTTTGCAGTTTCATCAAATCTTCAAGTACACCAGAGAACACAGAAGCATCAGAATATCTGCAAGGAGTGGAGTCTGAAATCAGCTTGTGAAAGTCAAAGTTCCACAATGAGCCCATCCCTCATGATACAAGAACCCGAGGAAAATCCCAGCTTTGACATTGTAAAGGAACCGAGGTGAAATATGAAGAGGTGAAGGTGAAATGTGAAGAAGTGATGGTGAAGAGCAAAGAAGTGAAGGTAAAATGTGAAGATGAAGATTCAAATCCAAAACGGGACCTTCACATCGATGGAGGCAACGCGAAGCAGGAGAATTCTGACTGTGAGGCAGAGTGAGGCAACTCCCAGCAGTTTGTGGAAGTGGAGGTGTGGGTGGACTTCCTCCGAGACAATACAAAGTCAAGTGGAGACCCGGTAGATGTGTAAGCTTGAGACAATGTCGCTACAATAGATGCACCTTTGTCACAGGCCTTTAGTGACAAGAATGTGAAGTTGAACACTCAATTCCTAGGTTCAACCTGCAGAGTAAGAACGAGTGGCCAGTCTTTGTGGACCTGTGGGTTGGGGAGATCTCTGACCAGGAGTGAGAGCCAATACGCCCCCAAGCATTCGCTATGTTATAATAATTGCTTTTACACGGTGCTTGCTTAACCGCCTCGGCAACTCGGAGTTTTGTATCTCGTCTGAAACACTCGAAGAGCATTCCCAAGTAGCAGCTGCCCCTGTGTGGCACAGGGTGGTGGCCCTGCACCGGCCTGCATTTATTATTTTTTCCGCCTGAGGATGACCGCTTGTGTTACGATCGAAACGTCGTGCTCTATTATTATTTTGTCTACCGACGTGACTTTACTGAAAGAACCAAAGAGTATGTGAACAAGAGTCTGTCAGTAGGGGGCGATGATTGATGTTTCATCTCAGTTGTGTAATTTGTCGCTAATGTTTAGAATTCGCCAGCATGCAATGGCCTCGTTTTGAATGACACAGTAGCATGTTTTACATCCACTGTTAAGCAGACGGTGCATATTTTTTTTTCAAATAGCTTCTTAATCAGATGTTATCTGATGGAGTATATTTCACTGCAGTAATTACATTTTCCTAAAATGTCTGTCAATATTTCAGAATGAACACTTGTCTTATTTTGTGTGTACATGCATCACTTTATTTTTTTATAAGGGTCAAACATTGAATAAGTGATGTTAGGACAAAGTGTGTGTGTGTTGTGGAAGTAACCTGTACAGAGAACTCAGGTGAGACCCGTTGTTCTTGTGATACAGGTCAAAGGGTACTTTTGTGTTTCAGGAAGCATCTGGAGCAACTCATTGTCTTTGACATAGGAAGCACACTCGGATCATTCATTAGTTACAAGGCATACCACCTTAAAGTTACACGTAGAAGAGATACATTCTATACAACACGAATTATAATTTTGTCTTACGTGTTGACGTAGATTTTGTCGAACTTGGACTAGAAATGCTCCTTGCTGATTAACGTCTGGATGTTCACAACCATGGCTTGAAGCAAGCCCCACTGCTGTTGAGACATTGTCCACCAAAACCGGTCCACAGTTGGCTTGCACACACAGTGTACACACACATAGTGTACACACACACAGTGTACACACACAGTATACACACACACTGTACCCACAGTGTACACACACAGTGTACACACAGTGTACACAGTGTACACACAGTGTACACACACACATAGTGTACACACACACAGTGTACACACAGTGTACACACACACTGTACACACACAGTGTACACACAGTTTACACACACACAGTGTACACACACACAGTGTATACACAATAATGTCCACGTTGTTGTAGCTGGGCCCACGCACCCAAGGGAGGGAGCAATGTAAAATGAATCTAAATCAACTTAAACTCCAACCCCGCTCTGTGACGTCACCACTCAGCATTACTTCATCGGCGTGAAACGCCAGGGAGAGGTGTACCTCGCTAGTGACGTCATGTCACCAAGGTATTCACACTCCCCCAACCCCGTCCACGGCGCTCTTGAGCGTGACGTCACCTCCGCTTGGGTCACTGCCGATATCAATCCAGTGGCAATCCTTATTTGGGCAAAGGTAAGCCCAGTGACTGGCGGCTCATTAACATAATGTATCCATTGAAGCCGTCAAGAGTTTATTGCGACGGGTTTAGCAGCCACGCCCCCATCCCTCCACATATGGGCTGGCCTCATTAACATAATTTATTCAGTTACAGAGCTGCTCATTGTGGGAGGGGCGTGTCTCTTACCCCGGAAGTGACGTCATGTTACGTACTTACCCGCGTGATGTCGCGAGGTAACAGGAGGCTGCCGATCCGCGCTTGCACTGAAATCCGAGGTGAGAAATTCTCATGGTGGTCGTGGTGGTTGTTGTTTACCAAGGTAGAGTCTCTCTCTCTCAGGGATGTCAGTTGAGTAGCAGCGAGCATGGGAATCGATGTCCAGGTTGGAACTTTACAACGCGGGGCCTAGCCACGCGGGGCCTTGACTCCTGATTGCGTTCGCTTTAATAATCTCGCTTAAGTTTAATTTGTCTTCACCTGGCTCGCCACTTTGTAACTTTGTTTTATTGTAAATATTCACGCAGTTTTTATTTTCGTTCTTTTGTTACCAGGCCAAGCCCGCTTGAGCTGCTATACCGCTCTTGTTATCAGAAGCGACCTGCCCACAACAACACAAGGTGAGGCTTTGTCAACGTGTGTGAATGTTTTGACTTAAAACTTTTGTGACTGCAGGAATTAATATTCTTGGTTAAATTCGGTAAAGTCACGTAGATAGAAAATAAAATTAAAATAACAGATAATAAATTAAAAGAAAAATAAAAAAATTGAAAATGAAGCAAAAAACCCACGACGTTTCGATCGCAACACAAGTGGTCTTTATCTTATTAAATTTAATCTGTTATTTTTATTTTCTATCTACGTGACTTTACTGAAAGAACCAACAATACGTGCGTCAATTTCTATCGGTCAAAGACGCTAAGCGTGTGCCGCTGTTGACTCTGAATGTGTGGAGGGGAACACCTTCACCACGGGGAGAGAGAGACAGACACGGATATCCTCGGCTATGTTGATGATCCTCGATTCATTATTTGGTGGAGTGAGGCAGAATTAATGCTGAGCAGATGAAGGTGGCCAGGCATGGTGCTGGTCACACCACCACCTGTTTACTCATGGCAGTGTGTGACAGTGTCAAGTTTGTGTTTGCAGTAAAGTCTATTAACTCTGTTGAACACGGAGGTTATATCAAAACAATAGTTTATTTTTGTTTACCTCTGGAACTCTTTGTAAGAATGGAAACAGGAGGTGAACACAGCACACACATGCAGCTGAAGTCGGAACTGTTCATCCCAGCATTCAAGTACATATGAGCCTGGATTCACACCTCTAAGTTGCGATTGAACGTTAATTTATGCATTTCTGCATAACACAAATAGTATTGTTCTCAACACCCTTTGCTATGTCAGCTGAATTTAGCTTTCATAAATAATCCTTTTGTAGCCAGACAGCCGAAATTGTGTGCTCGGAGTTTTGAGTTAACATTCATCTTGATGATATGAAGGCTTCCAGGCATATTTATGACATTTCCCCTCTCATTGTGTGCCATAACAGCCCGTGGAGAGAAACCCTTCAGGTGCACTCTGTGCGTGAAGGCGTTTGCACCTTCATCAAATCTGATGAATTTGGGAAACTTTTTCACTACATCATGAATATATTAATAAGTATAGACGTGTAAGTCACGTGTGCATTCCTCTGTGCCTGACGTGTAGATGGTGTGGATATTCTTTTTTTATGTCTGCAGCTGACGCTTCCTCTGCAGAATTGGTCTGATGGAGCAAAGGCACTCAGCGCAGCTCGGTACGACAAGTCAACAATGCGACCAGCGTGCATACAGCACGGACCGGACTGGAAATCTGACAATTCACCAGAGAACTCACACAGGAGAGAAACCCTTCAAATGTACTGTGTGTAACAAGGCATTTGCATGGCCATCAGTTTTTCAGAACCACCAGAGAACACACACGGGAGTGAAACCCTTAAGGTGCACGATGTGCGGGATGGCGTTTACACAGTCATGTAATCTTGTAACACACCAGAGAACACACACGGGAGAGAAACCCTTCAAGTGCAGTGTTTGTGGGAAGACATTTTCAGGTTCATTTGTTCTTAAAACACACCAGAGAACACACACGGGAGAGACACCCTTCAAGTGCAGTGTGTGTGGGAAGACATTTTCATGGTCATCTGCTCTTAAAAAACACCAGAGAACACACACAGGAGAGAAACCCTTCAAGTGTACTCTGTGCGGCAAGGCGTTTTCAGATTCATGTCATCTTGTAACACACCAGAGAACACACACGGGAGAGAAACCCTTCAAGTGCAGTGTGTGTGGGAAGGCATTTGCACAGTCATCTGCTCTTGTAGAACACCAGAGAACACACACGGGAGAGAAACCCTTCAAGTGCAGTGTGTGCGTGAAAGCATTTGCACAGTCATCGGCGCTTGTAAAACACCAGAGAACACACACGGGAGAGAAACCCTTCAAGTGCAGTGTTTGTGGGAAGGCATTTTCATGGTCATCTGCTCTTAAAAAACACCAGAGAACACACACAGGAGAGAAACCCTTCAAGTGCAGTGTGTGCGTGAAGGCGTTTGCACATTCATCTGCTCTTGTAGTACACCAGAGAACACACACGGGAGAGAAACCCTTCAAGTGTACTCTGTGCGGGAAGCCGTTTGCAGATTCATCAAATCTTCAAGTACACCAGAGAGCACAGAAGCATCAGAAAATCCACAAGGAGTGCAGTCTGAAATCAGCTTGTGAAAGTCAAAGTGCCGCAATGAGCCCATCCCTCATGAAACACGAACCGGAAGAAAATCCCAGCTTGGACACTTTTAAAGGTATCGAGGTGAAATATGAAGAGGTGATGGTGAAATGTGAAGAAGTGATGAGCGAAGAAGTGAAGGTAAAATGTGAAGATGAAGATCCAAAATGGGACCTTCACATCGTGAAGCAGGAGGAGAATTCTGACTGAGGCAGAGTGAGGCAACTCCCAGCAGTTTGTGGAAGTGGAGGTGTATGTGAACTTGCTCCTAGACAATACAAAGTCAAGTGGAGACCCAGTAGATGTGTAAGCCAGAGACGATGTTGCTTCAATAGATGCACCTTTGTCACAGGCCTTTAATGAGAAGAATGTGAAGTTGAACACTTTGTGGGCCCATGGGTTGGGTAGATCTTTAACCAGGAGCGAGAGACAATAAGCCCCCAAGCATTCACTATGTTATCATAATAATTGCTTTTACATGGTGCTTGCTTAACCGCCTCAGCAACTCGGAGTTTTGTGCCGTATCTCGTCTGAAACACTCGAAGAGCATCCCCAAGTAGCTGCCCCTGTGTGGCATAAGGTGGTGGCCCTGCACCGGCCTGCATGTGGACAAGAGCCTGTCCGTAGGGGGCGATGATTGATGTGTCATCTCAGTTGTGTAGTTTGTAGGTAATGTTTAGAATTTGCTAAATTTTCACTTAGACGCCAGCATGCAATGGCCTACTCGTTTTGAATGACACAATAGTATGTTTTACATACACTCTGAAGCAGACTGCAACTTTTTAAAAAAGTTTCTTGTTAATACGATGTAACGTGATGCAGTATATTTCACTGCAGTAATCCAATTTTGTTAATATGCCTGTCAATTTAGAATGTATACTTGTCTGGTTTTGTGCATACTTGTAACATTTGATCTGTAAGGGTCAAACATTGAATAAGTGATGTTAGGACAAAGTGCGTGTGTGTTTGAAAGTAACCTATACGGAGAACTCAGGTGTGACCCGTTCTTGTGATACAGGTCAAACGGTGTTGTGTTCCACGAAGCATCTGGAGCAACTCATTGTCTTTGAAATAGGTGGCACACTCGGATCATTCATCAGTTACAAGGCATACCACTTAAAAGTTACACGTATAGGAGGAGGTACATTCTCTACAACACGAATTGTAGTTTTGTCTTACGTGGTGAGGCCACGTGATGTGTCGAAGGCTCTCTGCCAGCTCAGGACAGACCCAAGTTGCCATGTGCTCAATAAGATGACTGACAGAGGCACCACTGCACCGACTTGGTGTGGCCGACGCTCCGCTCGTTGTCGTGAGCGTCGCTCATCCGCCCTCCGTTGTTACTGGAGGGCGACTGCCTCCAACTGCCCAGCAACGTGCTTCACGAGCCTCCTCCACAGAGGCCGATCTTGACACCGCTGGTACCAGTCATCGGCAAGCCCACTCAGCTCCACATCCTTCTTGTACAGCATCAGTCCATACATCTTTAAGAGGGTTATCGAAATGCCATGCTACAGACAGATGGGCAGATATGAACGAACAGAGCTAATGCATTAACATCTCAACCTTGGTTGGAAAGCGTTAAAAAGGAATGTCTTATTTGACCTGAACTGCATATTGATTGATTTGAGTTAAGGACAATAAAAAAACTAATACAGAGATCGTGCACTCACATCAGTCTGGGTTAGCGCGTGAGAGGACCTCCTGTAATACTATGATCTTACCAGATACGGAGACAAATTGGCATTAATGCAGATTTGAGGCTATGCGGATGGCTTTGAACCCAAAGCACCCTTCAATGGTAATGCACATAATAGAGACATGCTTTGTTCACTTTTCTAAACCCATGCTTTTAAAATAATCTCAAGCAATTTTCTCTGCCAGTCATTGCCTGATCTTATTGCACACAAACACTCACACACTCACACACACACACAAAGATCCCCCGTACAGCCTTCAACAGACTGCTGGGGCAAGTGCTGTTAGCGAGCACCTATGAAGGATTGCACGGCACACGAGGGGGTGGGTAGCCAGCACCGCGCCCGGCCGCCTTTGTATCCCGAGTGGTGATGCTCACATCACACTGGGTACTCATTTTTAGGCTGAGTCGACCTAGGGAAGGCCCAGGACCGGTTCAGATAATCATCACTGGCGGTGTTGGCCGTGAGCGGGAAACGACTCCGGGTCTCTGGGTTCGTAGCGCAGCGTAGCGCTAACCGCTGCCCTACCGCTCGTACAAAGATACGTTTAAACACGCGCACGTAAATACACATTCTGTTTGACTAACACTTCTTTCAAACCGTACATAGCCAAACATTTCCGTTGTTGAGTTTCTGGATAATGTTTTGGAATTACCACAATTTTGACCGTGACACCAACATGCAATGACCTGTGCGTTGTGAGTGACACAATACTCTGTTTTACATCCGCCGTGAAGCAGAACAGCGCATATTGTGGTGAATGTTACTGGGGTGGCCAGGTGTGCCTGTCGGATTTGAACTTTGAACCTCTGCAACAAATAGAGAATGCGCTACCATATTCCTGGTTCTTTCGGTAAAGTCACGTAGATAGAATACAAAAAATAAACAAAATAAAATAAAAATAAAATTTTAAAAATACGAATAAATAAAAATAAAAAAAATTGATGATAAGATGCCATGGGTCGACTGACTCAGATGACTGGCTAATACACCACCTTTGCCCCCCACTACCCACACACACACACAGTGTGTATGTACACACTGTATGTGTACGTACACACATACAGTGTGTACATACACACACACAGTGTGTGTATGTACACACACAATGTCCACGTTGTTGTTGCTGCGTTCACGCACCCAAGGGAGGGGGCAATGGAAAATGAAGCTAAATCAACTTAAACTCCATCCCCGCTCTGCGACGTCACCACTCAGCATGACCTCATCGGCATGAAGTGCCATCGGGAGGTGTACTTTGCTAGCGACGTCATGTCACCAAGGTATTCACACTGCCAACCCCGTCCACAGCGCTCTTGAGCGTGACGTCACCTCCGCTTGGGTCACTGCCGATGTCAATCCAGTGCCAATCCTTATTTGGGCAAAGCTACGCCCAGTGACTGGCGGTTCATTAACATAATGTGTCCGTTGAAGCCGTCGAGTTCAGCAGCCACGCCCCATCCCTCGACATATGGCCAGTTTACATTAACATAATCTATTCAGTTGCCGAGCCGCTTATTATGGGAGGGGCGTGTCTCTTACCCCGGAAGTGATGTCATGTTACCTGCTTACATGCAGTCAATTTCGCTGCAGTAATCAATGTTAATTAGAATTAATACTTGTCTGATTGTGCGCGTACATGTAACATTTTGTCTGAGGGTCACACATTGAATAAGTGATGTTAGGACAAAGTGTGTGTGTGTGTTTGGAAGTAACCTGTACAGAGAACTCAGGTGAGACCCGTTGTTCTTGTGATACAGGTCAAAGGGTACTTTTGTGTTTCACGAAGCGTCTGCCTCTGGAGCAAGTCATCGTCTTTGAAATAGGGAGCACGCTCGGATCATTCATCAGTTACAAGGCATACCACTTGAAAGTTACACGTATAGGAGGAGGTACATTCTCTACAACACGAATTGTAGTTTTGTCTTACGTGTTGACGTAGAGTTTGTCTAACTGGGACTAGAAATGCTCCTTGCTGATTGACGTCTGGATGTTCGTACCTATCGGTTGAAGCAAACCCCACTGCTGTTGGGGTCCAACACATTGACAGCCTTCAGGCCAGGAAAGTCACAACATTTGCACACGAAGGACGCATTCACGCAAGTACCCCATGCTCCATTTTGAAGTTTTAAAATGAAGCATCTTTGAATTGTGTTGTGTTTTGAATTGGATGAGTTTATTTCTTCATTAAAAGCTTGTATCAATTTACATCTGGAAGACTTCATTGAAAAGGACATTTCGTGTGAATTTTCTCTCGTCATTAAGTAGATGGCCTTGCCGGGGGTTCGGACACAAAGAGTGTACACAAACAGTGTACACACACAGTGTACACACACACAGTGTACACACACAATGTATACACACTGTACACACACACACTGTACACACACACAGTGTACACACACACAGTGTGCACACACAGTGTACACACAGTTTATACACAGTGTATACACAATGTACACACACACAGTGTACACAGACAGTGTACACACACACAGTGTATACACAGTGTACACACACAGTGACACACAAAGACAAAGATCCCCCGTGTAGCCTTAACAGACTGTAGGGGCAAGTTCTGTTAGCGAGCACCTATGAAGGCCGGAACGGTACACGAGGGGGTGGGTGGCCAGCACCACGCCCGACCGCCTTTGTCTCCCTAGTGGCGATATTTACACACCGCACCAGGTACTCAGTGACACACAGTGACACACACAGTGTATACACATAGTGTACACACACACACGGTGTATACACAATAATGTCCACGTTGCTGAGCTCACACACCCAAGGGAGGGAGCAATGGAAAATGAATCTAAATCAACTTAAACTCCAACTCTGTGACGTCACCACCCAGCATTACCTCATCGGCGTGAAACGCCAGGGGGAGGTGTACCTCGCTAGTGACATCATGTCACCAAGGTATTCACCCCTCCCCCGTCCACCGCGCTCTTGAGCGTGACGTCTCCTCCGCCTGGGTCACTGCCGATATCGTTCCAGTGCCAATCCTAATTTGGGCAAAGCTACGCCCAGTGACTGGTGGCTCATTAACATAATGTGTCCGTTAAAGCCGTCGCGAGTTTATTGCGACGGGTTCAGCGCCCACACCCCCATCCCTCCACATATGGGCCGTGCTCATTAACATAATTTATTCAGTTACAGAGCAGCTCTTGGGAGGAAAGTGACGTCATACTACTTTCTGCTGTCAGTAACAGGAAGCTGCCGTGTGCGCGCTTGCACTGAAATCCGAGGTGAGAAATTCTCATAGTTGTGGTGGTGGTCGTTGTGGTGGTGGTGGTTGTTGTTGTTTACCAAGGTAGAGCCTCTCTCTGTCGTAGGGATGTCAGTTGAGTAGCAGCGAGCATGGGAATCGATGTCCAGGTTGGAACTTTACAACGCGGGGCCTAGCCACGCGAGGCCTTGCCTCCTGCCCTCGCCTGATTGCATTCACTTTAATTATCTCGCTTAAGTTTAATTTGTCTTCACCCGGCTCGCCACTTTGTAACTTTGTTTTATTGCAAATATTCACGCAGTTTTTATTTTCTTTTGTTAGCAGGCCAAGCCCGCTTGAGCTGCTATACCGCTCTTGTTATCAGAAGCGACCTGCCCACAACAACACAAGGTGAGGCTTTGTCAACGTGTGTGAATGTTTTGACTTAAAACTTTGGTGACTGCAGGAATTAATATTCTTGGTTCTTTCGGTAAAGTCACGTAGATAGAAAATTAAATTAAAATAACAGGTAATAATTTTTCTTTTTTTAAATGAAGCAATACACCCCACAACGTTTCTATGGCAACATTAATGTTGAAGATGCGAGGCCTTACAGGAATATTTATGACATTTGCCCTCTCATTGCGTGCCATGACAGTGCTGTTTGCACAGTCACACATAGTCACTGTAAGATGATTTTCTTGGTCGTGTTTTTGTTTTTTTGCTTGTTGTGGTTGCACCCGATTCAAGAGCCGAATGGCTCACGGGACTCTAACCAAAATAAATCAAACTGAAAATCAAAAAACTGAAACCGCGTGATGAATTTGGGAAAGTTTTTCACTGCATCTCCAAATATATATAAAAGGCAAAGTTGTGATTGTGTGTGTTGTCTGTTCAAAATGTTTAGCGTACTTCCCGACATGCAACAAACTGGAAATTTACCATGTGGGTACTTTCCAGACTGTACACCGTGCAAACATTATACAAATACACTTTTGTGTTTTTTGGGGGGGGGGAGGGGAGCTCAATAATTTATAGATTTTTTGCACGGCAAGTGAGCTGTGACGTCAAATCTGTCACGTGACCCTCGCATGTGGAAGCGTCACGCATTGTAGTGTAGCGGTTAGCGTTGTCTGTGTGTGTGTCTGTGTGTCTGTGTGTGTGTGTCCGGCAAAACAACCCCCTACCTCCTCGCGGTGCCGGACGGGCAACTCTGTCGTGGACAGTGCTGTGGGGGGAGATCCAATTTTGATTGGCTCCTCCCCTCATGGCATATGTGTCCACCACAGGGGCTAAACGGGGGCTCTGGACGGGTGCGAGGGGCTGGTAACCCCTCCACCTTCAATTAATTACCACGAAACCACGAATTAAACTGAAATATGTAACTAATAAGCTTGTGCCGGAGGCCCCGGGGGGCCAGGCGTCTATGACGTCTCCTGGCCAAACCCCAATTGGCGGAGCCAGGAGATTGAATACCTACCCTCGGGGCTACTCCAGAAACAACGAAAAGCCACTACGGGTGGCCACGTGGAATGTTCGAACGCTCACTGCAGAGGAGAGGCTGCCACTCCTCTGTCGGGAGCTGGACCGGTACCGCCTGGATCTATGCGGCATTCAGGAGGTCCGGTGGACCGGCTCTGGCTCCTGCCACCATGAGGGGTGGACAGTCCTCTACTCGGGGCAGCAGACTGCCAAACAACAGGTTGTGGGTCTTCTTTTGAACAAAAGAATGAAGAGGGCGTGGAGCGTGGCGGTGAGGTGTGGGAAGCTGTAAGCCCCAGGCTACTTTGGGCTCGCCTTCCCATCAACCGGAGGCGAGGAATGGTGGTCGTGGTTACTTATGCCCCCACCGAAGATGAACATCCGTGGAGGGATGCAGGCAAAGCCGATGAGTCAGATGCCTTCTATGACCTGTCACAGGTGCTGGCTAAAGTGGCCCCTCGGGATAGAGTCATCATGTTGGGTGACTTCAATGCCCGAGTTGGTCATGATACTGGCACCTGGTCTGGAGTGATTGGAGGGCATGGGCCAGATCAGCTCAATAACAACGGTAGGAGGCTGCTATATTTTTGTGCAGCCCATGGGCTTGTAATTACCAACACGCTGTTCCGGCATCGGCGCATCCACACAACATCATGGATGCATGCCGGGTCCAAGCAAGAACATCTGCTGGACTACATAGTGACGGACCAGCGAATGCGAGGCCATGTCCTTGACACCAGGACCTACCGTGGAGCTGATCTGCCCTCTGACCATCGACTAGTCATCTGTAAGATGCGCCTGCCATTCTTCCACTCCGGTGGTGGGTGTACACCCTGGACCCCATTCCAACATAAAGTGGCCTGGTCTCAGTTATCTGATGAAAGTTGCAAGCGAGAATTTCATCATCGCTTGCGGCTGGGATTGGCATCGTCCCCGACTCCTCCTGATGTCGAGGGTAAATGGGCGAGGTTTAGGACTGTGACTCATGCAGCTGCAATGGCTGCTTTGGGTACGCGGTCCAGACCTCCCCAGAGACCCTGGCTGACAGAGGAGGTGTTTAGGATGGTTGAGAAAAAGCGACAGGCCCACTGTCATCGGCTACAGAATCCCACGTCAGAGAATGAGGAGGCTTACCGCAGCCTTCGCTCGGAGGTTCGGAGAGCCGTGAGGCGCTGCAAGGATGGGTGGTGGTCGCGGGTTGCTGAGGAGATGGAGTCTGCCTCAGTGGCCCGTGATCACAAATCTCTATTTAACTCCATCAAAAAAGTAACCTGCAGCGCCACACCTATTGCCATCATTAGGGGAAAAAACGGTGATCCAATCTCCGACCCCCAGGAACAGGTTCGCAGATTTGCTGAGCATTTCTGTGAGGTCCTGGGGGAGGGAAAATCCTTCAGCCAGGAAAACATCGTGGCACAAAGTGAGGATGACCCTGCTGAGGCTGCGGTGCCTCAAATATTGGAAGAAGTCACCCCCCTGTGAGTGGCTGGCTGCGGTGCCATCTGCTGAGGAAGTATTGAAGGCGATCAGGAGTCTGAGACCAGGAAAGGCAGCGGGCAGAGATGATCTCTCAAACGAAATGCTGAGGGAGGGTGGCGTTTGTGCACAGACTGCCCTCTATGACATCATAACAACAGTCTGGACCACTGGACGGGTTCCGCAGGATTGGAAGGATGCCCTGGTGGTCCCCCTTTTTAAGAAGGGTGACCGCACAGACTGTAACAACTACAGGGGCATCTCACTCCTCAGTGTGCTGGGAAAGGTCCTGGTAAGGATTATTCAGCATCGCCTTGCCAGGCACGCTGAGGAGAGGCTTGCGGAGCCCCAATGCGGTTTCAGGAAAGGGCGGTCCTGCACAGATGCCATATTTTCTGTCCGTCTGCTACAGCAGAGGTGTAGGGAATTCCAACAAGACCTACATCTCTGCTTTATTGACCTGGTCAAGGCCTATGATACTATCAGTAGGCCTGGGCTCTGGGTCGTTCTTCGTGCTTTTGGAGTACCTGACCCTCTGCTCACGATCATTAAGGACCTTCATGATGGTGAGCGGGCCCGGGTAAAACTGCGTGGCCGGGAGTCAGAGCCATTCCCTGTACACCTTGGGGTGCGACAGGGATGTCCTCTAGCTCCCACATTATTTAACATCTATTTTGACCACGTAGTTCGTGAAGCCTTCAATAGCTGTACCGGGGGAATCTCCATATGGTACAGATATAATGGGAGACTAATCGATGCCCGGGTGCGGTCAAGGGATGGCTCCCTGTTGCTCAACCACGTTATGTATGCTGATGATTTTGTAATAGCTGCTCAGTCAGAGGAGGAGTTGGAGACGCTGCTGCTGAGACTGGAGCGTGCCACTAAGAGGTGGGGCCTTACCATCAGCCCCACCAAAACTAAGCACCTGCCTGGGTATTTTGTACCATCGGACACTCCACCCCCACAACTCCCAATCGGTGATGGGGCAGTTGTGGAGAGAGTGGAGAGTTTCCCATACCTGGGCAGTGTGCTTATGACTGGCTCCAGTTTAACAGCAGAGGTCTCACTCCGAATCAGTCGAGCGGCAATATCTTTTCATCGGTTGCGTAACGCTGTGTGGAAGCTACCTGGTCTGTCGCTCCGCACTAAGCTTCAGGTCTTCTCGGCCACGGTCATTCCCTCCCTTCTCTACGCTTGCGAAACGTGGACCCCCCTAATGGAACATCTTCGCCGGTTAGAAACATTTAGGCTGGCCTGCCTACGATCCATCCTGGGTTTAACCAGACTGGATTGTGTGAGGAGCTCACAAATCCTTGAAAGATCTGGGCAGGGTCCCATCGGTGAGCTCCTCCGGCAGGCAAGGCTGCGATGGCTGGGTCATGTAGCCCGCATGCACAGCCACCGCATGCCGAAACAGCTTTTGTTTGGCCGGATTGAGGGGGCTAGGCGGGCGCGGCACGGGCTAGAGAAGAGATGGAGTGATGTGGTACAGGAGGACGTGGAGCTGAGTGGACTCGCCGATGACTGGTACCAGCGGTGCCAAGATCGGCCTCTGTGGAGGAGGCTCGTGAAGGATGCTACTGGGCAGTTGGAGGCAGTCGCCCTCCAACAACAACGGAGGGCGGAGGAGCGACGCTCAGAACAACGAGCGAAGCGCCGGGTGGCGAAAGCACAGCAGGTTGGCACAGTAGGGGGCACAGGTGGTGCATCAGCCAGTCATCTCAGTCAGTCGACCCATGGCACCTGGGTCTGCCCCGTGACCTCCTGCCAGCGGGCGTTCGACACTTCACGTGGCCTCAGGGTGCACATAGCCTGGCACAAGCGTCGTGGTGACGTCACCGCCACTTAGTGGCGAATGGCGGTTGTTGTTGTTGTCTGTGTGTGTCTGTGTGTGTGTATCTGTGTCTGTGTGTGTGTCTGTTTGTGTGTGTGTCTGTGTGTGTGTATCTGTGTGTGTCTGTGTGTGTGTCTGTGTGTGTGTGTGTGGAAGCGTAATGCATTGTAGTGTATCGGTTAGCGCTACGCTACGAACCCGGCGACCCGAGTTTGATTCCCGTTCACGGCCACCACCGGTGATGATTATTTGAACCGCTTCTGGGCCTCCCCTAGGTCGAATCAGCCTCAAACGAGTAACTGTTGTGGTGTGAACATCGCCACTGGGGAGACAAAGGCGACCGGACGTGGGGATCCAAGTCCCGGGCGAAGCCGGGTAGTACAGCTAGTCATGAATATATGAATGAATATAGACGTGTAAGTCACGTGTGACTGTATATATTAATTCCTCCATGGCTCGATACTGACGTGTAGATGGTGTGGATATTCTTATTTTCTGTCTGCAGCTGAGGCTGGTCTGATGGAGCAAAGGCCCTCAGCACAGCAGCTCGGTACGACAAGTCAACAATGCGACCGGCGTGCATACAGCACGGATCGGACTGGAAATTTGACACAGCACCAGAGAACTCACACAGGAGAGAAACCCTTTAAGTGCACTGTGTGTGACAAAGCATTTGCATGGCCATCAGTTCTTGAGACCCACCAGAGAACACACACGGGAGAGAAACCCTTCAGGTGCACTGTGTGTGGGAAGGCATTTTCACAGTCATCTGCTCTTAAAGTACACCAGAGAACACACACGGGAGAGAAACCTTTCAAGTGCAGTGTGTGTGGGAAGGCATTTTCAGATTCATCTACTCTTCAAAGACACCAGAGAATACACACGGGAGAGAAACCCTTCAAGTGCAGTGTGTGTGGGAAGGCATTTTCAGATTCATCTCATCTTCAGAGACACCAGAGAACACACACGGGCGAGAAACCCTTCAAGTGCAGTGTGTGTGGGAAGACATTTTCAGATTCATTTGCTCTTAAAACACACCAGAGAACACACACGGGAGAGAAACCCTTCAAGTGCAGTGTGTGTGGGTAGGCATTTTCAGATTCATCTCATCTTCAAAGACACCAGAGAACACACACGGGCGAGAAACCCTTCAAGTGCAGTGTGTGTGGGAAGACATTTTCAGATTCATTTGCTCTTAAAACACACCAGAGAACACACACGGGAGAGAAACCCTTCAGGTGCAGTGTGTGTGGGAAGACATTTTCAGATTCATCTGCTCTTAAAACACACCAGAGAACACACACCGGAGAGAAACCCTTCAAGTGCACTGTGTGTGGGAAGACATTTTCAGATTCATCTACTCTTAAAAAACACCAGAGAACACACACGGGAGAGAACCCGTTCAAGTGCAGTGTGTGTGGGAAGGCATTTTCAGATTCATTTCATCTTCAAAGACACCAGAGAACACACACGGGAGAGAAACCCTTCAAGTGCAGTGTGTGTGGAAAGGCATTTTCACAGTCATTTGCTCTTAAAAAACACCAGAGAACACACACGGGAGAGAAACCCTTCAAATGCCCTGTGTGTGGGAAGACTTTTTCAGATTCATCTACTCTTAAAACACACCAGAGAACACACACGGGAGAGAAACCCTTCAGGTGCAGTGTGTGTGGGAGGACATTTTCAGATTCATCTACTCTTAAAAAACACCAGAGAACACACACGGGAGAGAAACCCTTCAAGTGCACTGTGTGTGGGAAGACATTTTCAGATTCATCTACTCTTCAAAGACACCAGAGAACACACACGGGAGAGAAACCCTTCAAGTGCAGTGTGTGTGGGAGGACATTTTCAGATTCATCTACTCTTAAAAAACACCAGAGAACACACACGGGAGAGAAACCCTCCAGGTGCAGTGTGTGTCGGAAGACATTTTCAGGTTCATTTGCTCTTAAAACACACCAGAGAACACACACGGGAGAGAAACCCTTCAAGTGCAGTGTGTGTGGGAAGGCATTTTCAGATTCGTCTCATCTTCAAAGACACCAGAGAACACACACGGGAGAGAAACCCTTCAAATGCACTGTGTGTGGGAAGACATTTTCAGATTCATCTGCTCTTAAAACACACCAGAGAACACACACGGGAGAGAAACCCTTCAAGTGCAGTGTGTCTGGGAAGGCATTTGCAAATTCATCAAATCTTCAAGTACACCAGAGAACACAAAAGCATCAGAAGATCCACAAGGAGTGGAGTCTGAAATCGGTTTGTGAAAGTCAAAGTTCCGCAATGAGCCCATCCCTCATGAAACACGAACCGGAAGAAAATCCCAGCTTGGACACTTTTAAAGGTATCGAGGTGAAATATGAAGAGGTGATGGTGAAGAGGGAAGAAGTGAAGGTAAAATGTGAAGATGAAGATTCAACTCCAAAATGGGACCTTCACATCGATGGAGGCAACGTGAAGCATGAGGAGAATTCTGACTGAGGCAGAGCGAGGCAACTCCCAGCAGTTTGTGGAAGTGGAGGTGTGGGTGGACTTGCTCCTAGACAATACAAAGTCAAGTGGAGACCCGGTAGATGTGTAAGCTTGAGATGATGTCGCTCCAATAGATGCACCTTTGTCATAGGCCTTTAATGACAAGAACGTGAAGTTGGACACTTTGTGGGCCCGTGGGTTGGGTAGATCTGTAACCAGGAGCGAGAGACAATAAGCTCCCAAGCATTCACTATGTTATAATAATAATTGCATTTACACGGTGCTTCCTTAACCGCCTCAGCAACTCGGAGTTTTGTGTCGTACCTCGTTTGAAACACTCGAGCATCCCCAAGTAGCAGCTGCCCCTGTGTGGCACAAGGTGGTGGCCCTGCACCAGCCTGCATGTCGACAAGAACCTATCAGTAGGGGGCGATGATTGATGCGTCATCTCAGTTGTGTAGTTTGTAGGTAATCTTGATTCGAAGCTTTCGTGGCTGCAGGAATCCACACTCTTGAGTTCTTTCGGTAAAGTCACCACGTGGGTAGAAACATAACAGATCACGGCGTTTAGATCACAACACAAGCAATCGTCATCAGGTGGGACAACCACAGCAAGAGAAACTGCTGAAGTAGTAGGCGCCTACTCCAGCAGTTTCTTATTATTGCTGCTGTGCTTGTCCCACCTGATGATGATTGCTTGTGTTGCCATCGAAGTGCCGTGATCTATTATTTGTAGCGTAATGTTTAGAATTTGATACATTTTGACCAAGACGCCAGCATGCAACGGCCTACTCATTTTGAATGACGCAACAATAGTACGGTGTACATACACTTTTGATTTAAAGCTTTCGTGACTGCAGGGATTCATATTCTTCGTTCTTTTGGTAAAGCCACGTAGAAGGGAAACAATAAAATAATAAAAATATAAAACAACAGAATTCTCACGACGTTTCGACTGCAGTGAGAATTTTGTTTTATATTTTGATTATTTTATTGTTTCCCTTCTACGTGACTTTACCGAAAGAACCAAGAATATGTACATACACTGTTAAGCAGACGGTGCGCATTTTTAAAAATAGCTTCTTGTTCATACGATGTAACCTGATGCAGGATATTTCACTGCAGTAATTAAATTTTGTTAATATGCTTGTCAATAATTAAGAATGAATACTTGTCTGATTGTGCGTGTACATGTAACATTTTTCTATGAGTGTCAAACATTGATTAAGTGTTCAAATCTAGATTAAGTGATGTTAGGACAAAGTGTGTGTGTGTGTTTGGAAGTAACCTGTACAGATCACTCGGGTGAGACCCGTTGTTCTTGTGATACAGGTCAAAGGGTACTTTTGTGTTTCACGAAGTGTCTGCCTCTCGAGCAACTCATCGTCTTTGAAATAGGGAGCACGCTCGGATCATTCATCAGTTACAAGGCATACCACTTGAAAGTTACACGTATAGGAGGAGGTACATTCCCTACAACACGAATTGTAGTTTTGTCTTACGTGTTGACGTAGATTTTGTCTAACTGGGACTAGAAATGCTCTTTGCTGATTAACGTCTGGATGTTCGGACCTATCGGTTGAAGCAAACCCCACTGCTATTGTTGAGACGCTGTGCACCAATAATGGTCCAACACATTGACGGCCTTCAGGCCAGGAAAGTCACAACATTTGCACACGAAGGACGCATTCACGCAAGTACCCCATGCTCCGTTTTGAAGTTTTAAAATGAAACATCTTCGAATTGTGTTGTTTTGAATTAGATGATTTTATTTACTCATTAAAAGCTTGTATCAATTTACATCTGGAAGACTTCATTGAAAAGTACATTTCGTGTGAATTTTCTCTCGTCATTAAGTAAATGGCCTTGCCGGGGGTTAGGTTCAATGTGGACACAAACAGGGTACATACACAGTGTATACACACAGTGTATACACAGTGTACACACACAGTGACACACACAGTGTACACACACAGTGACACACAGTGACACAGTGTACACACACACAGTGTACACACTCAGTGACACACACTGACACAGTGACACAACAACAACCGCCATTCGCCACTAAGTGGCGGTGACGTCACCACGACGCTTGTGCCAGGCACAGTGACACACACACAGTGACACAGTGACACACACAGCGACACACAGTGACACAGTGTATACACAGAGTGTACACACAGTGACAGTGTATACACAGTGTACACACACACACAGTGTACACACACAGTGACAGTGACACAGTGACACACATAGTGTGCACACACAGTGACACACACACAGTGACACACAGTGTACACACACAGTGTACACACAGTGACACAGTGACATACACAGTGACACAGTGACGTAACAACCGCCATTCGCCACTAAGTGGTGGTGACGTCACCACGACGCTTGTGCCAGGCACAGTGACACACACACAGTGACAGTGACACACACAGCTACACACAGTGACACACAGTGACACACACAGTGTATACACACAGTGTACACACGCACAGTGTACACACAGTGTATACACACGCAGTGTATACACAGTGACACACAGTGTACACACACACAGTGTACACACACAATGTATATACGTACACACAGTGTACACACACTGTACACACACAGTGTACACACACAGTGTACACACACAGTGACACACACAGTGACACAGTGTACACACACATAGTGTACACACACACAGTGTACACACACACAGTGTACACACAGTGTATACACAATAATGTCCACGTTGCTGAGCCCACGCACCCAAGGGAGGGAGCAATGGAAAATGAATCTAAATCAACTTAAACTCCAACCCTGTGACGTCACCACTCTGCATTACCTCATCGGCGTGAAACGCCAGGGGGAGGTGTACCTCGCTAGTGACGTCATGTCACCACGGTATTCACCCCAACCCCGCCCACCGCGCTCTTGAGCGTGACGTCACCGCTTGGGTCACTGTCGATATCGTTCCAGTGGCAATCCTTATTTGGGCAAAGCTACGCCCAGTACTCTTTGGTTCTATTGGGTAAATTCTAGATTTAAAGCTTTCGTGACTGCTAGGATCCATACTCTTTGGTTCTATTGGGTAAAGTCACGTAGGTGAAAATAAAATAAAAAAATTAACAAAAAATCACGACGTTTCGGCCACAACACAAGCGGCCTTCATCAGGTGAAGGGACGAGACTGTCTGGAGGACAGCGCTGGAGTGGAAGAAGCCACGCTTAGATCACGACCTTTAAGCTGTGTGAGAAGAAAAAGACCAATCGCCTTGACAAAGGAATTAGCATATAATTTGGCATTGAAATGGCTCATTGAAATAGCTAAGTTAAAGTATACACATCCGCAGAGGTACCCCTTGATAAAGGAATTAGCATCGAATTTAGCATTGAAATAGCTGAGTGATTAGCTTGTAACTGGTCACAGAAATAGCTATGTTAAAGTCAGAGCATATACATTCAACGAGGCACCTAGTACTCATCACGCCCAGTGACTGGCGGCTCATTAACATAATGTGTCCGTTAAAGCCGTCGCGAGTTTATTGCGACGGGTTCAGCGCTCACGCCCCTGTCCCTCCACTATGGGCCGGCCTCATTAACATAATTTATTCAGTTGTAGAGCCGCTCTTGGGAGGGAAGTGACGTCATACTACTTCCTGCTGTCGCGAGGTAACAGGAAGTTGCCGTTTGTGCGCTTGCACTGAAATCCGAGATGAGAAATTCTCAGCGTTGTGGTGGTTGTGGTGGTGGTTGTGGTGGTGGTTGTTGTTGTTGTTTACCAAGGTAGAGCCTCTCTCTCGTAGGGATGTCAATTGAGTAGCAACGAGCATGGGAATCGATGTCCAGGTTGGAACTTTACAACGCGGGGCCTAGCCACGCGGGGCCTTGCCTCCTGCCCTCGCCTGATTGCATTTACTTTAATTATCTCGCTTAAGTTTAATTTGTCTTCACCCGGCTCGCCACTTTGTAACTTTGTTTTATTGTAAATATTCACGCAGTTTTTATTTTCGTTCTTTTGTTACCAGGCCAAGCCCGCTTGAGCTGCTATACCGCTCTTGTTATCAGAAGCGACCTGCCCACAACAACACAAGGTGAGGCTTTGTCAACGTGTGTGAATGTTTTGACTTAAAACTTTGGTGACTGCAGGAATTAATATTCTTGGTTCTTTCGGTAAAGTCACGTAGATAGAAAATAAAATTAAAATAACAATAAAATAAAAAATTGAAAATAAAGCAAAAAACCCACGACGTTTCGATCGCAACACAAGTGGTCTTTATCTTATTGAATTTAATCTGTTATTTTTATTTTCTATCTATGTGACTTTACTGAAAGAACCAACAATACGTGTGTCAATGTGTCTATCGGTCAAAGACGCTAAGCGCGTACCGCTGTTGACTCTGAATGTGTGGAGGGGAACACTTCACCACGGGGAGAGAGAGAGAGAGAGACACGGATAGCCTCGGCTATGTTGATGATCCTCGATTCATTACTTGGTGGAGTGAGGAAGAATTAATGCTGAGCAGATGAAGGTGGCCAGGCATGGTTCTGGTCACACCGCCACCTGTTTACCCATGGCAGTGTGTGACAGTGTCAAGTTTGTGTTTGAAGTAAAGTCTATTAACTCTGTTGAACACGGAGGTTATATCAAAACAATAGTTTATTTTTGTTTTCCTCTGGAACTCTTACTAAGAATGGAAACAGGAGGTGAACACAGCACACACATGCAGCTGAATTCGGAACTGTTCATCCCAGCATTCAAGGACATCTGAGCCTGGATTCACACCTCTAAGTTGTGATTGAACATTAATTCATGCATTTATGCAAACCACAAATAGTATTGTTTTCAACACCATTTGCTATGTCAGCTGAATTTAGCTTTCATAAATATTCATTTTGTAGTCAGACAGCCAAATTTGTGTGCTTAGAGTTTTGGGTTAGCATTCATCTTGGAAGATATGAAGGCTTCCAGGCATATTAATGACATTTTCCCTCTCATTGTGTGCCATAGCAGCCCGTGGAGAGAAACCCTTCAGGTGCACTCTGTACGTGAAGGCGTTAGCACGTTCATCAAATCTGATGAATTTGAGAAAATTTTCATTACATCATGAATATATTAATAAGTATAGACGTGTAAGTCACGTGTGCATTCCTCTGTGCCTGACGTGTAGATGGTGTGGATATTCTTTTTTTCTGTCTGCAGCTGACGCTTCCTCTGCAGAATTGGTCTGATGGAGCAAAGGCACTCAGCGCAGCTCGGTACGACAAGTCAACAATGCGACCGGTGTGCATACAGCACGGACCGGACTGGAAATTTGACACGGCACCAGAGAACTCACACAGGAGAGAAACCCTTCAAGTGCACTGTGTGTGGGAAGGCATTTTCAGATTTATCTACTCTTAAAAAACACCAGAGAACACACACAGGAGAGAAACCCTTCAAGTGCAATGTGTGCGTGAAGGCGTTTACACAGTCATGTAATCTTGTAACACACCAGAGAACACATACGGGAGAGAAACCCTTCAAGTGCAGTGTGTGTGCGAAGACATTTTCAGATTCATCTGCTCTTAAAAAACACCAGAGAACACATACGGGAGAGAAACCCTTCAAATGCAGTGTGTGTGGGAAGACATTTTCACAGTCATCTCCTCTTGTAACACACCAGAGAACACACACGGGAGAGAAACCCTTCAGGTGCAGTGTGTGTGGGAAGACATTTTCAGATTTATCTACTCTTAAAACACACCAGAGAACACACACTGGAGAGAAACCCTTCAAGTGCACTGTGTGTGGGAAGGCATTTCCAGATTCATATAATCTTCAAAGACACCAGAAAACACACAGGAGAGAAACCCTTCAAGTGCAGTGTTTGTAGGAAGGCATTTTAACGGTCATCTGCTCTTAAAAAACACCAGAGAACACACACGGGAGAGAAACCCTTCAAGTGCAGTGTGTGTGGGAAGCCATTTTCACAGTCATCTGCTCTTAAAACACACCAGAGAACACATACGGGAGAGAAACCCTTCAAGTGCACTGTGTGTGGGAAGGCATTTTCACAGTCATCTGCTCTTAAAAAACACCAGACAGCACACACGGGAGAGAAACCCTTCAAGTGCAGTGTTTGCGGGAAGGCATGTGCACATTCATCAAATCTTCAAGTACACCAGAGAACACAGAAGCATCAGAATATCCACAAGGAGTGGAGTCTGAAATCAGCTTGTGAAAGTCAAAGTGCCGCAATGAGCCCATCCCTCATGAAACAAGAACCGGAAGAAAATCCCAGCTTGGACACTTTTAAAGTTATCAAGGTGAAATATGAAGAGGTGATGATGAAGAGGGAAGAAGTGATGAGCGAAGAAGTGAAGGTAAAATGTGAAGATGAAGATTCAACTCCAAAATGGGACCTTTACATCGTGAAGCAGGAGGAGAATTCTGACTGAGGCAGAGTGAGGCAACTCCCAGCAGTTTGTGGAAGTGGAGGTGTGGGTGGACTCTCCGAGACAATACATAGTCAAGTGGAGACCTGGTAGATGTGTAAGCCAGAGACGATGTCGCTACAATAGATGCACCTTTGTCACAGGCCTTTAATGAAAAGAATGCGAAGTTGAACACTCAGGTCCTAGGTTCAACCTGCAGAGTAAGAGCGGCCAGTCTTTGTGGACCTGTGGGTTGGGTTGATCTCTAACCAGGAGCGAGAGCCAATAAGCTCGCCAGCATTCACTATTTTATCAATTGCATTTATATGGTGGCTGCTTAATCGCCCCTACGTGACTTTACCGAAAGAACCAAGGAGTATGGATCCCTGCAGTCACAAACTTCAAATAAAGATTACCTCAGCAACTCTGCCCCTGTGTGGTACAAGGTGGTGGCCCTGCACCGGCCTGCATGTGAACAAGATCCTGTCAGTAGCGGGTGTTGGTTGATTTGGCATCTTAGTTGTGGAGTTTGTAGGTAATTTTTCTATTTAAAGCTTTCGTGAAAGCAGGGATTCTTCGTCTTGGTTCTTTCGGTAAAGTCACGTAGAAGGGAAATAATAAGATAATAAAAATGAAACATAAAATAAAATTCTCACGACGTTCGCAAGAAGCCAAAACGTCGTGAGAATTTTATTTGATTATTTTATTATCTTATTATTTCCCTTCTACGTGACTTTGTAGGTAATGTTTAGAATGTTATCAATTTTGACCGAGATGCCAGCATGCAAATGGCAATAGTACGTTGTACATACACTGTTAAGCAGACGGTGCATATCTTTTAAAAATAGCTTTTTGTTAATACGATGTAACCTGATGCAGTCTATTTCACTGCAGTAATTCAATTTTGTTAAAATGCCTGTCAATAATTTAGAATGAATACTTGTCTGATTGTGCGTGTGCATGTAACATTTTGTCTGAGGGTCAAATCTAGATTAAGTGATGTTAGGACAAAGTGTGTGTGTGTGTTTGGAAGTAACCTGTACAGAGAACTCAGGTGAGACCCGTTGTTCTTGTGATACAGGTCAAAGGGTACTTTTGTGTTTCACGAAGCGTCGGTCTCTGGAGAAACTCATTGTCTTTGAAATAGGGAGCACGCTCGGATCATTCATCAGTTACAAGGCATACCACTTAAAAGTTACACGTATATGAGGAGGTACATTCTCTACAACACGAATTGTAGTTTTGTCTTACGTGTTGACGTAGATTTTGTCTAACTGGGACTAGAAATTCACCTTGCTCATTCACGTCTGGATGTTCGTACCTATCGGTTGAAGCAAACCCCACTGCTGTTGAGACGCTGTGCACCAATAATAGTCCATCACATTGACGGCCTTCAGGCCAGGAAAGTCACAACATTTACGGCACACGAAGGACGCATTCACGCAAGTACCCCATGCTCCGTTTTGAAGTTTTAAAATGAAACATCTTTGAATTGTGTTGTGTTTTGAATTGGATGATTTTATTTCTTCATTAAAAGCTTGCATCAATTTACATCTGGAAGACTTCACTGAAAAGGACATTTCGTGTGAATTTTCTCTCGTCATTAAGTGGATGGCCTTGCCGGAGGTTCGGTTCAATGCGGACACACAGTGTACACACACACACACACAGTGTACACACAGTGTAGACACACACAGTGTACACACAGTGTACACACACAGTGTACACACAGTGTACACACACAATGTACACACACACAGTGTACACACACACAGTGTACACACACACATCCCTCCCAAATTATATGCTAATTCCTTTGTCAAGGCGCGTGGTCTTTTTCTTCTCACACAGCTTAAAGGTCGTGATCTAAGCATGGCTTCTTCCACTCCAGCGCTGTCCTCCAGACAGTCTCGTCCCTTCACCTGATGAAGGCCGCTTGTGTTGTGGCCGAAACGTCGTGATTTTTTGTTATTTTATTTTCACCTACGTGACTTTACCCAATAGAACCAAAGAGTATGAATCCTAGCAGTCACGAAAGCTTTAAATCTAGAGCTTGAGACAGGTTCAACCTGCAGAGTAAGAGCGAGCGGCCAGTCTTTGTGGACCTGTGGGTTGGGGAGATCTCTGACCAGGAGCATTCACTATGTTATCATAATAATTGCTTTTACACGGTGCTTGATAAATCACCTCAGCAACTCGGAGTTTTGTATCTCGTCTGAGACGCTCGAAGAGCATCCCCAAGTAGCAGCTGCCCCGGTGTGGCACAAGGTGGTGGCCCTGCATGAAATAAAATAAAGATTCATCTGTTTGTGCGAAGCGGCAAAAACTCTCGAACGCTGACACTCCGACATCATGAAATTTCTTCTTTGGTTCTTTCGGTAAAGTCACCGCGTAGAATGAGAATAACATAATAAATTAATAGAATAAAATAACACAATAAAATTCTCACGACGTTTCGGCCACGACACAAGTGGCCCTCTTCAGGTCGGACGACAGGTCTGTTCCTTTCACCTGAAGAGGGCCACTTGTGTTGTGGCCGAAACGTCGTGAGAATTTTATTGTGTTATTTTATTTATTATTTTATTCTCATTCTACGTGGTGACTTTACCGAAAGAACCAAAGAAGATGAATCCTTGCAGTCACGAAAGCTTTAAATCGTCATGAAATTTGCACAGCTTACGCCGTCTGGAATTTCTAAGGGAACGCGACAATTTTCAGCTCTTCTTTGTTTTTTTCGGTAAAGTCAGATAGAATGAGAATAAAATAATAAATTGAAAAATGAAATAACACAATAATATTCTCACGACGTTTCGGCCACAACACAAGCGGCCTTCATCAGGTGAAGGGACGAGACTGTCTGGTAGCACAGCGCTGGAAGCTTTAAATCGAAATTTTCAGCTCGCCACGTCATTCCCCTTCCGAGTTGCCTGGTTAAGGTTCAATTTCCTTAAGTGAAAGACATCCGATTTAGTTAAATTGATTTGTTTTGAATGTTTTTCCTTCTTGCAGGCATCAATGTTTTTTCAGGGTTTTCCACTGAAATAAAAGGGAATATTAAATTAATCCAAGACGATAATCCAAGTCCCCGGCGAAGCCGGGTAGTAAAGCTCGTTCATAATAAAGGCTGTCACAAGTCCTACCTGCCTCATGTGGATTTACAATTCCATTTACGTACGAATAAGGTCCGCAGAGGTTGATCAAATACAACTGTAAAAGCGAGGTATTGTTGTATAAGCTGAGCAGGATTAACTTCGTATTGTCTTACTCGGGGCCAAGAGGTTGATCAAATACAAATGTAAAAGCGAGGTGTTGTTGTATAGCTGAGCGGTATTAACTGCGTATAGTCTTACTCGGGGTCAAGGGGTTGATCAAACACAACTGTAAAAGCGAGGTGTTGTTGTATAAGCTGAGCCGAATTAACTGCGTATAGTCTTACTCGGGGTCAAGAGGTTGATCAAATGCAACTGTAAAAGCGAGGTGTTGTTGTTTAAGCTGAGCAAGATTAACTGCGTATAGTCTTACTCGGGGTCAAGAGGTTGATCAAATACAACTGTAAAATCGAGGTGTTGTTATACAAGCTGAGCGGTATTAACTGCGTATAGTCTTACTCGGGGTCAAGAGGTTGATCAAACACAACTGTAAAAGCGAGGATATTGTTGTATAAGCTGAGCGGTATTAACTGTGTATAGCCTTCCTCGGGGTCAAGAGGTTGAACATTCAAATGAAAGTCGAAGGTCGACTTAGGCCATAATACGTCAGAGGCGATAACAAAAAAACCGAGCACCACAAAGGCCCTTCTCTCTTAAAACACACATCCCGAGTAGGCGTGTGTATTAATATATAACGCGAGACACGGTCGTGCACACATCAAACTCTCCCGTGCCGCAGCCTGAGCTGTCAATGCGCCCAGTCGCCGCTGTCCACATCTTCAGTTGCATTGTCGTCGTAAGACGCTGTTTGTAATCGGTCGTCTTTCGCGTCGCAGCAATGAGGGATCTTCACGACGAGCTCGCAGCTGCCGATCTGGGAAGGGTGGCGGCAATGCTTGGGTGAGCAGCAGCAGCAGAAGAAGAAGAGACGCTTTGAAATGGGTTCCATTGCCAAAGAAGTCAGCGGCTCTCGTCTGGTACGGCCACCAAGGGAGGAGGAAGTGGGGCAAGCCCCCCCAAGTTTCGGGTTTGCTCCGACAAGCCCACAGCTGCGAGCCACAGCGGTCTCCGCCGCTGGCAGCAAACTCTGAGTCTGAACCGACGACGTTCCACAAATACGCAGCCCCCTACGCGCCAACACCGACGTCGCATCGAACAAACATCCACTGAATTAATCATTGTTTTTTTCGGTAAAGTCACGTAGAAATAAGAAAAAATAAAATTACATAACATACGATGTTTCGATTGCAACGTAAGCAATCATCAGCAGGTAGAGGAAACACGTAACCGCAGATATATATACAGACCTTAAGTAGAGGGAATTAACACAGATATACCAGGGGATACAGAGAGACGGAGCATCACACTTATCAAACAGGGTTTAGCAAAATTTTGAAACTGTATAAAGCAACACAGACGGTCGGTTAAAACACAATTAACACATGGTCTGGTTGAATACACTATTTCAAGATTGTTAAATTGTAAGTTGAGTGTGAAATTTAAGATAGTGATAGAATACATACCATAGAGAGACCTATGGGGGGAGACACGCACACAGTTAAGAGGTGAAGCAGCTCTGTACCGAGGCCTTAAATAGCCAGATATGGAGGGACTGGGTTTCAGAGAGAATGGGACACAAATTAGCATGTACCGAGGCGCAAACCGTTTAGCTATTGCGAATCGTGTGTTGTGTTTCACATCGATATTCTTGGTTCTTTCGGTGAAGTCACGTAGACGTAGACTGCAAATGAGGAATATTTTAATTCCTGCAGCCGCGAAAGTTTTTGGTTGTCGCCGCGGTGAGCGCGGTGCGCGATGAACTCGACCGCCCGAGTTTGATTCTCCGTCACGGCTAACCGTCAAGTGGCGAGTGACACCTGAGCCAGACCTGGACACCCCCTCATTCAGTATTTGATCCCCTGCTGATTTTGTACGTTTTCCCGCAGACGAAGAAATGATCAGTCTGTAATTTTAATGGTAGGTTTATTTGAACAGTGAGAGAACAGAATGACAAGAAAATCCAGAAAAACGCATGTCAAAAATGTTATGAATTGATTTGCATTTTAATGAGGGAAATAAGTATTTGAACCCTCTGCAATTTGTTGCTAATGTTTAGAATTCGCCAGCATGCAGTGGCCTACTCGTTTTGAATGAAACTATAATAGTATGTTTTACATCCACTGTTAAGCAGACGGTGCATATTTTTTTAAATAGCTTCTTAATCTGATGCAGTATATTTCACTGCAGTAATTAAATGTTGTTAAAATGCCTGTCAATTATTTCGATTAAACACTTGTCTGATTTTGTGTGTACATGCATCATTTCATTTATAAGGGTCAAACATTGAATAAGTGATGTTAGGACAAAGTGCGTGTGTGTGTTTTGGAAGTAACCTGTACAGAGAAGTCAGGTGAGACCCGTTGTTCTTGTGATACAGGTCAAAGGGTACTTTTGTGTTTCACGAAGCATCTGGAGCAACTCATTGTCTTTGACATAGGAAGCACACTCGGATCATTCATCAGTTACAAGGCATACCACCTTAAAGTTACACGTATAGGAGGAGATACATTCTCTACAACACGAATTGTAGTTTTGTCTTACGTGTTGACGTAGATTTTGTCGAACTTGGACTAGAAATTCTCCTTGCTGATTAACGTCTGGATGTTCACAACCATGGCTTGAAGCAAGCCCCACTGCTGTTGAGACATTGTCCACCAAAACCGGTCCACAGTTGGCTTGCACACACAGTGTACACACACAGTGTACACACACATAGTGTACACACACACAGTGTACACACACACAGTGTACACACACAGTGTACACACAGTGTACACACACACATAGTGTACACACACAGTGTACACACAGTGTACACACACAGTGTACACACACAGTACACACACAGTGTACACACACACAGTGTACACACACAGTACACACACAGTGTACACACATAGTGTACACACACATAGTGTACACACAGTGTATACCCTGTGTATGTACATACAGTGTATATATACGTACACACAGTGTACACACACACAGTGTACACACATTAATGTCCACGTTGTTGTAGCTGAGCCCACGCACCCAAGGGAGGGAGCAATGAAAATGAATCTAAATCAACTTAAACTCCAACCCCACTCTGTGACGTCACCACTCTGCATTACTTCATCGGCGTGAAACGCCAGGGGGAGGTGTACCTCGCTATTGACGTCATGTCACCAAGGTATTCCACCGCGCTCTTGAGCGTGACGTCACCTCCGCTTGGGTTACTGCCGTTATCGTTCCAGTGCCAATCCTTATTTGGGCAAAGCTACGCCCAGTGACCGGTGGCTCATTAACATAATGTTTAAAGCCGTCGCGAGTTTATTGCGACGGGTTCAGCACATATATATCGAATGGTACATTAACATAATTTATTCACACTCTAATTTATTTATTTACGGAGAATCTCATTGTGGGAGGAGCGTGTCTCGTTCCCCGGAAGTGATGTCATGTCACCTGCTACCGCGTGACGTCACGAGGTAACAGGAAGCTATCGCTTCCTGCACTGAAATCCGAGGTGAGAAATTCTCATTGTTGTGGTGGTCGTTGTGGTTGTTGTGGTGGTGGTGGTTGTTGTTGTTTACCAAGGTAGAGCCTCTCTCTCTCAGGGATGTCAGTTGAGTAGCAGCGAGCATGGGAATCGATATCCAGGTTGGAACTTTACAACGCGGGGCCTAGCCACGCGGGGCCTTGCCTCCTGCCCTCGCCTGATTGTGTTCACTTTAATTATCTCGCTTAAGTTAAATTTGTCTTCACCCGGCTCGCCACTTTGTAACTTTGTTTTATTGTAAATATTCACGCAGTTTTTATTTTCTTTTTCACCAGGCCAAGCCCGCTTGAGCTGCTATACCGCTCTTGTTATCAGAAGCGACCTGCCCACAACAACACAAGGTGAGGCTTTGTCAACGTGTGTGAATGTTTTGACTTAAAACTTTGGTGACTGCAGGAATTCATATTCTTGGTTCTTTCGGTAAAGTCACGTAGATAGAAAATTGAATAAAAATAACTATTAAAAAAATTGTAAATAAAGCAAAAAAACTCAAGTCGTTTTGATCGCAACACAAGTGGTCTTTATATAATGTAATTGTATTATCTGTTATTGTTATTTTCTATCTGCGTAACTTTACTGAAAGAGACAAGAATACGTGTGTCAATCTCTATCGGTCAAAGATGCTCAGCGGAGAGACACGCAAACTCCAAATATATAGCAGGCGTCAGGGTCGGGATCGAACCCACGACTTCCTGTATACCAGGTGAGGTAGTTAACATCTCACCACGGAGAGAGACACGCAAACTCCAGTTAGCCTCGGCTATGTTCGTTGATCCTTAATGACTTGGTTTAGTGAGGAAGAAATAATGCTGAGCAGATGAAGGTGGCCAGGCATGATTCTAGACACGCCACCAACTGTTTAACCAGTGACAGTGTACAGTTTGTGTTTGCAGTAACGTCTATTAACTCTGTTGAACACGGAGGTTATAGCATAACAATAGTTTACTTTTGTTTTCCTCTGGAACTCTTTATAAGATTGGAAACAGGAAGTTTACACAGCACACACATTCAGCTGAAGTCGGAACTGTTCATCCCAGCATTCAAGGACATCTGAGCCTGGATTCACACCTCTAAGTTGCGATTGAACGTTAATTTATGAATTTCTGCATAACACAAATAGTATTGTTTTCAACACTTTTTGCTATGTCAGCTGAATTTAGCTCTCATAAATATTCCTTTTGTAGCCAGACAGCTGAAATTGTGTACTCAGAGTTTTGGGTGAACATTCATTTTGAAGATACGAGGGCTTATAAGAATCCACCCATTTTTTCGCCATATAGCATTGTGATATATAACGACTTATGGTTGGTAGCTTAGCTGATTGGAGAATATAGAGTTTATTGATAACATGAAGGTAATTTATATTTTAGTTTTTATTGGTTCACTATATAGTACTGTGAATAGCTCAGATGTGTAGTCATTTCTGTGACCAGTCACTAGCAAATCACCCAGTTATTTCAATGCTAAATTCGCCTAGTTATTTCAATGCTAAATCTCCTGTTTGATTTGTACTAAGTGCCTCGGTGAATGTGTATGCTCTGACTTCAACGTAACTATTTCTGTAGCAGTTACAAGCGAATCACTCAGCCATTTCAATGCTAAATTCTATGCTAATCCCATTGTCAAGGGGTGCCTCTGCGGATGTGTATGCCTTAACTTAGCTATTTCAATGCTAAATTCTATGCTAATTCCTTTTAACAATGGGTGCCTCTGCGGATGTGTATGCTTTAACTTTTAACATAGCTATTTCTGTGACCAGTCACAAGCTAATCATTCAGCCATTTCAATGCTAAATTTTATGCTAATTCCTTTGTCAAGGCTCTTTGTTCCTCTCACACAGCTTAAAAGCCGTGATCTGAACGTGGCTCTCTCACTCCAGCGCTGTCCTACCAGACAGTCTCGCCCCCTTCACCTGATGAAGGCCGCTTGTGTTGTGGCCGAAACGTCGTGAGAATATTATTGTGTTATTTTATTTTATCAATTTATTATTTTATTCTCATTCTACGTGACTTTACCGAAAGAACCAAAAAAAATGTTTAGAATGTTATTAATTTTGACCGAGACGCCAGCGTGCAAATGGCAATAGTACGTTGTACATACACTGTTAAGTAGACGGTGCATATTTTTTAAAAATAGCTTATTGTTAATACGATGTAACCTGATGCAGTATATTTCACTGCAGTAATTAAATTTTGTTAAAATGCCTGTCAATAATTTAGAATGAATGCTTGTCTGATTGTGCGTGTGCATGTAACATTTTGTCTGAGGGCTAAACATTGAATAAGTGATGTTAGGACAAAGTGTGTCTGTTTGGAAGTAACCTGTACAGAGAACTCGGGTGAGACCTGTTGTTCTTGTGATACGGGTCAAAGGGTACTTTTGTGTTTCACGAAGCGTCGGCCTCTGAAGTAACTCATCGTCTTTGCAATAGGGAGCACGCTCGGATCATTCATCAGTTACAAGGCATACCACTTAAAAGTTACACGTATAGGAGGTACATTCTCTACAACACGAATTGTAGTTTTGTTACGTGTTGATGTAGATTTTGTCTAACTAGGACTAGAAATGCCCTTTGCTGATTCACGTCTGGATGTTCGTACCTATCGGTTGAAGCAAGCCCCACTGCTGCTGCTGCTGAGACGCTGTGCACCAATGAGGGTCCAAGCATTTTAGGGCCTTCGGCCAGGAAAGTCACAACATTTACGGCACACGAAGGACGCATTCACGCCAGCGCCCCGTGCTCCGTTTTCAAGTTTTAAAATGAAACATCTTTGAATCGTGTTGTGTTTTGAATTAGATGATTGTTATTTCTTCATTAAAAGCTTCTTTCAAGCATATTTCGTCTCTAACAGCGACTACAGGGACCACGTGATTGTTAAAAAAAAATGTCTTTGATTATAACTATATTTGCCTACAATTCGTATTGTGTAGCTTATTTAGACTATAATTTATTCACTACCCAAACTGTATTGACTTGAAAACATAGGAGCTGATATTTGTAAGCAATGTCTTTGTTATTTATACGTTTGACAAAAAAATATTTGCACAAATTGAACTTGTTCAGATACAAGGTGAATTCACAAGGCTTTGTAAAAAATCCAATATTTCAGAATTTTGCCTTAACGGAGAATATTTTTTTTAAATGTTGGTAAAAATAAAGATTCAGAAATATATATTGTGCCGTGTCTACAATTTTATTGTAAAGTGGAATTGGTAAAAAAAAAAATGTATTTGTACACGTAGAGGCGTTGTGGTCCATAAGTCTGGTGACACAGAAGTTTAATTTATTAGGTATAGCCCTGTGAGCCATGCGGCTCATAAGTCGGGTGCAACCGCAACAAACATAAGTCTGGTGACACAGAGACGTTGTGGTCCATAAGTCTGGTGACACAGAGACGTTGTGGTCCATAAGTCTGGTGACACAGAGGCGTTGTGGTCCATAAGTCTGGTGACACAGAGACGTTGTGGTCCATAAGTCTGGTGACACAGAGGCGTTGTGGTCCATAAGTCTGGTGACACAGAGGCGTTGTGGTCCATAAGTCTGGTGATACAGAGGCGTTGAGGTCCATAAGTCTGGTGACAGAGGCGTTGTGGTCCATAAGTCTATGGGCTGTGTTGAGTCTATAGCAGTGTTGAGTCCATGGGTAGTGCTGAATCTATGGGCAGTGTTGAGTCTATGGGCAATGTTGAGTCTATGGTAGTGTTGAGTCTATGGTAGTGTTGAGTCTGTGGGTGGTAGTGTTGAGTCTATGGGTGGTAGTGTTGAGTCTATGGTAGTGTTGTGTCTATGGTAGTGTTGAGTCTATGGGTGGTAGTGTTGTGTCTATGGTAGTGTTGAGTCTATGGGTAGTGTTGAGTCTATGGTAGTGTTGAGTCTATGGTAGTGTTGAGTCTATGGTAGTGTTGAGTCTATGGGTGGTAGTGTTGTGTCTATGGTAGTGTTGAGTCTACAGTGAGGGAAAAAAGTATTTGATCCCCTGCTGATTTTGTACGTTAGCCCCATGACAAAGAAATGATCAGTCTATAATTTTAATGGTAGGTTTATTTGAACAGTGAGAGACAGAATAACAACAAAATCCAGAAAAACGCTTCGCTACGTGGCCACGAGTGACGGTGAAATATGAAGAAGGGGCGACCCTGAAGCGTGAAGGTCAGGAATCTTCTCCGGGTGCTCCTCCTCCCACGTTTGCAGGCGCCTATCACCGTCATCACAGCATCCCAATGGCAGTATTCTCGACACGAATATCTCGAGACTCAAGGAGGCTATTCTGGACAAATTCATTCGCGTTATTCTTATTATTATTGTAATCCTCATGTGTGTATGTTGAACTTCTTTCGCACAGTACGTAGCAAACCTTGCTATACATCCTAAATAGAAGAGTCATCCTATGCAGAGGCCGGTGCCTGCCAATAAATGTATAATTTCCACCCTCAAGCTCAGATGAGAGCCGTCAAATGTATATTTGACAATGGTGACACTTTGATTTGTGTTTCTGGATAAGGTTAACATATAGGTTGCATTTTGCATTCAAACAGATGCTTATACAGGAATACAGCTTCTGACCTTCAAGTGTGCATAACGTTAATTTTATTTAAGCCGAGATGCCATTCATTAATGTGAATGGAAATAAGCTCAAATATATGTTTTATGGAAGTATACCACATTGATGAAATGTATGGTGTGCATTATTGAAGGTCTGTGAACTTTCTAACAGTTTTCCCAGGAAGTGAAGAAACTTGTCAAGCATTTCTAAAACACTTTATATAAACAAGGTTAATGTTTTAATGTTATCTGTGAAAGCAGAGGATGGAGCTCTTTTTTCATCAGCGGAGTACGGTGCCCACACTCCTCTTACACAGCAACTCTTTGAGTTATGGATCACGCAGAGATCGTAAAACTCTGCACGCCCGACTTGCAGGGCAGCACTGTGGTGTCTGTAAGAGCATTCATTTTTATCTATGCACGTAGTCTTCAGTCTCAGTGGTGCTTTCCTGGGTAAATATTCTAATGAAATATGGATGATGAACGTTAGCAACTGCTCAATCTGCTGTGTGTGTATATTTACATTTCTGCTCTAATTTGATGCGTGAGAAGGGGAGATCCATTTTTCACTTAATGGGAACCAGTCTCCCCGAAAAAAGACTGCAGTATAGTGGTTGTACAAATATACTTACAGCTTTGTTGAACAGCACCACTCACCTTCATTACAGTGGAGATAACCCATGTATATCAGTTCACCAACATTGATCTGTTGTTCACACATTACTAAGGTTGTGGTTATGGTGGTGGAAACAGAAAAATGCATTTGTGGGGGCTACCGTCCCCCGCCATCACCGAATTGTCGGGGCCGTTGGCCCCCGACTCCCCCGTTAAATTCATACCACAACTGCAACACCCGTTGTATGATTATGCCCGTGGGTACCCGTGTACCTCACGGCGCAGCTCTACTCACGCGGTAACCACCGCCAGCAGCATCGCGTGCTTGAATTGTGTAATCTTGTTTCATTTACCTTCGCAGCCGGTCGGAAGCAACTAATTAGGCCGCGCTGCGCAATTCCCGGCACGCGCGGCGCGTGCCGTGAGCGCCGCTGCTCCTGCACGTCCCCGTACTGGCGCGGGCGAAGTGCAACCAGTACCACACAATGCAGAGGCTCACCACACCACGCACGAGTGCATTTAATGATCGAAGGACCCGTACTTTAATTCCCAGGGCGATAGCACGTTGCTGCTGCCCCGGCATGCGCGTCAAGCCCCGAGTGGACTCACCCGTGCGAGCGTAAACACGTGGGTAAAATTACTCACTCACGCGCAAACAAAAAAATCACCGCGGGCAGGCTCGCCACACCACGCACCGCCCCTCCGTACTCACAGAGACAACACGATACGGTTTATACCCTACGGACGGTTTATTCCCCACGAATAAACGAACTAGACTGTGCGTGTCAGTACGGACCAGCAGGACAGGTCTAACCTATCTCGCTACTGCCTGATACTTAATCGACCTGTCTGCCCTCTATTTTCTCTCCCCGTGCTTCCCCAAAGCGTCCCTTTTTATCCTCCTTTCAAAGCCCTCGCACCGCCCATCCGCGGTGCATCACGGGTCAGGCCGTTAATTCGCGGTGCATCATGGGTAGGACCGTTAATCCGCGGTGCATCATGGGTAGGGCCGTTAATTCGCGGTGCATCATAGGTAGGGCCGTTAATCCACGGTGCATCATGGGTAGAGACGCTAACCCGCGGTGCACCATGGGTAGAGACGCTTAACCCGCGCTGCCCCGCTCCCCACCTGTCTGCTGGTCCGCGTGTGTTCTAGGCATCTCCTCACTGCAGTTCTCAGCGAGTTCTCCATGGTCATTTAATTCTAAGTTAAGCCACGGCGCCGCAGTGCCATTTGGCCTGGGGGGGGGGGGTGCCTGCCAATTCCCTAACCCTGAGAAACCGTGGAGCACCCCCACGAGGGGGCCTCTCGGGTAACAACTCAGGGCAGGTGCCCCCCCCCCTCCCCATGAGGCCCTACTTGAGTGTGTGTGTGTTTAGGTGGGGGGGGGGGGGCAGGGGAAGTGCTGTGATGGGAGCCAGGTGGCTTCTCGGTCGCAGCAGCACAGCGACTGCCCCGGTTTCGACGGAGCGGCTTCTCTGTTGTGGCACCACAATGGCAATTGTCATCCCGGCCGAGGGGCGCCTGACAGCGAGGGACATCCGTCGCTTCATTACTGAGAACTTCCCCTTCTATCAGAACAATGACAAGAAGCGGGGAAACTCTGTCCGTCGCTGCCTCACGTTTGAAGACTGCTTCGTTAAAGTGCCCAGAAGGCCGGGCCGGCCGGGCAGAAGCAATCACTGGGTCGTGGACCCGGCGGCTGCGAACATCTTTGATGACGGCTCGTATCAGCGCAGGAGGAAGAGGTTCAAACGGTGCGGTGTGGTGTGGGGTGAGTGGGCGAATGACTGGATGGGTAGGTGAGTGGGTGGGTAGGTGAGTGGGTAGGTGAGTGGGTGGGTGAGTGGGTGGGTAGGTGAGTGGATGGGTAGGTGTGTGGGCGAATGACAGGGTGGGTAGGTGAGTGGATGGGTAGGTGAGTGGGCGAATGACTGGGTAGGTAGGTGAGTGGATGGGTAGGTGAGTGGGTGGGTAGGTGAGTGGGTGGGTAGGTGAGTGAGTGGGTAGGTGAGCGAGTGGGTAGGTGAGTGAGTGGGTAGGTAGGTGAGTGGGTGGGTAGATGAGTGGGTGGGTAGGTGAGTGAGTGGGCGAATGACTGGATGGGTAGATGAGTGGGTGGGTTGGTAGGTGAGTAGGTGGGTAGGTGAGTGGGTGGGTAGGTGAGTGGGTGGGTAGGTGAGTGAGTGGGCGAATGACTGGATGGGTAGATGAGTGGGTGGGTGGGTAGGTGAGTGGGCGAATGACTGGATGAGTAGATGAGTGGCTGGGTAGGTGAGTGGGTAAGTGAGTGAAAGGGTGGGTGAATCGGTTGGTGGGTGAGTGGGAGGGTGGGTGTGGATGTGTACTGTGATGCATCTGCCAATTGTCTCAAGTGAGTCAACCCATGGCATCTGGGTCTGTCCCGTGACCTGTCAGCGAACTTGGCCTAAGCTCCGTGGTGATCTCACGGGTGGTCGGGGCATTTAAACTGGAGCATGATGTTTATTTTGCTCCCCATAGAATGTGGAGATTTTACGTGGTAACAACTTCTTTAAACACCACCGAGGCGTCGTTAAGCGTCTCTTTCAAACCGTGATAGTTTGCGAACGGTAGTTTCCCTTATCTCCAGATATATAAAAGGCAAAGTTGTGATTATGTGTGTCTGTTCAAAATGTTTAGCGTACTTCCCGACATGCAACAAACTTTAAATTTGCCATGTGGGTACTTTCCAGACTGTACACCGTGCAAACATTATAAAAATACACTTTTAGCTTCTATTTTAGGGGGGGAGGGGATCTCAATAATGCATTTATTTTTTGCACGGCAAGTGAGCTGTGACATCAAATCTGTCACGTGACCCGCGCACGTGGAAGCGTAACGCATTGTAGTGTAGCGGTTAGCGTTGTCTGTGTGTGTCTGTGTGTGTGTCTGTGTGTGTCTCTGTGTGTGTGTGTGTCTGTGTCTGTGTGTGTCTGTGTGTCTGTGTGTGGCTGTGTGTGTGTCTGTGTGTGTCTGTGTGTGGGGGGGGGAGCGGTAGTGTAGTGGTTAGCGCTACGCTGCGCTACGAACCCGGCGACCCGAGTTCGATTCCCGCTCACGGCCACCACCGGTGACGATTATTTCAACCGGTCCTGGGCCTCCCCTAGGTCGACTCAGCCTCAAACGTGTAAATGTTGTGGTGTGAACATCGGGAGACAAAGGCGGCCGGACGTGGTGAATCCAAGTCCCGGGCGAAGCCGGGTAGTTAAAGCTCGTGCTGTTATATTCACAATCAGATGTTTTTATTTCGACTCGAGGAAAATCGGTGAAATCGGAAGCCAACGATAGGCCCCAGTTGTGGGCCCTTCTTAACCTGGTAACAAAATAATATTCTTAATCAGTGATGTCCTCACCTAAGCGTGTGAGACGAGACGGACGCACAAGACTCTAGTCTCCCTTTGCTGTACATCACTCACAGAGCACCACAGCGCCCCCCCCCCACCCACCAGATCCACAACAGCGTTCGCCCCGCAAGACTAAGGCAGCTTCTCCCTGCCTCAGCTGGACCATCAACAACGGCAACATTTGTGTCAACAACAGCAGCAACAGCTAACTTGGCGCCTTTATCATTACGTCTTCAGCACGGCAGCAGCAGCACGGAACAACTTCAGGGCATGACTCAGTCGCAACTCGCGTTTAAAATCGTCACGCAAGACGGCTCTCCGCGAGACGTCGCGGGCACACGGCGAGTTACTTTTTTCCCCGAATAAAACTCGGGACAACGTGAATGCGTGGAAACGAGAAACAATGTCGGAACGCAACGGGGCATCGCAAATCGTAAAGATTTTTTGCGAGAGCGAGAAAGAAAAGCTTCCTTCTAGACGTCGCCGCCGCGCGCCAACGACGGCACCAGCGCGAGCAGAAGCGCCGTGGGCCAAGCGGCACCGGGGCAGCAAGACGCCTTGCTGGTGGCGGACGCCCGCCCCGCTGACGTCGTCACCACTGACGTCGTCGCCGCTGCTGATGACGCCATCGCCGCTGCAAAGGGGCAAGCGGAGAAACGAGACGTCAGTCGCCATCGCTACGATGAGAGCGATGTACGAGTACCGGGGGGGCCTCCTACAACCCTCCGCCTCCTCCTCCATTTCCACCACCACCAACAACACCAACACCACCAACACCACCAACACCAACACCACCACCAACATCACCACCAACACCACCACCAACATCACCACCAACACCACCAACATCACCACCAACACCACCAACACCACCACCAACATCACCACCAACATCACCACCAACACCACCACCAACACCACCAACACCCCACCACCACCAACACCACCACCAACACCACCAACACCAACACCACCAACACCAACACCACCAACACCACTAACACCACCACCGCCACCACCTCCTAGGGGATGGAAGATTTGTTGGAGGTTGTTGGTAGTTGAGACTGAAACCTCTTCCTCACTTGTTCACTCAGCCACTCACCCACCCACCCAATCACTCATTCAGAGAGACGATCCATCACACTACGTTTAAAACTATTTGGTAAATTAAAACGCCGACTGTCACATCATCGACGTCAGGTGCCCGATTGTAACTCCTCTGCGGTGAGCGGTGGACCACCACCACCACCACCACCGCCACCCGCGTGTCAACAACGCTCTTTGCCAAAACAGCAAACCCCTGCCCAGAGTTGCGATGCTGAGAATCGTTTTATTGTCAAAGCGTTATTTTATCTCCGTTTGACCGCAAATTGGTTGACTGCCCTCGATGTGTGCACCTCCATGAGTCCATGGGAGCCTTTAACATTGAAGTCTATGGGAGCCTTTAACATAGAAGTCTATGGGAGCCTTTAACATTGAAGTCTATGGGAGCCTTTAACATTGAAGTCTATGGGAGACTTTAACATTGAAGTCTATGGGAGCCTTTAACATTGAAGTCTATGGGAGCCTTTAACAGTGAAGTCTATGGGAGCCTTTAACATTGAAGTCTATGGGAGCCTTTAACATTGAAGTCTATGGGAGCCTTTAACATTGAAGTCTATGGAAGCCTTTAACATTGAAGTCTACGGGAGCCTTTAACATTGAAGTCTACGGGAGCCTTTAACATTGAAGTCTACGGGAGCCTTTAACATTGAAGTCTACGGGAGCCTTTAACATTGAAGTCTGTGGGAGCCTTTAACATTGAAGTCTGTGGGAGCCTTTAACATTGAAGTCTATGAGAGCCTGTAACATTGAAGTCTATGGGAGCCTTTAACATTGAAGTCTATGGGAGTCTTTAACATTGAAGTCTATGGGAGCCTTTAACATTGAAGTCTATGGGAGCCTTTAACATTGAATCCAAGCATGAATGGAGCAAGCACTTGGGAACCCGAGCAGCAAATGGAGATTCACGGGGTGGCCAGAAACCAAGTTTTTTTAAAACCCAGGACTTTCCGCGCCGCCGATCTCATTGGGCTGACCACGGCCATTTGCATCGTCAGGGTGGTCAGACGATCCAAGCCGCCGCCCTCCCGCGTACCTGGCGAGGTAGCTAACAGCTCGTCGTCGTCATCCTCGCCATCGTCAGCACCGCCGTCACGGCCGCTACCGGCGTTGGGGGCCGATGGCGAGGACGTAGAGGCCTCCTTGCCATCGTCCTGGCCCTCCTCCTCGTCCTCCTCCTTCTCGTCCTCCTCCTCGTCCTCCTCCTCGTCTCCCTCCTCGTCCTCCTCCTCGTCCTCCTCGTCCTCCTCCTCGTCCTCCTCCTCACCGCCCGGCGCCACTGTGGGGGTGGTTGTGGGGGTGATGGTGGTGGTAGTTAATGGTGGCGGTGGCGGGTGTAGCGGTCTACACCGCGCTACACCGCGCTACGAACCCTGCGAACCCGAGTTCGATTCCCGCTCACGGCCACCAACACGCGGTGACGATTATCTGAACCGGTCTTGGGCCTCCCCTAGGTCGACTCGGCCTCAAACGAGCACCCGGCGCGGTGTGTGGCGAACATCGCCAGCACCGGGGAGACAAAGGCGGTCGGGCGTGGCGCCGGCCACCCGCCCCCTCGTGCGCCGTGCCGGCCTTCACAGGCGCCGCTCGCTAACGGCGCTCGCCCCCGCGGCCTGTTGAGGCTACACGGCGGAGGATCTTCGTCTTCGACGGCGGCGGTTAATGGCTCGGCGCCGGATCGGAGAGGGATTCCGGCCGGCGGGTTTGTTGCCGGCGGCGACTTTGCTCACCTTCGACGGAGAGGTGCGCCCGCAGCTGGTCTGTGTTGAGGTTGTTGGTGGCGAAGCAGGTGTAAGTGTCCGTGTCCTCGCGCCGCAAGTCCAGGATGCGAAGGGTGCCGTTCTCGAAGATCTGGAAGCGCTCGCCCTCAACATTCAAGCTCCGGTAGTTCCTGAACCTGGCGGTGCGCGGGAAGGCGTGGGGGGCGTGGGGGGCGTGGGGGGCGTGAACCGTTGCGGTTTGACGGCGATGCCGTCGGGGGATTTGAGATCCGGGGTCGGCGGCTTCGGGAGACGCGGAGGCGAACGTCCCGCGGGACGTTGGAGCGGCGAGGTTCACGCGGCCCTCCGCCGCGTTGAGTGCCCCTCTCACTCTCTTGCTCTGAGCCACGTCCGCGTGGCGGCCATCGACAGTCACCCAACCCCACCCCCGCGCGCGCGAAATTATAAATGTTAGCCTATGGGAGCCTTTAACATTGAAGCCTATTGGAGTCTTTAACATTAATGTCTATGGGAACCTTTAACATTGAAGTCTATGGGAGTCTTTAACATTGAAGTCTATGGGAGTCTTTAACATTGAAGTCTATGGGAGTGTTCTATGTTGAACTTCTTTCGCTCCGTACGTGGCCAGCCATGCAAACCCGCTGGCGGCATTCACAAAACAGACTCAACCCCCGTACCTCTGATTAGCACGGTTGGCCACGTAGGGTGCGAAAGAAGTTCAGGGCACGTACAGCCCTCGCGACAGGGAGCGTCGAAGCGCGATGACGGTGTGCCGAATGAACGAGGAGCCTCTTCGTCGTCAGGGCTGTCGTTTGCGACATGGCCGGGTAGCTTCTGAAAAACAGCTGCACGGCTCGGTGGGCATCAGGCGGTGAAATAAACAAAAAGAGTCTCCAGCGAGCGGAGAGCGAGAGGAGAGGCGGAGAGGGACGGACGCTCAGGCGCAGCGTTCGGTCTCACCACAGGATGGTGGCGGGCGGCCACACCGAGCACTCCATGTACACCGCCTCTCCCTCTCTCGCCCTGTACATCCTGTCTGGCTCCGTCAGCATCGACGGGGGGCTGGCTGTGTGAGGCGGTGGTGGGGGGGGCAGAGACAGCGAGCGGGCAGAGGTCGCTCCCGAGGGTGGGGGGGGGGGTCGCTCCGGGCCGAGCAAGTACTTGCAGTGCTGCACCTTAACAAACTGCGTACTCAACTGGGCCCTGTACATGTGTGTGTGTGATGTCGCAACCGTGCACCTTTCCGTCGTGTGTCCGGAGGTTGCTGCTTTGCTGCATACACCTGATGTGAGCTTCTTTGGTACCGTACGTGGCCAGAGATGATAACCGCAGCTGCGGGCGAAAATACAGCAGAGTGTTAGTAGGGTCTCTGTGTGAGTAGTGTGTGGGTCTCTGTGTGAGTAGTGTGTGTCTCTGTGTGAGTAGTGTGTGGGTCTCTCTGTGTGAGTAGTCTGTGGGTCTCTCTGTGAGTAGTGTGTGGGTCTCTCTGTGAGTAGTCTGTGGGTCTCTATGTGAGTAGTGTGTGGGTCTCTGTGTGAGTAGTGTGTGGGTCTCTCTGTGTGAGTAGTGTGTGGGTCTCTGTGTGAGTAGTGTGTGGGTCTCTGTGTGAGTAGTGTGTGGGTCTCTCTGTGTGAGTAGTGTGTGGGTCTCTCTGTGAGTAGTGTCTGGGTCTCTATGTGAGTAGTGTGTGGGTCTCTGTGTGAGTAGTGTGTGGGTCTCTGTGTGAGTAGTGTCTGGGTCTCTATGTGAGTAGTGTGTGGGTCTCTGTGTGAGTAGTGTGTGGGTCTCTCTGTGTGAGTAGTGTGTGGGTCTCTCTGTGAGTAGTGTCTGGGTCTCTATGTGAACAGTGTGTGGGTCTCTGTGTGAGTAGTGTATGGGTCTCTGTGTGAGTAGTGTGTGGGTCTCTCTGTGTGAGCAGTGTGTGGGTCTCTGTGTGAGTAGTGTGTGGGTCTCTGTGTGAGTAGTCTGTGGATCTCTGTGTGAGTAGTGTATTGGGTCTCTGTGTGAGTAGTGTGTGGGTCTCTCTGTGTGAGTAGTGTGTGGGTCTCTGTGTGAGTAGTGTGTGGGTCTCTGTGTGTGAGTAGTGTGTGGGTCTCTGAGTGAGTAGTGTGTGAGTCTCTGTGTGAGTAGTCTGTGTGTCTCTGTGTGAGTAGTCTGTGTGTCTCTGTGTGTGGGACCCAGACACTACTCACTCAGAGACCCACACACTACTCACACAGAGACCCACAGACTACTCACTCAGAGACCCACACACTACTCACAGAGAGACCCACATACTACTCACACAGAGACCCACACACTACTCACACAGATACCCACACACTACTCACACAGAGACCCACACACTACTCAAACAGATACCCACAAGTGTTTCGAGTACTCGGCCCCGCTTGAACGTCGAAGTGCTTCGTTGAAGCTATCATTTGCAAGAGCCGGGGTGCTTCTGAAAAAAAAAGAGCCACGAAGCTCAGTGGGCATTGCCTGGTGAAGTCAAAAGAGTCGAGTTTAGTCGATGGCCTTTAGTGGGAGTAGCGTTGAGAGGGGGCATCGTCTCAAGTGGGGTAGCGGCACTGTTTGCTACTCACGGTCAAGGGGCAGGGCGAAGGGGTTGTGACGGTCGCCCAGCACAACGACCAGCAAGGCCACTAAACGGGTGGTGGTGTGGAAAGTCTCCATGGGGGGGGGGGGGTGACAGATGGTCGGCCTGGCGGCTTCCTTCACTTGGCTAGGAGGGGTGAAGGGGAGGGAGTAGGAGGAGCAGTGGGAATGATATTTATTTAGACTGCAAGAGGAGGAATCCAAAGCGCTATGAAGCTCTTTTTTCACAGATGTCCAGCTGTGGCGCTGGGTCAGAAACATGACAACAAACACAAAACAAAAACACGGCGTGAGTGCAGAGTTACAGGAAGAGTAAAACAAATCACTTTAAAAAAAAATATATACTAATAAAACTAACCAATGTTTAATCTTGCCACGCGAAGCACACCACCGTGCTACATAGCTCTTTTTAAGAAGAGACATTGGCCCATAAACGGTGGGCTGATATCAAGTGGACATTTAGGGCAAAATACTCTAAACGCGTGGCGTTTCTGAATGTGGAGGGGAAAAAACCGAGGACTCTGGGAGAGAAATCCACGCGGCCGCGGGGCGCGAGAAACGTCAACTCCAAAGATAGAGCAGGGAATGTCAGGGTCGGTATCAAACCCCACGACCTCCTGTACACCAGGTGACAACCATGCCGGGTTAAAGACCTCCTCCTTCACAACGGGACAATTGGAGTCATGCCTAAGGCTCCCTCACTGATGGACACGTTCCTCCTGTGTTGAGCAAAATGTTTAGGTTCTCATCGTTTCGCAGAGGCTGCATTTTTTGCCACCGCAGAAAACGAACGTTGGGGGAAACGCCTCCTCGCATCGGACTCTTTGTTTTTTTTGCTAAAGTCACGTAGGTAAAAAAAAATCTATAAAATAAATAAATGAAAAAAACAACTCAATTAAAATCACGACGTTTCGGAGGCAGCAGCACAAGCTTCCGTCTTGAGGTGGAAACCGTCACGGCAAAATTGCTGCATCAGGTGAAGAGAACTCTAAGACACCCGAGATTGTATACAGGTTAAGGGGGGGGGGAGATAAGAAGGGCCGTGGGGGGGGGCTAAGTTAAGCCGCCTTCTGTTATGCTGCAGGGGGTTGGGGGGGACGGAGAGATGGCCGTGTGCAGGTTGAAGAGCGTTACACACATGAACCAGAGGCAGGGGGCAGTAGTTAAGCTGACAAACTGGTTGCCTTGCAGAGCATACTGCTGTAAACTATAAGGCTGCTAAAGTTTAACTTGGGTTTAACTTTATTTTTTTTACCTCTGCGGCTTTACCGAAAAAAATCCAAAGAGTATGAATCCTTGCACATCACGAAAGCTTCAAATCTAGCGCCTCACATCGTGTTAGTTTGGCACCGATGTTCGTGCTGATGTTTTAAACTAGATCAATAAAACAACATTGATTACAGCCCCAGCTCAGGTTTTTTTCCCATCAATGAAACACCCCCTGAAGTGAGAGCACCTTCCAGGATATAAACCAACACTGCCGCACGTCTGTCCAAGAGCTGTGTAATAAAAACAATTGAGTTGAAAAAAATGTCAAGCTGACAGGGAAAGGGGCTCCTGGCAACTGTGACCGCCAGCCAGGTCGATGTATTGGTAATGAGAATGTGCAATTTGTTTTATCCTTGGAAACACGGACTATGAATAAAACGAGATATTCTTAACTCTTTCGGTAAAGTCACATTGAAGGGAAACAATAAAATAATAAAATATATAAAACAATAAAAATTCTCACGACGTTTCGACCATAACACAAACGGTCGTCATCAGGTTGAAACGTCATGAGAATTTTTATTGTTTTATATATATATTTTATTGTTTCCCTTCAACGTGACTTTACCGAAAGAGCTAAGAATATGAATTACCGCAGTTACGAAAGCTTCAAATCAAAATTTAAAACGAGATACTCGCAGAGTTTATGCTTCTGAATGTGCACTTGTTCAAGCGATTCACTCGGGTCTAAGAGGCAGACGCACGGTAAATTATTGGGCGCACTTTGTAAGCTCCTAAGGTAGACAAAGCGAGCTTGAACACGACGCGCTCGAGTGAAGTCTTTGAGCGACGCATCACCACATTGACACGCGTGCATCGCAAACAATTCAAGTTTAAAACACGCAGCAAAGATTCGTTACAAAAGCCTAGCGGCAGCCTTCAGGCATCCTTTGGAAGCTTGCTAACCCACAACATAACCTAGAGACCATCTTCCAGGTCTCTATGGAGACCATCGCATGACAGCGGCATCTGTAGCCGGCCAAAGTGCCGCCTCGGCCGGCTGGGCAATCTAGCCGAGACCGGTGACACTCCCGGAATAGGCCTCAACACGGCACTCACCAGCGCAACGCTGCGTAGGTGTCTGGGGGGGGGTCTTGAGCTATATCCTCCTTCGTGGTGAGGTTACAAACAAAGCAATGTCCTCGTGTGGTCGTGGTGGAGGAGGAGATTCGACGTTCCGTGCCTCGAATCACGGGCAGGCGACTCGGCGGGGCTGTTATCACGTGAGGCCTTAGCAGGGCGCTTTTATAAATCGTAGTGCGGATAGGCGAACACGCAGTGCGAGCGAGGCTCAGATTCTGTAGAATTGATAAACACTGCCCATAGACTCATCACTGCCCATAGACTCAACACTGCCCATAGACTCAGCACTGCCCATATACTCAACACTGCCCATAGACTCAACACTGCACCATAGACTCAACACTGCACCATAATAGACTCAGCACTGCCCATAGACTCAACACTGCCCGTAGACTCAACACTGCCCGTAGACTCAACATTGCCCATATACTCAACACTGCACCATAGACTCAACACTGCCCGTAGACTCAACTCTGCCCATAGACTCAACACTGTCCATAGACTCAACACTGCCCATAGACTCAACACTGCCCCATAGACTCACCACTGTGATCTCTACATTTGGGTCAAACTTAACATCTCTTAATGTTCGACGGCTTGTGCACCAGATCTTATTTATTCACGATGTACTTACAAAAAATTCCGCAGACTACCTACTGGATTTCCTCTCTGTTTCAAAGAACAAATTTGACCTCAGGTCTTCGCTCATTTACCAGCTTCACATTCCCTATTGCCGTACAAAAACTGGAGGAAGGGCCTTTGCTATTCATGACCCCAGGGTCTGGAATGCTATTGCCAATAAACTGCAACTTGAATCACTACCTATGAGATCTTCACTCAAAACTGCTCTAGAGGAGTTGTACACCCCTAGCTGCCACTGCTATTCAGTGGCCTAAAATATGGCTCTAGATTTTGGTGTTATAATTTATTCATGTAGTTTATTGTAAAAAATTCGGTCACACTCCCTATGATCACTGTTACATTGCATTTATGGCTTTTATTTTGGTGATTTCGAAAAGTTTTTTTGGTTTAGGCCATGTTAATGTTTATTGTAGTACGGAGTTAGACTGATGGCCTTAATCTTAGTTATCTACATAATGACACCTTGCCGATATTAACTATGTTAACCTATTTGTATTTTTTTTATTTTTAAATTATATCTTAAAGCTATTTTATATTCGATATTTATTAAATTTTATATACTTTAGCCCCTTGGTGTTATACTTTTAACCCTTATTATTATAGTAAGACTTGTTTAAAACTTATTTAAGATTTTAGATTCCTATATGTTGAATGTATGCACCATCCTGCCAAAGTAAATTCCGTGTCGGTGTGAACTTTCATGGCGAATAAAACCCTTTCTGATTCTGATTCTATTGTGGTTGTTGTTATTTGACTTGCATCCCACTGGGGTTTTTGCACACAGAGTTGGTGTACGGTGCTATTTCAGGAATATTTTGATATTTTTTTCCTGTATTTTCTGTTTGCACAGTCACATAATCATTTTAAGATGTTTTCTTGTTCATGTTTTTTGTTTGTTGCGGTTGCACCCGATTCAAGAGCCGAATGGCTCACAGGGCTATACCAAACAAATGAACAAATGAACTAAAATGAACTAATATCGAAAGGCACATTAACATAATTTATTCATACTCTAATTTATTTATTTACGGAGAAGCTCATTGTAGGAGGGGCGTGTCCCGTTCCCCGGAAGTGACGTCATGTCACCTGCTGCAGGAAGCTATCGCTTCCTGCACTGAAATCCGAGGTGAGAAATTCTCATTGCGATTGTGGTTGTTGTGGTGGTGGTTATGGTGGTTGTTGTTGTTTACCAAGGTAGAGCCTCGCTCTCTCTCGTAGGGATGTCAACTGAGTAGCAGCGAGCATTGGAATCGATGTCCAGGTTGGAACTTTACAACGCGGGGCCTAGCCACGCGGGGCCTTGCCTCCTGCCCTCGCCTGATGGCATTCACTTTAATTATCTCGCTTAAGTTTAATTTGTCTTCACCCGGCTCGCCACTTTGTAACTTTGTTTTATTGTCAATATTCACGCAGTTTTTATTTTTTTCACCAGGCCAAGCCCGCTTGAGCTGCTATACCGCTCTTGTCATCAGAAGCGACCTGCCCACAACAACACAAGGTGAGGCTTTGTCAACGTGTGTGAATGTTTTGACTTAAAACTTTGGTGACTGTAGGAATTAATATTCTTGGTTCTTTCGGTAAAGTCACGTAGATAGAAAATAAAATGAAAATAACAAAAAAATGTAAATAAAGCAAAAAAACTCACGTCGTTTTGATCGCAACACAAGTGGTCTTTATATAATGTAATTATATTATCTGTTATTGTTATTTTCTATCTACGTAACTTTACTGAAAGAAACAAGAATACGTGTGTCAATGTCTATCGGTCAAAGACGCTAAACAGAGTGACACAAACTCCAAATATACAGCAGGCGTCAGGGTCGGGATCGAACCCACGACTTCCTGTATACCAGGTGAGGTAGTTAACATCTCACCACAGAGAGAGACACGCAAACTCCAGTTAGCCTCGGCTGTGTTCGTTGATCCTCAATTAATTACTTGGTGCAGTGAGGAAGCATTCATGCCAAGCAGATGAAGGTGGCCAGGCGTGATTCTAGACACGCCACCGCCTGTTTACCCAGTGACAGTGTACAGTTTGTGTTTGCAGTAACGTCTATTAACTCTGTTGAACACGGAGGTTATATCATAACAATAGTTTACTTTTGTTTTCCTCTGGAACTCTTTATACGAATGGAAACAGGAAGTTAACACAGCACGCACATGCAGCTGAAGTCGGAACTGTTCATCCCAGCATTCAAGGAGATCTGAGCCTGGATTCACACCTCTAAGTTGCGATTGAACATTGATTTATGAATTAATTTATGAATTAACACAGATAGTATTGTTTTCAACACCCTTTGCTATGTCAGCTGAATTTAGCGCTCATAAATATTCCTTTTGTAGCCAGACAGCCGAAATTGTGTGCTCGGAGTTTTGGGTGAACATTAATTTTGAAGATACGAGGGCTTCCAGGCATGTTTATAACCATTTGCCCTCTCATTGTGTGCCATAACAGCCCTGTGATTAATTTGGGAAAGTTTTTACTACATCATGAATATATGAATATAAACGTGTAAGTCACATGTGACTATATATGCATTCCTCTGTGCCTCGATACTGACGTGTAGATGGTGTGGATATTATTTTTTTCTGTCTGCAGCTGACACTTCCTCTGACGCTTCCTCCGCAGAATTGGTCTGATGGAGTAAATGCAGTCAGCGCAGCTCGGTAGGACAAGGCTCCAATGCGACTGGTGTGCATACAGCACGGATCGGACTGGAGATGTGACACGGCACCAGAGAACTCACACAGGAGAGAAACCCTTCAAATGTACTGTGTGTAACAAGGCATTTGCATGGCCATCAGTTTTTCAGAACCACCAGAGAACACACACAGGAGAGAAACCCTTCAGGTGCAGTGTGTGTGGGAAGGCGTTTTCACAGTCATCTCCTCTTGTAACACACCAGAGAACACACACGGGAGAGAAACCCTTCAGGTGCAGTGTGTGTGGGAAGACATTTTCAGATTCATCTACTCTTAAAAAACACCAGAGAACACACACAGGAGAGAAACCCTTCAAGTGCAGTGTGTGTGGGAATGCATTTTCATGGTCATCTCGTCTTAAAACACACCAGAGAACACACATGGGAGAGAAACCCTTCAAGTGCACTGTGTGTGGGAAGGCATTTCCAGATTCATATAATCTTCAAAGACACCAGAAAACACACACGGGAGAGAAACCCTTTAAGTGCAGTGTTTGTAGGAAGGCATTTTCACAGTCATCTGCTCTTAAAAAACACCAGAGAACACACACGGGAGAGAAACCCTTCAAGTGCAGTGTGTATGGGAAGCCATTTTCACAGTCATCTGCTCTTAAAGCACACCAGAGAACACACGGGAGAGAAACCCTTCACGTGCACTGTGTGTGGGAAGGCATTTTCACAGTCATCTGCTCTTAAAAAACACCAGAGAACACACACGGGAGAGAAACCCTTCAAGTGCAGTGTTTGCGGGAAGGCATTTGCACATTCATCAAATCTTCAAGTACACCAGAGAACACAGAAGCATCAGAAGATCCACAAGGAGTGGCGTCTGAAATCAGCTTGTGAAAGTCAAAGTGCCGCAATGAGCCCATCCCTCATGAAACACGAACCGGAAGAAAATCCCAGCTTGGACACTTTTGAAGGTATCGAGGTGAAATATGAAGAGGTGAAGGTGAAATATGAAGAGGTGATGGTGAAATGTGAAGAGGTGATGGTGAAGGTAAAATGTGAAGGTGAAGATTCAACTCCAAAATGGGACCTTCACATCGTGAAGCAGGAGGAGAATTCTGACTGTGAGGCAGAGTGAGGCAACTCCCAGCAGTTTGTGGAAGTGGAGGTGTGGGTGGACTTCCTCCGAGACAATACAAAGTCAAGTGGAGACCCAGTAGATGTGTAAGCCAGAGACGATGTCGCTCCAATAGATGCACCTTTGTCACAGGCCTTTAATGACAAGAACGTGAAGTTGAACACTTTGTGGGCCCATGGGTTGGGTAGATCTGTAACCAGGAGCGAGAGACAATAAGCTCCCAAGCATTCACTATGTTATAACAATTGCATTTACACGGTGCTTCCTTTATCGCCTCAGCAACTCAAAGTTTCGTGTCGTACCTCGTCTGAAACACTCGAAGAGCATCCCCAAGTAGCAGCTGCCCCTGTGTGGCACAAGGTGGTGGCCCTGCACCGGCCTGCATGTGGACAAGAGCCTGTCAGTAGGGGGCGATGATTGATGCGTCATCTCAGTTGTGTTGTTTGTAGGTAATCTTGATTCGAAGCTGTCGTGACTGCAGGAATCCACACTCTTGAGTTATTTCGGTAAAGTCACCACGTGGGTAGAAACATAACAGATCACGGCGTTTAGATCACAACACAAGCAATCGTCATCACGTGGGCCAACCACAGCAAGAGAAACTGCTGAAGTAGTAGGCGCCTACTCCAGCAGTTTCTTCTTATTGCTGCTGTGCTTGTCCCACCTGATGACGATTGCTTGTGTTGCCATCGAAACGCCGTGATCTATTATTTGTAGCGTAATGTTTAGAATTTGATACATTTTGACCCAGACGCCAGCATGCAACGGCCTACTCGTTTTGAATGACGCAACAATAGTACAGTGTACATACACTGTTAAGCAGACGGTGCGTATTTGTAAATAACTTCTTGTTAATACGATGTAACGTGATGCAGTCAATTTCGCTGCAGTAATTCAATGTTGTTGATATGCCCGTCAATCATTTAGAATTAATACTTGTCTGATTGTGCGCGTACATGTAACATTTTGTCTGAGGGTCACACATTGAATAAGTGATGTTAGGACAAAGTGTGTGTGTGTGTGTGTTTGGAAGTAACCTGTACAGAGAACTTGGGTGAGACCCGTTGTTCTTGTGATACAGATCAAAGGGTACTTTTGTGTTTCACGAAGCGTCTGCCTCTGGAGCAATTCATTGTCTTTGAAATAGGGAGCACGCTCGAATCATTCATCAGTTACAAGGTATACCACTTGAAAGTTACACGTATAGGAGGAGGTACATTCTCTACAACACGAATTCTAGTTTTGTCTTACGTGTTGACATACGATTTTGTCTAACTAGGACTAGAAATGCACCTTGCTGATTGACGTCTGGATGTTCGTACCTATCGGTTGAAGCAAACCCCACTTCTGTTGTTGAGACGCTGTGCACCGATAAGGGTCCAACACGTTGACGGCCTTCAGGCCAGGAAAGTCACAACATTTGCACACTAAGGACGCATTCACCCAAGTACCCCATGCTCCGTTTTGAAGTTTTAAAATGAAACATCTTTGAATTGTGTTGTGTTTTGAATTAGATGATTTTATTTACTCATTAAAAGCTTGTATCAATTTACATCTGGAAGACTTCATTGAAAAGTACATTTCGTGTGAATTTTCTCTCGTCATTAAGTAGATGGCCTTGCCGGGGGTTTGGTTCAATGTGGACACAAACAGGGTACATACACAGTGTATACACAGTGACACAGTGTACACACACACAGTGTACACACTCAGTGACACACAGTGACTCAGTGACACAACAACAACCGCCATTCGCCACTAAGTGGCGGTGACGTCACCACGACGCTTGTGCCAGGCACAGTGACACACACAGTGACACACACATCTCTTAAAACACACCAGAGAATACACACGGGAGAGAAACCCTTCAAGTGCAGTGTTTGTGGGAAGACATTTTCACGGTCATCTGTTCTTAAAAGCACCAGAGAACACACACGGGAGAGAAACCCTTCAAGTGCACTGTGTGTGAAGGCATTTTCACATTCATCTGCTCTTAAAACACACCAGAAAACACACGGGAGAGAAACCCTTCAAGTGCAGTGTGTGTGGGAAGGCATTTTCACAGTCATCTGGTCTTAAATCACACCAGAGAACACACGGGAGAGAAACCCTTCAAGTGCAGTGTGTGTGGGAAGGCATTTTCACAGTCATCTACTCTTAAAAAACACCAGAGTACACACGGGAGAGAAACCCTTCAAGTGCAGTGTGTGCGGGAAGGCATTTGCACATTCATCAAATCTTCAAGTACACCAGAGAACACAGACAGGAGAGAAACCCTTGAGGTGCACTCTGTGTGGGATGATGTTTGCACAGTCATCACATCTTAAAGTACACCAGAGAACACACACGGGAGAGAAACCCTTCAGGTGCACTCTGCGGGAAGGCGTTTGCACATTCATAAAATCTTCAAGTACACCAGAGAACACGGAAGCATCAGAAGATCTGCAAGGAGTGGAATCTGAAATCAGCTTGTGAAAGCCAAAGTGCCACAATAAGCCCATCCCTCATGAAACAAGAACCGGACGAAAATCCCAGCTTGGACACTTTTAAAGGTATCGAGGTGAAATATGAAGAGGTGATGGTGAAGAGGGAAGAAGTGATGGTGAAGAGGGAAGAAGTGAAGGTGAAATGTGAAGATGAAGATTCAACTCCAAAATGGGACCTTCACATCGATGGAGGCAACGTGAAGCAGGAGGAGAATTCTGACTGTGAGGCAGAGCGAGGCAACTCCCAGCAGTTTGTGGAAGTGGAGGTGTGGGTGGACTTCCTCCGAGACAATCCAAAGTCATGTGGAGACCTGGTAGATGTGTAAGCCAGAGACGATGTCGCTACAATAGATGCACCTTTGTCACAGGCCTTTAATGACAAGAATGTGAAGTTGAACACTTTGTGGGCCCGTGGGTTTGGTAGATCTCTAACCAGGAGCAAGAGCCAATAAGCTCCTAAGCATTCACTATGTTATAATAATTGCTTTTACACGGTGCTTGCTTAATCGCCTCAGCAACTCGGAGTTTTGTGTCGTTCTTGCCTGAAACACTCAAAGAGCATCCCCAAGTAGCAGCTGCCCCTGTGTGGCACAAGGTGGTGGCCCTGCACCGGCCTGCATGTGGACAAGAGCCTGTCAGTAGGGGGCGATGATTGATGTGTCATCTCAGTTGTGTGGTTTGTAGGTAATGTTTAGAATTTGCTACATTTTCACTCAGACGGCAGCATGCAATGGCCTACTCGTTTTGAATGACACAATAGTATGTTTTACATACACGGTGAAGCAGACTGTGCAACTTTTTAAAAAAGCTTCTTGTTAATACGATGTAATGTGATGCAGTATATTTCACTGCAGTAATCCAATTTTGTTAATATGCCTGTCAATAATTTAGAATGTATACTTGTCTGGTTTTGTGCATACATGTAACATTTGATCTATAAGGGTCAAACATTGATTAAGTGATGTTAGGACAAAGTGTGTGTGTGTTTGAAAGTAACCTATACAGAGAACTCAGGTGAGACCCGTTGTTCTTGTGATACAGGTCAAAGGGTATTTTTGTGTTCCACGAAGCATCTGGAGCAACTCATTGTCTTTGAAATAGGTAGCACGCTCGGATCATTCATCAGTTACAAGGCATACCACTTAAAAGTTACACGTATAGGAGGAGGTACATTCTCTACAACACGAATTGTAGTTTTGTCTTACGTGTTGACATAGATTTTGTCTAACTGGGACTATAAATGCTCCTTGCTGATTAACGTCTGGATGTTCGTTACCTATCGGTTGAAGCAAACCCCACTGCTGTTGTTGAGACGCTGTGCACCAATAAGGGTCCAACACGTTGACGGCCTTCAGGCCAGGAAAGTCACAACATTTGCACACGAAGGACGCATTCACGCAAGTACCCCATGCTCCGTTTTGAAGTTTTAAAATGAAACATCTTTGAATTGTGTTTTGAATTAGATGATTTTATTTCTTCATTAAAAGCTTGTATCAATTTACATGTGGAAGACTTAATTGAAAGGACATTTCATGTGAATTTTCTCTCGTCGTTAAGTAGATGGCCTTGCCGGGGGTTCGGTTCGATGCGGACTTTCACCTGTTTGGGATTGCGGGATCGAGACAAGGCGACACTGAGCTGGCCGTGCGAGAAGACCGCCGTCTGCAGATCGATTCCAACGTAATCGAACGTCTGTCCCTGCGCCTCCGTCGTCCATGCAGGGGGTGCGTAGGTTTGCAGCGCCCCCTGCATGAAAACAACGGAAAGTGCAGCGTTCATCACAGATAGATAAAGTTGTGCGCTTATATTTAAAATGTTATTCTTTTATAAGGTGATGTTGAAATCGTAAAGTGTTTGGCCAGTTGATGATTTCAATCAGATTTATTCATTTATTATACACCACATATCCGAGCTTTTGTGGTCCTGTTGAGCTCAAGTTGGAAAAAGTCCGTGACTATAACTTCGCTCAATATTGTAAACGTGTTTCTATTATTTAGTTATTGTTTAATATAAACTTCTTCAGATAATGGGTTTCAAGATGTACTTGAATGGCACGTTCGTTGTTCCGGTGTTTAATGGCTTGGACGTCATGGCAAATAGCTTCCAAGGATGTGGAAGTCAATGGTGGATGATAATTTGACATTTCGGTGTTGATTTGGAGTAGATTGTTTAACTGTTGCATACCAGGTGGTGAAATGCTTTGCCGAGTACCTGAACTGTTTGACCAAGTGAATTCATGAAGAGTTCGATACGAGTTTGAGCGTCAATATTCTTGCGGAACAACAAAGGTCGGATATTTTAAAGATTCCTGATCGTACGTTTATTGCGACAACGTTCACGGGGAACACGTGTGGAGGAGAGTTCCGGGTGAAGTCTCCCCTTACCTGGCAACCATGGTGGCTGTCCGCTGATCACTCTCGCTCCGTCACAGCTACGAGCTGTAGGGACGGGACGCTCCACCCTGGCGCTGTTTTAATTCACAGCACCAAGACTGGAGAGCCTCATCCCTATAGTGCCCTCCTGTTGTGCCGCATCATTTACCACGTAACGAGGCAATGTTTTCATGAGCAGTGCGTTCCACTACACACTCACACGAGCGAACCATGTGCAACAGTGTGCGTACATACAGACAGGAACAAACACGCGGGTGCACATACACACACGAGCGCTTACTTGCAAACACGGACGAGTGGAGATGCACGCACTAGTGTGGTCACCACCTGGCTAGCTACACTAGTATACTAAACTATACACTACACTATACATTATACTACTATACACTACACTATACTGAACACTATTATACACTACACTATACACTATAATATACACTACTATACAATACACTATTATACACTACACTATACACTTATACACTACAATATGCACTACTTTACACTACACTATACACTACACTATACACTACACTATACACTACTATACACTACACTATACACTTATACACTACAATATACACTATTATACACTACACTACTATACAATACACTATTATATACTACACTATACACTTATACACTACAATCAAAACTACAATATGCACTACTATACACTACACTATACACTACACACTACTATACACTACACTACTATACACTACACTATACACTAAGCTATACACTACTATACACTACACTATACACTACACTACTACACTATACACTACACTACTATAAACTACTATACACTGCACCATACACTACTACATACTAGTGCTGCACTAGTCCCCACACTGCAAAGACAAAGGCTCCCCAATGTAGACTGACGCATCCACAGACCCACACGTGGACCCACGGACTCGCACAGAAACCCACGGACTCATCGACTCCCACTGGGCGTGCGCTGTTAGCGAGCACCGGTGAGGGTCGCAATGGAACAACACCAGGGGCTGGTGTGGACAGAACCACGGCTGGCCGCTCGTCTCTCCAATTCTGATGTTAGCACCCCCACCCACCTCACCACCTCCTTAATTATGGCTGAGTCCACCTAAGTGACGCTCGGGACTGCTTCAGGTAAGGGGCCGACCTTAAATGACGTCACGCGATTTTAGAGGATTTTTGACCCCCGCCCCCATCGTCACACGACGTCACAAAGTCAGACCCCTCCCTCAAATATGACGTCACAAAGCTCTCCCCCCCACCCCCCCAAAAAATAAAACATGCTTCAAATCACTTTAAACTATTGTTGTCATTGTAGTGCGTTGTTAATGTGGCGCTGCATACTGATGTTGTAGGTAAAAAACATTCATTACAAAGTCTAATTAAGTAGAACGTGTTTATATTTATTTATAGTTGCGCAATTTGATGTGACGTCACTTTTCTCAAACCCCCCCCCCCTTGTCACACATCGTCACAAATGTCTGACCCCGCCCCCCCCCCCCCCTCTAGGTGCGTGACGTGATTCACGGACGGCCCCTAATTGTCGCTGGCATTGGCCTTGAGCGAGAATGGCGCAGCGCCGCTAACCGCTACGCCGTGATGGTGCCCTTACCTGCCTGAACGGAGACGCGGTCAGACGATGGGTGAGCCGTTGGTGCGGGCAGGACGAGTGATCTCGGGCGTACCTCCTGACGTGGAATGCGAGGGAGGTCGGAGTGCGCGTGTGAAGAGAGACGGCAAGGGGCGGGAGGAGAGGGGGGCGATCGGACGGAGCGGAAGCAGGAGGACGAGGGCAGGAGAGACAGCGGAGCCGTGGAGGAGTCTGGGCGCGCTTGATGGTGAAAGTTGACGTGGACGCACGCTGCAGAAGAGAAGAAAATCTTCACGCTCGGCGCCACACACAGCCAGACGTAGCTCACCTCATCCGTCTTGCTGACGATGTGAAGGACGACTAGACTCTGATTGTCTTGTAGCTCTGTGGAAAGAAGGAGAGGTGTCAGGTACCACTAGTCAGTATACCTGCTGTAATCATAGCAGGTACCACCACAGCAATATGCACTGCTGTTATCATAGCATAAAAAAATATAACAATACTATCATAGAAGGTTAACTAAACGAGCATACATTTTTAACTAATTTAGGATAAACATTAAACTTAATGAGTATGGATAAATATACTGCATTAGCATACAGATTAAAATTAATTAGCATACCAAAATTAGCATATGACAACTGTTGACCAATCGCTGCGCACCATCGCCGGAGACGCTCCCAGGTTTGCCTCTCGACCAATCGGATCGCTGCCCCCCCCCCCTCCCCACTTTGGCACGCGGCGACCAATCAGATCGCGGGAGGACGCTACCATTTTTAATGCCCTACACGCTGAACGCCGCGCGCCCATGTGCGTGTGAGTGTTTAGTTTTGTTTAATTATTTTAATCATTAAAGTTCGCGAGTGTCAAGGTAAGCTACGTTGACTTTTTTTTTAAAGCATTTTCTCAAGAGAACCGTTGTTGCTGCTGCTGTTGTTGTGAAAGGCCCGGTACACCCTGAGGCCTTGCCTAGACTAGGACAGCCTTGATGTCACGTGGGTCCACACTTTTTGCTTCTTTCGGTGAAGTCACGGAGGTAGAAAATAAAATTTATTTATTATTTAAATTATTTATACCTACGTTAAATTTAATAATTTTTATTAAGTTAATTGAAACTTATTTTATACCTACGTATTTTTTTTGTAAATGAATGAGTTTTTATAATTTAATTAAAATTTATTTTATACCCACGTTAAATTTAATTTAAATTGTAATAAATTAAATTTTATTTCATACATACGTTAAATTAAATTGAATTTTTTTTATAAATTAAATTTATTAAATGTATTTTATACCTACGTTTAATTTCAATTTTTAATAAATTACATTTATTTTATACCTACGTTAAATTAAATTTTTAATAAATTACATTTATTTTATACCTATGTTAAATTATTTTTTAGTAAGTTTGTTTAATTTAAATTTATTTTATACTTACGTTAAATTAAATGTTTTAATAACTAAAATGTATTTTATTTTAATTAAATTTATTTTATACCTACACAGGTACAGTCATTTTAACTGCTCTGACTGCTACAAGCTAAGTGCGGCCTGGAAGCGTATTATTAAGTAATACATTTTACAATTACAATTCCTTATAGAGGAACCCCATACTAATGAACTGACTACGTATCTATATAATTAAAAGACCACAGGCAGATATCGCAAAAGCGGACACCGTTGTCAATGACACCGATTGCAATACGTCACCAAAGACGACACAATTTTAATTTGACCCCCGGGTCTGATCGCGTTAACTGTGCAGGTGGCGGGTCGAGAGGTGACTTGCACGTGTGTGCAGCTTGTTGAATATTGACGTGCGATGACTTGTGGAGAGGAAGAATGATGATGATGGCGATGCAAGTCTTGAAGTCTGACGTTGTTCTCCGAGTCGTGTAGCCTACCGCGTGCGACTTTGGGGATTGCATAATGTCATTTTAGTTTCCTCTGTGGAACTTTTTTATTTTGTTGATCCTAACGATGTAACTAACGTAGGGCGGGCTTGGGAGCGGTGTTGACGATGTGTTTTGGCGTTACACCAACCAGCACCTTTGCATTCAGAAATTGGAGGTGCTTTGATTGTTACAGCGAGGTGGAATCGTCACCGCCATCGTCATGGGTTTAAGTGGGCACGGAGCCCGTCAAGGGAATGGGTAGGTAGAGGAATGGGGTTGGAGAGTATACACAACTTGCATTTCTAGTCATTTCAACAATTTATGGGCATGCGCATCATTAACAGTATCCTGATTGATGAGCAAAACAAAATCATCAATTTATTGTCATAAATGAGTCCGAAATATCAATAGTCATGCTCAAAACTGCATTCCTATTGTTATAAAAATCATTGTACCCCCATTCATGATGACAATTCCAATATGGTCATTATGATGCTCAGAATTACACTTATATTCTCAGAATCATGAACATTTATTAAAACAGCAGTATGCTCAAAATGCAAATTTACCAATTTCAACATGCACACAATCAATTCCAAGAGTCTTATCAAAGTAAGTCCTATGTATCGTGGTGTTTTCATGCTTATCCATTATTTGCCCCCCCCCCAAAAAAAAATATATACAAAAGTCTATTTTTATAATGTTTGCATGGTGTACAGTCTGGAAATTACCCACATGGCAAATTTCAAGCTTGGTGCGTATCGGGAAGTACGCTAAACATTTTGAACAGACGCACACATTCACAACTTGCCTTTGATATATATGTAGATTGGTAATAAATTGTTAATTTAACTACTTTCATGTTGATGGATTGGAAATAGGAATAGCACTGGCTCACCACGGGGCTTATCGCGTGGTATCTGGGCACTTCATTTGAAACGTAAACCCCACAGTTTGTGAGTACAATTCCTCGCAAGTTGCGTCCACAGAGACAGACAGACAATGACGTTTCTAGGTAAGAGTAAGAAATGAATCTACGTGTCGAGGAGAGACGAGAGAGCCAAGAGGTCACCTCGGGAGACGGGGCGGCGCGTCAACCTTAGTCACGTGACGGAAGCAGTGTGGGCGTGCCGTGCGTGTGTGTGTACTGTGTGTGTGTACTGTGCGTGTGTTTACTGTGCGTGTATGTGTACTGTGCGTGTGTGTGTACCGTGCGTGTGTGTGTACCGTGCGTGTGTGTGTACCGTGTGTGTGTGTGTGTACTGTGCGTGTGTGTACTGTGTGTGTGTACTGTGTGTGTACCGTGTGTGTGTGTACCGTGTGTGTGTGTACCGTGTGTGTGTGTACTGTGTGTATACTGTGTGTGTGTGTACCGTGTGTGTGTACCGTGTGTGTGTGTAACGTGTGTGTGTGTGTACCGTGTGTGTGGCGGTAGTCTAGCGGTCAGTACGCTGCTCTACGAACATAACGACCCGAGTTTGATTCCCGCTCACAGCCAACACCCAGTGACGATTATTTGAACCGGTTCTGGGCCTCCCCTATGTCAATTCAGCCTCAAATGAGTGCCCGGTGCGGTGTGTAAACATCATTACTGGGGAGACAAAGGCGGTCGGGCATGGTGCTGGCCACCCACTCCCTTCGCGTGCCGTTCTGGCCTTCATAGGTGGTGCTGCTACTTGCAAACTGCACTTGCCCCAACAGTCTGTTAAGGCTACATGGGGGATCTTTGTCTTTGTATCACCACCCAGGAGTCACGGAGCTTTTGAGGCTCCGAGCCACGTGGGGATCCACAACAGCGTGAGGCGGTGCCACTCACAGGTGAGACGCAGGGATATGTGATTTCTAATCGATAGCCATCCGTCGGTTAACCCATCGCAACTGCTGAGTCTGTCACGCGACTTCCTCCTTCCAGCGAGCCTTTGACACTTCACGTGGCCTCAAAGTGTACACAGTGTGTACGTATACACAATAATGTCCACGTTGTTGCTGAGTTCACGCACTCAAGGGAGGGGGCAATGGAAAATGAATCTAAATCAACTTAAACTCCATCTAGATTTAAAGCTTTCGTGACTGCTAGGATCCATACTCTTTGGTTATATTGGGTAAATAGAACCAAAGAGTATTAAACTCCATCCCCATGACCTCATCGGCATGAAGTGGCAGCTAATGACGTCATGTCACCAAGGTATTCAGCCCTCCCCCGTCCACAGCGCTCTTGAGCGTGACGTCACCTCCGCTTGGGTCACTGCCGATATCAATCCAGTGGCAATCCTTATTTGGGCAAAGCTACGCCCAGTGACTGGCGGTTCATGAACATAATGTGTTCATTGAAGCCGTCGAGAGTTTATTGTGACGGGTTCAGCAGCCACGCCCCTTCCCTCGACATATGGGCCGGGCTCATTAACATAATTTATTCAGTTACAGAGCAGCTCGTTGTGGGAGGGGCGTGTCTCTTACCCCGGAAGTGACGTCATGTTACCTGCTTACCCGCGTGACGTCGCGAGGTAACAGGAGGTTGCCGATCCGAGCTTGCACTGAAATCCGAGGTGAGAAATTCTCATCGTTGTGGTGGTGGTTGTGGTGGTTGTTGTTGTTGTTTACCAAGGTAGAGCCTCGCTCTCTCTCGTAGGGATGTCAGTTGAGTAGCAGCGAGCATGGGAATCGATGTCCAGGTTGGAACTTTACAACGCGGGGCCTAGCCACGCGGGGCCTTGCTTCCTGCCCTCACCTGATTGCATTCACTTTAATTATCTCGCTTAAGTTTAATTTGTCTTCACCAGGCTCGCCACTTTGTAACTTTGTTTTATTGTCAATATTCACGCAGTTTTTATTTTCGTTCTTTTGTTACCAGGCCAAGCCCGCTTGAGCTGCTATACCGCTCTTGTTATCAGAAGTGACCTGCCCACAACAACACAAGGTGAGGCTTTGTCAACGTGTGTGAATGTTTTGACTTAAAACTTTGGTGACTGCAGGAATTAATATTCTTGGTTCTTTCGGTAAAGTCACGTAGATAGAAAATAAAATATCAAATAACAGATAATATTTTTTCTTTTTTAAATGAAGCAAAACACCCCACAACGTTTCTATGGCAACATTAATGTTGAAGATGCGAGGGCTTACAGGAATATTTATGACATTTGCCCTCTCATTGCGTGCCATGACAGTGCTGTTTGCACAGTCACACATAGTCACTGTAAGATGTTTTTCTCGGTCGTGTTTTTGTATTTTTGCTTGTTGTGGTTGCACCCGATTCAAGAGCCAAATGGCTCACGGGACTATAACCAAAATAAATCAAACTGAAAATCAAAAAACTGAAACCGCGTGATGAATTTGGGAAAGTTTTTCACTGCATCTTCAAATATATATAAAAGGCAAAGTTGTGATTGTGTGTGTTGTCTGTTCAAAATGTTTAGCGTACTTCCCGACATGCAACAAACTGGAAATTTGCCATGTGGGTACTTTCCAGACCGTACACCATACAAACATTATACAAATACACTTTTGTGTTGTTTTAAGGGGAGGGGGGGAGGTCAATAATGTATAAATTTTTTGCACGGCAAGTGAGCTGTGACGTCACATCTGTCACGTGACCCTCGCACTTGGAAGCGTCACGCATTGTAGTGTAGCGGTTAGCGTTGTCTGTGTGTGTGTCTGTGTGTGTGTTTGTGTGTGTGTGTCTGTGTGTGTGTGTGTCTGTGTGTGTGTGTCTGTGTGTGTGTTTGTGTCTGTGTGTTTGTGTCTGTGTGTGTCTGTGTGTGTGTCTGTCTGTGTGTGTGTGTGTCTGTCTGTGTGTGTCTGTGTGTGTGTCTGTCTGTGTGTGTCTGTGTGTGTGTGTGTCTGTGTGTATCTGTGTGTGTGTGTGTGGAAGCGTAACGCATTGTAGTGTAGCGGTTAGCGCTACGCTGCGCTACGAACCCGGCGACCCGAGTTCGATTCCCACTCACGGCCACCACCGGTGATGATTATTTGAACTGCTTCTGGGCCTCCCCTAGGTCGACTCAGCCTCAAACGAGTAACTGTTGTGGTGCGAACATCGCCACTGGGGAGACAAAGGCGGCCGGACGTGGTGGATCCAAGTCCCGGGCGAAGCCGGGTAGTACAGCTAGTCATGAATACATGAATGAATATAGACGTGTAAGTCACGTGTGATTGTATATATTAATTCCTCCATGGCTCGATACTGACGTGTCGATGGTGTGGATATTCTTATTTTCTGTCTGCAGCTGATGCTGGTCTGATGGAGCAAATGCACTCAGCACAGCAGCTCGGTACGACAAGTCAACAATGTGACCAGTGTGCATACGGCACGGATCGGACTGGAAATTTGACACAGCACCAGAGAACTCGCGCAGGAGAGAAACCCTTCAAGTGCACTGTGTGTGACAAGGCATTTTCAGATTCCTCGACTCTTAAAAAACACCAGAGAACACACACGGGAGAGAAACCCTTCATGTGCAGTGTGTGTGGGAAGGCATTTTCAGATTCATCTACTCTTAAAAAACACCAGAGAACACACACGGGAGAGAAACCCTTCAAGTGCAGTGTGTGTGGGAAGGCATTTTCAGATTCATTTGCTCTTAAAACACACCAGAGAACACACACGGGAGAGAAACTCTTCAAGTGCAGTGTGTGTGCGAAGGCATTTTCAGATTCATCTCGTCTTCAAAGACACCAGAGAACACACACGGGAGTGAAACCCTTCAAGTGCAGTGTGTGTGGGAAGACTTTTTCAGATTCATCTACTCTTAAAACACACCAGAGAACACACACGGGAGAGAAACCCTTCAAGTGCAGTGTGTGTGGGAGGACATTTTCAGATTCATCTACTCTTAAAAAACACCAGAGAACACACACGGGAGAGAAACCCTTCAGGTGCAGTGTGTGTCGGAAGACATTTTCAGGTTCATTTGCTCTTAAAACACACCAGAGAACACACACGGGAGAGAAACCCTTCAAGTGCAGTGTGTGTGTGAAGGCATTTTCACGGTCATCTGCTCTTAAAACACACCAGAGAACACACACGGGAGAGAAACCCTTCTTGTGCAGTGTGTGTGGGAAGACATTTTCTGATTAATCTGCTCTTAAAACACACCAGAGAACACACACGGGAGAGAAACCCTTCAGGTGCAGTGTGTGTGGGAAGACATTTTCAGATTCATCTACTCTTAAAAAACACCAGAGAACACACACGGGAGAGAAACCCTTCAAGTGCAGTGTTTGTGGGAAGACATTTTCACGGTCATCTGCTCTTAAAAAACACCAGAGAACACACACGGGAGAGAAACCTTTCAAGTGCACTGTGTGTGTGAAGGCATTTTCACAGTCATCTGCTCTTAAAACACACCAGAAAACACACACGGGAGAGAAACCCTTCAAGTGCAGTGTGTGTGGGAAGGCATTTTCACAGTCATCTGGTCTTAAATCACACCAGAGAACACACACGGGAGAGAAACCCTTCAAGTGCAGTGTGTGTGGGAAGGCGTTTGCACGTTCATCTGCTCTTGTAACACACCAGAGAACACACACGGGAGTGAAACCCTTCAAGTGCACTGTGTGTGGGAAGGCATTTTCACAGTCCTCACATCTTCAAGTACACCAGAGAACACACAGGAGAGAAACCCTTTAAGACACTGTGTCTGGGAAGGCATTTGCATGGCCATCAGTTCTTCAGACCCTCCAGAGAACACACACAGGAGAGAAACCCTTCAAGTGCACTGTGTGTGGGAAGGCATTTCCACGTTCATCTGCTCTTGTAACACACCAGAGAACATACACGGGAGTGAAACCCTTCAGGTGCACGATGTGTCGGAAGGCGTTTGCACATTCATCTACTCTTGTAGAACACCAGAGAACACACACGGGAGAGAAACCCTTCAAGTGCAGTGTGTGTGGGAAGGCATTTTCACTGTCATCTGTTCTTAAAAAACACCAGAGAATACACACTGGAGAGAAACTCTTCAGGTGCATTTTGTGTGGGATGTTTGCACAGTCATCAAATCTTCAAGTACACGAGAGTACACACATTGGAGAGAAACCCTTGAGGTACACTGTGCGGAAAGGCATTTTCACAATCACCACATCTTAAAGTACACCAGAGAACTCACATGGGAGAGAAACCCTTCAGGTGCGCTCTGCAGGGAGGCGTTTGCACATTCATAAAATCTTCAAGTACACCAGAGAACACGGAAGCATCAGAAGATCTGCAAGGAGTGGAGTCTGAAATCAGCTTGTGAAAGTCAAAGTGCCACAATAAGCCCATCCCTCATGAAACAAGAACCGGAAGAAAATCCCAGCTTGGACACTTTTAAAGGTATCAAGGTGAAATATGAAGAGGTGATGGTGAAGAGGGAAGAAGTGATGGTGAATAGCGAAGAAGTGAAGGTGAAATGTGAAGATGAAGATTCAACTCCAAAATGGGACCTTCACATTGTAAAGCAGGAGGAGAATTCTGACTGTGAGTCAGAGTGAGGCAACTCCCAGCAGTTTGTGGAAGTGGAGGTATGGGTGGACTTGCTCCTAGACAATACAAAGTCAAGTGGAGACCCGATAGATGTGTAAGCCAGAGACGATGTCGCTACAATAGATGCACCTTTGTCACAGGCCTTTAATGACAAGAATGTGAAGTTGAACACTCAGCTACTAGGTTCATCCTGCAGAGTAAGAGCGGCCAGTCTTTGTGGGCCCGTGGGTTGGGTAGATCTCTAACCAGGTGCAAGAGCCAATAAGCTTCCAATCATTCACTATGTTATAATAATTGCATTTACATGGTGCTTGCTTAACCGCCTCAGCACCTCGGAGTTTTGTGTCGTACCTCGTCTGAAACACTCGAAGAGCATCCCCAAGTAGCAGCTGCCTCTGTGTGGCACAAGGTGGTGGCCCTGCACCGGCCTGCATGTGGACAAGAGCCTGTCAGTAGGGGGCGATGATTGATGTGTCATCTCAGTTGTGTAGTTTGTAGGTAATGTTTAGAATTTGCTACATTTTCACTCAGACGCCAGCATGCAATGGCCTCGTTTTGAATGACAATAGCATGTTTTACATACACTGTGAAGCAGAATGTGCAACTTTTTTTTAAAGCTTCTTGTCAATACGATGTAATGTGATGCAGTATATTTCACTGCAGTAATCCAATTTTGTTAATATGCCTGTCAATAATTTAGAATGTATACTTGTCTGGTTTTGTGCATTCTTGTAACATTTGATCTATAATGGTCAAACATTGAATAAGTGATGTAAGGACAAAGTGTGTGTGTGTTTGGAAATAACCTGTACAGAGAACTCAGGTGAGACCCGTTGTTCTTGTGATACAGGTCAAACAGTGTTTTTGTGTTCCACGAAGCGTCTGCCTCTGGAGCAACTCATTGTCTTTGAAATAGGGAGCACGCTCGAATCATTCATCAGTTACAAATCATACCACTTGAAAGTTACACGTATAGGAGGAGGTACATTCTCTACAACACGAATTATAGTTTTGTCTTACGTGTTGATGTAGATTTTGTCTAACTGGGATTAGAAATGCTCCTTGCTGATTCACGTCTGGATGTTCGTACCTATCGGTTGAAGCAAACCCCACTGCTGTTGTTGAGACGCTGTGCACCAATAATGGTCCAACACATTGACGGCCTTCAGGCCAGGAAAGTCACAACATTTGCACACGATGGACGCATTCACGCAAGTACCCCATGTTCCGTTTTGAAGTTTTAAAATGAAACATCTTTGCATTGTGTTGTGTTTTGATTTAGATTATTTTCTTCATTAAAAGTAAATTTTACATCTGGAAGACTTCGTTGAAAAGGACATTTCGTGTGAATGTTCTCTCGTCGTTAAGTAGACGATGGCCTTGCCGGGGGTTCGGTTCGATGCGGACTTTCACCTGTTTGGGATTGCGGGATCGAGATGAGGCGACACGGAGCTGCTGGCCGTCTGCAGATCGATTCCAACGTAATCGAACGTCTGTCCCTGCGCGTCCGTCGTTCGCATGCAGGGGGCGGGTGTAGGTTTACACCGCCCCCTGCAGGAATACGACGGAAAGTGCAGCGTTAATCACGGATAAAGTTGTGCACTTATTTTTTAAATATTATTCTTTTATAAGGTGATGTTGATATCGAAAACTGACACATAGCTGGCATGCCATAAATAGGAAATGAACTCTGCTTATTCGAATCAATGTATTCATATATGTTGATGAACTGTTTTCAAGCAGATTTTGTGTCTCTAACGGCGACTACAGGGACCACGTTATTGTTTAAAAAAGTCTTTGATTATAACTATAATTGCCTACAATTCGTCATGTGTAGCTTCTTTAGACTATAATTTATTCACTACCCAAATTGTATTTACTTGAAAACATAGAGCTGATATTTATTCTTGGTTATTTCGGTAAAGTCACGTAGAAGGGAAACAAAATAACAAAAATATAAAACAATTAAATTCTCACGACGTTTCGACTGCAACACAAGCAATCATCATCAGGTGTCACACACAGGCACACACACAGAGACTCAGGCACACACAGAGATACAGGCACAGTGTGTACACACACACAGTGTACACACACACAGTGTACACACAGTGTACACACACACAATGTAGACACAGTGTATACACACAGTGTACACACACAGAGTACACACACACAGTGTATACACACAGTGTGTATACACATAGTGTACACACACACAGTGTATACACATAGTGTACACACAGAAACAGTGTGTACACACAGTAATGTCCACGTTGTAGTTGCTGAGCTCACGCACGCAAGGGGTCTCTGTTCAAGAGATGGAGCAATGGAAAATGAATCTAAATCAACTTAAACTCCATTCCCGCTCTGTGACGTCACCACTCAGCATGACATCGCTGTGAAACGCCAGGGGGAGGTGTGCCTTGCTAGTGACGTCATGTCACCAAGGTATTCACCCCACCCCCGTCCACCGCGCCCTTGAGCGTGACGTCACCTCTGGTTGGTCACTGCCGATATCTGTTCTGGTACAATCCTTATTTGGGCAAAGCTACGCCCAGTGACTGGTGGCTCATTAACATAATGTTTTCGTGAAAGCCGCCGCGAGTTTATTGGGACGGGTTCAGCACCCACGCCCCCATTCCTCGACATATGGCCCGGGCTCATTAACATAATTTATTCAGTTACGGAGCCGCTCGTGGGAGAGGAGTGTCTTGTACCCCGGACGTGACGTCATGTCACCTGCAGCTGCCGCGTGACGTCACGAAGTAACAGGAAGCGATCGCTTCGCTCTTGCATTGAAATCCGAGTTGAGAAATTATTATCGTGTTGGTGGTCGTGGTTGTGGTGGTGGTGGTTGTTGTGGTTGTTGTTGTTTACCAAGGTAGAGCCTCTCTCTCTCGTAGGGATGTCAGTTGAGTAGCAGCGAGCATGGGAATCGATGTCCAGGTTGGAACTTTACAACGCAGGGCCTAGCCACGCGGGGCCTTGCCTCCTGCCCTCGCCTGATTGCGTTTACTTTAATTATCTCGCTTAAGTTTAATTTGTCTTCACCCGGCTCGCCACTTTGTAACTTTGTTTTATTGTAAATATTCACGCAGTTTTTATTTTCTTTTGTTAGCAGGCCAAGCCCGCTTGAGCTGCTATACCGCTCTTGTTATCAGAAGCGACCTGCCCACAACAACACAAGGTGAGGCTTTGTCAACGTGTGTGAATGTTTTGACTTAAAACTTTGGTGACTGCAGGAATTAATATTCTTGGTTCTTTCGGTAAAGTCACGTAGATAGAAAATAAAATGAAAATAACAGATAATTATCTTTTTTTAAATGAAGCAAAACACCCCACAACGTTTCTATGGCAACATTAATGTTGCGTGCCATGACAGTGCTGTTTGCACAGTCACACATAGTCACTGTAAGATGATTTTCTTGGTCGTGTTTTTGTTTTGTTGCTTGTTGTGGTTGCACCCGATTCAAGAGCCGAATGGCTCACGGGACTATAACCAAAATAAATCAAACTGAAAATCAAAAAACTGAAACCGTGTGATGAATTTGGGAAAGTTTTTCACTGCATCTCCAAATATATATAAAAGGCAAAGTTGTGATTGCGTCCGTCTGTTCAAAATGTTTAGCGTACTTCCCGACATGCAACAAACTGGAAATTTTGCCATGTGGGTACTTTCCAGACTGTACACCATGCAAACATTATACAAATACACTTTTGTGTTTTTGTTGGGGGGGGGGGAGCTCAATAATGTATAGATGTTTTGCACGGCAAGTGAGCTGTGACGTCAAATCTGTCACGTGACCCTCGCATGTGGAAGCGTAACGCATTGTTGTGTAGCGGTTAGCGTTGTCTGTGTGTGCGTCTGTGTGTGTGTGTCTGTGTGTGTCTGTGTGTGTGCGTCTGTGTGTGTGTGTGTCTGTGTGCGTGTCTGTGTGTGTGTGTGTCTGTGTGTGTGTGTCTGTGTGTGTGTGTCTGTGTGTGTCTGTGTGTGTGTGTCTGTGTGTGTGTGTCAGTGTGTGTGTCTGTGTGTGTCTGTGTGTGTAAGCATAACGCATTGTAGTGTATCGGTTAACGCTACGCCATGCTACGAACCCGGTGACCCGAGTTCTATTCCCGCTCATGGCCACCACCGGTGACGATTATTTGAACCGCTTCTGGGCCTCCCCTAGGTAGACTCAGCCTCAAACGAGTAACTGTCGTGGTGTGAACATCGCCACTGGGGAGACAAAGGCGGCCGGACGTGGTGGATCCAAGTCCCGGGCGAAGCCGGGTAGTACAGCTAGTCATGAATACATGAATGAATATAGACGTGTAAGTCACGTGTGACTGTATATATTCATTCCTCCATGGCTCGATACTGACGTGTAGATGGTGTGGATATTCTTATTTTCTGTCTGCAGCTGACGCTGGTCTGATGGAGCAAAGGCAGTCAGCACAGCAGCTCGGTACGACAAGTCAACATTGCGACCAGCGTGCATACAGCACGGATTGGACTGGAAATTTGACACAGCACCAGAGAACTCACACAGGAGAGAAACCCTTCAAGTGCAGAGTGTGTGACAAGGCATTTGCATGGCCATCAGTTCTTCAGACCCACCAGAGAACTCACACAGGAGTGAAACCCTTCAGGTGCAGTGTGTGTGGGAAGGCATTTTCACGGTCATCTGCTCTTAAAATACACCAGAGAACACACACGGGAGAGAAACCCTTCACGTGCACTGTGTGTGGGAAGGCATTTCCAGATTCATCTACTCTTAAAATACACCAGAGAACACACACGGGAGAGAAACCCTTCAAGTGCAGTGTGTGCGTGAAGGCGTTTGCACATTCATCTACTCTTGTAGTACACCAGAGGACACACACAGGAGAGAAACCCTTCAAGTGCACTCTGTGCGTGAAGGCGTTTGTACGTTCATCTCTTCTTGTAGTACACCAGAGAACACACCCGGGAGAGAAACCCTTCAAGTGCAGTGTGTGTGGGAAGGCGTTTGCAGATTCATCAAATCTTCAAGTACACCAGAGAACACACAGGAGAGAAACCCTTCAGGTGCACTCCGTGCGGGAAGGCGTTTGCACAGCAACAACAACTTAAAGTACACCAGAGAACACACAAGCATCAGAAGATCACAAGGAGCGGAGTCTGAAATCAGCTTGTGAAAGTCAAAGTGCCACCATGAGCCCATCCCTCATTAAACAAGAACCGGAAGAAAATCCCAGCTTGGACACTTTTAAAGGTATCGGGGTGAAACATGAAGAGGTGATGGTGAAATGTGAAGAAGTGAAGAGCAAAGGAGTGAAGGTGAAATGTGAAGATGAATATTCAACTCGAAAATGGGACCTTTACATCGACAGAGGCAACGTGAAGCAGGAGGAGAATTCTGACTGTGAGGCAGAGCGAGGCAACTCCCAGCAGTTTGTGGAAGTGGAGGTGTGGGTGGACTTCCTCCAAGACAATACAAAGTCAAATGGTGACCCGGTAAATGTGTAAACTTTGCGTTTTAATAATTGTGTTTTTTTATTTTATTTTGGGCACCTTTATAATACATGCCACAGGACCCGCACGAGCTTAATCCGGCACTGTCCGGGATACCGTTCCAGTGCCCAACCAGGCTGCTGAAAACACCGCGGGTGGAGTTGAGGGTGATCGGTGGAGGGTGTGAAGGGGTTATCAATTCTAGATTTAAAGCTTTCGTGACTGCAAGGTGCTATTCGGTAAAGTCACCTGATGAAGGCCGCTTGTGTTGTGGCCGAAACGTCGTGATTTTTTGTTTTGTTTTTTACCTACGTGACTTTACCGAATAGAACCAAAGATTATGGTGTGAAGGGGGCGAGTGATGCTGATGGGCGGTGAGGTGGTCATCCGAGAGGATGCCCAGTGGGGAGACGAAGCAATGAAATCGCTCCACGTGTCAGGTGCTGGATGGATCACCGCACAGCGGCATCGTGGGAGGTGGCGACGGCACGGGGAGTCTCTACCCGCCAGTGGATTGACCGTGGCTGATGGTAACGATGACGACGATGGATGTTGCTCACTCAACTCTGCGACGTACGAAACGCCGAAGACGCACGGCGATGTGCGGGGTGTTCAGCGGCACGGTGGAGCCGATGGCCTCCTTGCAGCCGTTGTACAGTTGACGCACGACGTGGAGCAGGGAAGGGAGCACGCTGTCCACTATGTCCTCACTGTGGCTACTGCACAGCTGACCCATAGCCTGCAGTAGGGCAGGGAGCACGCTGTCCACTATATCCTGGCAGCTGCCGCTCAGCTGACCCATAGCCTGCAGTAGGGCAGGGAGCACGCTGTCCACAATGTCCTCACTGTGGCTACTGCACAGCTGACCAATAGCCTGCAGTAGGGCAGAGAGCACGCTGTCCACAATGTCCTCACTGTGGCTACTGCACAGCTGACCCATAGCCTGCACTAGGGCAGGGAGCACGCTGTCCACTATGTCCTCACTGTGGCTACTGCACAGCTGACCCGCAGCGTGCAGGAGAGGAGTCGGCGCGCTGTCCATGAGCCAAGACATCCCGGGGGGGCCAGGCTGGGCCGTCCCTCTCCTGTCCGTCTGCGTGGCCGCTGGTGAACATCGGTCCCCAGGTGGCGACCGCTGCCGGCGGAGAGACGTCCTTCACGAGTCCCGAGTAGTTGTTGATCGTGGTGGTGGTGGCGTTGGAGCCGTTGATGTTCGAACCCCCACGCCGAGATCCTCCGAGGAGTTCCACCACCGGCTGCGTGAGCAGCAAAACCACAGTGAGCACAGCCGTGAAGATCGCCACGCTGGTGGTGGTGGTGGCGAAGTTCTCCGCAGACCTCGAAGTGGAGGAGCAGCGTGGGGCGAGGTGGTTGCCTCTCCCGGAGCCGACTCCACTCTGGTCACTCCAATAGATGCACCTTTGTCACAGGCCTTTAATGACAAGAATGTGAAGTTGAACACTCAGCTCCTAGGTTAAACCTGCAGGGTAAGAGCGGCCAGTCTTTGTGGACCTGTGGGTTGGGTTAATCTCTAACCAGCAGCGAGAGCCAATAAGCTCCCAGGCATTCACTCGGTTTTAATAATTACATTCTAAATTTGAAGCTTTCGTGACTGCAAGGATCCATACTCTTTGGTTCTATTCGGTAAAGTCACGTAGGTAAAAAGATAAAATAACAAAAATCACGACGTTTCGGCCACAACACAAGTGGCCTTCATCATGACAGCACGGTCCCTTCACCTGATGAAGGCCACTTGTGTTTTGGCCGAAACGTCGTGATTTTTGTTATTCAATTATTCCACTTATATGGTGCTTGCTTAATCGCCTCTGGCAATTCGGAGTCTTGTATCGTCTCATACACACGAAGAGCATCCCCAAGAAGCAGCTGCCCCTGTGTGATACAAGGTGGTGGCCCTGCACCGGCCTGCATGTGGACAAGAGCCTGTCAGTAGGGGGCGATGGTTGATGTGGCATCTTAGTTGTGGAGTTTGTAGGCAATGTTTCGAATTTGATAAATTTTGACCCAGACGCCAGCATGCAACGGCCTACTCGTTTTGAATGACGCAACAATAGTACGTTGTACATACACGGTTAAGCAGACGGTGCGTATTTTTTTTAAATAGCTTCTTGTTAATGCGATGTAACCTGATGCAGTATATTTCAGTGCAGTAATTCAATTTAGAATGAATACTTGTCTGATTGTGTGCATACATGTAAAATTTTGTCTATAAGGGTCAAACATTGAATAAGTGATGTTAGGACAAAGTGTGTGTGTGTGTTTGGAAGTAACCTGTACAGAGAACTCAGGTGAGACTCATTGTTCTTGTGATACAGGTCAAAGGGTATTTTTGTGTTTTCAGGAAGCATCTCCCTCTGCAGCAACTCATCGTCTTTGAAATAAGGAGCATACTCGGATCATTAATCAGTTACGTGGCACACCACTCAAAGGTTACACGTAGAGGAGGTTCATTCTCTGCAACACGAATTGTAGTTTTGTATTACGTGTTGACGTAGATTTTCTCGAACTAGGACATGAAATGCTCCTTGCTGATTCACGTCTGGATGTTCACGACCAAGAGTTGAAGCAAGCCTGACCGCCTGCGGCGCCCCTCACAACCATTTGCGGCCTTGGGCCAGGAAAGTCACGAAAAAAATTGCACGCGAACGACGCCTCCACGCAAGCTCCCGATGCTCCGTCTTGAAGTTTGAAAATGAAACAGCTTTTAATTGTATTATATTTTGAATTGTATAGTTGTATTTCTTCATTAAAAGCTTATTCATTGAAAACGACATTTCGTGTGAGTTTTCTCTCATCGTTAAGTAGACGATGGCCTTGCCGGGGGTTTGGTTCGATGCGGACTATCACCTGGTAGGGATCGCGGGATCGAGATAAGGCGACACGGAGCTGCTGGCCGTCTGCAGATCGATTCCAACGTAATCGAGCATCTGTCCCTGCGCCTCCGTCGTTGGTACAGGGGGTGCGTGTCTCCGTTGTGGAGTTTCTGGATAGTGTTACTGGAATTGACACAATTTTGACCGTGACACCAACATGCAATGTGCGTTGTGAGCGACAGTGGTTTGTTTTACATCTGCCGTTTAGCACACTGCGCATGTTGTGGTGAATGTTACTGGGGTAGCCAGGTGTGCCTGTCGGATTTTAACCTTGAACCTCTGCAATAAATAGAGAATGTGCTACCACATTCTTGGTTCTTTCGGTAAAGTCACGTAGATAGAAAACAAAAAAACAAGAAAATTGGAAAATAATAAATTGATGAAAAGATGCCCATTGGTCGACTGAGATGACTGTGCCCCCCACAGTGTACACACACACAGTGTATATACAACACAGTGCACAGACACACACAGTGCACACATAGTGTGCACTGTGTGTACACACAGTGTACACACACTGTACATTCACAGTGTACACGTACACACAGTGTGTACGTGTACACACACACAGTGCACACACAGCGTGTACGTACACAGTGTGTACACACAGTGTACACAATAGTTTCAGTTTATATATTTTGGTATACCCCTGTGAGCCATTCGGCTCTTGAATCAAGTGCAACCACAACAAACACAAAAACGAACAAGAAACACATCTTAAAGTGACTACTTTGTGTGACTGCAAACAGAAAATCCATGAAATAAAAACAGCAAAATATTCCTGAAAAAAGCACCGTACACCAACGCTGTGTGCTAAAAAATCCCAGTGGGATGCAATGTCCACGTTGTTGTTGCTGAGTTCAAGGGAGGGAGCAATGGAAAATGAATCAAAATCAACTTAAACTCCAATCCCGCTCTGTGACGTCACCACTCAGCATCACCTCATCGGCGTGAAACGCCAGGGGGAGGTGTACCTCGCCAGTGACGTCATGTCACCAAGGTATTCACCCCACCCCGTCTACCGCGCCCTTGAGCGTGACGTCACCTCTGCCTGGGTAAACTTCCGTTATCTGTTCAAGTACAATCCTTATTTGGGCAAAGCTACGCCCGGTGACTGGCGGCTCATTAACATAATGTATTCGTGAAGGCCGTCGCGAGTTTATTGCGACGGGTTTCAGCACCCAAGCCCCATCCCTCCACGTATGGGCCGGACTCATTAACATAATTTATTTAAATTAAGACCCGCTCGTTGCGGGAGGGGAGTGTCTTGTACCACTCAAGTGACGTCACCTCCTGCTGCCGCGTGACGTCACGAGGTAACAGGAATCTGCCGCTCCGCATGTGAACTGAAATCCGAGGTGAGAAATTCTCATCGCGGTTGTGGTGGTGGTGGTGGTTGTGGTGGTTGTTGTTTACCAAGGTAGAGCCTCGCTCTCTCTCGCTCGTAGGGATGTCAGTTGAGTAGCAGTGAGCATGGGAATCGATGTCCAGGTTGGAACTTTACAGCGTGGGGCCTAGCCACGCGGGGCCTTGCTTCCTGCCCTCGCTTGATTGCGTTTACTTTAATTATCTCGCTTAAGTTTAATTTGTCTTCACCCGGCTCGCCACTTTGTAACTTTGTTTTATTGTCAATATTCACGCAGTTTTTATTTTTTTTCACCAGGCCAAGCCCGCTTGAGCTGCTATACCGCTCTTGTTATCAGAAGCAACCTGCCCACAACAACACAAGGTGAGGCTTTGTCAACAGCGTGGTGGTGTTCACTCTAGACGCGTGGCGGTGTTCACTCTAGACACGTAGTGGTGTTCACTCTAGACGTGTGGCGGTGTTCACTCTAGACTCGGGGTGGTGTTCACCCTAGACGCGTGGCGGTGTTCACTCTAGATGTGTGGTGGTGTTCACTCTAGACACGTGGCGGTGTTCACTCTAGATGCTTGGCGGTGTTCACTCTAGACGCATGGCGGTGTTCACTCTAGACACGTAGTGGTGTTCACTCTAGACGCGTGGTGGTGTTCACTCTAGACACGTGGTGGTGTTCACTCTAGACGCGTGGCGGTGTTCACTCTAGACGCGTGGCGGTGTTCACTCTAGACGTGTGGCGGTGTTCATTCTCTACACGTAGAGGGGAGACCGGGGGATCGGGAAGGAAATCCACACGACCACGAGGAGAGAGACACGCAGCCTCGGCTTTATTGATTGATCCTCAATTAACTACTTGGTGGAGTGAGGAAGCATTAATACTGAGCAGGTGAAGGTGGCCAGGCGTGGGTCTGGACACACCACCACCTGTGAACCATGCCAGTGTGTGACAGTGGTGGAGCCAGTGGGGGTGGAGTTGCACGTGCCCCCCCAACGATCCGATCGAAATCCCTAATTTTGATAGGATCATTGGGGTTTATTAGTAACGAGCTTCACTACCAGGCTTCGCCCGGGACTTGGATTATTGTCTTTGATTAACTTCACATTCCCTTCTATTTCACTGAAAAACCCTGGAAAAAATTGATGCTTGCAAGAAAGAAAAAAGCCGAAACAAATCAACTTACCTAAATCGGATGTTTTCACTCAAGGAAATTCAACCTTACCCCACTTCTACGTAAGGTCGATTTCGGCCACTCGGGAAGGGAATAATGACGTGGCGAGCTGAAAATAGTCACGTTCACTTAGAAATTCCAGACAGCGTAAGCTGTGCAAATTTTCACGACGCCAGAGCTCAGCGTTGGAGAGGTTTTTGCTGCTTCGCACAAACAAACAGATGGAATGTTCTGCTTCATATTTAAGATAGCAGTTCTACCCGTTCTTCGCACGGAGGATATGTATTGAACTCGGAGAATCCAATGGCTTCATCGGCCAGGAGCGAAGCGCCACCTAAAATCTCCCGGCACGCTGTTAACAGCTCTAAGCATTGCAGAGCGCTTAACTCAGAGGTGTTGCGGGTTGACGCCAGACACTTCATGGTCATTCCCCCCCCCCCCCAAAAAAAATACAAAAGACTATTTTTATATTTTGTTGCATTGTGTACAGTATGGAACATACCCACATGCCAAATTTCAAGTATGTGGCACGTTGGGAAGTATGCTAAACATTTCGAACAGACACACGTATCCACACATTTCCCTTTCATATATATAGATAAATCAGCATTTTGCGTCCCCCACTGCCACCGTGTGGCATATTATTACGTGCCAGGGACTCTATGAGAGGACAACAGTCCGAGTCCATAATTGGCAATAAGTAACGGCAAAGCAGTTGTGAGTCACAGAATTTTGCGCAGTTGCGTATACAGTACACGACTTCCCTGAAGGCAAACACCTTCAGTGAGCGCAATGCCGATCACACGCGTCGAATAAAAAGCAAGGGACAAGTCATTACGTACTAACAACTCCTTATTAACAACTCCTTACTTACTAACAACTCCTTACATACTAACAGCCCCTTACTAACAACTCCTTACTAACAACTCCTTACTTACTAACAACTACTTACTAACAACTACTTACTAACAACTCCTTACTTACTAACAACTCCTATCATTTTTCATTGCTGGAGGGGTTGCCCCCCCTACCTGAAAATCCTGGCTCCGCCTCTGAGTGTGTGACATTGTCAAGTTTGTGTTTGCAGTAAAGTCTATTAACTCTATTGAGCACGGAGGTTATATCAAAACTGTAGTTTAGTTTTGTTTTCCTCTGCAGCTCTTTGTAAGAATGGAGTCAGGAAGTTAACACAGCACACACGTGCAGCTGAAGTCGGATCTGTTCATCCCCAGCATTCAAGGACATCTGTGCCTGGCTTCACACCTCTAAGTTGCGATTGAACATTAATTTATGCATTTCTGCATAACACAAACAGTATTATTTAAACACTCTTTGCTATGTCAGCTGAATTTAGCTTTCAAAAATATTCCTTTTGTAGCCAGACAGCTGAAATTGTGTGCTCGGAGTTTTTGGTGAACATTCATTTTGAAGATACGAGGGCTTCCAGGCATGTTTATAACCATTTGCCCTCTCATTGTGTGCCATAACAGCCCGTGTGATGAATTTGGGACACTTTTCCACGATATCATGAATATATGAATAAGTATAGACGTGTTAGTCACGTGTGACTGTATATATGCATTCCTCTGTGCATCGATACTGACGTGTAGATGGTGTGGATATTATTTTTTTCTGTCTGCCGCTGACGCTTCCTCTGACGCTTCCTCTGCAGAATTGATCTGATGGAGCAAAGGCGCTCAGTGCAGCTCGGTATGACAAGTCAACAATGCGACCAGTGTGCATACAGCACGGATCGTACTGAAGATTTGACACGGCACCAGAGAACTCACACAGGAGAGAAACCCTTCAAGTGCAATGTGTGTGGTAAGGCGTTTGCACATTCATCTAATCTTGTAGAACACCAGAGAACACACACAGGAGAGAAACCCTTCAAGTGCAGTGTGTGTGGGAAAGCGTTTGCACATTCATCTAATCTTGTAGAACACCAGAGAACACACACGGGAGAGAAACCCTTCAAGTGCAGTGTGTGTGGGAAGGCGTTTGCAGTCATCTCCTCTTGTAACACACCAGAGAACACACACGGGAGAGAAACCCTTCAAGTGCAGTGTTGCGTGAAGGCGTTTGCAAAGTCATCTGCTCTTGTAGAACACCAGAGAACACACATGGGAGAGAAACCCTTCAAGTGCACTCCGTGCGGGATAGCGTTTGCACAGCAACCACATCTTCAAGTACACCAGAGAACACAGAAGCATCAGAAGATCTGCAAGGGCTGGAGTCTGAAATCAGCTTGTGAAAGTCAAAGTGCCACAATAAGCCCATCCCTCATGAAACAAGAACCGGAAGAAAATCCCAGCTTGGACACTTTTAAAGTTATCGAGGTGAAATATGAAAGATGTGATGGTGAAGAGGGAAGAAGTGATGGTGAAGAGGGAAGAGGTGATGGTGAAGAGGGAAGAAGTGAAGGTGAAATGTGAAGATGAAGATTCAACTCCAAAATGGGATCTTCACATCGATGGAGGCAATGTGAAGCAGGAGGAGAATTCTGACTGTGAGGCAGAGCGAGGCAACTCCCAGCAGTTTGTGGAAATGGAGGTGTGGGTGGACTTCTTCCGAGACAATACAAAGTCAAGTGGAGACCCGGTAGATGTGTAAGCTTGAGACAATGTCGCTACAATAGATGCACCTTTGTCACAGGCCTTTAATGACAAGAATGTGAAGTTGAACACTCATTTCCTAGGTTTAACCTGCAGAGTAAGAGCGAGCGGCCAGTCTTTGTGGACCTGTGGGTTGGGTCAATCTCTCACCAGGAGCGAGAGCCAATAAGCTCCCAAGCATTCACGATGTTCTAATGATAATTGCTTTTACATGGTGCTTGCTTAATCGCCTCGGCAACTCGGAGTTTTGTATCTCGTCTGAAACGCTCGAAGAGCATCCCCAAGTAGCAGTTGCCCCTGTGTGGCACAAGGTGGTGGCCCTGCACCGGCCTGCATGTAAACAAGAGCCTGTCAGTAGGGGGCGATGATTGATGCGTCATCTCGGTTGTGTAGTTTGTAGGCAATCTTGATTCGAAGCTTTCGCGACTGCAGGAATCCACACTCTCTAGTTATTTCGGTGAAGTCATCACGTGGGTAGAAACATAACAGACCACGGAGTTTAGATCACAACACAAGCAATCGTCATCAGGTGGGACAACCACAGCAGGAAGAAGATGCTGAAGTAGGTGCCTACTTCAGCGTACTTCAGCGTCTTCTTCCTGCTGTGGTTGTCCCACCTGATGACAATTGCTTGTGTTGTGATCTAAACCCCGTGATTTATTATTTGTAGCTAATGTTTATAATTTGCTACATTTTGACCCAGATGCCAGCATGCAACGGCCTACTCGTTTTGAATGACACTACAATAGTACGTTGTACATACACTGTTAAGCAGGCGGTGCGTATTTTAAAAATAGCTTCTTGTTAATACGATGTAACCTGATGCAGTATATTTCACTGCAGTAATTAAATTTTGTTAATATGCCTGTCAATAATTACGAATGAATACTTGTCTGTGCGTATTTTAAATGTTATTCTTTTATAAGGTGATGTTGATATCGAAAACTGACACGTAACTGGCGTGCCATAAATAGGAAATTAACTCTGCTTATTCGAATCAATGTATTCATATATGTTGATGAACTGTTTTCAAGCAGATTTTGTGTCTCTAACGGCGACTACAGAGACCACGTGATTGTTTAAAAATGTCTTTGATTATAACTATAATTGCCTACAATTCGTCGTGTGTAGCTTATTTAGACTATAATTTATTCACTACCCAAAATGTATTTACTTGAAAACATAGAGCTGATATTTGTAAGCAATGTCTGTTATTTATACGTTTGAAAACAAATATTTGCAGATACAAGGTGAATTCACAAGGCTTTGTAAAAAATCCAATATTTCAGAATTTTGCCTTAACGGAGAATATTTTTTTAAATGTTGGTAAAAAGAAAGATTCAGAAGTATATATTGTGCCGTGTCTACAATTTTACTGTAAAGTGGAATTGGTAAAAAAAATTGATGGTTCAATGAGCCGCTCTGTCTACGGGAAAGCTACCCATACGGATGCTTACCTGAAACCGGATTCCCACCACCATCCATCCCAGAAGAAGTCCCTCATCAAGACTCTGCACCATAGAGCCAAATGCATATCCGACCAGGTACACATAGCCAGTGAACTCAAGCACGTACACCAAGCTCTTACAATCCGCAAAGCTATTACTCCAACCATGATGAAGGACCCTCTTGAGGAGCATTTCAAAACCATCACTTTGCCCTACATTGCGGGGATCACAAAAAAATCTCCAAAATCTTGAATAAACACAAGATCCAGGTTCGATTCAACACATTACATAAAATCCGTGATCTGGTCCCGTCTGTAAAAGATGTGATTCCGGACATACAGTACCCTGGCGTCTACAAATTAAGTTGCCTCTGTGGTAGTAGTTACATTGGAGAAACCAAATGACATGTCTCGGACCTCATTCGTGAACAGAATGCAGACCTAAAACACGGTAGGACCAACACCTCGGCCGTGGCAGATCACTGTTATAATTCAGTAGGCTCACATGACATTGACTTCTCCAAGACAGAGGTTCTTTGCAATCCATCTGGCTACCATGAGAGATTCGTTCATGAGGCCATCCACATATACACAGAGACAATTTCAACCGAGAGGAAGAAAGTGTGGCTTAGCAATCATTGGAAGGATTTGATAAACCATTTCGGGTCTTAATTGATTGTTCACGCTTACGGTGGCTTTCAAACCGCATTCCATTATTTTCGTCTCCCCCCTCCTCTATTCCGAACATAGATGGACTCGTCCATCTGAATAAACTGCTAAATCGCTCTTCGTGGTGCTAACGTTAAAAAAACCCGCCACTTTTTTCAAAATTTCTTGCTGTGGTTTTCACACCTGATGACGATTGCTCGTGTTGCAGTCGAAACGTCGTGAGAATTTAATTGTTTTATATTCTTATTATTTTATTGTTTCCCTTCTACGGGGTGACTTTACCGAAAGAACCAAGAACATGAATTCCTCGCAGTCACGAAAGCTTTAAATGAACATTTATTTTTACTTTGTTAACATCTTTCACTTTCGCACGCCGCTAATTTTTTGCGACAAGAGGTTTCATTACCACAGGTTACACGTGCAGTGGGTCCAAGACGAGGCGAGACGCTTCGCTAGAGACAACACGTTTATTCAACAAGGGAACCACAACACAGAGGGGTGACGACCCCTCACAGCCGATAACCTCAGGAGGCAGTCCCTCCACACTACGGTGCCCTTACTCTGGTTCTAGCGCTAACCCTACACTGGTTATGTCTGAACCCGACCCTAGCCAGGGTCACTGGGCTCTTCGCTTCAGGGTCTTCAGGGTCTTCAGGGTAGCGCTCAGAGTCTTCTTCAGAGCTTCAGGTGGACGAGGACCGCCAAACCCGTTCAGGGGTCCGGCTTTTATCCCCGTTCCAGGGTCTCTCCGCCCCTGGCCAAGCCTTCTGGGACTCTCTAGGGGGCCCTGGAACATCCCCCAGCCCCCCTCTTGGGGTCTGGGGGCCCTGTTCGTCACACCTGGTCTGTACACCACCCCCTGCTGACACATGTCCGCTATTACAGGTCAGCTCCCGTGGTAATACGCATACAGCCCAACAATGGCGCTACATCATCCCCCCCCCCTTGTAGCATCCAGGCGTCTGCTACGTTCACAGGACGCCCTAGACGCATGCACGAATATGCTCAAGGCGCCATGTCATACGTTCGAGCGTATGGATGTCCCCGACTTATTTATTACCTTTACATGTAATCCAATTGGCCTGAGATGAAACAAAAAAAATAATAAAAACTTTCATTCGGCCAGACACCCAGCCGTCGATACGACTTCACAGCCAGGGTGTTCAGACAAAAGCAAGTCAAATTCATCGAGAGCATTCACTGAGAGTCGTGTTTTTTGGAGAAACAAGATGCTCGATGTACTCAACTGAGTGGCAGAAGCGAGGACTTCCACATCATAGGGGTTTCCCCTTTTTTGTGTCAACAAAACTGAAACCTTTTGGCGTCCTCTGGTCGAGCACCAATTGTGTCGAGGCTCTCAAGAAAGCCGTCCCTTGGTGCGGAACAAGCGGTTTCAAGGACAATGCCACATATATATTATCATAGTGCGTGTTTTTTGTTTGCATTTTGACTGCAGGTATTGTGGTTAATGCTGTAATATGAATCCTTGTAAAAAGGTTTCAGTTTTGTTGCCAGAAAAAAGGGGAAAAACCCCTATTATTATATTTTGGTACTGCCAAAGGAGGTCTAATGATGTAGATGACTTCCCCACGCTCATATTTTAATCTGGCTGAAAGAAAAAAATCATCCAATCCAAATCGATGTTATATCTGTCGAGTTTCCAAATCCAGAGGAAAACCCACCACCCAGCCCCACTTCACCACCCTACACCTCACCACCCAGCCCCTCCTCACCACCCTACACCTCATCTGCTCCTCCTCACCACCCTACACCTCACCACCCAGCCCCTCCTCACCACCCTACACCTCACCACCCAGCCCCTCCTCACCACCCTACACCTCATCTCTTCCACGCCGCACGCGGTTCAACCGCGGCCTCCCTGCGTCTCTCCGCCTCCTCCTCCTCCTCCTCGCCCGCCGCCTCGTCGGCGCCGAGCGCCGGCCCCGACTCTCGGCCGCCGTCTCCGCGCTCCGGGGCGACCCTCGGGCCGATTCCCGGCGTCGGCGTCGTCCGGGCGCCGCCGCTGCCGCCGCCGCCGCCGCCGCCACCGTGGGAGCTCTCCCGGGGGGGCGCCGCCGCCGCCGGAGTCTCCCGGCGGCGGCGCCCCCCCCCCTCGAGAGCCAGGAGCGTCACGGGGCGACGAAGACGACGGCCGCGGCGGGGAGGCCCCGGCGCGGGCCCCGGCCCCCCGGCGTCGTCGCCGAGCGGGCGAGCGACCTTGGAGGGCGCCGCGTGGGACTCGGCTCCTCCTCCTCCGGCGTCGTCCGCGGAGCGCTTGGGCACCCGGATGGGCCAGGAGGAGCGAGCCCTCGCGGAGGGGGCGGCTGTGGCCCTGGCCGGGGCCAGGGCCGGGGGAGGCTGTCTGGGAGGCCGCTGGTGAGGGGGGAGGGCCGGAGGAGAGGGAGGAGACGCGGGATCAGAATCCAGCATTCAGCACGCAAAAGTCCTGGTAGTGGTGGTGGTATTGGTGGTAGCGGTGGTGGTCAGTGATTGTAGTGATGTTGGTAATGGTGGTGGTGATAGTAGTGATGGTAGTGTACGGTAGTAGTGGTGGTGGTGGTAATGGTGGTGGTAATGGTGGAAGTGGTGGTAGAAGTGGTGGTGGTGATGGTGCTAGTGGTGGTGGTAGTAGTGGTGGTGTAATGGTGGTGGTAGCGTTGCTGGTAGTAGTGGTGGTAATGGTGGTAGTGATGGTAGTGTATGGTAGTAGTGGTGGTAATGGTGGAAGTGGTGGAAGTGGTGGTGGTAATGGTGCTAGTGGTGGTGGTAGTAGTGGTGGTGTAATGGTGGTGGTAGTGTTGGTGGTAGTAGTGGTGGTAATGGTGGTGGTGTCCGGCAAAACAACCCCCTACCTCCTTGTGGTGCCGGACGGGCAACGCTGCCGTGGGCAGTGCCGGGGGGGAGGGCCAATTCGGATTGGCCTTTCCCCTCATGGCGTTTGTAACCACCACAGTGGCTAAGTGGGGGCTCTGGACAGGTGTGAGGGGCTGGTAACCCCTCCACCTCCAATTAATTACCGCTAAACCACGACCACAACATTTTATAAATAAGCTTGTGCCGGACGCCCCGGGGGGACAGGCGTCTATGATGTCTCCTGACCAAACCCCATTTGGCGGAGCCAGGAGACTAAATCCTTCCCCTCGGGGCTCCTCCAAAAACAACAAAAAACCACTACGTGTGGCCACGTGGAATGTTCGAACGCTCACTGCGGAGGAGAGGCTGCCACTCCTCTGTCAAAAGCTGGACCGGTACCGCCTGGATCTCTGTGGTAATAAGGAGGTCCTGTGGACCGGCTCTGGCTCCTGCCACCATGAGGGGTGGACAGTCCTCTACACGGGGCAGGAGACTGCCAAACAACAGGGTGTGGCTCTTTTTCTGAATAAAAGAATGAAGGGGTGTGGGAGCATGGTGATGAGGTGTGGGAAGCTGTAAGCCCCAGGCTACTTTGGGCTCGCCTTCCCATCAACCACAGGTGAGGAGTGGTGGTCATGGTAACTTATGCCCCCACCAAAGACGAACATCCGTGGAGGGATGGAAGCAAGGCCAATGAGTCAAATGCCTTCTATGACCTCCTGTCACAGGTGCTGGCTAAAGTGGCCCCTCGGGATAGAGTCATCTTGTTGGGTGACTTCAATGCCTGAGTTGGTCATGATGCTGGCACCTGGTCTGGAGTAATTGGAAGGCATCGGGCAGACCAGCTCAATAACAACGGCAGGAGGCTGCTTAATTTTTGTGCAGCCCATGGGCTTGTAATTACCAACACGCTGTTCCGGCATCGGCGCATCCACACCACATCATGGATGCATGCCGGGTCCAAGCAAGATCATCTGCTGGACTACATAGTGATGGAACAGCGAATGCGGGCCCATGTCCTTGACACCAGGACCTACCGTGGAGCTGATCTGCCCACTGACCATCGACTTGTCATCTGTAAGATGCACCTGCAATTCTTCCACTCCGGTGGTGGGTGTACACCCAGGACCCCATTCAAACCCTTAGTGGCATGGTCTCAGCTAGCTGATGAAAGTTACAAACGAGAATTTCATCATCGCTTGCGGCTGGGATTGGCATTGTCCCCCACTCCTCTTGATGTCGAGGGGAAATGGGCGAGGTTTAGGACTGTAGCTCATGTAGCTGCAATGGCTGCTTGGGGTACACGGTCCAGACCTCCCCAGAGACCCTGGCTGACAGGAGGTGTTCAAGCCGGCTGAGAAAAATCGACAGGCCCACTCTCATCGGCTACAGCATCCCACGTCGGAGAATGAGGAGGCTTACCGCAGCCTTCGCTCGGAGGTTCGGAGAGCCGTGAGGCACTGCAAGAATGGGTGGTGGTCGCGGGTTGCTGAGGAGATGGAGTCTCCCTCAGTGGCCCACGATCACAAACCGCTCTTTAATTCCATCAAAAAAGTAACCTGCAGCGCCACACCTATTACCATCATTAGGGGAAAGAACGGTGATCCAATATCCGACCCCCAGGAACAGGTTTGCAGATTTTCTGAGCATTCCTGAAGTCCTGGGGAAGGGGAAATCCCTCAGCCAGGAAAACAACGTGGGACAAAGTGGGGATGACCCTACTGAGGCTGCGGTGCCTCAAATATTGGAGGAAGTCACCCCCTGTGAGTGGCTGGCTGAGGTGCCATCCGTTGAGGACAGCAAGTTGCACAGTAGGGGGCACAGGTGGTGCATCAGCCAGTCGTCTCAGTCAGTCGACCTGTCGCATCTGGGTCTGCCCCGTGACCTCCTGCCAGCGGGCGTTCGACAATTCACGTGGCCTCAAGGTGCACATCGCCTGGCACAAGCGTCGTGGTGATGTCACCGCCACTTAGTGGCGAACTGCGGTTGTTGTTGTTGTTGATAGTGGAGCTGCTGGTAGTATATTTGGAGTGTGCGTGTCTCTGCCTCGTGGTTGCATGGATGTTTCTGGTTCCTCCGGTTTCCCCCCCTCCAGATTTAGAATTAACATCACGCATGTAAAATATTTAACTGCGATACATTTCCACACGATGAAGTCACTTTGTGTTGAGCTTTTATTCGTGATGGCCAGGTCGCTTGTGAAAAAAAGCTACATAGCTCAGTGGGTCTTACCTTGTACAATAAAATAGAAAAACTAGTTTATAGTTTAAGAGAGATGAGTTGGATCTGTCACGTGGGTTATTTAAAAAAAGAGGTCATTCATTTCATCAGGTTATGCGCACAGATTACAAAAACATTTGGAGGGGAAAAAAACATGCTGGCCGTTATGTGACTTCACGGAAAAAGCCAAAGAGTACGTTATGGTCAAGTTTTATTAAAACATTTTTTGTTTAGGATATTTGCTCTTAATGTGCTTACTTTCCCCCAGCACATTCACTGCATTGTCTTGGTGAATGCGAGGCATCGCGTGGTCATAACCCACCGGGATATTTTCCCCTTACGCGTCAAGAGATTGACATTCTCAATGGAAATCATTTCAGGTATTCACTGAAAGTGTCAGAGCTGAATGTTCAGGATAAAACTGAACATTCGTGCTAAAGATTGGTGCCATATTGTACGATTATAATTGTGCAAAATGCAACCAAAACACAAGTAGCACGGTTAGCTACGTACCGCTACAGTCTACATTATAGACTGCCAGTACACTCACTCAGCTTAATAACCATTGCTACAGTGAACATTATAGACTATCAGTACACTCACCATACTTAATAACCATTACTACAGTCTACATTATAGACTGCCAGTACACTCACCATACTTAATAACCATTACTACAGTCTACATTATAGACTGCCAGTACACTCACCATACTTAATAACCATTACTACAGTCTACATTATAGACTGTCAGTACACTCATTCAGCTTAATAACCATTACTACAGTCTACATTATAGACTGTCAGTACACTCCCCATACTTAATAACCAGGCTACAGTCTACATTATAGACTGTCAGTACACTCACCATACTTAATAACCAGGCTACCGTCTACATTATAGACTGTCAGTACACTCACCATACTTAATAACCATTACTACAGTCTACATTATAGACTGTCAGTACACTCACCATACTTAATAACCATTACTACAGTCTACATTATAGACTGTCAGTAAACTCACCATACTTAATAACCATTACTACAGTCTACATTATAGACTGTAGTACACTCACCATACTTAATAACCATTACTACAGTCTACATTATAGACTGTCAGTACACTCACTCAGGTTAATAACCATTACTACAGTCTACATTATAGACTGTCAGTACACTCACTCAGGTTAATAACCATTACTACAGTCTACATTATAGACTGTCAGTACACTCACCATACTTAATAACCATTACTACAGTCTACATTATAGACTGTAGTACACTCACCATACTTAATAATCATTACTACAGTCTACATTATAGACTGTCAGTACACTCACTCAGGTTAATAACCATTACTACAGTCTACATTATAGACTGTCAGTACACTCACCATACTTAATAACCATTACTACAGTCTACATTATAGACTGTCAGTACACTCACTCAGGTTAATAACCATTACTACAGTCTACATTATAGACTGTCAGTACACTCACTCAGGTTAATAACCATTACTACAGTCTACATTATAGACTGTCAGTACACTCACCATACTTAATAACCATTACTACAGTCTACATTATAGACTGTAGTACACTCACTCAGCTTAATAACCATTACTACAGTCTACATTATAGACTGTCAGTACACTCACCATACTTAATAACCATTACTACAGTCTACATTATAGACTGTCAGTACACTCACTCAGCTTAATAACCATTACTACAGTCTACATTATAGACTGTAGTACACTCACCATACTTAATAACCATTACTACAGTCTACATTATAGACTGTCAGTACACTCACCATACTTAATAACCAGGCTACAGTCTACATTATAGACTGTCAGTACACTCACCATACTTAATAACCAGGCTACAGTCTACATTATAGACTGTCAGTACACTCACCATACTTAATAACCAGGCTACAGGCTACATTATAGACTGTCAGTACACTCACCATACTTAATAACCATTACTACAGTCTACATTATAGACTGTCAGTACACTCACCATACTTAATAACCAGGCTACAGTCTACATTATAGACTGTCAGTACACTCACCATACTTAATAACCATTACTACAGTCTACATTATAGACTGTCAGTACACTCACCATACTTAATAACCATTACTACAGTCTGCATTATAGACTGTCAGTACACTCACCCAGCTTAATAACCAGGCTACATTATTATTCACAAATTAAATCGTTTGTATTTTGTCAATGGCCATAGACTCAGCACTGTCCCATAGACTCAGCAGTGTCCCATAGACTCAACACTGCCCCATAGACTCAGCACTGTCCCATAGACTCAGCACTGCCCCATAGACTCAGCACTGCCCCATAGACTCAGCACTGCCACCCATAGACTCAGCACTGTCCCATAGACTCAGCACCGCCCCATAGACTCAGCACTGCCCCATAGACTCAACACCGCCCCATAGCCTCAGCACTGTCCCATAGACTCAGCACTGCCACCCATAGACTCAGCACTGTCCCATAGACTCAGCACCGCCCCATAGACTCAGCACTGCCCCATAGACTCAGCACTGTCCCATAGACTCAGCACCACCCCATAGACCCAACACTGCCCATAAATTCAACAGTGCATATTTAAACTATCTGCGAATCACGGGCTGGACATTTGAGGCCACTTTTTACCTCACGTTTTCCCTCACGAGAGGCGATCTCGCACCCCTGGGGGGTCGTCATCGTCGTTAATTTCTGCTCCGAAATAAAAAAAAATTCAAATCCGCACCTCACGACTCTCAAAATGGCGCCTGGCCGAGGAGGAGTCTCAAAAATTTGGCGGGAAAAAAAATCCCGCGTCACGTGGCTAGGGAGGAACCAAATCTGATTGGCTCCAAGTCGCCGCTTGGACCAATCAGAGAGCTCCAAGCGCCTCGCCTCACAGCAGCTCCGTTCCTGCACTGATAGATCACTGCAGAAGGTCTCTCGTCTATAGTTGAATAGTGTAATAGTGTGTGTGTGTATCTGTGTGTCTGTGTGTGTATCTGTGTGTATGTGTGTATCTGTGTGTGTATGTGTGGCCTCAGGGTGCACATAGCCTGGCACAAGCGTCGTGGTGACGTCACCGCCACTTAGTGGCGAATGGTGGTTGTTGTTGTGTCTGTGTGTGTGTACGTGTGTGTCTCTGTGTGTGTGTCTCTGTGTGTGGTGTGTGTCTCTGTGTGTGATGTGTGTGTGTCTCTTGTGTGTGTGTCTCCGTGTGTGTCTCTGTGTGTGTCTCTGTGTGTGTGTCTCTGTGTGTGTCTGTGTGTGTCTCCATGTGTGTGTCTGTGTGTGTGTGTCTGTCTCTGTGTGTACGTGTGTGTACGTATGTGTGTGTCTCTGTGTGTGGTGTGTGTCTCTGTGTGTGTAGGTGTGTGTCTCTGTGTGTGTGTCTCTGTGTGGTGTGTGTCTCTGTGTGTGATGTGTGTGTGTCTCTGTGTGTGTGTCTCTGTGTGCGTGTCTCTGTGTGTGTCTCTGTGTGTGATGTGTGTGTCTCCGTGTGTGATGTGTGTGTCTCTGTGTGTGTCTCTGTGTGTGTCTCTGTGTGTGGTGTGTGTCTCTGTTTGTGTGTCTCTGTGTGTGTCTCTGTGTGTGATGTGTGTGTCTCCGTGTGTGATGTGTGTGTCTCTGTGTGTGATGTGTGTGTGTCTCTGTGTGTGATGTGTGTGTCTCTGTGTGTGATGTGTGTGTGTCTCTGTGTGTGTCTGTGTGTGTGTATGTGGGGAGCGGTAGTGTAGTGGTTAGCGCTACGCCGCGCTACGATTCTCTGAACCGGTCCTGGGCCTCCCCTAGGTCGACTCAGCCTCAAATGAGTACCTGGTGTGGTGGTGTGTGTAGTAAACATCACCACTGGGGGAGACAAAGGCGGTCGGGCGTGGTGCTGGCCACCCACCCCCTCGTGTGCCACAGTGCCGGCCCTTATAGGTGCTGCTACTCGCTTACAGCACTCGCCCCTACAGATTGTTAAGGCTGTACGGGGGGTCTTTGTGTGTGATGTCTGTGTGTGTCTTGTGTGTGTGATGTCTGTGTGTGTGTGATGTCTGTGTGTGTGATGTGTGTGTGATGTCTGTGTGTGTCTTGTGTGTGTGTGATGTCTGTGTGTGTGTGATGTCTGTGTGTGTGTGATGTCTCTGTGTCATGTGTGTGATGTCTGTGTGTGATGTCTGTGTGTGTGTCGTGTGTGTGATGTCTTTGTGTGTGTGTAATTCTGTGTGTGTCTTGTGTGTGTGTTGTGTGTGTGATGTCTGTGTGTGTCTTGTGTGTGTGATGGCTGTGTGTGTGTGATGTCTGTGTGTGTCTTGTGTGTGTCTGTGTGTGTGTGATGTGTGTGTGATGTCTGTGTGTGTTTTGTGTGTGTGTGTGATGGCTGTGTGTATGTGATGTCTGTGTGTGTCTTGTGTGTGTCTGTGTGTGTGTGATGTCTGTGTGTGTCTTGTGTGATGTCTGTGTGTGTGTGTCTGTGTGTGTCTTGTGTGTGTGATGTCTGTGTGTGTGTGTGTCTTGTGTGTGTGTGTCTTGTGTGTTTGTGATGTCTGTGTGTGTCTTGTGTGTGTGTGTGTGTGATGGCTGTGTGCGTGTGATGTCTGTGTGTGTCTTGTGTGTGTCTGTGTGTGATGTGTGTGTGATGTCTGTCTGTGTGAGTCTTTTGTGTGTGTGTGTGATGTCTGTGTGTGTCTTGTGTGTGTCTGTGTGTGATGTCTGTGTGTGTATTGTGTGTGTGTGTGATGGCTGTGTGTGTGATGTCTGTGTGTGTCTTGTGTGTGTCTGTGTGTGTGTGATGTCTGTGTGTGTCTTGTGTGATGTGTGTGTGTGATGTCTGTGTGTGTGTCTTGTGTGTGTGATGTCTGTGTGTGTATGATATCTGTGTGTGTCTTGTGTGTGTGTGTGATGTCTGTGTGTGTCTTGTGTGTGTGTGTGATGTCTGTGTGTGTGTCTGACAGGTGATCCGCTCTTTTGAAATCGGATGAGGTAATCTCGCAGATCCTCATCGTCTGAGCAGCGTTAAGCCCCTCGCACAGATTTGAATATTCCCCAAGCTTCCTAATCACTGCCAGGCTCAGGCGTTAACATCTCCTAGCCACCGTGATGATGATGATGGTGGTGGTGGAACCCACGACCTCCTGCTGTATACCAGGCGAGGTAGTTAACATCACCTAGCCACCGTGATGATGATGATGGTGGTGGTGGAACCCACGACCTGCTGTATACCAGGCGAGGTAGTCAACATCTCCTAGCCACCGTGACGATGATGATGGTGGTGGAACACACGACCTCTTGCTGTATACCAGGTGAGGTAGTCAACATCTCGCTCACCCCCAGGCTTGGTTGCAGGATGTCCACGAAGGGTCCCAAGTACTCGTTTGGCCTACTGCTGGATTCTCCTCCCCGGCGCACAAAGACCAGAGCCAAGCTACACAGCACCACCGCCTCCACCTCCTCCGCCTCCTCGTCTTTGCTCAGCTCCACGCCCGCGGCACGCCACTCCAGGATGCAAGGTCGGAGAGAGTGCAGGAGGGCAATCAGCGGCGGAGCCAGGGGGCGGGGGGGGGGTCACAGGGTTAGACAATTGTCACCCCCGAAAAAAAATAAAAAATCGAAAAATCTGAAACATTGTGCGTGTAAGTGCACGACACTCGGTCCGGCGGACTTCGTGTAACTGCACCGTCAGAGCGTGTCGCCAAACCGATGGCGTCTGGTTCAACAAGCCTGACTCTCTAATCATCTTCTTTGGTTCTTTCGGTAAAGTCACCACCACGTAGAATGAGAATAAAATAATAAAATAAAACAATAAAATTCTCACGACGTTTCGGCCGCAACACAGGTGGCCTTCTTCAGGCCACCTGTCGTCCCAACAGGTCTGTCCCTTTAAACCTGAAGAAGGCCACTTGTGTTGTGGCCGAAACGTCGTGAGACTTTTATTGTTTTATTATTTTATTCTCATTCTACGTGGTGACTTTACCGCAAGAACCAAAGAAGGTGAATCCTTGCAGTCACGAAAGCTTTAAATCGAAATCTCTAATCATTTTTGAAGTTAACATTTGTTGAATGTCACCCCGGGCTGAAAATCCTGGCTCCGCCCCTGAGGGGGATGACGCCTCTCCGCGGATTATTTTGATGTTGATGAATTACCGTACTTTGGCTCCTCTTGCTCCTTATCCTTTGGTTCTTTCGGTGAGGTCACGTGGACTGCTCCTACGTCAGCTCCTACGTCGGCGGTCCACCTGCTGTGTTCGTTTCACACCTGGTGACAGTTGCTTGTGTCACGATCTAAATGTCGTGTTCCATTAAAATGTTTTTGTACCTACGTGAGTTTTTGCCGAAATAACTCAACAACACGAATTCCTGCGGTCATGGCAGTTTTAAGGAACAGATTGCATTTCGCTGCTCTCCGCTCCCTGCGGAGCGTTAAGGCTCCGACAAGCCCACGGCTTTCCATTCCGGGCACCGTTCTGTGATATTGCGTCGAGCGAATGTGTGGCCCTACGCAGCCTCTCCACCCCCCCCCCCCCTTTCGAAAATCAGCTCACACCCTCCGCTAGGGTCTTGTCAAAGGGGAGCACCGTTAATCCTGCCGAACAGGATTTTTGCAGAAGACCTCGCTGGGGTTGGTGGGCGGGAGACGAGAGGGAGGCGTCGTTCCTCGCCAGCTGTCGAAGTATGCAAGCTCTCTCGCTTCTGTTTTTGGTGAAGCCTCTCTCTTGAACGATGTCGGTCTTCTGGTGCCCGCGTCCACTGGGGACGCCATCGCGCTCCCCACGTGCCACGTTAGAACAGGGCCGAGAGCGTGAGGAGCCTCAAAGAAAACGGATCGCTTTAATTAAGTCTCCGTCCGCCGCCCCCCCGTTTCTCTTGTTCCCAGAGTCGGGTTGGGCCGACCGGAGCGGCAACGCCGACACCGCCACAACCACCAGCGGCGGCGGCAGGGCCTGCGGCGGCGGCCGTGGCGGCGGTGGTGGCGGTGGCGGCTGCGGTGATGCTCCCACCGTGGTGATGCCAGGCTTCTCCTCCTGGGCCCCGCGGGTGCCCCTCCCCGCTTCCCGGTTCCGTGCAGCGCCGGGCAGCTCGCGGCGGCAACGCCAGAGGCATGCGCCCGGCAGCAGCAGCAGGGCCACCACGTCCACCGGTAGACTCACACAGAGTCCCGTAGACTCACACAGAGACCCGTAGACTCACACAGAAACCCATAGACTCACACAGAGACCCGTAGACTCACACAGAAACCCATAGACTCACACAGAAACCCATAGACTCACACAGAGACCCGTAGACTCACACAGAGACCCATAGACTCACACAGAGACCCACAGACTCACACAGAAACCCATAGACTCACCACCCTTCATAGACTCACACAGAGACCCGTAGACTCGCACAGAGACCCATAGACTCACACAGAGACACATAGACTCACACAGAGACCCGTAAACTCACACAGAGACCCATAGACTCACACAGAGACCCATAGACTCACCACCCTTCATAGACTCACACAGAGACCCGTAGACTCGCACAGAGACCCATAGACTCACACAGAGACCCATAGACTCACACAGAAACCCATAGACTCACACAGATACCTGTAGACTCACACAGAGACCCATAGACTCACACAGAAACCCATAGACTCACACAGAGACCCACAGACTCACACAGAAACCCATAGACTCACCACCCTTCATAGACTCACACAGAGACCCGTAGACTCGCACAGAGACCCATAGACTCACACAGAGACACATAGACTCACACAGAGACCCGTAAACTCACACAGAGACCCATAGACTCACACAGAGACCCATAGACTCACCACCCTTCATAGACTCACACAGAGACCTGTAGACTCACACAGAGACCCATAGACTCACACAGAGACCCGTAGACTCACACAGAGACCCATAGACTCACACAGAGACCCGTAGAATCACACAGAGACCCATAGACTCACACAGAGACCCATAGACTGACACAAAAACCCATAGACTCAGACAGAGACCCGTAGACTCACACACAGAGACCCATAGACTCACACAGAGACCCGTAGACTCACACACAGAGACCCATAGACTCACACAGAGACCCGTAGACTCACACACAGAGCCCCGTAGACTCACACAGAGACCCGTAGACTCACACAGAGACCCGTAGACTCACCACCGTTCATCGACTCACGACAGGAGGCAGCACCCCGTCTCTTTTGTGGCCCCGCAGCGACCTCGTTCTCCACGACTGACGACGCCGACGCCGGCGACGACGACGAGGAGGAGGAGGTGGAGGCGAGGTCGGTGGTGGTGGCGTTGGCAGAGGGCCGAGGTATCGCTCGGGGCGAGGTCGGCCTGGCCAGCATCGACCTGCGCTGCCCCGAGCTGGTCCTGTGTCAGTTCCCCGACAGCCAGCCCTACGTCAAGGTCAGCCTCCTTCTCTCTCCGTGCATGAACATAAAGGCCCCCCCCCCCCCCGTGCAGTGCGTGTTATGAAGCGGGCCCTGAATTAAAAACTAAAACACGCACATTCTTCACCTGTGCGGTATAGCGATTGTCATTTTTGTCACTTGCCGTACGGCCGGATAATGCGACGCATCTCTAACCTAAGTTTGCTTGTGGCTGTGGTTGTTTTGATTTAAAGCTTTCGTGACTGCAGTAATTAATATTCCTAGCTCTTTCGGTAAAGTCGCGTTGAAGGGAAACAATAAAATAATAAAATATATATAAAACAATAAAAATTCTCACGACGTTTCGACCATAACACAAACAGTCGTCATCAGGTGTGTCGGTTTGCATTTATGTATTTATTTTTAAACGGTGCATTTATTTATTTATAAAACGTTAGCACCACGGGCAGCGATTTGACAGTTTATTTAGAAGGACGAGTCCATCTATGTTCTGAAAAGAGGAGGGGGGAGACGAAAAATTAATGTATGCTGTCTAAATGCCACCGTAAGCGTGAACAATCAATTAAGACCTGAAATGGTTTATCAAATCCTTCCAATGATTGCTAAGCCAGAATCCATCTTCTCGGTTTAAATTGTCTCTGTGCTTATTATTTTATTATTTCCCTTTAACGTGACTTTACCGAAAGAGCTAAGAATATGAACCACTGCAGTCACGGAAGCTTTAAGTCAAAATTTGATGCTTTTCTTGCTCGTGTTTTTGTTGGTTTGTTGCGGTTGCACTCCGATTCAAGAGCCGGATGGCTCACAGGACTATACCCAAAATAAACTGAAAACTGAAACTGAACCTTCAACACACTCTGCCGTTCGTAAAAGCTGAAGGGCGGTTTCGTACTCTGGTAAGAGAGCGGAATCACCGAACCGGAATTGATCGCTTGAAAGCGTTTAGCGCAGGGCCCTTGAAAGTGCGGGGCCCCGTAGCCACGTAAGTAGCTACGTGCCAATGTGTGCGTGTCGTTATTCTGACGGTATGCAGTATATATACATTGACAGGTTAGGTTAGTCTTAAACTATTAAACACTAGTTTTTTTTATTTTACCTTACCTCATGCACCTAGCTTGGCACAGCAGTCAACCCACTGCACCTGTGTCTGTCCCGTGACCTCCTCCTGGTGCACCTAGCCTGGCACAGCAGTCAACCCACTGCACCTGGGTCTGTCCCGTGACCTCCTCCTGGTGCACCTAGCCTGGCACAGCAGTCATCCCACTGCACCTGGGTCTGTCCCGTGACCTCCTCCTGGTGCACCTAGCCTGGCACAGGAGTCAACGCACTGCACCTAGGTCTGTCCCGTGACCTCCTCCTGGTGCACCTAGCCTGGCACAGGAGTCAACGCACTGCACCTGGGTCTGTCCCGTGACCTCCTCCTGGTGCACCTAGCCTGGCACAGCAGTCAACCCACTGCACCTGGGTCTGTCCCGTGACCTCCTCCTGGTGCACCTAGCCTGGCACAGCAGTCAACCCACTGCACCTGGGTCTGTCCCGTGACCTCCTCCTGGTGCACCTAGCCTGGCACAGGAGTCAACGCACTGCACCTGGGTCTGTCCCGTGAGCTCCTCCTGGTGCACCTAGCCTGGCACAGCAGTCAACCCACTGCACCTGGGTCTGTCCCGTGACCTCCTCCTGGTGCACCTAGCCTGGCACAGCAGTCAATCCACTGCACCTAGGTCTGTCCCGTGACCTCCTGCTGGTGCACCTAGCCTGGCACAGGAGTCAACGCACTGCACCTGGATCTGTCCCGTGACCTCCTCCTGGTGCACCTAGCCTGGCACAGGAGTCAACGCACTGCACCTGGGTCTGTCCCGTGACCTCCTCCTGGTGCACCTAGCCTGGCACAGCAGTCAACCCACTGCACCTGGGTCTGTCCCGTGACCTCCTCCTGGTGCACCTAGCCTGGCACAGCAGTCAACCCACTGCACCTGGGCCTGTCCCGTGACCTCCTCCTGGTGCACCTAGCCTGGCACAGCAGTCAACCCACTGCACCTGGGCCTGTCCCGTGACCTCCTCCTGGTGCACCTAGCCTGGCACAGCAGTCAACCCACTGCACCTGGGTCTGTCCCGTGACCTCCTCCTGGTGCACCTAGCCTGGCACAGCAGTCAACCCACTGCACCTGGGTCTGTCCCGTGACTTCCTCCTGCTGCACCTCAGCCTGTTGTTCTCGTTGCTGGCGCTGCTGCTGCTGCTGCTTGTTCAGGCGATCACCAAGCTGCAGGTGCTACGCCCACTGGAGGTGGTGATGCCCCACACGGCCTGCAACCCAAACGCCAGCAAAATGTTCACCCTGCTGAGGGACTACTTCCCTGTGAGCACGCACGGACGGCATCGCCACTACTCACCACGCGGAGACTCCTAGACTCATCACACAGAGACTCCTAGACTCATCACACAGAGAGCCATAGACTCATCACACAGAGACCCATAGACTCATCACACAGAGAGCCATAGACTCATCACACAGAGACCCATAGACTCATCACACAGAGACCCATAGACTCATCACACAGAGACCTATAGACTCAGCACACGGAGACTCCTAGACTCATCACGCAGAGACCCATAGACTCATCACATACAGACCCATAGACTCATCACACAGAGACCCATAGACTCATCACACAGAGAGCCATAGACTCACCACACAGAGACCCATAGACTCACCACACAGAGACCCATAGACTCATCACGCAGAGACCCATAGACTCATCACACAGAGAGCCATAGACTCACCACACAGAGACCCATAGACTCACCACACAGGGACCCATAGACTCATCACGCAGAGACCCATAGACTCATCACAAAGAGACCTATAGACTCATCACACAGAGACCCATAGACTCATCACACAGAGAGCCATAGACTCATCACATAGAGACTCCTAGACTCACCACACAGAGACCCATAGACTCACCACACAGAGACCCATAGACTCACCACATAGAGTCCCATAGACTCACCACGCAGAGACCCATAGACTCATCACATACAGACCCATAGACTCACCACACAGAGACCCACAGACGCATCACACAGAGACCCATAGACTCACCACGCAGAGACCCATAGACTCATCACATACAGACCTATAGACTCACCACACAGAGACCCACAGACCACACAGAGACCTATAGACTCATCACGCAGAGACCCATAGACTCATCACGCAGAGACCCATAGACTCATCACACAGAGACCCATAGACTCATCACACAGAGACCCACAGACTCATCACACAGAGACCCATAGACTCATCACATAGAGACCCATAGACTCATCACACAGAGACCCACAGACTCACCACACAGAGACCCATAGACTCACCACACAGAGACCGATAGACTCATCACACAGAGACCCACAGACGCACCACAGTGGGTGCTGCCACCTCGTGGTGAGTGCGTGTGCAGGAGGCCCACGTGACCACGGTGCTGAGGAAATACTTCAACGAGGAGCGGGGCATGGACGCCGTGCGAAGGCTCTGCGTGCCCCACATGGCCACCGTGCTCATGGACGTGCAGGGGAAGTGAGTGGGTGTGTGTGGGTGAGTGTGGGTGAGTGGGTGGGTGAGTGAGTGTGTGGGTCTATGGGTGTGTGTGTGGGTGGGTGAGTGGGTGGGTGAGTGGGTGAGTGAGTGTGTGGGTGAGTGTGTGGGTATGTGGGTGAGTGGGTGAGTTTGTGGGTGATTGTGTGGGTGAGTGTGTGGGTGAGTGTGTGGGTGAGTGTGTGGGTGAGTGTGTGGGTCTATGGGTGAGTGTGTGGGTGAGTGGGTGAGGAGCTCACCGGTGAGCTCCTCCGGCAGGTAAGGCTGCGTTGGCTGGGCCATGTAGCCCGCATGCCCAGCCACCGCATGCCCAAACAGCTTTTGTTCGGCCGCATCGAGGGGGCTAAACGGGCACGGTACGGGCTAGAGAAGAGATGGAGTGGTTAGGGTTAGGGTTACCCACTCACTCACCCACCCACCCATCCACTCACCCATCCACTCATCCACCCACTCACCCATCCACTCACCCACCCCCCTCTCACCCTCCCACTCACCCTCGCCCCTGCCCACCACCCCCAGATACTACTGCCTGGCTTCGCTGGCGGCGCTGCTGCAGTATGTGGAGTTCATCCAGGGCGTGGTGCTCGCCCCGGCCTCCGTGCGCGTCTCCTTCTGCGGCAGTGAGCGCACCGCCATGATCGACGGCACCACGGCCGCCAACCTGGAGCTGCTGCGCAACTCCCACGACCCTCGGTAGACGATGCCTCCTCCTCCCTCGCTAGCGGGGATAGCCACTCCCCCTTCTGTGTGTTGGTGTGTGTGTGTTGGTGTGTGTGTTGGTGTGTGTGGTGTGTGTGTGTGGGTGTTGGTGTGGTGTGGGTGTGTGGGTGTGTGGGTGTGTGTGGTGTGTGTGGTTGTGTGTGGAGCCAGGAGATTGAATATCTACCCTCGGGGCTCCTCCAGAAACAACGAAAAACCACTACGGGTGGCCACGTGGAATGTTCGAACGCTCACTGCGGAGGAGAGCCTGCCACTCCTCTGTCGGGAGCTGGACCGGTACCGCCTGGATCTATGTGGCATTCAGGAGGTCCGGTGGACCGGCTCTGGCTCCTGCCACCATGAGGGGTGGACAGTCCTCTACTCGGGGCAGCAAAGTGCCAAACAACAGGGAGTGGTTCTTCTTTTGAACAAAAGAATGAAGGGGGCGTGGGAGCGTGGCGGTGAGGTGTGGGAAGCTGTAAGCCCCAGGCTACTTTGGGCTCGCCTTCCCATCAACCCGAGGCGAGGAATGGTGGTCGTGGTTACTTATGCCCCCACCGAAGATGAACATCCGTGGAGGGATGCAGGCAAAGCCGATGAGTCAGATGCCTTCTATGACCTCCTGTCACAGGTGCTGGCTAAAGTGGCCCCTCGGGATAGAGTGGCCCCTCGGATAGGTCATGCAACCCGCATGCCCAGCCACCGCATGCCGAAACAGCTTTTGTTCGGCTGGATTGAGGGGGCTAAACGGGTGCGGCACGGGCTAGAGAAGAGATGGAGTGATGTGGTACAGGAGGACGTGGAGCTGAGTGGACTTGCCGATGACTGGTACCAGCGGTGTCAAGATCGGCCTCTGTGTAGGAGGCTCGTGAAGGACGCTACTGGGCAGTTGGAGGCAGTCGGCCTCCAACAACAATGGAGGGCGGAGGAGCGACGCTCACAACAACGAGCGGAGCGCCGGGTGGCTAAAGCACAGCAGGTTGCCACAGTAGGGGGCACAGGTGGTGCATCAGCCAGTCATCTCAGTCAGTCGACCTGTGGCACCTGGGTCTGCCCCGTGACCTCCTGCCAGCGGGTGTTCAACACTTCACGTGGCCTCAGGGTGCACATAGCCTGGCACAAGCGTCGTGGTGATGTCACCGCCACTTAGTGGCGAATGGCGGTTGTTGTTGTTTTGTGGTTTGTGTTGGTGTGTGTGTGTTAGTGTGTGTGTTGGTGTGTGTTGGTGTGTGTGGGGGTGTGTGTTGGTGTGTGTGTGTGTGTGACCCTCCTCCACCCGTGTGTGTGCGTGTGTGTGTGTGTGTGCGTGCGAGCGTGCACCCAGGAGCTCCCACTCGCTATTCGGGGTGCTCAACTACACGAGGACGCGTGGAGGAGCGCGCCGGCTCAGAGCCAACATCCACGAGCCGCTGGTGGACGAAGAGACGCTCAGAGGCCGTCTCGACTGTGTGGATGAGCTGATGCAGGAAGACAACTTCTATAGAGTGCAGGCCGGTGGGTGGGTGGGTTGGTGGGTGGGTGGCTGAGTGGGTGGGTGGGTATGTGGGTGGGCGGGTGAGTGGGTGCGTGAGTGGGTGAGTGAGTGCGTGAGTGGGTGAGTGAGTGGGTGGGTGGGTGAGTGGGTGAGTGAGTGGTTGCGTGGGTGGGTGAGTGGGTATGTGGGTGGGTGAGTGGGTGGGTGGGTGATGGGGCAGTTGTGGAGCGAGTGGAGAGTTTCCCATACCTGGGCAGTGCGCTCATGACCGGCTCCGGTTTAACAGCAAAGATCGCACTCCGAATCAGTCGAGCGGCAATGTCTTTTCATCGGTTGCGTAACGCTGTGTGGAAGTTACCTGGTCTGTCGCTCCGCACGAAGCTTCGGGTCTTCCCTCCCTTCTCTACGCTTGTGAAACGTGGACCCCCCAAATGGAACATCTTCGCCGGTTAGAAATATTTAGGCTGGCCTGCCTACGATCAATCCTGGGTTTAACCAGGCTGGATTGTGTAAGGAGCTCACAAATCCTCGAAAAATCTGGACAAAGTCCCATCGGTGAGCTCCTCCGGCAGGCAAGACTGCGTTGGCTGGGCCATGTAGCCCGCATGCCCAATCACCACATGCCCAAACAGATTTTGTTCGGCCGGATCGAGGGGGCTAAACGGATGCTGCTTGTGCTAGATAAGAGATGGAGTGATGTGGTACAGGAGGACGTGGAGCTGAGTGGACTTGCCGATGACTGGTACCAGCGGTGTCAAGATCGGCCTCTGTGGAGGAGGCTCGTGAAGGACGCTACTGGGCAGTTGGAGGCAGTCGCCCTCCAACAACAACGGAGGGCGGAGGAGCGACGCTCACAACAATGAGCGGAGCGCCGGGTGGCTAAAGCACAGCAGGTTGGCACAGTAGGGGGCACAGGTGGTGCATCAGCCAGTCATCTCAGTCAGTCGACCCGTGGCACCTGGGTTTGCCCCGTGACCTCCTGCCGGTGGGCGTTCGACACTTCACGTGGCCTCAAGGTGCACATGGCCTGGCACAAGCGTCGTGGTGACGTCACCGCCACTTAGTGGCGAATGGCGGTTGTTGTTGTTGTGTATGTCTGTGTGTGTGTGTCTGTGTGTATATGTGTGATGTCTGTGTGTATGTGTGTGCAGCTATCAGTCAGTTTCTGGATGTAGACCACCTGCTCTCAATGCTGATTCAAATCCCTAAGACAGAGACGGTGAGATGATCACTTTAATCATCATCAGCATCACCTCGCTCAGCACCACACAGTACCCCTTCATCACGTTAAACAGGGGTGGGGAACGTCCAGCCTCTGGCCCTGCCAAGGCAACCGCAGGCGGGACTCGAAATTCAATAAATCTAGGTAGAGCAATCCTGGAAGAGCAGTTGTGAGTAGCAACAACATCGTCAATACCGGCTAACATCACCAAACGCCTCGCCAAAGAGAAGCAGTTCCAGGCCATCACATTAGGGGCGAGTTAATTAAACGTTTGACCAGATATAACGGGCTAATTTTTAAGTTGATCAATTTTGTATGGCCCGCGAATGATGTTGTAAATATCCAAATGGCCCTTGGTAGAAAAAAGGTTCCCCACCCGTGATGTAGAGAGAGAGGCTATTTAGTGATCTATTTATTTGTCTATATTTATCTCTACATGTATCTATGTATATTCGGTAAAGTCACGTAGAAGGGAAATAATATAAATATAAAAGAATAACATTTTCTTGCTGTGGTTTTCACACCTTGATGATGATTGCTCGTGTTGCAGTCGAAACTTCGTGATAATTTTATTGTTTTATATTTTTATTATTTTATAGTTTCCCTTTCTACGTGGTGACTTTACCGAAAGAACCAAGAATATTAATCCCTGCAGTCACGAAAGCTTTAAATCAAAATGTATCTATCTATGTATCTGTCTATCCATCTACCCTGTTCCAGTTGAGAACTGCTGAGTCTAAGATCAACTACGCCATCCACCTCAAGCATGTCCTGGAGTTGGTGTCTCCACTGCAGGTTACATCGCCTGCCCAAGATCACTGTCATCACTAATTATTGTTCATCGCTATGATCACTAGTTATCATTAATCACTGTCATCACTAATTATTGTTAATCACTATCATCACTAATTATTGTTAATCACTATCATCACTAATTATTGTTAATCACTATCATCGCTAATTATTGTTGATCACTGTCATCACTAATTATTATTGATCACTGTCATCACTAATTATTGTTGATCACCCATCATCACTAATTATCGCTAATCACTATCATCACTAATTATTGTTAATCACTATCATCACTAATTATTGTTAATCACTATCATCACTAATTATTATTAATCACTATCATCACTAATTATTGTTAATCACTATCATCACAAATTATTATTCATCACTGTCATCACTAATTATTGTTAATCACTATCATCACCAATTATTATTAATCACTATCATCACTAATTATTGTTAATCACTATCATCACTAATTATTGTTAATCACTATCATCACTAATTATTGTTAATCACTATCATTACTAATTATTGTTGATCACTATCATCACGAATTATTATTAATCACTATCATCCCTAATTATTATTGATCACTGTCATCACTAATTATTGTTAATCACTATCATCACTAATTATTATTAATCAATATCATCACTAATCGTTAATCACTGTCATCACAAATTATTATTAATCACTATCATCACTAATTATTATTAATCACTGTCATCATTAATTATTGTTAATCACTATCATCACTAATTATTGTTAATCACTGTCATCACTAATTATCGTTAATCACTATCATCACTAATTATCATTAATCACTATCATCACTAATGATTGTTAATCACTATCATCACTAATTATTATTGATCACTATCACCACTAATTATTGTTGATCACTATCATCACTAATTATCATTAATCACTATCATCACTAATTATTGTTAATCACTATCATCACTAATTATTATTGATCACTGTCATCACTAATTATTGTTGATCACCATCATCACTAATTATTATTAATCACTATCATCACTAATTATTGTTGATCACCATCATCACTAATTATTATTAATCACTATCATCACTAATTATTATTAATCACTATCATCACTAATTATTGTTAATCAATATCATCACTAATTATTATTAATCACTATCATCACTAATTATTGTTAATCACTATCATCACTAATTATTGTTAATCACTATCATCACTAATTATTGTTGATCACTGTCATCACTAATTATTGTTGATCACTATCATCACTAATTATTATTGATCACTGTCATCACTAATTATTGTTAATCACTATCATCACTAATTATTGTTAATCACTATCATCACTAATTATTGTTAATCACTATCATCACTAATTATTATTAATCACTATCATCACTAATTATTGTTAATCACTATCATCACAAATTATTATTGATCACTGTCATCACTAATTATTGTTAATCACTATCATCACTAATTATTGTTAATCACTATCATCCCTAATTATTATTGATCACTGTCATCACTAATTATTGTTAATCACTATCATCACTAATTATTGTTAATCACTATCATCACTAATTATTGTTAATCACTATCATCACTAATTATTGTTAATCACTATCATTACTAATTATTGTTGATCACTATCATCACGAATTATTATTAATCACTATCATCCCTAATTATTATTGATCACTGTCATCACTAATTATTGTTAATCACTATCATCACTAATTATTATTAATCAATATCATCACTAATCGTTAATCACTGTCATCACAAATTATTATTAATCACTATCATCACTAATTATTATTAATCACTGTCATCATTAATTATTGTTAATCACTATCATCACTAATTATTGTTAATCACTGTCATCACTAATTATCGTTACTCACTATCATCACTAATTATCATTAATCACTATCATCACTAATGATTGTTAATCACTATCATCACTAATTATTATTGATCACTATCACCACTAATTATTGTTGATCACTATCATCACTAATTATCATTAATCACTATCATCACTAATTATTGTTAATCACTATCATCACTAATTATTATTGATCACTGTCATCACTAATTATTGTTGATCACCATCATCACTAATTATTATTAATCACTATCATCACTAATTATTGTTGATCACCATCATCACTAATTATTATTAATCACTATCATCACTAATTATTATTAATCACTATCATCACTAATTATTGTTAATCAATATCATCACTAATTATTATTAATCACTATCATCACTAATTATTGTTAATCACTATCATCACTAATTATTGTTAATCACTATCATCACTAATTATTGTTGATCACTGTCATCACTAATTATTGTTGATCACTATCATCACTAATTATTATTGATCACTGTCATCACTAATTATTGTTAATCACTATCATCACTAATTATTGTTAATCACTATCATCACTAATTATTGTTAATCACTATCATCACTAATTATTGTTAATCACTATCATCACTAATTATTGTTAATCACTATCATCACTAATTATTATTAATCACTGTCATCACTAATTATCGTTAATCCCTATCATCACTATCATCACTATCATTATCATTAAGCTGCCACTGGGGGTGCCCCTGGCAACAGCAGACTCACACACAGAGACAGCTGCCACTGGGGGTGCCCCTAAGCCACAGCAGACTCACACACAGAGACAGCTGCCACTGGGGGTGCCCCTAGGCAGCAGCAGACTCACACACAGAGACAGCTGCCACTGGGGGTGCCCCTAGGCCACAGCAGACTCACACACAGAGACAGCTGCCACTGGGGGTGCCCCTAGGCAACGGCAGACTCACACACAGAGACAGCTGCCACTGGGGGTGCCTCCACAACACCCACAGGTAGGGTGAGTGGCAGGTGAGGTGAGTGGTGAGGTGAGGGGTTGGTGAGGGGTGGGTGAGTGTTGAGTGAAGGGTGAGGTGAGTTGAGTGGTGAGGTGGTGCGTGGTGAGTTGGGTGGTGAGGTGGTGCGTGGTGAGTTGGGTGGTGATGTGAGTGGTGAGGTGGTGCGTGGTGAGTTGGGTGGTGAGGTGAGTGGTGAGGTGAGTAGTGAGGTGAGTGGTGAGGTGGGTGGTGAGGTGAGTGGTGAGGTGAGTGGTGAGGTGAGTGGTGAGGTGCGTGGTGAGGTGAGTGGTGAGGTGGGTGGTGAGGTGAGTGGTGAGGTGGTGCGTGGTGAGGTGGGTGGTGGGGTGAGTGGTGAGGTGGTGAGTGGTGAGGTGGTGAGTGGTGAGGTGGTGAGTGGTGAGGTGAGGGGTTGGTGAGGGGTGGGTGAGTGTTGAGTGAAGGGTGAGGTGAGTTGAGTGGTGAGGTGGTGAGTGGTGAGTGACAGGTGCAGGTGTCACCCTCACCTATCTCTCCCCTGCTGTGTTCCCAGCGAGCGCTTAGCCCCTGCAAGACTCCACTGCTGACAGCCTACCAGAGCTCCCTGTTGGACTGCAGGTGACGAGGAGACCAGGCTGGTGGTGGTGGTGGGGGTGGTGGTGGTGGTGATGGTGGTGACTGTGGTGACGGTGGTGGGGGTGTGGGTGGTGGTGGGGGTGGTGGTGGTTTGTGATGGTGGTGGAGGAAGAGGTGGTGGTGGTGGTGTGGGTGGGGGTGGTGGAGGAGGTGGTGGTGATGGTGGGGGTGGTGACAGTGGTGGTGGTGGTGGGGGTGGAGGTGGGGGTGGTGGTGTGGGTGGTGGTGGGGGTGGTGGTGGTGGTGGGGGTGATGGTGGTGACGGTGGTAGTGGTGGTGCTGGTGGTGGGGGTGGTGGTGGGGGTGGTGGTGACGGTGGTGACGGTGGTGATGGTGGTGGTAGTGGGGGTGGTGGTGTGGGTGGTGGTGGGGGTGGTGGTGGTGGTGGGGGTGATGGTGGTGACGGTGGTAGTGGTGGTGCTGGTGGTGGGGGTGGTGGTGGGGGTGGTGGTGACGGTGGTGACGGTGGTGACGGTGGTGGTAGTGGGGGTGGTGGTGTGGGTGGTGGTGGGGGTGGTGGTGATGGTGGTGGTGGTGACGGTAGTGAGGGTGATGGTGGTGATGGTGGGGGTTGTGACGGTGGCAAAAACAACCCCCTACCTCCTCTTTGGTGCTGGATGGCAACGCTGTGGTGGGCAGTGCCATGGGGGGAGGTGCCTATTTAGATTTTTGGCTTTTCCCTTCATGACGTTTGTAGCCACCACAGCGGCCAATTGGGGGCTCTGGATGGGTGCGAGGGGCTGGTAACCCATCCACGTTCAATTAATTATCACCAAACCATGAATGAAAAATGTAATTAATAAGCTTGTGCCGGAGGCCCCGGGGGGATAGGCATCTATGACGTCTCCTGGCCAAACACTATTTGGCGGAGTCAGGAGACTGAATCCTTCCCCTCGGGGCTCCTCCTTTAACAACGAAAAGCCACTACGGATGGCCTCGTAGAATGTTCGAATGCTCACTGCGGAGGAGAGGTTGCCACTTCTCTGTTGGGAGCTGGACCGGTACCGCCTGGATCTCTGTTGTAATCAGGAGGTCCGGTGGACCGGCTCTGGCTCCTGCCACCGTGAGGGGTGGACAGTCTTCTACTCAGGGGAGGAGACTGCCAAACAACAGGGAGTGGCTCTTCTTCTAAACAAAAGAATGAAGGGGGCGTGGGAGCGTGGCGGTAAGGTGTGGGAAGCTGTAGTCCCCAGGCTACTTTGGGCTCGCCTTCCCATCAACCAGAGGTGAGGAGTAGTGGTCGTGGTTACTTATGCCCCCACCGAAGATGAACATCCGTGGAGGGATGTAGGCAAGGCCGATGAGTCAGATGCCTCCTATAACCTCCTGTCACAGGTGCTAGCTAAAGTGGACCCTCCGGATAGAGTCATCTTGTTGGGTGACTTCAATGCCCGAGTTGGTCATGATGCTGGCACCTGGTCTGGAGTGATTGGAAGGCATGAGCCAGATCCGTTCAATAACAACGGCAGGAGGCAGCTAGATTTTTGTGCAGCCCATGGGCTTATAATTACCAACACGCTGTTCCGGCATCGGCGCATCCACACAACATCATGGATGCATGCCAGGTCTAAGCAAGGCCATCTACTGGATGTTATAGTGACGGAACAGCGGATGCGGGCCCATGTCCTTGACACCAGGACCTTCCGTGGTACTGATCTGCCCACTGACCATTGACTAGTCATCTGTAAGATGCGCCTGCCATTCTTCCACTCCGGTAGTGGGTGTACACCCAGGACCCCATTCAAACTCATAGTGGCCTGGTCTCAGTGCGGCTGGGGTTGGCATCGTCCCCCACTCCTCCTGATGTCGAGGGACAATGGGCGAGATTTAGGACTGTGGCTCATGCAGCTGCAATGGCTGCTTTGGGTACACGGTCCAGACCTCCCCAGAGACCTTGGCTGACAGAGGAGGTGTTCAGGCTGGCTGAGAAAAAGCGACAGGCCCACTCTCATAGCCTATAGCATCCCACGTCGGAGAATGAGGAGGCTTACCGCAACCTTCGCTCGGAGGTTTGGAGAGCCGTGAGGCGCTGCAAGGATGGGTGGTGGTCGCGGGTTGCTGAGGAGATGGAGTCTGCCTCAATGGCCCGCGATCACAAATCGCTCTTTAACTCCATAAAAAATATAACCAGCAGCGCCACACCTATTACCATCATTAGGGGAAAGAACAGTGATCCAATCTCCGACCCCGAGGAACAGGTTTGCATATCTGCTGAGCATTTCTGTGAGGTCCTGGGGGAGGGAAAATCCCTCAACCTGGAAAACATCGTGGGCCAAAGTGGGGATGACACTACTGAGGCTGCGGTGCCTCAAATATTGGAAGAAGTCACCCCCTGTGAGTAGCTGGCTGAGGTGCCATCTGTTGAGGAAGTACTGAAGGCGATCCAGAGTCTGAGACCAGGAAAGGCACCGGGCAGAGACGATCTCCCAAGCAAAATGCTGAGGGAGGGTGGCGTTTGTTCACAAACTGCCCTACATGACATCATAACAACAGTCTGGACCACTGGATGGGTTCCGCAGGATTGGAAGAATGCCCTGGTGGTCCCCCTCTTTGTAGTAAGGGGACCGCACAGACTGTAACAACTACAGGGGTATCTCACTCCTCAGTGTGCCGGGAAAGGTCCTGGCAAGGATTATTCAACATCGCCTTTCAAGGCACGCTTAGGAGAGGCATGCGGAACCCCAATGCGGTTTCAGGAAAAGGCGTTCCTGCAACATGTCATATTTTCTGTCTACAGTATAGTATAGGTGTAGGGAATTCCAACAAGACCTACATCTCCGCTTTATTGACCTGGTCAAGGCCTATGACACCATCAGTAGGCCTGGGCTCTGGGTTGTTCTTCGTGCTTTCGAAGTCCCTGACCCTCTGCTCATGATCATTAAGGACCTTCATGATAGTGAGCGGGCCCAGGCAAAACTACGTGGCCGGGAGTCGGAGCCATTCCCTGTACACCGTGGGGTGCGACAGGGATGTCCTCTGGCTCCCACATTATTAAACATCTATTTTGACCACGTAGTTCGTGAAGCCTTCAGTAGCTGTACCGGAGGAATTCCCATCTGGTACAGATAGAATGGGAGGCTGATCGATGCCCGGGTGCGGTCAAGGGATGGCTCCCGATTGTTCAACCATGTAATGTATGCCGATGATCTGGGAATTGCTGCTCACTCAGAGGAGGAGTTGGAGGCGCTGCTGCTGAACCTGGAGCTTGCCACTAAGAAGTGGAGCCTTACCCACTGAAACTAAGCACTTGCCTGGGTATTTTCTGCCATCGGACACTCCACCCCCACAACTTCCAATTGGTGATGGGATAGTTGTGGGGAGAGTGGAGAGTTACCCATACCTGGGCAGTGTGCTCATGACCGGCTCCGGTTTAACAGCACTCGGAATCGGTCAAGCGGCATTATATTTTCATCGGTTGCGTAACGCTGTGTGGAAGCTACCTGGTCTGTCGCTCCGCACTAAGCTTCAGGTCTTCTCGGCCACAGTCATTCCCTCCCTTCTCTATGCTTGTGAAACGTGGACCCCCCTAATGGAACATCTTTGCTGGTTAGAAACATTTAGGCTGGCCTGTCTACGATCCATCCTGGGTTTAACCAGGCTGGATTGTGTGAGGAGCTCACAAATCCTTGAAAGATCTGGACAAAGTCCCATCAGTGAGCTCCTCCGGCAGGCAACACTGCGTTGGCTGGGTCATGCAGCCCGCATGCCCAGCGATCACATGCCGAAACAGCTTTTGTTCAGCCGGATCAAGGGGGCTAGAGAAGAGATGGAGTGGTGTGGTACAGGAGGCACGGGCTAGAGAAGAGATGGAGTGATGTGGTACAGGAGGACGTGGAGCTGAGTGGACTTGCCGATGACTGGTACCATCGGTGTCAGGATCGGCCTCTGTGGAGGAGGCTCGTGAAGGACGCTACTGGGCAGTTGGAGGCAGTCGCCCTCCAACAACAACGGAGGGCGGAGGAGCGATGCTCACAACGAGCGGAGCGCCGGGTGGCTAAAGCACAGCGGGTTGGCACAGTAGGAGGCACAGGTGGTGCATCAGCCACTCATCTCACTCAGTCCCCCCCTGGCACCTGGGTCTGCCCCGTGACCTTCGTGCCAGCGTGCGTTCAACACTTCACGTGGCCTCGAAGTGCACATGGCCTGGCACAAGCGTCGTGGTGACGTCACCGCCACTTAGTGGTGAACGGCGGTTGCCGTCGTCGTTGTTGTTGTCGGCGACGGTGGCGGCGTCGATGGCGGTGGCGACACCACAACCCCCACCGCGTCTCCTCCCCCGCTGTCCCCGTGCCAGGTTCCCTGCGATCCTGGGCAAGCTGCGCACGGTGCTGACCGACGATTTGCCCTTCCGCAAGGGCAACCTCCTCTCGGCCAGGACACGGCGCTGCCACGTCGTGCGCCCCGGCCTCAACGGATTCCTGGACCTCGCTCGGCGCATCCTCTCCGAGGCCGTCGGAGACATCGAAGGCACGGCACGGCTGACCCACCCGTAGCCCTCCCCGGCCGTCTTTGTATCTCTCTCTTCCTCTCTCTCTCTCTACCGCCTGCTGCTGTACGTTTGGAGTTTGCGTGTCTCTCTCATCATCGTCATCATCACGGTGGCTGCGAGATGTCAACTACCTCGCCTGGTACGCAGGAGGTCGTGGGTTCCACCATCATCTCCCCCCCCCTCTCCTCCTTTCTCCCCCACTTTTCCCCCTCTCTCCCCTGCCCAATCTCTCTCTCTCAGAGACCAACAAACAGCTCTCCGTGATTCACAACCTGCCCACTCTCTCTCTCCCAGAGATCATCAAACAGCTCTCTGTGATTCACAACCTGCCCATTCTCTCTCTCCCAGAGATCATCAAACAGCTCTCCGAGATTCACAACCTGCCCATTCTCTCTCTCAGAGATCATCAAACAGCTCTCCGAGATTCACAACCTGCCCATTCTCTCTCTCAGAGATCATCAAACAGCTCTCCGAGATTCACAACCTGCCCATTCTCTCTCTCCCAGATATCATCAAACAGCTCTCCGAGATTCACAACCTGCCCATTCTCTCTCTCCCAGAGATCATCAAACAGCTCTCCGTGATTCACAACCTGCCCATTCTGTCTCTCAGAGATCATCAACCAGCTCTCCGTGATTCACAACCTGCCCATTCTCTCTCCCAGAGATCATCAAACAGCTCTCCGTGATTCACATCCTGCCCATTCTCTCAGAGATCATCAAACAGCTCTCCGTGATTCACAACCTGCCCATTCTCTCTCTCCCAGAGATCATCAAACAGCTCTCCGTGATTCACAACCTGCCCATTCTCTCTCTCCCAGAGATCATTAAACAGCTCTCCGAGATTCACAACCTGCCCATTCTCTCTCTCCCAGAGATCATCAAACAGCTCTCCGAGATTCACAACCTGCCCATGTCCATGAGCTACAGCGCCGTGCGTGGCTTTTACATCCAGACGTCCGCTCACTCCCTGCAGCCCGAACAGCGTCTGCCAGAGGTCTTCATCAAGGTCAACGCACAGAGACTCACAGATTCACCACACAGAGACTCATAGACTCATCACATAGAGACCCATAGACTCATCACACAAAGACCCATAGACTCATCACACAGAGACCCATAGACTCATCACACAGAGACCCATAGACTCATTGCACAGAGACCCATAGACTCATCGCACAGAGACCCACAGACTCACCACACAGAGACTCATAGACTCACACAGAGACCCATAGACTCATCACACAGAGACCCATAGACTCATCACACAGAGACCCAGAGACTCATCACACAGAGACCCATAGACTCACCACGCAGAGACCCATAAACTCATCACATAGAGACCCACAGACTCACCACGCAGAGACCCATAGACTCATCACACAGAGACTCAGACTCACCACTCATAGACTCACCACTCACAGACTCACCACTCATAGACCCAGAGTCTATGTGTGAGTCTATGTGTATAGGTGTGAGTCTGTGTCTAGGTGTGAGTCTATGTGTATAGGTGTGAGTCTGTGTCTATGTGTGAGTCTATGTGTCTAAGTGTGAGTCTGTGTCTATGTGTGAGTCTGTGTCTATGTGTGAGTCTATGTGTGAGTCTATGTGTCTAGGTGTGAGACTATGTGTGAGTCTGTGTCTACGTGTGAGTCTATGTGTCTAGGTGTGAGGCTATGTGTGAGTCTATGTGTCTACGTGTGGGTCTGTGTCTATGTGTGAGTCTATGTGTCTATGTGTGAGTCTATGTGTCTATGTGTGTGTCTATGTGTGAGTCTATGTGTCTACGTGTGAGTCTATGTGTGAGTCTATGAGTCTATGTTTGAGTCTATGTGTCTACGTGTGAGTCTATATGTGAGTATATGTGTGAGTCTATGTGTCTATGTGTGAGTCTATGTGTCTATATGTGGGTCTATGTGTTTATGTGTGAGTCTATGTGTATCTGTGTGTGAGTCTATGTGTGAGTCTATGTGTCTATGTGTGAGTCTATGTGTCTATGTGTGTGTCTACGTGTGAGTCTATGTGTGAGTCTATGTGTCTATGTGTGAGTCTATGAGTCTATGTGTGAGTCTATGTGTCTATGTGTGAGTCTATGTGTGAGTCTATGTGTGAGTCTATGTGTCTATGTATGAGTCTATGAGTCTATGTGTGCGTCTATGTGTCTATGTGTGAGTCTATGAGTCTATGTGTGAGTCTATGTGTCTATGTGTGAGTCTATGTGTGTGTCTATGTGTGAGTCTATGAGTCTATGTGTGAGTCTATGTGTCTATGTGTGAGTCTATGTGTGAGTCTATGTGTGAGTCTATGTGTCTATGTGTGAGTCTATGTGTTTATGTGTGAGTCTATGTGTGAGTCTATGTGTCTACGTGTGAGTCTCACCCCTCACCCCACCACTCACCACACCCCTCACTCACCCCTCACCACCCCTCACTCACCACTCACCACCCCTCACTCACCACTCACCACCCTCACTCACCACTCACCACACCCCTCACTCACCACTCACCACCCCTCACTCACCACTCACCACCCCTCACTCACCACTCACTCATCACTCACCACTCACCACCCCTCACTCACCACTCACCACCACTCACTCATCACTCACCACCCCCCACTCACCAATCACCACCACTCACCCCACCACTCACCACTCACCACCCTCACTCACCACTCACCACCCTCACTCACCACTCACCACCCCTCACTCACCACTCACCACCCCTCACTCACCACTCACCACCCCTCACTCACCACTCACCACCCTCACTCACCACTCACCACCCCTCACTCACCACTCACCACCCCTCACTCACCACTCACCACCCCTCACTCACCACTCACCACCCCTCACTCACCACTCACCACCCCTCACTCACCACTCACCACCCCTCACCACCCCTCACTCACCACTCACCACACCCCTCACTCACCACTCACCACCCCTCACTCACCACTCAACACCCCTCACTCACCAGGTGAGCAAACGTGGGAACCTTCTCAGCTACACCACCATGGACCTCATGAGGCTGAACTGCCGCAGCCAAGAGGCCGTGGAGGAGATCTACCTCATGTCCAACGTGTGAGGGAACACCCCTGCCCCAGGCAGAGTGTGGTGGACTAATCTCCATCTGTTCCTTGACTCACTGCCGCTTCTACCTGTGGGGGTTGCAGAGGAACCCCCTGGCTATGCCCTGCACTACTATACACTACACTATACACTACACTATACACTACACTACACACTACACTATACACTACACTATACACTACTATACACTACACTATACTACTATACACTACACTATACACTACATTATACACTACTATACACTACACTATACACTACACTATACATTACTATACACTACACTATACACTACACTATACACTACTATACACTACACTATACACTACACTATACACTACACTACACTATACACTACACTATACACTACACTACTATACACTACACTATACTCTACACTACTACACACTACAATATACACTGCAATATACACTACACTACTATACACTACACTATACACTACACTTCTATACACTACACTATACACTACACCATACACTACACTATACACTACACTACTATACACTACACTATACACTATACACTACAATATACACTACACTATACACTACACTATACACTACACTATACACTACTATACACTACACTATGCACTACACTATACACTATACACTACATTATACACTACTATACACTACACTATACACTACACTATACACTACACTATACACTACTGTACACTACTACACTACACTATACACTACACTATACATTACACTATGCACTACACTATACACTACTATACACTACACTATACATTACACTATGCACTACACTATACACTACTATACACTACTGCACACTACTACACTACACTATACACTACACTATACACTACACTATACACTACTATGCACTACACTATACACTACACTATACACTACACTCTACACTACACTATACCCTACATTATACTCTACTGTACACTACACTATGCACTACACTATACACTACACTATACACTACTGTACACTACACTATACACTACACTATGCACTACACTATACACGATACACTACAGTATACACTACACTATACACTACACTATACTACTATACACTACACTATACAGTACTGTACACTACTACACTACACTATACATTACACTATACACTACACTATACACTACTGTACACTACTACACTACACTATGCACTACACTATACACTACACTATACTCTACTGTACACTACACTATGCACACTATACACTACTGTACACTACTCTTTACACAACACCCTTTGGGGGGGGGGGGAGGGTGACCCCCGCTCTGTCTCCGTGCCCAGGGTGTTGTCTAAGCTGTTTGCGGAGATCCGGGAGGACATTGTGTGTCTCTACAAGCTTGCTGATGCAGTGTCCATGGTGGACATGCTGCTGGCATTTGCTCACCGCACCACGCTCACCAAGTCCGGTACGCGGTGGGTGGGTGGGTGAGTGAGTGGGTGAGTGAGTGGGTGAGTGGATGGGTGGGTGAGTGAGTCGGTGGGTGAGTGAGTGGGTGAGTGGGTGAGTAGGTGGGTGGGTGAGTGAGTGAGTGAGTGGGTGGGTGGGTGAGTGAGTGAGTGGGTGGGTGGGTGAGTGAGTGGGTGGGTGGGTGGGTGAGTGAGTGGGTAAGTGGGTGAGTGAGGGAGTGAGTGAGTGGGTGGGTGGGTGAGTGAGTGAGTGGGTGAGTGAGGGAGTGAGTGAGTGGGTGGGTGGGTGAGTGAGTGAGGGAGTGAGTGAGTGGGTGAGTGGATGAGTGAGTGAGTGGCCTTCACCCCCCGTGACCTCCCCCCGTGACCTCCGCCCCCGTGACCTCCGCCCCCGTGACCTTCACCCCTGTGACCTCCCCATGTGACCTCCGCTACCATGACCTCCGCCCCCGTGACCTCCGCCCTGTGACCTCTACCCCGCGACCTCCCCCCTTGACTCCTCCCCCCCATGACCTCCCCCCCGTGACCTCCCCCCCTTGACCTCCACCCCCATGACCTTCACCCCCGTGACCTCCCGTGACCTCCCCCCCACTGTCTGTGGTGAGCTGCAGTCCGTCCGGAATTCTCTGACACGCTGGCCCTCAAAGGGGCTCGCCACCCCATCCTGGAGCGGGTGCTGGGCTGGCCGCTGGTGCCTAACGACGTCTTCCTGTCGGACGCCTCCAACTTCCTCATTGTCACGGGGCCCAACAACAGCGGCAAGTCCACGCTGCTGAGACAGGTGGCACTCTGCCAGGTGATGGCACAGATCGGTGAGTGGGTGGGGGGGTGAGTTGGTGAGTGAGTGAGTGGGTGGGTGAGTGAGTGAGTGAGTTGGTGAGTGGGTGGGTGAGTTGGTGAGTGAGTTGGTTGGTGAGTGAGTGGGTGAGTTGGTGAGTGAGTGGGTGGGTGAGTGAGTGAGTGAGTTGGTGAGTGAGTAGGTGAGTAAGTAAGTGAGTGAGTGTTTGAGTGAGTGAGTAGGTGAGTAAGTGAGTGAGTGAGTGTTTGAGTGATTGAGTGAGTAGGTGAGTAAGTAAGTGAGTGAGTGTTTGAGTGAGTGAGTGAGTAGGTGAGTAAGTAAGTGAGTGAGTGTTTGAGTGAGTGAGTAGGTGAGTAAGTGAGTGAGTGAGTGTTTGAGTGAGTGAGTAGGTGAGTAAGTAAGTGAGTGAGTGTTTGGGTGCTACCACTGCTTCAGGTTGCTTCGTGCCAGCCGACTTTGCCTGCGTGAGGATCGCTGATCAGATCTTCACTCGCATCGGTGTGGACGACGACATCCAGCCACTCTCCTCCACCTTCACCATCGAGATGAGAGAGGTGGGTGGGGAGTGAGAGGGTGGGTGGGTGAGTGGGTGGGTGGGTGGGTGAGTGGGTGGGTGAGTGGTTGGTTGGGTGTGTGAGTGGGTGGGTGTGTGAGTGGGTGGGTGAGTGGTTGGTTGGGTGTGTGAGAGAGTGAGTGGGTGGTTGAGTGAGAGGGTGGGTGAGTGGGTGGGTGGGTGTGTGAGTGGGTGGGTGAGTGAGTGGGTGGGTGAGTGGTTGGGTGGGTGAGTGGGTGGGTGTGTGAGTGGGTGGGTGAGTGGTTGGTTGGGTGTGTGAGAGAGTGAGTGGGTGGTTGAGTGAGAGGGTGGGTGAGTGGGTGGGTGGGTGTGTGAGTGGGTGGGTGAGTGAGTGGGTGGGTGAGTGGTTGGGTGGGTGAGTGGGTGGGTGAGTGGTTGGGTAGGTGGGTGAGTGGGTTGGTGAGTGGGTGGGTGAGTGGGTGGGTTAGTGGGTGTGTGAGTGGGTGGGTGAGTGGGTGGGTGAGTGAGAGGGTGGGTGAGTGGGTGGGTGGGCTGGTGTGTGAGTGGGTGGGTGAGTGGGTGGGTGGGTGTGTGATTGAGTGGGTGAGTGGGTGTGTGAGTGAGTGGGTGGGTGAGTGGGTGGGTGAGTGGTTGGGTGGGTGAGTGGGTGGGTGAGTGGTTGGGTAGGTGGGTGAGTGTGTTGGTGAGTGGGTGTGTGAGTGGGTGGGTGAGTGGGTGGGTGGGTGAGTGGTTGGGTGGGTGAGTGAGTGGGTGAGTGGGTGGTTGAGTGAGAGGGTGGGTGAGTGGGTGGGTGAGTGAGTGGGTGGGTGAGTGGTTGGGTGGGTGAGTGGGTGGGTGAGTGGGTGGGTGAGTGAGTGAGTGGGTGAGTGGTTTGGGTGGGTGAGTGGGTGGGTGAGTGGGTGGGTGGGTGAGTGAGTGGGTGGGTGAGTGGTTGGGTGGGTGAGTGGGTGGGTGAGTGGGTGGGTGAGTGAGTGGGTGGGTGAGTGGTTGGGTGGGTGAGTGAGTGGGTGAGTGGTTGGGTAGGTGGGTGAGTGGGTTGGTGAGTGGGTGTGTGAGTGGGTGGGTGAGTGGTTGGTTGGGTGTGTGAGTGGGTGGGTGTGTGAGTGGGTGGGTGAGTGGTTGGTTGGGTGTGTGAGAGAGTGAGTGGGTGGTTGAGTGAGAGGGTGGGTGAGTGGGTGGGTGGGTGTGTGAGTGGGTGGGTGAGTGAGTGGGTGGGTGAGTGGTTGGGTGGGTGAGTGGGTGGGTGTGTGAGTGGGTGGGTGAGTGGTTGGTTGGGTGTGTGAGAGAGTGAGTGGGTGGTTGAGTGAGAGGGTGGGTGAGTGGGTGGGTGGGTGTGTGAGTGGGTGGGTGAGTGAGTGGGTGGGTGAGTGGTTGGGTGGGTGAGTGGGTGGGTGAGTGGTTGGGTAGGTGGGTGAGTGGGTTGGTGAGTGGGTGGGTGAGTGGGTGGGTTAGTGGGTGTGTGAGTGGGTGGGTGAGTGGGTGGGTGAGTGAGAGGGTGGGTGAGTGGGTGGGTGGGCTGGTGTGTGAGTGGGTGGGTGAGTGGGTGGGTGGGTGTGTGATTGAGTGGGTGAGTGGGTGTGTGAGTGAGTGGGTGGGTGAGTGGGTGGGTGAGTGGTTGGGTGGGTGAGTGGGTGGGTGAGTGGTTGGGTAGGTGGGTGAGTGTGTTGGTGAGTGGGTGTGTGAGTGGGTGGGTGGGTGAGTGGTTGGGTGGGTGAGTGAGTGGGTGAGTGGGTGGTTGAGTGAGAGGGTGGGTGAGTGGGTGGGTGAGTGAGTGGGTGGGTGAGTGGTTGGGTGGGTGAGTGGGTGGGTGAGTGGGTGGGTGAGTGAGTGAGTGGGTGAGTGGTTTGGGTGGGTGAGTGGGTGGGTGAGTGGGTGGGTGGGTGAGTGAGTGGGTGGGTGAGTGGTTGGGTGGGTGAGTGGGTGGGTGAGTGGGTGGGTGAGTGAGTGGGTGGGTGAGTGGTTGGGTGGGTGAGTGAGTGGGTGAGTGGTTGGGTAGGTGGGTGAGTGGGTTGGTGAGTGGGTGTGTGAGTGGGTGGGTGAGTGAGTGAGTTGGTGAGTGGGTGGGTGTGTGGGTGTGTGAGTGGGTGGGTGAGTGGGTGGGTGAGTGAGTGGGTTGGTGAGTGAGTGAGTTGGTGAGTGAGTGAGTTGGTGAGTGGGTGGGTGTGTGTGTGGGTGAGTGGGTGGGTGACCCCCGGTGACCCCCATGACCCCAGGTGAACTACATAGTTCGCACAGCCACCGACCGCTCTCTGGTGATCATCGACGAGCTCGGGAGGGGCACCGGGGTCCACGAGGCCCTGGGGATCTGTCACTCGGTCTGTGAGTGTCTCCTGCAGCGCAAGGTGGTGACCACTCACACTCACCACTCACACTCACCACTCACACTCACCACCCTCACCACCCTCACCACCCCTGCGTGTCTCCCCCCCCCCCCCCCCAGACGTTCACCATCTTCGCCACCCACCACCTGGAGCTGAGCCACCTCTCTACCCTCTACCCCAACGTCTCCAACAGCCACTTCCTGGTGGAGTCACGCAATCAGCAGCAGCAGCAGCAGCAGCTGCCCTGGGCCGGCCGTCGTGACGGTAAAGCCGCTGGTGCCGACGACTCGCGGACGGTGCCACGTGTGACGTGCACGTACAAGCTGGTGCAGGGGCACACGCCGGACACGCACTACGGTACTACGCGTGTGTGTGTGTACGTGTGTGTATGTGTACGTGTGTGTGTTCTTCGTGCTTTTGGAGTACCTGACCCTCTGCTCACGATCATTAAGGACCTTCATGATGGTGAGCGGGCCCGGGTAAAACTACGTGGCTGGGAGTCAGAGCCATTCCCTGTACACCTTGGGGTGCGACAGGGATGTCCTCTGGCTCCCACATTATTTAACATCTATTTTGACCACGTAGTTCGTGAAGCCTTCAATAGCTGTACCGGGGGAATCTCCATATGGTACAGATATAATGGGAGGCTAATCGATGCCCGGGTGCGGTCAAGGGATGGCTCCCTATTGCTCAACCACGTTATGTATGCTGATGATTTGGTAATAGCTGCTCAGTCAGAGGAGGAGTTGGAGACGCTGCTGCTGAGACTGGAGCGTGCCACTAAGAGGTGGGGCCTTACCATCAGCCCCACCAAAACTAAGCACCTGCCTGGGTATTTTGTACCATCGGACACTACACCCCCACAACTCCCAATCGGTGATGGGGCAGTTGTGGAGAGAGTGGAGAGTTTCCCATACCTGGGCAGTGTGCTTATGACTGGCTCCAGTTTAACAGCAGAGGTCTCACTCCGAATCAGTCGAGCGGCAATATCTTTTCATCGGTTGCGTAGCGCTGTGTGGAAGCTACCTGGTCTGTCGCTCCGCACTAAGCTTCAGGTCTTCTCGGCCACGGTCATTCCCTCCCTTCTCTACGCTTGCGAAACGTGGACCCCCCTAGTGGAACATCTTCGCCGGTTAGAAACATTTAGGCTGGCCTGCCTACGATCCATCCTGGGTTTAACCAGACTGGATTGTGTGAGGAGCTCACAAATCCTTGAAAGATCTGGGCAGGGTCCCATCGGTGAGCTCCTCCGGCAGGCAAGGCTGCGATGGCTGGGTCATGTAGCCCGCATGCCGAAACAGCTTTTGTTGGGCCGGATTGAGGGGGCTAAGCAGGCGCGGCACGGGCTAGAGAAGAGATGGAGTGATGTGGTACAGGAGGACGTGGAGCTGAGTGGACTTGCCGATGACTGGTACCAGCGGTGTCAAGATCGGCCTCTGTGGAGGAGGCTCGTGAAGGATGCTACTGGGCAGTTGGAGGCAGTCGCCCTCCAACAACAACGGAGGGCGGAGGAGCGATGCTCAGAACAACGAGCGGAGCGCCGGGTGGCTAAAGCACAGCAGGTTGGCACAGTAGGGGGCACAGGTGGTGCATCAGCCAGTCATCTCAGTCAGTTGACCCGTGGCACCTGGGTCTGCCCAGTGACCTCCTGCCAGCGGGCGTTCGACACTTCATGTGGCCTCACGGTGCACATAGCCTGGCACAAGCGTCGTGGTGACGTCACCGCCACTTAGTGGCGAATGGCGGTTGTTGTTGTTGTTGTTGTTGTGTACGTGTGTGTGTGTGTACGTGTGTGTGTGTGTGTACATGTGTGTGTGTGTGGTCCGGCAAAACAACCCCCTACCTCCTCGCGGTGCCGAACAGGCAACTCTGTCGTGGACAGTGCTTTGGGGGGAGATCCAATTTTGATTGGCTCCTCCCCTCATGGCAAATGTGTCTACCACAGGGGCTAAACGGGGGCTCTGGACAGGTGCGAGGGGCTGGTAACCCTTCCACCTTCAATTAATTACCACGAAACCACGAGTTAAACCGAAATATGTAACTAATAAGCTTGTGCCGGAGGCCCCGGGGGGACAGGCGTCTATGACGTCTCCTGACCAAACCCCATTTGGCAGAGCCAGGAGACTGAATATCTACCCTCGGGGCTCCTCCAGAAACAACGAAAAACCACTACGGGTGGCCACGTGGAATGTTCGAACGCTCACTGCGGAGGAGAGGCTGCCACTCCTCTGTCGGGAGCTGGACCGGTACCGCCTGGATCTATGTGGCATTTAGGAGGTCCGGTGGACCGGCTCTGGCTCCTGCCACCATGAGGGGTGGACAGTCCTCTACTCGGGGCAGGAGACTGCCAAACAACAGGGAGTGGCTCTTCTTTTGAACAAAAGAATGAAGGGGGCGTGGGAGCGTGGCGGTGAGGTGTGGGAAGCTGTAAGCCCCAGGCTACTTTGGGCTCGCCTTCCCAACAACCGGATGTGAGGAGTGGTGGTCGTGGTTACTTATGCCCCCACCGAAGACGAACATCCGTGGAGGGATCCAGGCAAGGCCGATGAGTCGGATGCCTTCTATGACCTCCTGTCACAGGTGCGAGCTAAAGTGGCCCCTCGGGATAGTCATCTTGTTGGGTGAATGCCCGAGTTGGTCATGATGCACCTGGTCTGGAGTGATTGGAAGGAATGGGCCAGACCAGCTCAATAACAACGGCAGGAGGCTGCTACATTTTTGTGCAGCCCATGGGCTTGTAAATACCAACACGCTGTTCCGGCAACGGTGTATCCACACAACATCATGGATGCATGCCGGGTCCAAGCAAGAACATCTGCTGGACTACATAGTGACGGACCAGCGGATGCGAGCCCATGTCCCTGACACCAGGACCTACCGTGGAGCTGATCTGCCCTCTGACCATCGACTTGTAATCTGTAAGATGCACCTGCAATTCTTCCACTCCGGTGGTGGGTGTACATCCAGGACCCCATTCAAATCCTTAGTGGCATGCTCTGCCGGCTGGGATTGGCATCGTCCCCCACTCCTCCTGATGTCGAGGGTAAATGGGCGAGGTTTAGGACTGTGACTCATGCAGCTGAAATGGCTGCTTTGGGTACGTGGTCCAGACCTCCCCAGAGACCCTGGCTGACAGAGGAGGTGTTCAGGATGGCGACAGGCCCACTGTCATCGGCTACAGAATCCCACGGCGGAGAATGAGGAGGCTTACCGCAGCCCTCGCTCAGAGGTTCGGAGAGCCGCGAGGCGCCGCAAGGATGGGTGGCGGTCGCGGGTTGTCGAGGAGATGGAGTCTGCATCAGTGGCCCGCGATCACAAATCGCTCTTTAACTCCCATCAAGAAAGTAACCTGCGGTGCCACAACCAATTACCATCATTGGGGGAAAGAACGGTGACCCGATCTCCGACCCCCAGGGAACAGGTTTTCAGATTTGCCGAGCATTTCCGCGAGGTCCCGGTAGTGGGAGGGGGGAAACCCCTCGGCCCGGAAAAACTCATCGCGGCACAAAGTGGGGACGGCCCTGCCGAGGCCGCCGGCGCCTCAAACATCGTGAAGAAGAAGCCGTCGCCTTCCGCGACGCGGTCGGCGTCTCACGGCCACCACCCTCCCCCTCCCACCCCCCCTCCCCCTCCCCCTCCGCGTGCCCCGCGTCCAGGTCTGGAGATGGCCACGCTGTCATCGCTGCCGCCCTCCCTGCTGCGCGACGCCACGGGGCTGCTGGCTCGGATCGGCGGCAAGAGCTGGGTAACAACGCTGACCCCCGCCGACACCCCCGCCGCGACCCCCCCGCGACCCGCCCGTGACCCCCCCCCCCGTGACCCCTCCGCGACCCCCCCCAGATGGAGCGTCAGGCCGACTCCGCGCCCGTGCTGCGCCGAGCGGCCGTCCACCGCCTCGCGACGCGGCTGGGCCAGGCGGCGCGACACTCGCGGCTGGACGGAGCCAGCCTGGCCACGTACCTGGGGTCGCTGAGACAGCGGTACCTCGACGAGCTGGAGCACATCGCTGATGCCACCGCTAACACCCACTGAACAACACCACCACCAACACCACCACCGCTAACACCCACTGAACGACACCACCACCAACACCACTAACACCCACTGAACGACGCCGCCACCACCACTACCACCGCTAACATCCACTGAACGACACCAACACCACCACCGCTAACACCCACTGAGCGACACCGCCACCAACACCACCACCACTAACACCCACTGAACGACACCACCACCAACACCACCGCTAACACCCACTGAACGACACCACCACCACCACTACCACCGCTAACACACACTGAACGACACCACCACCAACACCACCACCGCTAACACCGCTAACACCCACTGAACGACACCACCACCACCACCGCTAACACCCACTGAACGACACCACTACCAACACCACCACCACCGCTAACACCCACTGAACGACACCACCACCACCACCGCTAACACCCACTGAAGGACACGACCACCAACACCACCACCACCGCTAACACCCACTGAACGACACCACCACCACCACCACCGCTAACACCCACTGAACGACACCACCACCACCACCGCTAACACCCACTGAAGGACACGACCACCAACACCACCACCACCGCTAACACCCACTGAACGACACCACCACCAACACCACCACCACCGCTAACACACACTGAACGACACCACCACCAACACCACCACCACCGCTAACCCCCACTGAACGACACCACCACCAACACCACCACCGCTAACACCCACTGAACGACACCACCACCAACACCACCACCACCGCTAACACCCACTGAACGACACCACCACCACCACCGCTAACACCCACTGAACGACACCACCAACACCACCACCACCGCTAACACCCATTGAACGACACCACCACCAACACCACCACCAACACCACCACCACCGCTAACACCCACTGAACGACACCACCACCGCTAACACCCACTGAACGACACCACCAACACCACCACCACCGCTAACACCCACTGAACGACACCACCACCAACACCACCATAAACACCACCACCACCGCTAACACCCACTGAACGACACCACCACCACCACCGCTAACACCCACTGAACGACACCACCACCAACACCGCTAACACCCACTGAACGACACCACCACCAACACCACCACCGCTAACACCCACTGAACGACACCACCACCACTACCGCTAACACCCACTGAACGACACCACCACCAACACCACCACCGCTAACACCCACTGAACGACACCACCACCAACACCACCACCGCTAACACCCACTGAACGACACCACCACCAACACCACCACCGCTAACACCCACTGAACGACACCACCAACACCACCACGATCCAACACCACCAATGCTAGCACCACCACCACCAATTCCAGCACCACCACCACCACGGTGGAGGGGTAAGCATGTGGGTACCATTGTGTGGTGTGGGGTAGGCTGACGGAGGTCCTGATTAGCCAGACGATGATGTTATTTCGTGCTGTGTTGTTGGATATATAAACATAAAGTTTACTGTCAAACTGGCTCAGTGATTGAGTAATTTCGTGAGCAAGCGACTGAGTAAGCAGCTGAGCTCCTGAGTGAGTCACTGGCTGAGTGAGTGAGTCACTGGCTGAGTGAGTGACTGGCTGAGTGAGTGACTGGCTGAGTGAGTGAGTGAGTGGTTGAGTGAGTGAGTGATTGGCTGAGTGAGTGAGTGGCTGAGTGAGTGACTGGCAGAGTGACTGGCTAAGTGACTGGCTGAGTGAGTGAGTGACTGGCTGAGTGAGTCACTGGCTGAGTGAGTGAGTGACTGGCTGAGTGGGTGACTGGCTGAGTGAGTGAGTCACTGGCTGAGTGACTGGCTGAGTGAGTGAGTGACTGGCTGAGTGAATGACTGGCTGAGTGAGTCACTGGCTGAGTGGGTGACTGGCTGAGTGAGTGACTGGCTGAGTGAGTGACTGGCTGAGTGAGTGAGTGCCGAGTGAGTGACTGAGTCCGTAATAGAGGTTTTGTTGGTTTAGATGGCGTAAATATATAAATGTTGTGTCGTTAAAATCAGCCAGCCTAGATGCATGAGGTCACTGAGACAGACCCAGCAGGTGCCGGGGTTGTACTGCTGTGCCAGGCTAGGTGCATGAGGTCACAGATACAGACCCAGCAGGTGCCATGGGTTGTATTGCTGTGCCAGGCTAGGTGTATGAGGTCACTGAGACAGACCCAGCAGGTGCCGTGGGTTGTAGTGCTGTGCCAGGCTAGGTGCACGAGGTCACAGAGACAGACCCAGCAGGTGACGTGTGTTGACTGCTGTGCCAGGCTAGGTGCATGAGGAGGTCACAGAGACAGACCCAGCAGGTGTCATGGGTTGTACTGCTGTGCCAGGCGAGGTGCATGAGGTCACAGAGACAGACCCAGCAGGTGCCATGGGTTGTACTGCTGTGCCAGGCTAGGTGCATGAGGTCACAGAGACAGACCCAGCAGGTGCCATGTGTTGTACTGCTGTGCCAGGCTAGGTGCATGAGGTCACAGAGACAGACCCAGCAGGTGACGTGGGTTGTACTGCTGTGCCAGGCTAGGTGCACGAGGAAGTCACGTGACAGACCCAGCAGGTGGCGTGTGTGTTGTACTGCTGTGCCAGGCTAGGTGCACCAGGAGGTGACAGAGACAGACCCAGCAGGTGCCGTGTGTTGTACTGCTGTGCCAGGCTAGTTGCATGAAGTCACGTGACAGACCCAGCAGGTGACGTGTGTGTGTTATACTGCTGTGCCAGGCTAGGTGCATGAGGAGGAAGTCACGTGTGTGTGGTGTTGAACAAGGCGTGGTCGTCAACAGCTGTGGTGGAATTGCTGTGGCTCCGTGCCGTGCCCTCTGTGCTGGTCACCAGGGGTCAGCGCCACACACACACAGCTCGGACAAAGCGCCCTGACGAGTATTTATTAACTCTGGGCTTGCACAGTATCACAGAAACAAGTTGGGTTATTAAATGCATTCTAGATTTAAAGCTTTCGTGACTGCTAGGATCCATACTCTTGGTTCTATTGGGTAAAGTCACGTAGTTGAAAATAAAATAACAAAAAATCACGACGTTTCGGCCACAACACAAGCGGCCTTCATCAGGTGAAGGGACGAGACTGTCTGGAGGACAGCGCTGGAGTGGAAGAAGCCACGCTTAGATCACGACCTTTAAGCTGTGTGAGAAGAAAAACACCAAGCGCCTTGACAAAGGAATTAGCATATAATTTAGCATTGAAATGGCTCATTGAAATAGCTAAGTTAAAGTATACACATCCGCAGAGGTACCCCTTGACAAAGGAATTTGCATGGAATTTAGCAGTGAAATAGCTGAGTGATTAGCTTGTAACTGGTCACAGAAATAGCTATGTTAAAGTTAGAGCATATACATTCACCGAGGCACCTAGTACTCATCAAACAGGAGAATTTAGCGAAACACAACCACGCTCAGACAGCGGACCTTTAAACTGTGTGCGAGCAAACAAGGTGTTCTGACAAAGAAATTAGCATAAAAATTAGCATTTGATTAAACTAATTTCAATGGTACAGTATATTTTTCAAGTAGGGTACCACTACTTGAAAAATATACTGTACCATTGAAATTAGTTTAATGTTTAGTTCGATTTAGAACATCTTTCTAATGGTTTCTTAATTTGAAACCATCCTCTCGGTTGAAATTGTGTCTGTGTTTGTAGATCTGAATTGCTTCATGAACAAATCTCTGATAAAAGCCAGTGGGTTTGCAAAGAACCTTGGTATCGGAGAAAATTATATCGTGATCCCCCACAGCGTTGTAACAGTGATCAGCCACGGTAGAAGAATTCGTTTTGCCGTGTTTCAAATCTGATTTGTGCTCGCGAATTCGGTCAGAGACATGTCGCTTTGTCTCACCGATGTAGCAATCAGGTACAACTCAATTTGTAAACCCCGGGGTACTGTAAATCAGGAATGACATCCTTCACGGATGGGATCAGATCGCACACAGGTCCGATGTCTGAGCGTGGTTGTGTTTCGCTAAATTCTCCTGTTTGATGAGTACTAGGTGCCTCGGTGAATGTATATGCTCTAACTTTAACACAGCTATTTCTGTGACCAGTTACAAGCTAATCACTCAGCTATTTCAATGCTAAATTCGATGCTAATTCCTTTGTCAAGGGGTACCTCTGCGGATGTGTATACTTTAACTTAGCTATTTCAATGAGCCATTTAAATGCTAAATTATATGCTAATTCCTTTGTCAAGGCGCTTGGTCTTTTTATTCTCACACGGCTTAAAGGTCGTGATCTAAGCGTGGCTTCTTCCACTCCAGCGCTAATTCCTTTGTCAAGGGGTACCTCTGCGGATGTGTATACTTTAACTTAGCTATTTCAATGAGCCATTGCAATGCTAAATTATATGGTAATTCCTTTGTCAAGGCGCCTGGTCTTTTTCTTCTCACACAGCTTAAAGGTCGTGATCTAAGCGTGGCTTCTTCCACTCCAGCGCTGTCCTCCAGAGAGTCTTGTCCCTTCACCTGATGAAGGCCGCTTGTGTTGTGGCCGAAACGTCGTGATTTTTTGTTATTTTATTTTCACCTACGTGACTTTACCCAATAGAACCAATGAGTATGGATCCTAGCAGTCACGAAAGCTTTAAATCTAGAAAAGAATATATATCCCTAAAGTCGTATAAAATATATGCAGTTCATGTATTTTCTCTGAGAATAAAATATTAATTTTCGGGGTCTCAAGGAAGAGGGGAGGGGGGGGTGTCGATCACCGCTGTGTCAGTTTGGAACTCTTGAGCACAAGAGAGATGACCTTTGAAGTAAAGTTGTATATGTACAGGTCAACTTCACAACAAAATATAATGCACCACACCTAACGTCCCCTATGTATATTACTGCATACTTGTCACAGCATGAGTTGGTGGGAACAATTGCACAATTTAAGGATTATATCAGTGTTGTAGATATGAAGATGCTGCATTCTAAATTGCTTCCATGGGATCAAATGCATACAGTCTAAATAAACCAATTGATCTAAAATGCATGTAGAAATGAGGCGACACAAACCATTGCCGGCTGCTTGTGCATCTGCTGAGGCAAACGTCTTTGGTTTCTCACAGGTAGTAGCATGCAGGGATTGGGCCTGCTGATGCCTCCCATTCCCGTAGAGCCCAGAGGTGCGAGGGCTAGAGTAGAATGGTGTGAAGTTCTGATGGATATCCATACCAACTGGGAAAAGCATTAAAACCACAATCTTACCACGATGGCTTTAATCATCTTCACCACATTTTTTTTCTGCCAAATACACAGAGAGTGTGAGAAACCTTTCAGTTGTAATTGATCCTGAGCACGAGTTATCTCTCTACTGTAAACTCTGGAGAACCTCATACCTCCACCTGCACATTTTCCACGTCCACCATTTCCTTACCCCAGCTGCCATCCACACCTTCACATCTCCTCACATCCTCAAACTCCAGATGATACAAGATGCCCCTGACAGGCTTCTCGTCCACATCCATAAACAAAACATCACCATAATACTGAGATCCCTCCACTGGCTCTCAATGTAATCCCAGATCAATTTTAAAATAGCACTCACCGTCCTAAAGATACTCCATTGACTCGCCCATGCCTAAATCTCTCCTCTCATCTCACTCTACTCCCCTCCACATATTCTTCACTCCAGCAACCAAGGTTTTCTGTCAAATTCCCCCTGTAAACCTCGGTTCACTGGGAAGTTGCTAACTCTCGTTTGCTGCCCCCATAATCTGGACCTCCCTCCTCCCAGTCATAAGTTCTGTCGACGCCTTTCTCCTTGTATAAATGTAGCATCAAGAGCTTCCTTTTTCCTCTGCCTATGGCCGACTGCCTCTCTAAAAATATTTTTTTGAAAATATGCCTTCTGATTTAAAGCTTTCGTGACTGCAGGGATTCATATTCTTGGTTCTATTCGGTAAAGTCACGTAGAAGGGAAACAATAAATTAATAAAAATATGAAACAATAAAATTCTCACGACGTTTCGACTGCAACACAAGCAATCATCATCTTGCTGTGGTTTTCACACCTGATGATGATTGCTTGTGTTGCAGTCGAAACGTCGTGATAATTTTATAGTTTTATATTTGTATTATTTTATTGTTTCCCTTCTACGTGACTTTACCGAAAGAACCAAGAATATAATATGCCTTCTGTTTGTGTACGGTGTCTTGAGATGCTGTCGCATTTAGATGTCATACGAATCCACATTGTATTGCAACCTTTGATAAATAACAAGTAAAATTGGACGAGAGGCTACATGGATGAAATAGAGTTTGTGTGTAACGTGTGCAAGATTGGCACTTGTTCGGGAATTGACATCTGTGCTCGGGTACCAGTAATTTATTTTTTACCTAGACCTGGTACCAGTATTGAGTTGAAATTTATTCCAGGACACTGCACAGTTTCGTTAGACCTTGCCCAGGGGTCGGCAACCAAAATAACAATAAGAGCCTTTTTTTCGAATTCGGTACAAAACTTGATATTTCAACAGCTGCCATACTTGTGAATACTGTACGTACATACATTATGTCATGAAGCAGTCTGCATGAAGCTGAACGCGGCTCCGAAGCTGACTCCTGACCAAGGCTGACTGAGAAATATGTCCTGATGTAGTCTGTGGACAAGGTGGCAACCCTGAGACTTACCATATGTAGAGCTGAGGAGGTAAACGTTGAGCTCGTCACTCTTTTCCGGCCGAACAACTTCAATCTTCTTCATGAAACTCCCTGTTTTCAGCAGCATGTAATCTCTGTGAAGGTCATATCGGTTGTATATGTAGTTTCCGCAACTTACTATTACTGCAGGTGTCTTAATAATTAAATATGTGCGCTATGTTGCACTGACGTTAAAGATTTCTGACATTCAAAACGAGTAGACCAGTTCGACTCGTTGACAAATACGAATACAGAAATACGTAAAAAATAACTCAATTGGAATTACACACAGCAACCATCGTCCCCTACTGGCAACCTTATGCCCAATTGCAGGCCAGGTGCTAAATCTCCTTGTGTCCACAGGGACAGTTGTCACTGGGGGTGCCCATTTAAATGTGTCTGAGACGTGGTGTAAGTCGCTTATTGCGCGTCAAGCGCTCATAGACACCCCAGAGTAAAAGGCCCTATCAAAAACAGGTGATTATTATTTAAAAAAATTCCAGTAACAAGTGCATTTAAAGTGTTGTTACATTTGTTTTTAGGAACAATGTTGTTTACATATAGGAAGGAGGCGTAATGTCTGCCTATTTATTTTGTTACATTTACTTCTATATGATGCTAATTATCATGCTCTATTCCTTTATATTGCTGTATGTTCAGGGGCTGAATGCCAATGTCGAGATCTGATAAACCACGAGAGCTTCAGGAGCGAGTTTGTGTCGTTTTTATACTGCTCGGTTGAAGGAGAGCAGAGACCACAGTGGTTTACTGTCTGGTCCATAGTTTGGGTTGCATGGCCACTGATCGCACTGCAGGAGACGTGCGCGTTGGCCTGTTTGATGTTGTGATGTGGTCGATGGTTCACCGGTGTCTTTGAGGAATGTCAAAGCAAGGAGGTGCGATGTCTGGGTCTCTAATCATCAGGCAAAACGATTATTTTGTTCGATTCAACATAGAAAAAAAACACGTGGCCTTGTCACAATTGCTGCGATGTGTAATTTAAGCGCACGTGATGATTTGCCGATGGACGAGGTTGTTGTCGGCGTTGCCCAGTAATAGTGTGCAGCAGTGGTTGTTTGGAGCTGTGCGGTGAGACTGTAGGTCCGCACAGTTCTTTAGTATCACTGTAATTATCACCTCAGCCACACCTTTGTAGTATCGGTTACCCTGGAAAAAAAGCAACCAGTGCCATTCTGAATTGATGATATGCAAAGCTTACCAAGCCATTAAATTAAATTGAATATTACTAAGGTGAAGATAAACGTTAAATAGTTGATTCCTTCATTTAAAACCTAGTGAAAAAACATTTAACAAATGACAGCAACGGCCACTTGCCCCACTGTTGTCACCACGTCTGTACCAAGATACTGGGTGGCATTACAAGTACTCTTTCTTTCTCAAATGAGCATTGAGGTGGTGACCATCTCTCATTTACAACCCCTGAGACAGTGGTGGAAACAATGCGTCTCTATATAACCCATCAAACAATCGCTGTTGACTTCCCCACAAAGCGGTGCCTATTTTATCTACCACGGAGGGATGATGGAGTGAGTCAACTCCCAGCTACGACTTGAACTCGCAAACATTCCGATGGCGGGTCGCTCACTCCACTGCTGAGCCACATGGATAGTTTCACAGGTGCAGTATTATCAAAAACTAATTAATGTTTGTCTTCAGACTCATGCTGTTTCGAGTTCCGTATTTTCCCGCATATAACCCGCGGGTTATACCACTTTTTACAAAACAAAACAAGACCCCGTGGGGTATATGCAGATGCGGGCTATCCCTAAAATATTTTACATGTGTGACATGTCATAACTCGTTTAATTTTTTCACTGCGCAACACTTCCAGTACCTTTGACTAAAGCACTGCTGAATAAACCACTCGCACTACAATTGCACGCGTTAACATGTTTGAAATGATTCGAATTGCTTGCACAATGAAACGACAATGTTTCAAGTGGGCGTACTTTGTTTAACCGGGGTACATGCGTCTGCGGGTTATATGCGTATGCGGGCTATATGCGGGGAAATTGAGCCACATAGATGGATGGTTTCACAGGTATTTGGCAAAGTCCTAATTGACGTTTGCCTTTGAAAGCCTGCTGCTTTGAGTACGTTGAAAGTAGCAACGCACTTAAAGGGAAATTGATTTGCACCCGAGCCATGTGACTGTGCATTAGTTTCTAGATTTGAAGCTTTCGTGACTGCAAGGATCCATACTTTTTGGTTCTATTCGGTAAAGTCACGTAGGTAAAAAAATAAAACAGCAAAAATCACGACGTTTCAACCACAACACAAGCGGCCTTCATCAGGTGAAGGGACCAGCCTGTCTCGAAGACTGCGCTGGAGTGAAGAAAAAAAAGGCCGCTTGTGTTGTGGCCGAAACGTCGTGATTTTTGTTGTTTTATTTTTTACCTACGTGATTTTACCGAATAGAACCAAAGAGTATGTGCATTAGTTGTTTTTAGCAATGTGAAATCTTTGATTGGAGTCGGGGTTCCGTCTCATGCACCTGCTCCACTCTGACTTGGTACTTGGGCAGATGCTGCACGGCTTCTTTGATCTGGTTCCCAAACGGAGGGTGTCTGTTCACTATCTGCACAACGGAGGAATGCACCGTCAGCAAAACGTCATTCGGTTTTGTTGCAATGTTGTTTACAAACAAGAAATACGCTCATCATTGGCGGGTGTTCCTATTATTAAGGAAGGGTGACGATTGTAATGTGTTTCCCAATTGAGTAATTTGCAAGTTACTTTTTACATTTTGCTAATTTGGACAATCACGCCGGTACACAACGGTCTTCTTGGCATGACATCATGGAGGGTCTGTGACGTCCATTTTGAAGAAGATGGCGTCGAGCATTTTACGGTGAATAAATCCGCAGTATAATTAACCAGAGCGGTCTGCCAGATTCGAACTGCGAGCTTCTGGAACAAGCGCTGCCACTGGGCCAATGGCATTTACGGTGTAGCTACCGTATAATTGTACTGGGAAGTGCGCTAAACACCAGCACAAACATAGATACATGTTGTGGAGATTAACACTACACCCATTATCTCACCAACTCAATTTCCCGTCCATGAGTGTTTGCAATTTTCTCAAAAGATGTCAATCCAGCGTTGACCAGTGCGCTGGACATTGAGAAGCCTACAGCAGAAACACTGAGGTTAAGTAATGTTTAATTGAAGGGTCTTCTGATTTGTATGTGTTGCTCTTATACGTGAAAGAGATTATAATTACCGATTTTTTCAAGTTGTTTCAAAACGGAAGGTGAATTTTCCCAAAGCTTTGCATTAAAACATTTAGCGAGGTGGACAGCATTCAGCACGGCCTGGAAATTATTCTGCTTATCCTTTTGCTGCAAAAATTCGGCAAGACCTACAACCACAAAACGGAGATATAACGGATGTAAATACTGTCATGCGTTTAAACGTTAACTTCAGAAACAATGTACATTCGTTTAAATAGTGCAGTTTAAACTTACATTTTGTAAGACGGATTCCAGTCCTGAAGATTTTGGCAGTGTCCTGCATCAATGCAAAATCTTGCACCAGTACACATCCCAGCTGAGCTTGAATGAGACTACAAACAACGCGTCATTTCAATTATATTCTTAGCTCTTTCGGTAAAGTCACGTTGAAGGGAAACAATAAAATAATAATAATATATATAAAACAATGTTTTATATTTTTAGCTCTTTCGGTAAAGTCACGTTGAAGGGGAACAATAAAATAATTATATATATAAAACAATGTTTTATATTCTTAGCTCTTTCGGTAAAGTCACGTTGAAGGGGAACAATAAAATAATAATATATATAAAACAATGTTTTATATTCTTAGCTCTTTCGGTAAAGTCACGTTGAAGGGGAACAATTAAATAATAATAATATATAAAGCATTGTTTTATATTCTTAGCTCTTTCGGTAAAGTCACGTTGAAGGGGAACAATAAAATAATATATATAAAACAATGTTTTATAATCTTAGCTCTTTCGGTAAAGTCACGTTGAAGGGAAACAATAAAACAATAAAATACATATAAAACAATAAAAATTCTCACGACGTTTCGACCTTAACACAAACGGTCGTCATTAGGTGTGTCGGTTTGCAAATGAGTGTCAATACAAACCTACACACCTGATGACGACCGTTTGTGTTATGGTCGAAACGTCGTGAGAATTTGTATTGTTTTATATATTTTTTATTTTTTATTGTTTCCCTTCAACGTGACTTTACCGAAAGAGCTAAGAATATGAATTACTGCAGTCACGAAAGCTTTAAATCAAAATAATTTCAATTGTGTAGCAAAAGCTTAATTCTCCACTTGAACAAACTGTTTTTGCAATATAGATGCAGTTTCGAGTGTTAAAATGAGTGTCAATACATCTTGAAGGCTCTCCAATTAAAAGGTGTCATCTGTATGGTGATATCAAATGGATAATAATCTGCAAATGTGTAGAATATTAAAACCCTAAACACGAAGTTGCGTTGCTAACTATAAAGAAAGTTCATAACCAACTCCAAATGTACGTATGTGTTATCTTAACAGGAGCATTGAAATCATAGCTGTACTTACCAGTTTATTTTCATTTCACTGGTTTTTATTTTACCGGACATTGGAAATCTGAAATGAAAGAAGCATTCAGATTCACTCATAATGGTTTGTCCAAATAACTAATACACACTGAATATACAATATACACTTTAAATGTGCTAATACAGACTTAAACCCCATTCGTTTATCCATACAATATTTTTAAATACGTAATACATTCACAACTACTATTGTCTCAAATATGTAAATGTTTTCACACTTGATGTTTCACTATCCGAGAAACCTTTTAAATTAAATAATTAGAATCAAAATTTTAGACCGATAAAACATTTGATATGAAACTTTCAAGATTATTCCAGTGTAGGTTCTGGATTTTTATTCCAAAAAATGTAATGACCTTAACACAGGATCTTAAAAAAAATACCTAACATTCTTCAAACTGGCCAAATATACCATGTAAAAATTGCAATTAATTGTAATGTAACTTTACCAATACACAGTATGCATAATTGTATATTTACATATGGCAATTCACCTACATTGGTTTAAACAAAAGTGACTGCTGATGAGACTCGGAATGACAAAACCAGTCCAGAGTTTGGTTGTGTGATACCAAGTCTGCTGAAATGATGCACTCCCATAATTCCACGTGGTTGATAGGATGTGTAAAATATATGTATTATTTTATGTGGATGGACAGATATGTGAAGGAGGCATATTGTACGCTTATTATTTTTTTCTTCCATTCTTTACGACGATGCTAATGGTTATTTGGTGACGTGTCACTGATTGTTACCGTATCGTGTGCTTTTTGGCCAAGTTCAATGTGTTCAGGGTTTTCTTCTCATTAACGCGGAGCGTGATGTCTTTATACTCTCGACAGCTTGAGATAAGAGTCACCTGTAAAGAAGCTAAAAGATCAAGATGTCATCATCATGGCCAAAATCATTGATGCTACTACTACACAGAATTGAAAAAGAATTCCACCCTCCGTCAGAATCCCACAGCTGCTGCACAATAGACACACGGTGAGCTCCCAAATCTGCCCTGACACTAAACCCACATCCATTACAGGAACAAATCGGTATTTAACGCCAATTACAAACCTCCAAAACGTTTACAATACAAGGTGTCCTAAACCGAAAATGTGTTCAAAGAGATCAGGAGAAAAATGTATCGATTCAGCTAATTGCTAATCGCAAAAAAATACTTTCTTGTAAAATACACGCGGGAGTTATGACCTGGTGGCTCAACTAGTGTAAGTGGCTCACAGATGGCAGGCTCCAAGTTCAAATACTGGTGGTGAGTTGACTCAACCCACCTTCCCTCCGAGTTTGATAACATGAGTAGCACTCTGTTAGTAAGTCAACGGTGTTTGCGCTGCAGAGAGACCCCTGTCATAGGATTGTGGATTCTCCACGATAGCCTCAGGGCTGTCAACGGTAGATGGATAACCTCAGTGCTCATTTGAGCAGGAAATCACTTTGACTTGGTTCTGAATGCCGCTGTACAATGCATTGATTATGTCTTAAAACGTAGGTGTTAGTTGAACCTTGTGCCAGATGCACACCGATTGATAGAATTGTCAGCGACGATGTATGCAGTAATAAACTAAAAGTCTGTCTTTGTAAGTAAAACTAAAATAAGACGGTATCCTTACTCCAATAAGGTGTACTGTATAGATACAAACGATGATGATCGCCAAACATGGCTAAAAACTGCTCAATTATCTGCACAATTGTAAGTCCGTTTATTAATTTGTTTCTTACAAAATAATTAACGGCCTATTCATATTCTTAGTTTTTCGGTAAAGTCACGTTGAAGGGAAACAACAAAATATATATAAAACAATAAAAAATTCTCACGACATTTCGACCATAACTCAAACGGTCGTCTTCAGGTGTGTTGGTTTGCATAAATTTATTTTTAAACGGCGCATTTATTTATTTATGAAAACGTTAGCGCCACGCGCAACGATTTGGCAGTTTATTTAGGACTGGTCCATCTATATTCTGAAAAGAGGAGGGGGGAGACAAAATTTTTTATAATGTATGCTGTCTGAAAGCCACTGTAAGCGTGAACAATCAATTAAGACCTGAAATGGTTTATCAAATCTTTCCAATGATTGCTAAGATAGAATCCATCTTCTCGGTTGAAATTGTCTCTGTGCTTGTATATGTGGATAGCCTCATGAACGAATCTCTCATGGAAGCCAGATGGCTTACAAAGAACCTCTGTCTTGGAAAAGTCAATGGCATGTGAGCCTACTGAATTAGAACAATGATCTGCCACGGCCGAGGTGTTGGTCCTACCGTGTTTAAGGTCTGCTTTGTGTTCACGAATGCTGTCCGAGACATGGCGTTTGGTTTCTCCAATGTAACTACTACCACAGAGGCAACTTAGTTTGTAGACACCAGGGTATTGTATGTCCGGAATCACATCTTTTACAGACGGAACCAGATCACGGATTTTATGTAATGTGTTGAAACGGACCTGGATCTTGTGTTTATTCAAGATTTTGGAGATTTTTTTGTGATCCCCGCAATGTAGGGTAAAGTGATGGTTTTGAAAGGCTCTAGACCAATTCTTCGACCACATCAATTCCATACACCCAGCCATCAGATTTACCATGGAAGTCGAAATAGATGGCAAGATACCTTTTTTGGATGTCCTAATTAAAAAGAGACCTGATGGTTCAATGAGCCACTCTGTCTACAGGAAAGCTACCCATATGGATGCTTATCTGAAACCGGATTCCCACCACCATCCATCACAGAAGAATTCTCTCATCAAGACTCTGTATCATAGAGCCCAATGCATATCCGACCAGGAACACATAAGCAGTGAACTCAAGCACGTACACCAAGCTCTTAGGGCTAATGGTTACTCCGACTATACAATCCGCAAAGCTATCACTCAAACCATGAAGAAGAACCCTCTTGAGGAGCCTTTCAAAACCATCACTTTACCCTACATTGCGGGGATCACAAAAAAGATCTCCAAAATCTTGAATAAACACAAGATCCAGGTCCGTTTCAACACATTACATAAAATCCGTGATCTGGTTCCGTCTGTAAAAGATGTGATTCCGGACATACAATACCCTGGTGTCTACAAACTAAGTTGCCTCTGTGGTAGTAGTTACATTGGAGAAACCAAACGCCATGTCTCGGACCGCATTCGTGAACACAAAGCAGACCTTAAACACGGTAGGACCAACACCTCGGCCGTGGCAGATCATTGTTCTAATTCAGTAGGCTCACATGCCATTGACTTTTCCAAGACAGAGGTTCTTTGTAAGCCATCTGGCTTCCATGAGAGATTCGTTCATGAGGCTATCCACATATACAAGCACAGAGACAATTTCAACCGAGAAGATGGATTCTATCTTAGCAATCATTGGAAAGATTTGATAAACCATTTCAGGTCTTAATTGATTGTTCACGCTTACAGTGGCTTTCAGACAGCATACATTATAAAAAATTTCGTCTCCCCCCTCCTCTTTTCAGAATATAGATGGACTAGTCCTAAATAAACTGCCAAATCGTTGCGCGTGGCGCTAACGTTTTTATAAATAAATAAATGCGCCGTTTAAAAATAAATTTATGCAAACCAACACACCTGAAGACGACCGTTTGAGTTATGGTCGAAACGTCGTGAGAATTTTTTTATTGTTTTATATATATATTATTATTTTGTTGTTTCCCTTCAACGTGACTTTACCGAAAAAACTAAGAATATGAATTACTGCAGTCACGAAAGCTTTAAATCAAAATTTAACGGCCTATTGTCAAACATCCAAAATGATAATTTACAGCCGCTTGTCAAATCCGCTGCTGTGAGTCGTTGTGGTTGTTTGCTATGTGTCACATACACACACATATCCTTGTCTGTTAACATCATTACAGTCACCACCTGTAATGCGTTGTCACGAACCCTTTCAGGGGTCTCGACCGTCTGCTAAGTAAGGGGACATTGCCGCAGCAAGCCTTGTTAACGTAAGTTGATGGTGATGTGGAACAATGAGAAACCAACCCTGTGACCTCACTTACCAGGTCTTGCACGGCTTCCGAGCCCTGTATTGTGCCAAACAGCTTGATGGTATCAAATGCCATGTAGTAGTAAGCCATCAATCTACCAACATCTGGACAATATCAAACCATTTTTTGTTAAAATAGCAAAACACATGAAAGCAAAGGCAAAGGAGGTCCCATGATATGTTAAAATAAACTGTAATTAAATGCCAGGGTGCTGGTGGCGGCTATACATCGTGCCTGTAATGCAGGGTTGTTGGATCAAACACAAATTGGTAAAACTCCCTTCCCAAGGTCGCCAAGATCGCCATATCCTTGGCTTGCCAGGGGTATTGGCAGACAGCAAATTCATTATATCCATACGCACGGATATTGAGTTACCACCCCTTGCACACGTGGGGGTTTTTCCATGCACAGACACTCATCAATTAATGGAGTTGGCGACACATCCCAACATAAGCAGCACCAGGGCTCGGGCAATAGTTGGCGAAGGTTCTCACTGCCCCCCATTCTTGTCTGGGGGTCCCCCCCCCTCCCGTGCCTCCGTTAGGAACCTGTGCACGTGACAAATTCTACAGCACGTTCTGAGATGCCGATTTGCATTGACGACTGGACGCTATACACAACATGAATATGTGAAATGACATGTTTTTTCGTGACAAATAAAGTGAACAAACACGTGATGATATGCTGTTTCAGCAGAAGGATTATTTACTGTTGGCTTAATATCCCCATTCTGCATACAAATTAGCTTGTAAGCTGCCAGCGAGTTCAAACTCTCTAAGCATAGTTCTGAAATAAATAATGCAAAAGAAACATTAATGTCGTTGTGGACAAGACAACAAATTAACTAAGCAGGTATTATGCCTTCCCATATTTGTCTCTCCACTAAAATCTAAAATCTGCTTGAAACATTCATAGCTAACAGAGTAGATCATTGCCAATTAATGTCTGGCAGGTCACGAGTATTGCTTTAAACAAGCCTGACTGCTTATACATTGAATGTCGAAACTGGTCCAGATTGTTTGTTGCTGCTGAAAATATTCACTCCCAGAAGGCCGTGTGGCTGATTGGATATGTTATAAACAATGATTGTACTTTTTATGCGAAGAGACAGCTATGGGAAGAAGGCATATTGTCAGCTTAATTATTTTGACATAACGATCATTAAATAAATACAATTAAAGAAAAATCAATGCGTCTCATACTCATTGGTTCTTTCGGTGAAGTCACGTAGGTAGAAAAATTTAATTAAACTGACAAATACTAAATCACGAAGTTTCGATCGCAACACAACAAGCGGTCGCCCTCAGGCGGAAAAAAATCTCCATCAGTGAAACAGCTGAACCAGCGAGAGCTGTGAGAGAGCTCATCCTCCTGGTTCTTTCGGCAAAGTCACCACGTAGAATGGAAATACAATAACAAAAATAAAACATAATACAATAAAATTCTCGCGACGTTTCGGCCACAACACAAGTAGCCTTCCTGAGTCACGAAAGCTCTCTCGCTGGTTCAGCTGTTCACACTGCTGAATTTTTTTTTTCCTGCCCGAGGACGACCGCTTGTTGCGTTGCGATCAAAACGTCGTGATATTTACGATGTTTTGTTTTATTTTATTTTGTCTACCGAGTCTGGATTCCTGCAGTCACCAAAGCTTCAAATCAACGTTCAATTTGTCTCAATTTTAAATAATTGAAAATCATGCTGCTTGTAGTGTAAACACAAGGAACAACTTGAATCGACTAACTGGCTCTTTCAGAGGCTGCATACATGGGTTTTATTCTCAGTGTTTCATCTTCTAACAAGTAGACAGGTTTCTTGAATTGAGCAAGGTTGTAAGAGCTTGAGAAGTGAGACCGTGGGAGGGAATTCACAAGGACTGGAAAGCATCAGTACCAGGGGAAGAATCAAAGACAGAAGTGTCTTGACCTGTCGCGTGGTGGCTGAAGACAGTAACGTATGAAAGACACAAGCAAGCAGTTGTATTTCTCTCAGTTTCAAATTGTCTACTATTATTCCAGTAAAATTACAGTTTGATGTTAGATTATGTTAATATCACTATACCTTGCAGAAGTTGCTTCTCAATGTCCTCTTTGTTCAGACCAGCGGCAAATTCTGTATCAGTGATTTATACGGAGTACATTTATTTTTCAGTATGCTGCCTTTTCATGCATCGCTTGAGATGTACTTAAAATGGCTTTAACAGTTGAATATCTTGTCATAGTCAAAGTCAAAACTATGTAAACACTTGATGTCAATGAACGAACTCTAAATTGTCAGAATGTTTAACATTCACTCCTTACAAATATACCGTAATTATGTCCTTTGTACTTAAGAACATTCAAACGTGTTATTTCCTCCAGTCAGCTCATAATATTTTTGAAAGCCCCAAACGTGAAATGTAATTACAGCTAAAATTACTGTTTTATATTACAATAGCTGATCTATGCCAAGGCATAATGGCTCAAAATACCCAAAGATGGTTTCACACAATGTTTTAGTGCATTGGTTCAACACGAGCAAAACTGTGGACCGGTTTTGCAATTCAGTGTCAAGTCAGGATTGTGTGAGCCAATGCAGGTGAACTGCCAGATCCATAATATAGTTTTTTTTGGGTGAGATCGCGTAAATATAGAAATGTGTGTCGTTAAAACCCGCCACCACCCGACACAGCCATCTAGTAAGGGTTGCCACGTAAACAGAACGTGCCGATTCATCACTAGTACAGCACTAGTGTGTAGTGTATAATGTAGTGTATAGTGTAGTGTATAGTGTAGTGTATAGTGTAGTGTATAGTAGTATATAGTGTAGTGTATAGTGTAGTGTATAGTAATGTATAGTAGTGTATAGTAGTGTATAGTAGTGTAGTGTATAGTGTAGTGTATAGTGTAGTGTATAGTAGTATATAGTGTAGTGTATAGTGTAGTGTATAGTGTAGTGTATAGTGTAGTGTATAGTGTAGTGTATAGTGTAGTGTATAGTGTATAGTGTAGTGTATAGTGTAGTGTATAGTGTAGTGTATAGTGTAGTGTATAGTGTATAGTGTAGTGTATAGTGTAGTGTATAATGTAGTGTATAGTGTAGTGTACTAGTACAGCACACCGATGTGTTGCAGAGCCACAACATTTACAAACTGAGTACGACTTTTCGCCAGTAATTACAACTAGCTTTATCAGGGTGGTGGTGGGTTTATCGACACATTTATATACAGTATTAAAAATAAACTATTATGGATGATATTGGTCCCGAAAGCCTACGTGTTATACGAACTGCCAGGTGTTTACAGGCAAGGGCCCTCTCTGTCTGATATGGGTCTTCGCTCAACACAAACCTACATAATATACATCACGTTATTTTGTGTTTCATTCGAATAAGTGTCGTTCACTCAAATACATTTTGAAAATTAATAGGACACACATGTATATACATCCTTCCAAAATACCTATACTACTCAAGAACACATTTTAAATGTATGTTCTTGATAATTTTCTGAAATAAATGCACGAATAGGTAACTCAACCTTTTCCAATACTCCTACTCATGTGTATTGTTATTCCTTTTATATGCATCATTGGAACCTAGTGATTATACTATCGCACACATTGCGATAGTATAATCACGCGAATATTGTATGTTTTAATTTTGAATCGTAAATGCATTTCTTACTGTAATACTTTGGGTTTTTGAGTGCCCAAATGTACAGGAATGTGGATCGGATCCAATCCAATGCCACGTTGACATCTGTGATCGTGTGCAGTACAATCTCCGCATTGAGGTGCTCTGTTAAATTCGTGTGCAAACTGCAGGAGACCGAAGGTGTTCACAAATTCACGGTAGCTACTTTATAGCAATGGGAACATGGAAGTTGCAGAGAGGAAGCTGATTGATGGAAATTCACAAAATGTAGGAAAAAAAAGACATCATTCTGAACGTATCTTGAAATAAATTGAGAAAGTTTTCATTACAACGTGAAATCGTGAAGATCCTGAACAAGATAGTATAATACAAAATAAATGTTTATTTTGATGTGGTACTTCTCCTCAAAAGAACCAAAGTGCTGTTACATGTGAAAATGTCAACATTTAATACTTTGCACTAAGTAATTGGTCTAGTGTTCCAAAGAAATAGTATGGGCGTCAGTTTTCAATTGTGACTTAATAACATCGACAATGCCCAAAATCATGAATATGGCTTGGGAGGGGGGGCATTCCACAGATGGGGAACCACACAGCAGAAGGCCCAATCGCCCTTGGAGTGCTGTCTCATCTTTGGGCTGCAGAGAGGACTGGAATCCATGAAATGTAGATTGTGAGATAGAATACTGGGATTCAAAAAGTCCCAAAGGTAGGTGGGTGCTTTGTAGGCCAGTAACACGATCTCAGAGTCGACTCTGAGATTCACCAAGAGCCAAAGTAGAGATTCCAGAACATGTGTGATATGTTCGGATGGAGCGGTTATAGGCAGGAGTCAGGCAAGCTGCGTTGTGAAAACATTTCAGCCGATTATACTCTTTGGTTCTATTCGGTAAAGTCACGTAGGTAAAAAATAAAACAACAAAAAATCACGACGTTTCGGCCACAACACAAGCGTCCTTCATCAGGTGAAGGGATCAGGCTGTCTCGAGGACAGCGCTGGAGTGAAACACAGCCACGCTCAGACCGCGACCTTTAAACGTGGCTGTGTTCCACTTCAGCGCTGTCCTCGAGACAGCCTGATCCCTTCACCTGATGAAGGCCGCTTGTGTTGTGGCCGAAACGTCGTGATTTTTGTTGTTTTATTTTTTACCTACGTGACTTTACCGAATAGAACCAAAGAGTATGGATCCTTGCAATCACGAAAGCTTCAAATCTAGAATTTCAGCCTATTGAGAACTCTTGCAGGAGGCATGCCGACGAACAAGGTGGCATGGCAATAATCAACAAGAGAGAAGAGACGCATTATCCAAATTATCTGCATAATAGTTTGACAAGCATGATGTCGTGCTGACAATACTTTGAAGGTGAAAAAAATCACTTCTGAATTTCACTTTTCACTTTTCAAATAGGCCTCAAACTTCGGAGCAAGGTCACAGAAGCCACCAACGTTGTGTCTGTTACTGTGGGTGATGAGCTGAAGTTGAGTGCACGGAGCCGAGAAGCATAACCTCTGTTTTGTCACAGCATTTTTATGCATCAAAGACTTAAGGCGGAGGAGTCACTGGGGCCAAGATATCGGGGTAATGAGAGGGGAGGGAAGAGAGGGAGAAAGCATGAACAAGAAGAAGCAGCGTCTGTTTTTGATGACATACCAGACATGCAAGTTAGAGGCATTAAAGCTATGAAGAAAAATAAGTAAGCTTGGGCAGGACATGTCACGAGTAGGAATGATGGCCAGTGCCCAAAACTAACGATGGAGTGGTAGCCAAGGTAATGGAACACGTGGATTGTTGTATCACTGGACTGTGAAGGATGTTTACGGCTAAAAAGGCCTTCAGCGGGCAGTGTATGCCGATGCTGACTTTATACATAACGTTCACAAATATGTACATGTTCATGCCCAATATATACATATAATAACAAAACTGCCGTTATTGTCCTACCTGCTTTCTAGTTTCTGGGTCCCACTTAGCATTTGTTCATATTTTTCTTTCAATTCATTTCTTGTCAATATCACCGCAGTGGCTGAAACATCAAACTGTAAACGATATCACGTATGTTACTTCACATAAAAAATAGATAAATAGCCATACTAATAATGAGCTAAATGCAGGAAAATCTTTAATCAGTCTCAGGAAATGCAGATGGATCCTGCATTGAAATATTTGCCTGATTTATTTGGATATGTTTTGTGTTTAGGAGGAAACGAAACTTCCTGGGGGAAACACGCAGGTTCACACATATGGGTTCATAACCAACTTTCTGTACTGCCATCTCTAGTGGGTATAACACACAAATATGCACAATCCACAAACCTTTCGGTAAAGTCACGTTGAAGGGAAACAATATATATTGTTTCCCTTCAACGTGACTTTACAATATATATTGTTTCCCTTCAACGTGACTTTACCGAAAGAGCTAAGAATATTAATTACTGCAGTCACGAAAGCTTTAAATAAAAAAATAAAATCCACAAACCCTTGCTACCACAGGTATATACTACTACAACATACAAAGATCCCCCGTAGAGCCTTAACTGGCTGTTGGGGCGAGTGCCGTTAGCGAACACCTATGAAGGCAAGCACGGCACACGAGGGGGTGGGTGGCCAGCACCAGGTCCGGTTAAGATAATAGTCACTCGGGCTTTATAACGCAGCGCGCTCACCGCTACACTACCGCTCCCCACTTCCAGCATGGCGACACGCGTCTATGATCTATTACTTGTGCTTGTTAGCCTATTGGAATTGACGCTTTGCTATTTTGCTAAATAAAAGCACATGTATATGTTTTAACAAATGGTGAACATGCTATGACACATTCATAATTGAGCAAGAATAGTGCAACAGTTCACTTCATCCTGCAGCAGCAGCAGCAGCAGCCAGGTGGCTCAGAGGTAGAGCGGCCATCTTGCAATGGGAAGGTTGTGAGCGGCCATCTTGCAATCGGAAGGCCGCTCTACCTCTGCAGCAACAGCAGCAGCCAGGTGGCTCAGAGGTAGAGCGGCCATCTTGCAATGGGAAGGTTGTGAGTTCAACTCACGGTTAGAGGTCGACTCAGCCCATCATCCCTCTTTCGGTCGATAAAATAAATATCACTTTGTGAAAAAGTCAACATTGGTTGTCCTTTGGAAAGACTCTCCCATTCCATTGGAATTAAGGAGGTCCACCCCTGGCTTAGGGCTGTATATAGTAGATGGGCACCAACATCAATGCACAAATAAGCAAGAAATCTTTACCTCTTCAAAATAGATGCTATATTGTCCACATGATGGGTTTCAAGAGATGGGATCCAATAAACTAGAATACATTTGTGCACAATGCATTTAAGTTTTGAAAACGGATATTTAGTTCCGAAAAGTAAGGATGTATGAACCAATATAGTCAGAATATGTGCATCTACCTGTGGTCTTCCTGCCCTGCCAATCATCTGTAGAATATCTGTTTTCCCATATTCCTGCACCATGCCTCCCCCAGTGTAGTGCATGGTAGATTTGACGATGACCAGGTGTGCAGGAAGGTTTACACCCATAGCCAGTGTACTTGTAGAGACTGCAGACAAATCAAATAAAAACATTCGGTATTTGCACCATTCTTTTATCACAAGGCAATCACGAAAAAAGGCGCTGTGTGTGCACATATTCTGCAGAAGTTTCGCAGTAGGGGCAATGTTGCTATATGTTCCATAATATACGTTTTTGGGTTAGATATATATAAATGTGTCGTTAAAACCCGCCACCACCCACCACAGCCAACTCGTAAGGGTTGTCACGTAAACAGAACGTGGCCAATTCGTCACTAGTACAGCACTAGTGTAACGTGTAGTGTAGTGTGTAGTGTAGTGTATAGTAGTGTATAATGTAGTGTAGTGTATAGTAGTGTAGTGTATAATGTAGTGTATAGTGTAGTGTATAGTAGTGTAGTGTATAATGTAGTGTATAGTGTAGTGTACTAGTACAGCACACCGGTTGTGTGTTGGAGAGCCAAGCCACAGCATTTACAAACTGAGTACGACGTTTCACCAGTAATCACAACCAGTTTCATCAGGCGACAGCCATATTGCTATATGCTTCCTGATTGGATATTTTGTGGGAACATTTACAAATCTGGACCTCGACACCAGCACACAACAGGCTACTCTCTTCAAATCATGCCACGGGATAATTAATGTCCACTCTTAAGCAGATGGCACAAAGTATGCTATGATTCATATACTTGCAGTATTAACCATAACGGATTACCATATTCCAAATGCGAACCTGTGTAACCTCTGTAACAAGCGTCAAGCGCGCTGCCGCCCCAATGCACAAAATATAGCGTAAGTAACTCGGTGAAGTTAATAAGTCATCATAAAAATATTGAACTCTACAAAATACTGTCATCATGTATCTGGCAGCAAATGTATCACATGCGGTTGGTCACAAGGCAGCTGTTAGTAACCACAATTTCAGCGGCATTGGTGCAACACACAAGCAGAACTCTGGATCAGTTTCAACGTTCAGTGTCTCAGCACCAGTCAGGTTTGCTTGAACCATTGATGGTGAACTGCCAGATGCTTACAGGCAAGGATACTCTGTTAGATATCAGTATGGGTTTGTAATCTTGAAATATGCACACATAACAGCCCCTACTAATTTCACAAAGCCACATGCAAACCTGATGCATGGACACATATATCAATTTACAATCTCTCCATGAATAAATTATATGCTCATATTTTACGTACACAGTACTGGCAGTTCTCCTTGCAAGAAAGCATCTTCAATGTTTCTTCTATCAGACGTTTCCATCCCTGCATGATGGTATGCAATTCCTTTCATCAGCAAATCTACAACAATAATAAAACAAATTATGCGAATGTGAATTTGATATTTTGATGCAATTATTTTAAATCATCGTTAAAAACAGTGAGGGCTTTACAAGCTTACCTCTCAACTTGATATCCTTTAGGCAAGAAGCATGCTTCTGCAGTCTGAAATTACAATAAATGACCAGTATATATGGTGTAGTGGTGAGCACGCTAGACTTGTAATCAATTCCACCTTCGAGCGCGATCTTTTAACCCCCCCCCCCCCCACACTGCCCCTGTCCACCGAGCAGTGTATAAATACATAAATTGGTAGGTCGCGCATAGTGGGGTAAAGTGTGGGTATGCCTGCCTCTTCCAACACGTCTGGTCAATGTGAAAGAGTAGACCAATATCCCTCTAGAGTAGTGCTTCTCAGCATTTTTATTCCACGGCACAAATCTTCACAGCACACTGAACAAAAAATATCAGTTGGCTTTTCATCCAGCAGTGGATTGATCATGGCTGATGATGATGTGTCTGCACGCTCATCTCTCTCTCAAGTGATATATTACTACGGACGGACTTGGTGCCATAGTGTAAGTGTGGAATTTTCACAATCACATGTGTCAATCTCCCCTTGATCACCTTGTTCCCTGGGCCTTAGATGCATTATGATCAGGCCCAGATTAAACTTATGAGGGGCCTAAGGCAAATAAGAGCGAAGGGCCTCGGTACGTATTTCATATTGCAAAATAAATTATGAAGTCAGTTTAACACGTAGGCTTTCGCGACCAACATCATCGTGGATATTGGAGTCATTCAACATATTTTTTTCTCTCAAGCGGAGGTTAACACCAGCAGTGGCTCGAACAAGGAACTTGAGGCGGCACCTTGACCGTTACTTTTACACCAATATCTTAATCACAGAACATTTGCGAAACACGAATATGTGCAGAGCCCAATTCCCACGCCTACCTCTGCCTGTGCTGGAAATCAATCATGAATTTAGCATATTTAGCCAGTGTGGCTGCAGCCAGCTGAACACTTCTTCTCGTCGCACAGAACTGTAAAAGAATAACCACAAGGTGCCTTCAATGCACGCTATTAAAAAGTATGCCTGCTTCCAAAGGAATGCACGTGAAATATCTAAGGCCTAAACCATTTTAATATTTATATATGTGCGCTTGACTAGGTGTGATATTCATTGTATAAATGCATACTTTTATAACGTTTTGTGTGCGCAAACGTATATGTGTATGGCCTCTACAGGTGCTCGCTAAATGCTTCTTGCCCAGACAGCGCGAGGCCGTCACCGCCACGGACGTGGTCTACGCCCTCAAGCGCCAGGGCCGCACTCTCTACGGCTTCATCTCTCGCGCACTCAACCAACCCAAAGGCTCTCTTCAGAGCCACCCACCTCTTCTAAACGGCTTGCGCGCCAGCGTTACCAAACCGTCCACGAAAGAAACACTTTCTAAATGGAGCACACAATTCTGGCTTAGCAATCATTGGAAGGATTTGATAAACCATTTCAGGTCTTAATTGATTGTTCACGCTTACGGTGGCTTTCAGACAGCATACATTAATTTTTCGTCTCCCCCCTCCTCTTTTCAGAACATAGATGGACTCGTCCTTCTAAATAAACTGCCAAATCGCTGCACGTGGCGCTGACGTTTTTTTATAAATAAAAACACCGTTCAAAAATAAATTAATTAATGCGAACCGACACTTCTTTCAAATGTTTCTTGCCATTGCTTTTCACACCTGATGACGACCGTTTGTGTTATGGTCGAAACGTCGTGAGAATTTTTATTGTTTTATATATATTCTATTATTTTATTGTTTCCCTTCAACGTGACTTTACCGAAAGAGCTAAGAATAATCATGTTTTTCTTGTTCATGTTTTTGTTTGTTGCGGTTGCACCCGATTCAAGAGCCGGATGGCTCACAGGGCTCTACACCGAATAAATGAAACTGAGAAAACTGAAACTGAGTCTTGTAAAGACTAAACAGGGGATATTGCCGTTGTGTGATTGTATATGCATGGTTATAGATATGCAAGTGGGGAGTGGTGGTTAGTGAACCGTGCTACAAACCCTGTTACCCGAGTTCGATTCCCGCTCATGATCAAAAGCGACGGTGAATATTTCAACCAATTCTGGGGCTTCCTTAGGTCTACTCAGCCTCAAATGAGTACCTGCTGTGATACTGAAACATCAGCATTGGGGAAACAAAGGCGGTCCGGCGTGGTGCTGCCCACCCACCCCCTCGTGTGCTCATGATGGTCTTCATAAGTGCTCGCTTACCAGCACTTCCACCAGCACTTCCCCCAAAAGTCTGTTAAGGCTACACATGAGATTTTTGTCCACATTGCATTTCCTGTTTGCTACGTATGTGTCAATGGAGGCCATATACACCTTAACATATTCCATATTTAAGGGCTATGCATGCAAAATATTTAAATTTTAAAAAATATGCAATTAAACTAATCATGCCATTTTGACTTGGAACAACAAATAAGACATGTACTCACAATGAGCGTTGGCTTTTGCTCAGAATATGTTTGTATAATTTTTGCGAGCTTGTAGTTGAGTATCAAGTCAAATTTAAAGGCAGTCTGTAGACGATAGAAAGGAAATCCCAACACGATTTTGCGGAGTTTCACAGGCCGATGCTTTTCATCCAATTTTACGAAGATTGCCGTTCCATCCCTATCAGACAACCACTCGGCAACCTAGAAAGAGAAAGGTGGATGCCTCAGCAATATTTGTAGAGGATATACAAATATTAATTTAAATGCATTGAGAGGTATTCATACCTCTCCATATTTTATATATATAAGTCAAAAAAAATGTCTGGGCATTTGCCCACGTGCAACTTGATTAAGATGACACAAATTCCTTTTAACAGTGGATGTTACAAATTAAATGCAACTAGTTTATAGTAGACGTGAAGGTTATTTTTTTACTCAAATGAGCATTGAGGCGGTGCTCATATCCTGTTTACAGCCCTGAGCCAGCGGTGGACATTCTACATTCTTATAACGGGGGAGAGTCTATCCGTAGAACCAATATTGACTCCCCCACAAAGTGATACTGATTTTAATTACCCCCGAAGGACCATGGAACGAGTTAGCACCCCCAACGAGGACTTTAACTCGCAGCCTTCTGATTGCGAGCCGCTCGCTCTACCACTGAGCCACCTGGCTATTAGCCAATGTTATAGCAATATATATACTCTTTGGTTCTTTCGCTCAAGTCACGTAGGTATAAAATAAATACAAATTATATATACGTGACTTCACCGAAAGAACCCAAGTGTATGGATTTCTGCAGTCACGAAAGCTTCAAATCAAGATTGTAGCGATACAGTATATGTTTAAACAATGTATAATAAGTATGCCAACTCACATCTTCTATATTGGGAATGGTGGCTGACAGGGCGATGATCCGTACTCCCGCACAGGTATGCAGCGGTTGAAGCGCATCCTTTGTGGAGGTTGGAGGGACAAGGTTATAAAGCGTCTTCATTCTGCTGACCACAGCCTCCAAGGTGGCACCACGTGACTCATCCCCTACTGTGTGTACCTGCACCATGACCCACAGCATAACACGACGCAACTTCCATGATTTTTTTTTTATCGAAGTATCCCACGATCTTGTCTCAGGTTCTTTTCCTTGAGTTGTCCAAACTCGTGGAGACCACTACAATGCCTGTATCGGCAATCGGCCCTTCCCCATCCTGCAAGCATGAACCACCCTGAAGTACTGAGCTGTCGTGTACTCTTCCAGACTTCTGCATTGCTTACAGTATTCTGTCTTGCCACGAAATTCCCAACATCTCAGACACCTGGGCACAAATGCCAGCAACTTCTTTATAAGTTGTTTAAATGGGTCCAACTTTATGATCGAAAAATTAAGACATGGTACTCCCACTTCAATTCGATGACCATATATTCAAATTAGGTACTGTAACCGTATGCATGCAATCCTCGGTTTACCTGCTTTTGTGGTACGTCATTTTGGAATAACGTGCGCGTTGTATTTAGACTTTATATTGACATACGCTAGGCAATTTTCGGAATATCGTCATCCGCAACACGAGATGCGCCACCCTAGCCTGGCACCACGACCCAACGGCGTTGCCAGCAACCAGTGCGGTACGATAACTCGTGCGCTATACTTGTACGGCATTCACTAACTCTAAGTCTGTCTCCCTCCTCGCCTCCATCCATCCCCTCCGCAACGCAACTCCGGCGTCTTAACAAGCAATACCGGATTTCTTTATTTTATAGGAAGTAAATTAGAGTTTACGTGATTTTCTTTTTAATGTAAAGTATTATATTGTGGGTACATGTATTGTATTGATATAGGCTAGGATAATAAAAGCGATTACGTCAGCGAGTGCGAGTGAAATCCCCGAACCACCTCCTGTACCATTATTTCTTCTGGGAAAATTGCTATTGAACATACGCGATTTTGAGATACGCGTACCTTTCCAGGCACACGTCTATCTCATAAGTCAAGGAGTCCCTGTATAACTATGTCACTTTATTGGATTGCAAATCCAGCGCGCTAACCATCACACCACTGTGGCCGCTTCCTATAAATTCAATACTGTGCACAGGAATAACCCGGTTTACGTCGGGGATGCGTTCCTGAAAGGTGCGATAGCGAATATCCAAACGACGTCAATCGAAGCAATTTACAGGGCAGGTGGAGGCGAAGGCTGAGGTGACGGACCCGAGAAAGGACGGATGCTGTCATCGACGTATGTGTGGGTGGAGGCGACGCAAAACAGGTCGCGGTATCCATGAAGTGACGACGTATTTGCGATATGTGAGGTGGCGGGGGGGGGGGGGAGTAAATGGGGGTATCGCTGTATTTACAAAAGTATGCCGAGGAAAACCAAGAACAATACAGTCATGTACTCTACCTCATCAATCAGAAACAGCCTCACGACCTGCACGAGAGACCTGTCGTGCCACTGTCTTGTTGTGCTATCCCATTTTTCCTGCAAACAAATGAAGTCAGTGAGCCCAGTAGAGATATAACATTACAATGTACAAACAAAAGCCCCGTGACCCCAGGTTCACACTCTGGGAGCGTGCCACACCCGAGTATGGAATTATCGGTGGATATGAGAGATCCCGGTGGAGTGTACGGCTGAATCAACTTTGCGAAGTGTACGGTTGAATCGTTTCCTGGATGTGAGGTGCAGCAAGCCCATTGAAGGCCTTGAACACGAGTAGGAGAACGTTAAACTCAATGCGGGTGTGAACTGGGAGCCAATGAGAAACCTGAGCACAGGTGAGACATTACGTTGTGTTCCGTATTATGTAGGTCAGCATCAAACTAGGACCCATATCTAACAGAGTGGGTCCTCACCTATACACATCGAGCAATTCAGAAAAATAGGCTTAAGAAAGCCTGACTCTGCTAATGAGACAGTGATAAGCAAAACCGGTCCAGAGTATTGCTTGTGTTGAACCAATACTGCTGAAATTATTATGATCCCAGAAGGTCGTGTGGTGGCTGATGGGATGTCTAAAAAATATACCCTTAATTTTAATGTGGAAGGACAGCTACGTGAAGGAGGCGTATTGTCAGCTTATTTATTTTTTCAACACTTACCGGTGTTGTCAATATTATTTGGGCATCTTGTGTCTCAAAATAGTCATCGACGTCCGTGTCTCCGGTAAGCTCTTTGCACTGAATGCCGAGTGCTCCAAACTTGTTCTGCCAGTCTTCGAATTTCTCCCGACACAGTGCCTTGATGGGGGCCACTAGGGGGTGCGCGTCACATTCATGCTCACACAGGTCTACATCAAGCGTGCTTGCTGTTGTACGAATACAATACCGTGTGGGCAATTGCAACAATGTATAATGTAACAATTAAGAGACGTACTTACTATAAATAACTTTTGCATTGTAGGAGGGCCCTTGGCATTCCATTAAGAGTCGAATTATGGCCAGCTCAAAAATAACAGTCTTCCCAGAACCAGTTGGAGCACAAACCACTACAGGTCTGTTTGTGTACAGAATCTTAATTTTAAAAAATGTAAGACAAAGTTTGTTAAACATCGTATAAAGTCATATCCAGCATTCATATGAGGTACTGTCATTGCCTCTTGGAAGTTGTGCAAGTGTTATCAATTCGGCAGAGTTAGTCACAATTAAGCATTGAGGCGGTGTTAAGTTGGGGATGAGTCTGTCTCTCCATTGGGTAATCACTGCAGACTCATCCACAAAGTGGTACCAATTATATCAACCCTGGTAGGATGATGGGGTGAGTTAACCCCCAACCTAGATTTGAAATCACAAATTTCAGATTGTGAGCCGCTCACTCTGCTGTTCAGTCACCTCATTATAGCATGCATATGCTTGCATGATATGCATGTATTCATAATAAAGGTTTTTGGGTTAGATCGCGTTATTTATAAATGTGTCGTAACCCTCCACCACCCGACACGGCCAATCAGCAAAAAAGTGTCACGTTGACAAAAGACAAATAGTTCACTACTATAGCCCACCAGTGTATTGAAGAGTGAATCCACAACATTTACAGTTTGAGTACGACGTTTCGCTGGTAATTACATCCAGCATCATCGGGCAATTCGCCAGAATGGTGAATAATATTGATCGCGAAAGCCTACGTGTTAAATATGCCTGTATGATTACCTCTAGAAATCTTAAACGTTGTAACCTTATGATTGTTTCACTTAGTAATGACCATTAATATCAACCCTCTTGGTACATTCCACAGACATAGTTACCATCAGTAATGAAGATGTATAGTACCGAGCAAAACAAAACTGGTATCACTGCATAGAAATCAAACCGTAAGTTACACGTTTGTTTAAGTGTAAAATGCCATATACTTACGTCATCCATGACGCGAGACTGAACCGAGTTAAAAAAAGGAAACTCCTTGAAAATATGTCTGTAAGGCAACGCTGAAGGTAAGTTTAGGATAACATATGTTTAGGATTATGAATTCCCATGGAGAATAACTAAAAAAGGAGACTTTTGTTACTTTATTCAAAGACAAACATGTGCTAACATTTATTGAGGAAATTGTACATTCGCATTGTTTGGGGTTATTGTCGTTGTTACGCTTATTTATCAATGAGAGTCTCACTGAGTCTCAACAACTTTTTCAGAAAGCATAACTACATTTTTGCTCATAAAACACACAATGTCACACAATCCAGCAAGTATTTTAATTATTTTGGTTTCATTGACGTTATTGTTTGTTATTTATATTCTGAAGGGTGCTCCAGATGTTTTGTGACCTCCAATTAATTGACTCGTAACATTTTCCCCCTTTGTGTATTCATTTCTGTTTTGAAGAAACTTTATTTTAAAAATATGAAGGTTTTGTGAATTAAATGGGGGGTCACAAAACATCTGGACCACTCTGAATATATAGATAACACAATGATAGAGCACCAGACTAAGACAGAAGAAGGTTACTTGTGTTGTGGCCGAAACGTCGTGAGAATTTTATATTATTGTTTTATTTTATTATTTCCCTTTTACGTGGGTGACTTTACTGAAAGAACCCAGAAGACAGACTAAGACACTTCTAAGGTAAACAAGGTAAACAAAAAAGTCGGTGATTTCCTGCTCAAATGAGCACTGAGGCGGTGCTAAACTCCTGTTTACAGCCCTGAACCAGTGGTGGAAATTCCACATTCTTATAGGACAACCAGTTGACTTCCCCAACAAAGTGGTAATAATTTTATATTAACCCCAGAGGGAAAATTGGCTGAGTCAACCTCCAATCAGGATTTGAATTTCACAACCTTGAGATTGTGAGCTGATCCCTCTACCGCTGAAGCCTACCTGGTTGGTTCTTACTCGTTTCAAGAGCAACACAGCTGAAGGAAGTCCACTCATTAATTTCATATATATTTTGTTGAATGTTCACAAATGAACATAGTAAAAATAGCACAAAAATATCAAGCATGCAATACTCCTCTGTCACATACCTGTCCCTGCACATAATATAAAAAAATAAGGCGATGTATTACACATCCGAGCGGCCACACGTCTTTCTCGGAGTGAATAATTTCAGCAGCGTTGATGCAACAACAAAAAAGCAAAGTCTAGTCCGGTTGAAGCTCAATTCTGGTGAGTGAAATACCAATCTTACAGGCAAGGGCCCTCACTTGATATGATCGATTATTTTTTTGTTTTAAAGAGGCAATCTCAAAAAGGATACGAATTTCAGAAACTGATCGCATTTCACTGATACTAAAGTCTTCTGAGTTTTCTGGGGAAAAAAAGAGATATGTTTTCAGTTTCAAGGACAATGCATATATTATCATAGTATGTTTTTTGTTTGCATTTTGACTGCAATTATTGTGGTTAATGCAGTAACGTGAATCCTTGTTAAAAAGGTTTCAGTTTTGTTGCCAGAAAAAAGGGGAAAATCCCTATTATTACATAATTATACAATTAAAGAGAAATCTGAAAAGTCCCTTCGGAATATTAGGAAGAAGGTTGCAATGTATAGTTAACACAAACGTATAATGAGCACGATTGTGGAGAATACTATAGGTAACTACATAAATAAGCAGCTATGACCCCTTCCCATATATGCGCCTCCACGTAAAAAAATATAAAAGTATTATTTGCACATCCCATCAGCAGCATTGGTACAACACAGGCAAGCTCTGTATTGGTTTCGACATTGAGTATCTTCAAGCTTGCTTGCACCAATGCTGGTGAAGCGACTGATGCTTTACGCAACGATAAAACGAAACCATTTGAGACTACCCATCACATGTACTCATACACCAAGTCTCATTATCTCACCTCCAACGTTCTCTTTGGCTTCTCTACTTTCTGAGGAATCGCCGCATTTGAGATTTCCTTGAAAGTCATTGGTATACGTACCAGAATACTGGCCAAAGCCATCCATCGACTCCACGCCTTTGTGAACACTGTAATGACAACAACAAACATCACATTATTCTCGCATTATTCTTGCAAAACAAGAATTCCGTTTCTGTGTTAGGGAACTCATACATATAGCAACGCGCATGTTGTAAACTCTTCTTATCCACACCGATATGCGGGGTATTGTTGGTGGATCAAAATATCAATGCTTATCTCCGTCCACTTATCCTCGTGTAGAAGTGTGGACACACACGTACGCGTGTTCCGCGCCGTACGTAGCCAACCGTGCTAATCGGAGGTGCGGGTATTACGGTGTGTTTGATACTGGCAACATTGTATATCGAATGTGGAGATGTGGCTCCACGTGCATATGATGTTTAACTTCAAATAGAGCATCGTGTGAAAGGGTCTCTGGGCCACCTCACCATGCAACACACCAGCGATTCGTTTTCTGCGTATAGATGAGGGCACTACAGTGGATCGTCATCAGCCATGGTCGATCCACTGCTGGATAAAGGCCTCCGCAATAAGCCGCCGCTTTCTCTCACGGCCCTGCAAGCTAGCAGACCATCATTGCTACCACAATACGTATGTTGCAACAAATGTTTGTTGTCATGGCAATGGGAAATATGATAAAAAATGTACTCTAGTCAACCTTCATGAAGTACATTATTGTAGTAGCCATCATTACTACTGCTATGTATTTTGTAAATATTCATATTACGCAACTGTGTTTTTCATTAATAATTAAATGTAAAACGTAGATTAATAATATAGAGTAAACATGCCCACCGCGTTGTTTGAGATGAGGTGCTATAAATAAGCCACATTAATCCAAATGCATTGCATAGAGCACCCAACTCCACAACTATGGGACAATGACGTTCAAGGGCTACAATCCATCTTCAAATCGGGTGCTAAAATGTAAAAAACATGTTTTGACCTATCAAAGGGCAAATGTTGTCCTCGAAATGTAGTACACTTAAGGCGTGCCATGCAAATATAAAAATGCTAACACTGTACGCAGTCATTTGCACATAGCGACGCGTGATTTCACTTAGTTTTTTTGTCGTATTTAGATGTTTTTAGACAGTGAAATACATGATACAAACATTAGTTGAAGGCATATGTCGATAGTTGTGAAAGATTATAAATGTATTCATATTGCACACACACTGTAACAAATGATCTGAGCGTCAGCTTCATTTTAGCCTAAGGGACCCCCTCATGACAGCTTGTCCTTGTGCAGCACAAGGTAAACACAACCCTGAGCCAATGGAAATTCCACGTGCCTATGACAGAGGCGAGTTCATCCATAGAACAACCTAAACAGGTATCTGCCGGCAGGGGGCGATGTTGCCTTTGGTTATAGGACCCATATCTGATAGGGTCCTTGCCTGTGTTCTATGGTTCTTTCAGTAAAATCTAGATTTGAAGCTTTCGTGATTGCAGGAATCCATACTCTATATAAAATGTATACCTACGTGACTTTACTGAAAGAACCAAAGAGTATCTTTTAATTAAGCCACGTAAATCGAAAAAAAGTTATTAAAAACATCACGACGTTTCGATACGCAAACACAAAGCGGTCCGTCATACGCTTGTGTTGCAACCGAAAGGTCGTGATATTTTTAATCGCTTTATTTGGATTATTATTTTTTTCTATGTACGTTAACTTTGTTTTACCGAAAGAACCGTTAGAATACGGACCGCTGCAGTCACGAAAGTTTAAATAAAAATGTCCTTCACCTGTAATGATCCATCTTGCAGTTCACCAGCATTGGTTGAAGCGAGCCAGACTGGTGAATGTTGAACGTGTGCGGAATGTTGCTTTGTGTTAAACCATTGCTGTTTATTTACTTTGAAATAACTGTTAGTAAGTTATCCCTGACTAGGTGAATCTCTAACGAGGTTAATCTCTAACGAGGGTAATCTCTAAGTTAATCTCTTACTAAGTTAATATCTTAATAAGTTAATATCTAAGTCAATATTTTACTAAGTTAATATCTAAGTTAATATCTTACTAAGTTAATCTCTTACTAAGTTAATCTCTTACTGAGTTAACATCTAAGTTAATATCTTACTAAGTTAAAATATAACTAAGTTAATCTCTAACTAAGTTAATAGCTTACAAAGTTAATATCTTACTAAGTTAATCTCTAACTAAGTTAATATCTTACTAAGTTAATATCTTACTAAGTTAATCTCTAAGTTAATATCTTACTAAGTTAATCTCTTACTAAGTTAATATCTTACTAAGTTAATATCTTACTAAGTTAATATCTAACTAAGTTAATATCTATCTAAGTTAATATCTTACTAAGTTAATCTCTAACTAAGTTAATCTCTAAGTTAATCTCTTACTAAGTTAATATATTACTAAGTTAATATCTAACTAAGTTAATCTCTTACTAAGTTAATCTCTTACTAAGTTAATCTCTAAGTTAATATCTTACTAAGTTAATTTCTTACTAAGTTAATCTTTAACTAAGTTAATATCTTACTAAGTTAATATCTTACTAAGTTAATCTCTTACTAAGTTAATATCTTACTAAGTTAATATCTAACTAAGTTAATCTCTTACTAAGTTAAACTCTTACTAAGTTAATATATAAGTTAATATCTTACTAAGTTAATATCTTACTAAGTTAATATCTTACTAAGTTAATCTCTAACTAAGTTAATATCTTACTAAGTTAATATCTTACTAAGTTAATCTCTAACTAAGTTAATATCTTACTAAGTTAATATCTTACTAAGTTAATCTCTTACTAAGTTAATAGCTTACTAAGTTAATACCTTACTAAGTTAATATCTTACTAAGTTAATCTCTTACTAAGCTAATATCTTACTAAGTTAATCTCTAAGTTAATCTATTACTAAGTTAATATCTTACTAAAATAATCTCTTACTAAGTTAATCTCTTACTAAGTTAATCTCTTACTAAGTTAATATCTTACTAAGTTAATCTCTAACTAAGTTAATCTGTAAGTTAATATCTTACTAAGTTAATATCTTACTAAGTTAATATCTTACTAAGTTTATCTCTTACTAAGTTAATCTCTTACTAAGTTAATCTCTTACTAAGTTAATATCTTACTAAGTTAATATCTAACTAAGTTAATCTCTAACTAAGTTAATATCTTACTAAGTTAATATCTTACTAAGTTAATCTCTTACTAAGTTAATATCTAACTAAGTTAATCTCTAACTAAGTTAATGTCTTACTAAGTTAATATCTTACTAAGTTAATATCTTACTAAGTTAATATCTTACTAAGTTAATATCTAACTAAGTTAATCTCTAACTAAGTTAATGTCTTACTAAGTTAATATCTTACTAAGTTAATATCTTACTAAGTTAAAATCTTACTAAGTTTATCTCTTACTAAGTTAATCTCTTACTAAGTTTATCTCTTACTAAGTTAATATCTTACTAAGTTAATCTCTTACTAAGTTAATATCTAACTAAGTTAATATCTATCTAAGTTAATATCTTACTAAGTTAATCTCTAACTAAGTTAATCTCTAAGTTAATCTCTTACTAAGTTAATATATTACTAAGTTAATATCTAACTAAGTTAATCTCTTACTAAGTTAATCTCTTACTAAGTTAATCTCTAAGTTAATATCTTACTAAGTTAATATCTTACTAAGTTAATTTCTTACTAAGTTAATCTTTAACTAAGTTAATATCTTACTAAGTTAATATCTTACTAAGTTAATCTCTTACTAAGTTAATACCTTACTAAGTTAATATCTAACTAAGTTAATCTCTTACTAAGTTAAACTCTTACTAAGTTAATATATAAGTTAATATCTTACTAAGTTAATATCTTACTAAGTTAATATCTTACTAAGTTAATCTCTAACTAAGTTAATCTCTTACTAAGTTAATATCTTACTAAGTTAATATCTTACTAAGTTAATCTCTAACTAAGTTAATATCTTACTAAGTTAATATCTTACTAAGTTAATCTCTTACTAAGTTAATCTCTTACTAAGTTAACATCTAAGTTAATCTCTTACTAAGTTAACATCTTACTAAGTTAATATCTTACTAAGTTAATAGCTTACTAAGTTAATACCTTACTAAGTTAATATCTACCTAAGTTAATCTCTTACTAAGTTAATATCTTACTAAGTAAATCTCTAACTAAGTTAATATCTTACTAAGTTAATCTCTTACTAAGCTAATATCTTACTAAGTTAATCTCTAAGTTAATCTATTACTAAGTTAATATCTTACTAAGATAATCTCTTACTAAGTTAATCTCTTACTAAGTTAATCTCTTACTAAGTTAATATCTCACTAAGTTAATCTCTAACTAAGTTAATCTGTAAGTTAATATCTTACTAAGTTAATATCTTACTAAGTTTATCTCTTACTAAGTTAATCTCTTACTAAGTTAATATCTTACTAAGTTAATATCTAACTAAGTTAATCTCTAACTAAGTTAATATCTTACTAAGTTAATATCTTACTAAGTTAATATCTTTCTAAGTTAATATCTTACTAAGTTAATCTCTAACTAAGTTAATATCTTACTAAGTTAATATCTTACTAAGTTAATATCTAACTAAGTTAATCTCTAACTAAGTTAATGTCTTACTAAGTTAATATCTTACTAAGTTAATATCTTACTAAGTTAATATCTTACTAAGTTTATCTCTTACTAAGTTAATCTCTTACTAAGTTAATCTCTTACTAAGTTTATCTCTTACTAAGTTAATCTCTTACTAAGTTAATCTCTAACTAAGTTAATATCTTACTAAGTTAATATCTAACTAAGTTAATATCTTACTAAGTTAATCTCTTACTAAGTTAATCTCTTACTAAGTTAATATCTTACTAAGTTAATCTCTTACTAAGTTAATCTCTTACTAAGTTAATATCTTACTAAGTTAATATCTTACTAAGTTAATCTCTAAGTTAATCTATTACTAAGTTAATATCTAACTAAGTTAATCTCTTACTAAGTTAATATCTTACTAAGTTAATCTGTTACTAAGTTAATCTCTAGCTAAGTTAATCTATTACTAAGTTAATCTCTTACTAAGTTATTCTCTTACTAAGTTAATCTCTTACTAAGTTAATCTCTTACTAAGTTAATCTCTAACGAGTCTCACTGAGGCGCCGATGACTCCATGACGACTATCGACTGGGGACGTTGCCCTGGCAACGGCGTGTCCCGCCAACTGCCACCGACCGTCACGTGGCGCCCCCTTCCCCCCCACTCCGCTCGCGCTGCAGTTTCCCGCCAAAAGCGCACGAGGCGCTCGTTATGTTAATGAGGATGACGTCCTGACCTGCGGCGCCAATCAGTGCCCACAGCGCCCGTAGGACACCACGTGCCTGGACTGTGAGCGGTGACCCACTGATGATTTGTGCAGGGCAAGGCCGTAATAATTATAATATATTGCTATAAACAATATTTAAAAATATATATAATTGCTATGCCATGTAAATAAAAACTACAACTTGCTAAACCTTGGCCACAATATCTGGACTTGTCTTCATGTAACAATGCATAGATTTCAGTTCACGTGATTGTGGTTATGGTTGTACTTTTTTAATCCCTAATCTCTGCCATTACATACGATGATACAATCAAAGGTCATAAATAAAAAAAACAGAGCAATGTAATAAAACAACACCACTATTAGACATTATTGTAATAAACAAATAACAAGTCCGTCCCATGTGTTCGTGAATTTTTTTTCATATTTAAGACAGGAAATTAGCTTTAAAATTTAGATTTATTTTTTCTGGTGGGTGGGAGACCTCTTAAGATTTGGTGCCCCCCCAAATCTTGACTCCGTGGCCACGGCCATGGCGCTGGGTCAGCTAGTTCCTACCTCGCGGCACTTGTAAAGCATCTTCTTTGGTTCTTTCGGTAAAGTCACCACGTTGAATGAGAATAAAACAATAAATTAATAAAATAAAATAACACAATAAAATTCTCACGACGTTTCGGCCACAACACAAGTGGCCTTCTTCAGGTGAAAGGAACAAACCTGTCGGGACGACAGAGCTTCAATGAACGCTATTAAGATTCGTAGCGTCTTTTTAAGCTGGTTTAGAGAAGTGAGGCACCTTGACAAAGGGGTTTACATATCAAACAGGAGAATTTAGCATTGAAATAGCTGAGTGATTAGCTTGTGACTGGTCATAGGAATAGCTATGTTAAAGTCAAAGCCTACACATCCACAGAGGTACCTAGTACAAATCAAACAGGAGAATTTAGCATTGAAATAACTGAGTGATTAGCTTGTGACTGGTCATAGAAATAGCTATGTTAAAGTCACCGTGGTTACTTGTTATCGTGAACTTCACTCCTTGATTCTTTCACCCGAAAGTATTTGATCCCCTGCTGATTTTGTACGTGTGCCCACTGACAAAGAAATGATCAGTCTATAATTTTAATGGTAGGTTTATTTGAACGGTGAGAGACAGAATAACAACAAAAAAATCCAGTAAAAACGCACGTCAAAAATTTTATACGTTGATTTGCATTTTAATGAGGTAATGTATCACAGCCAAATACAGTACCCTAAACGCACGTTGATTTCCAATGTGGAGGGAAAAAACGGAAGACCTGGAGAAAAATCCACTGCGACTACGGGGAGACATGTACACTCCAAATATACAGCAGCAGCAGCAGGCGTCAGGGTCTAACCCACAACCTCCTGTATACCAGGCGAGGTAATTCACATCTCATAGCCACCATGATGATGATGATGAGAGAGAGACGCAGACTCCAAATATACAGCAGCAGCAGCAGGCGTCAGGGTCTAACCCACGACCTCCTGTATACCAGGTGAGGTAGTCAACATCTCCTAGCCACCGTGATGATGATGATGATGAAAGAGAGACATGTACACTCTAAATATACAGCAGCAGCAGCAGGCGTCAGGGTCTAACCCACAACCTCCTGTATACCAGGTGAAGTAGTCAACATCTCCTAGCCACCGTGATGATGAGAGAGAGACACGCAGACTCTAAATATACAGCAGCAGCAGGCGTCAGCGTCTAACCCACAACCTCCTGCATACCAGGCGAGGTAATTCACATCTCATAGCCACCATGATGATGATGATGAGAGAGACGCAGACTCCAAATAAACAGCAGCAGCAGCAGGCATCAGGGTCTAACCCACGACCTCCTGTATACCAGGTGAGGTAGTCAACATCTCCTAGCCACCGTGATGATGATGATGAGAGAGACATGTACACTCCAAATATACAGCATCAGCAGGCTTCAGGGTCTAACCCACGACCTCCTGTATACCAGGTGAGGTAGTCAACATCTCCTAGCCACCGTAATTATGATGATGAGAGAGAGACATGTACACTCCAAATATACAGCAGCAGCAGGCGTCAGGGTCTAACTCACGACCTCCTGTATACCAGGTGAGGTAGTCAACATCTCCTAGCCACCGTGGCACCGGCGGTATTCGGTTTCTGAACCTGATTGGGACCTCTCCTAGGTCGACTCAGTGTTAAATGAGTCGCCGAGGCAGTGCGTCAGTATGAAGAATGGCATCCTCTGTGCCACCAACTTGAGTGCTTTGCTGGCCTCTTTGCCCAACAAACGTTGCTTTTGTGACCAGGACTTGACGTGAAGGAATGACACAAATGCACACCACGTTTTCCCATTGAAAGTAGATACATTTCAAAATATCAATGTCCTGTTCACAAAAGCAAAGTTTGTATGGAATAATAGCAATTTTCTGTACTTTTGAGGTATAATCAACTAGGAAATAACACTTATTACCCAGGAACAAGAACATAATAAATTTGTTAAACAGTGTTATTAATGGGAGTGGATTATTAACTTTGCTTTTGTGTCCTGGTCACAAAAGCAAAGTTTGTGGGGAATAATAATAATAGCCATTTTATATACTTTTGAGGCGTAAGCAATTGTAAAATAACACATCACCCAGGAACCAAAAAAAAAAATCTTTTTTCGTTACACAGTGAATTATTGTTTCACGTTTTTAGCAAAACATTTTGTAAAAATATAAAATTTACCCTCATGCACCGTCCAACCATTCTGGTTGATATGGTTAAACATTTATTGTGCTGTTGCGGGGGAACTCTGGGTCATAAATCGTGACAAAACATCGTCTGATTGTTTTGTGCTGACAGGGCCTCATCATTTTATTTGAGGGAGCGCATCACGACAATGCGAACCACAAAGCCAGCAGCACGTGTTGAGCGAGCGTGACGCTTCTGATCAGCCCCAGAAGGGCCGAGACCTTAAAAACAAACACACTGCTGGTTGATGAAAGTTTCGGAATGGCCGATAGCCTGCCCAGACTAAAATTACACTGTATTCATATTTCCCCATGAGTGACATTGCAGGTCGGTGAAGGTGGGAGCCCAGGGCCAGTTCAGATATCCCTCGTCACCGATGTTAGCCGTGGCCTGGACTCGAACTCAGGCCGCGAGGTTCGTAGCGAAGTGCCGCAAACGGACCGTTCCTCGGTCGTGATTTATTGCGAGGCGTAGTAGTTGTGCATCATCTGATCAGCGTGCAATATGTTGGACAATGCAATCAGTGTAATCTTATTTCTGATATTGATGAGGCCATATGCAATGAGTGTCTATTCAAGAATTTGAAAGTCAATCAATATCAATCAAATATTTGCAAACTGTCATTTGATACTTTATTGAATTTGTAAACGTGAATTTTTAAACGTAATTACGCATTATTTGCAATAGTTACCACCCCTTGCTTGGTTAATGCAAAATGTGCATTTGTACGCAATTACCAATATTAACTGCGCAATGCAGGACACACGACATAATGCAGTGAGGTAGTGCACATTATATACATAAACGATTATATATAAATAGAAGACATTATTCCCAACGTTCTGAATATTCTTCACGTACAATCACGTACAACGTGTCCCGTAACGACGCACACACGTCTGCATTAGTAAATGCGTCGTTTGCGTAACGTCACCGGTGAATCATCAGCGCGAGACATTTACGCGTCCCCTGCCGCCGCCCTCCGCCTAGCGTAGAGCTCGGCCGCCTGGCGCGGTACGAGCAGGGGGAAGTAGGAGAAGGGCGGACGTCCTCCCTGGCGACGATCGCCGAGGGCGGAGGCGGGGGCGGAGGGGAAGCCCGCGCCAGCGAGTGCGTCCGTCCATCACGGCGGCGGCGGCGGAGCGCCCGAGCCGGGGCAGAGGGATCCGGATCGGGCTGCCAACACGGCCGCCGCCACGGCCGCCGATGTCGACGTCGACCCTCGTCGGCTCGCTTGCTTTCACCCCCTCGGCTTCGGCATCCCTTCCTCCTCCTCCGACGCCTCCTCCTCGTCATCCTCCTCCTTCTCGGCTTGGCGTCGCCGCCTGAGCGGCCGCGAAGTCGCGGCCGCTCAGGCGGAAGTGGCCGCCGCGGGCGACGGCTCGCCGCCGGCGCTTGTCGCCGTCGTGCGGCGCGATCGCCAGGGCGCCGGCGTCTCTCGGGCCCGTCGCCAGACGATCTGCGGGGGAGATAAAAATAAATAAAAGTAACGGGGTATTTGGCTGCCGCTATAAACGTCCACGTGATAGGCGATAAGCAGCTTAGTTGAACCATTGTTTGTGATGGACAGGCTTCTTCTGCGAAAGAGCTGAAACGGCTCAGTGGGCCTTACCTGGTAAAATAAAATAAATTACGTTCTTGGTTCTTTCAGTAAAATCACGTTGAAGGGAAACAACAAAATAATAAAATATATATAAAACAATAAAATTCTCACGACGTTTCGACTGTAACACAAACAGTCATCATCAGTCACCTGATGATGACTGTTTGTATTTTATTATTTTGTTGTTTCCTTTCAACGTGACTTTACCGAAAGAACCAAGAATATGAATCACTGCAGTCACGAAAGCTTTAAATCAAAATTTAAAATAATTTAGTTTCTAACATTAACCCTAAACCTAACTCCAGTTGGATACTAACTCTAACCCCAACACGAACCGTTACTTTAACCATAACCAACTACAACTCGAACCCTAACCCTAAACGCCAACCATAACACCACAACCCTAAACTCTAGAACTGACTTGAACTCTGACCCTGTCTCTGACCCTTTTGTTAGACTTAGCAATACACCCGGACATCCGCAACAACCAACAAAATCGCTGCCACGTCACTGTATAATACGCTCGCATATGCTGTTGGGAATGTAATCCACATTTATAATGTGTGTGCCTCACTCTCCGTTGTACACGCGTTATCCACAATTACGGAGTTAATATCAAAGGAAAGCTCTTGATCTTTCTCTGTCGCTCCCTTGACCGCACGTGGGAATTCACGACGACAGCGCGCTTAATTTTATTAATTGTTTATAGGAAATACAGGTTTAAACAAGAATCACAATTTCACGTAATATCAACAACGGCGGGAGGGGGAAAGTGTGCGAGCGCCATCTTGAGTAGGCGCACGGGATCGGTGTGGGATGCGTCAAGCCGGAACCACTCAGTCCACGGTATATCATCATAGTAATGCTCACAATAATAACAACAACAATCACACCTCCGTTGATAACAAGTTTCGACAAAAAACAGTGGGCAGAATATCATCGCAAAGCCGCCGTGATTGATTTTTCAAGGGGGTCGGATCGCCGCACGTGTAACGCGTTGCGCCACGCACTCTCCCTCCACTCGGAACGACAGGCAATTTAACAAAACCTCTCTCTCGTGGTGAACAAACGCCGCCAATTTATCGCTGCCTCGGCAGCACCGCCGGTGATCTCGTCGCCGTTGGCGAGCGATCCACGCAAGACGCCGAATAAAAACGGGCAGCGGACGTGCCGCGGGTAGCTGCGCGCAACCGGCGCTGTCGGGCAGTTGCCAGCAGTGAATCGGCTTCACAACAACAACGACGGTGGGTTGCCACGAGTTGTGAACTATTTATCATGTTAGCGAGCACCTATGAAGGCCGGCATGGGGGTGGGGTGGCCCGCATCACGCCCGGTGCCTTCGTCTCCCCAGTGGCGATGTTTAGACGACACCGCGACAAATACTCGCCTGAGGCCGAGTCGAGCTAAAAGGAGGCCCAGATGTCACTCGCTACTGATGTTGGCCGAGACCAGGAATCAAACTCAGGTCACTGGGTTCGTAGGCCGGTGTGCATAGAAGGATCGAGGAATTGAGGATTAGGGAGATCGATACATGAACCGACATCCAACTGACACACAAACGGACACGTTGTGTTAGTTTGTTGTCCTTCCCCCGCACCTCCGATTAGTACGGTTGGATACATACGGTGCGAAAAAACTTCAACGCACTGTACATACAACACATGAACCAAAACAAACAGAGCCAAAACAACAACAACCGCTATTCGCAGTTAGAGGCAGTCGCCCTCCAACAACAACGAAGGGGGGAGGAGCGACGCTCACAACAACGAGCGGAGCGCCGGGCGGCTAAAGCACAGCAAGATGGCACAGTAGGGGGGTACAGCTGGTGGTGCATCAGCCACTCATCTCAGTCAGTCGACCTGTGGTACCTGGGTCTACCCCGTGACCTCCTGCCGGCGGGCGTTTGACACTTCACGTGGCCTCAAGGTGCACAAAGCCTGGCACAAAGCGCCGTGGTGACGTCACCACCACCTAGTGGCGAACGGCGGTTGTTGTTGTTGCTGCAGTGTGCGTAGTGTGTGTATGGTGTGTAGTGCGTGTAGCGTGCATGCGTACCTGCGCGTTGGGAGAGCAACGGTTGTTGTTGTTGCAGTGTGCGTAGTGTGTGTATGGTGTGTAGTGCATGCAGCGTGCGTGCGTACCTGCGCGTTGGAAGAGCAGCGTTTGCTGCTGGAGAGCCACGAGTCGTAAGAGAAGTGGTTGCCCCAGGTTTGGCAGCACTCGGCGTGCCCCAAGCACTTTCTGTACTCCTTGCACACCTTGCACGGGTAAGAGGCGAGGGGTTGGGGGTCAGAGTTCAAGTCAGGCCTAGAGTTAGGGTTATACGGTGTTGAAGCTTGCGTTTTAGAGTCGGGGGTTATGGTCAGGGTTCGATCCAGACCTTGCCAACGCTTCTGCTGCTGCTGCTGTATATTTGGAGTCTGCGTCTCTCTCTCATCATCATCACGGTGGCTATGAGATGTTAACTACCTCGCCTGGTCCGCAGGAGGTCGTGGGTTCGATCCAGACCCTGACGACGCTTGCTGCTGTATATTTGGAGTTTTTTGTGTCTCTCTCATCATCATCACGGTGGCTATGAGATGTTAACTACCTCGCCTGGTCTACAGGAGGTCGTGAGTTCTACCCAGACCTTGACGACGCTTGCTGCTGTATATTTGGAGTTTTTTGTGTCTCTCTCATCATCATCACAATGGCTATGAGATGTTAACTACCTCGCCTGGTCTGCAGGAGGTCGTGAGTTCGATCTCGACCTTGACGACGCCTGCTGCTGCTGCTGCATATTTGGAGTTTGCGTTGTCACGCTCTGACCCCGTGCCATGACTGGACATCTGCGAGAAAGAGCTTCGTGGCTCTTTGGATTCCGCCTCCAGTTTAAAATTGTTTAAGATTCTGAAAAAGAGCCACAGAGCTCAGTGGGCCTCACGAGTTGTTAAGATTTCTGGGCGCACTTCCACGTCGAAGCAAAAAAACGGCGCGACGGGAAGAGGGGGTTCGGCACCTTCATCTGCAGAGCGCAGTGGAAGATGAAGATGAACGTGCCCTGGAAGGAGTTGAAGATGATGAAGAGGTAGGCCATGACCAGCGTGGCCTTGTCGATGAAGAGGAACCCGAACACCCAGGTGAGGCCGAGGAGGCACAGCAGCGCCACGCCCCCCAGCGCACAGGACCTGTGGGCAAGGAAGAACAAAAACGAACGATAACAACGGCCGGCAAAAAAGCGAGCGCCGTGGTAAATATTTGCCATCGCGTAGCGTTGTCGTCATCGTCGTTATTATCGTCGTCGTGAACTTACCACCACGCGACACGTTATGTGCGTATCGACGTACAGTAAAACCTTGGGACTGCGTGTTTGTAATCCAAAGCACTCGTACGTCAGTTGTGATCGCGTGACGCTCGGCAGTACAAAGCGTCTACACGTGCTGCCGCTCGTATTGCTAAGACCCTCGCTCGTTCATCAAGTGAATATTTATATTTAAACAATGTGTTGCTCGTCTTGCAAAACACTCACAGACCAAGTTACTCGCAATCCAAGGTTTCGCTCTGAACGTTGAACTTCTTTCGCGCCGTACGTAGCCAACAGTGCTCATCGGAGGTGCGGGGGAAGGACTAACTAACTAACTAAAAACACAAAAATGCAGTTCTGAAGAAGTGAGATTAGAATCAAAATTTAAAAGCCCATGAGTAAGACAAGCCAATTGGTAAGGTTTGTCACGTGAGCAAAACGTGGACATTTATAGCGGCCAAACGCTCTAAGCACACGCTTCTTAATGTAAAGGGAAAAGACACGGAGGACCCCGAGAAAAAATTCACGCAACCACGGGAAGAACATTCAAGCTCCAAATATACAGCAGCAGCAGCAGCAGGCAATGTCAGGGTCGGGTTCGAACCCATGACCTCCTGTATACCAGCCGAGGGAGTTAACATCTCATAGCCACCGTGATGATGATGATGATGAGACAGAGGGAGAACATTCAAGCTCCAAATATACAGCAGCAGCAGCAGGCAATGTCAGGTTCGGGTTCGAACCCATGACCTCCTGTATACCAGCCGAGGGAGTTAACATCTCCTAGCCACCGTGATGATGATGATGATGATGAGACAGAGGGAGAACATTCAAGCACCAAATATACAGCAGCAGCAGCAGGCAGTGTCAGGGTCGGGTTCGAACCCATGACCTCCTGTATACCAGCCGAGGGAGTTAACATCTCCTAGCCACCGTGATGATGATGATGATGAAAGAGGGAGAACATTCAAGCTCCAACTATACAGCAGCAGCAGGCAGTGTCAGGGTCTGGTTCGAACCCATGACCTCCTGTATACCAGCCGAGGGAGTTAACATCTCCTAGCCACCACGATGGATGGACAGACAGATTAACATTTCAGGAGGTGGATCAGACTGACAGTTAAATGGACGGATCGCCGGATGAACGAGCAGACAAACGGACAGATGCATGGCTGGAGAGACGAACGCATACGGAGCGATTAAACCGTCTGCCCCACAGACACGGGAGTCACACCGCCAGCGGGAATGCCAGCGCTGTCAGTCGGTGTCACCGAACGCGAGCACTTTTGAGAGGGCATCATCTGTGGGCACCAAAGGCCCACTCCGACATCGCCACTGCGTGGAGTTCTGTCGCTGTGCAGGAAAGCTCATTTGCTACATGGGACGGGTTGGATGACGAGTCAGACGGATTGGATGGACAAAGGGATGGATGGCCTTGTGGGAGCAACGGTCTCGATAAAGTTATTTTATTTTAGTTTTTCTTCCGGTTTCGTTTTGACGACACACACGTAGGTCATGGGAACGGAATCGGAAGAAAAACCAGATGACGTTACACCTACGTACGTCACCGGAACGGAAAAGGTTTAAACTAATGCAAGCAGGCGCGTGATTTATAAATCCCTTGCAAAGGGCGATCGTTACACGGTGGGTCAAAGCGAACCGATGGTCCCCCGAGAGCTGGACGGAGCTCGTTAAAAGCGAAACCCGAATTTTAAACGACGGTTACATTTTTGCGCAGGGGTCATTGGCGACCGCGGCTGAGAACCACCAACATTCGCTCGCGACACCGGAACACTCCAGGTGCAATCACGGGTGGCTGGGGCCCAGTTGGTCAAACGAAAAGGCAAGGGAGGGCCCTAATGTGAAGAGTGGGCTGGCGCGGGAACAGCCAGCTTCACCCACCGTGTGTCCCGGCTGAACCTCACGGAAAATGCGGTCGCTATAAGTGATGAACCCCCCCCTCGACCCCCCCCCTCGCCCCTCTCCCCCCCTAACCCCAACCCCCCCCCCCACACCCGGCCACCTCACTCACTTAATGCTCTCGGGCTTGAGTGGCGCCGAATGCTGCACCATCTTGTACAGAGCCATCAGCAGGAACACGAAGTTCACCTGTGACACCACACACGCACCGCGCATACGAGTCAACGAGTCCATAAGACGTTGTTTTTTGTTGGGTTAGATTACGTGTCGTTAAGCCTGTCACCACCCCCACCCGACCACGGACAATCAGTAAGCTTTGTCGCGTAAACAGAACCTGACAATTCGTCGCTAGTTCAGCGCACCGGTGTGTTCGAGAGTAAACCCACAGCAACATTTACAATTCGAGCAGCGTGACGTTTCGCCAGTGATTACAACAACAACAACAGCCACCATCGTCAGGCGATAGCCAGAATTGCGGAGGATTCCTCCTGTTGTTTTGGTCTTAAACGGAGGCGTAGAGGTGATGTCGTCACTGAGCCTATCAGGTGCGAATATTAGAGGGGGGTGAATTTAGTGATGTAAATAGCAGTGGATGCCTCTACCTACAATAATCATGTCTGCCCGTAACGCTCGTGACGTCACTCCACGTCGACCAGCCCCCCTCATTAATAATCATGAACAGTCACGTAGAAGAGTAACAATAAAATAGTAAAAATATAAAACAATAAAATTCTCACGACGCTTCGACCGCAACACAAGCAATCATCGTCGGGTGTGGAAACCACGGCAAGAAAATTTGCTGTAGTTTTCACGTTCTGCAGATGTAGAGTGCAAGTGGATTGAAGCCACCTGTGTGGCGTTGAGTTTTGTTGTTGCAGCATCATCCCCTCGTCGTAAACAAGGTGGGTTTTTCTCCGGGTTCTCTGGTTCCCTACCCGCACGGAGCGACGTTGCATCCTCGAAACACCCCCAAAGGCACGAAAGCTGCTGGCACGTCTGCAACTCGTCCCCCAACGACACGCTCACGTCACAATTTTAGAACCGGCAGGGAGGGATCAACATGGGGACAAATGGGACGGGAAACAAACACGCGCACGAAGCAGAGCGCGCGCACACGTGCGCCGGACTGTTGCAGGCGAGCTAGCGCCTCCGACTAGCACGGTTGGCTACGTACGGTGGGAAAGAAGTTCAACGCTACGTACGTACGTACTGGCGTTAGTGCGGCAATCGGAGGTGCCCGCCTGCAATTTGGGCACGAGACGGGATTTTGGCACGGGACGATTTCGGGAATTCGCGCTCAAGACGAGCATGGGAATCGCATCAGATTCATCGCGTGACCCATCACGCTATGCGCACGTCGAGCAGCAGACACGGCGACCCGCCCGCCCACCTCCCGCCCCCCGGCACGACGCGCACGCACGGTACTCACGAGGATGATGGTGGCCACGGGCGCAAGGAAACTCCAGATGAAATGATTGTCGGTCCGGAGCCAACAGCTGCAGGCGGAACAGAGGACAAACGATCGCCTGGTTAGCCTGACAGGCCGGGATAGCGCGTCCATGTATCCGGTTTCATTTGCCAGTATCTGGTAACATTTGCCACCGTTCAGTTGCACTTGAGCACCCATCTGGTAACATTGGGGGACATTTGTGTCATTTGTTGTATGCGAGGACATCTGGTGAGACCGGGCGCCAGCCGGCAAGGCCGGGCACCGGTTAGTAAGCCCGGGCGCCAGGTGGCAACACCAGGCGTGAACCGGCGACACCGCGCTCCGGTCAGTAAGCCTGGTGCGCCGGCCGGCGGCGAAGAGGGACGACGGGGGGCTCACGCTCGCTCGGTGCCGTAGCCCGTGCGGTCGACGGTGAGGCAGACCCCGACGACGGCGAGCGGCAGGCCGTAGCCCAGGAGGTAGAAGTACTTGCGGCGAGAGCGGCGCCCCTCGAACACCTCCACCAGCATGAGGTAGAGCTGCACGCCCTCCAGGAACATCCACGCAAACGCCGCCAGGAAGAGCAGGTGCAGCAGCGCCGCCAGCACGGGGCACGCCACCTGCGGAGCCGGCGCGGTGGCGGGGGGCAGCCGGGCGGGCGGGCGGCGGTGGCGTTACACTGAATCTGAATCTTTATTTGGACGTGGAGGGAGGAATCCGATGAGCCAAGAAGCTCTTTTCTGACAGACGTCCACCGGTTAGGGGGGGTCACAGGTGTCAGCGAGTTTACTTAAAGCAACACAATGCGGTAGGAGTGCAAAGTAGAGGAAAGGTAAACAAATCATGAACAAAAATGAACTATTTTTTTATTTTCCCAGGCAAAGCCCCCCCCCCCCCCCCCCCGAGCTGTTAAACAATTTGTTTCAGGAGCGAGTGCAAAATAGAGAAAGTGGTAAGCAAGTGACTAAACGTGAGCGGGGGGCGGGCGGGCGCACCGTGTACTGAGTCTTGTCGATGCCCACAAGGAACAGCAGCTGGGCGAGTAGCAGGTTGAGGCATAAGTTTTTGTGAACGGTGTTGCGGTCACTCTGGAGGCCGCGGAAGAAGCAGAAGGTGAACGTGGCCACGGCGAGGCACACGAGGGACACCAGCACGCCCACTCACGTGATCACCAGCAGCAGCAGCTCGTGGGCGCGGTGCCCGTACTGGCACGCACGGGCAATACGCGGGCACGGGACACACGGAGGGGTGTGAGGATGCCGTGGGCAGCCGTACGCACGCATCGGGAACTTCTTTGGCCAAGTACCGTAGCCGGCCGTGCTCGTGGGGGGTGCGGGGGAAGGAAACTAAACGGAAAAAAGTGCTTAAAGAAATTAGTTGTCAATTGAGATTTCAAATATAGCCCTTAACAGACTGCAGGGGCAAGTGCTGTTAGCGACTAGCAGCTATGAAGGCCGGAACGGCACACGAGGGGGTGGGTGGCCAGCACCACGCCCGGCCGCCTTTGTCTCCCAAGTGGCGATGTTTACACACCGCAATAGTTACTGATTTGAGGCCGAGTCGATTGAGATAATTAGTTAGTGGTCGTGAGTGGGAATTGAACTCGGGTCGCTGGGTTCGTAGCGCAGCGCCCTAACCGCCAGGCCACCGCTCCCCCACAACATAAAAATTACCACTATCAAGTCAACTACCACCACCTCCTCATCCAAACTTGACCACCACCAACATCACCATCATCACCTCCAATCACCACCGTCATCACCCTCACCACCACCATCACCACCATCACCTCCAATCACCACCCTCACCACACTCATCACCACTTCTTTACCACCAACATCACCACCATCACCTCCAATCACCACCCTCAACACCCTCATCACTACCTCTTTACCACCAACATCACCACCACCATCACCTCCAATCACCACCCTCACCACCCTCATCACCACCTCTTTACTACCACTTTACCACCACCATCACCATCATCACCATCATCACCTCCAATCACCACCCTCATCACCACCTCTTTACCACCACCATCACCCTCATCACCTCCAATCACCACCCTCACCACCCTCATCACCACCTCTTTACCACCACCATCATCACCATCATCACCTCCAATCACCACCCTCATCACCACCTCTTTACCACCACCATCACCACCATCACCTCCAATCACCACCCTCACCACCCTCACCACCACATCTAAACTTTACCACCACCATCACCATCACCACCGCCACCACCAGCGGGCCGAGGGGCACCACCACCACCCCCCCCCTCCCGAATCTCTGGGCACCTCGACGTGGCGCCTCGCCACGAGCACCGCCAAGTTGTTGAGGTGGCCGCAGGAGCAGGCGGCGTGCGCGCTGCTGCTGTTGCTGGGCAGCGGCTCGCAGCCGTGGCTCGACCAGTTGCCCCTCGTGGTGTGGGACGAGTAGCTCCGACCCCCCGTGCCCCTGGAACGGGGGGGGGGGGCACGGAGGGGGGAGGGCACGGGGTGTGCAGGGCATTGCTCAACAACACGGCACGGAGCGTGCTTGACGGAACATGGAGCGGAGCCCTGTGTTGTGCAGTGCATTGCTCAACAACACGGCACGGAGCGTGCTTGACGGAACATGGAGCGGAGCCCTGTGGTGTGCAGTGCATTGCTGCACAACACGGCACGGAGCGTGATTGACGGAACATGGAGCGTGATTGACGGAACACCGTGACGTGCACCCGGGTGCACGTCACGGTGTTCTCAGCCTTGTCTAGACCACCAGCTCAGAGTGAAGCTGAACGCGGTGGCTGTATCAGGTTTACCATCCCCTATAGTTTAGCCGGCTCAGACAGTTTTTCTTCTCTTTTGATTCACTTTCTCATCATTCACGGAAGGCGTCCGATTTCGATTTGGAGTGGACGAACGGGCTCGCTGACGGACGCCATCCCCGTGACGGAACGACGCCCGGCGGCAGCCGAAGGCGACGGACGAGGCGGGGGGCGAAGACCGCCGAGCAGACGGAGCAGAGGAGACGAGATGGTGGGTGGGGGGGGGGGGCGTTGCGGGCATTGCGACGGCCGTGACGACGACGACAACTCGATTGGTGTCTCACATGAGGGGAAGGGAGAGGCAGGGAGGGAGGGAGGTGAGGCAGGGAGGAGAGGCAGGGCAGTGAAGGAGGCAGCAGGGGAGTTGACGGCTCACCCATTTCGCGATTCGGTTCACCCAGGCGGAAGTGCAGTTGCTCAAATCGGGCCCTCGGGCAGACCAGGCTCCACCGACGGCATCGCAGGTGTAGAGCGCCGTGCCTGAAGCGTGCGCGCGCACAGATACAAAGTTCCCCCCGTGCGGCCCTTGACAGACGCCGCTGGGCCGAGTGCCGTTAGCGAACGCCTCTGAGCGACGGCACGGCACACGATGGGGTGGGCGGCCGGTCGCCTTTGCATCTCCGGTGCTGCTGTTTACAAAGCGCGCCGCGTTACCGCCAACAACGTCTGCAGCAGTCCGCCGGGCAAGGCCCACTGAGCTGCACAGCCCCTTTGTTTCAGGAGTCACCTGGCGAACGAATTTGACGGCTCTGGCGAAAGTGGATCACCGCGCGGGAATTTGTAGCGGCGGCCAAACGCCCCCAAAACGACGCGTGGCCATTCTCAAATGTGGAGGGGAAAACCGGAGGACCCGGGGAAAAATCCACGCGACCACGGGGAGCGAAACTTGCAAAACTTCAATCCGCAATGCGTCAGCGTTGGGATCGAACCCACGACCACCGGGCGAGGTGGTTAACGTCTAGACCACGGGGGAGAGCCCAGGGTAGGTTCGTATGTTCGGAACCAATATTGGCCACGAGCGGGAATCAAACTCAGTTCAATGGGTTCATAGCCCACCAACACATACGAATATACGATCACGCATACACACACTCTCACACATAATCAATATACAATCACACATACACACACTCTCACACATAATCAATATACAATCACACATACACACACTCTCACACGTAATCAACATACGATCACACATACACACATTCTCACACATAATCAATATGCAATCACACATACACACACTCTCACACGTAATCAATATGCGATCACACATACACACACTCTCACACATAATCAATATACGATCACACATACACACACTCTCACACATAATCAACATACAATCACACATACACACACTCTCACACGTAATCAACATACAATCACACATACACACACTCTCACACATAATCAATATGCGATCACACATACACACACTCTCACACATAATCAATATACGATCACACATACACACACTCTCACACATAATCAACATACGATCACACATACACACACTTTCACACATAATCAATATGCAATCACACATACACACACTCTCACACATAATCAATATACGATCACACATACACACACTCTCACACGTAATCAATAAACAATCACACATACACACACTCTCACACGTAATCAATATGCGATCACACATACACACACTCTCACACATAATCAACATACAATCACACATACACACACTCTCACACATAATCAACATACAATCACACATACACACACTCTCACACGTAATCAATATGCAATCACACATACACACACTCTCACACGTAATCAATATACAATCACACATACACACACTCTCACACGTAATCAATATGCGATCACACATACACACACTCTCACACATAATCAATATGCAATCACACATACACACACTCTCACACGTAATCAATATGCAATCACACATACACACACTCTCACACATAATCAATATGCAATCACACATACACACACTCTCACACGTAATCAATATGCAATCACACATACACACACTCTCACACATAATCAATATGCAATCACACATACACACACTCTCACACATAATCAATATGCAATCACACATACACACACTCTCACACATGATCAATATGCAATCACGCACATTTACATATAAAAGAAGGCACACACATTTACACGCACAATACGCAATCGTACACATTTGCACATATAGGAAATTCATCGATTTAGTCTGAGTTCACCTAAGGGATGCCCAAGACTCTGGTCAGATATCAATCGCCACCGATGCTGCGGCTGGAAAATCCAATTCAGATCGCCGGGTTCGAAGCGCAGTGCACCAACAGTGGAATCGCCGCTCCCCACCTCACGTGATTGATCCACGCACACACACGGCGTGTGCACAAACACCCACACACGCACGCGTTCACACACACACACAAAGATCCCTCTGTAGCCTACATAGACCATTGTCTCCCCAGTACACACACACACACAGATCCCTCTGTAGCCTACATAGACCATTGTCTCCCCAGTACACACACACACAGATCCCACTGTAGCCTACATAGACCATTGTCTCCCCAGTACACACACACACAAAGATCCCTCTGTAGCCTACATAGACCATTGTCTCCCCAGTACACACACACACAAAGATCCCTCTGTAGCCTACATAGACCATTGTCTCCCTAGTACACACACACAAAGATCCCCCTGTAGCCTACATAGACCATTGTCTCCCTAGTATACACACACACACAGATCCCTCTGTAGCCTACATAGACCATTGTCTCCCTAAGTACACACACACAGATCCCTCTGTAGCCTACATAGACCAGTGTCTCCCTAGTACACACACACACAGATCCCTCTGTAGCCTACATAGACCATTGTCTCCCTAGTACACACACACACACAGATCCCTCTGTAGCCTACATAGACCATTGTCTCCCTAGTACACACACACACACAGATCCCTCTGTAGCCTACATAGACCATTGTCTCCCCAGTACACACACACAAAGATCCCTCTGTAGCCTACATAGACCATTGTTTCCCTAGTACACACACACAGATCCCTCTGTAGCCTACATAGACCATTGTCTCCCTAGTACACACACACACAGATCCCTCTGTAGCCTACATAGACCATTGTTTCCCTAGTACACACACACACAGCTCCCTCTGTAGCCTACATAGACCATTGTCTCCCCAGTACACACACACACAGATCCCTCTGTAGCCTACATAGACCATTGTCTCCCCAGTACACACACACACAAAGATCCCTCTGTAGCCTACATAGACCATTGTCTCCCTAGTACACACACCCACACACAGATCCCTCTGTAACCTACATAGACCATTGTCTCCCCAGTACACACACACATACACACAGATCCCTCTGTAGCCTACATACACCATTGTCTCCCTAGAACACACACACAGATCCCTCTGTAGCCTACATAGACCATTGTCTCCCTAGTACACACACACAGACCCCTCTGTAGCCTACATAGACCATTGTCTCCCTAAGTACACACACACAGATCCCTCTGTAGCCTACATAGACCATTGTCTCCCTAGTACACACACACACAGATCCCTCTGTAGCCTACATAGACCATTGTCTCCCTAGTACACACACACACAGATCCATCTATAGCCTACATAGACCATTGTCTCTCCAGTACACACACACACAGATCCCTCTGTAGCCTACATAGACCATTGTCTCCCTAGTACAACAACAACAACAACCGCCATTCGCCACTAAGTGGCGGTGACGTCACCACGACGCTTGTGCCAGGCTATGTGCACCGTGAGGCCACGTGAAGTGTTGAACGCCCGCTGGCAGGAGGTCACTGGGCAGACCCAGGTGCCACGGGTCGACTGACTGAGATGACTGGCTGATGCACCACCTGTGCCCCCTACTGTGCCAACCTGCTGTGCTTTAGCCACCCGGCGCTCCGCTCGTTGTTGTGAGCGTCGCTCCTCCGCCCTCCGTTGTTGTTGGAGGGCGACTGCCTCCAACTGCCCAGTAGCATCCTTCACGAGCCTCCTTCACAGAGGCCGATCTTGACACCGCTGGTACCAGTCATCGGCAAGTCCACTCAGCTCCACGTCCTCCTGTACCACATCACTCCATCTCTTCTCTAGCCCGTGCCGCGCCCGCTTAGCCCCCTCAATCCGGCCAAACAAAAGCTGTTTCGGCATGCGGTAGCTGGGCATGCGGGCTACATGACCCAGCCATCGCAGCCTTGCCTGCCGGAGGAGCTCACCGATGGGACCCTGCCCAGATCTTTCAAGCATTTGTGAGCTCCTCACACAATCCAGTCTGGTTAAACCCAGGATGGATCGTAGGCAGGCCAGCCTAAATGTTTCTAACCGGCGAAGATGTTCCATTAGGGGGGTCCACGTTTCGCAAGCGTAGAGAAGGGAGGGAATGACCGTGGCCGAGAAGACCTGAAGCTTAGTGCGGAGCGACAGACCAGGTAGCTTCCACACAGCGTTACGCAACCGAAGAAAATATATTGCCGCTCGACTGATTAGGAGTGAGACCTCTGCTGTTAAACTGGAGCCAGTCATAAGCACACTGCGCAGGTATGGGAAACTCTCCACTCTCTCCACAACTGCCCCATCACCGATTGGGAGTTGTGGGGGTGGAGTCTCCGATGGTACAAAATACCCAGGCAGGTGCTTAGTTTTGGTGGGGCTGATGGTAAGGCCCCACCTCTTAGTGGCACGCTCCAGTCTCAGCAGCAGCGTCTCCAACTCCTCCTCTGACTGAGCAGCTATTACCAAATCATCAGCATACACAGATACACACACAGACACACACACACACAGATAAATAGAAAGAAAGATGGAGATAGGGAGATGTGAGAGAAACAGACACGCAGATAGAGACACTGATACAGAGGAAGATTTGGGAGACAGAGACACGGAGATAGAGGGAGACGTGAGAGACAGAGACGCAGATAGAGACTCGGAGATAGGGGGAGACAGAGGGAGACGTGAGAGATAGAGACGCAGGTAGAGACCCGGAGACAGAGGGAGACAGAGGGAGACGTGAGAGATAGAGACACAGATAGAGACTCGGACACAGGGGGAGACAGAGGGAGACGTGAGAGACAGAGACGCAGCTAGAGACCAGGAGACAGGGGGAGACAGGGGGATACAGAGGGAGACGTGAGAGATAGAGACACAGATAGAGACTCGGAGACAGGGGGAGACAGAGGGAGACGTGAGAGACAGAGACGCAGCTAGAGACCCGGAGACAGGGGGAGACAGAGGGAGACGTGAGAGACAGAGACGCAGATAGAGACTCGGACACAGGGGGAGACAGAGGGAGACGTGAGAGACAGAGACGCAGCTAGAGACCTGGAGACAGGGGGAGACAGAGGGAGACGTGAGAGACAGAGACGCAGATAGAGACTCGGAGACAGGGGGAGACAGAGGGAGACGTGAGAGACAGAGACGCAGCTAGAGACCCGGAGACAGAGGGAGACAGAGGGAGACGTGAGAGATAGAGACGCAGATAGAGACTCGGAGACAGAGGGAGACAGAGGGAGACGGGCGGAGGCGGAGGGCGGGCGGACTCACCGACGGCACCCGCAGGACAGGGCCTCTCCGTCGTCTTGCCCGGCGGCAGCTGGGGCCACTGGACGGCGTGGGCGAGCGTGGGGGGACAGAATGCGGGCTCGCGGGTGCCGCCCTCGCCGCCGTCAGCGGGCGCCGCGTCTCCCGGTTTCACGTCGGTCGTGTCCTGCGGTGGCGTTAAAGAGTGGAGCGCAGCGTTGCAAGTGTTGAACCTCTTTCGCCAACCGTGCAGAGCCAACCGTGCTAATCGGAGGTGCGGTGCGCCAACCGCCACCGCTCACCACCACTACCATCAGCAACAACAACGCCACCACCACAGTCGCCACTACCACTGCCAACAAATATAAAGATCCCCCACCCCCCCGTATAGCCTTTAACAGACTGTAGGGGCAAGTGCTGTTCGCGAGCAGCTATGAAGGCCGGCACGGCACGCAAGGGGATGGGTGGCCAGCACCATGCCCGACCGCCTGCGGTGATGTTTTTACGCACCGCACCAGCTAATTATTTGAGGCTGAGTCGACCTAGGAGAGGAGTCCCAGGACCGGTTCAGATAATCGTCACCGGTGTTGGCCGTGAGCGGGAATCGAACTCGGGGTCGCCGGGTTCGTAGCGCGGCGTAGCGCTAATCGCCGCACCACCGCTCCCCACCACTATCACCACCACCACCACTACTGCCAACACTCTTGCTGCTACCACCACCATCACCACCACCGTCACCTGCGGCAGTTGCGCAGGGATGGGCGGCACCGTCGCCACGCGGCTCCGCGGAGGACTTGCGGTGCCGCCTCCGCTGGAAGGCCCCGACGTCGAAATCTCGTGCACTGCATTGTGGGAAACGCAAAGAACAAAACGACCGCATTGATGACACGGGTGCGACCGGCTAACATTTACACAGTCGACGGCGGCAAGAGCAGCGACGGCCGGCCGCTCCATTCGACACCGCCTATTGGCACGATCGGCTACGTACGGCGCGGAAAAAGTTCAACGTGCAAACATTCACAACCCAAGCGCAGCGGCGCAGGGCTACCAAACGTCCTGCACTGGCCGAACGTTCCCCGGTTTCAGGAAGGCCATCCCCGGTGTCCCAAAGAGTTCAAAGCTTGAGCCGCTTCAAAGTTTTCTGGCCTCATGCTCGACCCGTGGGGGGGGGGGGGGGGGGCAGCTGGCGAGCGCAACGTCAGAGACAAAAGCCAAGGAGGAGGCCTCCTCACGCACCTCCGATTAGCGCAGTCGGCCACGCGGGGCGCGAGAGAAAGTTCCAACGTACCGCCCCGATCGCTACCGTCGAACAAAGTCGATCACCGTGTGAAAAACAAGAATAGGCTTGACCCCTTTCTGGCACTAAAACAGGAGGTGTTAAGATGCTCAAACACTAAAACAGACGAAACCTCACACAAGCAATCACGTCCGCAATAACCACGCACATACTTGTGGTGAACTTGCAAACGGAAACATAACGCTCTGGTAGTATGTGATGCACTGTCTTTGAAACGTATTGGCCTGCACCAGAGACAGCCGTCTTAATGGCCCAGTCCCATCAGTGTCTCACCAGAGAATGCCGAAAGGTGACCAGGACAAGGACAACGGCACTATCGGAGCCTTGATAGCTCGGGGGTGAGCAGCTACACCATCGGGAAATATTGTTTTGCCAGTATCAAAAGTATTGAAAGATAAGAATAGGTTTTAGCCATTTCTGCCAATAACACAGGAGGTTTGATTCAAAGCTTCCGTGACTGCAGGGATTCATATTCTTGGTTCTTTTGGTAAAGTCACCACCATGTAGAAGGGAAACAATAAAATAATAAAAATATAAAACAATAAAATTCTCACGACGTTTCGACTGCAACACAAAGCAATCATCATCAGGTGTGAAAACCACAGCAAGAAAAAAACACAGCAAGAACATTTTCTTGCTCTGGTTTTCACACCTGATGACGATTGCTTGGTGTTGCAGTCGAAACGTCGTGAGAATTGTATTGTTTTTTTATATTTCTATAATTTTATTCTTTCCCTTCTACGTGGTGACTTTACCAAAAGAACCAAGAATATGAATCCCTGCAGTCACGAAAGCTTTAAATAAAGCCTCCTGTGTTATTGGCAGAAATGGCTAAAACCTATTCTTATCTTTCAATACTTTTGATACTGGCAAAACAATATTTCCCGATGGTGTTGCTGTTCACCTCCGAGCTATCAACGCTCCGATAGTGCCGTTGTCCTTGTCCTGGTCACCTTTCGGCATTCTCTGGCCAGACACTGATGGGACTGGGCCATAAAGACGGCTGTCTCTGGTGTAGGCCAATACGTTTCAAAGACAGTGCATCACATACTACCGGAGCGTGATGTTTCCGTTTGCAAGTTCACCGCAAGTATGTGCGCGGTTATTGCAGACGTCTGTTGAGTACACGTCAACAACAGACGGAGCGAGTTCAATAAAAATGTCAAACAGACGAGGCGGTGATGGGAGAGCGACTTGAGACCCCTGCGCCGTTTAGTCGATGAGTGCCTCCCGGCGATGGATAACAATCACCCGTGGCAGTCCTCATGCGGCTGTGGGCCTCTGTGAAGCAAAGCCGTAGGGCCATGGATGGGGTCCTACCTCTGGTTTTAAAAGGTCAGTTTGGTACGAGCGGCTGGATTTAATCACTCGCTCTGAATGCAATGACATTGTCCTGTGAGCAAACTTGGCCCCGCCATAGGAAGGTGGAATTCCCACGCTGGCTCAGGGTTGTAAGCGGGAGATGAGAGCCAAATGCCTCGAGACGCTCTTCTTTAGCAGGAAAATCAGTTTTGAGTCGTCGTCGAATGCGACGGCGAGTGTCTGTTGACAACCAACTCCTCAACTTGGGCACCGCAGTGGCATAGATGTTGACTACCTCGCCTGGTGTACAGGAAGTCGTGGGTTCGATCCTGACCCTGATGCCTGCTGCTGTATATTTGGAGTTTGCGTGTCTCTCTCCGTTGTGAGATGTTAACTACCTCGCCTGGTATACAGGATGTCGTGGGTTCGATCCCGAACCTGACGCCTGCTGCTGCTGTATATTTGGAGTTTGCGTGTCTCTCTCTCTCTCCGTGGTGAGATGTTAACCGCCTCGCCTGGTATTCGATGGGTAGGTCGCTATGGTGGGCCAAAGCGTGTCCCCGTACTCCCGCCTCTCAAAGAAGTCTGGCCAGCGTGGAAGAGTAGGCCAAGTACCCTCTCTAGAGCTCACTCGAGTAGAATCCCTTCCACCAGCAGCGGCATGAAGCAAGCAAATTAATTTTTATCGTCACTGTTATTATTATTGTCATAATGCCATCGAACTGCAAGACAAAGAGGACATTTCGATTTAAAGCTTTCATGACTGCAAGGATTCATCTTCTTTGGTTTTTCGGTAAAGTCACGTAGAATGAGAATAAAATAATAAATTGATAAAATAAAATAACACAATAATATTCTCACGACGTTTCGGCCACAACACAAGCGGCCTTCATCAGGTGAAGGGACGAGACTGTCTGGTAGGACAGCGCTGGAGTGAAAAAAGCCACGTTCAGATCACGACCTTTAAGCTGTGTCAGAAGAAACAAAGCGCCTTGACAAAGGAATTAGCATATAATTTAGCATTGAAATGGCCGAGTGATTAGCTTGTGACTGGTCACAGAAATGGCTATGTTAAAGTTAAAGCATACACATCCGCAGAGGCACCCCTTGACAAAGGAATTAGCATAGAATTTAGCATTGAAATAGCTAAGTTAAAGCATACACATCTGCAGAGGCACCCCTTGACAAAGGATGAGGCATAGAATTTAGCATTGAAATAGCTGAGTGATTAGCTTGTAACTGGTCACAGAAATAGCTATGTTTAAAGTCAGAGCATACACATTCACCGAGGCACCTAGTACAAATCAAACAGGAGAATTTAGCATTGAAATAACTAGGCGAATTTAGCATTGAAATAACTGAGTGATTAGCTAGTGACTGGTCACAGAAATGGCTATGTTGAAGTCAAGGTCTACACATCTGAGCTATTCACAGTAACTGGGTATACAATACAATGTATAATGAATACTACATAGTGAACCAATAAAAAACTAAAATATAAATTACCTTAATGCTATCAATAAACTCTATATTCTCCAATCAGCTAAGCTACCAACAATAAGTCGTTATATATCACAATGCTATATGGCGAAAAAATGGGTGGATTCTTACCCTCAACTTTAGCAACACGGATAGCTACGGGCCCCGTTCAGACGGACGAGTCCATCCAAGGTCGGAACAGAGGAGGGGGAGAGAGACAGCTGCGAGGCGCTATTATACTCCATGTTGTAAACCATACCATTAACCGTGGTGTGAGAGGTATTAAGAGTCAATGCTGGTGAAAGAGCTGCGGTCTGAAGGTCATCGTAAAATACAATTAATTAAGAACGGAAATGGTTTAAAGCATCTTTCCAATGGTTACTAAGCCAGAATCCATCTTCTCGGTTGAAATTGTCTCTGTGCTTGTATATGTGAATGGCCTCATGAACGAATCTCTCATGGTAGCCGGTTGGTTTGCAAAGAACCTCCGTCTTGGAGAAGTCAATGTCATGTGAGCCCACTGAATTATAACAGTGATCTGCCACGGCAGAGGAGTTCGTCCTACCGTGTTTCAAGTCTGCTTTATGTTCACGGATGCGGTCCGAGATATGTCGTTTGGTTTCTCCAATGTAGCTACTACCACAGAGGCACTTTAGTTTGTAAACGCCCGGGTACTGTATGTCTGGAACAGCATCTTTTACAGATGGAACTAGATCACGGATTTTATGTATTGTGTTGAATCGGACCTGGATCTTGTGTTTATTCAGGATTTTGGAGATCTTTTTAGTGACCCCTGCAATGTAGGGTAAGGTGATGGTTTTGAGTGGCTCCACAAGAGAATCCTTCTTCATGAATGGAGTAATGGCTTTGCGGATTGTGTAGTCGGAGTAACCATTAACCCTGAGAGCCTGGTGTACGTGCTTGAGTTCACTGGTAATGTGTTCCTGGTCGGAAATGCATTGGGCTCTATGGTATGGAGTCTTGATGAGGGAGTTCTTCTGGGATGGATGGTGGTGGGAATCCGGTTTCAAGAAAGCATCTGTATGGGTGGCTTTCCTGTAGACAGAGTGGCTCATTGAACCATCATGTCTCCTTTTAATTAAGACATCCAAAAAGGGTAGTTTGCCATCTTTTTCGACCTCCATGGTAAATCTGATGGCTGGGTGTATGGAATTGATGTGGTCGCGGAATTGGTCTAGAGCAGGCTGGCCATGTGGCCAGATGACAAAGGTGTCATCCACGTACCTCTTCCATAAGGTCGGGCGTAGAGTGGCAGTCTGGATGGCGTCAGTTTCAATTTTTTCCATGAATACGTTGGCTACAACCGGAGATAGGGGGGGGGGGCCCATTGGGGTGCCCTCATTTTGTTTGTAGAAAGTTTCATTCCAGGTGAAGTATGTGTTGGTTAAGCAATGTCTCACAAGGGGGGGTACACCCACGCACCGAAAAGATAGACGTCAACAAAGTCGTAATTAATCGCAGTAACAGTTCCATTTCTGATGGTCTGAAATCCGTTTTAGCTAAAGGTCTAAACTTTGCTGTCACACCGAGACACTTACCGGTTAATGATATCATTGCCCATGTCGACGTTGCACTCAAGGGCTTGAGTCCCATCGCTGCAGATGTAGCAAGATCTGAAATCGCTGCAACCCTCAAAAACACTAAGTTGCCACCCAGCAACATCAGCAAAGACGAACGTTTTGAATTATCTCAATTAAAAAGAGGGATGATATTGTCGTCCTCTCAGCCGACAAGGGCAATGCCACTGTCATCATGGACAAAATAGAATATAACAACAAAATTCAAGAACTACTCAACGATGGCAGCTATACAAAAATAAAAAGAGATCCCACCAACAGCCTGGTTACCAAAACGAACAAAATCATCTCTGATTCAACAGCATTAATTGATGAGACCAAACAGTTCTCGTTGAAACCCTCTGCTGCCAGACCACCAAGATTATATGGCCTTCCAAAGATACACAGAGAAGATACACCCCTTCGTCCCATTGTCTCTACTATCAACTCCCCCACCTATAAACTGGCACGTTTTCTTGCTGATATACTGCGACCTTTCACTGGAAAAACCACCTCTGCGGTACTAAATTCTACTCACCTGGTATCGACAATCAAAGGCATTTCCCTGTCTCCAGACGACCTGCTTGTCAGTTTTTATGTGGTGTCCTTGTTCACCAAAGTCCCGGTACCTGACACCATCGCTATCATTGAAGACCTGGTTCATCAAGGACTGCACACTGATGTACCCCCCCTGGTGAGACATTGCTTAACCAACACATACTTCACCTGGAATGGAACTTTCTACAAACAAACTGAGGGCACCCCAATGGGCTCCCCCCTATCTCCGGTTGTAGCCAACGTATTCATGGAAAATTTTGAAACTGACGCCATCCAGACTGCCACTCTACGCCCGACCTTATGGAAGAGGTACGAAGATGACACCTTTGTCATCTGGCCACATGGCCAGCCTGCTCTAGACCAATTCCGCGACCACATCAATTCCATACACCCAGCCATCAGATTTACCATGGAGGTCGAAAAAGATGGCAAACTACCCTTTTTGGATGTCTTAATTAAAAGGAGATATGATGGTTCAATGAGCCACTCTGTCTACAGGAAAGCCACCCATACAGATGCTCACTTGAAACCGGATTCCCACCACCATCCATCCCAGAAGAACTCCCTCATCAAGACTCTATACCATAGAGCCCAATGCATTTCCGACCAGGAACACATTACCAGTGAACTCAAGCACGTACACCAGGCTCTCAGGGATAATGGTTACTCCGACTACACAATCCGCAAAGCCATCACTCCAGTCATGAAGAAGGATTCTCTTGTGGAGCCACTCAAAACCATCACCTTACCTTACATTGCAGGGGTCACTAAAAAGATCTCCAAAATCCTGAATAAACACAAGATCCAGGTCCGAATCAACACAATACATAAAATCCGTGATCTAGTTCCATCTGTAAAAGATGCTGTTCCAGACATACAGGACCCGGGCGTTTACAAACTAAAGTGCCTCTGTGGTAGTAGCTACATTGGAGAAACCAAACGACATATCTCGGACCGCATCCGTGAACATAAAGCAGACTTGAAACACGGTAGGACGAACTCCTCTGCCGTGGCAGAACACTGTTATAATTCAGTGGGCTCACATGACATTGACTTCTCCAAGACGGAGGTTCTTTGCAAACCAACCGGCTACCATGAGAGATTCGTTCATGAGGCCATTCACATATACAAGCACAGAGACAATTTCAACCGAGAAGATGGATTCTGGCTTAATAACCATTGGAAAGATGTTTTAAACCTTTTCCGTTCTTAATTAATTGTATTTTACGATGACCTTCAGACCGCAGCTCTTTCACCAGCATTGACTCTTAATACCTCTCACACCACGGTTAATGGTATGGTTTACAACATGGAGTATAATAGCGCCTCGTAGCTGTCTCTCTCCCCCTCCTCTGTTCCGACCTTGGATGAACTCGTCCGTCTGAACGGGGCCCGTAGCTATCCGTGTTACTAAAGTTGAGGGTAAGAATCCACCCATTTTTTCGCCATATAGCATTGTGATATATAACGACTTATTGTTGGTAGCTTAGCTGATTGGAGAATATAGAGTTTATTGATAACATTAAGGTAATTTATATTTTAGTTTTTTATTGGTTCACTATATAGTATTCATTATACATTGTATTGTATACCCAGTTACTGTGAATAGCTCAGATGTGTAGACCTTGACTTCAACATAGCCATTTCTGTGACCAGTCACAAGCTAATCACTCGGCCATTTTAATGCTAAATTATATGCTAATTCCTTTGTCAAGGCGCTTTGTTTCTTCTGACACAGCTTAAAGGTCGTGATCTGAACGTGGCTTTTTTTCACTCCAGCGCTGTCCTACCAGACAGTCTCGTCCCTTTACCTGATGAAGGCCGCTTGTGTTGTGGCCGAAACGTCGTGAGAATATTATTGTGTTATTTTATTTTATCAATTTATTATTTTATTCTCATTCTACGTGACTTTACCGAAAGAACCAAAGAAGACAAAGCGGACTTTCAAACTCCAATCCAACCGCTCCCCACCGCCCCACTCTTCCACCCCCCCGCTCCCCCCAACCCACAACCAACCCCACCGACACCCTCCCGCTCACCCGCAGCAGGGTCCCGCGTGCCGAAGCGCAGCGCGTAGCGCAGCGCGTGGTGGTTGTTCCACACGTAGAGGGCGCGGTCGCGCGCGTTGTACTGCACCGACGTGATGAACCGGAACGGGTTGGGGAACGGGACGGAGACGCGAGCGTCCCGCCGCGAGTCGGTGTCGTACACGTAGTCGATGCGGTCGCTCGTCCCCCCACCTCCCCCTCCTCCTCCTCCCACAGCGTCCGCCCCTCCGTCGCCGTCGTCCTCGTAAGTCGAGCGCAGGACGTGGAGGACGCCGCACGCCATGAAGGCGTCGGAGGCCGAGCGCTTGACGTAGGCCGTCTCGAAGGAGGCCTCGACGCGCATCGCGCGCGGATTTAAGCGGCTCACCACCATGCGCCCGTGGTTCTGCTCCGTGGCGTAGACGACCCAGAGGCCGCGCTCGTCGGCCGCCAGGTCGATGTCGGACTTGCCGCCCCAGCGGTAGGGCGAAGTGTCGTGGTAGTTGGCGTTGGGGATGAACGCCTCGCCGCCCTTGACGCGCGTGCGCAGGTCGAACTTGACGACGCTGCGCGTTCGCTCCTGCGACGGCGCGCAGCGTGGGTGGCAGGGAGATGTTAAGTGAGTGAGTGAGTGTGTGGTGAGGTGAGTGAGTGTGTGGTGAGGTGAGTGAGTGTGGTGTGTGTGTGGTGGAGAGGTGAGTGTGGGTGTAAGAGGTGAGTGAGTGAGTGTGGTGTGTGGTGGAGAGGTGAGTGAGTGAGTGAGTGTGAGAGGTGAGTGAGTGAGTGAGTGTGTGGTGAGTTGGGTGAGTGTGAGTGTGAGAGGTGAGTGTGTGTGTGGTGGAGAGGTGAGTGTGGGTGTAAGAGGTGAGTGAGTGAGTGAGTGTGGTGTGTGGTGGAGAGGTGAGTGAGTGAGTGTGAGAGGTGAGTGAGTGTGTGTGTGTGGTGTAGTGGTGGGTGAGTGTGAGAGGTGAGTATGTGTGTGTGGTGGAGAGGTGAGTGAGTGTGGGTGTGAGAGGTGAGTGTGTGTGTGGTCGAGAGGTGGGTGTGTGTGTGGTGGAGAGGTGAGTGAGTGAGTGTGGGTGTGAGAGGTGAGTGTGTGTGGTGGAGAGGTGGGTGAGTGTGGGTGTGAGAGGTGAGTGTGTGTGTGTGGTGGAGAGGTGAGTGAGTGTGGGTGTGAGAGGTGAGTGAGTGAGTGTGTGGTGGAGAGGTGAGTGAGTGTGGGTGTGAGAGGTGAGTGAGTGTGTGTGTGGTGGAGAGGTGGGTGAGTGTGTGTGTGGTGGAGAGGTGGGTGAGTGTGTGTGGTTGTGAGAGGTGAGTGTGTGTGTGTGGTGGAGAGGTGAGTGAGTGTGGGTGTGAGAGGTGAGTGAGTGTGTGTGTGGTGGAGAGGTGGGTGAGTGTGGGTGTGAGAGGTGAGTGTGTGTGTGTGGTGAGGTGAGTGTGAGTGTGTGTGGTGGAGAGGTGGGTGAGTGTGAGTGTGAGGGGTGAGTGAGTGAGTGTGTGGTGGAGAGGTGAGTGAGTGTGGGTGTGAGAGGTGAGTGAGTGTGTGTGTGGTGGAGAGGTGAGTGAGTGTGGGTGTGAGAGGTGAGTGTGGGCGTGTGTGGTGGAGAGGTGGGTGAGTGTGGGTGTGAGGGGTGAGTGAGTGAGTGTGTGGTGGAGAGGTGAGTGAGTGTGGGTGTGAGAGGTGAGTGAGTGCGTGTGTGTGTGTGGGGAGAGGTGAGTGAGTGTGGATGTGTGTGGGGAGAGGTGGGTGAGTGTGTGGGAAGAGGTGAGTGAGTGCATGAGGGAGAGGGAGGGAGGGAGGGAGAGGGGGTGGGGAGAGGGAAGGTGAGAGTGAGAGGGGGGGTGAGTGTGTGTGTGTGGTGGAGAGGTGAGTGTGGGTGTGACAGGTGAGTAAGTGAGTGTGTGGGGAGAGGTGAGTGAGTGAGTGTGTGAGGGAGAGGGGGTGGGGAGAGAAAAGGTGAGCGTGAGAGGAGAGTGTGAGTGTGTGTGCGTGTATGAGTGGGTGAAGGTGTGACCATGAAAGATCCGGGCGTGGTGGTGGTGGTGTTGGCCACGCCAGCCCCTCGTACGCTGCGCCTGCCCATCAGAGGTGCTGCTCGCTAACAGCGCTTGCCCCAACAGTCTGTTGAAGGCTTTACAGGGGATCTTGGTCTTTGATGAGCACAAGTGAAGTGCGTGGGGGCGCTCCTCACAGTGTGTGAGGGAGAGCGGAGGTGAAGGTACAAAGGTGTTTGAGTGCGAGTGTCTGAGTGTGTGTGTATGTGTGTATGTATGTGTGTGTGCGTGTGTGTGGGAGCGGTAGTGTAGCGGTTAGTGCTACGCTGCGCTACGAACCCGGCGACCCGGGTTCGATTCCCGCTCACGGCCAACACCGTCAGTGACGATTATCTGAACCGGTCTTGGGCCTCCCCTAGGTCGACTCAGCCTCAAATGAGTACCTGGTGCGGTGGATAAAAACATTGCCACTGGGGAGACAAAGGCGGTCGGGCGTGGTGCTGGCCACCCACCCCCTCGTGTACCGTTCCGACCTTCATAGGTGCTCGCTAACAGCACTTGCCCCTACAGTCTGTTAAGGCTATATGGGGGATCTTTATCTTTGTGTGTGTGTATGGCTGCTTTGGGTACGCGGTCCAGACCTCCCCAGAGACCCTGGCTGACAGAGGAGGTGTTCAGGATGGTTGAGAAAAAGCGACAGGCCCACGCTCATCGGCTACAGCATCCCACGTCGGAGAATGAGGAGGCTTACCTCAGCCTTCGCTCGCAGGTTCGGAGAGCCGTGAGGCGCTGCAAGGATGGGTGGTGGTCGCGGGTTGCTGTGGAGATGGAGTCTGCCTCAATGGCCCGCGATCACAAATCTCTATTTAACTCCATCAAAAAAGTAACCTGCAGCGCCACACCTATTACCATCATTAGGGGAAAGAACGGTGATCCGATCTCCGACCCCCAGGAACAGGTTTGCAGATTTGCTTAGCATTTCTGTGAGGTCCTGGGGGAGGGGGAATCCCTCAGCCTGGAAAACATCATGGGACAAAGTGGGGATGACCCTGCTGAGGCTGCGGTGCCTCAAATATTGGAGGAAGAAGTCACCCCCTGTGAGTGGCTGGCTGAGGTGCCATCCATTGAGGAAGTACTGAAGGCGATCCAGAGCCTGAAACCAGGAAAGGCACCGGGCAGAAATGATCTCCCAAGCGAAATGCTGAGGGATTGTGGCGTTTGTGCACAGACTGCCCTACATGACATCATAACAACAGTCTGGACCACTGGATGGGTTCTGCAGGATTGGAAGAAGGGGGACCGCACAGACTGTAACAACTACAGGGGAATCTCAAGGATTATTCAACATCGCCTTGCTAGGCACACTGAGGAGAGGCTGGCGGAGCTCCAATACGGTTTCAGGAAAGGGCGGTCCTGAACAGATGCCATATATTCTGCCCGTGTGCTACAGCAGAAGTGTAGGGAATTCCAACAAGACCTACATCTCTGCTCCATTGACCTGGTCAAGGCCTATGATACCATCAATAGGCCTGGGCTCTGGGTTGTTCTTCGTATTTTCGGAATCCCTGAGCCTCTGCTCATGATCATTAAGGACCTTCATGATACTGAGCGGGCCCGGGTAAAACTATGTGGCCGGGAGTCAGAGCCATTCCCTGTACACCTTGGGGTGCAACAGGGATGTCCTCTGGCTCCAACATTATTTAACATCTATTTCGACCACGTAGTTCGTGAAGCCTTCAGTAGCTGTACCCGAGGAATTTCCATCTGGTACAGGTAGAATGGGAGGCTGATCGATGCCCGGGTGCAGTCAAGGGATGGCTCCCTATTGGTCAACCACGTTATGTATGCGGACGACCTGGTAATAGCAGCTCACTCAGAGGAGAAATTGGAGGTGCTGCTGCTGAAACTTGAGTGTGCCACGGAGTGGTGGGGCCTTACCATCAGCCCCACCAAAACTAAGCACCTGCCTGGGTATTTTATACCATCGGACACTCCACCCCCACAACTCCCAATCGGTGATGGGGCAGTTGTGGAGAGAGTGGAGAGTTTCCCATACCTGGGCAGTGTGCTCATGACAGGCTCCGGTTTAACAGCAGAGGTCTCACTCCGAATCAGTCGAGCGGCATCATCTTTTCATCGTTGCATAAAGCTGTGTGGAAGCTACCTGGTCTGTCACTCCGCAAGAAGCTTCAGGTCTTCTCTGCCACAGTCATTCCCTCCCTTCTCTATGCTTGCGAAACGTGGACACCCCTAATGGAACACCTTCGCCAGTTAGAAACATTTAGGCTGGCCTGCCTACAATCCATCCTGGGTTTAACCAGACTGGATTGTGTGAGGAGTTCACAATTCTTCGAAAGATCTGGACAAAGTCCCATCGGTGAGCTCCTCCGGCAGGCAAGGCTGCGTTGGCTGGGCCATGTAGCCCGCATGCCCAATCACCGCATGCCCAAATCGCTTTTGTTCGGCCGGATCGAGGTGGCTAAACGGGCGCGGCACGGGCTAGAGAAGAGATGGAGTGACGTGGTACAGGAGGATGTGGAGCTGAGTGGACTTGCCAATGACTGGTACCAGCGGTGTCAAGATCGGCCTCTGTGGAGGAGGCTTGTGAAGGACGCTACTGGGCAGTTGTAGGCAGTCACCCTCCAACAACAACAGAGGGTTGAGGAGCGACGCTCACAACAACGAGCGGAGCGCCGGGTGGCTAAAACACAGCAAGTTGGCACAGTAGGGGGCACAGGTGGTGCATCAGCCGGTTATCTCGGTCATCTCAGTCAGTCGACCCATGGCACCTGGGTCTGCCCCGTGACCTCCTGCCAGCGGGCATTCGACACTTCACGTGGCCTCAAGGTGCACATGGCCTGGCACAAGCGTCGTGGTGACGTCACCGCCACTTAGTGGCGAAAGGCGGTTGTTGTTGTATATACAGCTCACAACTGGAGGGCTCTCGCTCCCCAGTTAATGCATTCAGCAACTGCAATGTTTACTGGAGTTCTGAGCTCAGTCTACAAACTATAAAACTATTAACTATTTTTATCTTACAGGTCAGGACCACTGAGCCGGGATAGCTCTTTTTCAGAAGCGACCTGGCCACTAAATGATGGCTCAACGGAGTGGAAATGTACAGCAGCCAAATACTCTGAACGCGTGACGTCGATTCTCAACGTGGAGGGAAAAAAACGGAAGATCCAGAGGAAAAATCCACGAGGAGAACACGCAAACTCCAAATATACAGCAGCAGGCGTCAGGGTCGGGATTGAACCCACGAGCTTATGTATACCAGGCGAGGTCGTAAACATCTCTCCACCATATTCTTGGTTCTTTCGGTAAAGTCACGTAGAAGGGAAACAATAAAATAATAAAAATATCTCTCCACCAGTCATTGCAACAGTCCCTAGCCTGATAAAAGTTTAGTGTCAGCGTATGTGTGGGTGCCCCCACCTGGAAAGAGAAATCAAAGTTCTATCCGGCCCTCTGGCAAAAGCTCTCTCCCCACCGCCGTCCTATACTTCGGGTAATGAACACGATTAATAATTCAACACATTTGGTATTCGCGCCAATCTGAGAACCGCAGGGGCCATCACGAATGAAGGCGCCATTTCACAGACGGGTATACGCTGCCAGTAGGGGGAAGGGGCGACGTTGCCAAGTGGTTTCACCCACGGCCTCTTGTATACCAGGCGAGGTAGTGAACATCTCTCCACCGCGCCGCCCCTATGGCCCCTATCGTCATCATCATTATCATCACGGCTCTGTCGTACCAGGCAAGGTCCACCAAGCCATACAGCTCTTTTGCAGAAGCGAGCTGGCCACACAAAATGACAGCTCAACCAAGCGGCTTCTCACGTGGCAAAGTAATAGCGGCCAATTACTCTAAAAGCGTGTGGATTCTAAACGAGGTAGTTAACATCTCTCCACCGGGGCGCCCCGACCGCCCCTACCGCCCCTACCACCCCTACCGCCATCTGCCGTCCATCATCCCACTGGTGCTCACGCGGAAACCCCCCCCCCCCCCCGGCGCCGGGCACCGACCCTGTTGAAGAACACAGCTCCGTCGTACACCACGAAGCCCGTGCCATCGACGCGGTGCGGCAGCTTGTAGTTGGTGAGCGGTCGCCTGGCCAGGATGTCCTGGAGGGAGGCGTACTCCACGAGTCTGTCGGTGCGGAACGGCGTCCACGGCATGACGTACACCTTGTCGGTGGCCTGCAGCGGGTCGCGGCACCACGAGCCGGCCTGCTGCTTCGCCTCCAGGAGGTGCGAAGCCTCGCCAACGAGGAGGACGCTGCCCGGGCACGGGAAGACTGCCCAGGGAAAACGAGGGACAGACGAATGAACGAACGGTCGGGTCAGGGATTCGCGGCTGCTCCCTAAGTTGATATTCTATCAACTGAAAACGTTTTTTTTATTCTTGGTTCTTTCGGTAAAGTCACTACCACGTAGAAAGGAAACAATTAAATAATAAAAATATAAAACAATTACATTCTCACGACGTTTCGACTGCAACACAAGCAATCATCATCAGGTGTGAAAACCACAGCAAGAAAATTTGAAAAAAAAATAACCGCCACTTTTTTCAAATTTTCTTGCTGTGGTTTTCACACCTGATGATGATTGCTTCTTGTGTTGCAGTCGAAACGTCGTGAGAAGTTTATTGTTTTATATTTTTATTATTTTATTGTTTCCCTTCTATGTGGTGACTTTACCGAAAGAACCAAGAATATTAATCCCTGCAGTCACAAAAGCTTTAAATAAAAAAATTAAAACTTTTTTTAATATTTGAGCAGGTAAGGCCCACTGAGCCACGAAACTCTTTCGCCGAAGCAACTTGGCCACACAATTGACAGATCAACGAAAGTTTCTTATCATGTGGAAATGCACAGCAGTGTCCAAATACTCGCAATGCGTGACGTTGATTCTACACGCGGAGGGAGAAACTGGAGGACCCGGCGAGAACTCCACATGACCACAGGGTTAACGTGCAAGCTTCCAAGTATACAAGCCTCAGGGTTGGGATCGAACCCACGACCTCCTGTATACCAGGCGAGGAAGTTGACACCCCACCACCGTTTGCATGCGTGTACTGATGGGCGTATGTTAACATGGGTGCCGTCTGCATCGCAGCAGAGCCTGATGAAGCCGAATTTGAGCAGGTAAGGCCCACTGAGCCACGAAACTCTTTCGCCGAAGCAACTTGGCCACACAATTGACAGATCAACGAAAGTTTCTAATCATGTGGAAATGCACAGCAGTGTCCAAATACTCGCAATGCGTGACGTTGATTCTACACGCGGAGGGAGAAACTGGAGGACCCGGCGAGAACTCCACATGACCACAGGGTTAACGTGCAAGCTTCCAAGTATACAAGCCTCAGGGTTGGGATCGAACCCACGACCTCCTGTATACCAGGCGAGGAAGTTGACACCCCGCCACCGTTTGCATGCGTGTACTGATGGGCGTATGTTAACATGGGTGCCGTCTGCATCGCAGCAGAGCCTGATGAAGCCGAATGTCCACAGGGAACGATCGCGTTTCTTAAACATGCACATGTGGCATGTGCATCGGGAGCTTAGCGTGTGGCATACATCGACTGATTCATCGTCGCACGTCGGTTACAGTGAGGGAAAAAAAGCATTTGATCCCCTGTTGATTTTGTACGTTTGACCACTGACAAAGAAATGATCAGTCAATAATTTTAATGGTAGGTTTATTTGAACAGTGGGAGACAGAATAACAACAAAATCCAGAAAAACGCATGTCAAAAATGTTATAAATTGATTTGCATTTTAATGAGGGAAATAAGTATTTGACCCCCTCTCAATCAGAAAGATGTCTGGCTCCCAGGTGTCTTTTATACAGGTAACGAGCAGAGATTAGGAGCACACTCTTAAAGGGAGTGCTCCTAATCTCAGCTTGTTACCTGTATAAAAGACACCTGTCCTCAGAAGCAATCAATCAATCAGATTCCAAACTCTCCACCATGGCCAAGACCAAAGAGCTCTCCAAGGATGTCAGGGACAAGATTGTAGACCTACACAAGGCTGGAATGGGCTACAAGACCATTGCCAAGCAACTTGGTGAGAAGGTGACAACAGTTGGTGCGATTATTCGCAAATGGAAGAAACACAAAAGAACTGTCAATCTCCCTCGGTCTGGGGCTCCGTGCAAGATCTCACCTTGTGGAGTTGCAATGATCATGAGAACGGTGAGGATTCAGCCCAGAACTACACGGGAGGATATAGTAATAGGTTTTACCCTTTTTAACTGGCATCAATGATCTCAAGGCAGCTGGGACCGTAGTCACCAAGAAAACAATTGGTAACACACTACGCCGTGAAGGACTAAAATCCTGCAGCGCCCGCAAGGTCCCCCTGCTCAAGAAAGCACATATACATGCCCGTGTGAAAGTTTGCCAATGAACATCTGAATGATTCAGAGGACAACTGTGTGAAAGTGTTGTGGTCAGATGAGACCAAAATGGAGCTCTTTGGAATAAACTCAACTCGCCGTGTTTGGAGGAGGAGGAATGCTGCCTATGACCCCAAGAACACCATCCCCACTGTCAAACATGGATGTGGAAACATTATGCTTTGGGGGTGTTTTTCTGCTAAGGGGACAGGACAACTTCACCGCATCAAAGGGACGATGGACGGGGCCATGTACCGTCAAATCTTGGGTGAGAACCTCCTTCCCTCAGCCAGGGCATTGAAAATGGGTCGTGGATGGGAATTCCAGCATGACAATGACCCAAAACACATGGCCAAGGCAACAAAGGAGTGGCTCAAGAAGTTTCCAGACCTTAATTCCATAGAAAATCTGTGAAGGGAGCTGAAGGTTCGAGTTGCCAAACGTCAGCCTCGAAACCTTAATGACTTGGAGAAGATCTGCAAAGAGGAGTGGGACAAAATCCCTCCTGAGATGTGTGCAAACCTGGTGGCCAACTACAAGAAACGTCTGACCTCTGTGATTGCCAACAAGGATTTTGCCACCAAGTACTAAGTCATGTTTTGCAGAGGGGTCAAATACTCATTTCCCTAGTAAAAATGAAAATCAATTTATAACATTTTTGACATGCGTTTTTCCGGATTTTATTGTTGTTATTCTGTCTCTCACTATTCAAAAAAACCGACCATTAAAATTATAGACTGATCATTTCTTTGTCAGTGGGCAAACGTACAAAATCTGCAGGGGATCAAATACTTTTTTTTCCCTCACTGTAAATACTCGGGTGAAATAAAACCCGTCGTGGACACAGGCAATTCAGCTGTTGCAACAGAAACAGCTGGCATGCAGAGAATTGTGGGGTTTCCCAGGACGCGCCGAGGCTTAGCCTAAACGAATTTCGACTGAAGGTGTTGTTACTGGGATTGCCGCAAAATATTTTTTCGCGATACGCCATCAAATTTCACAACGGGACGATTTCCCAATATTCGTTGAGGCGCTCGTACTTAGCACGGCGTTAGTTCCGGTTGCAATCAATGCAGTCTCCGAGGCTTATGAACGCACGGCGCAGACGGCCACGTCAGAAACGCGGTCGGCAATTACGCGAACCGTGGCAACGACGATGTCACATAGTCGCCACGCCGTCAATGAACCCCGGAAAATTGTTGGGAACCCGTCGGTTCGATTTTATAATAACTTTTGGTGAGCGCACGCGCAGTTGAATTGTTTGGTTTTGACAGCCGTTACCTCAAGCTCGGCGTGGTACGGGCGTGCGTTTGTGCGCTTGTGCGTTTCGTAATCACGCCGAACATCTTCCAGTCCGCAAGGCGGAATGGAAAAGGCACCCGGATTAGTTTGCCTCTGTGGATGTGTAGGTTTTGACTTTAACATAGCCATTCCTGTGACCAGTCACAAGCTAATCACTCAGCTCTTTCAATGCTAAATTCTCCTGTTTGATTTGTACTAGGTGCCTCTGTGGATGTGTAGGCTTTGACTTTAACATAGCTATTTCTATAACCAGTCACAAGCTAATCACTCAGCTATTTCAATGCTAAATTCTCCTGTTTGATTTATACTAGGTGCCTCTGTGGATGTGTATGTTTTGACTTTAACATTGCCATTCCTGTGACCAGTCACAAGCTAATCCCTCAGCTATTTGATATGTAAACCCCTTTGTCAAGGTGCCTCACTTTAAAAGTCGCTACGAATCTTAACACCGTTCATTGAAGCTCTGTCACCCTGAAGACGGCCCGCTTGCGTTGTGGCCGAAACGTCGTGAGAATTTTATTGTGTTATTTTATTATTTTATTCTCATTCTACGTGGTGACTTTTACCGAAAGAACCAAAGAAGATGATGAATCCTTGCAGTCACGAAAGCTTTAAATCGAAGAAAAAAATGCACCCGGATTAAGTTGCCGATAGCCGCAGCGAGATAGAGTAACGGATGCGGAGTGCCAGGTGCACACAATAAAAAAGTGTATGGGGTCAGTGGTGGACTGCAAGCGATTAGCACGCCGACCTTTGAACCCGGTAACCCCAAACTAAATTCGTGCTTACGTGAGCCCAACAGCAGCGGCGATTATTATTTAAACCCGTCACGGGCCTCCACCCTTTGGTTTGACCGGTGCGGTGTGCAGTAGTAAAACATCGCTGGCAACTGGGGAAGACAAAGGCGGCCGGGCGTGGCGGTGCCGCCCGCCCGCTCCACCCACGCCCCCTCGTGTACGCCGTAGCGGCCTTCACGTCGTGCCGCTCGCTACGAGCACTTGCCCCCCACAGCCTGTCGAAGGCTGTGGGGGGCATCGCGAGGTGTCCCCGTGAACCCCCGGTGACGACGAGCTCGAATATCTCTCTCGCTCGCGGCCAAAATCGGCAACGATTAACCTCGACCGGTACCCGTGCCTGCCCCTAGGTCGACTCGGCATTTAGTTCGTAGCTGGATGCAGTGTACGAACACGGCCGCTGGGGGAGACAAAGGCGGCCGGGCGTGGTGCTGCTCGCTCACCCACGCCCACCACGTGTACCACAGTAGCGGCCTTCACGTGGTGCTGCTCACCCACCACGTGTACCACAGTAGCGGCCTTCACGTGGTGCTGCTGCTGCTGCTGCTCGTGGACGGCGCTCGCCACGGCAGCCTGTCAAAGGGCGTCACGTGGTGGTGGTGATCTTTGTGTGCGTGTGTGTGTACGTGTGTGTGTACGTGCGTGTGTGTGTGTGTACGTGTGTGTGTGTACGTGCGTGTGCGTGCGTGTGTGCACACGCGTGTGCGTGTGTATGAGTGGGGAGCGGTAGTGTACCGGTTAGCGCTACGCTGTGCTATGAACCTGGCGACCCGGGTTCAATTCTCGCTCACGGCCAACACCAGTAACGATTATCTGAACCGGTCCCGGGCCTCTCCTAGGTCGACTCAACCTCAAATGAGTACCTGGTGCGGTGTGTAAACATCGCCACTAGGGAGACAAAGGCGGTCGGGCGTGGTGCTGGCCACCCACCCCCTCGTGTACCGTGCCGGCCTTCATAGGTGCTGCTCGCTAACAGCACTTGCCCCTACAGTCTGTTACAGGCTACACGGGGGATCTTTGTCTGTGTGTGTGCGTGTGCGTGCGTGTGGATGCGGCGTGCCAGGTGCAAACAGAGAGCTACAATATATATTAAACAAAAAACATCTCAGTGGGCGCCTTAACTGGTTTAAATAAAATAAAAATAGTGAAGAGCCTCGTTACCGGTTGCGGGAGGCCAACCGCTCGCTCCCGGCAGCTTCAGCAGCAGCAGCTGGGCTTGAAGCAGTCTCCAGCTGCCCATCGTGAACGTCCGCGGGACGTCGTCAGCGTGAGACGGAGCGACCTCTGACCTCTACCGGCAAGGACTAAAATTTTAACACACTTCCCCAATGTCGTATCGACTACTGTAAAACTTGCTATACGTACGTCACACTCGTGACAATACTAGATTCTATCGTTGACAATAAAAAATATATATTAATATTTGTAAACAATATTTATTTATATACAAGTTACGTTTTTTGGCTTGGTTCTCATTGTCCACGCTCAAGTCGAGTTGAGCCGCAAATCACCGCGGTCCCTTAGGTCGCGGCAAGCATCGAGGGGGGCGGCCACTTCCTGGGGTCGCGTGGAGCTCAGAAACTGACATTGAGCCGCAAATCACCGCGGTCCCTTAGCCTCGAGCGGGGGGGGGCACTTCCTGGGGTCGCGTGTTGTCCAGCAACTGACGCTGAGCCGCAAATCACCGCGGTCCCTTAGGTCGCATGTAGTTCAGCATTGCGGTGAAGTTCACGGCGGTGGTGGTGGCGGTGGTGGCGGAGTTGTTACAACAAAGTTTGTTTAAATATAAACGCATTAACTTTCTCCCAAACCCCCCTCCCCGACACACATTCAGCTAACGTCTGCGTTTTTTGCTCCCACCTCGTCACTGTTTGTTGTAGTTAGACTGATGGCCTTAATCTAAAGTTGTCTTGTGGTTGTTGTGGTTGTTGTCAGCACGGTGGCTATGAGATGTTAACTACCTCGCCTGGTGTACAGGAGGTCGTGGGTTCGATCCAGACCCTGACGATGCCTGCTGCTGCTACTGTATATTTGTAGTCTGTGTCTCTCTCATCATCATCATGGTGGCTATGAGATGTTGACTACCTCGCCTGGTATACAGGAGGTCGTGAGTTTTATCCAGACCCTGACGATGCTTGCTGCTGCTGTATATTTGTAGTCTGTGTCTCTCATCATCATCACGGTGGCTATGAGATGTTAACTACCTCGCCTGGTCTACAGGAGGTCGTGGGTTCGATCCAGACCCTGACGATGCCTGCTGCTGCTGTATATTTGTAGTCTGTGTCTCTCATCATCATGGTGGCTAGGAGATGTTGACTACCTCGCCTGGTATTCAGGAGGTCGTGGGTTCGATCCAGACCCTGACGATGCCTGCTACTGTATATTTGTAGTCTGTCTCTCTCATCATCATCACGGTGGCTAGGAGATGTTGACTACCTTGCCTGGTATACAGGAGGTCGTGGGTTCGATCCAGACCCTGACGATGCCTGCTGCTGCTGTATATTTGTAGTCTGTGTCTCTCATCATCATCACGGTGGCTATGAGATGTTGACTACCTCGCCTGGTATACAGGAGGTCGTGGGCTCGATCCAGACCCTGACGATGCCTGCTGCTGCTGTATATTTGTGGTCTGTGTGTCTCTCTTTCATCATCATCATCACGGTGGCTATGAGATGTTAACTACCTCGGCTGGTATACAGGAGGTCGTGGGTTCTATCCAGACCCTGACGATGCCTGCTGCTGCTGTATATTTGTAGTCTGTGTGTCTCTCTCATCATCACGGTGGCTATGAGATGTTGACCACCTCGCATGGTCTACAGGAGGTCGTGGGTTCTATCCAGACCCTGACGATGCCTGCTGCTGCTGTTTATTTGTAGTCTGTGTGTGTCTCTCATCATCTTCACGGTGGCTATGAGATGTTGACTATCTCGCCAGACCCTGACGATGCCTGCTGCTGCATATTTTTGACGTCTGATTCAGCTCCTACCTTTGCCATCAATCCGGGCTCCCCCCCGACCCCCCAACTCCTTGAGCTACTTGGGGCGCCTTCAGCTGTCGCTGCTCGGATTCCGCTCGCTCCGAGCGCCCCGCCGCCACTCTCTGTGGCCGCTCACGACATCGTTGTTGTTGATGTTGTTGACGATGTTGTTGTTGTTGATGACGTTGTTGTTGTTGACGATGTTGTTGTTGACGACATTGTTGTTGACGATGTTGTTGACGATGATGTTGTTGTTGACGATGATGTTGTTGACGTTGTTGACGATGTTGTTGTTGACGATGTTGTTGTTGACGATGTTGTTGACGATGTTGATGATGTTGTTGACGATGTTGTTGACGACGTTGTTGACGATGTTGTTGTTGACGACGTTGTTGTTGACGACGATGTTGTTGACGACGTTGTTGACGATGTTGTTGTTGACGTTGTTGTTGACGATGTTGTTGACGTTGTTGTTGACGATGTTGTTGTTGACGACGTTGTTATTGACGATGTTGTTGCGGTCGGGGTTGTAGTGTTTGCACCGCGGCGATACAATCTCCAATCTCGCCGCCGCCGCGCGTTTATTTGTGAGTGTCAATGGCGGCGTTGTTCCGCCTCCTGCGTCCTCCCTCGCCGCTCGCGGTCTCCACCGCGTTCGCGATGTCGCGGAGCCTGTCGCCAAAGCTGCGTTCCTGTTCCTGTTCATCCCTCCCGGTCATTAGTCCCATTCGTTCCTGTTCCTGTTCGTCTCGTTCATCCCTCCCGGTCATTAGTCCCATTCGTTCCTGTTCCTGTTCGTCTCGTTCATCCGTCTCGTTCATTAGTCACATTCGTTCCTGTTCCTGTTCGTCCCGTTCATCCGTCTCGTTCATTAGTCCCATTCGTTCCTGTTCCTGTTCGTCGCGTTCATCCGTCTCGTTCATTAGTCCCATTCGTTCCTGTTCCTGTTCGTCCCGTTCATCCGTCTCGTTCATTAGTCCCATTCGTTCCTGTTCCTGTTCGTCTCGTTCATCCGTCTCGTTCATTAGTCCGATTCGTTCCTGTTCCTGTTTGTCTCGTTCATCCCTCCCGGTCATTAGTCCCATTCGTTCCTGTTCGTCTCGTTCATCCGTCTCGTTCATTAGTCCCATTCGTTCCTGTTCCTGTTCGTCCCGTTCATCCGTCTCGTTCATTAGTCCCATTCGTTCGTGTTCCTGTTCGTCTCGTTCATCCGTCTCGTTCATTAGTCCCATTCGTTCCTGTTCCTGTTCGTCCCGTTCATCCGTCTTGTTCATTAGTCCCATTCGTTCCTGTTCCTGTTCGTCTCGTTCATCCGTCTCGTTCATTAGTCCCATTCGTTCCTGTTCCTGTTCGTCTCGTTCATCCCTCCCGGTCATTAGTCCCATTCGCTCCTGTTCCTGTTCGTCTCGTTCATCCCTCTTGGTCATTAGTCCCATTCGTTCCTGTTCCTGTTCGTCCCGTTCATCCGTCTCGTTCATTAGTCCCATTCGTTCGTGTTCCTGTTCGTCTCGTTCATCCGTCTCGTTCATTAGTCCCATTCGTTCCTGTTCCTGTTCGTCCCGTTCATCCGTCTTGTTCATTAGTCCCATTCGTTCCTGTTCCTGTTCGTCTCGTTCATCCGTCTCGTTCATTAGTCCCATTCGTTCCTGTTCCTGTTCGTCTCGTTCATCCCTCCCGGTCATTAGTCCCATTCGCTCCTGTTCCTGTTCGTCTCGTTCATCCGTCCCGGTCATTAGTCACATTCGTTCCCGTTCCTGTTCCTGTTCGTCTCGTTCATCCCTCCCGGTCATTAGTCCCATTCATTCCTGTTCCTGTTCGTCTCGTTCATCCCTCCCGGTCATTAGTCCCATTCGTTCCTGTTCCTGTTCGTCTCGTTCATCCCTCTCGGTCATTAGTCACATTCGTTCCTGTTCCTGTTCGTCTCGTTCATCCCTCCCGGTCATTAGTCCCATTCGTTCCTGTTCCTGTTCGTCTCGTTCATCCCTCCCGGTCATTAGTCCCATTCGTTCCTGTTCCTGTTCGTCCCGTTCATCTGTCTTGTTCATTAGTCCCATTCGTTCCTGTTCCTGTTCGTTCGTCTCATTCATCCATCTCGTTCATTAGTCCCATTCGTTCCTGTTCCTGTTCGTCTCGTTCATCCATCTCGTTCATTAGTCCCATTCGTTCCTGTTCCTGTTCGTCTCGTTCATCCCTCCCGGTCATTAGTCCCATTCGTTCCTGTTCCTGTTCGTCTCGTTCATCTGTCTCGTTCATTAGTCCCATTCGTTCCTGTTCCTGTTCGTCTCGTTCATCCCTCCCGGTCATTAGTCCCATTCATTCATGTTCCTGTTCGTCTCGTTCATCCCTCCCGGTCATTAGTCCCATTCGTTCCTGTTCCTGTTCGTCTCGTTCATCCCTCCCGGTCATTAGTCACATTCGTTCCTGTTCCTGTTCGTCTCGTTCATCCCTCCCGGTCATTAGTCCCATTCGTTCCTGTTCCTGTTCGTCTCGTTCATCCCTCCCGGTCATTAGTCCCATTCGTTCCTGTTCCTGTTCGTCCCGTTCATCCGTCTTGTTCATTAGTCCCATTCGTTCCTGTTCCTGTTCGTCTCGTTCATCCATCTCGTTCATTAGTCCCATTCGTTCCTGTTCCTGTTCGTCCCGTTCATCCGTCTCGTTCATTAGTCCCATTCGTTCCTGTTCCTGTTCGTCTCGTTCATCCATCTCGTTCATTAGTCCCATTCGTTCCTGTTCCTGTTCATCCGTCCCGGTCATCCGCTCCGTGTCCTCGGGCAACCGTACGACCAACGCAGGCTGCGAATTGGCCGCGACTCAGCAGGGGGCCTGCAGTGAGCAGCAGCAGCAGCAGCAGCACGAGATGTCGTCCCCCACGTGTCGCGCGTTCGCTGGGGAGAGACGCACCGGCTGATCGTCGTGAGCAGGCGGTGCGGCAGGCCGGCTTCTTGCCCATCTGTACATCGCCCGGAGGCAGGCGATAACCCCGCTCAGGTCTTGGGCCTTTCTCTACCGCCGTGGCTGACGACTTGATTTGTCGAGGAATTATTTCATCACGGGTCGCCGCTGGTGGCGGCAGCCCGCGGTCGGGATGCATGCGCTCCTCGTGAATGCCGAACTGATGTTGCACCGTGCCAGGTAGCCAAGGGGTGCTAATCGGAGACAGGACCATCGCGAGCGGGGTAATGGATGATGATGATGATGATGCTGATCACGATGGCAACAGCCACGTGCACGGTAACGTCTCTCTCTCTACCTCCCTCTTCTCTCACCACCATCACCACCACCACCACAGGATTCACCTGACCATGACCTGAGACAGAAAACGACCTCGCCCTCTCCAGCAATGTCCTTGGGAGAAAGTCCTTGCCGGAGAGGTCAGAGGTCAGCGGTTCAGAGGTCGCGCGCTTCGGGCAGTGGGCGCGGACTTCACTCCGCGCTCTGCCCGACTGCTCCGTCTCCTCCCGCTGACGACGTCCCACGGAGGTTCACGATGGGCAGCTGGAGACTGCTTCAAGCCCAGCTGCTGCTGCTGCAGCTGCTGCCGGGCGCTAGCGGTTGGCCTCCCGCAACCGGTACGAGGCTCTGTGTTGTTTAAAAAAAAACTATTCACTATTTTTATTTTATTTAAGCCAGTTAAGGCGCCCACTGAGATGTTTTTATATATATTGTAGCTCTTTGTCAGGAGCGACCTGGGGATCGCAGATTGTAGCTGGGCAAAGTGGCTTGTTGGCACTGTGTGAGGGTGTGGGGAGAGTGGTGGTCCAGTGGTAAGGTCACAATGAGTGCCGTTTGCCCATATCCCCAGCTCCACCTTCCCCAATGAATGTTCGCGTGCAGTCTCGAGACCTGCTGTCAACCCTGTGTTGGGAGGATGGAGGGGATACCACAGGGAATATTCCCCCACTGGTTCAGCCTTCAACCATCGACTTCTACAACACTACCAGCAGCTCAAAGCTCCTGAACGTTACCTACAGAGTGGAGTATAAACTGTGAGATGCTCGCTCACTCACTCACCCCCACACTCACTCACTCACCCACTCACCCACCCACTCACTCATCCACTCACTCACTCACCCACTCACTCACCCACCCACCCACCCACTCACTCACTCACCCACCCACTCATTCACCCACTCACTCACCCACTCACTCACTCACCCACTCACTCACCCACCCACCCACCCACTCACTCACTCACCCACTCACTCACCCACTCACTCACTCACTCATCCACCCACTCACTCACCCACCCACCCACCCACTCATTCACCCACTCACTCACCCACTCACTCACTCACCCACTCACTCACCCACCCACCCACCCACTCACTCACCCACTCACTCACTCACTCATCCACCCACTCACTCACCCACCCACCCACCCACTCACTCACTCACTCACCCACTCACTCATCCACCCACTCACTCACCCACTCACTCATTCACTCACCCACTCACTCACCCACCGACTCACTCACCCACTCACTCACCCACTCACTCACTCACTCACCCACTCACTCACTCACTCATTCACTCACCCACCCACCCACCCACTCACTCACCCACTCACTCACTCACTCACCCACCCACCCACCCACTCACTCACCCACCCACTCACTCACCCACTCACTCACCCACTTACACACTCATCCACTCACACATTCGCCCACTTACTCACTCACCCACTCACTCACTCACCCACCCACCCACTCACTCACCCACCCACCCACCCACTCACCCACCCACCCACTCACCCACCCACTCACTCACTCACTCACCCACCCACCCACCCACTCACTCACCCACTCACTCACTCACTCACCCACCCACTCACTCACCCACTCACTCACTCACTCACCCACTCACTCACCCACTCATTCACCCACTCACTCACTCACCCACCCACTCACTCACCCACCCACTCACTCACCCACTCATTCACTCACCCACTCACCCACTCATCCACTCATCCACCCACTCATCCACGCACTCACCCACCCACCCACCCCTCACGTGTCTCCGTCTGCACAGCTACGGAGAAGCCCGCTGGCGGAGTGTCTGCGCTGTGACCGCAGAGACTCGGTGCGATGTCTCCTCAGCGCTGCGACTTCCCGGCCACCGCTATTACCTCCGCGTGAGATCCACCATCTCATCTTCACCATCGCCGCAGTCCTCACCGCTCTCCTCACCCTGGGTTGTGCTTGAGCTCTTGCCCTTGAAGACCAGTGAGTGGCCTTGTCTGTCTCTCTCTCTCTTTGTGTGTCTCTGTGTGTGTGTGTCTCTGTGTATGTCTGTGTGTGTGTGTCTCTCTCTCTCTCTGTGTCTCTGTGTGTGTCTGTGTGTGTGTGTCTCTGTGTATGTCTGTGTGTCTCTGTGTGTATGAGTGTATCTGTGTATGTGTGTCTCTGTGTATGTCTGTGTGTCTCTGTGTATGTCTGTGTGTCTGTGTGTGACTGTGTGTGTGTCTCTGTGTATGTGTGTCTGTGCGTTTGTCTGTGTGTATGTCTGTTTGTGTGTGTCTTTGTGTGTATGTCTCTTTGTATGTGTGTCTGTATGTGTGTCTATGTGTGTCTGTGTGTGACTGTGTGTGACTGTGTGTGTGTCTGTGTGTGTCTGTGTGTGTGTGTCTGTGTGTGTGTCTCTCTCTCTGTGTGTCTATGTGTATGTGTCTGTGTGTGTGTGTCTCTGTGTGTATGTCTGTGTGTGTCTGTGTGTATGAGTCCGGCAAAACAACCCCCTACCTCCTCGCGGTGCCGGATGGGCAACTCTGTCGTGCACAGTGCTGTGGGGGGAGGTCCAATTTTGATTGGCTCCTCCCCTCATGGCATATGTGTCCACCACAGGGGCTAAACGGGGGCTCTGGACGGGTGCGAGGGGCTGGTAACCCCTCCACCTTCAATTAATTACCACTAAACCACAAGTTAAACTGAAATATGTAACTAATAAGCTTGTGCCGGAGGCCCCGGGGGGCCAGGCATCTATGACGTCTCCTGGCCAAACCCCAATTGGCGGAGCCAGGAGATTGAATATCTACCCTCGGGGCTCCTCCAGAAACAACGAAAAGCCACTACGGGTGGCCACGTGGAATGTTCGAACGCTCACTGCGGAGGAGAGGCTGCCACTCCTCTGTTGGGAGCTGGACCGGTACCGCCTGGATCTGTGTGGCATTCAGGAGGTCCGGTGGACCGGCTCTGGCTCCTGCCACCATGAGGGGTGGACAGTCCTCTACTCGGGGCAGCAGACTGCCAAACAACAGGGTGTGGCTCTTCTTTTGAACAAAAGAATGAAGGGGGCGTGGGAGCGTGGCGGTGAGGTGTGGGAAGCTGTAAGTCCCAGGCTACTTTGGGCTCGCCTTCCCATCAACCGGAGGCGAGGAATGGTGGTCGTGGTTACTTATGCCCCCACCGAAGATGAATATCCGTGGAGGGATGCAGGCAAAGCCGATGAGTCAGATGCCTTCTATGACCTCCTGTCACAGGTGCTGGCTAAAGTGGCCCCTCGGGATAGAGTCATCATGTTGGGTGACTTCAATGCCCGAGTTGGTCATGATACTGGCACCTAGTCTGGAGTGATTGGAGGGCATGGGCCATATCAGCTCAATAACAACGGTAGGAGGCTGCTAGATTTTTGTGCAGCCCATGGGCTTGTAATTACCAACACGCTGTTCCGGCATCGGCGCATCCACACAACATCATGGATGCATGCCGGGTCCAAGCAAGAACATCTGCTAGACTACATAGTGACGGACCAGCGGGTGCGAGCCCATGTCCTTGACACCAGGACCTACCGTGGAGCTGATCTGCCCTCTGACCATCGACTAGTCATCTGTAAGATGCGCCTGCCATTCTTCCACTCCGGTGGTGGGTGTACACCCAGGACCCCATTCCAACCTAAAGTGGCCTGGTCTCAGTTATCTGTTGAAAGTTGCAAGCGAGAATTTCATTATCGCTTGCGGCTAGGATTGGCATCGTCCCCGACTAGTCCTGATGTCGAGGGTAAATGGGCGAGGTTTAGGACTGTGACTCATGCAGCTGCAATGGCTGCTTTGGGTACGCGGTCCAGACCTCCCCAGAGACCCTGGCTGACAGAGGAGGTGTTCAGGATGGTTGAGAAAAAGCGATAGGCCCACTGTCATCGGCTACAGAATCCCACGTCAGAGAGTGAGGAGGCTTACCGCAGCCTTCGCTCGGAGGTTCGGAGAGCCGTGAGGCGCTGCAAGGTTGGGTGGTGGTCGCGGGTTGCTGAGGAGATGGAGTCTGCCTCAGTGGCCCGTGATCACAAATCTCTATTTAACTCCATCAAAAAAGTAATCTGCAGCGCCACACCTATTACCATCATTAGGGGAAAAAACGGTGACCCCATCTCCGACCCCCAGGATCAGGTTTACAGATTTGCTGAGCATTTCTGTGAGGTCCTGGGGGAGGGAAAATCCCTCAGCCAGGAAAACATCGTGGCACAAAGTGAGGATGACCCTGCTGAGGCTGCAGTGCCTCAAATATTGGAAGAAGTCATCCCCTGTGAGTGGCTGGCTGAGGTGCCATCTGTTGAGGAAGTACTGAAGGCGATCCGGAGTCTGAGACCAGGAAAGGCAGCGGGCAGAGATGATCTCCCAAGCGAAATGCTGAGGGAGGGCGGCGTTTGTGCACAGACTGCCCTATATGACATCATAACAACAGTCTGGACCACTGGACGGGTTCCGCAGGATTGGAAGGATGCCCTGGTGGTCCCCCTTTTTAAGAAGAGGGGCCGTGCGGACTGTGGCAGCTGCAGGGGCATCTCACTCCTCAGTGTGCCGGAAAAGGTCCTGGCGGGGATTGTTCAACGTCGCCTTGCCGGGCACGCTGAGGAGAGGCTTGCGGAGCCCCAATGCGGTTTCAGGAGGGGGCGGTCCTGCACAGATGCCATATTTTCTGTCCGTCAGCTACAGCAGAGGTGTAGGGAATTCCAACAAGACCTACATCTCTGCTTTATTGACCTGGTCAAGGCCTATTATACCATCAGTAGGCCTGGGCTCTGGGTTGTTCTTCGTGCTTTTGGAGTACCTGACCCTCTGCTCACGATCATTAAGGACCTTCATGATGGTGAGCGGGCCCGGGTAAAACTACGTGGCCAGGAGTCAGAGCCATTCCCTGTTAACCTTGGGGTGCGACAGGGATGTCCTCTGGCTCCCACATTATTTAACATCTATTTTGACCACGTAGTTCGTGAAGCCTTCAATAGCTGTACCGGGGGAATCTCCATATGGTACAGATATAATGGGAGGCTGATCGACGCCCGGGTGCGGTCAAGGGCTGGCTCCCTATTGCTCAACCCCGTTATGTATGCTGATGATTTGGTAATAGCTGCACATTCGGAGGAGGAGTTGGAGATGCTGCTGCTGAGACTGGAGCGTGCCACTAAGAGGTGGGGCCTTACCATCAGCCCCACCAAAACTAAGCACCTGCCTGGGTATTTTGTACCATCGGACACTCCACCCCCACAACTCCCAATCGGTGATGGGGCAGTTGTGGAGAGAGTGGAGAGTTTCCCATACCTGGGCAGTGTGCTTATGACTGGCTCCAGTTTAACAGCAGAGGTCTCACTCCGAATCAGTCGAGCGGCAATATCTTTTCATCAGTTGCGTAACGCTGTGCGGAAGCTACCTGGTCTGTCGCTCCGCACTAAGCTTCATGTCTTCTCGGCCACGGTCATTCCCTCCCTTCTCTACGCTTGCGAAACGTGGACCCCCCTAATGGAACATCTTCGCCGGTTGGAAACATTTAGGCTGGCCTGCCTACGATCCATCCTGGGTTTAACCAGACTGGATTGTGTGAGGAGCTCAAAAAGCCTTGAAAGATCTGGGCAAGGTCCCATCGCTGAGCTCCCCCGGCGGGGAAGGCTGCGATGGCTGGGTCATGTAGCCCGCATGCCTAGCCACCGCATGCCGAAACAGCTTTTGTTCGGCCGGATTGAGGGGGCTGGGCGGGCGCGGCACGGGCTAGAGAAGAGATGGAGTGATGTGGTACAGGAGGACGTGGAGCTGAGTGGACTTGCCGATGACTGGTACCAGCGGTGTCAAGATCGGCCTCTGTGGAGGAGGCTCGTGAAGGATGCTACTGGGCAGTTGGAGGTAGTCGCCCTCCAACAACAGCGGAGGGCGGAGGAGCGACGCTCAGAACAACGAGCGGAGCGCCGGGTGGCTAAAGCACAGCAGGTTGGCACAGTAGGGGGCACAGGTGGTGCATCAGCCAGTCATCTCAGTCAGTCGACCCGTGGCACCTGGGTCTGCCCCGTGACCTCCTGCCAGCGGGTGTTCGACACTTCACGTGGCCTCAGGGTGCACATAGCCTGGCACAAGCGTCGTGGTGACGTCACCGCCACTTAGTGGCGAATGGCGGTTGTTGTTGTTGTGTCTGTGTGTGTGCCTGTGTGTGTGTGTCTGTGTGTGTGTCTGTCTATGTGTGTGTCTCTGTGTCTCTGTGTGTGTTTCTGCATGTGACTGTCTTTGTGTCTGTGTGTGTGTCTCTGTGTGTGTCTGTGTGTGTGTGTCTGTGTGTGACTGTGTGTCTGTGTGTGTCTGTGTGTGTGTGTCTGTGTGTGACTGTGTGTGTGACTGTCTTTGTGTCTGTGTGTGTGTCTGTGGACCCCCCTAATGGAACATCTTCGCCGGTTAGAAACATTTAGGCTGGCCTGCCTACGATCCATCCTGGGTTTAACCAGACTGGATTGTGTGAGGAGCTCACAAATCCTTGAAAGATCTGGGCAAGGTCCCATCGGTGAGCTCCTCCGGCGGGCAAGGCTGTGATGGCTGGGTAATGTAACCCGCATGCCCAGCCACCGCATGCCGAAACAGCTTTTGTTCGGCCGGATTGAGGGGGCTAAACGGGCGTGGCACAGGCTAGAGAAGAGATGGAGTGATGTGGTACGGGAGGACGTGGAGCTGAGTGGACTTGCCGATGACTGGTACCAGCGGTGTCAAGATCGGCCTCTGTGGAGGAGGCTCGTGAAGGACGCTACTGGGCAGTTGGAGGTAGTCGCCCTCCAACAACAACGGAGGGCGGAGGAGCGACGCTCACAACAACAAGCGGAGCGCCGGGTGGCTAACGCACAGCAGGTTGGCACAGTAGGGGGCACAGGTGGTGCATCAGCCAGTCGTCTCAGTCAGTCGACCCGTGGCACCTGGGTCTGCCCCGTGACCTCCTGCCAGCGGGCGTTCGACACTTCACGTGGCCTCAGGGTGCACATAGCCTGGCACAAGCGTCGTGGTGACGTCACCGCCACTTAGTGGTGAATGGCGGTTGTTGTTGTGTCTGTGTGTGTGACTGTGTGTGTGACTGTCTTTGTGTCGCTGTGTGTGTCTCTGTGTGTGTGTCTGTGTGTGTGACTGTGTGTGTGACTGTCATTGTGTCTCTGTGTGTGTGTGTCTGTGTGTCTGTGCATGTGTGTCTGTGTGTCTGTGCGTGTGTGTCTGTGTGTGTGACTGTGTGTGTGACTGTCTTTGTGTCTCTTTGTGTGTGTCTGGTGTGTGTCTGTGTGTGTGTGTGTGTGGCTGTGTGTGTGACTGTCTTTGTGTCGCTATGTGTGTCTCTGTGTGTGTCTGTGTGTGTGACTGTGTGTGTGACTGTCTTTGTGTCTCTGTGTGTGTCTGTGTGTCTGTGCATGTGTGTCTGTGTGTGTCTGTGCGTGTGTGTGTGTCTGTGTGTGTGACTGTGTGTGTGACTGTCTTTGTGTCTCTGTGTGTGTGTCTGTGTGTGTGTGTCTCTCTGTGTGTGTGTCTGTGTGTGTGTGTGTGTCTGTCTGTGTGTGTGTCTGTGTGGGTGTGTCTGTGGGTGTGTGTCTGTGTGTGTGTGTCTGTGTGTGTGACTGTGTGTGTGACTGTCTTTGTGTCTCTGTGTGTGTGTCTGTGTGTGTGACTGTCTTTGTGTCTCTGTGTGTGTCTGTGTGTCTGTGCGTGTGTGTCTGTGTCTGTGCGTGTGTGTCTGTGTGTGTGACTGTGTGTGTGACTGTCTTTGTGTCTCTGTGTGTGTCTGTGTGTGTCTCTCTGTGTGTGTGTCTGTGTGTGTGTGTCTGTCTGTGTGTGTGTCTGTGTGTCTGTGCGTGTGTGTCTGTGTGTGTGGGGAGCGGTAGTGTAGCGGTTAGCACTACGCTGCGCTGTGAACCTGGCGACCCAGGTTCGATTCCCGCTCACGGCCAACACCGGTGACCATTGTCTGAACCGGTCCTGGGGCTCCCCTAGGTCGACTCAGCCTGAAATGAGTACCCGGTGCGGTGTGTCAACATCGCCACTGGGTCGACAAAGGCGGTCGGGCGTGGTGCTGGCCACCCACCCCCTCGTGTGCCGTTCCGGCCTTCATAGGTGCTGCTCGCTGACAGCACTTGCCCCTACAGTCTGCGAAGGCTACACGGGGGATCTTTGTCTTTGTCTCAGCTGTGCTCAGTGCTCCGACGGTCACCTTGATGCTCCACAAGAAAGTGACGGTGGACGAGGCTGGCGGCGAGGAGGAGTGCCGTGTTGAGGATGACGATGACGGTGACAGTGAAGGCCGCGGCGGTGACGATGACCACGACGATGACGGTGACCGCGGCGGTGACGATGACCACGACGATGACGATGACCGCGACGATGACGGTGACCACGATGACGATGACCGCGACGATGATGACCACGACGATGACGATGACCGCGACGATGACGATTACCGTGACATTGACGGTCACCACGACGACCGCGAAGAGGGAGAGGCGGAGTGGTGGGAGCTCTTCGTGGGGGTCTCCATGAGGAGTGGGTGGAGGAGGAGGATGGAGCGGCGTGACGTGCTGTACCACCTGCAGGCGGAGGTCTCGACGAGGGGGGGCACAACCAGCACGGTGAGAGTGGGTGGGTGAGTGGGTGGGTGGGTGGGTGAGTGGGTGGGTGGGTGAATGGGTGAGTGGGTGAGTGGGTGAGTGAGTGAGTGAGTGGGTGAATGGGTGAGTGGGTGAGTGAGTGAGTGGGTGGGTGAGTGGGTGGGTGGGTGAATGGGTGAGTGAGTTAGTGAGTGGGTGAGTGAGTGGGTGGGTGAATGGGTGAGTGAGTGAGTGAGTGGTTGAGTCGGTGGGTGGGTGGGTGAATGGGTGAGTGAGTGAGTGAGTGGTTGAGTCGGTGGGTGGGTGAGTGAGTGGGTGAGTGAGTGGGTGAGTGGGTGAGTGAGTGAGTGGGTGGGTGAGTGGGTGGGTGGGTGAGTGGGTGGGTGGGTGGATGAGTGAGTGGGTGGGTGAGTGGGTGGATGAGTGAGTGGGTGGGTGATTGGGTGGGTGAGTGGTTGAGTAGTAGTAGCATGATAATGCTACTACTACTGATGAAAATGATGATGCTGCTGCTACTGATGATGCTACTGATGATGATGATGATGGTACTGATTATGATGATGCTTCTGCTAGGAGCGCTTTGTGGGATGTCGCTACCGCCACACGGTACCTCCGCTTAGAGGCGCTGCTGAGTACTGCATCCGTGTGAGAATCGTAGCTGACTACCCCCGGTGGAAGACAGGGGAGTGGTCTCCAATGTCCTTCCCTCCACCACACAGCACTATGGGTGAGTGGGTGCGTGGGTGGGTGAGTGGGTGGGTGTGTGAGTAGGTGAGTGAGTGGTTGAGTGGCTGGGTGAGTGAGTGGTTGAGTGAGTGAGTGGATAGGTGAGTGGTTGAGTGAGTGGGTGGGTGAGTGAATGAGGTGTGTGGGTGAGTAGGTGAGTGGGTGAGTGAGTGGGTGAGTGGATGGGTGAGTGAGTGGTTGAGTGAGTAGGTGGGTGAGTGGGTGGGTGAGTGAGTGGGTGAGTGAGTGGGTGTGTGATTGGGTGGGTTAGTGGTTGAATAAGTGGGTGGGCGAGTGAGTGGGTGAGTGGTTGAGTGAGTGAGTGGGTGAGTGGGTGGGCGAGTGGTTGAGTGAGTGGGTGGGTGAGTGAATGAGTAGGTGTGGGGGTGAGTGGGTGTGTGAATAGGTGAGTGGGTGAGTGAGTGGGTGAGTTGGTGGTTGAGTGAGTGGATGAGTGGGTGGGTGAGTGAGTGGATGAGTGAGTGGATGAGTGGGTGGGTGAGTGAGTGGATGAGTGAGTGGGTGGGTGAGTGGGTGAGTGGGTGGGCGAGTGGTTGAGTGAGTGGGTGGGTGAGTGAATAAGTAGGTGTGTGGGTGAGTGGGTGAGTGAGTAGGTGAATGGGTGGGTGAGTGGGTGGGTGAGTGAGTGGTTGACTGAGTGGGTGGGTGAGTGGGTGGGTGGGTGAGTGAGTGAGTGGTTGACTGAGTCGGTGGGTGAGTGAGTGGGTGAGTGGTTGGGTGAGTGACTGGTTGACTGAGTGGGTGAGTGAGTGGGTGGGTGAGTGAGTGGGTGAGTGAGTGTGTGATTGGGTGAGTTGGTGGGTGAGTGGGTGGGCGAGTGGTTGAGTGAGTGGGTGGGTGAGTGAATGAGGTGTGTGAGTAGGTGAGTGGGTGGGTGAGTGAGTGAGTGGGTGGGTGAGTGAGTGAGTGAGTGGGTGAGTGAGTGGGTGGGTGAGTGGGTGGGTGAGTGGGTGGGTGAGTGAGTGGGTGGGTGTCTCTCTCCCCATGTGTCTCCCAAGCAGGTCCTCCGATCTCAGTGTGGGCCACGGGAGACGCGGTGTCCGAGGGAGACACGGCCACGCTACGCTGCGGCGTGTCGCAAAATCCAGACTCAGACCCAATTCAGTGGAGCAACCCTCACGGGCAGACACTCTACTTCCAGACCGTCAAGGGTGAGCGGCAAGCACTCTCTCTGTGTCTCTCTCTCTCTGTCTCTCTCTCTGTCCCTCTGTCTCTCTCTCTCTCTGTCTCTCTCTCTCTGTCCCTCTGTCTCTCTCTCTGTCTCTCTCTGTATCTGCCCCTCTCTCTCTCTGTGTCTCTCTCTGTCTCTCTCTCTGTCTCTCTCTCTGTCTCTCTCTCTGTCTCTCTCTGTCTCTGCCGCTCTCTCTCTCTCTGTGTCTCTCTCTCGCTGTGTGTGTGTGTGTCTCTCTCTCTCTCTGTCTCTCTCTCTGTGTCTCTATCTCTCTGTCTCTCTCTGTGTCTCTCTCTCGCTGTGTGTCTCTCTCTCTGTGTCTCTCTCTCTGTCTCTCTCTGTGTCTCTCGCTCGCTGTGTGTCTCTCTCTCTGTCTCTCTCTGTGTCTCTCCCTCTATCCCAATGTCTCTCTCTCTCTGTCTCTCTCTGTGTCTCTCCCTCTATCCCAATGTCTCTCTCTCTCTGTCTCTCTCTGTCTATCTCTCTGCGTCTCTCTATCCCCATGTCTCTCTCTGTCTCTCTCTGTCTCTGTGTCTCTCTGTGTTTGTCTCTCTCTCTCTGTGCCTCTTACTCTATCCCAATGTCTCTGTCTCTGTCTCTCTGTGTGTGTGTGTCTCTCTCTATCCCAATGTCTCTCTCTCTGGCTCTCTCTGTCTATCTCTCTGCGTCTCTCTATCCCCATCTATCTCTGTCTCTGTATCTCTCTGTGTTTGTCTCTCTCTGTCTCTCTCTGTGTCTATCTCTCTCTCTGTCTCTGTGTCTCTCTGTGTTTGTCTCTCTCTCTCTGTCTCTCTCTCTGTCTATCTCTCTGTGTGTCTCTATCCCCATGTCTCTCTCCCTGTGTCTCCCTGTCTCCCCGTGTTTCAGCCCACACGAACCCGCGTGTCTCTCTGCTGCACTGGAGCTCCACCAGGCTGGACCTCACCATCTCCCGCGTCTCCACGCTGGACCAGGGGGTCTACAGCTGCTCCCTCTTCAGCCTGGGGACCCCCATGGCTTACGCCCTGCTCACCGTCGGTGGTGAGCAACGCTCACCTCACCTCTCTCTCTCTCTACCTCAGACACACACAGAGACACACAGACACACAGACACACACAGACACACACACAGACACACACACAGACACACACACAGACACACATACACAGACAGACACACACACAGACACACACACAGACACACACACAGACACACACACACAGACACACAGACACAGACAGACACACAGACAGAAACACACACAGACACATAGAGAGAGGCACACACACAGACACACACAGATACAGGCACACACACAGATACACACACACACAGACACAACAACCGCCATTCGCCACTAAGTGGCGGTGATGTCACCACGACGCTTGTGCCAGGCCATGTGCACCCTGAGGCCACGTGAAGTGTCGAACGCCCGCTGGCAGGAGGTCACGGGGCAGACCCAGGTGCCACGGGTCGACTGACTGAGATGACTGGCTGATGCACCACCTGTGCCCCCTACTGTGCCAACCTGCTGTGCTTTAGCCACCCGGCGCTCCGCTCGTTGTTGTGAGCGTCGCTCCTCCGCCCTCCGTTGTTGTTGGATGGAGGGCGACTGCCTCCAACTGCCCAGTAGCAGCGTCCTTCACGAGCCTCCTCCACAGAGACACACACAGACACAGACACACACAGACACACATTTTAAAAGACACACAGACAACAACCGCCATTCGCCACTAATTTCCCTTGTCTTCCTGCTCTCGCAGCCACTACCGCCACCGCCACCACCATCACCACCACCACCCCCACCACCGCCCCCACCACCACCACCACCGCCCCCACCACCACCACCCCCACCACCGCCCCCACCACCACCACCGCCCCCACCACCACCACCCCCCCCACCACCACCACCGCCACCACCACCCTGCCAACCTCCTGCACCTCCCCACGCTCGTGCGCGGTGACTGCGGGCGACGCGGCGACGCTCTCCGCCCCCGCCAGCGCCGTGGGCCCCTCCTCCTCCTGCTGCTCCGTGCGCTGGACGGCGACGCTGACGGCGCTGTCCCTGGCGGCCTCCCTGCTCGCGAGCGCCCCCGTGTGGGCACGCGGAGTTATTGACGGCCTCGCCCGGTACGCGGGAGGTCAGGGGTTAGATCCCCAGACCCTGACCACGTCTGCTGCTGCTGCTGCTGTATATTTTAGAGTTTGCGGTGTCTCTCATCATCATCATCACGGTGGCTGCGGAGTTGTTGACTGCCTCGCCTGGTACGCGGGAGGTCGAGGGTTAGATCCCCAGACCCTGATCACGTCTGCTGCTGCTGCTGTATATTTTAGAGTTTGCGGTGTCTCCCATCATCATCATCACGGTGGTTACGGAGTTGTTGACTGCCTCGCCTGCTACGCGGGAGGTCCTGCTGCTACGGCACGAACACAACATTCCCATTCTGTCCACAGTAGAGTTTGTTTTTGTGTTAAGTGGCGTAAATATATAAACGCTGTGTGGTCAAACCCGCCACCGCCTGACAGCCAATTTGTCAGGTTTAGTGTCACGTAAACAAAACGTGCCAATTAGTTACTAGTTTATAGTGTAGTGTATAGAGTAGTGTTTGGTGGCGTGTATAGTGTAGTGTATAGTAGTGTATGGTGTAGTGTATAGTAGTGTATAGTGTAGTTTATAGTGTAGTGTATAGAGTAGTGTATGGTGTCGTGTATAGTGTAGTGTATAGTAGTGTATAGAGTAGTGTATGGTGTCGTGTATAGTGTAGTGTATAGTAGTGTATAGTGCAGAGTATAGCAGTGTATAGTGTAGTATATAGTGTAGTGTATAATGTAGAGTATAGTGTAGTGTATAGTGTAGTATACTAGTTCAACACTATCCGGTTGTGTGTTGGAGAGTAAAACAACTACAACATTTACAATTATAGTTTAGTGTATAGTAGTGTAGTGTATAGTAGTGTAGTGTATAATGTAGTGTATAGTTTAGTGTATAGTATAGTGTAGTGTATAGTATAGTGTAGTATATAGTAGTGCATAGTGTAGTGGAAATTGTGTGGTATAGTAGTGTATAGTGCAATGTACAGTGTAGTGTATAGTAGTTTATAGTATAGTGTAGTGTGTAGTGTAGTTTACAGTGTAGTGTATAGTTTAGTTTATAGTGTAGTGTATAGTGTACTGTTTTGTAGTGTGTAGTCTCTAGTGTAAAGTGTAGAGTATAGTGTAGTGTATAGTGTAGTTTATAGTGTAGTGTACAGTGTAGTTTATAGTGTGTAGTGTATAGTGGTTGAGTAGTGTATAGTATAGTTTTTACTGTAGTGTATAGTGGAGTGTATAGTGTAGTTTATAGTGTAGTGTACCTCCGAGCCAGAGGACATCCCTGTCATACCCAAAAGTGTACAGGGAATGGCTCCGACTCCTGGCCACGTAGTTTTGCCCGGGCCCGCTCACCATCATGAAGGTCCTTAATAATCGTGAGCAGAGGGTCAGGGACTCTGAAAGCACGAAGAACAATCCAGAGCCCAGGCCTACTGATGGTATCATAGGCCTTGACAAGGTCAATAAAGCAGAGATGTAGGTCTTGTTGGAATTCCCTACACCTCTGCTGTAGCAGGCGGACAAAAAATGGCATCTTTGCAGGACCGCCCTTTCCTCAAACAGCATTGGGGCTCCGCAAGCCTCTCCTCAGCATGCCTATCGAAGCGATGTTGAATAATCCTTGAGATGCCCCTGTAGTTGTTACAGTCTGTGCGGTCCCCCTTCTTAAAGAGGGGGACCACCAGGGCATCCTTCCAATCCTGCGGAACCCGTCCAGTGGTCCAGACTGTTGTTAAGATGTCATGTAGGGCAGTCTGCGCACAAAGGCCACCCTCCCTCAGCATTTCGCTTGGGAGATCATCTCTGCCCGCTGCCTTTCCTGGTCTCAGGCTCTGGATCGCCTTCAGTACTTCCTCAACAGATGGCACCTCAGCCAGCGCACTCACAGAGGGTGACTTCTTACAATATTTTAGGCATCACAGCCTCAGCAGGGTTATCCCCACTTTGTCCCACATTTTCCAGGCTGAGAGATTCCCCCTCCCCCAGGGCCTCACAGAAATGCTCAGCAAATCTGCAAACCTGTTCCTGGGGGTCGGAGATTGGATCACCGTTCTTTCCCCTAATGATGGTAATAGGTATGGCGCTGCAGGTAACTTTTTTGATGGAGTTAAAGAGCGATTTGTGATCGCGGGCCATTGAGGCAGACTCCATCTCCTCAGCAACCCACAACCACCTCCCATCATTGCAGCGCCTCACGGCTCTCCGTACCTCCAAGCGAAGGCTGTGGTAAGCCTCCTCAATCTACGACATGGGATGTTGTAGCCAATGAGATTGGGCCTGTTGCTTTTTCTCAGCCAGCCTGAACACCTCCTCTGTCAGCCTGGGTCTCTGGGGAGGTCTGGACCGTTTTCCCAAATCAGCCATTGCAGCTGCATGAGCCACAGTCCTAAATGCCGCCTATTTCCCCTCGACATCAGGAGGAGTGGGGGACGATGCCAACCCCAGCCACAAGTGATGATGACATTTTCACTTGCAGCTTTCATCAGCTAGCTGAGACCATGCCACCTTAGGTTGGAATGGGGTCCTGGGTGTACACCCACTACCGGAGTGGAAAAATGGCAGGTGCATCTTACAGATGACTAGTCGATGGTCAGTGGGCAGATCAGCTCCACGGTGGGTCCTGGTGTCAAGGACATGGGCTCGCATCCGCTGGTCCGTCACTATGTAGTCCAGCAGATGTTCTTGCTTGGACCCGGCATGCATCCATGATGTTGTGTGGATGCGCCGATGCCGGAACAGCGTGTTGGTAATTTCAAGCCCATTGGCTGCACAAAAATCAAGCAACCTCCTACCGTTGTTATTGAGCTGATCTGGTCCATGCCTTCCAATCACTCCAGACCAGGTGCCAGCATCATGACCAACTCGGGCATTGAAGTCACCCAGCAAGATGACTCTATCCCGAGGGGCCACTTTAGCTAGCACCTGTGACAGGAGGTCATAGAAGGCATCTGACTCATTGGCCTTGCCTGCATCCCTCCAGATGTTCATCTTCGGTGGGGGCATACAGCTTCCCACACCTCACCGCCACGCTCCCACGCCCCCTTCATTCTTGCGTTCAGAAGAAAAGCCACACCCTGTTCTTTGGCAGTCTCCTGCCCCGAGTAGAGGACTGTCCACCCCTCATGATAGCAGGAGCCAGAACCGGTCCACCGGACCTCCTGAATGCCACAGAGATCCAGGCGGTGCCGGTCCAGCTCCTAACAGAGGAGTGGCAGCCTCTCCTCCGCAGTGAGCGTTCGAACATTCCACGTGGCCATCCGCAGTGGTTTTTTGTTGTTTCTGTAGGTGACCCGAGGTAGGTACGTATCACCACCTTCATCACCACCTCCACCCTCATGCTAGCTAGCTACGGCGTGTCACCCTTGCCTACTTTCTCTGCTCCCTCCAGTGGCTTCGAGAGTGGCGTGCTGGCCGGGGGTCGCCACGACGACGACGACGATGGCGACGATGGCACCGTGGGGATGATGGAGCAGCACGAGGAGGAGGTGGAGGAGGTGTAACTGGAGTAGGTGGAGGAGGTGTAACTGGAGGAGGTGGAGGAGGTGTAACTGGAGGAGGTGGAGGTGAAGGTGGTGTAGGAGGTGGTGGAGGAGGAGGTGGAGGAGGAGGTGTAGGAGGTGGTGTAGAAGGTGGTGGAGGAGGAGGAGGTAGAGGAGGAGGTGAAGGTGGTGTAGGAGGTGGTGTAGGAGGAGGTGGAGGAGGAGGTGTAACTGGAGGAGGTGGAGGAGGAGGAGGTGTAGCAGGTGTAACTGGAGGAGGTGTAACTGGAGGAGGTGGAGAATGAGGTGGAGGAGGTGTAACTGGAGGAGGTGGAGGAGGAGGTGAAGGTGGTGTAGGAGGTGGTGGAGGAGGAGGTGTAACTGGAGGAGGTGTAACTGGAGGAAGTGGAGGAGGAGGTGAAGGTGGTGTAGGAGGTTGTGGAGGAGGAGGTGGAGGAGGAGGTGTAAGAGGTGGTGTGGGAGGTGGTGTAGGAGGAGGTGGAGGATGAGGAGGAGGTGGAGGAGGAGGAGGTGAAGGTGGTGTAGGAGGTGGTGGAGGAGGTGGAGGAGGAGGTGTAGAAGGTGGTGGAGGAGGAGGTGGAGGAGGAGGTGAAGGTGGTGTAGGAGGTGGTGTAGGAGGAGGTGGAGGAGGAGGTGTAACTGGAGGAGGTGGAGGAGGAGGAGGTGTAGCAGGTGTAACTGGAGGAGGTGTAACTGGAGGAGGTGGAGGAGGTGTAACTGGAGGAGGTGGAGGAGGAGGTGAAGGTGGTGTAGGAGGTTGTGGAGGAGGAGGTGGAGGAGGAGGTGTAGGAGGTGGTGTGGGAGGTGGTGGAGGAGGAGGTGGAGGAGGAGGAGGAGGAGGAGGTGAAGGTGGTGTAGGAGGTGGTGGAGGAGGTGGAGGAGGAGGTGTAGGAGGTGGTGGAGGAGGAGGTGGAGGAGGAGGTGGAGGAGGAGGAGGTGAAGGTGGTGTAGGAGGTGGTGTAGGAGGAGGTGGAGGAGGAGGTGTAACTGGAGGAGGTGGAGGAGGAGGAGGTGTAGCAGGTGTAACTGGAGGAGGTGTAACTGGAGGAGGTGGAGGAGGAGGTGGAGGAGGAGGTGAAGGTGGTGTAGGAGGTGGTGGAGGAGGAGGTGTAACTGGAGGTGTAACTGGAGGAAGTGGGGGAGGAGGTGAAGGTGGTGTAGGAGGTTGTGGAGGAGGAGGTGGAGGAGGAGGTGTAGGAGGTGGTGTGGGAGGTGGTGGAGGAGGAGGTGGAGGAGGAGGAGGAGGTGGAGGAGGAGGAGGAGGAGGTGAAGGTGGTGTAGGAGGTGGTGGAGGAGGTGGAGGAGGAGGTGTAGGAGGTGGTGGAGGAGGAGGTGGAGGAGGAGGTGGAGGAGGAGGAGGTGAAGGTGGTGTAGGAGGTGGTGTAGGAGGAAGTGGAGGAGGAGGTGTAACTGGAGGAGGTGGAGGAGGAGGAGGTGTAGCAGGTGTAACTGGAGGAGGTGGAGGAGGAGGTGGAGAAGGTGTAACTGGAGGAGGTGGAGGAGGTGTAACTGGAGGAGGTGGAGGAGGTGTAACTGGAGGAGGTGGTTGGAGGAGGTGAAGGTGGTGTAGGAGGTGGTGGAGGAGGAGGTGGAGGAGGATGAGGAGGTGTAACTGGAGGAGGTGGAGGAGGTGTAGCAGGTCTAACTGGAGGAGGTGGAGGAGGAGGTGGAGGAGGTGTAACTGGAGGAGGTGGAGGAGGAGGTGAAGGTGGTGTAGGAGGTCGTGGAGGAGATGTAACTGGAGGAGGTGGAGGAGGAGGTGTAGCAGGTGTAACTGGAGGAGGTGTAACTGGAGGAGGTGGAGGAGGTGTAACTGGAGGAGGTGGAGGAGGTGGAGGAGGTGTAGGAGGAGTCTGATGGGGACATCTCCTGGTGATGTCTCTCCCCCCGCGGCCTCCATGGGCGCCACTGTCGGCTCACACCGCTGGCGAGGCCTCTCGGTCTCCGTGTGTGTGCAGCGTGCGCATTAGTGGTGTTGTTGTTGTCGTTATTGTTGATGTTTCGATTTAAAGCTTTCGTGACTGCAAGGATTCATCTTGTTTGGTTCTTTCGGTAAAGTCACGTAGATTGATAATAAAATAATGCTAAATTCTCCTGTTTGATTTGTACTAGGTGCCTCTGTGGATGTGTAAGCTTTGACTTTTACATTGCCATTTCTATGACCAGTCACAAGCTAATCACTCAGTTATTTCAATGCTAAATTCTGTTTGATTTGTACTAGGTGCCTCTGTGGATGTGTAGGCTTTGACTTTAACATAGCTATTTCTATGACCAGTCACAAGATAATCACTCAGTTATTTCAATGCTAAATTCTCCTGTTTGATTTGTACTAGGTGCCTCTGTGGATGTGTAGGCTTTGACTTTAACATAGCTATTTCTATGACCAGTCACAAGCTAATCATGCAGCTATTTCAATGCTAAATTCTCCTGTTTGATTTGTACTAGGTGCCTCTGTGGATGTGTAGGCTTTGACTTTAACATAGCTATTTCTATGACCAGTCACAAGCTAATCACGCAGCTATTTCAATGCTAAATTATCCGAACCAAACATTGAACTAATTTTCAATGGTACAGTATATTTTTTCAAGTATTGGTATCCCAAACTTTCGCAGCAGCTTAAATTCCCTTTTCACACCATCAATATGTAAATTCCCCCTGGTCTGCACATGTTCACCCCCTCTACACCGTTCATCGTGCTAAGTCCGCCAATTAAATGCAAATTTTTATGCTAATTCCTTTGTCAAGGCGCTCTGTTTCTTCTCACACAGCTTAAAGGTCGCGGTCTGAGCTTGGCTGTGTTCGCTCCAGCGCTGTCCTCCAGACAGTCTCGTCCCTTCACCTGATGAAGGCCACTTGTGTTGTGGCCGAAACGTCGTGATAATTTTATTGTGTTATTTTATTAATTTATTATTTTATTCTCATTCTACGTGGTGACTTTACCGAAAGAACCAAAGAAGATGCACCTCTTAACCCCGTCATCTCGTCAATTCCCGGATGCTCTTAGTTTTGAGTATCCTGCGGTGGTCTGAAGCGTTTACTGTGATAAAAATTTGGAGTGTTTCAAAGCAGTCCGCAACCTCGAATAGTGCAGCTCGGAATAATGGAGGACTTCGCGTTCATATTGTGTTGCTTTCTGGAGCCGAGGACATGATTACGAGGCGCAGGACCAGCAAAACGGTGTCGTCCAGCGGTGTGGAATAAACGTGTGTTGCCTCCTACTCCTTAGTGCCTCAGAAGTGACTCACTGCCTCTGGTACCACAAGTACACAGTATATATTCCCCGACAGTACACAGTATATATTCCCCGACAGTACACAGTATATATTCCCCGACAGTACACAGTATATATGCCCCAACAGTAAACAGTATATATTCCCCGACAGTACACAGTATATATGCCCCAACAGTACACAGTATATATTCCCCGACAGTACACAGTATATATGCCCCAACAGTACACAGTATATATTCCACAACAGTACACAGTATATATTCCCCAACAGTACACAGTATATATTCCCCAACAGTACACAGTATATATTCCCCGACAGTACACAGTATATATGCCCCAACAGTACACAGTATATATGCCCCAACAGTACACAGTATATATTCCCCAACAGTACACAGTATATATTCCCCAACAGTACACAGTATATATGCCCCAACAGTACACAGTATATATTCCCCGACAGTACACAGTATATATATGCCCCAACAGTACACAGTATATATTCCCCGACAGTACACAGTATATATTCCCCAACAGTACACAGTATATATTCCCCGACAGTACACAGTATATATGCCCCAACAGTACACCGTATATATTCCCCAACAGTACACAGTATATATTCCCCGACAGTACACAGTATATATGCCCCAACAGTACACAGTATATATGCCCCAACAGTACACAGTATATATTCCCCAACAGTACACAGTATATATTCCCCGACAGTACACAGTATATATTCCCCAACAGTACACAGTATATATTCCCCAACAGTACACAGTATATATGCCCCAACAGTACACAGTATATATGCCCCAACAGTACACAGTATATATTCCCCAACAGTACACAGTATATATTCCCCGACAGTACACAGTATATATGCCCCAACAGTACACAGTATATATTCCCCAACAGTACACAGTATATATGCCCTGACAGTACACAGTATATATTCCCCGACAGTATACAGTATATATTCCCCAACAGTACACAGTATATATGCCCCAACAGTATATAAAAATGAGGCAAAAGTTGAATGTAGAATGTCGATGTTGACGCGGAGGAAGACGCCGTGGTGTCTTCGGACGTGGAATACGCCGGGGAGGTGATTCCCCAGACAGCCCCGGGGCACCCCGGGGAATAATCCCTAGGGGCCGCTCCCGGCGGAGCAGCTGGAGGAACAATTACGATAATAAATATTACCCGACACATTCTGTTCTTCTTTGGTTCTTTCGGTAAAGTCACCACCACGTAGAATGAGAATAAAATAATAAAATAAAACAATAAAATTATCACGACGTTTCGGCCACAACACAAGTAGCCGTCCTCGGGTGAAGAAACAGGACTGTCCAGAAGACAGCGCTTTTATTCTCATTCTACGTGGTGACTTTACCGAAAGAACCAAAGAAGATGAATCCTTGCAGTCACGAAAGCTTTAAATCAAAACATTCCATTCTGTTCCCGTTCACAGCGATTTCGAGCACTCTGCTGAATTTCTAACGGCAAGTGCTTGATATTGTTGCGTACGAGAATCAGATGCGTCCACTCGAAGCGATTTTATCAGATTGACGAATCTATTGTTATCTGTACCGTGTGTGCATCTGGTGATACCGACGTCGATTAGGACAGGGGTGATCCATTCATAAAGCGATATGTAAGCTGCTGTTTGGAAGAGCGCAACCGATTCGAGAAGGAATCGACAACTGGAATCGAAATCTCCGCCACCCAGAGTCGTGAGTATTTATCGAGGCCGCACGAGCAAATCCGACGAGCCGTGAAGCTCTTTGTGACGGGTCTCGCATTTAAAGGCGCCGCTGCTAACGTGGCCTCCCTGTTTGGATCTCTCGTTTGTTGTTGGGGGATTATCAAGAGGCATCGAGCGTCTTGTTTACTGTTGTTGTTAGTGTCACCCCCCCCATCTCCCCCCCCCCCACGTCTCCCCTCTCCCCCATGTCCCCCTCCCCACGTCTCCCCCCCCCACGTCTCCCCCCCCCCCCATCTCCACCCCCCCACGTCTCCCTCCCCCCACGTCTCCCCCCCCACGTCTCCTCCCCCCCCACGGCGCCCTCTGGTTGAGCACCAATTGGGACGAGGCTCAAAAGAAAGCCGTCCCTGGTGTGGACCAATCAGTTTCAAGGACAATGCATCATCATCATATTATCATAGTGTGTGTTTTGTTTGTATTTTGACCACAAGTATTGTGGTTAATGCAGCAACATGATTCCTTGTAACAAAAAAAGGTTTGAGTTTTGTTGCTGGAAAAAAAGTGGGAAACTCCTATTATTATATCATTATTACATTATTATATTTTATTATTATATTTTGGTACTGGCAAAAAGGTCTAATGATGTGAATCTTCCTGCGGTAACGATTTTCTGACGTTTTACAAAGCCGGCCTTGTGTTGTGAGCACAGCTGATGCTGCGTGCTCGTCATTCCGAACATCAAAGGCACGCACGCGCCACAATTAATGATAATGAGTGATAATTAGTGATAATTAATTGTGCCTGTTCCCCAACAATATAATTATTGATGTCGTATAACCGGTGGCGAGCCAGTGGGGGGTGGGGTGGCACGTGTCCACCCCCCCTCAATGATCCAATCGAAATCCCTCATTTCGATTGGATCATTGGGGTTTATTAGCATAATTATACTTAAGTAATTATACTGTGCCCCAACAGTACACAGTATATATTCCCCGACAGGTGTGACGCTGCTACGAGTCATCTGGGAGATGAAACGAGGACACGCAGCGAGAGGTCCCAGGCCAGACAGACACACTACAACACGTTTAGAGACCCACACACACACTACAACACGTTTAGAGACCCACACACACACTACAACACGTTTAGAGACCCACACACACACTACAACACGTTTAGAGACCCACACATACACTACAACACGTTTAGAGACCCACACACACACTACAGCACGTTTAGAGACCCACACACACTACAACACGTTTAGAGACCCACACACTCACTACAACACGTTTAGAGACCCACATACACACTACAACACGTTTAGAGACCCACACACACTACAACACGTTTAGGGACCCACACACACACTACAACACGTTTAGAGACCCACACACACACTACAACACGTTTAGAGACCCACACACTACAATACGTTTAGAGACCCACACACACTACAACACGTTTAGAGACCCACACACACACTACAACACGTTTAGAGACCCACACACACACACTACAACACGTTTAGGGACCCACACACACACTACAACACGTTTAGAGACCCACACACACACTACAACAAGTTTAGAGACCCACACACACAATACAACACGTTTAGAGACCCACACACACTACAACATGTTTAGAGACCCACACAACACACTACAACACGTTTAGAGACCCACACACACTACAACACATTTAGAGACCCACACACACACTACAACACGTTTAGAGACCCACACACACGCTACAACAAGTTTAGAGACCCCCACACACACACTACAACAAGTTTAGAGACCCACACACACACTACAACACGTTTAGAGACCCACACACACACTACAACACGTTTAGAGACCCACACACACTACAACAAGTTTAGAGACCTACACACACTACAACAAGTTTAGAGACCCACACATACACTACAACACGTTTAGAGACCCACACACACACACTACAACACGTTTAGAGACCCACACACACACTAAAACAAGTTTAGAGACCCACACATACACACTACAACAAGTTTAGAGACCCACACACACACTACAACACGTTTAGAGACCCACACACACTACACCACGTTTAGAGACCCACACACACACTACAACAAGTTTAGAGACCCACACACACTACAACACGTTTAGAGACCCACACACACACTACAACACGTTTAGAGACCCACACACACACTACAACACGTTTAGAGACCCACACACACACTACAACAAGTGTAGAGACCCACACACACACTACAACACGTTTAGAGACCCACACACACTACAACACGTTTAGAGACCCACACACACGCTACAACACGTTTAGAGACCCGCACACACGCTGCAACAAGTTTAGAGACCCACACACACACTACAACAAGTTTAGAGACCCACACACACACTACAACACGTTTAGAGACCCACACACACACTACAACACGTTTAGAGACCCACACACACACTACAACACGTTTAGAGACCCACACACACACTAAACAAGTTTAGAGACCCACACACACACTACAACACGTTTAGAGACCCACACACACACTACAGCACGTTTAGAGACCCACACACACACACTACAACACGTTTAGAGACCCACACACACACTACAACACGTTTAGAGACCCACACACACACTACAACAAGTTTAGAGACCCACACACACACTACAACAAGTTTAGAGACCCACACACACACTACAACAAGTTTAGAGACCCACACACACACTACAACACGTTTAGAGACCCACACACACACTACAACAAGTTTAGAGACCCACACACACACTACAACAAGTTTAGAGACCCACACACACACTACAACACGTTTAGAGACCCACACACACTACAACACGTTTAGAGACCCACACACACACTACAACACGTTTAGAGACCAACACACACTACAACACGTTTAGAGACCCACACACACACACTACAGCACGTTTAGAGACCCACACACGCACACTACAACAAGTTTAGAGACCCACACACACACTACAACAAGTTTAGCAACCCACACACACTACAACACGTTTAGAGACCCACACACACACTACAACAAGTTTAGAGACCCACACACACTACACCACGTTTAGAGACCCACACACACACTACAACACGTTTAGAGACCCACACACACACTACAACAAGTTTAGAGACCCACACACACACTACAACACGTTTAGAGACCCACACAACACACTACAACACGTTTAGAGACCCACACACACTACACCACGTTTAGAGACCCACACACACACTACACCACGTTTAGAGACCCACACACACACTACACCACGTTTAGAGACCCACACACACACTACAACAAGTTTAGAGACCCACATACACTACAACACGTTTAGAGACCCACACACACACTACAACACGTTTAGAGACCCACACACACACTACAACACGTTTAGAGACCCACACACACACTACAACACGTTTAGAGACCCACGCACACACTACAACACGTTTAGAGACCCACACACACACTACAACAAGTTTAGAGACCCACACACACACACTACAATACGTTTAGAGACCCACACACACACACTACAACACGTTTAGAGACCCACACACACACTACAACACGTTTAGAGACCAACACACACTACACCACGTTTAGAGACCCACACACACACTACACCACGTTTAGAGACCCACACACACACTACAACAAGTTTAGAGACCCACATACACTACAACACGTTTAGAGACCCACACACACACTACACGTTTAGAGACCCACACACACACTACAACACGTTTAGAGACCCACACACACACTACAACACGTTTAGAGACCCACACACACACTACAACACGTTTAGAGACCCACACACACACACTACAGCACGTTTAGAGACCCACACACACTACAACACGTTTAGAGACCCACACACTCACTACAACACGTTTAGAGACCCACATACACACTACAACACGTTTAGAGACCCACACACACTACAACACGTTTAGGGACCCACACACACACTACAACACGTTTAGAGACCCACACACACACTACAACACGTTTAGAGACCCACACACTACAATACGTTTAGAGACCCACACACACTACAACACGTTTAGAGACCCACACACACACTACAACACGTTTAGAGACCCACACACACACACTACAACACGTTTAGGGACCCACACACACACTACAACACGTTTAGAGACCCACACACACACTACAACAAGTTTAGAGACCCACACACACAATACAACACGTTTAGAGACCCACACACACTACAACATGTTTAGAGACCCACACAACACACTACAACACGTTTAGAGACCCACACACACTACAACACATTTAGAGACCCACACACACACTACAACACGTTTAGAGACCCACACACACGCTACAACAAGTTTAGAGACCCCCACACACACACTACAACAAGTTTAGAGACCCACACACACACTACAACACGTTTAGAGACCCACACACACACTACAACACGTTTAGAGACCCACACACACTACAACAAGTTTAGAGACCTACACACACTACAACAAGTTTAGAGACCCACACATACACTACAACACGTTTAGAGACCCACACACACACACTACAACACGTTTAGAGACCCACACACACACTAAAACAAGTTTAGAGACCCACACATACACACTACAACAAGTTTAGAGACCCACACACACACTACAACACGTTTAGAGACCCACACACACTACACCACGTTTAGAGACCCACACACACACTACAACAAGTTTAGAGACCCACACACACTACAACACGTTTAGAGACCCACACACACACTACAACACGTTTAGAGACCCACACACACACTACAACACGTTTAGAGACCCACACACACACTACAACAAGTGTAGAGACCCACACACACACTACAACACGTTTAGAGACCCACACACACTACAACACGTTTAGAGACCCACACACACGCTACAACACGTTTAGAGACCCGCACACACGCTGCAACAAGTTTAGAGACCCACACACACACTACAACAAGTTTAGAGACCCACACACACACTACAACACGTTTAGAGACCCACACACACACTACAACACGTTTAGAGACCCACACACACACTACAACACGTTTAGAGACCCACACACACACTAAACAAGTTTAGAGACCCACACACACACTACAACACGTTTAGAGACCCACACACACACTACAGCACGTTTAGAGACCCACACACACACACTACAACACGTTTAGAGACCCACACACACACTACAACACGTTTAGAGACCCACACACACACTACAACAAGTTTAGAGACCCACACACACACTACAACAAGTTTAGAGACCCACACACACACTACAACAAGTTTAGAGACCCACACACACACTACAACACGTTTAGAGACCCACACACACACTACAACAAGTTTAGAGACCCACACACACACTACAACAAGTTTAGAGACCCACACACACACTACAACACGTTTAGAGACCCACACACACTACAACACGTTTAGAGACCCACACACACACTACAACACGTTTAGAGACCAACACACACTACAACACGTTTAGAGACCCACACACACACACTACAGCACGTTTAGAGACCCACACACGCACACTACAACAAGTTTAGAGACCCACACACACACTACAACAAGTTTAGCAACCCACACACACTACAACACGTTTAGAGACCCACACACACACTACAACAAGTTTAGAGACCCACACACACTACACCACGTTTAGAGACCCACACACACACTACAACACGTTTAGAGACCCACACACACACTACAACAAGTTTAGAGACCCACACACACACTACAACACGTTTAGAGACCCACACACACTACACCACGTTTAGAGACCCACACACACACTACACCACGTTTAGAGACCCACACACACACTACACCACGTTTAGAGACCCACACACACTACACCACGTTTAGAGACCCACACACACTACACCACGTTTAGAGACCCACACACACACTACACCACGTTTAGAGACCCACACACACACTACACCACGTTTAGAGACCCACACACACACTACAACAAGTTTAGAGACCCACATACACTACAACACGTTTAGAGACCCACACACACACTACAACACGTTTAGAGACCCACACACACACTACAACACGTTTAGAGACCCACACACACACTACAACACGTTTAGAGACCCACGCACACACTACAACACGTTTAGAGACCCACACACACACTACAACAAGTTTAGAGACCCACACACACACACTACAATACGTTTAGAGACCCACACACACACACTACAACACGTTTAGAGACCCACACACACACTACAACACGTTTAGAGACCAACACACACTACACCACGTTTAGAGACCCACACACACACTACACCACGTTTAGAGACCCACACACACACTACAACAAGTTTAGAGACCCACATACACTACAACACGTTTAGAGACCCACACACACACTACACGTTTAGAGACCCACACACACACTACAACACGTTTAGAGACCCACACACACACTCCAACAAGTTTAGCGACCCACACACACTACAACACGTTTAGAGACCCACACACACACTACAACAAGTTTAGAGACCCACACACACACTACAACACGTTTAGAGACCCACACACACACTACAACACGTTTAGAGACCCACACACACACTACAACAAGTTTAGAGACCCACACACACACTACAGCACGTTTAGAGACCCACACACACTACAACAGGTTTAGAGACCCACACACACACTACAACACGTTTAGAGACCCACACACACACTACAACAAGTTTAGAGACCCACACACACACTACAACAAGTTTAGATACCCACACACACACTACAACACGTTTAGAGACCCACACACACACTACAACACGTTTAGAGACCCACACACACACTACAACACGTTTAGAGAACCACACACACACTAAACAAGTTTAGAGACCCACACACACACTACAACACGTTTAGAGACCCACACACACACTACAGCACGTTTAGAGACCCACACACACACTACAACACGTTTAGAGACCCACACACACACTACAACACGTTTAGAGACCCACACACACACTACAACAAGTCTAGAGACCCACACACACACTACAACAAGTTTAGAGACCCACACACACACACACTACAACAAGTTTAGAGACCCACACACACACTACAACACGTTTAGAGACCCACACACACACTACAACACGTTTAGAGACCAACACACACTACAACACGTTTAGAGACCCACACACTACAGCACGTTTAGAGACCCACACACACACACTACAACAAGTTTAGAGACCCACACACACACTACAACAAGTTTAGCGACCCACCCACACTACAACACGTTTAGAGACCCACACACACACTACAACAAGTTTAGAGACCCACACACACACTACACCACGTTTAGAGACCCACACACACACTACAACACGTTTAGAGACCCACACACACACTACAACAAGTTTAGAGACCCACACACACACTACAACACGTTTAGAGACCCACACAATACACTACAACACGTTTAGAGACCCACACACACTACACCACGTTTAGAGACCCACACACACACTACACCACGTTTAGAGACCCACACACACACTATACCACGTTTAGAGACCCACACACACACTACAACAAGTTTAGAGACCCACATACACTACAACACGTTTAGAGACCCACACACACACTACAACACGTTTAGAGACCCACACACACACTACAACACGTTTAGAGACCCACACATACACTACAACACGTTTACAGACCCACACACACACTACAACACGTTTAGAGACCCACACATACACTACAACAAGTTTAGAGACCCACACACACACTACAACAAGTTTAGAGACCCACACACACACACTACAATACGTTTAGAGACCCACACACAGACACTACAACACGTTTAGAGACCCACACACACTACACCACGTTTAGAGACCAACACACACACTACAACACGTTTAGAGACCCACACACACACTACAACAAGTTTAGAGACCCACACACACACTACAACACGTTTAGAGACCCACACAACACACTACAACACGTTTAGAGACCCACACACACTACACCACGTTTAGAGACACACACACTACACCACGTTTAGAGACCCACACACACACTACACCACGTTTAGAGACCCACACACACACTACAACAAGTTTAGAGACCCACATACACTACAACATGTTTAGAGACCCACACACACACTACACGTTTAGAGACCCACACACACACTACAACACGTTTAGAGACCCACACACACACTACAACACGTTTAGAGACCCACACACACACTACAACAAGTTTAGAGACCCACACACACACTACAACACGTTTAGAGACCCACACAACACACTACAACACGTTTAGAGACCCACACACACTACACCACGTTTAGAGACCCACACACACACTACACCACGTTTAGAGACCCACACACACACTACACCACGTTTAGAGACCCACACACACACTACAACAAGTTTAGAGACCCACATACACTACAACACGTTTAGAGACCCACACACACACTACAACACGTTTAGAGACCCACACACACACTACAACACGTTTAGAGACCCACACACACACTACAACACGTTTAGAGACCCACACACACACTACAACACGTTTAGAGACCCACACACACACTACAACAAGTTTAGAGACCCACACACACACTACAACAAGTTTAGAGACCCACACACACACACTACAATACGTTTAGAGACCCACACACACACACTACAACACGTTTAGAGACCCACACACACACTACAACACGTTTAGAGACCAACACACACTACAACACGTTTAGAGACCCACACACACACACTACAGCACGTTTAGAGACCCACACACACACACTACAACAAGTTTAGAGACCCACACACACACTCCAACAAGTTTAGCGACCCACACACACTACAACACGTTTAGAGACCCACACACACACTACAACAAGTTTAGAGACCCACACACACACTACACCACGTTTAGAGACCCACACACAGACTACAACACGTTTAGAGACCCACACACACACTACAACAAGTTTAGAGACCCACACACACACTACAACACGTTTAGAGACCCACACAACACACTACAACACGTTTAGAGACCCACACACACTACACCACGTTTAGAGACCCACACACACACTACACCACGTTTAGAGACCCACACACACACTACACCACGTTTAGAGACCCACACACACACTACAACAAGTTTAGAGACCCACATACACTACAACACGTTTAGAGACCCACACACACACTACAACACGTTTAGAGACCCACACACACACTACAACACGTTTAGAGACCCACACACACACTACAACACGTTTAGAGACCCACACACACACTACAACACGTTTAGAGACCCACACACACACTACAACAAGTTTAGAGACCCACACACACACTACAACAAGTTTAGAGACCCACACACACACTACAGCACGTTTAGAGACCCACACACACACACACTACAACAGGTTTAGAGACCCACACACACACTACAACACGTTTAGAGACCCACACACACACTACAACAAGTTTAGAGACCCACACACACACTACAACACGTTTAGAGACCCACACACACACACTACAACACGTTTAGAGACCCACACACACACTACAACAAGTTTAGAGACCCACACACACACTACAGCACGTTTAGAGACCCACACACACACACTACAACAGGTTTAGAGACCCACACACACACTACAACACGTTTAGAGACCCACACACACACTACAACAAGTTTAGAGACCCACACACACACTACAACAAGTTTAGATACCCACACACACACTAAAACACGTTTAGAGACCCACACACACACTACAACACGTTTAGAGACCCACACACACACTACAACACGTTTAGAGACCCACACACACACTAAACAAGTTTAGAGACCCACACACACACTACAACACGTTTAGAGACCCACACACACACTACAGCACGTTTAGAGACCCACACACACACACTACAACACGTTTAGAGACCCACACACACACTACAACAAGTTTAGAGACCCACACACACTACAACACGTTTAGAGACCCACACACACACTACAACACGTTTAGAGACCCACACACACACTACAACACGTTTAGAGACCCACACACACACTACAACAAGTGTAGAGACCCACACACACACTACAACACGTTTAGAGACCCACACACACTACAACACGTTTAGAGACCCACACACACGCTACAACACGTTTAGAGACCCGCACACACGCTACAACAAGTTTAGAGACCCACACACACACTACAACAAGTTTAGAGACCCACACACACACTACAACACGTTTAGAGACCCACACACACACTACAACACGTTTAGAGACCCACACACACACTACAACACGTTTAGAGACCCACACACACACTAAACAAGTTTAGAGACCCACACACACACTACAACACGTTTAGAGACCCACACACACACTACAGCACGTTTAGAGACCCACACACACACACTACAACACGTTTAGAGACCCACACACACACTACAACAAGTTTAGAGACCCACACACACTACAACACGTTTAGAGACCCACACACACACTACAACACGTTTAGAGACCCACACACACACTACAACACGTTTAGAGACCCACACACACACTACAACAAGTGTAGAGACCCACACACACACTACAACACGTTTAGAGACCCACACACACTACAACACGTTTAGAGACCCACACACACGCTACAACACGTTTAGAGACCCGCACACACGCTACAACAAGTTTAGAGACCCACACACACACTACAACAAGTTTAGAGACCCACACACACACTACAACACGTTTAGAGACCCACACACACACTACAACACGTTTAGAGACCCACACACACACTACAACACGTTTAGAGACCCACACACACACTAAACAAGTTTAGAGACCCACACACACACTACAACACGTTTAGAGACCCACACACACACTACAGCACGTTTAGAGACCCACACACACACACTACAACACGTTTAGAGACCCACACACACACTACAACACGTTTAGAGACCCACACACACACTACAACAAGTTTAGAGACCCACACACACACTACAACAAGTTTAGAGACCCACACACACACTACAACAAGTTTAGAGACCCACACACACACTACAACACGTTTAGAGACCCACACACACACTACAACAAGTTTAGAGACCCACACACACACTACAACAAGTTTAGAGACCCACACACACACACTACAACACGTTTAGAGACCCACACACACTACAACACGTTTAGAGACCCACACACACACTACAACACGTTTAGAGACCAACACACACTACAACACGTTTAGAGACCCACACACACACACTACAGCACGTTTAGAGACCCACACACGCACACTACAACAAGTTTAGAGACCCACACACACACTACAACAAGTTTAGCAACCCACACACACTACAACACGTTTAGAGACCCACACACACACTACAACAAGTTTAGAGACCCACACACACTACACCACGTTTAGAGACCCACACACACACTACAACACGTTTAGAGACCCACACACACACTACAACAAGTTTAGAGACCCACACACACACTACAACACGTTTAGAGACCCACACAACACACTACAACACGTTTAGAGACCCACACACACTACACCACGTTTAGAGACCCACACACACACTACACCACGTTTAGAGACCCACACACACACTACACCACGTTTAGAGACCCACACACACACTACAACAAGTTTAGAGACCCACATACACTACAACACGTTTAGAGACCCACACACACACTACAACACGTTTAGAGACCCACACACACACTACAACACGTTTAGAGACCCACACACACACTACAACACGTTTAGAGACCCACGCACACACTACAACACGTTTAGAGACCCACACACACACTACAACAAGTTTAGAGACCCACACACACACACTACAATACGTTTAGAGACCCACACACACACACTACAACACGTTTAGAGACCCACACACACACTACAACACGTTTAGAGACCAACACACACTACACCACGTTTAGAGACCCACACACACACTACACCACGTTTAGAGACCCACACACACACTACAACAAGTTTAGAGACCCACATACACTACAACACGTTTAGAGACCCACACACACACTACACGTTTAGAGACCCACACACACACTACAACACGTTTAGAGACCCACACACACACTCCAACAAGTTTAGCGACCCACACACACTACAACACGTTTAGAGACCCACACACACACTACAACAAGTTTAGAGACCCACACACACACTACAACACGTTTAGAGACCCACACACACACTACAACACGTTTAGAGACCCACACACACACTACAACAAGTTTAGAGACCCACACACACACTACAGCACGTTTAGAGACCCACACACACTACAACAGGTTTAGAGACCCACACACACACTACAACACGTTTAGAGACCCACACACACACTACAACAAGTTTAGAGACCCACACACACACTACAACAAGTTTAGATACCCACACACACACTACAACACGTTTAGAGACCCACACACACACTACAACACGTTTAGAGACCCACACACACACTACAACACGTTTAGAGACCCACACACACACTAAACAAGTTTAGAGACCCACACACACACTACAACACGTTTAGAGACCCACACACACACTACAGCACGTTTAGAGACCCACACACACACTACAACACGTTTAGAGACCCACACACACACTACAAGACGTTTAGAGACCCACACACACACTACAACACGTTTAGAGACCCACACACACGCTACAACACGTTTAGAGACCCGCACACACGCTACAACAAGTTTAGAGACCCACACACACACTACAACAAGTTTAGAGACCCACACACACACTACAACACGTTTAGAGACCCACACACACACTACAACACGTTTAGAGACCCACACACACACTACAACACGTTTAGAGACCCACACACACACTAAACAAGTTTAGAGACCCACACACACACTACAACACGTTTAGAGACCCACACACACACTACAGCACGTTTAGAGACCCACACACACACACTACAACACGTTTAGAGACCCACACACACACTACAACACGTTTAGAGACCCACACACACACTACAACAAGTTTAGAGACCCACACACACACTACAACAAGTTTAGAGACCCACACACACACTACAACAAGTTTAGAGACCCACACACACACTACAACACGTTTAGAGACCCACACACACACTACAACAAGTTTAGAGACCCACACACACACTACAACAAGTTTAGAGACCCACACACACACACTACAACACGTTTAGAGACCCACACACACTACAACACGTTTAGAGACCCACACACACACTACAACACGTTTAGAGACCAACACACACTACAACACGTTTAGAGACCCACACACACACACTACAGCACGTTTAGAGACCCACACACGCACACTACAACAAGTTTAGAGACCCACACACACACTACAACAAGTTTAGCAACCCACACACACTACAACACGTTTAGAGACCCACACACACACTACAACAAGTTTAGAGACCCACACACACTACACCACGTTTAGAGACCCACGCACACACTACAACACGTTTAGAGACCCACACACACACTACAACAAGTTTAGAGACCCACACACACACTACAACACGTTTAGAGACCCACACAACACACTACAACACGTTTAGAGACCCACACACACTACACCACGTTTAGAGACCCACACACACACTACACCACGTTTAGAGACCCACACACACACTACACCACGTTTAGAGACCCACACACACACTACAACAAGTTTAGAGACCCACATACACTACAACACGTTTAGAGACCCACACACACACTACAACACGTTTAGAGACCCACACACACACTACAACACGTTTAGAGACCCACACACACACTACAACACGTTTAGAGACCCACGCACACACTACAACACGTTTAGAGACCCACACACACACTACAACAAGTTTAGAGACCCACACACACACTACAATACGTTTAGAGACCCACACACACACACTACAACACGTTTAGAGACCCACACACACACTACAACACGTTTAGAGACCAACACACACTACACCACGTTTAGAGACCCACACACACACTACACCACGTTTAGAGACCCACACACACACTACAACAAGTTTAGAGACCCACATACACTACAACACGTTTAGAGACCCACACACACACTACACGTTTAGAGACCCACACACACACTACAACACGTTTAGAGACCCACACACACACTCCAACAAGTTTAGCGACCCACACACACTACAACACGTTTAGAGACCCACACACACACTACAACAAGTTTAGAGACCCACACACACACTACAACACGTTTAGAGACCCACACACACACTACAACACGTTTAGAGACCCACACACACACTACAACAAGTTTAGAGACCCACACACACACTACAGCACGTTTAGAGACCCACACACACTACAACAGGTTTAGAGACCCACACACACACTACAACACGTTTAGAGACCCACACACACACTACAACAAGTTTAGAGACCCACACACACACTACAACACGTTTAGAGACCCACACACACACTACAACAAGTTTAGAGACCCACACACACACTACAACAAGTTTAGATACCCACACACACACTACAACACGTTTAGAGACCCACACACACACTACAACACGTTTAGAGACCCACACACACACTACAACACGTTTAGAGACCCACACACACACTAAAAAAGTTTAGAGACCCACACACACACTACAACACGTTTAGAGACCCACACACACACTACAGCACGTTTAGAGACCCACACACACACTACAACACGTTTAGAGACCCACACACACACTACAAGACGTTTAGAGACCCACACACACACTACAACACGTTTAGAGACCCACACACACGCTACAACACGTTTAGAGACCCGCACACACGCTACAACAAGTTTAGAGACCCACACACACACTACAACAAGTTTAGAGACCCACACACACACTACAACACGTTTAGAGACCCACACACACACTACAACACGTTTAGAGACCCACACACCCACTACAACACGTTTAGAGACCCACACACACACTAAACAAGTTTAGAGACCCACACACACACTACAACACGTTTAGAGACCCACACACACAATACAGCACGTTTAGAGACCCACACACACACACTACAACACGTTTAGAGACCCACACACACACTACAACACGTTTAGAGACCCACACACACACTACAACAAGTTTAGAGACCCACACACACACTACAACAAGTTTAGAGACCCACACACACACTACAACAAGTTTAGAGACCCACACACACACTACAACACGTTTAGAGACCCACACACACACTACAACAAGTTTAGAGACCCACACACACACTACAACAAGTTTAGAGACCCACACACACACACTACAACACGTTTAGAGACCCACACACACTACAACACGTTTAGAGACCCACACACACACTACAACACGTTTAGAGACCAACACACACTACAACACGTTTAGAGACCCACACACACACACTACAGCACGTTTAGAGACCCACACACGCACACTACAACAAGTTTAGAGACCCACACACACACTACAACAAGTTTAGCAACCCACACACACTACAACACGTTTAGAGACCCACACACACACTACAACAAGTTTAGAGACCCACACACACTACACCACGTTTAGAGACCCACGCACACACTACAACACGTTTAGAGACCCACACACACACTACAACAAGTTTAGAGACCCACACACACACTACAACAAGTTTAGAGACCCACACACACACACTACAACACGTTTAGAGACCCACACACACTACAACACGTTTAGAGACCCACACACACACTACAACACGTTTAGAGACCAACACACACTACAACACGTTTAGAGACCCACACACACACACTACAGCACGTTTAGAGACCCACACACGCACACTACAACAAGTTTAGAGACCCACACACACACTACAACAAGTTTAGCAACCCACACACACTACAACACGTTTAGAGACCCACACACACACTACAACAAGTTTAGAGACCCACACACACTACACCACGTTTAGAGACCCACACACACACTACAACACGTTTAGAGACCCACACACACACTACAACAAGTTTAGAGACCCACACACACACTACAACACGTTTAGAGACCCACACAACACACTACAACACGTTTAGAGACCCACACACACTACACCACGTTTAGAGACCCACACACACACTACACCACGTTTAGAGACCCACACACACACTACACCACGTTTAGAGACCCACACACACACTACAACAAGTTTAGAGACCCACATACACTACAACACGTTTAGAGACCCACACACACACTACAACACGTTTAGAGACCCACACACACACTACAACACGTTTAGAGACCCACACACACACTACAACACGTTTAGAGACCCACGCACACACTACAACACGTTTAGAGACCCACACACACACTACAACAAGTTTAGAGACCCACACACACACACTACAATACGTTTAGAGACCCACACACACACACTACAACACGTTTAGAGACCCACACACACACTACAACACGTTTAGAGACCAACACACACTACACCACGTTTAGAGACCCACACACACACTACACCACGTTTAGAGACCCACACACACACTACAACAAGTTTAGAGACCCACATACACTACAACACGTTTAGAGACCCACACACACACTACACGTTTAGAGACCCACACACACACTACAACACGTTTAGAGACCCACACACACACTCCAACAAGTTTAGCGACCCACACACACTACAACACGTTTAGAGACCCACACACACACTACAACAAGTTTAGAGACCCACACACACACTACAACACGTTTAGAGACCCACACACACTACAACAGGTTTAGAGACCCACACACACACTACAACACGTTTAGAGACCCACACACACACTACAACAAGTTTAGAGACCCACACACACACTACAACAAGTTTAGATACCCACACACACACTACAACACGTTTAGAGACCCACACACACACTACAACACGTTTAGAGACCCACACACACACTACAACACGTTTAGAGACCCACACACACACTAAACAAGTTTAGAGACCCACACACACACTACAACACGTTTAGAGACCCACACACACACTACAGCACGTTTAGAGACCCACACACACACTACAACACGTTTAGAGACCCACACACACACTACAAGACGTTTAGAGACCCACACACACACTACAACACGTTTAGAGACCCACACACACGCTACAACACGTTTAGAGACCCGCACACACGCTACAACAAGTTTAGAGACCCACACACACACTACAACAAGTTTAGAGACCCACACACACACTACAACACGTTTAGAGACCCACACACACACTACAACACGTTTAGAGACCCACACACACACTACAACACGTTTAGAGACCCACACACACACTAAACAAGTTTAGAGACCCACACACACACTACAACACGTTTAGAGACCCACACACACACTACAGCACGTTTAGAGACCCACACACACACACTACAACACGTTTAGAGACCCACACACACACTACAACACGTTTAGAGACCCACACACACACTACAACAAGTTTAGAGACCCACACACACACTACAACAAGTTTAGAGACCCACACACACACTACAACAAGTTTAGAGACCCACACACACACTACAACACGTTTAGAGACCCACACACACACTACAACAAGTTTAGAGACCCACACACACACTACAACAAGTTTAGAGACCCACACACACACACTACAACACGTTTAGAGACCCACACACACTACAACACGTTTAGAGACCCACACACACACTACAACACGTTTAGAGACCAACACACACTACAACACGTTTAGAGACCCACACACACACACTACAGCACGTTTAGAGACCCACACACGCACACTACAACAAGTTTAGAGACCCACACACACACTACAACAAGTTTAGCAACCCACACACACTACAACACGTTTAGAGACCCACACACACACTACAACAAGTTTAGAGACCCACACACACTACACCACGTTTAGAGACCCACGCACACACTACAACACGTTTAGAGACCCACACACACACTACAACAAGTTTAGAGACCCACACACACACTACAACACGTTTAGAGACCCACACAACACACTACAACACGTTTAGAGACCCACACACACTACACCACGTTTAGAGACCCACACACACACTACACCACGTTTAGAGACCCACACACACACTACACCACGTTTAGAGACCCACACACACACTACAACAAGTTTAGAGACCCACATACACTACAACACGTTTAGAGACCCACACACACACTACAACACGTTTAGAGACCCACACACACACTACAACACGTTTAGAGACCCACACACACACTACAACACGTTTAGAGACCCACGCACACACTACAACACGTTTAGAGACCCACACACACACTACAACAAGTTTAGAGACCCACACACACACTACAATACGTTTAGAGACCCGCACACACACACTACAACACGTTTAGAGACCCACACACACACTACAACACGTTTAGAGACCAACACACACTACACCACGTTTAGAGACCCACACACACACTACACCACGTTTAGAGACCCACACACACACTACAACAAGTTTAGAGACCCACATACACTACAACACGTTTAGAGACCCACACACACACTACACGTTTAGAGACCCACACACACACTACAACACGTTTAGAGACCCACACACACACTCCAACAAGTTTAGCGACCCACACACACTACAACACGTTTAGAGACCCACACACACACTACAACAAGTTTAGAGACCCACACACACACTACAACACGTTTAGAGACCCACACACACACTACAACACGTTTAGAGACCCACACACACACTACAACAAGTTTAGAGACCCACACACACACTACAGCACGTTTAGAGACCCACACACACTACAACAGGTTTAGAGACCCACACACACACTACAACACGTTTAGAGACCCACACACACACTACAACAAGTTTAGAGACCCACACACACACTACAACACGTTTAGAGACCCACACACACACTACAACAAGTTTAGAGACCCACACACACACTACAACAAGTTTAGATACCCACACACACACTACAACACGTTTAGAGACCCACACACACACTACAACACGTTTAGAGACCCACACACACACTACAACACGTTTAGAGACCCACACACACACTAAAAAAGTTTAGAGACCCACACACACACTACAACACGTTTAGAGACCCACACACACACTACAGCACGTTTAGAGACCCACACACACACTACAACACGTTTAGAGACCCACACACACACTACAAGACGTTTAGAGACCCACACACACACTACAACACGTTTAGAGACCCACACACACGCTACAACACGTTTAGAGACCCGCACACACGCTACAACAAGTTTAGAGACCCACACACACACTACAACAAGTTTAGAGACCCACACACACACTACAACACGTTTAGAGACCCACACACACACTACAACACGTTTAGAGACCCACACACACACTACAACACGTTTAGAGACCCACACACACACTAAACAAGTTTAGAGACCCACACACACACTACAACACGTTTAGAGACCCACACACACAATACAGCACGTTTAGAGACCCACACACACACACTACAACACGTTTAGAGACCCACACACACACTACAACACGTTTAGAGACCCACACACACACTACAACAAGTTTAGAGACCCACACACACACTACAACAAGTTTAGAGACCCACACACACACTACAACAAGTTTAGAGACCCACACACACACTACAACACGTTTAGAGACCCACACACACACTACAACAAGTTTAGAGACCCACACACACACTACAACAAGTTTAGAGACCCACACACACACACTACAACACGTTTAGAGACCCACACACACTACAACACGTTTAGAGACCCACACACACACTACAACACGTTTAGAGACCAACACACACTACAACACGTTTAGAGACCCACACACACACACTACAGCACGTTTAGAGACCCACACACGCACACTACAACAAGTTTAGAGACCCACACACACACTACAACAAGTTTAGCAACCCACACACACTACAACACGTTTAGAGACCCACACACACACTACAACAAGTTTAGAGACCCACACACACTACACCACGTTTAGAGACCCACGCACACACTACAACACGTTTAGAGACCCACACACACACTACAACAAGTTTAGAGACCCACACACACACTACAACACGTTTAGAGACCCACACAACACACTACAACACGTTTAGAGACCCACACACACTACACCACGTTTAGAGACCCACACACACACTACACCACGTTTAGAGACCCACACACACACTACACCACGTTTAGAGACCCACACACACACTACAACAAGTTTAGAGACCCACATACACTACAACACGTTTAGAGACCCACACACACACTACAACACGTTTAGAGACCCACACACACACTACAACACGTTTAGAGACCCACACACACACTACAACACGTTTAGAGACCCACGCACACACTACAACACGTTTAGAGACCCACACACACACTACAACAAGTTTAGAGACCCACACACACACACTACAATACGTTTAGAGACCCACACACACACACTACAACACGTTTAGAGACCCACACACACACTACAACACGTTTAGAGACCAACACACACTACACCACGTTTAGAGACCCACACACACACTACACCACGTTTAGAGACCCACACACACACTACAACAAGTTTAGAGACCCACATACACTACAACACGTTTAGAGACCCACACACACACTACACGTTTAGAGACCCACACACACACTACAACACGTTTAGAGACCCACACACACACTCCAACAAGTTTAGCGACCCACACACACTACAACACGTTTAGAGACCCACACACACACTACAACAAGTTTAGAGACCCACACACACACTACAACACGTTTAGAGACCCACACACACACTACAACACGTTTAGAGACCCACACACACACTACAACAAGTTTAGAGACCCACACACACACTACAGCACGTTTAGAGACCCACACACACTACAACAGGTTTAGAGACCCACACACACACTACAACACGTTTAGAGACCCACACACACACTACAACAAGTTTAGAGACCCACACACACACTACAACAAGTTTAGATACCCACACACACACTACAACACGTTTAGAGACCCACACACACACTACAACACGTTTAGAGACCCACACACACACTACAACACGTTTAGAGACCCACACACACACTAAACAAGTTTAGAGACCCACACACACACTACAACACGTTTAGAGACCCACACACACACTACAGCACGTTTAGAGACCCACACACACACTACAACACGTTTAGAGACCCACACACACACTACAAGACGTTTAGAGACCCACACACACACTACAACACGTTTAGAGACCCACACACACACTACAACACGTTTAGAGACCCACACACACACTACAACAAGTCTAGAGACCCACACACACACTACAACAAGTTTAGAGACCCACACACACACACACTACAACAAGTTTAGAGACCCACACACACACTACAACACGTTTAGAGACCCACACACACACTACAACAAGTTTAGAGACCCACACACACACTACAACAAGTTTAGAGACCCACACACACACTACAACACGTTTAGAGACCCACACACACTACAACACGTTTAGAGACCCACACACACACTACAACACGTTTAGAGACCAACACACACTACAACACGTTTAGAGACCCACACACACACTACAGCACGTTTAGAGACCCACACACACACACTACAACAAGTTTAGAGACCCACACACACACTACAACAAGTTTAGCGACCCACCCACACTACAACACGTTTAGAGACCCACACACACACTACAACAAGTTTAGAGACCCACACACACACTACACCACGTTTAGAGACCCACACACACACTACAACACGTTTAGAGACCCACACACACACTACAACAAGTTTAGAGACCCACACACACACTACAACACGTTTAGAGACCCACACAATACACTACAACACGTTTAGAGACCCACACACACTACACCACGTTTAGAGACCCACACACACACTACACCACGTTTAGAGACCCACACACACACTACACCACGTTTAGAGACCCACACACAGACACTACAACAAGTTTAGAGACCCACATACACTACAACACGTTTAGAGACCCACACACACACTACAACACGTTTAGAGACCCACACACACACTACAACACGTTTAGAGACCCACACACACACTACAACACGTTTACAGACCCACACACACACTACAACACGTTTAGAGACCCACACATACACTACAACAAGTTTAGAGACCCACACACACACTACAACAAGTTTAGAGACCCACACACACACACTACAATACGTTTAGAGACCCACACACAGACACTACAACACGTTTAGAGACCCACACACACTACACCACGTTTAGAGACCAACACACACACTACAACACGTTTAGAGACCCACACACACACTACAACACGTTTAGAGACCCACACACACACTACAACACGTTTAGAGACCCACACAACACACTACAACAAGTTTAGAGACCCACACACACACTACAACACGTTTAGAGACCCACACAACACACTACACCACGTTTAGAGACCCACACACACACTACACCACGTTTAGAGACCCACACACACACTACAACAAGTTTAGAGACCCACATACACTACAACACGTTTAGAGACCCACACACACACTACAACAAGTTTAGAGACCCACATACACTACAACACGTTTAGAGACCCACACACACACTACAACACGTTTAGAGACCCACACACACACTACAACAAGTTTAGAGACCCACACACACACTACAACACGTTTAGAGACCCACACAACACACTACAACACGTTTAGAGACCCACACACACACTACACCACGTTTAGAGACCCACACACACACTACACCACGTTTAGAGACCCACACACACACTACACCACGTTTAGAGACCCACACACACACTACAACAAGTTTAGAGACCCACACACACACTACAACACGTTTAGAGACCAACACACACTACAACACGTTTAGTGACCCACACACACACACTACAGCACGTTTAGAGACCCACACACACACACTACAACAAGTTTAGAGACCCACACACACACTCCAACAAGTTTAGCGACCCACACACACTACAACACGTTTAGAGACCCACACACACACTACAACAAGTTTAGAGACCCACACACACACTACACCACGTTTAGAGACCCACACACACACTACAACACGTTTAGAGACCCACACACACACTACAACAAGTTTAGAGACCCACACACTACAACACGTTTAGAGACCCACACACACACTACAACACGTTTAGAGACCCACACACACACTACAACACGTTTAGAGACCCACACACACACTACAACACGTTTAGAGACCCACACACACACTACAACACGTTTAGAGACCCACACACACACTACAACAAGTTTAGAGACCCACACACACACTACAACAAGTTTAGAGACCCACACACACACACTAAAATACGTTTAGAGACCCACACACACACACTACAACACGTTTAGAGACCCACACACACACTACAACACGTTTAGAGACCCACACACACACACTACAACACGTTTAGAGACCCACACACACACTACAACACGTTATTAGGGGCAGCGCTGTCACCAACCCCTCAGCGTGCCGCCGTCTCCATCCCGTGCTGCTGCTAACGGCCCCATTTGGTGCTGTCCGCTCTCACCACTCTGCAGGCAAGTGGCAATGTAACTTTCACCACTAACTATCACTAACTACTATCACCACTAGCTACTATCACCACGACAGCCACCACTACTATTACTACCACCACGACTATCACTAGTACCACCACTACTGCCAGCACTACTACCACTGCTACTGCATTCGACGATGTGTCTGCTACAGGGGGTGTGCGGTCTCTATATATGTAATGTGTATGTGGTCTCTATATCATGGTAACAATGTGTGTTCATATTCTTGGTTCTTTCGTTAAAGTCGCGTAGACGCAAAATAAAATATATTTCACGACGTTTCGATCGCAACACAAGCGATTGTCATCAGGCGAAACAGAACCCAGCAGTATAGAACAGCTGAACTAGGAAGAACACAGCGAGAACGCTGCTACCACAACGGGTTGTATATGTCAGCTGTGTCAATGGGCGAGATTATGGGGAGAGAGATTAGTGAGAGATGAGCGTGTCAAAGTCAATGAGCTTCCGTCGCCGCATGAGAGCACACCGTCGCCTGCACAGCGGTAGCGTTAACGGAGGATTGGCACTGTCGATGGGAGAGAGGGAGAGCGATTGGGGGAGATTACCAAGCGAACGTCAAGTCTGTGGAGCACAAACTGGCCAGGCCTGCGCTGTGAGAGGCAAGCGCGTCAACCACCGCAGTAGTGGCCGTGCCAGGTGAGACACGCGCCCATCGAACGGTAAGAACCATTGATGCATCGAGGCAAAGGGAGCAGAGGTGGCGATGTTAGTGAGAACCCCAGCCCGTTAATGCAAAGTGCATCCCACAGGGCAATGCAACTCAGTCGGAGGTAACGGCCAAACGGCAGGAAGGTTGGAAGCATCACAGCGAGTTATTACTTTACCCGGTTCATAACGTCCTTCCAATGATTGCTCGGCTTATGCCCATCTCCTCGGTTGAAATTGTTTCTGTGTTTATATATCTGGACGGCTTGATGGACAAATCTCGATGGTGGCCCAAAGGTTTGCGGAGTATCTTGGTCTCGGAAAACACAATATCGTGCAAGCCCACAGCGTTATAACAATGATCAGCCACGGCAGAGGTATTGGTTCTGCAGTGTTTCAAATCTGCCTTGTGTTCGCGAACACAGTCCGAGACACGTCGTTTCGTTTCCCCAATGTCACTGCTGCTGCAGACACAACTTGGTTTGTAGACACCCGGGTATTGCATGTCAGGAATGACATCCTTAACAGATGTGATCAATCACGGATTTTGTGTATTGTATTGATTCGTACCTGGATCTTGTGTATGTTTAAGATTTTGGAAATCTTTTTGGTAACACCTGCTATGTATGGCAAGGTGATGGTTTTAACTGGGTGCTCAGATGGTTGTCTCCCCATGGTTTGGGATACAGCTTTGTGGATTGTGCGGCCTGAATATCCATTCATCTTGAGGGCCTTGTGTACGTGCTCCGGCTCACTGGCTCGGTGATGTTGGTCGGAGATGCAGTGTTGCCCTACAGTGTAGTGATTTGATGGGGGAATTCTTCTGGGCCGGATGGTGTTGGGAATCAGGCTTTAGAAAGGAACCCGTGTGGGTGGCTTTCCTGCAGACGCAATGTCCCAATGAGCCATCAGGCCTCTCCTCGATCAAAACATCCAGGAATGGTAGCTTATCGTCATTCTCCACTTCCATGGTGAATCTGATGGATGGGTGTATGGAAATTATGTGGTTGAAAAAATGGTTCAGTGCTGGCAGGCCATGCGGCCAAATGACGAAAGTGTCATCTACGTATCTCTTCCACAAGGAAGGACGTAGGGTGGATGGCTGGATGGCATCTGTTTCAAATTTCTCATTGAAAACATTTGGTACCACTGATCAGGGAGAACCCATGGGGGTACCTTCATTTTGTTTGTAGAATATGTGTGTGTGGGGGGGGTCTCTCTATAACAGGGGTCGGGAACCTTTTTGACTAAGAGAGCCATGAAAGCAAAAAATTTGGAAATGTATTTCAGTGAGAGCCATATAATATATTTTAAAAGTGAATTCAACTAAATGTCAGTATAATAAGCCTCTGAATTTATTCTTTTAAATAATGTTGTTATAACACTCACCATTAATGCGACTTCTGGTGCTGCATGGATTTGCTGATGTCTTTGTAGTCGGGTTGGTACTTGGTGAGGTTAAGCTTCATGCAAGCGTTGAGGCTTTCATCCGTTAAACGTGATCGTAGGTTGGACTTGATGTTTTTAAGATGTGAGAATGACTGCTCACATGCATACGTAGATCCAAACATGGGCAATACAGCAATACTCACACGCTGCAGTGTGTGGTATGTGACAGGAAGCGCGTTCCAAGTTTTGAGAATCAGCTGGTCTTCGGGTTGGAGTTTTTTCATTTCTGTCCACATGTGCTTGCTCGCCAACTCCGCTTTCTGTCGTGTGATTCTTTCCAAATCTTCATTCAGTGACTTGAACTTATTCACCCACATGTCTGAGGCCTTCAGGTCAGCCACTTCTGCTTCAAAATCTCTGACGGAGACACCAGGGATGTAATTCAGGTCGGCTGTGTTCAGTGAACACTCGTTTGGATGGGTGATGAACTTAAAAAGACGAGTGTGCTCACGAAATTCTCCAAAGCGTGCTTTGAAGGACTGTAGGAGACTGGATGTGCAGCCAGCTAGCTGGTGGAGATCAAGGTTTTGAATGGGCTCACTTGCTGTGCATGCATCTTTAAATTGGCTCAGTTTTTCAAAATGTAGTAAACGACCTGTTTCAAGATCCGTGATGAAAAGCTCCAGCTTGTTTTCAAAAGCAAATACAGCTTGTTGAAGGGATAACACTGTATTTCCAATGCCTTGCATTTTCACGTTGAGCTGGTTCAGATGTTCAGTCAGATCTACGAGATAGTAAAACTTGAGGAGCCACTCGGTGTCGGCTAGCTCAGGATGCCCGACGCCTTTCATTTCAAGGAAAGTCCGGATTTCGTTCAGGCAAGCCGCAAAACGGCTAAGCACCTTCCCTCTTGACAACCAACGCACATTGCTGTGCAAAAGCAGACCAGGATAGTTATTTACAACTTCATCCAGCAGTGTTTTAAACTGGCGATCATTTAAGGCTCGGGCAACAATAAAGTTGATCACACGAATGACCAGCGACATCACTTCGCCAAACTGCCTGTCACACATCTGAGCACAAAGTGCCTCCTGGTGTATAATGCAATGGAAACTTAGGATGGGTCTATTTTCATGTTCACGGAGAAGCGCCACAAATCCTTTGTTTTTCCCCACCATACACGGAGCACCATCAGTACACACTGAGAGAAGTTTATCCATAGGTAGACTTTTTTCTTGAGCAAACTCCATGAAAGACTTGAATAAATCCTCACCTCTTGTGGACCCTTTTAATGGCAGAACAGCAAGACTTTCTTCGCGCAGTGTGTCACCAACAGCATATCTTGCAATCACGCTGAACTGCGACAAATGGCTCACGTCTGTTGACTCATCCAAAGCCAGAGAAAAGAACGGCGCTGCATTTATGTCCTTCACTTGCGTTTCCTCCACTTTGTTTGCCATCACGATGGTATGATCATGAACAGTTCTTGCCGACAGAGGCATGTCTTGTATCCGTTTGATTATCTTGTCTTTGTTCGGAAGATCATCAAAAAGTTCATTGGCTACATCCAGCATGAACGTTTTAGCATACTCGCCATCTGTGAATGGTTTTCCGTTCCTCACTATTGCTAAAGAACCAGCAAAGCTAGCCGAATTATAGTCACCTTGCCGGGTCCATACGCGGAGTTGCTGCTGGCTAGCTTGCACCCTGCTCAGAAGCTCTTGGCACGCTTTCTTTCTGCTGTCTCCCACAGGGTATTTTGATGCAAAGGTAGCATGGCGCGTGTCGAAGTGCCGCTTTACATTCGACCGTTTCAACGATGTAATTTTGTCATTGCAAATTAGACACACCGCAGAACCCGCTCTCTCCACAAAGGCGAATTCTTCGGTCCGTTCGTCCTGAAATGTACGATACTCGTCGTCTTTTTTTCTTTTCGCCATCTTCGTCGAAGGGTCAGCTTTGAGCTAATGACCGAGCAGACGCAGTCTCAGACTGATTCAAAAGGGGGCGTTTACCTGTTTTACCCAGCAACGGCAAATGTAGGCCAGTATCATCCAATTAAAATAATGGACAATTGCTCCTGCAGCCCTGAACAGGACATGCGCAGTGAAAAATAGATGGATGGATTAAAACAAGTGAGAATATTTTGTTTTATCTGCGAGCCATATGCAATCATCAAAAGAGCCACATCTGGCTCGCGAGCCATAGGTTCCCGACCCCTGCTCTATAATAATAATGTGTGGTGTGTGTGTGTGGTCTCTATATAAATAATAATGTGTGGTCTCTATCATAATGTGTGGTGTGTGTGGTCTCTATACAGGTGGTCCCCGACTTACGACGGTCCGACTTACGATATTTAGATGTTATGTGGGGGCTAGTGCCCCCCTCCCCACTCCCCATTACGTGGGGGCTGATCTCACTCACCACGAGCGGGGGGGGGGCGCCACGTCTAATGGGTGGGGGCTGGTACCCCCCTCCCCCTCCACGCGCGGGGGGGGGGTGTTTGCCTCCCCCACCCCCGTCCCCTCCGCGTTTGTGTCTCTCGGACCGACATAGCTAGCGGCTGGCCCAGCCCGCCTAGGGGTTGATTAGGCGCCGCGTGATTCCCCCACTCCGTGTGGCCTAACCGCGTGGATGACGTAATGGTTTGACTGGCCGGCTGTTTAGAGTGAATTAATTACTTCTGCTAAGCCATTGTGTCAACAAGCCAAGGTGCTCGGAATCAATAATTAATTACTCTCTGCGCGCTACGCTCGCGGGCGCGTTCAAGCGTCCCTCTAATTAATTATTTATTTGTGCGTGTGCGCGTCTTGCCTATGCCGATTAAAGTCACCCACACACCGTCGTTGCGCCGACTGCTGTCCCACCGCTCTTCACAGATGCACACATGGCACCACGCGTCACAGCGTCAGTCTGTGCTGAGATTTATTTCCCGGAGCGAATAGTGAACCCCCGTTTATGGCCCCCTCCAGCCAGCACCCTTCCTCCTATCACTTACCCGTCGCAGATTGCGTCTATCCCCCAAGCTCGAGCTGACTGAATTGGCCCCCCTTTCCCGTACCCACTCACCTCTTCAGCTGCCCGATGGGGGCTGGGGAAGATGCTCGCCTCGGGGACTTTTTCTGGCCGACCGTTTCCAGCTCCACCCTGCAGGCGTCGCACGGACGCTGAGGACGGCTGGTCTCTCCCGCCGCTCCAGAAGAACTCTGATTCAATCCACCCCTCCGGCCCCCTTATGTCTCCAAAGCCCCTTAACCCCCGGGTCACATGACGTCATCCTGCGCATCCAATCGAATCCTCTTTGCGGCCGCTTTGAGCGCTCTGGCCGTTGGGTGGGGGGGGGGGGTCGCGTCATCCCCCCCCCTTCCCATTGTGTCTGTGCCTGCGTTCCTCGCCGTTGACTCATCGATAATCCCCTCGTTCCCTCCAACTTAAGTCAACTTCTTATCTGCCTAGGGGCTTTTCCCTCCCACCCCACTGTTTACCCTGCCGCTGGGTACTGGCTGAAGGTCCCACCCCCCCATGCTGTGTATGCTTCATCACGGCCGGCCTGTAAAGCTCTATGCCCCCTTCTTGGGGGGGGCGCCATATAATCCGGTCTGGGGGGCTCGGCCAATTTCCTGGTCCGGGGAAACCGTGGAACATCCCTGCTAGTGGGGTCCTCAGGTGAAAACCCATCGCACCAGGTGATCCCTCCTCGCAACCCTACGGGGGTGCATGCGGGTGTTTAGTGGGGCGTGCGTGCGTTCGTGGGATGGGGAGGGGGGTGCGAGTAGAGGGTAGAGCCGGCGGAGTTGCTCCGCTGTGGTGGCACCACAGTTACGATGGCGATAGCAATATGACAAAATAGCAAAATATTTTTAATTTTGCGCGGCAGGCAAACGCAGCAGCGTGCTACGAGGTACGAGACTGTAACTTGATCATCGCCATCCTCCTCTTCCAACAACTAAGTTAATGTGGCCATCAACCTAACATCGTTCAAGTGTGCAGACGACGGACAGAATCTTGGTGAGTCCAGTACAATATGATACGTTACGATATGTTCAATGCGTGTATGATAACATAGCTTTAGCGATTTCATTTTAGGGTTACTACGATACATACGTTTAATGCATGTTAAAAGTTTTTATAGCAGATAGGATTGTTTCCTGAAAACACTTTCTATGAAATTGCAGTTCACATAGGTAGGCTAAGAATTTACCTTGTTTTTTACTTTGAATTTTACTGTGCAATACAGTATTGTAATTAATAAATACATACAGTATATAGTTTATACAGTACGATACTGTAAATTGCTCTGTTTTGCTAAACTATCACCATTCTTTAAGACTCCTGGGTAGGCTTAGGCCATTTTCGCATTACGATATTTTCGACTTACGATGGGGTCGTGGTAACGCATCTCCATCGTAAGTCGGGGACTACCTGTATATATAATAATGTGGTGTGTGTGGTCTATATGGGGAGCGGTAGTGTAGCGGTTGTCGCGCTGCGCTATGAACCCAGCGACCCGGGTTCGATTCCCGCTCACGGCCAACACCATCAGTGACGATTATCTAAACCGATCCTGGGCCTCCCCTAGGTCGACTCAGCCTCAAATGAGTACCTGGTGCGGTGTGTAGTAAACATCGCCACTGGGGAGACAAAGGCGGTCGGGTGTGGTTGCTGGCCACCCACCCCCTCGTGTACCGTTACCGGCCTTCGTAGGCGCTCGCAAACAGCACTTGCCCCTACAGTCTGTTAAGGCTACACGGGGGGGTCTTTGTCTCTCTAACCTATACAATTAATTTTATCGTCTGTCTGTGTCCGTCTGCGCACGCGTGCTTGTGAGGGATTTGGCTACCAAACCGTGGGGTTCACGTGAGAAATGTTTCTGCCAGGAAGCACGCCGTGGGCAAGCGCTGTGCCGTCTTCCCGTCGCTCGCATTCAAAAGAGTTAAAGTTGAGTTGTGTTGGCGATTTCCATTTAAATATTTAGTTAGGTTTGCGGCTATCTATTTATTTATTTATTTCCCCACGCGCCTCGGCCCGGAGACAACGTCATCAGCTGCGCGCACGTGCACAACGCTCGCACGGTTGGCCCCTGCAAGCTCTCACGCACCATCGACGGAGGCGTGCGTCCTTTTTTATTCGCCTGCACACTCTACAGGCAAGTCGCACACATTGGTATCGTAAGCATTTATATAATTACACTTTGCACCGCTGGCAGGGGTTGCCCCTAGCAATGCACACACGATCGGCACACATTTTCATTCGCGTTAAAACTGCAACAAAAACGCACACAACACGCTGAGGTTGAATGTCCTCTTCTCCCCACTCCACACCAATGCATCCTGTTACTACTATAGAGCCCCTAGATATTATTATTACTGCGCTTAGATAGTATTATTGTAGCGTGGCCGGGGGAGCGGCCCAGCCCACACCCTACCAAGGTGAGTGGGTCTCTCTGGTCTCGCAGTGGGTGGGTTTCTGTGGATCTCTGTGCCTGTAGAAACGTGCCTTTTCAAGTATTTGGCTGCTGCTGTAATTATAAATGTCCACGAGGTGACGACGACGATGATGAGCCACTTTGTTGAGCTATCGTTCACGACAGCCAATTCGCTTCTCAAAAAGCACTACCCGGTAGCTCAGCGGGGTGCCTTACCTGGCAAAAAAAAATAGTTTGGTTTGTGTTTGGTCTTGATCTGACATGTTAGAGGAGGAGGAGGAGGAGGAGGACCGACACCCCATTGGGAGCGCCAGACTTTGGCGTCGCCCACCTCTCCGACCGCGGCTCCGTGTCGTCGGCGGCTCTCGGGCGCAGAGCCTGACGCCCAACACGATGGCCTCGGCGCTCCTCCCGCTGCTGCTCCTGCTGCTGCTGCCGCCGTGCGGGAAATGCCTCGACGGGCAACGGGGCCGGCCGAAGCCCGCCCTGCGCTTCACCAGCTTGTCCTACAAAGCCACCGTCTACGAAAACTCCGCGCCCGGGACGTACGTGGAGAGCCAAGACAAGATGGGGATCCACGTCGGCCGCTCGGCCCCCGGGGCCCGGTACGCCGTCGTGTCCGGGGACGAGGGGGCCGCGTTCGAGGCGGAGGGGCTCGTCGTGGGCGACTTTTGGTTCCTGCGCGTCCGCACGAGGGGCGTGCCGTTGGACCGCGAGGAGCGCCACGGCTACACGCTGGGGGTGAAGGCGTTCTCCGAGAACAGCCGCGGTTCGGCGTCCGCCACGGTCTTCGTCCAGGTGCTGGACCGCAACGACCTGAATCCGCTGTTTTCGGCTTTGTCGTACGCCGCGAGCGTCGCCAACGACGCGCCGGCGGGCACCACGGTCCTACGTGTCGCCGCCACGGACGCCGACGAGGGCCCCAACGGGCGCTTCAGTTACGCCCTGGCGTGGCGCTCGGACGCGTTCGCCGTGCACCCGACGAGCGGCGCGGTGACGCTCGCCAGGAGGCTGACGGAGCCCGGCGACGCGGGGCTGCACGAGTTCAAGGTGATGGCCGTCGACGGCGGCGGGCTGAGCAGCTCGGCGCGTGTCGCGGTGAATGTGAGCCGGGCGAACGCCCACGCCCCGCGCGTCACAGTCGTCGCGACCCGCGGGCAAGGGGCGCCGTTCGCCGACCCCGCTGCCGCGTACGCGGAGCTCGCTGCGGTGGACCGCGACGCCGGCCCCGAGGGGGAGATCGTCGCCGTGGAGATCGTCGCCGGCGACCCCCTCCGGGCGTTCTCTGTCGCCCCGATGGACGGCGCCGGCCCCGCCTCGGCCTACGCGGTGAGGCTCTCGGGGCGGCTGGACTGGGCGGACTTCCCCTTCGGGGTGAACCTCACCGTGCAGGCTCGCGACGGGGGGAGGCCGCCCAGGCACTCGCGGCCCGTCACGGTCACGGTCCGGGGGGGCGGCGCCGCCGGCGCGTTCGAGCGGAGCGTCTACGCGGGCGCCGTCGAGCGGCGGTCTCCGCCCCGCGCCGTCGTGCTCGCGGTTCGAGCCTCTTGCGGTGCGCGGGGCTGCCGGTACGTCGTCCGAGGCGGCGCCGATGGCGACTTCTTCGCCGTGAACCCCGCCACCGGGGTCGTCTCCGTCCGCGGGTCCCTGGCGGCGGTCGACAGACGCCGCTTCGAGTTCGACGTCGGCACCGACGCCGGCCCGGGCGTCGCCGGGGTCGCGATCGACGTCGCGGACTACAACGCCCACGCCCCGGTCTTCGAGCGGCCCAACTACTCCGCCTCGTTGAGCGAGGACGTCCCGGCGGGCACGTTCGTGCTCATCCTGCACGCTGCCGACGACGACGAGGGGGACGACGGCCGCGTGACGTACGGCCTGGTGGAGGACGAGCCTGGCCCCTTCGCCGTCGACCCCCGCACGGGCATCGTCGTCACGACGGGGCCGCTGGACCACGAGGAGATGGCGGGGGCCTACCGGCTGCGCGTGCGAGCCTCGGACTGGGGGACTCCGTTCCGCCGGGAGGCCGAGGCGACCGTGACGGTGAACGTCACCAACATGAACGACAACGCGCCCGTCTTCGAGTCCGTAGACTGCATGGGCGAGATCCCCCGGGACCTCCGGCCGGGCGAGCCGATCTTCACCGCGTCGGCCATCGACGCCGACGAGCTCCGGCCGGTGCTCTACGGCATCGCGTCCGGGAACGAGGGCGGCTTCTTCGCGCTGGACGGCGCCCTCGGCGTCGTGACGCTCGCGCGCTCCCTCGCCGACGTCGCCGCCGGGCCGGCGGGGGCCTTCCGCCTCGGCCTCACGGCCACCGACGGGGAGCTCTCGGCGGAGACGGCGTTCCTGAACGTCTCGGTCGTGGACGCCGCTCCCGGACGGGTGCCGTCATGGCGGTGCGTGGAGACGGGGATCGCCCGGAGGATGGTCGCGTGGCTCCACCGGGCAAACCAACGGCGAAACCGCCCGCGCCCCCTCGCCGCCGGCGCCGTCAATCGGCACGCGCCGGCGTTCGCCGCCCCGGCGGTCGCCGTGGAAGTCCGCGAAGATTTGCCAGTCGGGGCCGAGGTCACCCGAATGGAGGCCACGGATCCGGACGACGGCTTCGAGGGGAAGCTGCTGTACGCCCTGACGGACGACGGCGGGGCGAGCGGCCTCGCCGTGGACGCGGAGACCGGCGTCGTGAGGGTCCTGGTGCCGCTGGACCGCGAGGCCACCGCCTCCTACCTCGTGAACATCGTCGTCCGCGACCTGGGCACGCCGCGGCGCTCCGCGAGCGCCACCCTCCGGGTCGTCATCTTGGACGTCAACGACAACCGGCCGGAGTTCTCGCGGCGCGCCTACGAGGCCCGGGTGCCGGAGAGCACGCGGCCGGGCCGCGAGGTGCTCCGGCTGGAGGCCGCCGACGGCGACGCGGGCGCCGCGGGCGCCGTGCGCTACCGTCTGCTGTCCGACACCGACCTCTTCCGCGTGGACGCTGAGACGGGCGCCGTGGAGGTGGCGGCGCCGCTGGACCGCGAGCGGCGCGCCGAGCACGCGCTGCTGGTGGAGGCGTCGGACCTGGCGCCGGAGGAGAGCCGCCTCTCCTCCGTCGCCGCGGTGACCGTGACGGTGGAGGACGTGGACGACCACGCGCCCGCGTGCGCGCCGGCGCCCCTCCGCCTCCGCGTGCCCGAGGACTTCCCGGTGGGGGCCGTCCTCGGCTGGCTGGACGCTCGCGACCCCGACGCGGGGCCGGCCGGGGAGGTGCGCTACTCCCTGCCGGGCGAGGACGAGGACGGCGGCACGTTCGGGGTGCACGAGACGAGCGGGGCCCTGCGTCTGGCGCGGCCGCTCGACTTCGAGAGGCGGCGCCGCCACGACCTGACGGTGGCCGCGCGCGACGGCGACCCCGGGGGGCCGCCGCCGGCCGCCTGCCGGGCGACGGTGGAGGTGGTGGACGTGGACGAGAACGACCACGCCCCGCGATTCGCGGAGTTCGCGGCGGCCGCCGCCGTGCGGGAGGACGCCCCCGTGGGCGCCGTCGTCGTCACCGTCACGGCCACGGATGAAGACCGGGGGATCGACGGGGAGGTGCGGTACTCCCTCGTGAATGAATCCGGCCTGGGCGTCTTCAGCATTCATCCAGAGAATGGTAAACCGCACCTACTCCCCCCCCTCCTTCCTCCCTTCCCCCCCCCCATCCTCCTCCTCACGGCTCACGACGCCGACTGACGGCTCACGCCGGCGCCCGTCTCTGCCGTGTGTCGTGCACGGCGCTCCGCGCCGGCAGGGATGATCATCACGGTGCAGCCGCTGGATCGGGAGACTGCTGACAGCTACTGGCTCACGGTGCGCGCGACGGATCGCGGAGTCGTCCCTCGCTTCTCCACACTGCACGTCTACGTGGACGTGCAGGTACGGAAACTCACACACACGTACAGACACACACGTATATACACACACACACGTATACACACACACACGTATGCACACACACGTATACACACACACACGTATTCACACACGTATACACACGTATATACAACAACAACAACAACAACCGCCATTCGCCACTAAGTGGCGGTGACGTCACCACGACGCTTGTGCCAGGCTATGTGCACCCTGAGGCCACGTGAAGTGTCGAACGCCCGCTGGCAGGAGGTCACGGGGCAGACCCAGGTGCCACGGGTCGACTGACTGAGATGACTGGCTGATGCACCACCTGTACCCCCTACTGTGCCAACCTGCTGTGCTTGAGCCACTCGGCGCTCCGCTCGTTGTTGTGAGCGTCGCTCCTCCGCCCTCCGTTGTTGTTGGATGGCGACTACCTCCAACTGCCCAGTAGCGTCCTTCACGAGCCTCCTCCACAGAGGCCGATCTTGACACCGTTGGTACCAGTCATCGGCAAGTCCACTCAGCTCCACGTCCTCCTGTACCACATCACACTATCTCTTCTCTAGCCCGTGCCGCGCCCGCTTAGCCCCCTCAATCCGGCCGGACAAAAGCTGTTTTGGCATGCGGTGGCTGGGCATGTGGGCTACATGACCCAGCCATCGCAGCCTTCCCCGCCGGAGGAGCTCACCGATTGGACCTTGCCCAGATCTTTCCAGGATTTGTGAGCTCCTCACACAATCCAGTCTGGTTAAACCCAGGATGGATCGTAGGCAGGCCAGCCTAAATGTTTCTAACCGGCGAAGATGTTTCATTAGGGGGGTCCACGTTTCGCAAGCGTAGAGAAGGGAGGGAATGACCGTGGCCGAGAAGACCTGAAGCTTAGTGCGGAGCGACAGACCAGGTAGCTTCCACACAGCGTTACGCAACCGATGAGTCCTCTGCTGTTAAACTGGAGCCAGTCATAAGCACACTGCCCAGGTATGGGAAACTCTCCACTCTCTCCACAACTGCCCCATCACCGATTGGGAGTTGTGGGGGTGGAGTGTCCGATGGTACAAAATACCCAGGCAGGTGCTTAGTTTTGGTGGGGCTGATGGTAAGGCCCCACCTCTTAGTGGCACGCTCCAGTCTCAGCAGCAGCGTCTCCAACTCCTCCTCTGAATGAGCAGCTATTACCAAATCATCAGCATACATAACGTGGTTGAGCAATAGGGAGCCATCCCTTGACCGCACCCGGGCATCGATCAGCCTCTCATTATATCTGTACCATATGGAAATTCCCTCGGTACAGCTATTGAAGGCTTCACGAACTATGTGGTCAAAATAGATGTTAAATAATGTGGAAGCCAGAGGACATCCCTGTCGCACCCCAAGGTGTACAGGGAATGGCTCTGACTCCCGGCCACGTAATTTTACCCGGGCCCACTCACCATCATGAAGGTCCTTAATGATCGTGAGCAGAGGGTCAGGTACTCCAAAAGCAGGAAGAACAACCCAGAGCCCAGGCCTACTGATGGTATCATAGGCCTTGACCAGGTCAATAAAGCAGATATGTAGGTCTTGTTGGAATTCCCTACACCTCTGCTGTAGCAGACGGACAGAAAATATGGCATTTGTGCAGGACCGCCCTTTCCTGAAACCGCATTGGGGCTCCGCAAGCCTCTCCTCAGCGTGCCTGGCAAGGCGATGCTGAATAATCCTTGCCAGGACCTTTCCCGGCACACTGAGGAGTGAGATGCCCCTGTAGTTGTTACAGTCTGTGCGGTCCCCCTTCTTAAAAAGGGGGACCACCAGGGCATCCTTCCAATCCTGCAGAACCCGTCCAGTGGTCCAGATCGTTGTTATGATGTCATATAGGGCAGTCTGTGCATAAACGCCACCCTCCCTCAGCATTTCGCTTGGGAGATCATCTCTGCCCGCTGCCTTTCCTGGTCTCAGACTCCGGATTGCCTTCAGGACTTCCTCAACAGATGGCACCTCAGCCAGCCACTCACAGGGGGTGACTTCTTCCAATATTTGAGGCACCGCAGCCTCAGCAGGGTCATCCTCACTTTGTGCCACGATGTTTTTCTGGCTGAGGGATTTTCCCTCCCCCAGGACCTCACAGAAATGCTCAGCAAATCTGAAAACCTGTTCCTGGGGGTCGGAGATTGGATCACCGTTTTTTCACCTAATGATGGTAATAGGTGTGGCGCTGCAGGTTACTTTTTTGATGGAGTTAAATAGAGATTTGTGATCACGGGCCACTGAGGCAGACTCCATCTCCTCAGCAACCCGCGACCACCACCCATCCTTGCAGTGCCTCACGGCTCTCCGAACCTCCGAGCGAAGGCTGCGGTAAGTCTCCTCATTCTCTGACGTGGGATTCTGTAGCCGATGACAGTGGGCCTGTCGCTTTTTCTCAATCATCCTGAACACCTCCTCTGTCAGCCAGGGTCTCTGGGGAGGTCTGGACCGTGTACCCAAAGCAGCCATTGCAGCTGCATGAGTCACAGTCCTAAACCTCGCCCATTTACCCTCGACATCAGGAGGAGTCGGGGACGATGCCAATCCCAGCCGCAAGCGATGATGAAATTCTCGCTTGCAACTTTCATCAGATAACTGAGACCAGGCCACTTTAGGTTGGAAAGGGGTCCTGGGTGTACACCCACCACCGGAGTGGAAGAATGGCAGGCGCATCTTACAGATGACTAGTCGATGGTCAGAGGGCAGATCAGCTCCACGGTAGGTCCTGGTGTCAAGGACGAGGGCTCACATCCGCTGGTCCGTCACTATGTAGTCCAGCAGATGTTCTTGCTTGGACCCGGCATGCAACCATGATGTTGTGTGGATGCGCCGATGCCGGAACAGCGTGTTGGTAATTACAAGCCCATGGGCTGCACAAAAATCTAGCAGCCTCCTACCGTTGTTATTGAGCTGATCTGGCCCATGCCCTCCAGTCACTCCATACCAGGTGCCAGTATCATGACCAACTCAGGCATTGAAGTCACCCAACATGATGACTCTATCCCGAGGGGCCACTTTAGCCAGCACCTGTGACAGGAGGTCATAGAAGGCATCTGACTCATCGGCTTTGCCTGCATCCCTCCACGGATGTTCATCTTCGGTGGGGGCATAAGTAACCACGACCACCATGCCTTGCCTCCGGTTGATGGGAAGGCCAGCCCAAAGTAGCCTGGGGCTTACAGCTTCCCACACCTCACCGCCACGCTCCCACACCCCCTTCATTTTTTTGTTCAAAAGAAGAGGCACACCCTGTTGTTTGGCAGTCTGCTGCCACGAGTAGAGGACTGTCCACCCCTCATGGTGGCAGGAGCCAGAGCCGGTCCACCGGACCTCCTGAATGCCACATAGATCCAGGTGGTACCGGTCCAGCTCCCGACAGAGGAGTGGCAGCCTCTCCTCCGCTGTGAGCATTCGAATATTCCACGTGGCCACCCGTAGTGGCTTTTCGTTGTTTCTGGAGGACACACACACGTATACACACACACACACACGTACACACACACACGTATACATACACACACGTATACACACACACGTATACACACACGTATATACACACACACACGTATATACACACACACGTACACACACACACGTATACACACACACACGTACACACACACACACACACGTATACAAACACACGTACACACACACGTATATACACACACACACGTACACACACACGTACACACACACAAGTACACACACACATACACACACATGCGTATGCACCGCTGCATTTTAAAACGACACACAATGCGAGTACCGTGTGTCTCTCCCCCCCCCCCCCCCCAGGACGTTAACGACAACCCCCCGCGGGCATCGCGTCCGTGGTACCAGGCCGCGGTGGCGGAGAACTCCCGTGGGGGCGTCAGGGCAGTGCAGGTGGACGCCTGGGACCTGGACAACGCCGCCGCCATGTCCTCCAACGATGCCCGGGGCAGGGGCCTCACGTTCAACATCGTCAGCGGAGACCCACAGGGATTCTTCACCATAAACAACGCGACAGGTGGGGGTTGGTGGTGGTGGAGAGCAAATCCAGAACATTTACAATTATAGTGTAGTGTAGAAAGCAAATCTATAACATTTACAATTATAATGTAGTGTATAGTGTACACTACATTATGCACGACACAACTATACACTACAGAATGTGCCAATTCGTTACTAGTACAGCACTAACCGGTGTGTTGGTGAGCAAATCCAGCAACATTTACTATCCACGTTGGCCCCCACCCCACCCCACTGCGTGCGTGTGCCGGCCGGCGTGGGATGGTTGTTGTTGACCTCCGGTGAACGGACTCGTTGCAGGCGTCATCCACACCACCAGCAGGCGGCTGGACAGAGAGAGGCAGGCGGAGCACGAGCTGGAGGTGAGAGTCACCGTGATGGTGGTGGTGGTGGTAGTGGCCTTCAATAGCTGTACCGGAGGAATTTCCATCTGGTACAGATATAATGGGAGGCTCATCGATGCCCAGGTGCGGTCAAGTGATGGCTCCCTATTGCTCAACCTTGCCAATGATCTGGTAATTGCTGCTCACTCAGAGGAGGAGTTGGAGGCGCTGCTGCTAAACGTGGAGCTTGCCACTAAGAGGTTGGGACTTACTATCAGCCCCACCAAAGCTAAGCACCTGCCTGGGTATTTTGTACCATCGGACAATCCACCCCCACAACTCACAGGGCAGTTGTGGAAAGAGTGGAGAGTTTCCCATACCCTGGCAGTGTGCTCATGACTGGCTTCAGTTTGACAGCGGAGGTCTCACTCCGAATCAGTCGAGCGGCATTATCTTTTCATCGGTTGCATAACGCTGTGTGGAAGCTACCTGGTCTGTCGCTCCGCACTAAGCTTCGGGTCTTCTCGGCAAATCATTCCCACCCTTCTCTACGCTTGCGAAACGTGGACCCCCCCTAATTGAACATCTTTGGCTGGTTAGAAACATTTAGGCTCACCTGCCTACGATCCATCCTGGGTTTAACCAGGGTGGATTGTGTGAGGAGCTCACAAATCATTAAAACATCTGGACAAAGACCCATCGGAGCGCCGGGTGGCTAAAGCACAGTAGGGGGCACAGGTGGTGCATCGGCCACTCATCTCAGTCAGTCGACCCGTGGCACCTGGGTGTGCCCCGTGACCTCCTGCCAGCGGACGTTCGACACGTGGCCTCGACGTGCACATGGCCTGGCACAAGCGTCGTGGTGCCATCACGGCCACTTAGTGGAGGTCGTTGTTGTTGTTGCGCGTGTGTCTGCGTGCGTCCCGCCCGCCGGCGCCAGGTGTCCATCGTGGACGGCGGCGTGCCCCCGCGTGAAGCGAGGGTGGCGGTGACGCTGAGCGTCTCCGACGAGAACGACAACGCCCCGCGCTTCCGCAGGAACCTCACGCGCGTTTACGCGGTGGCGGCGAAGGAGCCGACGGTGGTGGCCATCGCCCGCGTCTACGCCGCCGACGCCGACTGGGGCAACAACGGCATGCTGTTGTACACCGTCCGCGGGTGGCAACACAATTACTATTCCGATGAGCACGGAGTCGTCTACAGCCGGAGCGACTTGCACCGTGCGGGGACATCCCACTCCATCCTGGTACTGGGCACACTCCCCTCGCGGTCCTCCCCCCTCATCCTCACGGACACGCTTCACAATGTTGACCCCCCACCGTGAAGCAGAACTCGCCGATCTCGCCGTTGCCCGCCCCGCAGATCGAAGCCAGAGACTCGGGGCAACCGCCGACCTTGCCGTCGACGGCCGTCATACACGTGGAGTGGATCGCCGCTCCCCGGCCGCCGGAGACGCCCGCGGCCTTCGGCCTGAGCCGGCACGCGGTCACCGTGTCGGAGACGGCCGCCGTGGGCTCCGTGGTGATCGCGCTGCCCACGCAGAGCACGGCGGGGAGCCTCCTCTGGTTCAGCATCACAGGTCACGTGGTGCCACCACACACATTCCACATCCCACCCCACATCATGATGGTGTGTTAATGGTGACATCATGATGATGGGTTAACGGTGACATCATGATGATGGGTTAACGGTGACCTCATGATGGTGTGTTAACGGTGACCTCATGATGATGTGTTAATGGTGACCTCATGATGATGGGTTAACGGTGACCTCATGATGGTGTGTTAACGGTGACCTCATGATGGTGTGTTAATGGTGACGATGATGGTGTGTTAATGGTGACCTCATGATGATGAATTAATGGTGACCTCATGATGATGTGTTAACGGTGACCTCATGATGGTGTGTTAATGGTGACGATGATGATGTGTTAATGGTGACCTCATGATGATGGGTTAATGGTGACATCATGATGATGTGTTAACGGTGACGATGATGATGTGTTAATGGTGACCTCATGATGTGTTAATGGTGATATCGTGATGGTGTGTTAACGGTGACGATGATGATGTGTTAACGGTGACATGATGGTGTGTTAATGGTGACGATGATGATGGGTTAATGGTGACGATGATGTGTTAGCGTTGACCTCACGATGGTGTGTTAACGGTGACATCATGATGGTGTGTTAATGGTGACCTCATGATGATGTGTTAATGGTGACCTCACGATGATGGGTTAACGGTGACATGATGATGGGTTAACGGTGACATGATGATGGTGTGTTAATGGTGACGATGATGATGGGTTAACGGTGACGATGATGGTGTGTTAATGGTGACAATGATGATGTGTTAACGGTGACGATGATGGTGTGTTAATGGTGACGATGATGATGGGTTAACGGTGACGATGATGTGTTAACGGTGACGATGATGATGATGTGTTAACGGTGACATCATGATGGTGTGTTAATGGTGACCTCACAATGATGGGTTAACGGTGACATCACGATGGTGTGTTAACAGTCACATGATGATGGTGTGTTAATGGTGACCTCACGATGATGGGTTAACGGTGACCTCACGATGATGGGTTAACGGTGACCTCACGATGATGGGTTAACGGTGATATCATGATGGTGTATTAATGGTGACGATGATGATGTGTTAACGGTGATGATGATGATGTGTTAATGGTGACCTCACGATGATGGGTTAACAGTGACATGATGATGGGTTAATGGTGACATCATGATGGTGTGTTAACGGTGACATCATGATGATGGGTTAACGGTGACATGATGGTGTGTTAACGGTGACATCATGATGGTGTGTTAATGGTGACGATGATGGGTTAACGGTGACATGATGATGGTGTGTTAACGGTGACAATGATGGTGTGTTAACGGTGACATCATGATGGTGTGTTAATGGTGACGATGATGGTGTGTTAACGGTGACATGATGGTGTGTTAATGGTGACGATGATGATGGGTTAATGGTGACGATGATGTGTTAGCGGTGACCTCACGATGGTGTGTTAACGGTGACATCATGATGGTGTGTTAATGGTGACCTCATGATGATGTGTTAATGGTGACCTCACGATGATGGGTTAACGGTGACCTCACGATGATGGGTTAACGGTGATATCATGATGGTGTGTTAATGGTGACGATGATGATGTGTTAACGGTGACGATGATGATGTGTTAATGGTGACCTCACGATGATGGGTTAACAGTGACATGATGATGGGTTAATGGTGACATCATGATGGTGTGTTAATGGTGACATCATGATGGTGTGTTAACGGTGACATGATGATGATGGGTTAACGGTGACATGATGGTGTGTTAACGGTGACATCATGATGGTGTGTTAATGGTGACGATGATGGTGTGTTAACGGTGACATGATGATGGTGTGTTAACGGTGACGATGATGATGACGTTAGGGGGGCGCCGCGTGTTGACAGGCGGTGACGTGGAGCACAGCTTCCACGTGACGGAGCACAGCGGCGTTGTGGAGGTGGCCAAGCCGCTGGATGCCGAGCGGTGCTCCTCCTACCGGCTCACCGTGACGCTCACCGACGGGACCAACGCTTCAACCACCCTGGTGGGCGGGCACGCGTGTCTGTGTGTGTGTCTGTGTGCGTGTCTGTGTGTGTCTGTGTGTGTCTGTGTGTGTCTTTGTGTGTGTCTGTGTGCGTGTCTGTGTGCGTGTCTGTGTTTGTGTGTCTGTGTGTGTGTCTGTGTGTGTGTCTGTGTGTGTGTGTCTGTGTGTCTGTGTGTGCGTGTCTGTGTGTGTGTCTGTGTGTCTGTGTGTGTGTCTGTGTGTCTGTGTGTGTGTCTGTGTGTGTCTGTGTGTGTGTGTCTGTGTCTGTGTGTGTCTGTGTGTCTGTGTGTGTCTGTCTCTGTGTCTGTGTGTGTGTCTGTGTGTGTGTCTGTGCGTGTCTGTGTCTGTGTGTGTCTGTGTGCATGTCTGTGTGTGTGTCTGTGTGTGTCTGTGTGTGTGTGTGTGTCTGTGTGCGTGTCTGTCTGTCTGTCGCACAAGGTGGGCGTGACGAGGCCGTCAGGGCGACGCGGTGACGTCACGAGGCCGGGGGTTGCCGCGGTGGCCGCGTGAGACGTGCCGGGTGCATCGGCACCTCTTGCCAATTCCTCCTCACCACCACCACCACCGCCACCCGCATCACCACTTTACTCACCCCCCCCCCCCCCCCCGCTAGGTGGTGGTGACGGTGCAGGACGTGAACGACCACCGGCCCCGCTTCTCCCGTGACCTCTATGAGGCGACCGTCACCGAGGACGCCTCTCCCGGCGCCTCCCGGATCCTGCGGCTGGAGGCGACCGACGCCGACGCCGGCGCCGCCGCCGCCCGGCTCTCCTTCTTCCTCGTCGGCGTGGGCGGCGGCGACGCCGTGGAGGGCCGGCGTCTGTTCCGCGTAGACCCCGTCACCGGCGAGGTCACCGTCGCCGAGAGGCTGGACCGAGAGGCCAAGTGGAGCCACGTACTCACCGTCATGGTGAGTACGTGGCTCCACGCCGGGTGTGCGCGTGTGTACGTGTGTGTGTACGTGTGTGTACGTGTGTGTGTGTACGTGTGTGTACGTGCGCACATGTGTGTGTGTACGTGTGTGTGTACGTGTGTGTACGTGTGTGTGTACGTGTGTGTGTGTGCGTGTGTGTACATGTGCACGTGTGTGTACGTGTGTGTGTGTACGTGTGTGTACGTGTGTGTGTGTACGTGTGTGTACGTGTGTGTGTGTCCGTTGAACTTCGTCCGCAACTGTACGTAGCCAACTGCTGATCGAAGGCGACGATGATGACGACGACGACGCCGTGACCACCGTCTTGCGTGGTGACCACAGTGTGCGGTGTACTTCATAGTAATGCGTATAGTGTAGTTTGTCACGTAAACAAGCCGTGTAACTAAATCGCCACATTTTGTTTGGGTGACACAAAACCTTGCCGACCGGCCGTGTCAGGCGGCGGTGGCACAGTCGGATGACGACACGTTGCACGCGACCAGCACGTCCCTCCACCGAGAATGGCGTCTGCCGCGAAAGCCTCCTGTCCGGGGGCGTTCGGAGCGAGCGCTCCGCTCAGCCCTCTCTCTCTTCACTCTCTCACTCTCTCTCACTCTCTATCTCACTCTCACCCTCTCACTCTCTCACTCTCTCACTCTCTCTCTCACTCTCTCACTCTCTCTCTCACTCTCTCACTCTCTCTCTCACTCTCTCTCTCTCACTCTCTCACTCTCTCTCTTACTCTCTCACTCTCTCGCTCTCTCGCTCTCTCACTCTCTCTCACTCTCTCGCTCTCTCACTCTCTCACTCACTCTCACTATCACTCACTCACTCTCACACTCTCTCACTCTCACACTCTCTCTCTCTCTCTGCGCATGCGTGGAGGAGGCTGCGTCCAGGTGAAGTTCCGCGCTGCTCACCTGGATCAATGGGGGCCTGATTTTCCATAAATTAGGCCAAGCCTGAGAGAGGTTACAATGGGGAGTTTAAACATCGCTCTTCCCCTCGTTTTGTAATGGTTTATTCCCTTTGATTTCTTCTTTATTTTTGCTCACTGAGTCGTCCCGGAAAATTTATTCCGAGCGGCTCGTGGGCTGAACAGAGAACGGCAACAACGACGACAACAACAACAACGACGACGACAACAACAGCGAACACGTGCGCAGGTGTGGCTGCTGCCGACCACCACCATGGTGCAGCGCACCGCGCTGGAGACTCTCACGAGGAGGAACGGTTTCGCCACCTTTCCGCCGTCCGGGATCGCCGTCGTCGCCGCCGCGGTGGCCGCGACGACGTCGGCTATGCCGGCGTCGTCGCGGCCCAGCGGCAGAGCGGAGGGGTCACGGTGTACGTGGCGGAGGAGGCGATGGCGGCGCGCCTGGTGGAGACGGGGCTCACCGTGGGTGAGCTTCACCTGCGGTGCGCCCCGCTCGCCACGCCCGCCGTCAGGGTGGCGCTCTCGGGCACGCCGCCCTTTCTGAGCGGCGCCGACCTGCTGCGGGACCTCCAACGCTACGGGACGGCGGTGTCGAAAGTCACGCTGCTGCCTCTACAAACGAGGGACCCCGGGTCGGCGCACGTATTGTCGCTTCAGCGCCAGGTTTTTATGGTCCTGAAGGACGGCAACACGGACTTAGACATTAACTTTAAGTACACGGTGCAGGGCCACGTGTACACAGTACACGCATCCACGGCGGGGATGCGTTGTTCCGGGTGCGGATGCAGCGGCCACGCCCGGAGGAACTGCCCGAACAGGGCGAGCGAGTCCGCCGCGCGTGCTGCTCCGCCCGCAACAGGGCGGGCGGAGCAGCAGCAGACACAGCAGCAGCGGCCGCAGCAAGAGCACCGCCATCAACTACAACAAGAAGAACACCAAAATCAACAACAGCAGCAGCAGCAGGGAGGGCAGCGGGGTGATCTCGCCGTCCTGGCAGCTGACTGCGGGGCACGGACGACCGAGGACGAGGGAGACGTTTTCGTCCGCCCGTCCGCCCCTCCCTGGCGGAGGAAGCGGAGGGCAAGGAGCGACCCCGCGTCAGCGGGACGCGTCGGGGCCCCCGCGATGCGGACGGTGGTCGCCGGCGACAACAGCGAGCCAGAGGACCGCACGGAAGCGGCGACGGGGAGCGACGGCGAACCCGGGCCGCGGGACGGGATGAGCAACGACGGCGGACTCCACCTGCCGGACGACGTCGCGGTAGCAGAGCGACCGTCGGAGCCGGACCCAGCCTTGGCCGCTCCGGAATTGCAGACCAACAACAACAACAACCGCCATTCACCACTAAGTGGCGGTGATGTCACCACGACGCTTGTGCCAGGCTATGTGCACACTGAGGCCACGTGAAGTGTCGAACGCCCGCTGGCAGGAGGTCACGGGGCAGACCCAGGTGCCACGGGTCGACTGACTGAGATGACTGGCTGATGCACCACCTGTGCCCCCTACTGTGCCAACCTGCTGTGCTTTAGCCACCCGGCGCTCCGCTCGTTGTTGTGAGCGTCGTTCCTCCGCCCTCCGTTGTTGTTGGAGGGCGACTGCCTCCAACTGCCCAGTAGCGTCCTTCATGAGCCTCCTCCACAGAGGCCAATCTTGACACCGCTGGTACCAGTCATCGGCAAGTCCACTCAGCTCCACGTCCTCCTGTAACACATCACTCCATCTCTTCTCTAGCCCGTGCCGCGCCCGTTTAGCCCCCTCAATCCGGCCGAACAAAATCTGTTTCGGCATGCGGTGGCTGGGCATGCGGGCTACATGACCCAGCCATCGCAGCCTTGCCCGCCGGAGGAGCTCACCGATGGGACCTTTCCTAGATCTTTCAAGGATTTGTGAGCTCCTCACACAATCCAGTCTGGTTAAACCCAGGATGGATCGTAAGCAGGCCAGCCTAAATGTTTCCAACCGGCGAAGATGTTCCATTAGGGGGGTCCATGTTTCGCAAGCGTAGAGAAGGGTGGGAATGACCGTGGCCAAGAAGACCTGAGGCTTAGTGCGGAGCGACAGACCAGGTAGCTTCCACACAGCGTTACGCAACCGATGAAAAGATATTGCCGCTCGACTGATGTGGAGTGAGACCTCTGCTGTTAAACTGGAGCCGGTCATAAGCACACTGCCCAGGTATGAGAAACTCTCCACTCTCTCCACAACTGCCCCATCACCGATTGGGAGTTGTGGGGGTGTAGTGTCCGATGGTACAAAATACCCAGGCAGGTGCTTAGTTTTGGTGGGGCTGATGGTAAGGCCCCACCTCTTAGTGGCACGCTCCAGTCTCAGCAGCAGCGTCTCCAACTCCTCCTCTGAATGAGCAGCTATTACCAAATCATCAGCATACATAACGTGGTTGAGCAATAGGGAGCCATCCCTTGACCGCGCCCGGGCATCGATCAGCCTCCCTTTATATCTGTACCATATGGAGATTCCCCCGGTACAGCTATTGAAGGCTTCACGACCACCACCACCATCACCTTCACCGGCGCCGCCGTGCCTGACGGTGCCGCGGCGCTCGAGGGTGCCGTGACACCTGACGGTGCCGCGGCGCACGCGAGAGACGAGCAGCCCGCCTCCCCGTCTGACGGGGCGATGGCTGCTGGACCCGCGGAGGTACACCACCCCAAGCCCAAGAAAAACCCGGCTCGGGGTGGCCTGACACGAGAGGCGGCCGCCAAGCCCCAAGAGAACATACAAGGTGACTGTAAAAACAACAGCAACGAAAATAACGACAACAACAACACCTACAGGGACGACGGGTGGTTAAGGTCCAACGTTGTTGAGAACACAAGTGAAACGAGCCGCCCGCGAGTCCGGAGGGGGATAGAGTACAACCCAGGGGCCATCATTGACTATGTACGACACCCCTTCAAGGGGCGCGCGGGCACCTTCAGAGAGCAATTCCCCGACGCGCTGGCCTTCATGCAGGCCGCGCGACCACTTTGCAAGGATCCGCAAAGGTAAGTCTGCAGCCGGAAGGAGGCCGATAAGGTGGAGGCTCTAGTACGGAAGGCAGAGAGGAGGTATTCCTCCCAGCTAAAGGGCCCCCCCCTGCGGCCACCGCCAACACCAACACCTAGCGTTGTGGCCTCGGGATTTAAAAGGGCAAGGTGCGCGATGACGCGCGCGGACTCGAAATGGTTTCCTCTGCGCACGCGATCACCAAAGGCTGGCGGTGGACCGTGAGCCACCTAAGCTGGCGGTGGCCACGCCAGGAGGTGTGCTGTGCGTGCCTCGTGTGCAGCACGTCCACTGAGGCGGTCTGTATACCTACCTGCATTGGCGGCGATCAGCTGCGTCATTTGGATGTGCACGCGGTGACACGTGCGGACCGATTTTGATTTGGTTTTGGTGGTTGGGTTCACCCGTACCGTGGGGGGGGCGGCGCGTGGTTCGCACTTTGGACCAGGTTTTTTTCCCGCTTCTGTGTCATTGCAGAACGGTGTTGTTTTTCGATATGTGCGCTTGTGTTGACGGTGACGAGGTTGTTGCCTGTGGCTGGTGTCGATGGTCTTGCGTGCAATGACGCGCACGGACATTGTTGGCTTTTTTATTGGCGACTCTCGCAATGGAGCACCGGAACCGTCCAGGGCATTTGCTGCTGGACAATAAAGTTTATTTAAAAGTCAAAGTCTCTCACTCTCTCTCTCTCACTCTCTCTCTCTCACTCTCTCTCACTCTCTCACTCTCTCGCTCACTCTCTCACTCTCTCTCACTCTCTCACTCACTCACCCTCTCTCACTCTCTCTCACTCTCTCTCTCACTCTCTCACTTTCTCTCACTCACTTTCTCTCTCTCACACTCTCACTCTCTCTTTCACTCACTCTCTCTCTCTCACTCTCTCTCACTCTCTCTCACTCTCTCTCTCACTCTCTCTCTTACTCTCTCTCTCTCACTCTCTCACTCACTCTCTCACTCTCTCACTCTCTTTCTCTCACCCGCGCGAGCAGGTGCAGGACGGCGGGGTCCCCGTGAGGCGAGCGTACGCCACGCTGGCGGTGAGCGTCAACGATGCCAACGACCACGCGCCCCGCTTCACCGGCGGCCCCTACGAGGCCCGCGTGGCCGAGTCGGCGGCCGTGGGCTCCGCCGTGGTGCGCGTCACGGCGACGGACCGCGACGACGGCCCCAACGCCGACGTCAGATATAGCATCAGATACGGTGACCGCCGCTTCCGCCGCCGCTCCCGCCACCCCTCCCAACCGCCCCGGGGGGGGGGGGGAGTTTCTGCACAGGGGCACGTTTCCAGCGTCGTGGTTTCTCCGTCGCGTCCCTCTCCCCGAGCGAGTCGCGAGCCGCGGGTCCAACTCGGATCGCTCGGGAGCCGACGGGCGCCGCGGTTTCCCCCGCGTCGTTTGCCCTCGGCGTCTCCCTCCGGATTCGGTGACGTGAACTCGCGCCCGTCCCGCTCCTCCGAATTCTCCCGGCAGGAAACGTGGGGAATTCCTTCGCCGTCCACCGCGCGCTGGGCGTCGTCTTCGTGGCGAGGAAGCTGAATGGCTCCGCGCCGCGTCACGAATGCCGCCGTCCGCGTCGTCGTCGTCGCCGCCGACGCCGACGCCCCCCCCAAATTCGCCTCCGGAGGCGGCGGCGGCGGCTACTCGGCAGAGGTCGCCGAAGGGGCCGCGCCCGGGAGCTTCGTGCTCGCGGTGAGCGCCTCTGGCCGGTCGACGGTCGCCTACGAAATACGGGAGGGCGATCCCGAAGGCGCCTTCGACATCCACCCGACGTCCGGGGTCGTTGCCGCCAAACGGCCGCTGGACCGCGAGCGGACGCCGTCGTTCCAGCTGACGGTGCGGGCCACAGACGCGGCGGGCCTCTCGACGGACGCGTCGGTGACGATCCTCGTGCTCGACGAGAACGACAACGGGCCCGTCTTCGACCGCCCTCGCTACCGCGGGGCCGTCGGCGAGGAGGCGGCGGCGGGGACCCCGGTGCTGGACCCGGACGGCGTCCCGCTCGTCGTCAGGGCCGCCGACGCGGACGACGGCGAGGGGCGCGCGACGGTCGCCTACGGGATCGTCGAGTTCGGAGCCAGGAAGTACTTCTCCGTCGACCCGCGCACCGGGGCCATCAGGGTCGCCAGGGCCCTCGACCGCGAGACGACGGCCGAGTTCCGCTTCCGGGTGACCGCCTCGGACGGCGGCAGCCCGAGGATGTCCGCCGAAGCTCCGGCCAAGGTGACGGTCGCCGTGCTGGACGCCAACGACTGCCCGCCGGCGTTCTCGACGGCCGCGTACGAGACGACGCTGACCGTGCCGACCCGCGCCGGCGTCCGCCTGCTGACCCTGGCGGCCTCCGACCCGGACGTCGGTGCCACGCTGACCTACCGCGTCGCCTCGGGAAACGTCGGCGGCGCGTTCGCCGTGGACGCGCGCACCGGGGACGTCGAGGTGCGAAACGCCTCCCTCCTCGCCACCGGCTACGACCTCGGGGTCGAGGTGTCCGACGGGAAATTTCGGAGCGCCGCGCGGGTGAAGGTCTCCGTGCGGGCGTTCGGCGGCAGGCTGCGGGTTCCGCCAAAGATCTCGGCGCGCATCCCCGAGAACGGCGCGGCGGGCGCCGTCGTGGCCGCGGTCGTCGCGACGGGGGGGGACCTCAACGAGCCGCTCGTCTTCGACCTGCTCGACCCGAGCGGCGCGTTCCGGATGAGGCCGACGGCGGGCGTCCTGGAGACGGCCGGCGTCGCGTTCGACAGGGAGGAGCGCGATCACTACGAGCTGCTGGTGGAGGTGAGGGGCGGCTCGCGGGCGCGCCCGAGCGTCGCTCGCACCGTGGTCGAGGTGGCCGTCGAAGACGTCAACGACAACACCCCGGCGTTCGTCGGCCTGCCGTACCGCGCCGTTGTCGGGGCGGCGGCGGCGCCGGGGAGCGCCGTGCTCACCGTGGCGGCCCTCGACCGGGACGTCGGCGAGAACGCCAGGGTGAGGTACTCGTTGAGGGACGACCGCGACGGCCGCTTTCGCGTCCGCCCTTCCGGCGGCGAGATCTTGCTGAGGACGAGCTTCGCCCCGGGCGCGTCGGGCAAGGACTTCGTCGTGACCGTGGTGGCGACGGACTGCGGGACTCCTCCGCTGTCGTCTGCGGTCGGCATCACGGTCACGGTGCTCGACGAGGACGCGCCGGCGTTCGAGAGCCTCTCCCACGTCGCGTGGGTGCCCGAGGACGTCGGGCCGCCCGCGCCGATCGCTCACGTCCGCGCGGCGGGTCCCGAGGGCCTGCCGCTCGTTTTCTCCATCGTCGACGGCGACCCCTTCGACCAGTTCTCCGTCGACTTTGGCACGGGCGTCGTGAGCGTTGTCGGCTCGCTGGACCGCGAGACGCGGGCCAACTACCGCCTCGCGGTGCGGGCCGCCTCCCCGGCGACGGGCCTGCATGCCGACGTGAGCCTAGACGTCGTCGTCGGGGACGTCAACGACAACCGGCCGCTCTTCGCGCGGGGCGCCTACGCCGCCACGCTGTCCGAATCCGCGCCCCCGGGGACCTCCGTCGTCCGGGTGAGCGCCGTCGATGCCGACGCCGGCCCCAACGGGGCGCTCCGCTACGAGATCGTGGACGACGGGGAGAAGGGCGGCGAGGGATTCTACGTGGACCCGGACGGCGGGCTGGTCGTGACCACGGCGCCCCTGGACCACGAGCGGAGCAGGCTCCATCGTTTCTCGGTGCGGGCGACGGACGGCGGCTCCCCTCCCCTCGCCTCCGACGTCACGGTGACCGTCGCCGTCGAGGACGCGAACGACAACGCGCCGGTGTTCGAGCGGCCGCTGTACGAGGCGTCCGTGAGCCGGCTGTCTTGGCCCGGGCACTTCGTGGCCGTGCCGAGGGCGTTGGACGCCGACGCGTCGGACGCCTACCGGCTGCGGTACGCCATCGTCTCCGGCGACGACGACCCAGCGAGCTTCGCCATCGATGCCGAGACGGGCGTCGTCTCCGTCGCCATCCCGCTTGAGCGGAAGAAGCCGGCCGCCTGCTACCGCCTCCGAGTCTCGGCCACGGACGGCGCGTTCGTCGGCGACGCCACGCTGGCGGTCGACGTGCGGCCCACCAACCGGCACGCCCCCGCCTTCGAGCGGGCCGAGTACGCGGCGGAGATTCCCGAAAACTCCGTGGCGGGGACCCCGGTGGCCTCGGTGCGGGCCACGGACGCCGACGCGGGCGCGTTCGGGCGAGCGTCGTACTCCATCGCGAACCGGTTCGCCCGCCAGCGCTTCACCATCGACGGGAGCGGGCGGATCTTCGCGAGGGCGCCCCTCGACAGGGAGGACCCCTCGCAGAGGGCCGTGGACGTCCGCGTCGTGGCCCGGGACGGCGGAGGCAGGGCGGCCTTCGCCACGGTCAGGGTCGTCGCCACGGACGAGAACGACAACGCGCCCCGGTTCGTCGCCGCCGAGTACTCCGGCGGAGTGCCGGCGAGCGCCGCGAAGGGGACCACGGTCCTGCGGGTCGCCGCCACGGACCGCGACGAGGGGAGCAACGCGGCCGTCGTCTACTCGCTCCGGAAGGGGTGGGAGCCGGACGCCTCCGAGGACGTCCTGGAGGTGGAGCCCCTGACGGGCCGCGTCATCACCAAGGGCGGCCTCGCCGGCCTGGAGGGCTCGCGGCTGTCGTTCTTCGTCGTGGCGGAGGACGGCGGCGGGCGCGCCACCGCCGTCCCCGCGTCCGTCGCCGTGCTGCCCGCCGGCACGGCGGCGCCGGCCTTCGTCCAGGCGGCCTACGAGCTGACGGTCGCAGAGGACGTGCGGGCGGGGAGCAAGGTTGGCGCGGTGGCGGCCGCGCTCGCAGGCGACGAGGCGGCCGCGTACGCCGCAGTGCCTGGCGGTGGCGGCGGGGTGGCGGATGACGGCGCCGGGGGCGGCGCATTCGCGGTGGTCGCCGGCGACGGGCGGATCGTGGTGGCGAGGGCGCTCGACCGCGAGGCCGCGGGGAGCCACCGCTTCGAGGTGAGGGCCACGTGGCGGCGGGGCGGAGCCGACGTCACGGCGCAGGTCCCGGTGACGGTGCGTGTGGAGGACGTGGAGGACGAAGCGCCCGTGTTCGAGTCGAGCGTCTACGAGGCCACCGTGTTGGAGAACCTGCCAGGCGGGGTGCTGCTCGTTCAAGTGAGAGGTAACGCAACCGTGTGCGGCGCTGGGCTCACTCGGTCAACAAACGCGTCTTTGTGTGGGTGTCTGTGTGGTGTGTCTATGGGTTTCTGAGCGAGTAGTCTATGGGTCACACAGATAGCTCCAAATGGTAGGGGCTGCCACTCTTCGGTAACCAATTTAACCAATTTACTGGGAAAATATCACGGCGGGAGGAAGTGTCCGCAGGGACGAGGCCTGGAAACAGCAGGGCAGGTGGGGGACCCCGCCTGACGCTGTTGACGCAGCGGCGTGCTCTCCCCTGGCGGTGTCGATTGCGCGTGCCGCTGGTTCTCTGCGATGCTGGCTCGGTCGATGCTTGGCGCTTTCCGCCCTTTCTCGACGTTGATGGCTTGACATTGCAGAACTCTTTGGTGACTGATCGACCTCGGTGGCTGGCCGTCGTCTTCGCTAGTTGGTCGCCGTCTTCTGCCGCCGGTAGCTGTGATGACGATGTATGGCTCGTGTCTCTCTTCTTATGCCAAATTTCTTCCTCTGCCGCCTTCTCACCAAGGATCGGAACTTCCTTTGATTTCACTCTGTGCTGTGGGGGGGGGGGGGGGGGTGGGGGGTTGGTTGTACGTGTGTCCGTGTGTTCTGATTTATTAAGCCATCTGTCTGTTCAGTCTCACCCTGGTTTGATTCTTTTATGGCTTATCTCCGTCCCTCGGTTGTGTGTGAGAAACTGTTGCTGTGAGGGGAGGGAGGGGTGTTCACCTCACCCCATCTGGCCTCCAAGCGACACCATGATTGATAAAAAAAAAATATTGGCAAAATCATTCTTAATATCAATTTGGAAAAAAGGCCTATATACAACACCCCCCCCCCCTCCCCCCATCCTCCCCCTGACCCGTCCCTCAGCGACGGACCGAGACGGCGGTGCCCAGCCGGTGTACAACCTGGTCGAGCCGCGCGAGAGCGGCGACGCCGGAGAAGCGGAGCCGCTCTTCATGGTGGACGCCCGCAGCGGCTGGGTGAGCACGCTGAGCCGGCTGGACTGCGAGGCCCGTGACAGGCACCACCTCCTCGTCAAGGCTTTCGACCCGGCACGCCCCGAGCGCCCGCCGGCCGTCGCCAAGGTGCTCGTCATCGTGAGCGATGCCAACGACCACCCCCCGCGGTTCTCGGCCTCGGTGATCGACGTCCGAGTGCCGGAGGACGCCGCGCCCGGCCTGGCGTTGGCTGTCGTCCAGGCGGACGACGCGGACGCCGCGCCGGAAAACCGGGATCTTACGTACCACCTGACAGGTAGTGTGCAGTAGTGTATAGTGTAGTCTACTAGTACGCCACTACACCTGTTGTGTTGGAGTGAACCCACCACCGCATTCACAGTTGGTCGCGGAAGCCTCTGCATTAAACCGACTCTCGTCATCATACTCTCGCCATCATACTCTCTTCATCACACTCTCTTCGTCACACTCTCCGTCTCGACGGCGAGCGACGTCCGCGTCCCACCCCCCGTCCACGCTGGCCACAGGTGGCGACCCGCTGGGCCACTTCTCCCTCGGCCCCGTCAAGAGGGGGGGCGAGTGGACGCTGCGCCTGGAGCGGCCGCTCGACCGGGAGGAGCAGGAACGCCACCACGTGCTGGTGATGGCCACCGACGGCACCTTGGTGAGGACGGTCGTCGTGGCCGTCACCGTGCTGGACGTCAACGACAACGGCCCCGTGTGTGACAAGGTATCCGTAACCGTAGACTCGCCACACAGGCTCACAGACTCGTCATACCCTACCACACCACCGTACTGCTGTAACGCCATGAACACACGGTATACTTACCTGCACTGGTGGACAGACGCCAGTAGGGGGTGGTATGTGGGCCACCGGGGTTCCCAAGACCCCAATAAGGGGGCTGTGGGAATATTCTAATATCCCCTGGAACACTCTGGAAGGAAGGCGTGGCCAGGGGCAGAGAGGGCGTGGCCAGGGGTGGAGAGGGCGTGGCCAGGGGCGGAGAGGGCGTGGCCAGGGGCGGAGTATAAAAGCCGGACCCCTGAATGGGTTCCGCAGTTCTCAAGTTGAAGACTGGAGACCGGGCTTAGAGTAGGACCCTGGGAACCCCCAGACCCACTGTCCTTGTAAGGGCCGGGGCTGTGAGGGAAAGTGGTCGGACCCAAGGACCTTGGCCGGGTTGAGTCAAAGTAGCCTCCCCCTAGGGCCCCTAGCCGCAGGGCTGAGAGTGTACGTGGTCCCAGTCGATAGGACACGATAGCCCGGAGGCCACACCTCCCCAGATGGCGGGCGTAAGGGGCCGTCACCCCCTTTGTGTTAGTGGCCCTGTGCTATAGTTACTGTTAAATAAGTGTCGCCTCGACTACCGGCTCTCCCTCACCTTTGGGCTCACTGCACTACCGCTGTGCCCCACGGTGCCCCAGCTGTGGTACAACGTCACCGTGCGGGAGGACGTCGCCCCACAAGTCTTCCTGCTGAGGGTTTCAGCCCGTGACTCCGATTCCGGCTCTAACGGAACCATCGGGTACTCGCTGCACGGTGCCGGAGCGAATCTCTTCCGCTTGGACCCCGTCAGCGGTAACGCTCATCGCGCTCTCTCCATCGCGCTCTCGCAGCCGTCGGGGTTGTGATCAAATTTCACGTCCACCTCCTGTGTAGCGGGCGAGGTGGTTAACGTCTTTCTCGTCGGCGTGGCCCCGCGTAGGGGAGCTCTTCACGCTGGCGCCGCTGGACCGCGAGGCCGCCCCGGCCCACGCGCTCGCCGTGGCCGCGACCGACGGCGGCGGCCGCTCCTGCCGGGCGGAGGTCCTCGTGAGGGTGGAGGACGTGAACGACTCGGCCCCGCGCTTCCTTACGGGGTCGCCCCCCCGCGCCGTCGCCCTGCGCCTGAGCCACGCCAGTGTAGGGACGGCGGTGACGAGCGCGCGCGCCGTCGACGCCGACCTGGGTACGACGGTGGCGACGTACACACGCGCCCGCGCGTGACTTTGAGTGTGTATGTGCGCGTGTGTGTGTACATTATGGGTAGCGGTTAGCGCGCAGCGCTACGAACCTGGCGAACATCGCCACTCGAGAGACAAAGGCGGCCGGGCGTGGTGCTGGCCACCCACCCCCTCGTGTGCCACGGTGCCGGCCTTCATAGGTGCTGCTCTCTTACAGCACTTGCCCCTACAGCCTGAGGCTACACATGGGATCTTTGGCAATCTAGACATGTTCTTATCGGTGAGTTCCGGCAGGCAAGACTGCGTTGGCTCGGTCGTGTAGCCCGCATGGCCCAGCCACCGCAAGCCCAAGCAGCTCCTGTTTGGCCGGATATAGGGGGCTGAACGGGCGCGGCACGGGCTAGAGAAGAGATGAAGTGATGTGGTACAGGAGGATGTGGAGCTGAGTGGACTTGCCGATGACCGGTACCAGCGGTGTCAAGATCGGCCTCTGTGGAGGAGGCTCGTGAAGGACGCTACTGGGCAGTTGGAGGCAGTCGCCCTCCAACAACAATGGAGGGCGGAGGAGCGACACTCACAACAACGAGCGGAGCGCCGGGTGGCTAAAGCAAAGTCGGGGGCACAGGTGGTGCATCGGCCACTCGTCTCGGTCAGTGAACCCGTGGCACCTGCTGGGTCTGCCCCGTGACCTCCTGCCAGCGGGCGTTCGACACTCCACGTGTCCCCAACGTGCACCTGGCCTGGCACAAGCGCCGTGGTGACGTCGCCGCCACTCGGTGGCGAACGGCCGTTGTTGTTGTTGTTGTTGTCGCCGTGTATTGTAGGCCCCCACCGCAAGGTGACTCACTCTCTGCTGAACTCTGCCGGCGACCGCTTCGCCATCGACGGCCGCTCGGGTGTCATCACCGTCAAGCGTCCGCTGGAGAGCCGCGACGTCTACAGCCTCATGGTGCTCGCCCACAGCGGCGGCGGAGCCTCGGCGACGGCGTCCTCCACCGCGGTGATTTCCGTGTCCCTGCACGACAACAATGAGCGCGGCGTCGCCGCCGCCCCGGCGTTCCGGCGGCTGGCCTACCGCGCCACCGTGCCGGAAGACGCGGCGCCGGGCACCGCGGTCATCGCCGTGGCGGCCGTCCTCGGCGGGGGGGGCGCGGTGAGCTACGGCGTCGCCGGCGGCAACGAGCTCGGGGCCTTCGACGTCGACCGGAGGCTCGGTGAGAGACGCGGCGCAGGGCGCAGGCGGCGGTCCCCTCGGGCCGTGGGGGGGGTCCCCCCGTCCGTGTGTCTCCGTCTCTCCGTCTCACAGACGTGCGTCGCGTGTGCCGCGTGTGCCCAGGCGTAATACGCGTCGCGGCGAAGGCCCTGGACTACGAGAAGCGCCGCCACCACTACCTGACGGTGTGGGCGGCCGCCGCCAGCGACGACGACAACGACGACGCCGCCGGAGGGGCGGCGACTTCGCCGAGCGCCGTCACCGTGGTGACCGTGGACGTCACCGACGTCGACGACGACGCGTCCGCGGTTCCCCCAATGGGCTCGTGAAGCGCCGTCGTCGGGGAGGACGCCCTGCCTGGCGACGCCGTCGTCGGGGAGGTGGTGGCGTTGACCCGTAACGACGCGGTTACGTTGTCGCTAGACCGTCGGCAAATTTACATTTCAACGGGATCATTTGGCCAAACGGTCATCGTCCCTCGTGGTCGTCATCGGCAGCTGGCAGCTAGCAGCAGCAGCAGCTCAGCGAGCGGGGGGGGGGTCTTCACCTGCTGACCGTCAAAATGCACCGTTGCTTTTGTTTTGCACGAGCAGGATTTAAATTCGCGAACTCTTCCCGTTGCCGAGCCGCTCACCGTCACGCCCAGCCGCCTGCGGGGCTACCGTGGGGTGCCAGGACGCGGCGACATCATGGTGACCATGGTGGCTGGTAGTGTTCGTTGTTCAGTTGAAGAAGCCGTCTCCCTACTGTGTTTGTGCTGCGCCGTTGAAGCCGCCTCCTTCGCCGTTTCGGCATCCGTTGAGTGGAGCGGCAACGACAGCAGGGAGGAGATGCTGCGTCCTCGCCACAGCCGGCGTGTGGGCGGCGAGTCCACGTTCGACTGATGGTGCCCCCCTCTCTCCTGTTTGTTTGGTTTAGACCCTCGCCCCCTTCAAAGTTGCGTTCGAATAAAAGAAACCACGCGGTTTGAAATGGCGTTGTGTTGTGCGGTGGCCCTATATACTCGCACACGCACAGACTCGCACGCACGCACACAGGCAAACGTACATACTCGCACGCACACACACACACACGCGCTCTGTGTGGTCACCACCTGGCTAGCTACACCAGTCACGTGGTGCCTAGTGTAGTCAGCCTGGTGGTCACCACCTGGCTAACTACACCAGTCACGTGGTAACTAGTGTAGTGAGCCTGGTGGTCACCACCTGGCTAGCTACACCAGTCACGTGGTAACTAGTGTAACTAGCCTGGTGGTCACCACCTGGCTAGATATACTAGTCACGTGGTAACTAGTGTAGCTAGCCTGGTGGTCACGACACACTCCACGGGGTTCCAAGCAAGTTCCCACGGGGTTCCAAGCAACTTCCCAGGGGTTCCCAAGCAACTTCCCACGGGGTTCCAAGCAACTTCCCACGGGGTTCCAAGCAACTTCCCACGGGGTTCCAAGCAACTTCCCACGGGGTTCCAAGAAAGTTCCCACGGGGTTCCAAGAAAGTTCCCACGGGGTTCCAAGAAAGTTCCCACGGGGTCCCAAGCAAGTTCCCACGGGGTCCCAAGCAAGTTCCCACGGGGTCCCAAGCAAGTTCCCAGGGGTTCCAAGCAACTTCCCACGGGGCCCCAAGCAAGTTCCCACGGGGTCCCAAGCAACTTCCCGCGGGGCTCCCTCCACAGCCGACTGCTGCCCCGTGCTGCCTCCTCGTGGCCAGCGTGGGATCAGCCAATCACGGCCGGCCACGAGGAGCCCCGCAGCCACCTCCAGCCCCGGCGCTGTTCCCCGACTCCTCCTGTGACCCCGTGACCCCCTGACCCCGTGACCCCTCCGCTCCACCCAATGCTATCAGTAGCAGCCACCACCACCACCCGCTATCAGCAGCAGCCACCACCACCACCCGCTATCAGCAGCAGCCACCACCACCACCCGCTATCAGCAGCAGCCACCACCACCACCACCCACTAGCAGCAGCCCTCACCACCACCACCACCCACTAGCAGCAGCAGCCACCACCACCCACTATCAGCAGTAGCAGCCCTCACCACCACCACCACCACCCACTATCAGCAGTAGCCACCACCACCACCCGCTATCAGCAGCCCTCACCACCACCACCACCACCCGCTATCAGCAGCCTTCACCACCACCACCATCACCCGCTATCAGCAGCCCTCACCACCACCCGCTATCAGCAGCACTCACCACCACCACCATCACCCGCTATCAGCAGCCTTCACCACCACCACCCACTAGCAGCAGCCCTCACCACCACCATCACCTGCTATCAGCAGCCTTCACCACCACCACCCGCTAGCAGCAGCCCTCACCACCACCACCACCACCCGCTAGCAGCAGCCACCACCACAACCACCCACTATCAGTAGTAGCAGCCCTCACCACCACCACCACCTATTATCAGCAGCAGCCACCACCACCACCACCCGCTAGCAGCAGCAGCCACCTCCACCACCCGCTATCAGCAGTAGCAGCAGCCACCACCACCCACTATCAGCAGCCACCACCACCCGCTATCAGCAGTAGCAGCAGCAGCCCCAGGTTAATGTCGCTCTATGTAGCTTGAGTCGGCCACACCCCTTGTCAGCATGCGAGCTCGCATGCTGACACGGGGTCTGTATGCGTCTGCGGGTTATATGCGGGAAAATACGGTGCTCATATTACAGGAATACACACGCTTCTCTTTTTACGCATTTAGACCTGAGGGCTAAGGTAGTTTACCTCACTTAATTTTTTAATTAAATATCATGAGTTTAATAAAAAATAAACGTTGTAATTACTGTCCGGATCTGCGCACCTTCTTCATACGTAAATGGAATTGTAAATCACGAGGCGGGTAGAACTCGTAACAGCCTTTATTATAAATCACTGTGGAACGTCAATCTCAGTGGAGTGCTAATACAACTCACATGATAACCACCACCACCATCATAACCACCACCACCATCATGACCACCACCATCATAACCACCACCACCATCATAACCACCACCACCATCATAACCACCACCACCATCATAACCACCACCATAACCACCACCACCATAACCACCACCACCACCATCATGACCACCACCACCATCATAACCACCACCACCACCATCATAACCACCACCACCATAACCACCACCATCATCATAACCACCACCACCATCATAACCACCACCATAACCACCACCACCATGATAACCACCACCACCATCATCATAATCACCACCATCATAACCACCACCATCATAACCACCACCACCATAACCACCACCACCATCATAACCACCATCACCATCATAACCACCACCACCATCATGACCACCACCACCATCATAACCACCACCATCATAACCACCACCATCATAACCACCATCACCACCATAACCACCACCACCATCATGACCACCACCACCATCATAACCACCACCACCATAACCACCACCACCATCATAACCACCACCACCATCATAACCACCACCACCATCATAACCACCACCACCATCATCACTACCATCATAACCACCACCACCATCATAACTACCACCACCACCATCATAACCACCATCATCACCACCACCGCCATCATAACCACCACCACCATCATAACCACCACCACCATAACCACCACCACCATAACCACCACCACCATCATAACCACCATCACCATAACCACCACCACCATAACCACCATCATCACCACCACCACCATCATCACCACCATCATCACCACCACCACAGAGCTGTGCCGAACGGTTCACTTGTGCGGCGATGTTGAAGGAGCGGTCGAGTGCGGCGACGTCGTTACAGACGAGGGCGTATTTCAGGACGGCTCGTAGAAGCAGCAGCGGCGGCGGCGGCCGTGGTCGTCCCCGTCGCCACAATCACCAACACCGTCGTCACCGTCGCCGCCGCCGCCGCCACCGCCACCAGGGATGCGTGGGCACCGACGGTGTGAGCGGCGGCGCTTGAGAGCACCGCAACCGGCGGGATGCCGGCGGGGGGTGGCCGGGCGACGGCGCAAACCGGCGGGGAACCACCAGGAGCCCCCCCTCCGCACGTTTGAGGCCGGGTCGACCTAGGGGAGGCCCGGGTGCCGTTCAGATAATCCCCGTCACTGTTACAGCGACGGATGAACTTCGACCTTTGAATTGATGCCGTGGTGCAGGAACGGTGCAGGAGGGGGGAGGAACATGGGGAAGGAGGAGGGTGGGGGTGGTGGTGCAGGTGATGGGGGTTGGACGAGGTGGAGTAGATGGAGGTGCAGGAGGTGGGGTGGATGGAGGTGGAGTAGATGGAGGTGGAGTGGATGGAGGTGCAGGAGGTGGAGTGGATGGAGGTGGAGTGGATGGAGGTGGAGTAGATGGAGGTGGAGTGGATGGAGGTGCAGGAGGTGGAGTGGATGAAGGTGGAGTGGATGGAGGTGAAGTAGATGGAGGTGGAGTGGATGGAGGTGGAGTCGATAGAGGTGCAGGAGGTGGAGTAGATGGAGGTAGAGTAGATGGAGGTGGAGTGGATGGAGGTGGAGTAGATGGAGGTGGAGTGGATGCAGGTGGAGTAGATGCAGGTGGAGTAGATGGAGGTGGAGTAGATGGAGTAAATGGAGGTGCAGTAGATGGAGCTGGAGTAGATGGAGGTGGAGTGGATGGAGGTGGAGTGGATGGAGGTGGAGTGGATGGAGGTGGAGTAGATGGAGGTGGAGTAGATGGAGGTGCAGGAGGTGGAGTAGATGGAGGTGGAGTAGATGCAGGTGGAGTAGATGCAGGTGGAGTAGATGGAGGTGGAGCAGATGGAGGTGGAGCGGATGGAGGTGGAGTAGATGGAGGTGGAGTAGATGGAGGTGGAGTGGATGGAGGTGGAGTAGATGCAGGTGGAGTAGATGCAGGTGGAGCGGATGGAGGTGGAGTAGATGGAGGTGGAGTAGATGCAGGTGGAGTAGATGCAGGTGGAGTAGATGGAGGTGGAGTGGATGGAGGTGGAGTAGATGGAGATGGAGTAGACGCAGGTGGAGTAGATGGAGGTGGAGTAGATGGAGGTGGAGTAGATGGAGGTGGAGCGGATGGAGGTGGAGTGGATGGAGGTGGAGTAGATGGAGGTGCAGGAGGTGGAGTAGATGCAGGTGGAGTAGATGCAGGTGGAGTATATGCAGGTGGAGTAGATGCAGGTGGAGTGGATGCAGGTGGAGTAGATGGAGGTGGAGTAGATGGAGGTGGAGTAGATGTAGGTGGAGTAGATGGAGGTGGAGCGGATGGAGGTTCTGGTGTCTGTACGCCGGTCACCTTGGCGGTGCTGGCTCCCACGTGGGGGTTGGCGGAGCGCGTGTGGATCTCGCGCTTCACCTGCTGCTGCTGCTGCCTCTGCCTGTAAATGTGGAGGCGGAGGTTTGGCCGCTGCTCTAACGACGGCACTACACGCACCTCTATGAGTCTCCGTGAGTCTCTATGCGTCTCTATGTATCTCTATGTATCTCTATGAGTCTCTCTGTATCTCTAAGTCTCTATGTATCTCTACGAGTCTCTATGTATCTCTATGAGTATGTATCTCTATGCATCTCTATGTATCTCCATGAGTCTGTAAGTATATCTATGAGTCTATGTGTCTCTATGCGTCTCTATGTATCTCCATGAGTCTATGTGTCTCTATGAGTCTCTATGCATCTCTAGGTACCATAGAGACTCATAGATACCTAGAGACTCATGGAGATACATAGAGACTCATGGAGATACAGAGACTCCACGCGATCACGGCGATTATCTATGCAACCTCCTGTAGACCAAGTGAGGTAGTCAACATCTCATAGCCACCGTGATGAGACACGCAGACTCCAAATATGCAGCAGCAGACATCGTCAGGATTGGTATCAAACCCACGACCTCCTGTACACCAGGCGAGGTAGTCAACATCTCATAGCCACCGTGATGATGATGACAGACGCAGACTCTAAATATACAGCAGCAGGCATCGTCAGGATTGGTATCAAACCCACGACCTCCTGTACACCAGGCGAGGTAGTCAACATCTCATAGCCACCGTGATGATGATGACAGACGCAGACTCTAAATATACAGCAGCAGACATCGTCAGGGTTGGTATTAAACCCACGACCGCCTGTACACCAGGCGAGGTAGTCAACATCTCATAGCCACCGTGATGATGATGATGACAGACGCAGACTCCAAATATACAGCAGCAGGCATCGTCAGGGTTGGTATCAAACCCACGACCTCCTGTACACCAGGCGAGATAGTCAACATCTCATAGCCACCGTGGGTCCCATGAGTGTGAGGCGAGTCAAGAGCTGCAAGGCTGAACTTGTCCGTTCATCGACGTGGGATGGATGACGCCTCGCTTGGACGCTCTGTGGACGCTCACCATTCACCGCTCGATGCTCACCGCTCTCCGCAGACTCGCAGAGCGAGCCGATGCCAATTACCGGTTCATTGCGGCCGTGGTGGTGGTGACGGTGGTGGTGGTGGCCGTGGCGACGGTGACGCTGGTGGCCGTGGCGGGGGTGATGGCGTCCGTGGCGACGGCGTTCCTGGCTTCGGTGACGTGCGTCGTCCACGCCGCTTCCTGCTCCAGCCGTCGCCACTTGGCTCGTCGGTTTTGGAACCAACCCTTGACCAGGACCGCAATAACAAAATCATCCAGCGGTGTGCGTGGTGTCTGTGTGTGTCTACATGTGTCTGTGTGTGTCTGTGTGTCTACGTGTGTGTCTACGTGTGTCTGTGTGTCTACGTGTGTCTGTGTGTGTCTGTCTGTGTCTGTCTGTGTCTGTGTGTCTACGTGTCTGTGTGTGTCTGTGTGTCTACGTGTGTCTGTTTCTACGTGTCTGTCTACGTGTGTCTGTGTGTGTCTACGTGTGTCTGTGTGTCTACGTGTTTGTCTACGTGTGTCTGTGTGTGCCTACGTGTGTCTGTGTGTCTACGTGTTTGTCTACGTGTGTCTGTGTGTGTCTACGTGTGTCTCCGTGTGTCTGTGTGTCTACGTGTGTGTCTGTGTGTCTACGTGTCTGTGTCTGTGTGTTTGTGTGTCTACGTATCTCCGTGTCTGTGTGTCTACGTGTGTCTGTGTGTGTCTACGTGTGTCTGTGTGTGTCTGCGTGTGTCTGTCTGTGTCTGTGTGTCTACATGTGTCTACGTGTGTCTGTGTGTGTCTACATATGTCTGTGTCTACGTGTGTCTGTGTGTGTCTGTGTGTCTGTGTGTGTCTACGTGTGTCTGTGTGTCTGTGTGTCTACGTGTCTCCGTGTCTGTGTTTCTACGTGTTTGTCTACGTGTGTCTGTGTGTATCTACGTGTGTCTGTGTGTGCGATGGTCTAGCAACCAGACATGACCACCGTCTCCGGTAAGATCGGTCACTAAAGCCAACGACTACTTCTGCTCCTCCCACCCTAGCGTTGAGATTACCACCACGTGGTTGGTGGGGGGGGGGGACTTACCTTGACCTTCCTCACCGAGATGTTGGTGGCAAGAGCGAGCATCAGCTGTCGATGTGGGTCCGGGTAGGGCTCGTCCACGAATGCCTCCTCCAGCCGGGCAAGCTGAGCTGCGCTCCGTCGGGGGTTTAGACCGTTAAAATCTCGTCCCGTCCGGGACATCGTAAAAAAAAATCACGCGGGAGATTTGGTTTAGAGCGCAGGGGCGAGAGTCTCGGTCGCCCGTCGAGTTTGTCAGTGGCCGACGACGAGCAAGATGGGGGGGGGACGCGGGGTGCGGAGGTTGGGAAGGGGTGGTGGGGGAGGGTGGTGATAGGGAGAGGGGTGAGGCGAGGTGGATGGTGGGGGAGGGTGGTGAGGGTGGGTGGTGGAATCAACTGAATCAATTGTGAATTGTCCTCGCCAATTCAGCATCAGAATATCCATACTTCAGCAGCGGGAGGGGGAATCCGAAGAGCTGTGAAGCTCTTAGTGCATCACAGATGTCCAGTAGTAGGGGCCATGGGGTAAGAACGTTACAACAGAGACAAATATCCCCCGCCGTGTCGCCTGTGGCAGACTTAGGGGCGAGTGCTGGTAGTGGCGAGTAGCAGCACCCATGAAGGGCGGCACGACACAGCAGAGGGTGGATGGCTCACACCACCACGCCTTAGTCTCCCCGGCGGCAACGTTCACTACATACCGCCGCACCAGGTACTCATTTGAGGCTGAATCGACCTAGGGGATGCCCGTTGACCGGTTCAGACAATCGTCACCCGGTGGCGTTGGTGGCCGTGAGCGGGAATCAAAACCCCGGCTCGCCGGGTCGCTAGTGCAGCGAAGCGCCGAACCGTTACCATGGCACGGGTGGCCACGTCGCTCAGCGGTAGCAACGTCGCGCCAACGACGGGGTCGGGGAATCGGAATCTTTAAGCCGCGGCGGGAGGAATCCAAAGGGCCGCAAAGTGCTTCGCGCGTCACGGATGTCCAGCTTTTTAAGTGATGAAATTAAATATTTCTTTTGCATTTATATATATACCGGGGACTACCTCTACTTACGAATGAGTCAGGTTCCAGAGATCTGTGTTCGTAAGTCGATTTATCCAACTTTACTCCTCTAGATTTGTACGGCATGTACATCTACATCTGCGGAACGTGAAGAACCAGTGGCATCTACATCTGCAGAACGTGAAGAACCAACATATTTAATTTCATCACAGTACAACTATACATGACACTACTATACACACTACGCTACTATATACTACATTACTATATACACTACACTACGATACACACTACACTACTATATACAACACTACTATACATATTACAATACTATATACACTACTATACACACTACACTACCATAGATACTATACTACTATACACACGACGCTACTATATACATTACTATTTACACTACACTACTATATACACAACATTACTATACATATTACAATATTATAAACACTACTATTCACACTACACGACTATACACACTACACTATACAGGGACTTACCTCTACTTACGAACGAGTTAGGTTCCAGAGGGTCTGTGTTCGTAGATGTAGATGCCACTGGTTGTTCACGTTATGCAGCTGTAGATGTCACTGGTTCTTCACGTTCTGCAGATGTAGATGCCACTGGTTGTAGGAAACATGATGCCTTGAATAAAGGTGTCAGTTTTTGTGCCAGTTAAAAGGGTAAAACCTATTCCTATATCTTGCTACTGGCAAAGGAGGTCTCATAATGTAAATGCTCACTCCGAGCCCTCAATACTCTGATAGTGCGCTGTTTCTGAGTTGTACGCCTTTTGGCGTCTTCTGGTCCAACACCAATGGAGACTAGGCTCTAAGAAAAGCCGTCTCGGGTGTGGACCAATCAAATTCAAGGACAGTGCATATTATTATCAGAGTTGTCTTTTTTGTTTGCATGTTGACTGCTTGTGTTGTGGTTATTGCAAACATGATGCCTTGAATAAAGGTGTCAGTTTTTGTGCCAGTTAAAAGGGTAAAACCTATTTCTATATCTTGTTACTGGCAAAGGAGGTCTCATGCCACTGGTTGTTCACATTCTGCAGATGAAGATGTCATTGGTTCTTCGCGTTCTGCAGATGTAGATACCACTGGTTCTTAACGTTCTGCAGATGTAGATGCCACTGGTTCTTCGTGTTCTGCAGATGTAGATGCGAATGGTTCTTCATATTCTACATATGTAGATACCAATGGTTCTTCATATTCTAAAGATGTAGATGTCACTGGTTCTTCACGTTCTGCAGATGTAGATGCCATTGGTTCTTCGCGTTCTGCAGATGTAGATACCACTGGTTCTTAACGTTCTGCAGATGTAGATGCCACTGGTTCTTCGTGTTCTGCAGATGTAGATGCGAATGGTTCTTCATATTCTACATATGTAGATGCCAATGGTTCTTCATATTCTAAAGATGTAGATGCCACTGGTTCTTCACGTTCTGCAGATGTAGATGCCACTGGTTCTTCACGTTCTGCAGATGTAGATGCCACTGATTCTTCACGTTCTGCAGATGTAGATGCCACTGGTTCTTCATGTTCTACAGATGTAGATGCCACTGGTTCTTCATGTTCTGCAGATGTAGATGCCATTGGTTCTTCACGTTCTGCAGATGTAGATGGTACTGGTTCTTCACGTTCTAGAGATGTAGATGCCACTGTTTCTTCACGTTCTGCAGATGTAGATGCCACTGGTTCTTCACGTTCTGCAGATGTAGATACCACTGGTTCTTAACGTTCTGCAGATGTAGATGCCACTGGTTCTTCGTGTTCTGCAGATGTAGATGCGAATGGTTCTTCATATTCTACATATGTAGATGCCAATGGTTCTTCATATTCTAAAGATGTAGATGCCACTGGTTCTTCACGTTCTGCAGATGTAGATGCCACTGGTTCTTCATGTTCTGCAGATGTAGATGCCATTGGTTCTTCACGTTCTGCAGATGTAGATGCTACTGGTTCTTCACGTTCTAGAGATGTAGATGCCACTGTTTCTTCACGTTCTGCAGATGTAGATGCCACTGGTTCTTCACGTTCTGCAGATGTAGATGCCAATGGTTCTTCACGTTCTGCAGATGTAGATGCCACTGGTTCTTCACGTTCTGCAGATGTACATGCCACTGGTTCTTCATGTTCTGTAGATGTAGATGCCACTGGTTCTTCACGTTCTACAGATTAGATGCCACTCGTTCTACATTTTCTGTAGATGTAGATCCCACTGGTTCTACATGTTCTGTAGATGTAGATGCCACTGATTCTTCACGTTCTACAGATGTAGATGCCACTGGATCTTCACGTTTTGTAGATGTAGATGCCACTGGTCTTCGTGTTCTACAGATGTAGATGCCACTGGTTCATCACGTTCTGCAGATGTAGATGCCACTGGTTTTTCATGTTCTGCAGCTGTAGATGCCACTGCTTATTCACGTTCTACTGATGTGGATGCCACTGGTTCTTTACGTTCGGCAGATGTAGATGCCAATGGTTCTTCTCGTTCTGCAGATGTAGATGCCACTGGTTCTTCATATTCTATAGATGTAGATGCCACTGGTTCTTCACGTTCTGCAGATGTAGATGCCACTGGTTCTTCATGTTCTGCAGATGTAGATGACACTGGTTCTTCACGTTCTGCAGATGTAGATGCCACTGGTTCTTAATGTTCTGCAGATGTAGATGACACTGGTTCTTCACGTTTTGCAGATGTAGATGCCACTGGTTCTTTATATTCTACAGATGTAGATGCCACTGGTTCTTCACATTCTGCAGATGTAGATGCCACTGGTTCTTCACGTTCTGCAGATGTAGATGCCACTGGTTCTACATGTTCTGCAGATGTAGATGCCACTGGTTTTTCATGTTCTGCAGCTGTAGATGCCACTGCTTATTCACGTTCTACTGATGTGGATGCCACTGGTTCTTTACGTTCGGCAGATGTAGATGCCAATGGTTCTTCACGTTCTGCAGATGTAGATGCCACTGGTTCTTCATATTCTATAGATGTAGATGCCACTGGTTCTTCACGTTCTGCAGATGTAGATGCCACTGGTTCTTCATGTTCTGCAAATGTAGATGACACTGGTTCTTCACGTTCTGCAGATGTAGATGCCACTGATTCTTCATGTTCTGCAGATGTAGATGACACTGGTTCTTCACGTTTTGCAGATGTAGATGCCACTGGTTCTTTATATTCTACAGATGTAGATGCCACTGGTTCTTCACATTCTGCAGATGTAGATGCCACTGGTTCTTCACGTTCTGCAGATGTAGATGCCACTGGTTCTACATGTTCTGCAGATGTAGATTCCACTGGTTCTTCATGTTCTGCAGATGTAGATGCCACTGGTTCTTCACGTTCTGCAGATGTAGATGCCACTGGTTCTTCACGTTCTGCAGATGTAGATGCCACTGGTTCTTCACGTTCTGCAGATGTAGATGCCACTGGTTCTTCATATTCTACAGATGTAGATGCCACTGGTTCTTCACGTTCTGCAGATGTAGATGCCACTGCTTCTTCATAGTCTACAGATGTAGATGCCACTGGTTCTTCACGTTCTGCAGATGTAGATGCCACTGATCCTACATGTTCTGCAGCTGTAGATGCCACTGGTTCTTCACGTTCTGCAGATGTAGATGCCACTGGTTCATCACGTTCTGCAGATGTAGATGCCACTGGTTCATGTTCCTCATATGTAGATGCCACTGGTTCTTCACGTTATGCAGATGTAGATGCCACTGGTTTTTCATGTTCTGCAGCTGTAGATGCCACTGGTTATTCACGTTCTACTGATGTGGATGCCACTGGTTCTTAACGTTCAGCAGATGTAGATTCCAATGGTTCTTCACGTTCTGCAGATGTAGATACCAATGGTTCTTCATGTTCTGCAAATGTAGATGCCACTGGTTCTTCATTTTCTATATATGTAGATGCCACTGGTTTTACATGTTCTACAGATGTAGATGTCACTGGTTATTCACGTTCAACAGATGTACAGTGAGGGAAAAAAGTATTTGATCCCCTGCTGATTTTGTACCTTTGCCCACTAACAAAGAAATGATCAGTCTATAATTTTAATGGTAGGTTTATTTGAACAGTGAGAGACAGAATAACAAAACACTCCGAAAAACGCACGTCAAAAATGTTATAAATTGATTTGTATTTTAATGAGGGAAATAAGTATTTGACCCCTCTGCAAAACATGATTTAGTACTTGGTGGCAAAACCCTTGTTGGCAATCACAGAGGTCAGACGTTTCTTGTAGTTGGCCACCACGTTTGCACACATCTCAGGAGGGATTTTGTCCCACTCCTCTTTGCAGATCTTCTCCAAGTCATTAAGGTTTCGAGGCTGACGTTTGGAAACTCGAACCTTCAGCTCCCTCCACAGATTTCCTATGGGATTAAGGTCTGGAGACTGGCTAGGCCACTCCAGGACCTTAATGTGCTTCTTCTTGAGCCACTCCTTTGTTGCCTTGGCCGTGTGTTTTGGGTCATTGTCATGCTGGAATACCAATCCACGACCCATTTTCAATGCCCTGGCTGAGGGAACGAGGTTCTCACCCAAGATTTGACGGTACATGGCCCCGTCCATCGTTCCTTTGATGTGGTGAAGTTGTCCTGTCCCTTTAGCAGAAAAACACCCCCAAAGCATAATGTTTCCACCTCCATGTTTGACGGTGGGGATGGTGTTCTTGGGGTCATAGGCAGCATTCCTCCTCCTCCAAACACGGCGAGTTGAGTTGATGCCAAAGAGCTCCATTTTGGTCTCATCTGACCACAACACTTTCACCCAGTTGTCCTCTGAATGATTCAGATGTTCATTGGCAAACTTTCTTGAGCAGGGGGACCTTGCGGGTGCTGCAGGATTTCAGTCCTTCACGACATAGTGTGTTACCAATTGTTTTCTTAGTGACTATGGTCCCAGCTGCCTTGAGATCATTGACAATATCCTCCTGTGTAGTTCTGGGATGATTCCTCACCGTTCTCATGATCATTGCAACTCCACGAGGTGAGATCTTGCATGGAGCCCCAGGCCGAGGGAGATTGACAGATCTTTTGTGTTTCTTCCATTTGCGAATAATCACACCAACTGTTGTCACCTTCTCACCAAGCTGCTTGGCAATGGTCTTGTAGCCCATTCCAGCCTTGTGTAGGTCTGCAATCGTGTCCCTGACATCCTTGGAGAGCTCTTTGGTCTTGGCCATGGTGGAGAGTTTGGAATCTGATTGATTGATTGCTTCTGTGGACAGGTGTGCTCCTAATCTCAGCTCGTTACCTGTATAAAAGACACCTGGGAGCCAGAAATCTTTCTGCTTGAGAGGGGATCAAATACTTATTTCCCTCATTAAAATGCAAATCAATTTATAACATTTTTGACATGCGTTTTTCTGCATTTTGTTGTTGTTATTCTGTCTCTCACTGTTCAAATAAACCTAGCATTAAAATTATAGACTGATCATTTCTTTGTCAGTGGGCAAACGTACAAAATCAGCAGGGGATCAAATACTTTTTTTCCCTCGCTGTAGATGCCACCACCACCATCTGTTGCGCGCCGGTTGAACTTACGACTCTCGGTACGAGCAGCTGCAAGTGGACATACGGACCAGGTTTGTTCGCATCTCTGAAAGTTCGTAAGTCGAATGTTCATAAGTAAGGAAGTCCCTGTAGTAATGTTCGTACATAGAGTACATGCTGTGATGTCCGTAGGTAGGGGAATCCACGTCGTAGCGCTCTTAAGTATGGGAATCTCTGAAGTAATGTTCGTAAGTAGGGGCGTCTCTATAATAATGCTTGTAAACAGGGGCGTCTTGCGGTAATGTAAGGGAATCCCTGCAGCAGTGATAGTAAATAGAAGAATCCCTCTGGCGATGCTCATAAGGGAGTATCTGCGGTAATGATTGTAAGTAGGGAAGTCCTCGCAGTAACGTTCATAAGTAGGGGATTATCTGAAGTGATGTTTGTAAGTAGAGGAGTTCCCTGCCTTGGTGATTGGCTTCACTTCTCCTCCATCTTGCACCCCGAGTCAAACGGGGAGACGCGGCCGCGACCTCCCCGAGGCTATCGTCGTCGTCCCCGCCGCCGCCGCCACGCCAGGCGTTTTCTATCAGCTTGAAAATAACGAGATCCGACTCTGTCCAGGAGGAGCCCCCTCGGGTCGCGTCGTCGATGGCCTCCGAGGGGAGACCTCCGAGAGTCGACGACGTCGAAGTGGAGGCGGTGGAGGAGGTCACGGCGGAGGCGACGTCAAAGATCCGTTCCCAGGGGTCCCCTCCGTCGGAACACGGCAAAGCCTCGTCTCCAATCGACTCCATGGGAGAGCACTTGTAGCCTACGTCCTCCACCTCGTCTAACTCATCACACGGGACACGCTCCCCCACCTCGTCTAACTCATCACACGGGACACGCTCTCGTCTAACTCATCACACGGGACACACTCCCCCACCTTGTCAAACTCATCCCACAAGACACGCTCCCCCACCTTGTCAAACTCATCCCACAGGATACGCTGCACTTCATCTTCCACCTCGTCTAACTCATCCCACGGGACACGCTCCCCCACCTCGTCTAATTCATCACATGGGACACGCTCCCCCACCTCGTCTAACTCATCACACGGGACACGCTCCCCCACCTTGTCTAACTCATCACGCGGGACACGCTCCTCCACCTTGTCAAACTCATCCCACGGGACACGCTCCCCCACCTTGTCAAACTCATCCCACAGGATACGCTGCACTTCATCTTCCACCTCGTCTAACTCATCCCACGGGACACGCTCCCCCACCTCGTCTAACTCATCACATGGGACACGCTCCCCCACCTTGTCAAACGCATCCCACAGGACACGCTCCCCCACCTCGTCTAACTCATCACACAGGACACGCTGCACCTCATCGTCCAGCTTGTCGAACTCATCCCACGAGGCACACTCCAGCTTGTCTAACTCATCCCACGGGTCACGTTCCACCTGCTGTCCCTCCTCCTTTTCCTCCGCCTCTTCCTCCTCCACCTCCTCCTCTTTCTCCTCCACCACCACACAAAGCCCTTCCAAGGTAACGCTCCGCTGGGCTAAGTGGAGCTGGGTGTGAGCGCCGCCGCCGACGTGGTGAGTCTCCACGTCGTCTGGAAGATCCATTGCTTCAACATTCACGGCATTCTCTTTCCTGGGGGGCGGGGGGTTTGTTTAAAATAAAATATAAGAGTTATTATCATACTCTTGGTAAAGTCATGTAGGTAAAAAATAAAACAACAAAAATCACGACGTTTCGGCCACAACACAAGCAGCCTTCATCAGGTGAAGGGACCAGACTTTCTCGAGGACAGCGCTGGAGTGAAACACAGCCACGCTCAGACCGTGACCTTTAAGCTGCGTGAGAGTAATTAAGGTGCCTTGTCATTATCTGTATCGTTATAATATCTTTATCACGATTATCCGTATTATCAGTATCTGTATCATTGTCATTATCTGTATCATTATAATATCTTTATCACAATTATCCGTATTATCAGTATCCGTATCAGTCATTATCTGTATCGTTATAATATTTTTATCACGATTGTCTGTATTATCAGTATCCGTATCATTGTCATTATCTATATCGTTATATCTTTATCACGATTGTCCGTATTATCAGTATCCGTATCATTGTCATTATCTGTATCGTTATAATATCTTTATCACGATTATCCGTATTATCAGTATCCGTATCATTGTCATTATCTGTTTTGTTATAATATATTTATCACGATCATCCGTATTATCAGTATCCGTATCATTGCTATCATCATTACGATTATCATAAATTGATAAAATTATCCTTGTTATCCTTATTGTTCATTATTGTTAATGTTATCATTGTTACCATTATTGTTCTTAATCTGTCATGATAATTATCATTATTAAACGAGGTCATTTAATATTCTTGGGTCTTTCGGTAAAGTCACTTAGATAGGTTCAAAGAAAATAACAAAAAAATGTTTTGTGTTAAAAAAATATTTTTGTTATTTCAAAATCAGTGAAGTTGTTAACAACACTTTAGGTGGGTAAACAAATTAAAGATTAAAGATGACTCTTGGAAAACATAAACCAAATAATGATTATTAGAGTTAAGCCAAGGGTCACCCAGAGGAGATGGAGCGAGATGGGTTGATCACGGGACCGAGAGAAAAGGATTCCATAGAGGAAGCCTATCGGCCGCCTTTTTTCCCAGCCACATGCGGTAGCAATAAAACGACAAAGGGAGAGAACACGACTCCCACCGAGATAGACAAAGGCGACACCCGACCGCGAAGGAAGGAGCCAGGCCTTGATGAGACATCTCATCACCACAATAAAATAGAACAAACACACATACATCAGACGAAATAGGACAAAACTCAGCAACAAGAATAAGTCTTCTTTGGTTCTTTCGGTAAAGTCACGTAGAATGAGAATAAAACAATAAATTAATAAAATAAAATAACACAATAAAATTCTCACGACGTTTCGGCCACAACACAAGTGGCCTTCATCAGGTGAAGGGACGAGACTGTCTCGAGGACAGCGCTGGAGCGAACACAGCCAAGCTCAGACCGCGACCTTTAAGCTGTGTGAGAAGAAACAGAGCGCCTTGACAAAGGAATTAGCATTTGGTATTACCTTAGAGTCGCGGCATCTCTTCAGAAAGGTGAGAGACTCGATTAGTTGAGCCTTCTTATCCCGGAGTCTGTTGAATGATCTTAAGGTTATGTGGAATCCCTCCCCGTAGAGGCGGTTAAATTTCGATTTAAAGCCGCGACTCTAAGGTAATACCAAATGCTAATTCCTTTGTCAAGGCGCTCTGTTTCTTCTCACACAGCTTAAAGGTCGCGGTCTGAGCTTGGCTGTGTTCGCTCCAGCGCTGTCCTCGAGACAGTCTCATCCCTTCACCTGATGAAGGCCACTTGTGTTGTGGCCGAAACATCGTGAGAATTTTATTGTGTTATTTTATTTTATTAATTTATTATTTTATTCTCATTCTACGTGACTTTACCGAAAGAACCAAAGAAGATGAATCCTTGCAGTCACGAAAGCTTTAAAGAATAAGTTGACATTATAGGAATCTACACACTCGCTACGATAAAAAAACAGACTACAATCTACATAGTGGGTATTACTTCTCGTACATAATACTGATACTAACGTTATTCACCTTAAATTACACTACATCTTGCCATTTACGTGACTTTACAAAAACCATAGAAATTAATTCCAGCAGTCAAGAAGCTTAACCGAAACTAAGTTATACCTCTAAAACTGAAGACACCAATAAATTACTCTAGTATAACAGCACGGGTCCGCGGATACTGACAGGGGGACGAAATAAAAAAAAAACCCCTAAGAAATACGTGGTGATTACAATGTTAAATCACAAATCTTGGGAAACATTAACCAAATAATAATTATGCATTATTAAACCGAGGGTTATCCAGAAAAGATGAGGCGAAATAGGTCACACACAACCAAGATAAACTGTATCCCATAGGAAAAGACCCTCCCAACCGTCTTTGTCTTCCCGCAGCACGGCATAGCAAAGAATGTAACACCCAGAGCGAGGGAAATTACTCTTGTATTGCAGGGGGGCATCTGTGTTCCACAGATGAAAAGATGGCTTGGGGAGAGACACAGATGGCTTAATAAATGACACACACACGGACACACATACAACTCCCCCCCCCCCCCCACAACACAGAGCGAGATCATAGAAAGTTCCGGTCCTTTGTGAGAAGGCGAGTAGAGAAAGAAATTTTGGCATAAAAAGAGAGACACGGGCCATACATTGCAACACAGCTACCAGCGGCAGAAGACGGCGATCATCAGCTACCGAAGATGACCAGCTACCGAAGATAACAGCCAGCCACCGACGCAGGAGATCACCGCCGACGCAGAAGAAGACTCCGCAACTCATCCAGGATGGTGAGGCTCGCCGAGTAGTGACATGCTACGCCGTGCGAATTCAGCGCCGTCCGAAGAAGTATCGCTCGAAAATCATTCTGCTCTGGGCGTCGACTCACAAGAGCCACTGCAGTTCGAGCTAAGCTGACCAGAATTCCAGCGTCATCCATCGACGAACGAAAGCATCGTTCGTCGCCAGAGAGCCGGAGCCGGCGCGCACCAAGCAAGGGTGTCAGCTGCCAGCGGAAGAGCTGTGGGTGCTACCTGAAGACGGGATCATCGCGTCGTGCCGACTCTTCGGACTGGCTGCGGACCGAACTCCGGCCGCCCGTGTGAGAGAACCCAGCTATCCGTATGACATGCACGCCGCCACACATTGCAACGCATCACCTGGCATCTGCTTGACGCAAATAATTGATCAACAACACATCCCCACTCAACCCATACCATGCCCACTCAACACATATACACGAATCATTACTAAGAAGACTCATGATAAGTGCGTCAAGTATCAACTGATAACGAAGAACACGGTTGCCATTGGGTTACGGGGAAACGGTCGTGTAGAAGTATTTTTAGTAGTTATGTTTCTTTTTGATTTGCATAAATATTATCAACGAATTCATTGATGAAAACTAAACGTTTAAAAACATAAGTTACAAATTCACACACTCACAGGGAGAACACTGCGTTGAAATCTTCCTTTGATCACAGAATCTGGCCCGTGAATGTATTGAAACCTCAGCCAATTAATAAGTATTTGCTGAAGCAGGCCTACTGCTGCACACCATGGTTTCAACATTTCGTTAACTTACGTAATCTTGCCCATGGATTCATTGCCGTATACGTTTTGCCTTCGGGATAAGTTTCTTTATTGCCTTCGTGTGAATGTCGTTGCATGAATTTTTTAAGGACTTTTATTCCTTTTGATTTAAAGCTTTCGTGACTACAGTAATTCATATTCTTAGCTCTTTCGGTAAAGTCACGTTGAAGGGAAACAATAAAATAATAAAATATATATAAAACAATAAAAATTCTCACGACGTTTGTGTTATGGTGGAAACGTCGTGAGAATTTTTATTGTTTTATATATGTTTTATTGTTGCCCTTCAACGTGACTTTACCGAAAGAGCTAAGAAGGACTTTTATTAGTATTTGCCGTATATGCTCATGTTACTCTGATGAAGCAATCGTTTGTTCCGGTACCCAGTAAACAAACGTGATCATTGAGGGTTAAATGTATGAATCCATGAAGCCTTAGCCAATTGATGAGTATTTGCTGAAGCAGGCGTACTGCCACACACCCTTGTTCCAAGACATTTCGCAATTACGTAATCTTGGTCATGCATTAATTACCGTGTACTTTGCCTTCAGGACATGTTTCTTTATTGCCTTCGTATGAATATCGTTGCACGAATTTTTAAGGAGTTTTGTTCCCTATCGCCGTATATGATCGTGTTACTCTGAGGAAGTAATCAATTGTTCTGGTACCCAGTTAACAAACGTGATTATTGAGGGTTAAATGTATGGATCAATGAGGGGAACATCTCCTGGAATACTGTGTTGACAATTTCAAGCATAAGAATTCGCATATTAGAGTGTTAAAGTTTTGTTTAGAAATTAAAATTGCTTAACACAGCAGTGTTTGAGTGTTTATTTCCTAAGTTAATTCTTAATTACAAGAACTGTATCCTGCGGTGAGATTTGAATTTGGAGACCTGAGATAACACACTAATACATAATCAGTAAATGCTAAAGCGAGAATAATTGTATTATAGCGATCGATAATACGAACCTAGACAACAAAGCCGAGCTCAATCTGGCATACTTACAGCACACCTGCATAACTTCATACAATTAATTGTATGATGCCGATTGATGATACGACCCTGGGCAACGAAGCTAAGCCTAATTATCATAACTGTATACATTAGCATAATAGCATGCGTTCGCATAAATTAATACGTCATATCTCCACTTAGCATAATTTATGCACATAATTGAAACATTAACATAACTTTGGATAATTACGCATAAAATTAAATTAAATTTTATTATTTACATCAACATTTTCATACAATAATCCTCAAATTAGTAAAAAAAAATGCACTTACAGTTTAAGGGGTGACTGAAGATTTGCCATCTAACGATCTCTGTATAATTAAATTATTAAACACCTTAGGTGGGTGAACAAATTAAAGATTAAACCTTTAGGCCTAAGGCTTGAGGCCTACTAACATGTTACTAGGCGAAGCTTTCGGCGTGAGAATCCTCTAATTAGTTAAAAATGCACTTACAGTTTAAGGGGTGACTGAAGATTTGCCATCTCACGATCTCTGTAAAATTTAATTATTAAACATCTTAGGTGGGTAAGTAAATTAAAGATTAAACCTTTAGGCCTAAGGCTTGAGGCCTACTAACCTGTTACTAGGCGAAGCCTTCGGCGTGAGAATCCTCTAATTAGTTAAAAATGCACTTACAGATTAAGGGGTGACTGAAGATTTGCCATCTAACGATCTCTGTATAATTAAATTATTAAACACCTTAGGTGGGTGAACAAATTAAAGATTAAACCTTTAGGCCTAAGGCTTGAGGCCTACTAACCTGTTACTAGGCGAAGCCTGAATCCTCAATTACGTTTAACTTATAGGTTAAGGATGTTTCATGAGAACATTTATTACCGGAAGAAATCCGATTATCTATGAAGCTCTTCACCGCCGCACATACACAAAGACACATTTAAACGATTCTTACTTTTTTGGGTGACGATATTCCCCCACGTGCTAAGAGACTCTCTCGCTCCTCCCAAGGCTCTCAGCTCAACGTCGCCTTTCCCAAGACGCCGATTCTGCCGAGTTGAGCAGAGAACTTTAAACTCCTTCACCACGTCCGAGGGGATCAATAACCAACAACCCCCTCAACGTTAAACTTGTTTACAAAACATCGGGCGGTCACCCGTGGGTCAACCCATGTTGAATGGAGGTGGTGGGGGAGTGGGGGTGTAACCCCGTTTATAATCATCCTTGTCAGTAATATTATGATTGTCATTGCTATTTTCATTGTTGTTACAATTATTATAACTATTTTTTATTGCACTTAAAGGTGACTGTCAACCTACCATGGAAGATATCTGACCGTGTCTGTCGTTTGTGAGGGGGCCGAGGGAGCCGACGGAGGGGACCGACGGAGCCGAGGGGGCCGACGGAGCTGGGGGGGCCGGGGGGGGGCAACGGAGCCAGGGGGGGCCGACGGAGTCGGGGGGGCGACGGAGCTGGGGGGGGGGGCCGACGGAGCCGGGGGGGGGCGACGGAACCAGGGGGGGCGAAGGAGTCGGGGGGGGGCCGACGGAGCTGGGGGGGGCTGACGGAGCCAGGGGGGGGCCAACGGAGCTGGGGGGGGCGACAGAGCCAGGGGGGGGCCGTGGGGGCGGGGCTGACGGTGTCGGGGGGGGCAACGGAGCCGGGGGGGCCAATGGAGATGGGGGGGGGGGGCGACAGAGCCGGGGAGGGGCGACGAAGCCAGGGGGGGCCGACGGAGCTGGGTGGGCGACGGAGCTGGGGGGGGGGGGCGATGGAGCCGGGGGGGGGGGCGACGGAGCCAGTGGGGGAGCGATGGAGCCGGGGGGGGGGGCGACGGAGCTGGGGGGGGCCGACGGAGTCAAGGGGGGGGGGGGCGGGGCGACGGCGCAAGCAGAGGGAGCCGACACTGACTTTCTCACACATCATGCACTGACTCACTCACACCATGCACTGACTCACTCACACAATGCACTGACTCACTCACACCATGCACTGACTCACTCACACATCATACACTGACTCGCTCACACATCATACACTGACTCACACATCATACACTGACTCACTCACACATCATACACTGACTCACTCACACATCATACACTGACTCACTCGCACATTATGCACTGACTCACTCACACACCATGCACTGACTCACTCGCACATTATGCACTGACTCACTCACACATCATACACTGACTCACTCATACATCATACACTGACTCACTCACACATCATACACTGACTCACTCACACATCATATACTGACTCACTCGCACATTATGCACTGACTCACTCACACACCATGCACTGACTCACTCGCACATTATGCACTGACTCACTCACACATCATACACTGACTCACTCACACATCATACACTGACTCACTCACACATCATATACTGACTCACTCGCACATTATGCACTGACTCACACACCATGCACTGACTCACTCACACATCATACACTGACTCACTCACACATCATACACTGACTCACTCTCACATCATACACAGACGCACTCACACATCATACACTGACTCACTCACACATCATGCACTGACTCACTCACACATTATACACTGACTCACTCACACATCATACACTGACTCACTCTCACATCATACACTGACTCACTCACACATCATACACTGACTCACTCACACATCATACACTGACTCACTCACACCATGCACTGACTCACTCACACATCATACACTGACTCACTCACACATCATACACTGACTCACTCACACATCATACACTGACTCACTCACACATCATACACTGGCTCACTCACACAGCATACACTGACTCACTCATGCCATGCACTGACTCACTCACACATCATACACTGACTCACTCATGCCATGCACTGACTCACTCACACATCATACACTGACTCACCCTCACATCATACACAGACGCACTCACACATCATACATTGACTCACTCACACATCATGCACTGACTCACTCACACATTATACACTGACTCACTCACACATCATACACTGACTCACTCTCACATCATACACTGACTCACTCACACATCATGCACTGACTCACTCACACATCATACACTGACTCACTCACACCATGCACTGACTCACTCACACATCATACACTGACTCATTCACACATCATACACTGACTCACTCACACCATGCACTGACTCACTCACACATCATACACTGACTCACTCACACCATGCACTGACTCACTCACACATCATACACTGACTCACTCACACATCATACACTGACTCACTCACACATCATACACTGACTCACTCTCACATCATACACAGACGCACTCACACATCATACACTGACTCACTCACACATCATGCACTGACTCACTCACACATTATACACTGACTCACTCACACATCATACACTGACTCACTCTCACATCATACACTGACTCACTCACACATCATACACTGACTCACTCACACATCATACACTGACTCACTCACACCATGCACTGACTCACTCACACATCATACACTGACTCACTCACACATCATACACTGACTCACTCACACATCATACACTGACTCACTCACACATCATACACTGGCTCACTCACACAGCATACACTGACTCACTCATGCCATGCACTGACTCACTCACACATCATACACTGACTCACTCATGCCATGCACTGACTCACTCACACATCATACACTGACTCACCCTCACATCATACACAGACGCACTCACACATCATACATTGACTCACTCACACATCATGCACTGACTCACTCACACATTATACACTGACTCACTCACACATCATACACTGACTCACTCTCACATCATACACTGACTCACTCACACATCATGCACTGACTCACTCACACATCATACACTGACTCACTCACACCATGCACTGACTCACTCACACATCATACACTGACTCATTCACACATCATACACTGACTCACTCACACCATGCACTGACTCACTCACACATCATACACTGACTCACACACCATGCACTGACTCACTCACACATCATACACTGACTCACTCACACATCATACACTGACTCACTCTCACATCATACACAGACGCACTCACACATCATACACTGACTCACTCACACATCATGCACTGACTCACTCACACATTATACACTGACTCACTCACACATCATACACTGACTCACTCTCACATCATACACTGACTCACTCACACATCATACACTGACTCACTCACACATCATACACTGACTCACTCACACCATGCACTGACTCACTCACACATCATACACTGACTCACTCACACATCATACACTGACTCACTCACACATCATACACTGACTCACTCACACATCATACACTGGCTCACTCACACAGCATACACTGACTCACTCATGCCATGCACTGACTCACTCACACATCATACACTGACTCACTCATGCCATGCACTGACTCACTCACACATCATACACTGACTCACCCTCACATCATACACAGACGCACTCACACATCATACATTGACTCACTCACACATCATGCACTGACTCACTCACACATTATACACTGACTCACTCACACATCATACACTGACTCACTCTCACATCATACACTGACTCACTCACACATCATGCACTGACTCACTCACACATCATACACTGACTCACTCACACCATGCACTGACTCACTCACACATCATACACTGACTCATTCACACATCATACACTGACTCACTCACACCATGCACTGACTCACTCACACATCATACACTGACTCACTCACACCATGCACTGACTCACTCACACATCATACACTGACTCACTCACACATCATACACTGACTCACTCACACATCATACACTGACTCACTCACACATCATATACTGACTCACTCACACATCATACACTGGCTCACTCACACAGCATACACTGACTCACTCACACCATGCACTGACTCACTCACACATCATACACTGACTCACTCACACATCATACACTGACTCACTCACACAATGCACTGACTCACTCACACATCATACACTGACTCACTCACACCATGCACTGACTCACTCACACATCATACACTGACTTACTCACACCATGCACTGACTCACTCACACCATGCACTGACTCACTCACACATCATGCACTGACTCGCTCATCATGCGCTTACTCACTCACACATCATACACTCGCACAACCACTGACCCATTCACTCATCATACACAGGTTCACTCATTGTTTGCTGGCTCACTTGCACATCATACACTGACTCACTCATCATGCGCTGACTAACACATCGTGCGCTGACTCACACATCATACACTCACACTGCCACTGACTCGCTCACACAGCATACACTCGCTCACACATCATTCACTAACTCACTCTTCATACGCTGACTCGCACATCATACACTCACTCACGCTGCTGCTGACTCACTCATCATACGCTGACTCGCACATCATACACTCACTCACTCTGCTGCTGACTCACTCACACATCATACACTGGGAGTGTCGTGCTGCCAGCTATGGCTGCAGTTTTTTTGTCGTACGAATTATGTATATCGTTTATTGTTAAATTTAAATTCACAGTTCCTATGATTACTGTTGTTACATTGTTTTTACAGCTTTATTTTGGTGATTCGAAAACATGGTTAATCTAAATTGTCTTATGGTTGTTGTTGTTGGCTTGCACCACATTGATTTTAACACACAGCGTTTTAACATGTTTTTTTGTGTGGAATATTTGCTGGTTTATTCCAGAATGTTTCTGTTACGCATTGTCGCTTTAAGATGTTCCGTGTTCAAATTTTGTTTGTTGCGGTTGCACCCGACTTAAGAGCCGCATGGCTCACAGGGCTACACCTAATAAATGAAACTTGAAAACTTGAAACTCTCTCTCTCTCACGCAAATGCGACACAACGCAGATGATCGCCACTGAACGCTGCCACCGCCCGATGTCGACCACCACCCCCGGGTTGAAGTCTTCAAGTGGTTTGTGCCCGTGGCCATGGCAACGGGGGCTGCTGGAGGCTCCACGAGTCTTGGAGGTCGTCGTCATGGAGATTTACAAACTCGTCATCATCATCGTCGTCGTCGTCATGGAGATTAACACTCGTCATCATCATCGTCGTCATGGAGATTTACAAACTCATCATCATCGTAATGGAGATTGACAAACTCGTCATCATCATCATCGTCGTCATGGAGATTTACAAACTCATCATCATCGTCATGGAGATTGACAAACTCATCATCATCATCGTCTTCATGGAGATTTACAAACTCGTCATCATCATCGTCGTCATGGAGATTGACAAACTCATCGTCATCATCATGGAGATTTACAAACTCATCATCATCATCATCGTCATGGAGATTTACAAACTCATCATCGTCGTCATGGAGATTGACAAACTCGTCATCATCATCATCGTCGTCATGGAGATTGACAAACTCATCATCATCGTCGTCATGGAGATTTACAAACTCGTCATCATCATCGTCGTCATGGAGATTTACAAACTCATCATCATCGTCGTCATGGAGATTGACAAACTCGTCATCATCATCGTCGTCATGGAGATTTACAAACTCGTCATCATCGTCATGGAGATTAACAAACTCGTCATCATCATTATCATGGAGATTTACAAACTCATCATCATCATGGAGATTTACAAACTCGTCATCATCATCGTCGTCATGGAGATTTACAAACTCAACATCATCGTCGTCATGGAGATTTACAAACTCGTCATCATCATCGTCGTCATGGAGATTTACAAACTCAACATCATCGTCATGGAGATTTACAAACTCGTCATCATCATCGTCCGCATGGAGATTAACAAACTCGTCATCATCATCGTCGTCATGGAGATTAACAAACTCGTCATCATCGTCGTCATGGAGATTGACCTCATCATCATCATCGTCATCGTCATGTAGATTGATAAACTCATATTCTTAGCTCTTTCGGTAAAGTCACGTTGAAGGGAAACAAAAAAATAATAAAGTATATATATTATATATATTTTATTATTGAAGGGAAACAACAAAATAATAAAAATATATAAAACAATACAAATTATCACGTTTCGACCATAACACAAACGGTCGTCATCAGGTGTGTCGGTTTGCATTAATTAATTTATTTTAAACGGTGCATTTATTTATATTTAAAAAACGTCTGCGCCACGCGCAGCGATTTGGCAGTTTATTTAGAAGGACTAGTCCATCTATGTTCTGAAAAGAGGAGGGGGGAGACGAAAAATTAATGTATGCTGTCTGAAAGCCACTGTAAGCGTGAACAATCAATTAAGACCTGAAATAGTTTATCAAATCTTTCCAATGATTGCTAAGCCAGAATCCATCTTCTCGGTTGAAATTGCCTCTGTGCTTGTATATGTGGATAGCCTCATGAACGAATATCTCATGGTAGCCAGATGGCTTACAAAGAACCTGTCTTGGAAAAGTCAATGTCATGTGAGCCTACTGAAATATAACAATGATCTGCCACGGCCGAGGTGTTGGTCCTACCGTGTTTAAGGTCTGCTTTGTGTTCACGAATGCGGTCCGAGACATGGCGTTTGGTTTCTCCAATGTAACTACTACCACAGAAGCAACTTAGTTTGTAGACACCAGGGTACTGTATGTCCGGAATCACATCTTTTACAGACGGAACCAGATCACGGATTTTATGTAATGTGTTGAAACGGACCTGGATCTTGTGTTTATTCAAGATTTTGGAGATCTTTTTTGTGATCCCTGCAATGTAGGGTAAAGTGATGGTTTTGAAAGGCTCCTCAAGAGGGTCCTTCTTCATGGTTTGAGTGATAGCTTTGCGGATTGTATAGTCGGAGTAACCATTAGCCTTAAGAGCTTGGTGTACGTGCTTGAGTTCACTGCCTATGTGTTCCTGGTCGGATATGCATTGGGCTCTATGATACTCTTGATGAGAGAATTCTTCTGTGATGGATGGTGGTAGGAATCCGGTTTCAGATAAGCATCCGTATGGGTAGCTTTCCTGTAGACAGAGTGGCTCATTGAACCATCAGGTCTCTTTTTAATTAGGACATCCAAAAAAGGTAGCTTGCCATCTTTTTCGACTTCCATGGTAAATCTGATGGCTGGGTGTATGGAATTGATGTGGTCGAAGAATTGGTCTAGAGCAGGCCGGCCATGTGGCCAGATGATAAAGGTGTCATCCACGTACCTTTTCCATAAGGTTGGGTGCAGAGTGGCAGTCTGGATGGCGTCAGTCTCAAATTTCTCCATGAAAATGTTAGCTATAACCGGAGATAGGGGGGTGCCCATTGGGGCGCCCTCAGTTTGTTTGTAGAAAGTTCCATTCCAAGTGAAGTATGTATTGGTTAAACAGTCTCACCAGGGTGGGTACCTCAGTGTTTAGTCCTTGATGAACCAAGTCTTCAATGATTGCGATGGTGTCAGGTACAGGAACCTTGGTGAATAAGGAAACTACATCAAAACTGACAAGCAGGTCGTCTGGGGACAGGGAAATACCCTTGATTGTCGATACCAGGTGAGTAGAATTTTGTACCGCAGAGGTGGTTTTTCCAGTGAAAGGACGCAGGATATGAGACATCGTGATAATTTTTATTGTTATATATATTATTATTTTATTGTTTCCCTTAAACGTGACTTTACCGAAAGAGCTAAGAATATAAACATGTAGCTGTGATAACCAAACACATCTCCTGCAAAGAACTTGAAATTATGCTCGTGACAGATTCTATTAATCTTAATCATGGCATCCTGAGGGCACCCGGTCAGGCATATCTGCACGGTCAGAAACAAAAACCAAGACAAATGTTCAATTACAGTACATCTAGCATATGATACAAGAACCATCTTGGTTGGGTAAGTCATACAAAATGTAATTTCTATTTTCTTTGGGTCTTTCGGTAAAGCCACGTAGATAGAAAAAATAATGAAAATAAGAACAATATCACGTTTCCATCGCAACACAAGCGATCGTCTTGTCTTGCGAGTAAATTCCTTTTATTATACATGTAACATTTAGGAATTAGTTGTATAATAAAAAAAAATGTTAAAAAAGAGATGTTAAAAACATATTATACGCACGTTTACTATAACATTATCTTCAAGTCTGCTTATAAAACAGCTTTCGTTATAAAAGTGGAAGGTTTCAATCAAGTGTATACATGCTGCTGCCATCCTGTGGCTTACATTAACATGGATGGCGACTGCACTGCATGTTCTATACTAAACACACTTCTTATTCCTCCTATTCTTACCTGAAATTATATTTGGAAAATGAAATTGGCCTCCGAGGCATTTACAGCGCTAATTATCTGAATATTTCTCAATTTATTGATGCAATGCACACGTAACAAGAGGATTACAGCTGTAAACATTAAGATAGCATGGCTAGCGATAAAGCATCTCCCCAGCAATATTCCCCATCAATAAAACAAATTACGAGTTTGGTTGTTTAAACATTGCTTTTTAAGTTTATTAGGCTAATGGGGATTTAATCTTACCTTTTTGGGGAGCAAATCAGACCGTTGTCTTATATTTGTACATCACTTTATTAATTCACCACTGGATGAGGGCTTTCCACCATGTGAGTTGTGAGGATTATGGTGAGAGCAGGAGCATTAAGATGATAGAGCTGCCCACCATGAAGCATAACAGCAGCCTGCACTAAGCCGGTTTGTATGGTGGTCACCGATCGACGCACGATCCAGACTCAACCGTGCTGAGCTTCCGAGATCGCGTGAGATCGGACACATTCCTGGTGACTTGGTTAATTAACATTTAACCCAGTTGCACTCGATTTTTTGGCGGATTTTTTAATGCTTTGTTTTACGTAACCCCCCACCCCCCCTTCTCTACTTTTCTAGAAGGATTTTTTTTTAAAATTTTTGTTTTTTCTTCACGGCGCGCTCGCCAGTAAGGCCCCCCCCGTGCCTTGAGGCCCCCCCGTGCCTCGAGGCCCCCCCCCCGTGCCTCGAGGCCCCCCCCCCCCGTGCCTCGAGGCCCCCCCCCGTGCCGCGAGGCGGAGCGCAGTACCGCTCCGGTCGCGTCGGCGAGCGGGAACGGAAGCGGCACTCGTCCACGACGCCGCCCGCCCCGGCGCCCCGGCCGCCCCGGCCCTCGCCCCGCCGCGCCGCGTAGAAGCCGTCGGTGCCGCACGCGAACCGCGGCGCCTCCATCAGCTCGGAGCCGCGGAGCGTCCTGGCCGAGCGGGGATCGCACCGCAGCGTGGCGCGCGGCGCCAGCCACGCCAGGGCCTGGACGAGCAGAGGTACGTGACTGCCCCTCCCCCCATCACGAGACCCGCCCACCCGGCTTGAGTGGAGGAGGCTCATGGCGATAGGGGAGCGGTGCCGCCCCTGCTTGCTGCTGCTGCTTGCTGCCGCCGTGATCGCGGTGAGGGTAAGAACGGCGAAGCATAGTTCATAGTTGTATTTATGTTGGTATAGCCCTGTGAGCCATTCGGCTCTTGAATCGGGTGCAACCGCAACAAACAAAACAAACATGAACAAGAAAACATCTTGAAGTGACTTTGTGTGACTGTGCAAACAGAAAAATCCAGGAAAAAAAACATCAAAATATTCCTGAAATAGCACCGTACACCAACGCTGTGTGCAAAAATCCCAGTGGGATGCAAGTCAAACAACAACAAGACAACTTAGATTAAGGCCATCAGTCTAACTCCATACTACAATAAATAAAAACATGGCCAAAACCAAAAAAACTTTTCGAAATCACCAAAATAAAAGCCATGAATGCAATGTGGCTCCCTCCACTTGCCGGATTTCAGCCACCTCGCTCCTTGCCTCACCTCCTCTCTCTATCGCCTCACCTCCTCTCGCTCACCTCACCTCCTCTCTCTCGCCTCACCTCCTCTCGCTCGCCTCACCTCCTCTCGCTCCTTGCCTCACCTCCTCTCTCTATCGCCTCAACTCCGCACCTCAAATCACTTTCTTCTCGTCACCTCACATCACCAAACTCCCCACCCCCACACAAGTAGGCACGTGACTGCCCCTCCCCCCATCACGAGACCCGCCCACCCCCACCCGTAGAGGCACGTGACTGCCCCTCCCCCCATCACGAGACCCGCCCACCCCCACCCGTAGAGGCACGTGACTGCCCCTCCCCCCATCACGAGACCCGCCCACCCCCACCCGTAGAGGCACGTGACTGCCCCTCCCCCCATCACGAGACCCGCCCACCCCCACCCGTAGGCACGTGACTGCCCCTCCCCCCATCACGAGACCCGCCCACCCCCACCCGTAGAGGCACGTGACTGCCCCTCCCCCCATCACGAGACCCGCCCACCCGTAGAGGCACGTGACTGCCCCTCCCCCCATCACGAGACCCGCCCACCGCCTCCCCTCCGGTGGTGGGGGGGGCGCGGGGGATCGTTGTCTCTAATTTATCAACAAAGCGCCATCGCCACGCGTGAGCAGCCACTAGAGGACGCCATTGTCAAGACACGCGCCAGCTTCAGCGCTTTTGCATTTAAAGACGTCACACGAGACAGGGGTGTGGGCCAGCAACCACGCCCGGCCGCCTTTGTCTCCCCCCCCTCACCCCCCAGTTTGACCGGTTACGTCTTTGATGGTGTTGGGTAGGGCGCATCCGTGAGCGGGAATCGAACTCGGGTGTCTGTCGGGCGCCTCTCTTCGGATGTGTTTGGCCGTGAATTGTTTTGTAGTTTGTTTTGGCTGCGTGCGAGTCTATGGGTCTCTGTGTGAGTCTATGGGTCTCTATGGGTCTCTGTGTGAGTCTATCGCTCTGTGATTCTGTGGCTGTCTGTGAGTCGATGGCTCTCCGTGTGAGTCTATGGCTCTGTCATTGTGTGGCTCTGTCATTCTGTGGCTCACCGTGTGAGTCTGTCTCTGTGATTGTGGCTCTACGTCTGAGTCTATGGCTCTGTGATTCTGTGGCTCTGGGTGAGTCTGTAGCTCTCTGTGTGAGTCTATGGCTCTGTGATTCTGTGGCTCTCTGTGTGAGTCTGTGGCTCTCTGTGTGAGTCTATGGCTCTGTGATTCTGTGGCTCTCTGTGTGAGTCTGTGTGAGTCTATGTCTCTGTGATTCTGTGGCTCTGTGTGAGTCTGTAGCTCTCCATGTGTGAGTCTATGGCTCTGTGATTCTGTGGCTGTGTGAGTCAATGGCTCTCCGTGTGAGTCTATGGCTCTGTCGTTGTGTGGCTCTGTCATTCTGTGGCTCTCCGTGAGTCTATGGCTCTGTCATTGTGTGGCTCTCTGTGTGAGTCGATGGCTCTCCGTGTGAGTCTATGGCTCTGTCATTGTGTGGCTCTGTCATTCTGTGGCTCACCGTGTGAGTCTGTCTCTGTGATTGTGGCTCTCCGTGTGAGTCTATGGCTCTGTGATTCTGTGGCTCTGGGTGAGTCTGTAGCTCTCTGTGTGAGTCTATGGCTCTGTGATTCTGTGGCTGTGTGAGTCAATGGCTCTCCGTGTGAGTCTATGGCTCTGTCGTTGTGTGGCTCTGTCATTCTGTGGCTCTCCGTGAGTCTATGGCTCTGTCATTGTGTGGCTCTCTGTGTGAGTCGATGGCTCTCCGTGTGAGTCTATGGCTCTGTCATTGTGTGGCTCTGTCATTCTGTGGCTCACCGTGTGAGTCTGTCTCTGTGATTGTGGCTCTCCGTGTGAGTCTATGGCTCTGTGATTCTGTGGCTCTGGGTGAGTCTGTAGCTCTCTGTGTGAGTCTATGGCTCTGTGATTCTGTGTCTCTCTGTGTGAGTCTATGGCTCTGTGATTCTGTGGCTCTCTGTGTGAGTCTGTGGCTCTCTGTGTGAGTCTATGTCTCTGTGATTCTGTGGCTCTCCGTGTGAGTCAATGGCTCTCCGTGTTGCGATCTAAACGTGGTGGTATTTTTATTCACTTTATTTGTTCTATCTACGTGACTTTACTGAAAGAACCAGAGAATATGAATAAGCAGTAAGGCTCTGGGTGAACGGGCAGAACATCACAAAACAACCGACGGATCCTACTAATGTAGTGTGTCGTAGTGTATAATGTAGTACATAGTGTAGTGTATAGTGCAGTGTATAGTAGTATAGTGAAGTGTGTTGTATATGAGCCTTTTCCAAAATTGATATTAACAATATTTGCGTTATTAATATTTTTTTTAACAAACAAAAAAAATAATCAATAAAACCCGTAAGCCAGGCACACGAAAAACCAGATGTCGATCATAAACAGACCATTAAAAAATAAAGAAATAATAAAACTCTCGAGGCGAGGATGTTAGCAGCTATCTGCGAAGATCTCCAGATGAACAAGAGTTTGATGTGCCCTAAAGGAGGTCACGCAGAGGGAAGCCCTCCGCAAGCCAGAAACGAGGACGCCCACGGGTTAAACCATTTATTTTTTTCCTTTGTCATTAAAACAACGGTTCAAATTTAAAATGCAATAACAAGAATAAGCTAAAGTTAGCGGTCTTCGCGCTCACTGCAATCAAGACCAGGCCACCAGATACATCAGTGAATTATTATCCAATAATTAATTCGCTATCAAATGATTTTCACCTTTAATACTTTTACTGTTAAAACAAAGCTTGGAGACAAAATAACGAGTCACATCAAAGGTTATGGAGAAGGAATGAGGCGAACGGGCAAACTTACGAAAGAGTTTAAACAATATCCCAAGCAACCCCGACCACCTTTGTCTCTCTCACCGCGCGGAGAAGCAGGAATTGCACCTTATCACAAGGGGCCATCTGGAAAAGCCAGCCGGGTTTGATGAGGAGACACACCCCACCCCACACACGGCAACCAGGCAAACAAGTTTTAAAGAAAATTGCAATATAACATTAATAATAACGTGTTAACCTTAAACGATATTCCATTATAGAACCTTACAGAACCAAGGGATATGGATTCCAACAATCTGGAAACGGACCTCTTAAACTCAGGATGAAAATTATTTTTCTTTCTAATAACTCCATCATATCAATGCGAACCTCGGTAACCCGAGAGGGGTGTCGGGAGGACGTAGTTACAAACACGAGTCTTGGCGAACATGGGACCAAATTGTATTTGAGAAATATAAAGTCGAAAGTATAAAGAGATAGGTACTCCCGACCACCTTTGTCTCTCCCGAAGAGCGCGAGAGAGGAATTTCACGCCAGGGCAAACAGATCGTTATCGCAGGAGCCATCTGTACACACACACACACGAACTCACACACACAGACCCCGCCCCCCCCCCCCCTTTTCCACTGCGCAGAGAGAATTGTCTTTGAATATAACGGTCAGCTGCATTTTCAAAAGTCAGTGAAGTTAAGTCAAGAGTCAAGACAGATCAGCGAGTCAAGACGTCCACAGGACGAGCAGTCGCATGGAGCGGCTGGCTCCAAGCCTCGCTGAGTAGCGAGGATCGCTGAGTCGCGATGTATCAACAAAAGTGAGTCATACAGCAGGGAGGAAACCTGCTGTCAGCGAACCAGCACGGGCGCGTTCGCGCACTTCAACAGAGAGAGCACGTGCGACTCAACTCACTCAACTGAAGAAAAAGCTTGGCCACCCGCCAACAAAGTATCAGCGAATCAGCGCTGAGAGCGCTCGAGCATCTCCACAAAGAAAGCACGTGCAACGTGGCTCAACCAGCAGCGGAAAAGCACGAGCAGCCGCCAACAACTTCAGCAAACCAGTGACCAAGCGCGTGCGACTTGAGTCATACAGCAGTGGAGGAAACCTGCTGTCAGAGAGCCGCCAACAACCTCAACAAAGAGAGCGCGTGCGACTCGGCTCACTCAGCAGAAGAAAAACTTGACCTGTCGCCCGCGAGCGCAGCGTCAGATACTACAGCAGCGGAAAGAGCGCGCACCGGCGCAGCTCATCCAGCAGTGGAGGAAACTGCTGTCAGCGAATCAGCACGGGCGCGTTCGCGCATCTTCAAGGGGAAAGAGCGCGGCCAGCAACGCCAAGCAAGAGCGTGCAGCAGCTCAGCCAGCAGTGGAGAGAAACTGCTATCAGCGAACCAGCACGGGCGCGTTCGCGCATCTTCAAGGAGAGGGAGCGCGCGCCACCAGCGTGCCATCAGCACCAGCATCAGCACCAGCGCGTGCCAACAGCGCGCCACCAGCGTGCCACCAGCACCAGCGCGTGCCAACAGCGTGCCACCAGCGTGCAACAGCGCGCAACTTCGCGTCACCAGGGCTGAGAGGGAAGCGGCCCCGCACTCAACACCCATCGGCGCGAGGACGGCGAGCGTCGTGCTGACTCATCCAGCCAGCGGTGGACAGAAACTGGCAGTCGTTCGTATGCCTCTCCCCCACACTCCCTCCTCACTCCCCCACCGCTACACAATGAACAAACATTTTTTTGACAAGGAAATCAACCTAGGCGTTTGCTCAACGCAAGAAATCAACAACCCTCCCATTAAACATACAAGACTCATGATAACTGCGTCAACTATTAGCTGATAACGAAAAACATCGCCACCCATTGAGTTACGTTGATGAGGCAATCAGAATTATTTCAGTCGAACGCTTTAATTGCATAATCGTTGATGAATCAATGAACGAACATCGCCGTGGTACTGTGCTGAAGATTTCAAGCATAATAACTTCGCATATCAGAATGTATTAAGGATTGGATACGAATCAAAGACCAAGTGCCGTGTTGTGTAACAATTCAAGTATACGAGTTTGCATATTATAAAGTTAAGGTTTGATAGAATAGTTCGCATGTTTTTAATCTCTCTCTCAACAACAGATCGATTGCATTACGCGTCGGGAATTAACCACAGGTGCCGCTATCCAGGTGAAACAACGCAATCGTGATGGTATCATGTCAACGCTGTGTTGAAATTCCAAAATCCCGAGATTGAGTTTTCATATTATCCAAAAATTAAAGTTAGCTAGAAATAAAATTGATTAAAGCAGAAGGTTTGTGTGTGATTCTTCCTGAAATTCTGCATAATATTGTTCTGCGTATGAGATCTGAATCCTGGGGACCTATCATAAGCACACTATCACCACACATAATCCATAACACACATAATTCGTAATGTTCAATCGAGAGTAATCGTATCCTTATTGATAATACGGAATTAAAGAGCAGAGTCGAATCGACTCTCTCTCATTCACGCTCACAACGCCTGCGTCACTGCATACGATTAATTGCGTCATTCCAATTCATAACACAATCCTAGTCACCGAGGCTCGACCTGATAATCCATAACGACCTCCATTATCCTAACCACGCCCACTCGCATAAGTTAATACGGTTATCTCTCGAATCAGCATAATTTATGCGCATAATTACACTAATTAACATAATTTCGGATAAATTATGCAAATTTTAAATTGCATTTAATTTTCATTATTTTAATCAATTTTCATAACACCTATATACAACAAGTGTATATAGTGTATAGTGTAGTATATAGTGTAGTATATATAGTGTGTAGTGTATAGTGTGTAGTGTAGTATATATAGTGTGTAGTGTATAGTGTAGTGTATAGTGTAGTGTAGTATATATAGGGTAGTGTATAGTGTAGTGTATGGTGTAGTGTATAGTGTAGTGTATAGTGTAGTGTAGTACACTAGTACAGCACACTGGTGGGTTAGCGAGCCAAGCAACAACAGAGCGTAGTATATATAGTATGTAGTGTAGTGTATAGTGTAGTGTATAGTGTAGTGTATAGTAGTGTATAGTGTAGTGTATAGTGTAATGTATAGTGTAGTATATAGTGTAGTGTATAGTGTAGTGTATAGTGTAATGTATAGTGTAGTGTAGTACACTAGTACAGCACACTGGTGGGTTAGCGAGCCAAGCAACAAAATAGTGTAATATGTATAGTGTGTAGTGTATAGTGTATAGTATAGTGTGTAGTGTAGTATATAGTGTAGTATATATAGTGTGTAGTGGAGTGTATAGTGTAGTGTATAGTGTAGTGTATAGTATAGTGTATAGTGTAGTGTATAGTAGTGTATAGTAGTGTAGTGTATAGTGTAGTGTATAGTGTAGTGTATAGTGTAGTGTATAGTATAGTGTATAGTGTAGTATATAGTGTAGTGTATAGTGCAGTGTATAGTGTAGTGTAGTAGACTAATACAGAACACTGGTGGGTTAAATTTCGATTTAAAGCTTTCGAGACTGCAAGGATTCATCTTCTTTGGTTCTTTCGGTAAAGTCACGTAGAATGAGAATAAAATAATAAATTGATAAAATAAAATAACACAATAATATTCTCACGACGTTTCGGCCACAACACAAGCGGCCTTCATCAGGTGAAAGGACGAGACCGCTTGTGTTGTGGCCGAAACGTCGTGAGAATATTATTGTGTTATTTTATCAATTTATTATTTTATTCTCATTCTACGTGACTTTACCGAAAGAACCAAAGAAGACTGGTGGGTTAGCGAACCAAGCAACAACATTTGCACTCTGGATACCGTGACATTTCGCCAGTAATCACAACAACCAGCTTCATCGGGCGACAGCGACAATTGTGCATTTATTTACACAATCTAACCCGGACGATATCGGGTCGCCGAAAACCAACAGCGTCAAACTACGAAAGTGCCGCAGCATCACGGGAGCGGCCGATGAAACCGGCCGGGTTCGGGGAGAAATAAAAAAAACCGGGACGCTGACGGGGCGCACGAAGGCCCACGGCGTTGTACGCGCCATCGTGACGCCGCTCGTCGCCCCGGTAAAACAATAATATAAACACGCGGAACTCCCTCTCGGTGCCGGACGTCGTGACGGACCGTGCCGATGTCGCCGCTCGTCGACCCCCGGCCACGCGAGGGCGAATTTAAATTCTCCCCCCACCACCCCACCCCACCCCCCTCCCCCTGGCTCCCAGTCGTCTCCCGTCCAGCGGCACAACGCCGGGGGAAAGCACTGGGAGGTGAGAGACCGTCGCGAAGACCAAAATAAAATAACAAAAACACTGCTTCCGGTAACGGAGAGCTCTTTCGTAAAACAAAATTCCCACCCCCACCCCCACCCCACCCAAAAAAAAAAGTGAAAAGCCAAACTCGGGGCACCGATTGTAACCGGCACGAGGCAAATATCCCCCAATGCTGAAAAACATCGCTCAGTTGGGATCAAACAACAACAACAACAAATATTCTTGCTTCTTTCGAGGGGGGGGGTTCACCCGCTCGCGAAGCGAAAAGCCCCGGCGTTGCCGCCGGCAACCACGGCAAGGTGGGGCGCGGCAAGGCGGAGCGCGGCAAGGTGGAGCACTCCAAGGTGGAGCACTCCAAGGTGGAGCACTCCAAGGTGGAGCACTCTCGCTCCTCCCCCCCCCCCCCACCCCGAGCCGCTTCTCAAAAATCTTCCTCCCTCGCCTCGTCGTCATCTTCGTCTGTGAAAACCTGCGGGGGTCGGAATAAATTAGAGAGACAGTGACCGACCCCACCCCCCCCCCCCCACCCACTGGGGTGGCCAGAAGCGGATCGCTCACTCAGCCTAAGCAGGAGCATCGGTGATGTGGGCGGACACTCGCTCGCTCGCCGCTCGCTCGCCGCTCGCTCACCACTCGCTCGCCACCCACCCCTCCTCACCGCGTAGTCGTAGCTTCCAGCTCCGCCGTCTTGGTGCTGAGGCTGCGGTGGCAACCCGTGCAGCCCCTCATCCGCCTCGTTGCCACTCTCCAGCGTTAGCAAGCAGCCACGGTGGCCCTCCGCGTTTCTCCGCGGTTCCTTGAGGAGCGTGGGGGGACCCTCCGTGGGGCCCCAGGGCTCGTGACGACGCTGACGCTGCCGGCGGCGGCGGCGGTAGAGCGGCGGCAGCAGCAGCAGCAGCGTGGCCACCAGGGCGAGGCTCACGCCGAGGATTGTGGCCGGAGCGGCCCAGCCGGCCCGGCCCGCCGCCGCCGCCTTCTCTGCGTGGCACAACAACGATCCCCCGCGTGGCGTCAGCGTGCCGCCGTAACACGACGACGACAACCGTCGCGATGACCACACGCGCCAGGCTAGGTGCGCTTTGAGGCTCGTGGCGCTCACACCCGGGCGTTGCGGGTCGAGGGAGCGAGACGAAGGGACGGACGGAGACAAAGTCTCCCCCGTGAAGGCCCCAGGGGACTGTCGGGGCGGGTGCTGTTAGCGAGTATCAGCAGCTGTGAAGGCCGTGATTGTGACAAACGGGGGGATGGGTGGCCAGAACAGGGACACACACACGGACACACACACACACGCACACACACACACGTACACACACACACGGACACACACGCACACACACACGCACACACACACATACACGCACACACACACACACGCACACACACACGTACACACACGTACAAACACGCACACACGGACACGCACACGGACACACACACACACGCACACACACACGCACACACACACGTACACACACGTACACACACACACGCACACACGGACACGCACACACACGCACACACACACGCACACACACACGTGCATGCACGCACACACGCACACGGACACACACGCACAGACATGCATGCACACGCACACAGACAGACACGCACCAACACACGTGCATGCACACACATACAGACACGCACGCACACACACACATCCACACGCACACGGACAGACATGCACACGCACACGGACAGACACGCACCAACACACACACACACACACACGTACACGGACACGCACACACACGCACACACGTACACGGACACACACACACACCCACACACACGTACACACACAGACACGTACACGCACACACACACACACACGGACACACACACACATGTACACGGACACGGACACACACACACACACACGGACACACACACACACATGGACACACATCCACACACGTACACGGACACACACACACGGACACACACACACACACACGGACACACACACGTACACACACACACACACGCACACGGACACACACACATGCAACATTCAGAGATGCGAACAAACCTGTTCGTGTGTCCAGTTGCCTGTTCGGACCGAAAGTCGTGAGTTCAACCGGCGTGCAACAGACGGCGGTGGTGGCGTCTACATCGGTAGAGCGTGAAGAACCAGTGGCATCTACATCTGTAGAGCGTGAAGAGCCAGTGGCATCTACATCTGTAAAACGTGAAGAACCAGTGGCATCTACATCTGTAGAACGTGAAGAACCAGTGGCATCTACATCGGTAGAACGTGAAGAACCAGTGGGATCTACATCTCCAGAAGTTGAAGAACCAGTGGCATCTACATCTGCTGAACGTGAAGAACCAGTGGCATCTACATCTGTAGAACGTGAAGAACCAGTGGCGTCTACATCGGTAGAACGTGAAGAACCAGTGGCATCTACATCTGCAGAAGGTGAAGAACTAGTGGCATCTACATCTGCTGAACGCGAAGAACCAGTGGCATCTACATCTGTAAAACGTGAAGAACCAGTGGCGTCTACATAGGTAGAACGTGAAGAACCAGTGGCATCTACATTTGTAGAACGTGAAGAACCAGTGGCATCTACATCTGTAGAACGTGAAGAACCAGTGGCGTCTACATCGGTAGAACGTGAAGAACCAGTGGCGTCTACATCGGTAGAACGTGAAGAACCAGTGGCATCTACATCTGCAGAGCGTGAAGAACCAGTGGCATCTACATCTACAAAACGAGAAGAACCAGTGACATTAACATCAACAGAATACGAAAAACCAGTGACATGTACATCTGCAGAACGTAAAGAATCAGTGGCATCTACATCTCCAGAAGGTGAAGAACCAGTGGCATCTACATCTGTAGAACGTGAAAAACCAGTGGCATCTACATCTGTAGAACGTGAGGAACCAGTGGCATCTACATCTGTAGAACGTGAAAAACCAGTGGCATCTACATCTGTAGAACGTGAGGAACCAGTGGCATCTACATCTGCAGAAGGTGAAGAACCAGTGGCATCTACATCTGCTGAACGTGAAGATCCAGTGTCATTAACATCTGCGGAACGTGAAGAACCAGTGGCATCTACATCTGCAGAGCGTGAAGAACCAGTGGCATCTACATCTGCAGAACGTGAAGAACCAGTGGCATCTACATCTGCAGAACGTGAAGAATCAGTGTAATCTACATCTGTAGAAGGTGAAGAACCAGTGGCATCTACATCTGCAGAAGAGAATGAGCTTTGGGTCTCTGTGTGAGTCTATGGGTCTCTGTCTGAGTAGTCTATGGGTGTCTGTGTGAGTAGTCTATGGATGTCTGTGTGATGAGTCTATGGGTCTCTGTGTGAGGAGTCTATGGGTGTCTGTGTGAGTAGTCTATGGGTGTCTGTGTGAGTAGTCTATGAGTCTCTGTGTGAGTAGTCTATGGGTCTCTGTGTGAGTAGTCTATGGGTCTCTGTGTGAGTAGTCTATGGGTGTCTGTGTGAGTAGTCTATGGGCAACTGTGTGAGTAGTCTATGGGTGTCTGTGTGAGTAGTCTATGGGTCTCTGTGTGAGCAGTCTATGGGTGTCTGTGTGATGAGTCTATGGGTCTCTGTGTGAGTAGTCTATGGGTGTCTGTGTGAGTAGTCTATGGGTCTCTGTGTGAGTAGTCTATGGGTGTCTGTGTGATGAGTCTATGGGTCTCTGTCTGAGTAGTCTATGGGTGTCTGTGTAAGTAGTCTATGGGTGTCTGTATGATGAGTCTATGGGTCTCTGTGTGAGTAGTCTATGGGTGTCTGTGTGATGAGTCTATGGGTCTCTGTCTGAGTAGTCTATGGGTGTCTGTGTGAGTAGTCTATGGGTGTCTGTGTGAGTAGTCTATGATTCTCTGTGTGAGTAGTCATTGGATCTCTGTGTGAGTAGTCTATGGGTGTCTGTGTGAGTAGTCTATGGGTGTCTGTGTGAGTAGTCTATGGGTGTCTGTGTGAGTAGTCTATGGGTGTCTGTGTGAGTAGTCTATGGGTGTCTGTGTGAGTAGTCTATGAGTCTCTGTGTGAGTAGTCTATGGGTCTCTGTGTTAGTAGTCTATGGGTGTCTGTGTGAGTAGTCTGTGAGTCTCTGTGTGAGTATTCTATGGGTCTCTGTGTGAGTAGTCTATGGGTGTCTGTGTGAGTAGTCTATGGGTATCTGTGTGAGTAGTCTATGGGTGTCTGTGTGAGTAGTCTATGGGTGTCTGTGTGAGTAGTCTATGGGTCTCTGTGTGAGTAGTCTATGGGTGTCTGTGTGAGTAGTCTATGGGCCTCTGTGTGAGTAGTCTATGGGTGTCTGTGTGTGTAGTCTATGGGTCTCTGTGTGAGTAGTCTATGGGTGTCTGTGTGATGATTCTATGGGTCTCTATGTGAGTAGTCTATGGGTGTCTGTATGAGTAGTCTATGGGTCTCTGTGTGAGTAGTCTATGGGTGTCTGTGTGATGATTCTATGGGTCTCTGTCTGAGTAGTCTATGGGTGTCTGTGTGAGTAGTCTATGGGTGGCTGTGTGATGAGTCTATGGGTCTCTGTGTGAGTAGTCTATGGGTGTCTGTGTGAGTAGTCTATGGGTGTCTGTGTGATGAGTCTATGGGTCTCTGTCTGAGTAGTCTATGGGTGTCTGTGTGAGTAGTCTATGAGTGTCTGTGTGAGTAGTCTATGAGTCTCTGTGTAAGTAGTCTATGGGTTTTGATTTAAAGCTTTCGTGACTGCAGTAATTCATATTCTTAGTTTTTTCGGTAAAGTCACGTTGAAGGGAAACAACAAAATAATAAAAAATATATAAAACAATAAAAAATTCTCACGACGTTTCGACCACAACTCAAACGGTCGTCTTCAGGTGTGTTGGTTTGCATAAATGTATTTTTAAACGGCGCATTTATTTATTTATAAAAAAACGTTAGGGCCACGCGCAACGATTTGGCAGTTTATTTAAGACTAGTCCATCTATATTCTGAAAAGAGGAGGGGGGAGACGAAATTTGTTATAATGTATGCTGTCTGAAAGCCACTGTAAGCGTGAACAATCAATTAAGACCTGAAATGGTTTATCAAATCTTTCCAATGATTGCTAAGTTAGAATCCATCTTCTCGGTTGAAATTGTCTCTGTGCTTGTATATGTGGATAGCCTCATGAACGAATCTCTCATGGAAGCCAGATGGCTTACAAAGAACCTCTGTCTTGGAAAAGTCAATGGCATGTGAGCCTACTGAATTAGAACAATGATCTGCCACGGCCGAGGTGTTGGTCCTACCGTGTTTAAGGTCTGCTTTGTGTTCACGAATGCGATCCGAGACATGGCGTTTGGTTTCTCCAATATAACTACTACCACAGAGGCAACTTAGTTTGTAGACACCAGGGTATTGTATGTCCGGAATCACATCTTTTACAGACGGAACCAGATCACGGATTGTATGTAATGTGTTGAAACGGACCTGGATCTTGTGTTTATTCAAGATTTTGGAGATCTTTTTTGTGATCCCCGCAATGTATGGTAAAGTGATGGTTTTGAAAGGCTCCTCAAGAGGGTTCTTCTTCATGGTTTGAGTGATAGCTTTGCGGATTGTATAGTCGGAGTAACCATTAGCCCTAAGAGCTTGGTGTACGTGCTTGAGTTCACTGCTTATGTGTTCCTGGTCGGATATGCATTGGGCTCTATGATACAGAGTCTTTATGAGAGAATTCTTCTGTGATGGATGGTAGTGGGAATCCGGTTTCAGATAAGCATCCGTATGGGTAGCTTTCCTGTAGACAGAGTGGCTCATTGAACCATCAGGTCTCTTTTCAATTAGGACATCCAAAAAAGGTATCTTGCCATCTATTTCGACTTCCATGGTAAATCTGATGGCTGGGTATATGGAATTGATGTGGTCGAAGAATTGGTCTAGAGCAGGCCGGCCATGTGGCCAGATGACAAAAGTGTCATCCACGTACCTCTTCCATACTTCACTTGGAATGGAACTTTCTACAACCAAACTGAGGGCACCCCAATGGGCTCCCCCCTTTCTCCAGTTATAGCTAACATTTTCATGGAGAAATTTGAGACTGACGCCATCCAGACTGCCACTCTGCGCCCAACCTTATGGAAGAGGTACGTGGATGACACTTTTGTCATCTGGCCACATGGCCGGCCTGCTCTAGACCAATTCTTCGACCACATCAATTCCATACACCCAGCCATCAGATTTACCATGGAAGTCGAAATAGACGGCAAGATACCTTTTTTGGATGTCCTAATTAAAAAGAGACCTGATGGTTCAATGAGCCACTCTGTCTACAGGAAAGCTACCCATACGGATGCTTATCTGAAACCGGATTCCCACCACCATCCATCACAGAAGAATTCTCTCATAAAGACTCTGTATCATAGAGCCCAATGCATATCCGACCAGGAACACATAAGCAGTGAACTCAAGCACGTACACCAAGCTCTTAGGGCTAATGGTTACTCCGACTATACAATCCGCAAAGCTATCACTCAAACCATGAAGAAGAACCCTCTTGAGGAGCCTTTCAAAACCATCACTTTACTCTACATTGCGGGGATCACAAAAAAGATCTCCAAAATCTTGAATAAACACAAGATCCAGGTCCGTTTCAACACATTACATAAAATCATTGATCTGGTTCCGTCTGTAAAAGATGTGATTCCGGATATACAATACCCTGGTGTCTACAAACTAAGTTGCCTCTGTGGTAGTAGTTACATTGGAGAAACCAAACGCCATGTCTCGGACCGCATTCGTGAACACAAAGCAGACCTTAAACACGGTAGGACCAACACCTCGGCCGTGGCAGATCATTGTTCTAATTCAGTAGGCTCACATGCCATTGACTTTTCCAAGACAGAGGTTCTTTGTAAGTCATCTGGCTTCCATGAGAGATTCGTTCATGAGGCTATCCACATATACAAGTACAGAGACAATTTCAACCGAGAAGATGGATTCTATCTTAGCAATCATTGGAAAGATTTGATAAACCATTTCAGGTCTTAATTGATTGTTCACGCTTACAGTGGCTTTCAGACAGCATACATTATAAAAAATTTCGTCTCCCCCCTCCTCTTTTCAGAATATAGATGGACTAGTCCTAAATAAACTGCCAAATCGTTGCGCGTGGCGCTATCGGTTTTTTATAAATAAATAAATGCGCCATTTAAAAATACATTTATGCAAACCAACACACCTGAAGACGACCGTTTGAGTTATGGTCGAAACGTCGTGAGAATTTTTTTATTGTTTTATACATATTTTATTATTTTGTTGTTTCCCTTCAACGTGACTTTACCGAAAAAACTAAGAATATGAATTACTGCAGTCACGAAAGCTTTAAATCAAAATTTAATCGCCTCTACGGGGAGGGTTTTCACATAACTTTAAGATCCTTCAACAAACTCCGGGATAAGAAAGCTCAGCTGATCGAGTCTCACACCTTCCTGAAGAGATGCCGCGACTCTGGGGTAATACCAATCGCATTTACACTGACCTCTGCTGCTGTAACTTCTTCTAATGCGAAACGAATTCTTTTCAAAACTAGCTTAGCTCTTATCTCAGAAAAAATCAGACTTATACGCACCGAACTAGATCAGTTAGACAAGACACTCTACAAATCACACTTATCATTGACGGCAACAATGTCCACATCGGATTGGGAACATGTAGACAATATGACTGCCTCTTCAGCTGCTACTGTCGACCAAATGTAAGGAAAACCTGATTTCCAAATTTAACCTCCTCTTCAACAAAAGACCGGACCCACACACCAAAAAGTTAGACGTTAACAAAGTCGTAATTAATCGCAGTAACAGTTCTATTTCCGATGGTCTGAAATCCGTTTTAGCTAAAGGTCTAAACTTTGCAGTCACACCTAAATACATACCAGTTAATGATATAATTGCCCAAGTAGACGTTGCTCTCAGGGGCCTGGGTCACATCGCTGCAGACGTAGCAAGATCTGAAATCGCTGCAACCCTCAAAAACGCTAAGATGCCAGCTAGCAACCTCAGCAAAGATGAGCGTTTTGAATTATATAAATTTAAAAAGAGGAATGATATTGTAGTCCTCTCAGCTGACAAAGGCAATGCTACTGTCATCATGGATAAAATAGAATACAACAACAAAATTAAAGAATTACTCGACGATGGTAGTTATACAAAAATAAAAAGAGATCCCACCAACAGCCTCGTCACACAAACCAACAAAATAATTTCTGATTCAACCGCATTAATTGATCAATCTAAACAGTTTTCGTTGAAACCTTCTGCTGCCAGGCCACCAAGATTATACGGCTTACCAAAAATACATAAAGTAGATACACCCCTTCGTCCCATAGTCTCTACTATCGGCTCCCCCACCCACAAACTAGCTCGTTTTTTGTCTGAAATCCTGCGTCCTTTCACTGGAAAGACCACCTCTGCGGTACAAAATTCTACTCACCTGGTATCGACAATCAAGGGTATTTCCCTTTCCCCAGATGACCTGCTTGTCAATTTTGATGTAGTTTCCTTATTCACCAAGGTTCCTGTACCTGACACCATTGCAATCATTGAAGACTTGGTTCATCAAGGACTAAACACTGAGGTACCCCCCCTGGTGAGACACTGTTTAACCAATACATACTTCACTTGGAATGGAACTTTCTACAAACAAACTGAGGGCAACCCAATGGGCTCCCCCCTTTCTCCAGTTATAGCTAACATTTTCATGGAGAAATTTGAGACTGACGCCATCCAGACTGTCACTCTGCGCCCAACCTTATGGAAGAGGTACGTGGATGACACTTTTGTCATCTGGCCACATGGCCGGCCTGCTCTAGACCAATTCTTCGACCACATCAATTCCATACACCCAGCCATCAGATTTACCATGGAAGTCGAAATAGATGGCAAGATACCTTTTTTGGATGTCCTAATTGAAAAGAGACCTGATGGTTCAATGAGCCACTCTGTCTACAGGAAAGCTACCCATACGGATGCTTATCTGAAACCGGATTCCCACCACCATCCATCACAGAAGAATTCTCTCATAAAGACTCTGTATCATAGAGCCCAATGCATATCCGACCAGGAACACATAAGCAGTGAACTCAAGCACGTACACCAAGCTCTTAGGGCTAATGGTTACTCCGACTATACAATCCGCAAAGCTATCACTCAAACCATGAAGAAGAACCCTCTTGAGGAGCCTTTCAAAACCATCACTTTACCCTACATTGCGGGGATCACAAAAAAGATCTCCAAAATCTTGAATAAACACAAGATCCAGGTCCGTTTCAACACATTACAAAAAATCCGTGATCTGGTTCCGTCTGTAAAAGATGTGATTCCGGACATACAATACCCTGGTGTCTACAAACTAAGTTGCCTCTATGGTAGTAGTCACATTGGAGAAACCAAACGCCATGTCTCGGACCGCATTCGTGAACACAAAGCAGACCTTAAACACGGTAGGACCAACACCTCGGCCGTGGCAGATCATTGTTCTAATTCAGTAGGCTCACATGCCATTGACTTTTCCAAGACAGAGGTTCTTTGTAAGCCATCTGGCTTCCATGAGAGATTCGTTCATGAGGCTATCCACATATACAAGCACAGAGACAATTTCAACAGAGAAGATGGATTCTATCTTAGCAATCATTGGAAAGATTTGATAAACCATGTCAGGTCTTAATTGATTGTTCACGCTTACAGTGGCTTTCAGACAGCATACATTATAAAAAATTTCGTCTCCCCCCTCCTCTTTTTAGAATATAGATGGACTAGTCCTAAATAAACTGCCAAATCGTTGCGCGTGGCGCTAACGTTTTTTTAAATAAATAAATGCGCCGTTTAAAAATAAATATATGCAAACCAACACACCTGAAGACGACCGTTTGAGTTATGGTCGAAACGTCGTGAGAATTTTATATTGCTTTATATATATTTTATTATTTTGTTGTTTCCCTTCAACGTGACTTTACCGAAAAAACTAAGAATATAGTCTATGGGTCTCTGTGTGAGCAGTCTATGGGTGTCTTTGTGAGTAGTCTATGGGTGTCTGTGTGAGTAGTCTATGGGTGTCTTTGTGAGTAGTCTATGGGTGTCTGTGTGAGTAGTCTATGGGTCTCTGTGTGAGTAGTCTATGGGTGTCTGTGTGAGTAGTCTATGGGCCTCTGTGTGAGTAGTCTATGGGTGTCCGTGTGAGTAGTCTATGGGTCTTTGTGTGAGTAGTCTATGGGTGTCTGTGTGATGAGTCTATGGATCTCTGTGTGAGTAGTATATGGGTGTATGTGTGTTTAGTCTATGGGTGTCTGTGTGGTGAGTCTATAGGTCTCTGTGTGATGAGTCTATGGGTCTCTGTGTGAGTAGTCTATGGGTGTCTGCGTGATGAGTCTATGGGTGTCTGTGTGAGTAGTCTATGGGTCTCTACGTGAATAGTCTATGGGCCTCTGTGTGAGTAGTCTATGGGTGTCTGTGTGAGTCTATGGGTCTCTGTGTGATGAGTCTATGGGTCTCTGTGTAAGTAGTCTATGGGTGTCTGTGTGAGTAATCTATGGGTCTCTGTGTGAGTAGTCTATGGGTGTCTGTGTGAGTAGTCTATGGGTCTCTGCGTGAGTAGTCTATGGGTCTCTGCGTGAGTATTCTATGGGCCTCTGTGTGAGTAGTCTATGGGTGTCTGTGTGAGTCTATGGGTCTCTGTGTGAGTAGTCTATGGGTCTCTGTGTGAGTAGTCTATGGGTGTCTGCATGAGTAGTCTATGGGTGTCTGTGTGATGAGTCTATGGGTGTCTGTGTGAGTAGTCTATGGGTCTCTGTGTGAGTAGTCTATGGGTCTCTGTGTGAGTAGTCTATGGGTCTCTGTGTGAGTAGTCTATAGGTCTCTGTGTGAGTAGTCTATGGGTCTCTGTGTGAGTAGTCTATGGGTCTCTGTGTGAGTAGTCTATGGGTCTCTGTGTGAGTAGTCTATGGGTCTATGTGTGATGAGTCTATGGGTCTCTGTGTGATGAGTCTACGGGTCTCTGCGTGAGTAGTCTATGGGTGTCTGTGTGAGTAGTCTATGGGTCTCTGCGTGAGTAGTCTATGGGTCTCTGCTTGAGTAGTCTATGGCTCTCTGCGTGATGAGTCTATGGGTGTCTGTGTGGTGAGTCTATGGGTCTCTGCGTGAGTAGTCTATGGGTCTCTGTGTGAGTAGTCTATGGGTCTCTGCGTGAGTAGTCTATGGGTCTCTGCGTGGGGCAGTGCCAATCCTCACCGATGACAGAGAGGCTGACCCTCCCCTCGTAGTTGCCGTGGGGGAAGGTGGCCATGTGGCAGAGGAAGAGGCCCCCGTCGCCAGCCCGCACGTCCAGCAGCTCCAGCGAAACGTCGCCGGGAGGCCCCCCAACGCGGAACCGCAGTCGGCCCGCGAGGGACGAGTTGGAGTACGCCGTGCCGTGCAGCGGGCTGAGTGCGGCCAAATTGGCCCCCGCCCAGACGTTGCCACGGGAGGCCTTCAGCCAGTTGGCCTGCACCACCACCACGGCCGCACCCCACAGGACGCAGCGCAGCACCGCCACCTTCTGGCCGACCACCGCCGTGACCTGGCCGTCCGTGTCGACACCCACACGAGGGGCTGGGTGGGAAGACAACACAGAGACCCATAGACTACTCATAGAGACCCATAGACTACTCACGCAGAGTCCCATAGACGACTCAGAGACCCACAAGACTACCCACGCAGAGATCCATAGAGTACTCATAGAGACCCATAGACTATCTTCTTTGGTAATTTCGATAAAGTCACGTAGAATGAGAATAAAATAATAAATTGATAAAATAACACAATAATATTCTTACGACGTATCGGCCACAACACAAGCGGCCATCATCAGGTGAAGGGACGAGACTGTCTGGAGGACAGCGCTGGTCTGAGCGTGGCTGTGTTCGCTCCAGCGCTGTCCTCGTGTTCGCTGAAGCGCTCATTCTACGTGGTGACTTTACCGAAAGAACCAAAGATGAATCCTTGCAGTCACGAAAGCTTTAAATCGAAATCCATAGACTACTCATAGAAACTCATAGACTACTCACGCAGAGTCCCATAGACCACTCAGAGACCCACAAGACTACTCACACAGAGACCCATAGACCACTCATAGAGATCCACAAGACTACTCACACAGAGACCCACTTCACACGCACAAAAATACCTCTCACTCATTCACCCAGCCACCCACTCACCCACGGTGCTGTGTGGTGGAGGGACGGAGACACACGACAGTGGAGACCACTCCCCTGCCTTCCACCGTGGCAAGTCGGCTACCATTCTCATGCGGACGCAGTACTCATCCTCGCGTCCCGGCAGAAGCATCATTCGGTGTTGGTACCGGCATCCGATGAAGCGCTCCTGGCAGTAAGCATCATCATCATCATCAGTAGTAGCAGCAGTAGTAGTAGCAGAAACAGCATCATCATCAGTAGTAGTAGCATCATCAGTAGTAGTGTCATTGGTAGTATCATCATCATCAGTAGCAGCATCGCCACCCACCCACTCAACCACGCACATCTCCCGCCACAACCTCCCGACCCCCGTCACAACTCCCGCAATCTCTCACCGTGAGTTGAACGCCGCCTCTTGTCGAAATGTCAACCTGATGGTGGAACTTCACGTCGTGCGACACCAGCGCCCTCCACCCCCGCCCGACGGAGACCAACAACGACAGCTTCCGCACCTCTGGCTCTCCGTCGACCACCGCCTCCAACTCCCCAGCCACCCCAGGACCACCGTCATCACGGCGGTCATCGTCACCGCCGTCACGGTCATCGTCATCGCCGTCGTCGTTGTCGCTGTAGCCATCATCGTCGTTGTCTTCATCGTCACCCACAACACCGCACTCCTCATCCTCACCACCATCGCCCTCCTCCTCCTCCTCCCCCCGCGTCAGTTTGTCGAGCCTCAGGGTGAACGACGGAGCGCTGAGCACAGCTGAGACACGGGAGAGGGGGGGTCATGGCGAGGGATGTTTGTGTGATCTCTCCCTGTCCTACAGAGTCTGTGAGTGGAGTTTGTGTGATCTCCCCCTGTCCTACAGAGTGAGTGGACTTTGTGTGATCTCCCCCTGTTCTACAGTGTGAGTGGAGTTTGTGTGATCTCCCCCTGTTCTACAGAGTGTGTGAGTGGAGTTTGTGTGATCTCCCCCTGTCCTACAGAGTGTGTGGAGTTTGTGTGATCTCCCCCTGTCCTACAGAGCGAGTGGAGTTTGTGTGATCTCCCCCTGTCCTACAGAGTGAGTGAGTGGAGTTTGTGTGATCTCCCCCTGTTCTACAGAGTGAGTGTGAGTGGAGTTTGTATGATCTCCCTGTTCTACAGAGTGAGTGGAGTTTGTGTGATCTCCCCCTGTCCTACAGAGTGAGTGGAGTTTGTGTGATCTCCCCCTGTCCTACAGAGTGAGTGGAGTTTGTGTGATCTCCCCCAGTTCTACAGTGTGAGCGGAGTTTGTGTGATCTCCCCCTGTTCTACAGAGTGAGCGAATGGAGTTTGTGTGATCTCTCCCTGCCCTACAGAGTGTGTGGAGTTTGTGTGATCTCCCCCTGTCCTACAGAGCGAGTGAGTTTGTGTGATCTCCTCCTGTCCTACAGAGTGAGTGGAGTTTGTATGATCTCCCCCTGTTCTACAGAGTGTGTGAGTGGAGTTTGTGTGATCTCTCCCTTTCTTACAGAGTGAGTGAGTGGACTTTGTGTGATCTCCCCCTGTCCTACAGAGCGAGTGGAGTTTGTGTGATCTCCCCCTGTCCTACAGAGTGAGTGAGTGGAGTTTGTGTGATCTCCCCCTGTTCTACAGAGTGAGTGTGAGTGGAGTTTGTATGATCTCCCTGTTCTACAGAGTGAGTGGAGTTTGTGTGATCTCCCCCTGTCCTACAGAGTGAGTGGAGTTTGTGTGATCTCCCCCTGTCCTACAGAGTGAGTGGAGTTTGTGTGATCTCCCCCTGTTCTACAGTGTGAGCGGAGTTTGTGTGATCTCCCCCTGTTCTACAGAGTGAGCGAATGGAGTTTGTGTGATCTCTCCCTGCCCTACAGAGTGTGTGGAGTTTGTGTGATCTCCCCCTGTCCTACAGAGCGAGTGAGTTTGTGTGATCTCCTCCTGTCCTACAGAGTGAGTGGAGTTTGTGTGATCTCCCCCTGTCCTACAGAGTGAGTGGAGTTTGTATGATCTCCCCCTGTTCTACAGAGTGTGTGAGTGGAGTTTGTGTGATCTCTCCCTTTCTTACAGAGTGAGTGAGTGGACTTTGTGTGATCTCCCCCTGTCCTACAGAGTGAGTGGAGTTTGTGTGATCTCCCCCTGTTCTACAGAGTGAGTGAGTGGAGTTTGTGTGATCTCCCCCTGTCCTACAGAGTGAGTGAGTGGAGTTTGTGTGATCTCCCCCTATTCTGCAGAGTGTGTGAGTGGAGTTTGTGTGATCTCTCCCTTTCTTACAGAGTGAGTGAGTGGACTTTGTGTGATCTCCCCCTGTCCTACAGAGTAAGTGGAGTTTGTGTGATCTCCCCATGTTCTACAGAGTGTGTGAGTGGAGTTTGTGTGATCTCCCCCTGTCCTACAGAGTGAGTGAGTGGAGTTTGTATGATCACCCCCTGTCCTACAGAGTGAGTGAATGGACTTTGTGTGATCTCCCCCTGTTTTATAGAGTGAGTGGAGTTTGTGTGATCTCCCCCTGTCCTACAGAGTGAGTGGAGTTTATGTGATTTCCCCCTGTCCTACAGAGTGAGTGAGTGGAGTTTGTGTGATCTCTCCCTGTTCTACAGTGTGTGAGTGGAGTTTGTGTGATCTCCCCCTGTCCTACAGAGTGTGTGGAGTTTGTGTGATCTCCCCCTGTTCTACAGTGTGAGTGGAGTTTGTGATCTCCCCCTGTCCTACAGAGTGTGTGGAGTTTGTGTGATCTCCCCCTGTCCTACAGAGCGAGTGAGTTTGTGTGATCTCCTCCTGTCCTACAGAGTGAGTGGAGTTTGTGTGATCTCCCCCTGTCCTACAGAGTGAGTGGAGTTTGTATGATCTCCCCCTGTTCTACAGAGTGTGTGAGTGGAGTTTGTGTGATCTCTCCCTTTCTTACAGAGTGAGTGAGTGGACTTTGTGTGATCTCCCCCTGTCCTACAGAGTGAGTGGAGTTTGTGTGATCTCCCCCTGTTCTACAGAGTGAGTGAGTGGAGTTTGTGTGATCTCCCCCTGTCCTACAGAGTGAGTGAGTGGAGTTTGTGTGATCTCCCCCTATTCTGCAGAGTGTGTGAGTGGAGTTTGTGTGATCTCTCCCTTTCTTACAGAGTGAGTGAGTGGACTTTGTGTGATCTCCCCCTGTCCTACAGAGTAAGTGGAGTTTGTGTGATCTCCCCATGTTCTACAGAGTGTGTGAGTGGAGTTTGTGTGATCTCCCCCTGTCCTACAGAGTGAGTGAGTGGAGTTTGTATGATCACCCCCTGTCCTACAGAGTGAGTGAATGGACTTTGTGTGATCTCCCCCTGTTTTATAGAGTGAGTGGAGTTTGTGTGATCTCCCCCTGTCCTACAGAGTGAGTGGAGTTTATGTGATTTCCCCCTGTCCTACAGAGTGAGTGAGTGGAGTTTGTGTGATCTCTCCCTGTTCTACAGTGTGTGAGTGGAGTTTGTGTGATCTCCCCCTGTCCTACAGAGTGTGTGGAGTTTGTGTGATCTCCCCCTGTTCTACAGTGTGAGTGGAGTTTGTGATCTCCCCCTGTCCTACAGAGTGTGTGGAGTTTGTGTGATCTCCCCCTGTCCTACAGAGTGAGTGGAGTTTGTGTGATCTCCCCCTGTTCTACAGAGTGTGTGAGTGGAGTTTGTGTGATCTCCCCCTGTCCTACAGAGTGTGTGAGTGGAGTTTGTGTGATCTCCCCCTGTCCTACAGAGCGAGTGGAGTTTATGTGATCTCCCCCTGTCCTACAGAGTGAGTGTGTGGAGTTTGTGTGATCTCCCCCTGTCCTACAGAGTGAGTGGAGTTTGTGTGATCTCCCCCTGTCCTACAGAGTGAGTGAGTGGAGTTTGTGTGATCTCCCCCTGTCCTACAGAGTGAGTGGAGTTTGTGTGATCTCCCCCTGTCCTACAGAGCGAGTGGAGTTTATGTGATCTCCCCCTGTTCTACAGAGTGAGTGGAGTTTGTGTGATCTCCCCCTGTCCTACAGAGTGAGTGGAGTTTGTGTGATCTCCCCCTGTCCTACAGAGTGAGTGAGTGGAGTTTGTGTGATCTCCCCCTGTCCTACAGAGTGAGTGGAGTTTGTGTGATCTCCCCCTGTCCTACAGAGTGAGTGGAGTTTGTGTGATCTCCCCCTGTCCTACAGAGTGAGTGGAGTTTGTGTGATCTCCCCCTGTCCTACAGAGTGAGTGGAGTTTGTGTGATCTCCCCCTGTCCTACAGAGTGAGTGGAGTTTGTGTGATCTCCCCCTGTCCTACAGAGTGAGTGGAGTTTGTGTGATCTCCCCCTGTCCTACAGAGTGAGTGGAGTTTGTGTGATCTCCCCCTGTCCTACAGAGTGAGTGGAGTTTGTGTGATCTCCCCCTGTCCTACAGTGAGTGAATGAGTGAGTGGAGTTTGTATGATCTCCCCCTGTCCTACAAAGTGAGTGAGTGGAGTTTGTGTGATCTCCCCCTGTCCTACAGAGTGAGTGGAGTTTGTGTGATCTCCCCCTGTCCTACAGAGCGAGTGGAGTTTATGTGATCTCCCCCTGTCCTACAGAGTGAGTGTGTGGAGTTTGTGTGATCTCCCCCTGTCCTACAGAGTGAGTGGAGTTTGTGTGATCTCCCCCTGTCCTACAGAGTGAGTGAGTGGAGTTTGTGTGATCTCCCCCTGTCCTACAGAGTGAGTGGAGTTTGTGTGATCTCCCCCTGTCCTACAGAGCGAGTGGAGTTTATGTGATCTCCCCCTGTTCTACAGAGTGAGTGGAGTTTGTGTGATCTCCCCCTGTCCTACAGAGTGAGTGGAGTTTGTGTGATCTCCCCCTGTCCTACAGAGTGAGTGAGTGGAGTTTGTGTGATCTCCCCCTGTCCTACAGAGTGAGTGGAGTTTGTGTGATCTCCCCCTGTCCTACAGAGTGAGTGGAGTTTGTGTGATCTCCCCCTGTCCTACAGAGTGAGTGGAGTTTGTGTGATCTCCCCCTGTCCTACAGAGTGAGTGGAGTTTGTGTGATCTCCCCCTGTCCTACAGAGTGAGTGGAGTTTGTGTGATCTCCCCCTGTCCTACAGAGTGAGTGGAGTTTGTGTGATCTCCCCCTGTCCTACAGAGTGAGTGAGTGGAGTTTGTGTGATCTCTCCCTGTCCTACAGAGTGAGTGAGTGGAGTTTGTGTGATCTCCCCCTGTCCTACAGAGTGACTGGAGTTTGTGTGATCTCCCCCTGTCCTACAGAGTGAGTGGAGTTTGTGTGATCTCCCCCTGTCCTACAGAGTGAGTGGAGTTTGTGTGATCTCCCCCTGTCCTACAGTGAGTGAATGAGTGAGTGGAGTTTGTATGATCTCCCCCTGTCCTACAAAGTGAGTGAGTGGAGTTTGTGTGATCTCCCCCTGTCCTACAGAGTGAGTGGAGTTTGTGTGATCTCCCCTTGTTCTACAGAGTGAGTGGAGTTTGTATGATCACCCCCTGTTCTACAGAGTAAGTGGAGTTTGTGTGATCTCCCCCTGTTCTACAGAGTGTGTGAGTGGAGTTTGTGTGATCTCCCCCTGTCCTACAGAGTGAGTGAGTGGAGTTTGTATGATCACCCCCTGTCCTACAGAGTGAGTGAATGGACTTTGTGTGATCTCCCCCTGTTTTATAGAGTGAGTGGAGTTTGTGTGATCTCCCCCTGTCCTACAGAGTGAGTGGAGTTTATGTGATCTCCCCCTGTCCTACAGAGTGAGTGAGTGGAGTTTGTGTGATCTCTCCCTGTTCTACAGTGTGTGAGTGGAGTTTGTGTGATCTCCCCCTGTCCTACAGAGTGTGTGGAGTTTGTGTGATCTCCCCCTGTTCTACAGTGTGAGTGGAGTTTGTGATCTCCCCCTGTCCTACAGAGTGTGTGGAGTTTGTGTGATCTCCCCCTGTCCTACAGAGTGAGTGGAGTTTGTGCGATCTCCCCCTGTTCTACAGAGTGTGTGAGTGGAGTTTGTGTGATCTCCCCCTGTCCTACAGAGTGTGTGAGTGGAGTTTGTGTGATCTCCCCCTGTCCTACAGAGCGAGTGGAGTTTGTGTGATCTCCCCCTGTCCTACAGAGTGAGTGTGTGGAGTTTGTGTGATCTCCCCCTGTTCTACAGAGTGAGTGGAGTTTGTGTGATCTCCCCCTGTCCTACAGAGTGAGTGGAGTTTGTGTGATCTCCCCCTGTCCTACAGAGTGAGTGAGTGGAGTTTGTGTGAACTCCCCCTGTCCTACAGAGTGAGTGAGTGGAGTTTGTGTGATCTCCCCCTGTCCTACAGAGTGAGTGAGTGGAGTTTGTGTGATCTCCCCCTGTTCTACAGAGTGAGTGTGAGTGGAGTTTGTATGATCTCCCTGTTCTACAGAGTGCGTGGAGTTTGTGTGATCTCCCCCTGTCCTACAGAGTGAGTGGAGTTTGTGTGATCTCCCCCTGTCCTACAGAGTGAGTGGAGTTTGTGTGATCTCCCCCTGTTCTACAGTGTGAGTGGAGTTTGTGTGATCTCCCCCTGTTCTACAGAGTGAGCGAATGGAGTTTGTGTGATCTCTCCTTGCCCTACAGAGTGTGTGGAGTTTGTGTGATCTCCCCCTGTCCTACAGAGCGAGTGAGTTTGTGTGATCTCCTCCTGTCCTACAGAGTGAGTGGAGTTTGTGTGATCTCCCCCTGTCCTACAGAGTGAGTGGAGTTTGTATGATCTCCCCCTGTCCTACAGAGTGAGTGGAGTTTGTGTGATCTCCCCCTGTCCTACAGAGTGAGTGGAGTTTGTGTGATCTCCCCATGTCCTACAGTGAGTGAATGAGTGAGTGGAGTTTGTATGATCTCCCCCTGTCCTACAGAGTGAGTGAGTGGAGTTTGTGTGATCTCCCCCTGTGCTACAGAGTGAGTGAGTGGAGTTTGTGTGATCTCCCCCTGTCCTACAGAGCGAGTGGAGTTTGTGTGATCTCCCCCTGTCCTACAGAGTGAGTGTGTGGAGTTTGTGTGATCTCCCCCTGTTCTACAGAGTGAGTGGAGTTTGTGTGATCTCCCCCTGTCCTACAGAGTGAGTGGAGTTTGTGTGATCTCCCCCTGTCCTACAGAGTGAGTGAGTGGAGTTTGTGTGAACTCCCCCTGTCCTACAGAGTGAGTGAGTGGAGTTTGTGTGATCTCCCCCTGTCCTACAGAGTGAGTGAGTGGAGTTTGTGTGATCTCCCCCTGTTCTACAGAGTGAGTGTGAGTGGAGTTTGTATGATCTCCCTGTTCTACAGAGTGCGTGGAGTTTGTGTGATCTCCCCCTGTCCTACAGAGTGAGTGGAGTTTGTGTGATCTCCCCCTGTCCTACAGAGTGAGTGGAGTGTGTGTGATCTCCCCCTGTTCTACAGTGTGAGTGGAGTTTGTGTGATCTCCCCCTGTTCTACAGAGTGAGCGAATGGAGTTTGTGTGATCTCTCCCTGCCCTACAGAGTGTGTGGAGTTTGTGTGATCTCCCCCTGTCCTACAGAGCGAGTGAGTTTGTGTGATCTCCTCCTGTCCTATAGAGTGAGTGGAGTTTGTGTGATCTCCCCCTGTCCTACAGAGTGAGTGGAGTTTGTATGATCTCCCCCTGTCCTACAGAGTGAGTGGAGTTTGTGTGATCTCCCCCTGTACTACAGAGTGAGTGGAGTTTGTGTGATCTCCCCCTGTCCTACAGTGAGTGAATGAGTGAGTGGAGTTTGTGTGAACTCCCCCTGTCCTACAGAGTGAGTGAGTGGAGTTTGTGTGATCTCCCCCTGTCCTACAGAGTGAGTGAGTGGAGTTTGTGTGATCTCCCCCTGTTCTACAGAGTGAGTGTGAGTGGAGTTTGTATGATCTCCCTGTTCTACAGAGTGCGTGGAGTTTGTGTGATCTCCCCCTGTCCTACAGAGTGAGTGGAGTTTGTGTGATCTCCCCCTGTCCTACAGAGTGAGTGGAGTTTGTGTGATCTCCCCCTGTTCTACAGTGTGAGTGGAGTTTGTGTGATCTCCCCCTGTCCTACAGAGTGAGTGGAGTTTGTGTGATCTCCCCCTGTTCTACAGTGTGAGTGGAGTTTGTGTGATCTCCCCCTGTCCTACAGAGTGAGTGTGTGGAGTTTGTGTGATCTCCCCCTGTTCTACAGAGTGAGTGGAGTTTGTGTGATCTCCCCCTGTCCTACAGAGTGAGTGGAGTTTGTGTGATCTCCCCCTGTCCTACAGAGTGAGTGAGTGGAGTTTGTGTGAACTCCCCCTGTCCTACAGAGTGAGTGAGTGGAGTTTGTGTGATCTCCCCCTGTCCTACAGAGTGAGTGAGTGGAGTTTGTGTGATCTCCCCCTGTTCTACAGAGTGAGTGTGAGTGGAGTTTGTATGATCTCCCTGTTCTACAGAGTGCGTGGAGTTTGTGTGATCTCCCCCTGTCCTACAGAGTGAGTGGAGTTTGTGTGATCTCCCCCTGTCCTACAGAGTGAGTGGAGTGTGTGTGATCTCCCCCTGTTCTACAGTGTGAGTGGAGTTTGTGTGATCTCCCCCTGTTCTACAGAGTGAGCGAATGGAGTTTGTGTGATCTCTCCCTGCCCTACAGAGTGTGTGGAGTTTGTGTGATCTCCCCCTGTCCTACAGAGCGAGTGAGTTTGTGTGATCTCCTCCTGTCCTATAGAGTGAGTGGAGTTTGTGTGATCTCCCCCTGTCCTACAGAGTGAGTGGAGTTTGTATGATCTCCCCCTGTCCTACAGAGTGAGTGGAGTTTGTGTGATCTCCCCCTGTACTACAGAGTGAGTGGAGTTTGTGTGATCTCCCCCTGTCCTACAGTGAGTGAATGAGTGAGTGGAGTTTGTGTGAACTCCCCCTGTCCTACAGAGTGAGTGAGTGGAGTTTGTGTGATCTCCCCCTGTCCTACAGAGTGAGTGAGTGGAGTTTGTGTGATCTCCCCCTGTTCTACAGAGTGAGTGTGAGTGGAGTTTGTATGATCTCCCTGTTCTACAGAGTGCGTGGAGTTTGTGTGATCTCCCCCTGTCCTACAGAGTGAGTGGAGTTTGTGTGATCTCCCCCTGTCCTACAGAGTGAGTGGAGTTTGTGTGATCTCCCCCTGTTCTACAGTGTGAGTGGAGTTTGTGTGATCTCCCCCTGTTCTACAGAGTGAGCGAATGGAGTTTGTGTGATCTCTCCCTGCCCTACAGAGTGTGTGGAGTTTGTGTGATCTCCCCCTGTCCTACAGAGCGAGTGAGTTTGTGTGATCTCCTCCTGTCCTACAGAGTGAGTGGAGTTTGTGTGATCTCCCCCTGTCCTACAGAGTGAGTGGAGTTTGTATGATCTCCCCCTGTCCTACAGAGTGAGTGGAGTTTGTGTGATCTCCCCCTGTACTACAGAGTGAGTGGAGTTTGTGTGATCTCCCCCTGTCCTACAGTGAGTGAATGAGTGAGTGGAGTTTGTATGATCTCCCCCTGTCCTACAGAGTGAGTGAGTGGAGTTTGTGTGATCTCCCCCTGTGCTACAGAGTGAGTGAGTGGAGTTTGTGTGATCTCCCCCTGTCCTACAGAGTGAGTGGAGTTTGTGTGATCTCCCCCTGTCCTACAGAGTGAGTGAGTGGAGTTTGTGTGATCTCCCCCTGTGCTACAGAGTGAGTGAGTGGAGTTTGTGTGATCTCCCCCTGTCCTACAGAGTGAGTGAGTAGAGTTTGTTTGATCTCCCCTTGTGAGCCAAAGACACACACACAGGCAGAAAGAGTCACAGACATACACAGCGACACACACAGACAAAGATGACAAAGATCCTCCGTGTAGCCTGAAAAAGACCGTTGGGGCAAGTGCTGTTAGTGAGCACCAGACAGACACGGACAAAGAGAGACACAGAGAGAGAGACACAGAGAGACACACACACACAGAGACACAGAGAGGGAGACACAGAGAGACACACACACAGAGACACAGAGAGAGACACACACAGAGACACAGAGAGAGAGACACAGGCATGTACAATCTCGTGCCACTCACTTTCCATCAAGGGCAGGACCACAACGGCGACCCAGCGTGAGGATCGCGACGGCGAGGATGAGAAGGAGAATATCACACGGAGGAGGAAGCGGTCACCGGGATCGTCCAGCGCCGAGGAGACGTCGCACCGTGTCTCCGTTGTGGCAGCGCAGACGGTCTGCCAGCGGGCTCGTCTGAAGCTGCGCAGACAGAGACACAGGGAGGAGTGGTGAGGGTGGTGAGGAGCCAGTGGGTGAGAGAGACGTGTGTGTGTGTGAGTGAGTGGGTTGGTGGATGAGTGGGTTGGTGAGTGAGTGGGTGAGTGGGTTGGTGAGTGGGTGAATGGGTTGGTGAGTGAGTGGGTGAATGGGTGAGTGGATGATTGAGTGGGTGAGTGAGTGGGTTGGTGAGTGAGTGGGTTGGTGAGTGGGTTGGTGAGTGAGTGGGTGGGTGAGTGGGTTGGTGAGTGAGTGGGTAAGTTGGTTGGTGAGTGAGTGGGTGAGTGGGTTGGTGAGTGAGTGGGTGAATGAGTGGGTTGGTGAGTGAGTGGCTGAGTGAGTGAGCATCTCACAGTTTGCTCTGAACTCTGTATGTAACATTCAGGAACGTTGAGTTGGTCGTGGTCGTGGTGGTCGAGTTGATGGTTAAAGGATCAACAAGTGGGGGTCTATCCCCTCCATCCCCACTGGGAGCCACTTCAACGGGGTCCCAGCAAAGCGTCGCCAGGAGGTCTCGAGACTCCAAACGAACATTCAGTGGGAACAGCGGAGCTGGGCAGATGGGGAAAAAACACTCAAGAGTGCGCTAACCACTGCACCACCACTCCTCACACACACACAGTGCGCTAACCACTGCACCACCACTCCCCACACACTCACACACAGTGCGCTAACCACTGCACCACCACTCCTCACACACACACAGTGCGCTAACCACTGCACCACCACTCCCCACACACTCACACACAGTGCGCTAACCACTGCACCACCACTCCTCACTCACACACACGGTGCGCTAACCACTGCACCACCACTCCTCACACACACACACAGTGCGCTAACCACTGCACCACCACTCCCCACTCACACACACAGTGTGCTAACCACTGCACCACCACTCCCCACACAATCACACAACCTGGCACCCGATTTATCGACCACCTCGGGCTCTGCTCACCGTGGCTGCTGCACGTGACGGGGTGGTGGTGGAGGAGGAGGAGAGGCAGGATGAAGGGGAAGAGTAGGCCAAGTTTGTAGAGTTTCGACATCGCCATTAACCCCACACGCAGCCACGCACCCGCCTCACCCAAGTCACGTGCTGAGGAAATCGATTCAAGGTTAAATTAAAAACTCGGATCGATTCCTGTGGGGATAACAAATGCGAATCGATAGTGGTCAAAAATGTAGCCGATGGCATCGATCCACATTGGGACTGCATTGGAATTGACGTTGGTCGTGAGTGTAAAATGGAATCGAATACATTTTCGATAACATGGGAATTGATTATGGCGATTTGTTCTAATAACATAGGAATCGATCTAGCTAGGGATTTAAAGCGCATAAAATCGAATCCCATTGGGATACCTACCATGAGAATCGATTGTGTTAGAAAAGGAGAGCGTTTAGAATCGATTCCTATTGAGAATGAATCAGAATCAGAAAGGGTTTTATTCGCCATGAAAGTTCACACCGACACGGAATTTACTTTGGCAGGATGGTGCATACATTCAACATATAGGAATCTAAAATCTTAAATAAGTTTTAAACAAGTCTTACTATAATAATAAGGGTTAAAAGTCTAACTAACGCCAAGGGGCTGAATTATATAAAATTGAATAAATATCGAATATAAAATAGCTTTAAGATATAATTTAAAAATAAAAAATACAAATAGGTTAACATAGTTAATATCGGCAAGGTGTCATTATGTAGATAAAATGTTAAAATCAGTGTTAGCCCTTGGCCTCGTTTAACAGGCCAGCAGCAGATGGGAAGAAACTGTTTTTATGGCGTGAGGTTTTGGTCCTGATGGACCGAAGCCTTCTGCCGGAGGGGAGTAGCTGAAACAGAGAGTGTCCAGGGTGGGAGAAATCGGCCACAATCTTCCTCACTCGCCTCATGGACCTTGTCGTGTGCAGGTCCTCGAGGGTTGGTAGATTGCAGGCAATTACCTTCTCAGCAGTGTGGATGATACGCTGCAGTCTGCTCTTGTCCTTGGCAGTGGCAGCAGCATACCAGACGGTTATGGAGGAGGTGAGGATGGATTCAATGATCGCTGTATAGAATTGCACCATCATTGTCTTTGGCAGGTTGAATTTCTTCAGCTGCCGTAGAAAGTACATCCTCTGTTGAGCTTTCTTGGTGAGGGAGCTGATGTTCAATTCCCACTTAAGGTCCCGGGAGAGAATAGTGCCCAGGAAGCGGAAGGACTCTACAATTTTGACTGGGGAGTTTAACAGGGTGATGGGGGTGAGTGGTGCTGTATTCTTCCTGAAGTCCAAAACCATCTCAACTGTCTTTAGAGCATTTAGCTCTAAGTTGTTCTGGCTACACCAGGTCACCAGATTGTCAGCTTCCCACCTATAGTCAGACTCATCCCCACCAGAGATCAGCCCAATGAGGCTGGTGTCATCCGCAAACTTCAATAGTTTGACGGACAAATGATTGGAGGTGCAGCTGTTGGTATACAGGGAGAAGAGCAGAGGGGAAAGGACGCAGCCCTGAGGAGTTCCGGTGCTGATGGACCTGGAGTCAGAGACTTGTGTTCCCAGCTTAACGCACTGCTTCCTGTCAGACAGGAAGTCTGTGATCCATTTACAGGTGGTGTATGGCACGTTCAGCTGGAAGAGCTTGTCCTGAAGCAGGGCAGGGATGATGGTGTTGAAGGCAGAGCTGAAGTCCACAAACAGGATCCTGGCGTAGGATGCTGGGGCGTCCAGATGCTGTAGGGTGAAGTGGAGGGCCATGTTAACTGTATCGTCCACAGACCTGTTGGCTCTGTAGGCAAACTGAAGGGGGTCCAGGAGAGGGTCTGTGATGGCTTTGAGGTGTGCCAGGACCAGGCGCTCAAAAGACTTCATTACCACAGATGTAAGGGCGACCGGTCTGTAATCATTTAGTCCTGTTGGCCTTAGCTTTTTGGGCACAGGGATGATGGTGGAGGACTTGAGACAGGCTGGTACATGGCATGTCTCCAGGGAGGTGTTAAAGATGTTGGTGAACACCGGAGACAGCTGGTCAGCGCAGTGCCTGAGGGTGGCTGGAGAGACAGAGTCTGGCCCGGCTGCTTTGCGTGGATTCTGCCTCTTGAAAAGTCTATTAACTTCTCCCTCCTGAAGGGAGATAGTCGTCTCTGTAGTATTGGTGGGGGATGGGGCCTCTTGGGTCGGAAGGGGTGGTTCAGGACAGTCCAATTGTCTTTCAAATCTACAGTAGAACTCGTTCAGGTCGTTGGCTAGGCGGGAGTCGTTAGTGGTGTGGGGGGCTCTGGGTTTGTAGTTGGTGATCTGCCTGAGCCCTCTCCAGACAGAAGCAGCGTCTTTTGTAGAGAACTGGTGTTTTAGTCTCTCTGAGTACAGTCGTTTAGCCTCTCTCACCGCTTTGCTAAACCTGTTGTTCGACTCCTTGAATCTGTCTCTATCTCCACTCCTAAATGCTTCCTCCTTCTCCAACCTCAACCTTCTGAGCTTTGCTGAGAACCAGGGCTTATTGTTGTTAAAGTTCACCCTGGTACGTGTTGGGATACAGCAGTCCTCACAGAAGCTGATGTAGGACGTCACAGCCTCTGTGAGTTCATCCAGACTATTGGTAGCAGTCGTGAACATATCCCAGTCAGTACAATCTAAGCACGCCCGCAAATCTTCCACAGCCTCACTGGTCCACTGTTTAGATGTCCTCACAGCAGGTTTACAGAGTTTTAGTTTCTGCCTGTATGCAGGAATCAGGTGGACCATGGCATGGTCAGTGTCCTAGTGCTGCTCGGGGGACGGCGTGGTAGGCTCTACTGACTGTAGTGTAGCAGTGATCCAGAGTGTTCCCTTCTCTGGTTGGGCATTTAATGAATTGTATGTATTTGGGGAGTTCGTGGCTGAGATTACCTTTGTTAAAGTCGCCAAGTACGATAACCAACGAATCTGGATTTGCTCGCTCCACACTCAGAATCTGATCGGCGAGCATGCGTTGGGCCTCTTTAACCTGAGGACAAGGCGGCAAATAAACTCCGACCAAAATGAGCGACGCGAACTCGCGAGGCGAGTAAAACGGTTTACAGGTTATAAAAATTGATTCAAGGAGTGGAGAACAATGTTGCAGAATCACTGTGACATCTACACACCAGCCACTGTTAATGTAAAAACAAATACCACCGCCTTTCGTCTTGCCGGAGAGTGCTATGTCACGATCCGATCTTACAAGATGGAATCCTGCTAGTTGTAGCGAAGTGTCCGGAATCAAATCACACAGCCATGTTTCCGTGAAGCACAATGCAGAAGCTGAAAGAAAGTCTTTGTTTTTTACCATCAGTAGCTGAAGTTCATCCATTTTGTTGTACAGTGAACGTACATTGGAGAGGAAAAAGCTCGGCAGCACTGTTCGGATTCCGCGTCTGCGTAGCCGTACTAGAGCCCCCGACCGTTTACCCCTTGGGCGGCGTTTCGTTGCTTGAGCAAAGCCTAGCGCGGCATTGACTAGAATGCCTACTAATTCTGCCGCTGGAAGCAGAAAAGTAGGAATTAAATCCACAGGAGTTGTTTCCCTGATATTTAAAAGTTCGTCTCTTGTTAGAGAACTCCGAAAATCTTGGCAAAACACTGAATTGACAGACAAAACAAGACAAAACAGGGCGCACCGACCGGCTGAGGCTACCATCATCAGCGCCATCTTCGCACCAGGACGGGTGTACTGAACAGCAAGACTCTCTCACCAGCACTGGTGCGTTGAACAGTAGGCCCCTCTCACCAGCATGGGAGTGGTGAACAGCAGGCCCCTCTCACCAACACGGGTGTGATGAACAGTAGGCCTCTCTCACCAGCATGGGAGTGAACAGCAGACCCCTCTCACCAACACGGGTGTGATGAACAGCACGCCCCTCTCACCAGCACGGGTGTGATGAATAGTAGGCCTCTCTCACCAGCACGGGTGTGTTGAACAGCAGGCCCCTCTCACCAGCACGGGTGTGTTGAACAGCAGGCCCCTCTCACCAGCACGGGTGTGTTGAACAGCAGGCCCCTCTCACCAGCACGGGTGTGTTGAACAGCAGGCCCCTCTCACCAGCACGGGTGTGTTGACCAGCAGGCCCCTCTCACCAGCACGGGTGTGCTGAACAGTAGGCCCCTCTCACCAGCACGGGTGTGTTGAACAGCAGGCCCCTCTCACCAGCACGGGTGTGCTGAACAGTAGGCCCCTCAACACGGGTGTGCTGAACAGCAGGCCACTCTCACCAGCACGGGTGTGCTGAACAGCAGGCCTCTCTCACCAACACGGGTGTGCTGAACAGTAGGCCCCTCAACAGCAGGCCCCTCTCACCAGCACGGGTGTGCTGAACAGCAGGCCCCTCAACACGGGTGTGCTGAACAGCAGGCCTCTCTCACCAGCACGGGTGTGCTGAACAGCAGGCCTCTCTCACCAACACGGGTGTGCTGAACAGTAGGCCCCTCAACAGTAGGCCTCTCTCACCAGCACGGGTGTGCTGAACAGCAGGCCTCTCTCACCAACACGGGTGTGCTGAAAAGCAGGCCCCTCAACACGGGTGTGCTGAACAGCAGGCCTCTCTCACCAGCACGGTTGTGCTGAACAGCAGGCCCCTCTCACCAACACGGATGTGATGAACAGCAGGCCCCTCTCACCAGCACGGGTGTGCTGAACAGCAGGCCCCTCAACACGGGTGTGTTGAACAGCAGGCCCCTCTCACCAGCACGGGTGTGCTGAAAAGCAGGCCCCTCAACAGCAGGCCTCTCTCACCAGCGCAGGTGTGCTGAACAGCAGGCCTCTCAACAGCAAGCCTCTCTCACCAGCAAGGGTGTGCTGAACAGCAGGCCCCTCAACATGGGTGTACTGAACAGCAGGCCTCTCTCACCAGCACGGGTGTGATGAACAGCAGGCCTCTCTCACCAGCACGAGTGTGTTGAACAGCAAGCCCCTCTCAAGACAAAACTGGACAAAACAGGGCGCACCAACCGGCCGAGGCTGCCATCATCGGCGCCATCTTGGCAGTAAATAAATACATGTATAATCTCAATTGAAAAAGAGAGATGATATCGTGATCCTCTCAGCCGATAAGGGCAATGCCACGGTCATCATGGACAAAATCACATAGAACAATAACAATTCAGGAGCTACTTAATGATGGTAGCTACACAAAAAATTTAAAGAGATCCCACCAACAGCCTCGTTACAAAAACGAACAGCATCATCACTGATTCAGCTTCATTAATTGAACAGACCAAAACGGTTTTCCTTAAAACCTTCTGCTGCTAGACCACCCAGATTATATGGCTTACCAAAAATCCATAAAGAAGGTACACCACTCCGTCCCATCGTCTCCACCATTGGCTCACCCACCTACGAACTGGCCCGATATCTGAGACCTTCAGCCATTCACTGGTAAGACCACCTCTTCTGTACTTAACTCAGCTCACCTGGTATCGTCAATGAAAGACATCTCACTGTTCCCAGGTGACTTACTCGTCAGTTTCGATGTAGTTTCTTTGTTCACCAAAGTTCCTGTGCCCGATGCCCATTGCAATCATTGAGGATTTGGTCCAACGAGGATTGAATGCCGATGTACCGGCCCTGGCGAGACACTGCCTCACCAATACTCACCCGGAATGGAACATTCGACAAACAAGTTGAAGGCACCCCTATGGGTTCTCCCTTATTACCGGTTGTGGCCAATGTTTTCATGGAAAATTTTTGAGACGGACGCCATCCAGGCATCCACTCTACGTCCGTCCTTGTGGAAGAGCTATGTGGATGACACGTTTGTCATCTGGCCACATGGCCGACCGGCTCAAAATAAAATTCCTCAACCACATCAATTCCATAAACCCAGCCATCAAATTCACCACGGAGGTAGAAACGGATGGCATGCTACCTTTCTTGTATGTCTCAATCAAAGAGAGACCAGATGGCTCAATGAGCCATTCTGTCTACAGGAGAGTAACCCAGACTGACGGCTACCTAAAACCCGAATCCCAGCACCATCCATCCCGGAAGAATTTCCTCGTCAAAACGCTACACCACAGAGCTCAGTGCATCTCCGGCCACGAACGCCTGACCAGTGAACTCAAAACACATACACCAAGCCCTCAAGGCGAATGGATTGTCTGACTACACAATCCGCAAAGTAGTGGTACCCCAAACTTTCGCAGTTCTTAAAAATTCTTTTCACACCATCAATATGTAAACTCCCCCCCCCCCCCCCCGCGCCAACCGGCATGTGCACCCGCATGTACACCATTCATCATGCTAAGTCGGCCAATCAAATGCTATTTTTTTACGCTAATTCCTTTGTCAAGGCACCTTGTTTCCTCGCACACAGCTTAAAGGTCGCGGTCTGAGCGTGGCTGTGTTTCACTCCAGCTCTGTCCTCGAGACAGCCCGGTCCCTTCAACTGATGAAGGCCGCTTGTGTTGTGGCCGAAACGTCGTGATTTTTGTTGTTTTATTTTTTTAACCTACGTGACTTTACCGAATAGAACCAAAGAGTACGTGAGGAAGGAGCCATCTGAGGATCCAATAAAAACCATCACCCTGCCATACATAGCAGGGGTAACCAAAAGTATTTCCAAAATCATGAACAAACACAAGATCCAGGTACGATTTAACACAGTACATAAAATTCGCGATCTGATCCCATCTGTGAAAGACAAGATTCCTGACATGCAATATCCCGGCGTCTACAAACTAAGCTGTGTCTGCAGTTACATTGGGGAAACTAAGCGACGTGTCTCGGACCGTGTTCGTGAGCAGAAGGCAGATTTGGTAACACGGTAGGACCAACGCTTCTACCGTGGCTGATGATTATTTTAATACTACGGCTGGCTCACACTAAGTTGATTTCTCTAAGACGATGGCCATCAACAAAGATTCGTTCATGAAGCCATCCATATACACAGCAGACACAATTTCAACCTGTGTATAGTGTAGAGTATGGTGTAGTGTATAGTGTAGTGTATAGTGTAGTGTATAGTGTAGTGTATAGTAGTGTATAGTGTAGTGTGTAGTGTACAGTGTATTGTATAGTGTAGAGTATAGTGTAGTGTATAGTGTAATGTATAGTGTAGTGTATAGTGTAGTGTATAGTATAGTGTAGTATATATAGTGTAGTGTATAGTGTAATGCATAGTGTAGTGTGTAGTGTAGTACACTAGCACATCACACTGGTGGGTTAGCGAGCCAAGCAACAACATTTGCACTCTGGATACCGTGACATTTCGCCAGCAATCACAACAACCAGCTTCATCGGGCAACAGCCACATTTGTGCATTTATTCATTCACACAATCTAACCCGGACGATATCGGCTCGCCGAAAACCAACAGCGTCAAACTACGAAAGTACCGCGGCATCGCGGGAGCGGCCGATGAAACTGGCCGGGCTCGGGGAGAAATAAAAAAACCGGGACGCTGACGTGGCGCAGGAAGGCTCACGGCGTTGTACGCGCCATCGTGACGCCGCCTGTCGCCCCGGTAAAACAATAATATAAACACGCGGAACTCCCTCACGGTGCCGGACGTCGTGACGGACCGTGCCGATGTCGCCGCTCGTTGACCCCCGGCCACGCGAGGGCGAATTTAAATTCTCCCCCCACCCCACCGCACCCCCCTATCCCTGGCTCCCTGGCACGACGCCCAGTCGCCTCCCGTCCAGCAGCACAACGCCGGGGGAAAGCGCTGGGAGGTGAGAGACCGTCGCGAAGACTAAAATAAAATAACAAAAACACTGCGTCCGGTTAACGGAGAGCTGTTTCGTAAAACAAAATTCCCACCCCCACCCCACCCAAAAAAAAAAGTGAAAAGCCAAACTCGGGGCACCGATTGTAACCGGCACGAGGCAAATATCCCCCAATGCTGAAAAACATCGCTCAGTTGGGATCAAACAACAACAACAAATCGTCTTGGTTCTTTCGGGGGGGGGGGGGGGTTCACCCGCTCGCGAAGCGACAAGCCCGGGCGTTTCCGCCGGCAACCACGTCAAGGTGGAGCGCGGCAAGGCGGAGCGCGGCAAGGTGGAGCACTCCAAGGTGGAGCACGGCAAGGCGGAGCACGGCAAGGTGGAGCACGGCAAGGTGGAGCACTCCAAGGTGGAGCACGGCAAGGTGGCGCACTCTCGCTCCTCCCCCCCCCCCCACCCCGAGCCGCTTCTCAAAAATCTTCCTCCCTCGCCTCGTCGTCATCTTCGTCTGTGAAAACCTGCGGGGGTCGGAATAAATTAGAGAGACGGTGACCGACCCCACCCACCCCCCCCCCCCCTGGGGTGGCCAGAAGCGGATCACTCACTCAGCCTAAGCAGGAGCATCGGTGATGTGGGCGGACACTCGCTCACCGCTCGCTCGCTCACCGCTCACCGCTCGCTCGCTCACCGCTCACTCACCACCCAGTTCAACCGGCGTGCAACAGACGGCGGTGGTGGCAACTACATCTGTAGAACGTGAAGAACCAGTGGCATTTACATCTGTAGAACGTGAAGAACCAGTGGCATCTACATCTGCAGAGCGTGAAGAACCAGTGGCATCTACATCTGTAGAACGTGAAGAACCAGTGGCATCTACATCTCCAGAAGGTGAAGAACCAGTGGCATCTACATCTCCAAAAGGTGAAGAACCAGTGGCATCTACATCTGCAAAACGAGAAGAACCAGTGACATTAATATCAACAGAATACGAAAAAACAGTGACATGTACATCTGTATCACGTAAAGAACCAGTGGCATCTACATCTGCTGAACGTGAAGAACCAGTGGCATCTACATCTGCAGAGCGTGAAGAACCAGTGGCATCTACATCTGCAGAGCGTGAAGAACCAGTGGCATCTACATCTGCAGAACGTGAAGAGAACGTCAATAACCAGTGGCATCTCCATCTGCAGAACGTGAAGAACCAGTGGCATCTACATCTGCAGAACGTGAAGAACCAGTGGCATCTACATCTGCAGAGCGTGAAGAACCAGTGGGATCTACATCTGCAGAACGTGAAGAACCAGTGGCATCTACATCTGCAGAACGTGAAGAACCATTGGCATCTACATCTGCAGAGCGTGAAGAACCAGTGTCATCTACATCTGCAGAACGTGAAGAATCAGCGGCATCTACATCTGCAGAGCGTGAAGAACCAGCGGCATCTACATCTGTAGAACGTGAAGAACCAGTGGCATCTACATCTGCAGAGCGTGAAGAACCAGTGGCATCTACATCTGCAGAACGTGAAGAACCAGTGGCATCTACATCTGCAGAGCGTGAAGAACCAGTGGCATCTACATCTGCAGAAGATAATGAGCTTTGGGTCTCCATGTGAGTCTATGGGTCTCTGTGTGAGTAGTCTATGGGTCTCGGTGTGATGAGTCTATAGGTCTCTGTGTGAGTCTATGGGTCTCTGTGTGAGTAGTCTATGGGTGGCTGTGTGATGAGTCTATGGGTCTCTGTGTGAGTCTATGGGTCTCTCTGTGAGTAGTCTATGGGTCTCTGTGTGAGTAGTCTATGGGTGTCTGTGTGAGTAGTCTATGGGTGTCTGTGTGATGAGTCTATGGGTCTCTGTGTGAGTCTATGGGTCTCTGTGTGAGTAGTCTATGGGTCTCTGTGTGAGTCTATGGGTGTCTGTGTGAGTCTATGGGTCTCTGTGTGAGTAGTCTATGGGTCTCTGTGTCAGTCTATGGGTGTCTGTGTGATGAGTCTATGGGTGTCTGTGTGAGTAGTCTATGGGTCTCTGTGTGAGTAGTCTATGGGTGTCTGTGTGGTGAGTCTATGGGTCTCTGTGTGAGTAGTCTATGGGTCTCTATGTGAGTAGTCTATGGGTCTCGGTGTGATGAGTCTATGGGTCTCTGTGTGAGTCTATGGCTCTCTGTGTGAGTAGTCTATGGGTGTCTGTGTGATGAGTCTATGGGTCTCTGTGTGAGTAGTCTATGGGTCTCTGTGTGATGAGTCTATGGGTCTCTGTGTGAGTAGTCTATGGGTCTCTGTGTGAGTAGTCTATGGGTGTCTGTGTGAGTAGTCTATGGGTGTCTGTGTGAGTAGTCTATGGGTCTCTGTGTAAGTAGTCTATGGGTGTCTGTGTGAGTAGTCTATGGGTGTCTGTGTGAGTAGTCTATGGGTCTCTGTGTAAGTAGTCTATGGGTCTCTGTGTGATGAGTCTATGGGTCTCTGTGTGAGTAGTCTATGGGTCTCTGTGTGATGAGTCTATGGGTCTCTGTGTGAGTAGTCTATGGGTGTCTGTGTGATGAGTCTATGGGTCTCTGTGTGAGTAGTCTATGGGTGTCTGTGTGATGAGTCTATGGGTCTCTGTGTGAGTAGTCTATGGGTCTCTGAGTGAGTAGTCTATGGTGTCTGTGTGATGAGTCCATGGGTCTCTGTGTGAGTAGTCTATGGGTGTCTGTGTGAGTAGTCTATGGGTCTCAGTGTGAGTCTATGGGTCTCTGTGTGATGAGTCTATGGGTGTCTGTGTGAGTCTATGGGTCTCTGTGTGAGTAGACTATGGGTCTCTGTGTGAGTCTATGGGTCTCTGTGTGAGTCTATGGGTCTCTGTGTGATGAGTCTATGGGTCTCTGTGTGAGTAGTCTATGGGTGTCTGTGTGATGAGTCTATGGGTCTCTGTGTGAGTAGTCTATGGGTGTCTGTGTGAGTAGTCTATGGGTGTCTGTGTGAGTAGTCTATGGGTCTCAGTGTGAGTCTATGGGTCTCTGTGTGAGTAGTCTATGGGTGTCTGTGTGATGAGTCTATGGGTCTCTGTGTGAGTAGTCTATGGGTGACTGTGTGAGTAGTCTATGGGTGTCTGTGTGAGTAGTCTATGGGTCTCAGTGTGAGTCTATGGGTCTCTGTGTGATGAGTCTATGGGTCTCTGTGTGAGTACTCTATGGGTGTCTGTGAGATGAGTCTATGCGTCTCTGTGTGAGTAATCTATGGGTCTCTGTGTGAGTAGTCTATGAGTGTCTGTGTGAGTAGTCTATGGGTCTCTGTGTAAGTAGTCTATGGGTCTCTTTGTGAGTAGTCTATGGGTGTCTGTGTGAGTAGTCTATGGGTCTCTGTGTAAATATTTTATGGGTGTCTGTGTGAGTAGTCCATGGGTCTCTGTGTGAGTAGTCTATGGGTCTCTGTGTGATGAGTCTATGGGTCTCTGTGTGAGTATTCTATGGGTCTCTGTGTGAGTAGTCTATGGGTCTCTGTGTGAGTCTATGGGTCTCTGAGTGAGTAGTCTATGGGTGTCTGTGTGAGTAGTCTATGGGTCTCTGTGTGAGTCTATGGGTCTCTGTGTGAGTAGTCTATGGGTCTCTGTGTGAGTAGTCTATGGGTCTCTGTGTGAGTAGTCTATGGGTGTCTGTGTGAGTAGTCTATGGGTCTCTGTGTGATGAGTCTATGGGTCTCTGTGTGAGTAGTCTATGGGTCTCTGTGCGAGTAGTCTATGGGTCTCTGTGTGAGTAGTCTATGGGTGTCTGTGTGAGTAGTCTATGGGTGTCTGTGTGAGTAGTCTATGGGTCTCTGTGTAAGTAGTCTATGGGTCTCTGTGTGAGTAGTCTATGGGTGTCTGTGTGAGTAGTCTATGGGTGTCTGTGTGAGTAGTCTATGGGTCTCTGTGTGAGTAGTCTATGGGTGTCTGTGTGAGTAGTCTATGGGTCTCTGTGTGATGAGTCTATGGGTCTCTGTGTGAGTAGTCTATGGGTCTCTGTGTGAGTAGTCTATGGGTCTCTGTGTGAGTAGTCTATGGGTGTCTGTGTGAGTAGTCTATGGGTGTCTGTGTGAGTAGTCTATGGGTCTCTGTGTGAGTAGTCTATGGGTGTCTGTGTGAGTAGTCTATGGGTGTCTGTGTGAGTAGTCTATGGGTCTCTGTGTAAGTAGTATATGGGTCTCTGTGTGATGAGTCTATGGGTCTCTGTGTGAGTAGTCTATGGGTGTCTGTGTGATGAGTCTATGGGTCTCTGTGTGAGTAGTCTATGGGTGTCTGTGTGATGAGTCTATGGGTCTCTGTGTGAGTAGTCTATGGGTCTCTGAGTGAGTAGTCTATGGTGTCTGTGTGATGAGTCCATGGGTCTCTGTGTGAGTAGTATATGGGTGTCTGTGTGAGTCTATGGGTCTCTGTGTGAGTAGACTATGGGTCTCTGTGTGAGTAGTCTATGGGTCTCTGTGTGAGTCTATGGGTCTCTGTGTGATGAGTCTATGGGTCTCTGTGTGAGTAGTCTATGGGTGTCTGTGTGATGAGTCTATGGGTCTCTGTGTGAGTAGTCTATGGGTGTCTGTGTGAGTAGACTATGGGTGTCTGTGTGAGCAGTCTATGGGTGTCTGTGTGAGTAGTCTATGGGTGTGTGTGTGAGTAGTCTATGGGTCTCTGTGTAAATATTCTATGGGTGTCTGTGTGAGTAGTCCATGGGTCTCTGTGTGAGTAGTCTATGGGTCTCTGTGTGATGAGTCTATGGGTCTCTGTGTGAGTATTCTATGGGTCTCTGTGTGAGTAGTCTATGGGTCTCTTTGTGAGTCTATGGGTCTGTGAGTGAGTAGTCTATGGGTGTCTGTGTGAGTAGTCTATGGGTGTCTGTGTGAGTAGTCTATGGGTCTCTGTGTGAGTCTATGGGTCTCTGTGTGAGTAGTCTATGGGTCTCTGTGTGAGTAGTCTATGGGTGTCTCTGTGAGTAGTTTATGGGTTTCTGTGTGAGTAGTCTATGGGTCTCTGTGTGAGTAGTCTATGGGTGTCTGTGTGAGTAGTCTATGGGTCTCTGTGTAAGTAGTCTATGGGTCTCTGTGTGAGTAGTCTATGGGTGTCTGTGTGAGTAGTCTATGGGTGTCTGTGTGAGTAGTCTATGGGTCTCTGTGTGAGTAGTCTATGGGTCTCTGTGTGATGAGTCTATGGGTCTCTGTGTGAGTATTCTATGGGTCTCTGTGTGAGTAGTCTATGGGTCTCTGTGTGAGTCTATGGGTCTCTGAGTGAGTAGTCTATGGGTGTCTGTGTGAGTAGTCTATGGGTCTCTGTGTGAGTCTATGGGTCTCTGTGTGAGTAGTCTATGGGTCTCTGTGTGAGTAGTCTATGGGTCTCTGTGTGAGTAGTCTATGGGTGTCTATGTGAGTAGTCTATGGGTCTCTGTGTGATGAGTCTATGGGTCTCTGTGTGAGTAGTCTATGGGTCTCTGTGTGAGTAGTCTATGGGTCTCTGTGTGAGTAGTCTATGGGTGTCTGTGTGAGTAGTCTATGGGTGTCTGTGTGAGTAGTCTATGGGTCTCTGTGTAAGTAGTATATGGGTCTCTGTGTGAGTAGTCTATGGGTGTCTGTGTGAGTAGTCTATGGGTGTCTGTGTGAGTAGTCTATGGGTCTCTGTGTGAGTAGTCTATGGGTGTCTGTGTGAGTAGTCTATGGGTCTCTGTGTGAGTAGTCTATGGGTGTCTGTGTGAGTAGTCTATGGGTCTCTGTGTAAGTAGTCTATGGGTCTCTGTGTGAGTAGTCTATGGGTGTCTGTGTGAGTAGTCTATGGGTGTCTGTGTGAGTAGTCTATGGGTCTCTGTGTAAGTAGTCTATGGGTCTCTGTGTGATGAGTCTATGGGTCTCTGTGTGAGTAGTCTATGGGTCTCTGTGTGATGAGTCTATGGGTCTCTGTGTGAGTAGTCTATGGGTGTCTGTGTGATGAGTCTATGGGTCTCTGTGTGAGTAGTCTATGGATGTCTGTGTGATGAGTCTATGGGTCTCTGTGTGAGTAGTCTATGGGTCTCTGAGTGAGTAGTCTATGGTGTCTGTGTGATGAGTCCATGGGTCTCTGTGTGAGTAGTCTATGGGTGTCTGTGTGAGTCTATGGGTCTCTGTGTGAGTAGACTATGGGTCTCTGTGTGAGTCTATGGGTCTCTGTGTGAGTCTATGGGTCTCTGTGTGATGAGTCTATGGGTCTCTGTGTGAGTAGTCTATGGGTGTCTGTGTGATGAGTCTATGGGTCTCTGTGTGAGTAGTCTATGGGTGTCTGTGTGAGTAGTCTATGGGTGTCTGTGTGAGTAGTCTATGGGTCTCAGTGTGAGTCTATGGGTCTCTGTGTGAGTAGTCTATGGGTGTCTGTGTGATGAGTCTATGGGTCTCTGTGTGAGTAGTCTATGGGTGACTGTTTGCGTAGTCTATGGGTGTCTGTGTGAGTAGTCTATGGGTCTCAGTGTGAGTCTATGGGTCTCTGTGTGATGAGTCTATGGGTCTCTGTGTGAGTAGTCTATGGGTGTCTGTGTGATGAGTCTATGCGTCTCTGTGTGAGTAATCTATGGGTCTCTGTGTGAGTAGTCTATGAGTGTCTGTGTGAGTAGTCTATGGGTCTCTGTGTAAGTAGTCTATGGGTCTCTTTGTGAGTAGTCTATGGGTGTCTGTGTGAGTAGTCTATGGGTGTCTGTGTGAGTAGTCTATGGGTCTCTGTGTAAATATTCTATGGGTGTCTGTGTGAGTAGTCCATGGGTCTCTGTGTGAGTAGTCTATGGGTCTCTGTGTGATGAGTCTATGGGTCTCTGTGTGAGTATTCTATGGGTCTCTGTGTGAGTAGTCTATGGGTCTCTGTGTGAGTCTATGGGTCTCTGAGTGAGTAGTCTATGGGTGTCTGTGTGAGTAGTCTATGGGTCTCTGTGTGAGTCTATGGGTCTCTGTGTGAGTAGTCTATGGGTCTCTTTGTGAGTAGTCTATGGGTCTCTGTGTGAGTAGTCTATGGGTGTCTGTGTGAGTAGTCTATGGGTCTCTGTGTGATGAGTCTATGGGTCTCTGTGTGAGTAGTCTATGGGTCTCTGTGTGAGTAGTCTATGGGTCTCTGTGTGAGTAGTCTATGGGTGTCTGTGTGAGTAGTCTATGGGTGTCTGTGTGAGTAGTCTATGGGTCTCTGTGTAAGTAGTCTATGGGTCTCTGTGTGAGTAGTCTATGGGTGTCTGTGTGAGTAGTCTATGGGTGTCTGTGTGAGTAGTCTATGGGTCTCTGTGTGAGTAGTCTATGGGTGTCTGTGTGAGTAGGCTATGGGTCTCTGTGTGATGAGTCTATGGGTCTCTGTGTGAGTAGTCTATGGGTCTCTGTGTGAGTAGTCTATGGGTCTCTGTGTGAGTAGTCTATGGGTGTCTGTGTGAGTAGTCTATGGGTGTCTGTGTGAGTAGTCTATGGGTCTCTGTGTAAGTAGTCTATGGGTCTCTGTGTGAGTAGTCTATGGGTGTCTGTGTGAGTAGTCTATGGGTGTCTGTGTGAGTAGTCTATGGGTCTCTGTGTAAGTAGTCTATGGGTCTCTGTGTGATGAGTCTATGGGTCTCTGTGTGAGTAGTCTATGGGTCTCTGTGTGATGAGTCTATGGGTCTCTGTGTGAGTAGTCTATGGGTGTCTGTGTGATGAGTCTATGGGTCTCTGTGTGAGTAGTCTATGGGTGTCTGTGTGATGAGTCTATGGGTCTCTGTGTGAGTAGTCTATGGGTCTCTGAGTGAGTAGTCTATGGTGTCTGTGTGATGAGTCCATGGGTCTCTGTGTGAGTAGTCTATGGGTGTCTGTGTGAGTCTATGGGTCTCTGTGTGAGTAGACTATGGGTCTCTGTGTGAGTCTATGGGTCTCTGTGTGAGTCTATGGGTCTCTGTGTGATGAGTCTATGGGTCTCTGTGTGAGTAGTCTATGGGTGTCTGTGTGATGAGTCTATGGGTCTCTGTGTGAGTAGTCTATGGGTGTCTGTGTGAGTAGTCTATGGGTGTCTGTGTGAGTAGTCTATGGGTCTCAGTGTGAGTCTATGGGTCTCTGTGTGAGTAGTCTATGGGTGTCTGTGTGATGAGTCTATGGGTCTCTGTGTGAGTAGTCTATGGGTGACTGTGTGAGTAGTCTATGGGTGTCTGTGTGAGTAGTCTATGGGTCTCAGTGTGAGTCTATGGGTCTCTGTGTGATGAGTCTATGGGTCTCTGTGTGAGTAGTCTATGGGTGTCTGTGTGATGAGTCTATGTGTCTCTGTGTGAGTAATCTATGGGTCTCTGTGTGAGTAGTCTATGAGTGTCTGTGTGAGTAGTCTATGGGTCTCTGTGTAAGTAGTCTATGGGTCTCTTTGTGAGTAGTCTATGGGTGTCTGTGTGAGTAGTCTATGGGTGTCTGTGTGAGTAGTCTATGGGTCTCTGTGTAAATATTCTATGGGTGTCTGTGTGAGTAGTCCATGGGTCTCTGTGTGAGTAGTCTATGGGTCTCTGTGTGATGAGTCTATGGGTCTCTGTGTGAGTATTCTATGGGTCTCTGTGTGAGTAGTCTATGGGTCTCTGTGTGAGTCTATGGGTCTCTGTGTGAGTAGTCTATGGGTCTCTGTGTGAGTAGTCTATGGGTGTCTGTGTGAGTAGTCTATGGGTCTCTGTGTGAGTAGTCTATGGGTGTCTGTGTGAGTAGTCTATGGGTGTCTGTGTGAGTCTATGGGTCTCTGTGTGAGTAGTCTATGGGTGTCTGTGTGAGTAGTCTATGGGTGTCTGTGTGAGTAGTCTATGGGTCTCTGTGTGAGTAGTCTATGGGTGTCTGTGTGAGTAGTCTATGGATCTCTGTGTGAGTAGTCTATGGGTGTCTGTGTGAGTAGTCTATGGGTGTCTGTGTGAGTAGTCTATGGGTGTCTGTGTGAGTAGTCTATGGGTTTCTGTGTGAGTAGTCTATGGGTCTCTGTGTGAGTAGTCTATGGGTGTCTGTGTGAGTAGTCTATGGGTCTCTGTGTGATGAGTCTATGGGTCTCTGTGTGAGTAGTCTATGGGTCTCTGTGTGAGTAGTCTATGGGTCTCTGTATGAGTAGTCTATGAGTCTCTGTGTGAGTCTATGGGTCTCTGTGTGAGTAGTCTATGGGTCTCTGTGTGAGTAGTCTATGGGTCTCTGCGTGAGTAGTCTATGGGTCTCTGCATGATGAGTCTATGGGTCTCTGCGTGGGGCAGTGTCAATCCTCACCGATGACAGAGAGGTTGACCCTCCCCTCGAAGTTGTCGTGGGGGAAGGTGGCCACGTGGCAGAGGAAGAGGCCCCCGTCGCCAGCCCGCACGTCCAGCAGCTCCAGCGAGACGTCGCCGGGAGGCCCCCCAACGCGGAACCGCAGTCGGCCCGCGAGGGACGAGTTGGAGTACGCCGTGCCGTGCAGCGGGCTGAGTGCGGCCAAATTGGCCCCCGCCCAGACGTTGCCACTGGAGGCCTTCAGCCAGTTGGCCTGCACCACCACCACGGCCGCACCCCACAGGACGCAGCGCAGCAGCGCCACCTTCTGGCCGACCACCGCCGTGACCTGGCCGTCCGTGTCGACACCCACACGAGGGGCTGGGTGGGAAGACAACACAGAGACCCATAGACTACTCATAGAGACCCATAGACTACTCATAGAGACCCATAGACTACTCATAGAGACCCATAAACTACTCACACAGACACCCATAGACTACTCACAGAGACCCATAGACTACTCATAGAGACCCATAGACTACTCACGCAGAGTCCCATAGACGACTCAGAGACCCACAAGACTACTCACGCAGAGATCCATAGAGTACTCATAGAGACCCATAGACTATCTTCTTTGGTAATTTCGATATAGTCACGTAGAATGAGAATAAAATAATAAATTGATAAAATAACACAATAATATTCTTACGACGTATCGGCCACAACACAAGCGGCCATCATCAGGTGAAGGGACGAGACTGTCTGGAGGACAGCGCTGGTCTGAGCGTGGCTGTGTTCGCTCCAGCGCTGTCCTCGTGTTCGCTCCAGCGCTGTCCTCCAGACAGTCTCGTCCCTTCACCTGATGAAGGCCGCTTGTGTTGTGGCCGAAACGTCGTGAGAATATTATTGTGTTATTTTATTTTATCAATTTATTTTATTCTCATTCTACGTGGTGACTTTACCGAAAGAACCAAAGATGAATCCTTGCAGTCACGAAAGCTTTAAATCGAAATCCGTAGACTACTCATAGAAACTCATAGACTACTCACGCAGAGTTCCATAGACCACTCAGAGACCCACAAGACTACTCACACAGAGACCCATAGAACACTCATAGAGATCCACAAGACTACTCACACAGAGACCCACTTCACACGCACAAAAATACCTCTCACTCATTCACCCAGCCACCCACTCACCCACGGTGCTGTGTGGTGGAGGGACGGAGACACACGACAGTGGAGACCACTCCCCTGCCTTCCACCGTGGCAAGTCGGCTACCATTCTCACGCGGACGCAGTACTCATCCTCGCGTCCCGGCAGAAGCATCATTCGGTGTTGGTACCGGCATCCGATGAAGCGCTCCTGGCAGTAAGCATCATCATCATCAGTAGTAGCAGCAGTAGTAGTAGCAGCAACAGCATCATCATCAGTAGTAGTAGCATCATCAGTAGTAGTGTCATTGGTAGTATCATCATCATCAGTAGCAGCATCGCCACCCACCCACTCAACCACGCACATCTCCCGCCACAACCTCCCGACCCCCGTCACAACTCCCGCAATCTCTCACCGTGAGTTGAACGCCGCCTCTTGTCGAAATGTCAACCTGATGGTGGAACTTCACGTCGTGCGACACCAGCGCCCTCCACCCCCGCCCGATGGAGACCAACAACGACAGCTTCCGCACCTCCGGCTCTCCGTCGACCACCGCCTCCAACTCCCCAGCCACCCCAGGACCACCGTCATCACGGCGGTCATCGTCACCGCCGTCACGGTCATCGTCATCGCCGTCGTCGTTGTCGCTGTAGCCATCATCGTCGTTGTCTTCATCGTCACCCACAACACCGCACTCCTCATCCTCATCCTCACCACCATCGCCCTCCTCCTCCTCCTCCCCCCGCGTCAGTTTGTCGAGCCTCAGGGTGAACGACGGAGCGCTGAGCACAGCTGAGACACGGGAGAGGGGGGGTCATGGCGAGGGATGTTTGTGTGATCTCTCCCTGTCCTACAGAGTGAGTGAGTGGAGTTTGTGTGATCTCCCCCTGTCCTACAGAGTGTGTGAGTGGAGTTTGTGTGATCTCCCCCTGTCCTACAGAGTGTGTGAGTGGAGTTTGTGTGATCTCCCCCTGTTCTACAGAGTGAGTGGAGTTTGTGTGATCTCCCCCTGTCCTACAGAGTGTGTGAGTGGAGTTTGTGTGATCTCCCCCTGTCCTACAGAGTGTGTGGAGTTTGTGTGATCTCCCCCTGTTCTACAGAGTGTGTGAGTGGAGTTTGTGTGATCTCCCCCTGTCCTACAGAGTGTGTGGAGTTTGTGTGATCTCCCCCTGTCCTACAGAGCGAGTGGAGTTTTTGTGATCTCCCCCTGTCCTACAGAGTGAGTGGAGTTTGTGTGATCTCCCCCTGTCCTACAGAGTGAGTGGAGTTTGTGTGATCTCCCCCTGTTCTACAGTGTGAGTGGAGTTTGTGTGATCTCCCCCTGTTCTACAGAGTGAGCGAATGGAGTTTGTGTGATCTCTCCCTGCCCTACAGAGTGTGTGGAGTTTGTGTGATCTCCCCCTGTCCTACAGAGCGAGTGGAGTTTGTGTGATCTCCTCCTGTCCTACAGAGTGAGCGGAGTTTGTGTGATCTCCCCTGTCCTACAGAGTGAGTGGAGTTTGTATGATCTCCCCCTGTTCTACAGAGTGAGTGGAGTTTGTATGATCTCCCCCTGTTCTACAGAGTGAGTGAGTGGAGTTTGTGTGATCTCCCCCTGTCCTACAGAGTGAGTGAGTGGAGTTTGTGTGATCTCCCCCTGTTCTACAGAGTGTGTGAGTGGAGTTTGTGTGATCTCTCCCTTTCTTACAGAGTGAGTGAGTGGACTTTGTATGATCTCCCCCTGTCCTACAGAGTGAGTGGAGTTTGTGTGATCTCCCCTTGTACTACAGAGTGAGTGGAGTTTGTATGATCACCCCCTGTTCTACAGAGTAAGTGGAGTTTGTGTGATCTCCCCCTGTTCTACAGAGTGTGTGAGTGGAGTTTGTGTGATCTTCCCCTGTCCTACAGAGTGAGTGAGTGGAGTTTGTATGATCACCCCCTGTCCTACAGAGTGAGTGAATAGACTTCGTGTGATCTCCCCCTGTTTTATAGAGTGAGTGGAGTTTGTGTGATCTCCCCCTGTCCTACAGAGTGAGTGGAGTTTATGTGATCTCCCCCTGTCCTACAGAGTGAGTGAGTGGAGTTTGTGTGATCTCTCCCTGTTCTACAGTGTGTGAGTGGAGTTTGTGTGATCTCCCCCTGTCCTACAGAGTGTGTGGAGTTTGTGTGATCTCCCCCTGTTCTACAGTGTGAGTGGAGTTTGTGTGATCTCCCCCTGTCCTACAGAGTGTGTGGAGTTTGTGTGATCTCCCTCTGTCCTACAGAGTGAGTGGAGTTTGTGCGATCTCCCCCTGTTCTACAGAGTGTGTGAGTGGAGTTTGTGTGATCTCCCCCTGTCCTACAGAGTGTGTGAGTGGAGTTTGTGTGATCTCCCCCTGTCCTACAGAGCGAGTGGAGTTTGTGTGATCTCCCCCTGTCCTACAGAGTGAGTGGAGTTTGTGTGATCTCCCCCTGTCCTACAGAGTGAGTGAGTGGAGTTTGTGTGATCTCCCCCTGTCCTACAGAGTGAGTGTGTGGAGTTTGTGTGATCTCCCCCTGTTCTACAGAGTGAGTGGAGTTTGTGTGATCTCCCCCTGTCCTACAGAGTGAGTGGAGTTTGTGTGATCTCCCCCTGTCCTACAGAGTGAGTGAGTGGAGTTTGTGTGATCTCCCCCTGTCCTACAGAGTGAGTGTGTGGAGTTTGTGTGATCTCCCCCTGTCCTACAGAGTGTGTGAGTGGAGTTTGTGTGATCTCCCCCTGTCCAACAGAGTGAGTGAGTGGAGTTTGTGTGATCTTCCCCTGTCCTACAGAGTGAGTGGAGTTTGTATGATCTCCCCCTGTTCTACAGAGTGAGTGGAGTTTGTGTGATCTCCCCCTGTCCTACAGAGTGAGTGGAGTTTGTGTGATCTCCCCCTGTTCTATAGAGTGAGTTAGTGGAGTTCGTGTGATCTCCCCCTGTCCTACAGAGTGAGTGAGTGGAGTTTGTGTGATCTCCCCCTGTCCTACAGAGTGAGTGGAGTTTGTGTGATCTCCCCCTGTCCTACAGAGTGAGTGGAGTTTGTGTGATCTCCCCCTGTCCTACAGAGTGAGTGAGTGGAGTTTGTGTGATCTCTCCCTGTCCTACAGAGTGAGTGAGTGGAGTTTGTGTGATCTCCCCTGTCCTACAGAGTGAGTGGAGTTTGTGTGATCTCCCCCTGTCCTACAGAGTGAGTGGAGTTTGTGTGATCTCCCCCTCTCCTACAGAGTGAGTGGAGTTTGTATGATCTCCCCCTGTCCTACAGAGTGAGTGAGTGGAGTTTGTGTGATCTCCCCCTGTGCTACAGAGTGAGTGAGTGGAGTTTGTGTGATCTCCCCCTGTCCTACAGAGTGAGTGGAGTTTGTGTGATCTCCCCCTGTCCTACAGAGTGAGTGAGTGGAGTTTGTGTGATCTCCCCCTGTGCTACAGAGTGAGTGAGTGGAGTTTGTGTGATCTCCCCCTGTCCTACAGAGTGAGTGAGTGTAGTTTGTGTGATCTCCCCCTGTGCTACAGAGTGAGTGAGTGGAGTTTGTGTGATCCCCCCCTGTCCTACAGAGTGAGTGAGTGGAGTTTGTGTGATCTCCCCTTGTGAGCCGAAGACACACACACAGGCAGAAAGAGTCACAGACATACACAGCGACACACACAGACAAAGATGACAAAGATCCTCCGTGTAGCCTGAAAAAGACCGTTGGGGCAAGTGCTGTTAGTGAGCACCAGACAGACACGGACAAAGGGAGACACAGAGAGAGAGACACAGAGAGACACACACACACAGAGACACAGAGAGAGAGACACAGAGAGACACACACACAGAGACACAGAGAGAGACACACACACAGAGACACAGAGAGAGACACACACACACAGAGACACAGGCATATGTACAATCTCGTGCCACTCACTTTCCATCAAGGGCAGGACCACAACCGCGACCCAGGGTGAGGATCGTGACGGCGAGGATGAGAAGGAGAATCTCACACGGAGGAGGTAGCGGTCACCGGGATCGTCCAGCGCCGAGGAGACGTCGCACCGTGTCTCCGTTGTTGCAGCGCAGACGGTCTGCCAGCGGGCTCGTCTGAAGCTGCGCAGACAGAGACACAGGGAGGAGTGGTGAGGGTGGTGAGGAGCCAGTGGGTGAGAGAGACGTGTGTGTGTGTGAGTGAGTGGGTTGGTGGATGAGTGGGTTGGTGAGTGAGTGGGTGAGTGGGTTGGTGAGTGGGTGAATGGGTTGGTGAGTGAGTGGGTGAATGGGTGAGTGGGTGATTGAGTGGGTGAGTGAGTGGGTTGGTGAGTGAGTGGGTTGGTGAGTGGGTTGGTGAGTGAGTGGGTGGGTGAGTGGGTTGGTGAGTGAGTGGGTGAGTGGGTAAGTTGGTTGGTGAGTGAGTGGGTGAGTGGGTTGGTGAGTGAGTGGGTGAGTGAGTGGGTTGGTGAGTGAGTGGCTGAGTGAGTGAGTTGGTGAGTGAGTGAGTGGGTTGGTGAGTGGGTTGGTGAGTGAGTGGGTGAGTGGGTAAGTGAGTGGGTTAGTGAGTGGGTGAGTGAGTGGGTTGGTGAGTGAGTGGCTGAGTGAGTGAGCATCTCACAGTTTGCTCTGAACTCTGTATGTAACATTCAGGTACGTTGAGTTGGTCGTGGTCGTGGTGGTCGAGTTGATAGTTAAAGGATCAACAAGTGGGGGTCTATCCCCTCCATCCCCACTGGGAGCCGCTTCAACGGGGTCCCAGCAAAGGGTCGCCAGGAGGTCTCGAGACTCCAAACGAACATTCAGTGGGAACAGCGGAGCTGGGCAGATGGGGAAAAAACACTCAAGAGTGCGCTAACCACTGCACCACCACTCCTCACACACACACACAGTGCGCTATCCACTGCACCACCACTCCCCACACACACACAGTGCGCTAACCACTGCACCACCACTCCACACTCACACAGTGCGCTAACCACTGCACCACCACTCCCCACTCACACTCACACAGTGCGCTAACCACTGCACCACCACTCCCCCCACAATCACAACCTGGCACCCGATTTATCGACCATCTCGGGCTCTGCTCACCGTGGCTGCTGCACGTGACGAGGTGGTGGAGGAGGAGGAGAGGCAGGATGAAGGGGAAGAGTAGGCCAAGTTTGTAGAGTTTCGACATCGCCATTAACCCCACACGCAGCCACGCGCCCGCCTCACCCAAGTCACGTGCTGAGGAAATCGATTCAAGGTTAAATTAAAAAATCGGATCGATTCCTATGGGGATAACAAATGCGAATCGATAGTGGTCAAAAATGTAGCCGATGGCATCGATCCCTATTGGGACTGCATTGGAATTGACGTTGGTCGTGAGTGTAAAATGGAATCGAATACATTTTCGATAACATGGGAATTGATTATGGCGATTTGTTCTAATAACATAGGAATCGATCTAGCTAGTGATTTAAAGCGCATAGAATCGAATCCCATTGGGATACCTACCATGAGAATCGATTGTGTTAGAAAAGGAGAGCGTTTAGAATCGATTCCTATTGAGATAGCATTGTAGTCTATGAATCAGAATCAGAAAGGGTTTTATTCGCCATGAAAGTTCACACCAATACGGAATTTACTTTGGCAGGATGGTGCATACATTCAACATATAGGAATCTAAAATCTTAAATAAGTTTTAAACAAGTCTTACTATAATAAGGGTTAAAAGTCTAACTAACACCAAGGGGCTGAAGTATATAAAATTGAATAAATATCGAATATAAAATAGCTTTAAGATATAATTTAAAAATAAAAAATACAAATAGGTTAACATAGTTAATATCGGCAAGGTGTCATTATGTAGATAAAATGTTAAAATCAGTGTAAGCCCTTGGCCTTGTTTAACAGGCCAGCAGCAGATGGGAAGAAACTGTTTTTATGGCGTGAGGTTTTGGTCCTGATGGACCGAAGCCTTCTGCCGGAGGGGAGTAGCTGAAACAGAGAGTGTCCAGGGTGGGAGGAATCGGCCATAATCTTCCTCGCTCGCCTCATGGTCCTTGTCGTGTGCAGGTCCTCGAGGGTTGGTAGATTGCAGGCAATCACCTTCTCAGCAGTCTGCTCTTGTCCTTGGCAGTGGCAGCAGCGTACCAGACGGTTATGGAGGAGGTGAGGATGGATTCAATGATCGCTGTATAGAATTGCACCATCATTGTCTTTGGCAGGTTGAATTTCTGTGCAGTCTGCTTAACAGCGGATGTCAAACAAGCCACTGTGTCACTCACAACGCACATTGCATGTTGGTGTCACGGTCAAAATTGTGGCAATTCCAGTAACACTATCCAGAAACTCCACAAGGGAGATGACACGTCAATGATCGCCCCCTACCGACAGACTCATGCCACGTGCAGGCCGGTGCAGGGCCACCTTGTGCCACACAGGGGCAGCTGCCACTAGGGGGCGCCCTTCGATTGTTTGAGATGAGATTCGATACGAAACACCGAGTTGCTGAGGCAATTAGGCAAGCGACTTATGAGTGCAAATATGTTGTTTATAACGTAGTGAATGCTTGGGAGCTTAATTGTCTCTCGCTCCTGCTCACAGATTTACCCAGCCCACAGCTCCACAGATACCAGCCGCTCCTCCTGGGCAGGTGAGGTTACGTACGGTGCGAAATAAGTTCCAGATACACACAGAGACTCACACAGAGACCAATAGATTATCACGGTTGGCTAGGTATGGTGCGAAAAAAGTTATGTACACACACACAGAGACCCATGGATTAACACGGTTGGCTACGTACGGTGCGAAAGTTACAGATAAACAAGTTTGAGTCGTGGGCCGTGGAAGTTGACCGGGCGCGTGTTGCTACTGTCGTTGAATACGGTTGGATAGACGCTGATAGAGAGACACACACAGACAAGACAGGCGGACAGACACAGACAAGAACACAGAGACGACAGAGAGACACAGGCAGAAAGAAACACAGAGGCAAACAGATGACACAGACGGACAGAGACAGAGAGATGTTGAATCGAACACACTGAACTTGCTCCATTGAAAGAGATTCCTCGATCTTCGCAATGCCCGGAAGTCATTCTTATTTTTATTGATTTAATTGCGTGTGGTGTGTACGTGCAGGCAATGTGGGATATCGATGTACACAGATATGAACAAGATCAGCAGACAAGACGTCTTTAATTTAATCGGTCTCTCCGCAAAACAAAGGAATGTTGAACACGAAATATAAATCCCACGGCCTTCGTGCGAGTCCATAATTACTGCAGCATTGCTTCAGTGCAAGCCAACTGTGGACCGGTTTTGGTGGGCAATGTCTCAACAGCAGTGGGGCTTGCTTCAAGCCATGGTTGTGAACATCCAGACGTTAATCAGCAAGGAGCACTTCTAGTCCGAGCTCGACAAAATGTACGGCAACACGTAAGACAAAATTATAATTCGTGTTGTAGAGAATGTATCTCCTCTACGTGTAACTTTAAGGTGGTATGCCTTGTAACTGATGAATGATCCGAGTGTGCTTCCTATGTCAAAGACAATGAGTTGCTCCAGATGCTTCCTGAAACACAAAAATAGCCTTTGACCTGTATCACAAGAACAACGGGTCTCACCTGAGTTATCTATACAGGTTACTTCCAAACACACACACACTTTGTCCTAACATCACTTATTCAATGTTTGACCCTTATAAAAAATAAAGTGATGCATGTACACACAATATCAGACAAGTGTTCATTCTAAATTATTGACAGGAATTTTAACAAAATTTAATTACTGCAGTGAAATATACTGCATCAGATAACATCTGATTAAGAAACTATTTTTAAAAAAATATGCAGCGTCTGCTTAACAGTGGATGTAAAACATACTATTGTAGTGTCATTCAAAACGAGTAGGCCATTGCATGCTGGCGAATTCTAAACATTAGCGACAAATTACAAGACTGAGATGAAACATCAATCATCGCCCCCTACTGACAGCCTCTTGTTCACATAATCTTTGGTTCTTTCAGTAAAGTCACATAGGTAGAAAAAATAATAGATCACGACGTTTCGATCGTAACACAAGCGGTCGTCCTCAGGCGGAAAAAATAATAAATGCAGGCCGGTGCAGGGCCACTACCCTGTGCCACACAGGGGCAGCTGCTACTTGGGGATGCTCTTCGAGTGTTTCAGACGAGATCCGAAACTCCGAGTTGCCGAGGCAATTAAGCAAGCACCGAATGAATGCAATTATTATGACAACATAGTGAATGCTTGGGGGATTCTTGGCTCTCGCTCCTGGTCAGAGATCTCCCCAACCCACGGGCCCACAAAGACTGGCCGCTCGCTCTTACTCTGCAGGTTGAACCTAGGAATTGAGTGTTCAACTTCACATTCTTTTCATTAAAGGCCTGTGACAAAGGTGCATCTATTGTAGCGACCGTCTCAAGCTTACACATCTACCGGGTCTCCATTTGACTTTGTATTGTCTAGGAGCAAGTCCACCCACACCTCCACTTCCATGAATTGCTGGGAGTTGCCTCGCTCTGCCTCAGTCAGAATTCACCTCTGGCTTCACGTTGCCTCCATCAATGTGAAGGTCCGACTTTGGAGTTGAATCATCTTCACATTTCACCATCACCTCTTCCCTCTTCACCATCACCTCTTCATATTTCACCTTGATACCTTTAAAAGTGTCCAAGCTGGGATTTTCTTCCGGTTCGTGTTTCATGAGGGATGGGCTTATTGTGGCACTTTGACTTTCACAAGCTGATTTCAGACTCCACTCCTTGCAGATCTTCTGATGCTTCTGTGTTCTCTGGTGTACTTGAAGATTTTATGAATGTGCAAACGCCTTCCTGCAGAGTGGACCTCAAGGGTTTCTCTCCTGTGTGTATTCTCTGGTGTGTTACAAGAGATGACTGTGCAAACGCCTTCCCACACACACTGCACTTGAAGGGTTTCTCTCCCGTGTGTGTTCTCTGGTGGACTTTAACATGTGGTGACTGTGAAAACGCCTTCCCGCACAGAGTGCACTTGAAGGGTTTCTCTCCCGTGTGTGTTCTCTCGTGTGCTTGAAGATGTGATGACTGTGCAAACATCATCCCGCACAAAAAGCACCTGAAGGGTTTCTCTCCCGTGTGTTCTCTTGTGTTTTTTAAGAACAGATGACAGTGAAAATGCCTTCCCACACACAGTGCACTTGAATGGTTTCTCTCCTGTGTGTGTTCTCTGATGTTTTTAAAGAACAGTTGACTGTGAAAATGCCTTCCCACACACAGTGCACCTGAAGGGTTTCTCTCCCGTGTGTGTACTCTGGTGTCTTTGCAGACTTAATGAATGTGCAAACGCCTTCCCACACACAGTGCACCTGAAGGGTTTCTCTCCCGTGTGTTCTCTGGTGTCTTTGCAGACTTAATGAATGTGCAAACGCCTTCCCACACACACTGCACTTGAAGGGTTTCTCTCCCGTGTGTGTTCTCTGGTGCTCTTTAAGATGTGGGGACTGTGCAAACGCCATCCCACACACACTGCACTTGAAGGGTTTCTCTCCCGTGTGTGTTCTCTGGTGCTTTTTAACAACAGATGACTGTGAAAATGCCTTCCCACACACACTGCACTTGAAGGGTTTCTCTCCTGTGTGTGTTCTCTGGTGTTTTTTAAGAGTAGATAAATCTGAAAATGCCTTCCCACACACACTGCACTTGAAGGATTTCTCTCCCGTGTGTGTTCTCTGGTGTATTACGAGATGATATGACTGTGTAAACGCCATCCCGCACATCGTGCACCTGAAGGGTGCACGAACATTACCATTTTCCCTGCTTCTTGAGTTTGTGCTCAATACTTTACCGTGTACAGGGCCATGGCGGTGTGGGGGCCGACGTCCACCCCACCGCCCTCGCTAGGCAGGTGGGGCGCGACGTCCGCCCCTTCCGCCGCCTCCTCCACCGCGTCGGTCGGCTCCCGCCGGGCCCCCGCCGACCGAGCGATCGGGTCCCCCGCGCTAGCGCCCTCTCCGAGGGACAGACTCGTGCTGCTGGCTCACGGCCGCACGGAGTAAACCCACGCACCCCCGCGCGCACCGCGGCTATCGCTAGCGCAGCGGACAGCGGCACGCTAGCGCCTGCACCGGCGAGCGATTACCTCCACGAGCATCCGCGCGCACCGCAGCCGCCGTTAACACGGGGCCCGAACGGTCTCGCACCTGCGGGCGATTATCTCAACGCGCGTCCGTGCACGCCGCGCGCCCACTACGGCTGACGCTGACGCAGCACGCGGCGGCCCACTCGCGTCCACGCCGACGGGCGATGATCTCAACGCGCGAGCTCCGGCCGCGGCTCCGCCCTCGCTCTCGCCGCGCATCCGCCCACGGAGCCGCTCCGCACGGGGATCACACGCGCACCACACCGATGCTCTCTGCTAAATTTTATTCGTGGCGCAAACCCCGCACCGCCCGGAGGGAATATTCTACGAGCGGAGCCTAGGCCTACCGCTACCCAAGTCCACAAATGCTCGCACGCCCCATCACGTACCTCGCGGCCATGCTCACGGCGTCGCGCGGACGCCGTGAGAGTCGGTAGGGACGAAGACGAAAGGGAACTTTGCCTATCGCCGCCTCGTAGCGGCGCTCGCCGGCGTCGCATGGATGCCGCGGGCGGCTCGAGAAGGCGGGGAGCGTTGCGTGCGACTCGTCGCCGCCGACCCGGCGAACCTTCGCGCACCCAAACAATTTGAAGCCAACTCAGGGGCGCCGCAATGTGACTTGCTCTGCGAGGGTCGGCCATTCTCCTGGCACCGGGAAACCGCGGGACTTTCATCCCAGAGACCCTTCGGATGAAAACCCGTCGTGACGGGCAATCCCCCGCCAGGACGCTACATGTGCGCGCTGCAGGTGCGTGCTCGGTGTGGGGGGCCACGGGGGAGTCGAGGCGCCGGCAGAGTTGCTCCGAGACCGTGGCACCACAACGGATCGGGAATTGTGTTGAAATCCGGCTCACGCAAAAGCACAAAAGGGGCGACCCAACGGGACCCGAAATCAAATCGATTCGCCGAGTCGACAAATGTGCACATCGCCCCGGGGATGGCAACTGACAGTCGAGTACGGAAAATCGTGATGTGAACAGATTCTGTTTATGTGCGACACAACTTCACGCCACATGGTCCCACGGGGAAAGACGGTGGCGTAAGTAAATACAAAAACGAACCAGTAAACCATTGGTGATTGAATTTAGATTTAAAGCTTTCGTGACTGCAGGGATTCATATTCTTGGTTCTTTCGGTAAAGTCACGTATAAGGAAAACAATAAAATAATAAAAATATAAAACAATAAAATTCTCACGACGTTTCGACTGCAACACAAGCAATCATCATCAGGTGTGAAAACCACAGCAAGAAAATTTGAAAAAAAATTGGTAATTGATCAAAGCTTTGAAGGTGATGATGCAGGAAAATTATATTATGATGCTGTGGGAAAAGGTAATAAGTTACTCTAAAGTGCCTGGCCATGGAAACATTGGTAATGATTAGGAAAACGTCTTAAATATGTTGACGTGTAAATCAGCAAATCAAATTAAATCCACAGAGGAGGGAAAGAAGGATCCCAAATATGCGACACTCAGAACCAAAAGTGGCAGAGACTCGGCCGAGGGAGTGGAGAGAGAGGAAGAGACTTTTCAGGACTTTATTTCCACTAAAAAATTTACAAAAAAACATTACAGGAAAAAAACACCTAAATTGAAAATCAATAAAACATCAAACTCTTAACAGCGGTATGTGCATGACATACAAATGGCACCGGGATAGAAGCTGTGGAAACGAGGCGGTGCACGGACATCTCCGTGTGCAGCAAAGTTGTTCAAGGGTTTTTCAATTTTATAAAGAATCAAAAGTTTTGACATCAGAATGCGATGTGAACAATATATATTTTTCTCCCGTACAAAACGAAATGTCAAACACCTGAATTCGTTTTTTCTTCAAGGATTCTGTTGTCGTAGTTACGTATGCAGTCTGCAAGTTTTTTTAATGTGGGCACGTGCAAATATTGTCTGGGTACATGAAAATATTTATTTGAAAATGTGTCCTAGACACTATATTTGTAAGTTAATAAAAGTAGAATTGAAACATTAGCACAATGTAGATTTGTATATTGTAGGGTAGAAATATATTTATCATAGCGATGATCTAATATTGGTTTAATACAATTTATATTTTTACTTAGAATACTTTAGCCATGCAAAAGACTAAATATAATGCTTGTGTTTTAAAAGAAAATAATATATTTACCAGGATTAAAGTTGTGCGAAATATGTTATAAAATCTGAGGCTTGGAGAATTGCATGCTGGGAATTAAATTGAGAAAGAAAGGGGTTAATGTATGGCTTGCAGAGCAGGCACACGTTACAGAGATTATTGACAAAACAGAATGCGATGTGAACAATATATATTTTTCTCCGCTACATTTTCAAAACGAAATGGCGTCGACATGTCAAACACCTGAATTAGTTTTTTCTTCAAGGATTCTGTTGTCGGTTTTCATTAAAGTGTAATGACAGGGTAACACCTGCTGACATCACAGGGTGACACCTGCTGACATCACAGGGTGACACCTGCTGACATCACAGGGTGACACCTGCTGACATCACAGGGTGACACCTGCTGACATGACAGGGTGACACCTGCTGACATCACAGGGTGACACCTGCTGACATCACAGGGTGACACCTGCTGACATGACAGGGTGACACCTGCTGACATCACAGGGTGACACCTGCTGACATGACAGGGTGACACCTGCTGACATGACAGGGTGACACCTGCTGGCCTGGGAAGGGCTCCATGGGTATGGCCACAGAGGTAACAACCAATCAGGGAAGGAGGCGCATCTGGGGCAAAGGCAACAGGTGGGGCTAGCCGAGTTACTCCGGTCACCTGCTCGAAAGGTTCCACGAGAGGGCGTGGCCGGGGGCAGGGCCTAGCCACGCCTCTGGCCACGCCCTCTCGTGGAACCTGCTCCAAGGTTCCACGAGAGGGCGTGGCCAGAGGCAGGGCCTAGCCACGCCTCCGTCCACGCCCTCTCGTGTAACCTGCTCCAAGGTTCCACGAGAGGGCGTGGCCAGAGGCGGGGCCTAGCCACGCCTGGGGGGATATAAGGGGGAGCGGACCCGGAGCTCGGGGCTCGTGCGTGGGGTCTCGGGTCCTGGCGTGTCGCCGTTCGCCGGCATCTCTCTCCGTCGTCGTCACGCCGCCAGCCGGAATCGTGGCCAAGAAGGGCCGGCATAGTCACGAGACGTTAACGTGGAAAGTCATTTGGTGAGACGTGCGTAGCGAGCGAGGTAGCGGCGCGTGGTCCGGTGAGAAGGAGCGACGAGTCAAATGAGAGAGGCGCAACGTGAAGTCAGGGGTGGTCCCCCCCCCCCACCGAGGGAAAAAGGAAAGGAGGCGGATGGCTGAGTGGAGAGCGTGCGGGAACGTGAACGTGGAGAGCGAGTGGCCGGGCAATTTGCAGTTTGACGGCAAACGCCGCAATGGACGTGAGGTTCAGAGTGAACGCTAAGTGAGGGCTCGTGGGTAGAACATCGTCAGTGGTGTGACGAACGCCGCTGCAATAGACACATGCGCTACGGGTACATGTCGCTTTTGTTGCAGGTACAGCACGTGGCGACCACCTGCCGGCTCACGGAGAAGGAGCCGGGTTACGTCGAGAGGCCCTGGAAGAGGCAGCTGGGAGGCGGTGTCGCGGCAGGGGCTGGGCACATTCTCAGAGGATTCGCCTTGGTGAGGATGTTGTAGGCGTGCTGACACGCCACCTCTCGTGCTCCCTCCTCGCTGGAGCTCAGAAATGCGGGGAAGATGCTGGCGCCTTCTCCCATCCCGGGAATCGACACCTTATAGAGGAGGCCCGCGTGCATCCCGGGCCCCGAGTGAGCGTGCAGCTCGAAGATCGGGTAGCTGATGCCGGAGGTCCGGCACAGCATCCGCAGCCGCCCCGCCCACGACAGCATGGCCACCTCCGGCAGCGCCTCGAGAGCCACGGGCATGGGCCGCAGGTGGCGAGGTACCCACCACAGGCACGTGTGTGCCCCCCAGCCCTCAAACAGGCTGTGTGCGGCTTTGCCGGTGGCCGTGCACTCCGGCTCCGGCAGGTCTGGCACCGCTGCCTCCATCTCCTCCTCGTCTTCCGTTGCCGCGGCCGCAGCCGCAGCCACCGTGTGCCACTCCGGGATGGCCCAGTCCACCTTGATGGTCCGGCCCCATAGCTGGAAGTTGATTCGAAGGAGCTTCTTCCGGGCCATGGCGGCCGCGTGATGGCTCCCGTACTCGATGAACGCGTAGCCTCGGTTGAGGGTTTTGTCCCAGCGACAGACGCTCATCTTGACGTCCACCACGCCCTCGGTGGCACCGCTCATCGCCATCATCACCTCCGCTCGTTTCTTGTCTTTTGGCAGCCCCCCAATGAAGAGGCGGCGATTGTCCACGCTGATGCAGACTCCAATGCGGCGTCCGGGACGGATCTCTAATTTGTTGAGTTTCTTGACGGCATCCGTGGCTTGGGCGAGCGTCGCGTAGGTAGCGAACGCATAGCCGCGGGTCTCTCCGCCGTGCTCCATCATGAGGCGGAGCTGGTAGAGCTTCCCCACCGTCTCCAGCACGGGCACCAGCTCATCCTCGTAGAGGTCGCGCGGGATCCTCCCTAGAAACACCTCGCAGCCACGGGCGGGAGGGGGCCCCTGCCAGTCAGGCGGCGGTCCGAACTTCCTCTGTCTGCTCTCCTGGACGATGTTGTACCCCGTGCGCAACATGCGGTCCAGCAAGACCTTCATATAGGCCATGCCGAGCACCGGTGGTTTGGCTGCTATGGTGATGCTGGGGCGGCGGCTTGGGGCCCGGTGGAGCCCTTGACGCTCCGCGCGGTCGCCTCGTGCCGGCAAAGCCACAGGGGGAATCAACTCCTGAAGAGCCAAATCCCTGGCAGGAACTCGCTCGGCCCAAACCTACAGGGGATAGGAAGAGAGAGGGAGAGAGGGAGAGAGTGGAGAGAGAGATGGATGGAGAGAGAGACGCGTTTAAGCAGAGCTACCTATATAAACTCATAATAAAGGTTTTTGGGTTAGATCGCGTTATTTATAAATGTGTCGTAACCCCTCCACCACCCGACACGGCCAATCAGCAAAAAAGTGTCACGTTGACAAAAGACAAATAATTCACATTAAAACCATATTTTTGGTTTAGATATGTGGATGACACTTTGGTTGTCTGGCCACATGGTAAAGATACACTTAATGATTTTCTAAATCATCTCAATGCACAAAACCCGGCCATCCAGTTCACCATGGCAATGGAGGTGAATAACACACTCCCATTCCTAGATATTTTGCTTGGAAAAGGCCTAAACGGTAAAATAACACACAGCGTTTACAGAAAGCAAACGCACACTGATGCCTATCTGAATGCAGATTCGCATCATCATCCAGCTCAGAAATCCTCTCTTATCAAGACGCTCATACATCGGGCTAAAACAGTGTCAGATGGTGAAAGTCTAGTGAGAGAGATCAAACACGTTAAAGACGCACTAAGACAGAATGGCTACAATAATGCTCAAATCAACAGAGCACTGAATGCCAAATCACGATCGCAAAGCAATACTGCTGAAAGCGATCAGATTGTTAAAACAATAAAAATTCCATATATCTCAGGAGTAACTGACAAATTAACCCATGTTTTGCAAAAGCAAAACATTACAGTAAGATTTGGTACAGTACACAAAATTCAAAAACTAGTATCTTGCACTAAAGACGCATTACCTAAATTATCAACAGAAAGTGTATATCGGATTAATTGTTTATGTGGCAGATGCTATATTGGACAGATGGGACGTAACATCAGCGTAAGACTAAAATAACATCAGAGAAATATTAAATTATCTCAAACACAACTGTCAGCAGTGGCAGAACATGCTTGTCAACAAGGACACTCAATTGATTTTGATAACGTTGAAGTGTTGTGTAAAACTAATTATTACTGGCAAAGACTAATTAGAGAATCCATTGAAATTGAGAGGAATAAAAATAACTTTAATCGCTCTGACAGCTACAGGCTTAGTGCGTCCTGGAAGCGTATTATTAAATAATACACATTACAATTCCTTATAGGGGAAACACATACTAATAAACGGATTACTAACATAGCATGTAATCACTAACACGCATTACAACTAATTACTAATCTACAACTCATTACTAATCATAACCATTGACTGATTACTAATCGATTACATAATTACAATACCCCCCCCCCATCCGCCTCTAATCACTGCACCTGATATGAGTTAAATGATGACATCACCCTGCTGCTGCTCTATTTAAGACCGGGAGCAAGTGGAGAGGGCTTTACCATTCTGGCGAATTGCCCGATGATGTCGGATGTATTTACCAGCGAAACGTCACAGTACTACTCAAACTGTAAATGTTGTGGATTCACTCTTCAACACACCGGTGGGCTAAAGTAGTGAACTATTTGTCTTTTGTCAACGTGACACTTTTTTTGCTGATTGGCCGTGTCGGGTGGTAGAGGGTTACGACACATTTATAAATAACGCGATCTAACCCAAAAACTTTTATTATGAATAATATTGGTCGCGAAAGCCTACGTGTTAAACTATATAAACTCGAAAAATCACAATGAACTTAAAAAGAAACCCAAGAAACTGTGACCTGACTTTTGTACCGCCCTGTATAATAATCATTACCCCTCACCCCCTGTACACCCCCCCCACCCTCCGCAGTACCCCTCCTCACTCATCCACTCACTCACCGAGTCGCTCACACATTCACCCACCCATTTACTCGCCCACTCACTCAGCCACTCACCCACCCACACACTCACCCAACCACTCATACACTCACTCGTCCAGTCGCTCACATACTCATCTACACACTCACCCACCCACACACTCACCCAGTCGCTCCCTCACTCACACACTCACCCATTCGCTCACACACTCACACATCCACCCACTCACTCACCCAGTTGCTCACCCAGTTGCTCACTCACTCACACAGTCACCCACCCACTCATCCACCCACACACTCACCTAGTCGCTCACCTAGTCGCTCACACACTCACCTCACACACTCACTCACTCACCCACTCACCCACACACTCACTCACCCAGTCGCTCACACACTCACCACCCACTCACCCACCCACTCACCCACACACTCACTCACCCAGTCGCTCACACACTCACCACCCACTCACCCACCCACTCACCCAGTCGCCCACACACTCACCTCACACACTCACTCACTCACCCAGTTGCTCACCCAGTTGCTCACTCACTCACACAGTCACCCAGCTACTCATCCACCTACACACTCACCTAGTCGCTCACCCAGTCGCTCACACACTCACCTCACACACTCACTCACTCACCCACTCACCTACACACTCACTCACCCAGTCGCTCACACACTCACCACCCACCACCCACCCACTCACCCAGTCGCCCACACACTCACCTCACACACTCACTCACTCACCCACTCACTCACTCACCCACCCACACACTCACTCACCCAGTCGCTCACACACTCACCACCCACTCACCCACCCACTCACCCAGTTGCCCACACGCTCACCCACTCACTCACCTGCTCGCTCACCCAGCCACTCACCCAGCCACTCACTCACAACAATCGCCACTAATTGGCGGTGACGTCACCACAACGCTTGTGCCAGGGTCACGTGGTTAGCGGTAATCAATTGAAGGTGGAGGGGTTAATTAATTGAAGGTGGAGAGGGGCTTAATTAATTAATTACTGCTAACCACGTGAGCCTGGCACATGCGTCGTGGTGACGTCACCGCCAATTAGTGGCGATTGTTGTGAGTGGGTGGATGTGTGTGGGCGGGTGAGTGGATGGTGAGTGTCTGGGTGAGTGTCTGGGTGAGTGGGTGGATGTGTGAGTGGGTGGGTGAGTGGGTAACCCCTCCACCTTCAATTAAGTGAATTAAGGTGGAGGGGTTACCAGCCCCTCCACCTTCAATTAATTAGCCGCTATGGTGGTCGCAAATGCCCTGAGAGAAGAGGACGATTGGAATTGGCCCTCCACCCCACAGCACTGTCCGGCACCACGGGGAGGTAGGGAGTTGTTTTTGTCAACAACAACGACGCTTGTGCCAGGCTATGTGCACCCTGAGGCCACGTGAAGTGTCAAACGTCCCGCTGGCAGGTCACGGGGCAGACCCAGGTGCCACGGGTCGACTGACTGAGATGACTGGCTGATGCACCACCTGTGCCTCCTACTCCGCCAAACTCACCCACTCACCCAGACACTCATACACTCACTCGTCTAGTCGCTCACATACTCATCTACACACTCACCCACCCACACACTCACCCAGTCGCTCACTCACTCACACACTCACCTATTCGCTCACACACTCACACACCCACTCACTCACCCAGTCGCACGCACACTCACACACCCACTCACTTACCCAGTTGCTCACCCAGTTGCTCACTCACAAAGTCACCCACCCACTCATCCACCCACACACTCACCTAGTCGCTCACCCAGTAGCTCACACACTCACCACCCACTCACCCACCCACTCACCCAGTCGCCCACACGCTCACCCACCCACTCACCCACTCTCTCAGCCACTCACCCACTCACTCACCTGCTCGCTCACCCAGCCGCTCATCCAGCCACTCACAACAACCGCCACTAATTGGCGGTGACGTCACCACGACGCTTGTGCCAGGGTCACGTGGTAAGCGGTAATTAATTGAAGGTGGAGATGGTTTAATTAATTAATGCTAACCACGTGAGCCTGGCACAAGCGTCGTGGTGACGTCACCGCCAATTAGTGGCGGTTGTGAGTGGCTGGGTGAGTGGGCAGGTGGCTGAGTGGGTGGGCGAGTGGGTGGGTGAGTGGATGGGCGAGCGAGTGGGTGAGCGAGCGTGTGGGCATGTGGTTGGGTGGGTGTGTGAGTGGGCGACTGGGTGAGTGGGTGGGTGCGTGGGTGGGCGACTGGATGAGTGGGTGGATGTGTGTCTGGGTGAGTAGGTGGGTGAGTGGGTGGGCGACTGGGTGAGTGGGTGTGTGTGTGGGCGGGTGGTTGGGTGGGTGAGTGGACGACTGGGTGAGTGGGTGGGTGGGTGAGTGAGTGGGTGGTGAGTGTCTGGGTGAGTGGGTGGGTGAGTGAGTGGGCAACTGGGTGAGTGGGTGGATGTGTGAGTGTCTGGGTGAGTGTCTGGGTGAGTGGGTTGGCGACTGGGTGAGTGGGTGGATGTGTGAGTGTCTGGGTGAGTGGGTGGGTGAGTGGGTAACCCCTCCACCTTCAATTAAGTAAATGAAGGTGGAGGGGTTACCAGCCCCTCCACCTTCAATTAATTAGCCGCTATGGTGGTCGCAAATGCCCTGAGAGTAGAGGCCGATTGGAATTGGCCCTCCACCCCACAGCACTGTCCACGACAACGTTGCCCGTCCGGCACCACGTGGAGGTAGGGAGTTGTTTTTGCCAACAACAACAACAACCGCCATTCGCCACTAAGTGGCGGTGACGCCACCACGACGCTTGTGCCAGGCTAGGTGCACCTTGAGGCCACGTGAAGTGTCGAACGCCCGCTGGCAGGAAGTCACGGGGCAGGCCCAGCAGGTGCCACGGGTCGACTGAGACGGCTGAGATGACTGGCTGATGCACCACCTGTGCCTCCTACTGCACCAAACTCACCCACTCACCCAATCGCTCACTCACTCACCGACACACTCACCCACACACTCGCCCAGACACTCATACACTCACTCGTCCAGTCGCTCACATACTCATCTACACACTCACCCACCCACACACTCACCCAGTCGCTCACTCACTCACACACTCACCTATTCGCTCACACATTCACACACCCACTCACTCACCCAGTCGCACACACAATCACTCACTCACCCAGTTGCTCATCCGCTCACTCACTCACACAGTCACCCACCCACTCACTCTCCCATTCACACATACACACTCACACACCCACTCACTCACCCAGTTGCTCACTCACTCACACAGTCATCCACCCACTCATCCACCCACATACTCACCCAGTCGCTCACCCAGTCGCTCACACACTCACCTCACACACTCACTCACCCACTCACCTACACACTCACTCACCCAGTCGCTCACACACTCACCACCCACTCACCCACCCACTCACCCAGTCGCCCACTCACTCACCCACCCACACACTCACTCACCCAGTCGCTCACACACTCACCACCCACACACAGTGTACACACACACACACACAGTGTACACACACAGTGTATACACACACAGTATACACACAGTGTACACACACAGTGTACACACACACACAGTGCACACACACACACAGTGTACACACAGTGTAAACACACACAGTGTACACACACACAGTGTACACACACACATTGTGTACACACACAGTATATACACATAGTGTGTATGTACATACATAGTGTATATACGTACACACAGTGTACACACACATTGTGTACACACACATTGTGTACACACACACAGTGTACACACACAGTGTACACACACATTGTACACACACACACAGTGTACACACACACACAGTGTACACACACAGTGTACACACATACACACAGTGTACACACACACAGTGTACACACACACAGTGTATACACACAGTGTACACACACACAGTGTACACACACAGTGTACACACAGTGTATACACACAGTGTACACACACACACAGTGTACACACAGTGCACACACACAGTGTACACAAACACTCAGTGTACACACACACATATTGTGTATACACACAGTGTACACACACACAGTGTACACACACAGTGTACACACACACATAGTGTACAAACACACAGTGTACACACAGTGTATATACACAGTGTAAACACACACAGTGTAAACACACAGTGTACACACACACACAGTGTACATACACACAGTGTACACACACAGTGTATACACACAGTGTAAACACACACAGTGTACACACACAGTATATACAGTGTGTATGTACATACATGGTGTATATACGTAAACAGTGTACACACACACATTGTGTACACACACACACAGTGTACACACAGTGTACACACACAGAGTGTACACACACACACAGTGTACACACACTGTGTATACACAATGTACACACACACAGTGTACACACAGTGTACACACAGTGGTACACACACAGTGACACACACAGTGTATACACACAGTGTACACACACACTGTATACAGTGTACACACACAGTGTATACAAACAGTGTACACACACACAGTGTACACATAGACACCTGGGAGCCAGAAATCTTTCTGATGGGTCAAATACTCATTTCACTCATTACAATGCAAATCAATTTATAACATTTTTGACATGCGTTTCTCTGGATTTTTGTTGTTATTCTGTCTCTCACTGTTCAAATAAATCTACCATTAAAATTATAGACTGATCATTTCTTTGTCAGTGGGCAAACGTACAAAATCAGCAGGGGATCAAAATATTTTTATTATTATTTTATTGTTTCCATTCTACGTGGTGACTTTACCGAAATAACCAAGAAGATGAATCCCTGCAGTCACGAAAGCTTTAAATCGAAATTTGAATTGCAAATGCTTTGAGTGTGTGCACGTGCCGTGTGGAAACAAATTGTACAATACGCTTATGTTGGATATGATTATGTAATATCGTAGTATCGCCATATCGCGATAACTTTCGGAGTTAAATGTTTGTACAATTCTGCAAGAGCGTTCCGAACTTTGATCGCGTTGTGTGAACGTCATAATTTGGAACGAACCAACTTACCGCTTTAAATAGGGGGGGGTGGCAGACGCAGTAATATTTTTTTAAAATATATATACATCTCCAACAGCAATACAATGACTGAGCGACCGTGACATCACAGTAGATCATTCAGCATATATTGTTTGAACGATGGAAGTGAAAGTATAAGATTGATAGTTTGAGCGTCAACCCTTGGCTGGGAGTGGTAGCTCCCAAGTGCCAATGGCTGACGCCTCAAGCCCGGCTCCCAGGACGCTTCTAAACTGTTCGGAACATAACGACTCCCCACCCCCGACCCTAAACTCTAAACTTGCACGAACAATTCCTCTCGCCCCTTAAAACTCTGAGCAGGATTGAACTCACGCGAACCGGTAAGTGGGTGTTTTGGTTTAAAAATTTTGACCACAAAAAATCCGGTGTTGTGTGACCCCCGTTGCGGCGGTGACACCGCAGGCTGTGGTTGCTCCCCGCCGGGGAAGGCGTCTCCTTCTCGGTAGGCAATCCAGGCCATTCAGGCCCTCCCTGGCGTCTCGGGCCTAGTCTGTCACAAAGAAAATAAACATTTATACATGCCTTGTGGAACTGTTTTCACAGTAAGATACACAGGCAGCAGTCGTAAGAAGAAAGGCTGAAATACAATCGTCAGTCACAGAGGCGTTATGAAAAAAGGGCCATTGCCCGATTATTTACTACCGTATTTACTTTTAAGGGCAGTGTTATTGGTAAATATGTAGGGGTTTTTTCTCTCGTGATATACCCGTCTTTGGGTTTTGGGCTGTTCCACGCGAGTTTGAAGCCTTTGGTTAAACGAGGTAACACAACCACGGGTCAAGTTATCTTTTGATGCATCACAGCTGTCATAACCCGTACGGTTTACCCCGTATTCTTCTACAGAGACATTGAGTTTTCACGACCATACGGGGTACAGCCGTTTCAATACGGGCAAAAAAAAACATTCTTTAGTAACAATATTGTCTGTTTGTTTGTGTTTCTACATTGTGATGGGACTCCGTAGGACGAACGTTGATATTTATAAAGACACGTGGTGGCAGATACGGTCTGAATTGATCTGTAATAAGGTAGGGGCACTGATTGATAGTGGGTTGACAGCTACGTGGTGGTGAGTGTACTCGAAGTGAATCTCTATTTGTGTGTTTCTCCCTTGTGATGGGACTTTGTTGTTGTTGTTGTTTTAGGCGGCTGCGGGACTGTGCAACGTTGGTGAGCGGCATAGGAGCGGTGGGGGCAACATCCATTGTAGAGTACAATGTCACTACGCTCCCACGTCTGCGCTACCCTCCTCCACCAAGCCGCCACACGGACGAGCGTGGTGAAGTATGGTCAAATCACGACCCGGGGCGGCGTGGGGAGACCCTCGTCCGGCAATGGATTAACAAATTGGCTCTTACTGCATACCTCCATATATATAAAATTATGCAAGGTTGTGATTGTGTGTGTTGTCTGTTCAAAATGTTTAGTGTACTTCCCGACATGCAACAAACTGGAAATTTGCCATGTGGGTACTTTCCAGACTGGACACCGTGTAAACATTATACAAATACACTTTTGTGTTGTTTTTGGGGGGGGGAGCTCAATAATGTATAGATTTTTTGGACGGCAAGTGAGCTATGACGTCAAATCTGTCACGTGACCCTCGCATGTGGAAGCGTCACGCATTGTAGTGCAGTGGTTAGCGTTGTCTGTGTGTGTCTGTGTGTGTGTGTCTGTGTGTGTGTGTCTGTTTGTGTCTGTGTGTGTGTGTGTCAGTGTGTGTGTGTCTGTGTGTGTGTGTGTGTCTGTGTGTGTCTGTGTGTGTGTATCTGTGTGTGTCTGTGTGTGTCTGTGTGTGGAAGCGTAACTCATTGTAGTGTAGCGGTTAGCGCTACACTACGCTACGAACCCGGCGACCCGAGTTTGATTCCCGTTCACGGCCACCACCGGTGATGATTATTTGAACCGCTTCTGGGCCTCCCCTAGGTCGACTCAGCCTTAAACGAGTAACTGTTGTGGTGTGAACATCGCCACTGGGGAGACAAATGCGACCGGACGTGGGATCCAAGTCCCAGGCGAAGCCGGGTAGTACAGCTAGTCATGAATATATGAATGAATATAGACGTGTAAGTCACGTGTGACTGTATATATTAATTCCTTCATGGCTCGATACTGACGTGTAGATGGTGTGGATATTCTTATTTTCTGTCTGCAGCTGAGGCTGGTCTGATGGAGCAAAGGCCCTCAGCTCAGCAGCTCGGTACGACAAGTCAACAATGCGACCGGCGTGCATACAGCACGGATCGGACTGGAAATTTGACACAGCACCAGAGAACTCACACAGGAGAGAAACCCTTCAAGTGCACTGTGTGTGACAAAGCATTTGCATGGCCATTAGTTCTTGAGACCCACCAGAGAACACACACGGGAGAGAAACCCTTCAGGTGCACTGTGTGTGGGAAGGCATTTTCACAGTCATCTGCTCTTAAAACACACCAGAGAACACACACGGGAGAAAAACCCTTCAAGTGTAGTGTGTGTGGGAAGGCATTTTCAGATTCATCTACTCTTCACAGACACCAGAGAACACACACGGGAGAGAAACCCTTCAAGTGCAGTGTGTGTGGGAAGGCATTTTCAGATTCATCTCATCTTCAAAGACACCAGAGAACACACACGGGCGAGAAACCCTTCAAGTGCAGTGTGTGTGGGAAGACTTTTTCAGTTTCATCTGCTCTTAAAACACACCAGAGAACACACACGGGAGAGAAACCCTTCAAGTGTAGTGTGTCTGGGAAGGCATTTGCAAATTCATCAAATCTTCAAGTACACCAGAGAACACACAAGCATCAGAAGATCCACAAGGAGTGGCGTCTGAAATCAGCTTGTGAAAGTCAAAGTGCCGCAATGAGCCCATCCCTCATGAAACAAGAACCGGAAGAAAATCCCAGCTTGGACACTTTTAAAGTTATCAAGGTGAAATATGAAGAGGTGATGATGAAGAGGGAAGAAGTGATGAGCGAAGAAGTGAAGGTAAAATGTGAAGATGAAGATTCAACTGCAAAATGGGACCTTTACATCGTGAAGCAGGAGGAGAATTCTGACTGAGGCAGAGTGAGGCAACTCCCAGCAGTTTGTGGAAGTGGAGGTGCGGGTGGACTCTCCGAGACAATACAAAGTCAAGTGGAGACCTGGTAGATGTGTAAGCCAGAGACGATGTCGCTACAATAGATGCACCTTTGTCACAGACCTTTAATGAAAAGAATGCGAAGTTGAACACTCAGGTCCTAGGTTCAACCTGCAGAGTAAGAGCGGCCAGTCTTTGTGGACCTGTGGGTTGGGTTGATCTCTAACCAGGAGCGAGAGCCAATAAGCTCCCCAGCATTCACTATTTTATCAATTGCATTTATATGGTGCCTGCTTAATCGCCCCTACGTGACTTTACCGAAAGAACCAAGGAGTATGGATCCCTGCAGTCACAAACTTCAAATCAAGATTACCTCAGCAACTCGGAGTTTTGTATCCCGTTTCAGACACTCGAAGAGCATCCCCAAGTAGCAGCTGCCCCTGTGTGGTACAAGGTGGTGGCCCTGCACCGGCCTGCATGTGAACAAGATCCTGTCAGTAGCGGGTGTTGGTTGATTTGGCATCTTGGTTGTGGAGTTTGTAGGTAATTTTTCTATTTAAAGCTTTCGTGAATGCAGGGATTCTTCGTCTTGGTTCTTTCGGTAAAGTCACGTAGAAGGGAAATAATAAGATAATAAAAATTAAACATAAATAAAATTCTCACGACGTTCGCAAGAAGCCGAAACGTCGTGAGAATTTTTATTTGATTATTTTATTATCTTATTATATCCCTTCTACGTGACTTTGTAGGTAATGTTTAGAATGTTATCAATTTTGACCGAGATGCCAGCATGCAAATGGCAATAGTACGTTGTACATACACTGTTAAGCAGACGGCGCATATCTTTTTAAAAATAGCTTTTTGTTAATACGATGTAACCTGATGCAGTCTATTTCACTGCAGTAATTCAATTTTGTTAAAATGCCTGTCAATAATTTAGAATGAATACTTGTCTGATTGTGCGTGTGCATGTAACATTTTGTCTGAGGGTCAAATCTAGATTAAGTGATGTTAGGACAAAGTGTGTGTGTGTGTTTGGAAGTAACCTGTACAGAGAACTCAGGTGAGACCCGTTGTTCTTGTGATGCAGGTCAAAGGGTACTTTTGTGTTTCACGAAGCGTCGGCCTCTGGAGAAACTCATTGTCTTTGAAATAGGGAGCACGCTCGGATCATTCATCAGTTACAAGGCATACCACTTAAAAGTTACACGTATATGAGGAGGTACATTCTCTACAACACGAATTGTAGTTTTGTCTTACGTGTTGACGTAGATTTTGTCTAACTGGGACTAGAAATTCACCTTGCTCATTCACGTCTGGATGTTCGTACCTATCGGTTGAAGCAAACCCCACTGCTGTTGTTGAGATGCTGTGCACCAATAATAGTCCATCACATTGACGGCCTTCAGGCCAGGAAAGTCACAACATTTGCACACGAAGGACGCATTCACGCAAGTACCCCATGCTCCGTTTTGAAGTTTTAAAATGAAACATCTTTGAATTGTGTTGTGTTTTGAATTAGATGATTTTATTTCTTCATTAAAAGCTTGTATCAATTTACATCTGGAAGACTTCATTGAAAAGGACATTTCATGTGAATTTTCTCTCGTCACTAAGTAGATGGCCTTGCCGGGGGTTTGGTTCAATGCGGACACAAACAGTGTACACACACAGAGTATACACACACAGTGTATACACACAGTATACACAGTGTACACACACAGTGTACACACACACAGTGTACACACAGTATACACAGTGTACACACGCAGTGTACACACTGTACACACACAGTGTACACACACACTGTACACACAGTGTACATACAGTATATACACAGTGTACACACAGGGTACACTGTATATACACAAAGTGTACACAGGGTACACACACTGTATATATACACACAGTGTACACACACACAGTTACACACACAGTGACACAGCGACACACAGCGACACACGGTGTATACACAGTGTACACACACAGTGTATACACACACAGTGTACACACACAGTGTACACACACACAGTGTATACACAATAATGTTCACGTTGTTGCTGAGCTCACACACCCAAGGGAGGGAGCAATGAAAAATGAATCTAAATCAACTCCAACTCTGTGACGTCACCACTCTGCATTACTTCATCGGCGTGAAACGCCAGGGGGAGGTGTACCTCGCTAGTGACGTTATGTCACCAAGGTATTCACCCCGACCCCCGTCCACCGCGCTCTTGAGCGTGACGTCACCTCCGCTTGGGTCACTTTCGATATCGTTCCAGTGGCAATCTTTATTTGGGCAAAGCTACGCCCAGTGACTGGTGGCTCATTAACATAATGTGTCCGTTAAAGCTGTCGCGAGTTTATTGCGACGGGTTCAGCGCCCACGCCCCCATCCCTCGACATATGGGCCGGCCTCATTAACATAATTGAATCAGTCACAGCCGCTCGTGGGAGGGAAGTGACGTCATACTACTTCCTACTGTCGCGAGGCAACAGGAAGCTGCCGTGTGCGCGCTTGCACTGAAATCCGAGGTGAGAAATTCTCATCGTTGTGGTGGTGGTGGTTGTGGTGGTGGTTGTTGTTGTTGTTTACCAAGGTAGAGCCTCGCTCTCTCACGTAGGGATGTCAGTTGAGTAGCAGCGAGCATGGAAATCGATGTCCAGGTTGGAACTTTACAACGCGGGGCCTAGCCACGCGGGGCCTTGCCTCCTGCCCTCGCCTGATTGCGTTTACTTTAATTATCTCGCTTAAGTTTAATTTGTCTTCACCCGGCTCGCCACTTTGTAACTTTGTTTTATTGTAAATATTCACGCAGTTTTTATTTTCGTTCTTTTGTTAGCAGGCCAAGCCCGCTTGAGCTGCTATACCGCTCTTGTTATCAGAAGCGACCTGCCCACAACAACACAAGGTGAGGCTTGTGGTGACTGCAGGAATTAATATTCTTGGTTCTTTCGGTAAAGTCACGTAGATAGAAAATTAAATAAAAATAACATAATTTTTCTTTTTTTACAATGAAGCAAAAAACCCCACAACGTTTCCGTGGCAAGATTAATGTTGAAGATGCGAGGGCTTACAGGAATATTTATGACATTTGCCCTCTCATTGCGTGCCATGACAGTGCTGTTTGCACAGTCACACATAGTCACTGTAAGATGTTTTTCTTGGTCGTGTTTTTGTTTTGTTGCTTGTTGTGGTTGCACCCGATTCAAGAGCCGAATGGCTCACGGGACTATAACCAAAATAAATCAAACTGAAAATAAAAAAAACTGAAACCGCGCGATGAATTTTGGGAACGTTTTTCACTGCATCTCCAAATATATATGAAAGGCAAAGTTGTGATTGTGTGTGTTGTCTGTTCAAAATGTGTAGCGTACTTCCTGACATGCAACAAACTGGAAATTTGCCATGTGGGTACTTTCCAGACTGTATACCGTACAAACATTATACAAATACACTTTTGTGTTTTTGTTGGGGGGGGGGGGGGGAGCTCAATAATGTATAGATTTTTTGCACGGCAAGTGAGCTGTGACGTCAAATCTGTCACGTGACCCGCGCACGTGGAAGCGTCACGCATTGTAGTGTAGCGGTTAGCGTTGTCTGTGTGTGTGTCTGTGTGTGTGTGTCTGTGTGTGTCTGTGTGTGTGTCTGTGTGTGTGTCTGTGTGTGTATGTGTGTGTCTGTGTGTGTGTCTGTGTGTGTGTGTGTGTGTCTGTGTGTGTGTCTGTGTGTCTGTAGTCCGGCAAAACAACCCCCTACCTCCTCGCGGTGCCGGACGGGCAACTCTATCGTGGACAGTGCTGTGGGGGGAGATCCAATTTTGATTGGCTCCTCTCCTCATGGCGTCTGTCACCACCACAGGGGCTAAACGAGGGCTCTGGACGGGTGCGAGGGGCTGGTAACCCCTGCACCTTCAATTAATTACCACGAAACCACGAGTTAAACTGAAATATGTAACTAATAAGCTTGTGCCGGAGGCCCCGGGGGGCCAGGCGTCTATGACGTCTCCTGGCCAAACCCCAATTGGCGGAGCCAGGAGATTGAATACCTACCCTCGGGGCTACTCCAGAAACAACAAAAAGCCACTACGGGTGGCCACGTGGAATGTTCGAACGCTCACTGCGGAGGAGAGGCTGCCACTCCTCTGTCGGGAGCTGGACCGGTACCGCCTGGATCTATGCGGCATTCAGGAGGTCCGGTGGACCGGCTCTGGATCCTGCCACCATGAGGGGTGGACAGTCCTCTACTCGGGGCAGCAGACTGCCAAACAACAGGGTGTGGCTCTTCTTTTGAACAAAAGAATGAAGGGGGTGTGGGAGCGTGGCGGTGAGGTGTGGGAAGCTGTAAGCCCCAGGCTACTTTGGGCTCGCCTTCCCATCAACCGGAGGCGAGGAATGGTGGTCGTGGTTACTTATGCCCCCACCGAAGATGAACATCCGTGGAGGGATGCAGGCAAAGCCGATGAGTCAGATTCCTTCTATGACCTCCTGTCACAGGTGCTGGCTAAAGTGGCCCCTTGGGATAGAGTCATCATGTTGGGTGACTTCAATGCCCGAGTTGGTCATGATACTGGCACCTGGTCTGGAGTGATTGGAGGGCATGGGCCAGATCAGCTCAATAACAACGGTAGGAGGCTGCTAGATTTTTGTGCAGCCCATGGGCTTGTAATTACCAACACGCTGTTCCGGCATCGGCGCATCGACACAACATCATGGATGCATGCCGGGTCCAAGCAAGAACATCTGCTGGACTACATAGTGACGGACCAGCGGATGCGAGCCCATGTCCTTGACACCAGGACCTACCGTGGAGCTGATCTGCCCTCTGACCATCGACTAGTCATCTGTAAGATGTGCCTGCCATTCTTCCACTCCGGTGGTGGGTGTACACCCAGGGCCCCATTCCGACCTAAAGTGGCCTGATCTCAGTTATCTGATGAAAGTTGCAAGCGAGAATTTCATCATCGCTTGCGGCTGGGATTGGCATCGTCCCCGACTCCTCCTGATGTCGAGGGTAAATGGGCGATGTTTAGGACTGTGACTCATGCAGCTGCAATGGCTTCTTTGGGTACACAAGTCCAGACCTCCCCAGAGACCCTGGCTGACAGAGGAGGTGTTCAGGATGGTTGAGAAAAAGCGACAGGCCCACTGCCATCGGCTACAGAATCCCACGTCAGAGAATGAGGAGGCTTACCGCAGCCTTCACTCGGAGGTTCGGAGAGCCGTGAGGCGCTGCAAGGATGGGTGGTGGTCGCGGGTTGCTGAGGAGATGGAGTCTGCCTCAGTGGCCCGTGATCACAAATCTCTATTTAACTCCATCAAAAAAGTAACCTGCAGCGCCACACCTATTACCATCATTAGGGGAAAAAACGGTGATCCAATCTCCGACCCCCAGGAACTGGTTTGCAGATTTGCTGAGCATTTCTGTGAGGTCCTGGGGGAGGGAAAATCCCTCAGCCAGGAAAACATCGTGGCACAAAGTGAGGATGACCCTGCTGAGGCTGCGGTGCCTCAAATATTGGAAGAAGTCACCCCCTGTGAGTGGCTGGCTGAGGTGCCATCTGTTGAGGAAGTACTGAAGGCGATCCGGAGTCTGAGACCAGGAAAGGCAGCGGGCAGAGATGATCTCCCAAGTGAAATGCTGAGGGAGGGTGGCGTTTGTGCACAGACTGCCCTATATGACATCATAACAACAGTCTGGACCACTGGACGGGTTCCGCAGGATTGGGAGGATGCCCTGGTGGTCCCACTTTATAAGAAGGGGGACCGCACAGACTGTAACAACTACAGGGGCATCTCACTCCTCAGTGTGCCGGGAAAGGTCCTGGCAAGGATTATTCAGCATCGCCTTGCCAGGCACGCTGAGGAGAGGCTTGCAGAGCCCCAATGCGGTTTCAGGATAGGGCGGTCCTGCACAGATGCCATATTTTCTGTCCGTCTGCTACAGCAGAGGTGTAGGGAATTCCAACAAGACCTAAATCTTTGCCTTATTGACCTTGTCAAGGCCTGTGATACCATCAGTAAGCCTGGGCTTTGGGTCGTTCTTCGTGTTTTTGGAGTACCTGACCCTCTGCTCACGATCATTAAGGACCTTCATGATGGTGAGCGGGCCCGGGTAAAACTACGTGGCCGGGAGTCAGAGCCATTCCCTGTACACCTTGGGGTGCGACAGGGATGTCCTCTGCCTCCCACATTATTTAACATCTATTTTGACCACGTAGTTCGTGAAGCCTTCAATAGCTGTACCGGGGGAATCTCCGTATGGTACAGATATAATGGGAGGCTGATCGACGCCCGGGTGCGGTCAAGGGATGGCTCCTTATTGCTCAACCACGTTATGTATGCTGATGATATGGTAATAGCTGCTCATTCAGAGGAGCAGTTGGAGACGCTGCTGCTGAGACTGGAGCGTGCCACTAAGAGGTGGGGCCTTACCATCAGCCCCACCAAAACTAAGCACCTGCCTGGGTATTTTGTACCATCGGACACTCCACCCCCACAACTCCCGATCGGTGATGGGGCAGTTGTGGAGAGAGTGGAGAGTTTCCCACACCTGGGCAGTGTGCTTATGACTGGCTCCAGTTTTACAGCAGAGGTCTCACTCCGAATCAGTCGAGCGGCAATATATTTCATCAGTTGCGTAACGCTGTGTGGTAGCTACCTGGTCTGTCGCTCCGCACTAAGCTTCAGATCTTCTCGGCCACGGTCATTCCCTCCCTTCTCTACGCTTGCGAAACGTGGACCCCCCTAATGGAACATCTTCGCCGGTTAGAAACATTTAGGCTGGCCTGCCTACGATCCATCCTGGGTTTAACCAGACTGGATTGTGTGAGGAGCTCACAAATCCTTGAAAGATCTGGGCAAGATCCCATCGGTGAGCTCCGGCGGGCAAGGCTGCGATGGCTGGGTCATGTAGCCCGCATGCCCAGCCACCGCATGCCGAAACAGCTTTTGTTCGGCCGGATTGAGGGGGCAAAGCGGGCGCGGCACGGGCTAGAGAAGAGATGGAGTGATGTGGTACAGGAGGACGTGGAGCTGAGTGGACTTGCCGATGACTGGTACCAGCGGTGTCAAGATCGGCCTCTGTGGAGGAGGCTCGTGAAGGACGCTATTGGGCAGTTGGAGGCGGTCGCCCTCCAACGGAGGGCGGAGGAGCGATGCTCACAACAACGAGCGGAGCGCCGGGTGGCTTAAATGGTGCACAGCGTCTCAACAACAGCAGTGGGGTTTGCTTCAATCGATAGGTAACGAACATCCAGACGTGAATCAGCAAGGACTATTTCTAGCCCTAGTTAGACAAAATCTACGTCAACACGCAAGACAAAACTACAATTTGTGTTGTAGAGAATGTACCTCCTCCTATACGTGTAGCTTGTAAGTGGTATGCCTTGTAACTGATGAATGATCCGAGCGTGCTTCCTATTTCAAAGACGATGAGTTGCTCCAGAGGCAGACGCTTCGTGAAACACAAAAGTACCCTTTGACCTGTATCACAAGAACAACGGGTCTCACCTGAGTTCTCTGTACAGGTTACTTCCAAACACACACACACGTACTCCACAACTCCAGCCTCATGAACCATCGTTGGCCGAGACAATGACGTCTCTCCTCTTCTCGGCCACGGTCATTCCCTCCCTTCTCTACGCTTGCGAAACGTGGACCCCCCTAATGGAACATCTTCGCCGGTTAGAAACATTTAGGCTGGCCTGCCTACGATCCATCCTGGGTTTAACCAGACTGGATTGTGTGAGGAGCTCACAAATCCTTGAAAGATCTGGGCAAGATCCCATCGGTGAGCTCCGGCGGGCAAGGCTGCGATGGCTGGGTCATGTAGCCCGCATGCCCAGCCACCGCATGCCGAAACAGCTTTTGTTCGGCCGGATTGAGGGGGCAAAGCGGGCGCGGCACGGGCTACAGAAGAGATGGAGTGATGTGGTACAGGAGGACGTGGAGCTGAGTGGACTTGCCGATGACTGGTACCAGCGGTGTCAAGATCGGCCTCTGTGGAGGAGGCTCGTGAAGGACGCTATTGGGCAGTTGGAGGCGGTCGCCCTCCAACGGAGGGCGGAGGAGCGATGCTCACAACAACGAGCGGAGCGCCGGGTGGCTTAAATGGTGCACAGCGTCTCAACAACAGCAGTGGGGTTTGCTTCAATCGATAGGTAACGAACATCCAGACGTGAATCAGCAAGGACTATTTCTAGCCCTAGTTAGACAAAATCTACGTCAACACGCAAGACAAAACTACAATTTGTGTTGTAGAGAATGTACCTCCTCCTATACGTGTAGCTTGTAAGTGGTATGCCTTGTAACTGATGAATGATCCGAGCGTGCTTCCTATTTCAAAGACGATGAGTTGCTCCAGAGGCAGACGCTTCGTGAAACACAAAAGTACCCTTTGACCTGTATCACAAGAACAACGGGTCTCACCTGAGTTCTCTGTACAGGTTACTTCCAAACACACACACACGTACTCCACAACTCCAGCCTCATGAACCATCGTTGGCCGAGACAATGACGTCTCTCCTCTTACCCCACCCCCGCCCCTGCCAGTATAGTCGCATGGATAATGAGTTTATGGGACTGTACCAACCAATCACGTCAGCCGGGGGGTGGGAGGGGGGGGTGTCGGGGCTCTACCGACAGACGTGGTTGCCAGCAGGCGGTGATGTGCAACCTTGCGGTGTGCCACCGCCTGCGTTTTGAATGGTTCAACTAATCACGACTAATCACGACTATAATCACGACTAATCACGACTAATCACGACTCTAATCACGACTCTAATCACGACTAATCACTTTTAGGCGGTGGAGTTGGGGCAGCAAGCAATGAGGCCTCCTGCCCCGTTTTCAGCGCTGTGGAAATATAAGCTTTATATATATTAAAATAATAATAACCATGTTATTCATAATAAAGGTTTTTGGGTTAGATCGCGTTTATTTATAAATGTGTCGTAACCCTCCACCACCCGACACGGCCAATCAGCAAAGATAAGTGTCACGTTGACAAAAGACAAATAATTCACTACTTCAGCCCACCGGTGTGTTGAAGAGTTAATCCACATTTACAGTTTGAGTACGACGTTTCGCTGGTAAATACTTCCAGCATCATCGGGCAATTCGCCAGAATGGTAAAGCCCTCGCTTGCTCCCGGTTTTATATAGAGCAGAAGAGTGACGTCATCACTTAACTCATCAGGTGCAGTGATTAGAGGCGGAGGGGGGGGGGTAATGTAATTATATAATCGATTAGTAATCAGTCATTGGTTATGATTAGTAATGAGTTGTAGATTAGTAATTCTTTAAATCAAAATGTAATGTGTATTATTTAATAATACGTTTCCAGGCCGCACTGAGCCGGTAGCTGTCAGAGCGATTAAAGTTATTCTTGTTCCTCTCAATTTCAATGGATTCTCTAATTAGTCTTTGCCAGTAATAATTAGTTTTACACACCACTGCAACATTGTCAAAATCAATTGAGTGTCCTTGTTGACAAGCATGTTCTGCCACTGCCGACAGTTGTGTTTGAGATAATTTAATATTTCTCTGATGTTCTTTTAGTCTTACGCTGATGTTACGTCCCGTCTGCCCAATGTAGCAGCTGCCACATGAACAATTAATCCGATATACACCTTCTGTTGATAGTTTAGGTAATGCGTCTTTAGTGCAAGATACTAGTTTTTGAATTTTGTGTACTGTACCAAATCTTACTGTAATGTTTTGCTTTTGCAAAACGCGGGCTAATTTGTCAGTTACTCCTGAGATATATGGAATTTTTATTGTTTTAACAATCTGGTCGCTTTCAGTAGTATTGCTTTGCGATCGTGATTTGGCATTCAGTGCTCTGTTAATTTGAGCATTATTGTAGCCATTCTGTCGTAGTGCGTCTTTAACGTGTTTAATCTCTCTCACTAGACTCTCACCATCTGACACTGTTTTCGCCCGATGCACGAGCGTCTTAATAAGAGAGGATTTTTGAGCTGGATGATGATGTGATTCTGCATTCAGATAGGCATCAGTGTGCGTTTGCTTTCTGTAAACGCTGTGTGTTATTTTACCGTTTAGGCCATGTCCAAGCAAAATATATAAAATAACACACAGCGTTTACAGAAAGCAAACGCACACTGATGCCTATCTGAATGCAGAATCACATCATCATCCAGCTCAAAAATCCTCTCTTATTAAGACGCTCGTGCATCGGGCGAAAACAGTGTCAGATGGTGAGAGTCTAGTGAGAGAGATTAAACACGTTAAAGACGCACTACGACAGAATGGCTACAATAATGCTCAAATTAACAGAGCACTGAATGCCAAATCACGATCGCAAAGCAATACTACTGAAAGCGACCAGATTGTTAAAACAATAAAAATTCCATATATCTCAGGAGTAACTGACAAATTAGCCCGCGTTTTGCAAAAGCAAAACATTACAGTAAGATTTGGTACAGTACACAAAATTCAAAAACTAGTATCTTGCACTAAAGACGCATTACCTAAACTATCAACAGAAGGTGTATATCGGATTAATTGTTCATGTGGCAGCTGCTACATTGGGCAGACGGGACGTAACATCAGCGTAAGACTAAAAGAACATCAGAGAAATATTAAATTATCTCAAACACAACTGTCGGCAGTGGCAGAACATGCTTGTCAACAAGGACACTCAATTGATTTTGACAATGTTGCAGTGGTGTGTAAAACTAATTATTACTGGCAAAGACTAATTAGAGAATCCATTGAAATTGAGAGGAACAAGAATAACTTTAATCGCTCTGACAGCTACCGGCTCAGTGCGGCCTGGAAACGTATTATTAAATAATACACATTACATTTTGATTTAAAGAATTACTAATCTACAACTCATTACTAATCATAACCAATGACTGATTACTAATCGATTATATAATTACATTACCCCCCCCCCTCCGCCTCTAATCACTGCACCTGATGAGTTAAGTGATGACGTCACTCTTCTGCTCTATATAAAACCGGGAGCAAGCGAGGGCTTTACCATTCTGGCGAATTGCCCGATGATGCTGGAAGTATTTACCAGCGAAACGTCGTACTCAAACTGTAAATGTGGATTAACTCTTCAACACACCGGTGGGCTGAAGTAGTGAATTATTTGTCTTTTGTCAACGTGACACTTATCTTTGCTGATTGGCCGTGTCGGGTGGTGGAGGGTTACGACACATTTATAAATAAACGCGATCTAACCCAAAAACCTTTATTATGAATAATATTGGTCGCGAAAGCCTACGTGTTAAACTGAATAACCATGTTGATTTGAGCTTGGCCTCTGTAGCTGTTAACTTGCCGAGTACAACATTTATTTAAGTGCCTATTTGGGTTCAGCACTGGGCGCCGGCTCAGCAGAGCTGCCGTGCCAGGGGGCATGGCGGGGGGGGGGGTGGGGGCGGAGCGGTGGGTGGGGCGGTGAGCCGGCCGTGGCAGCAACCGCGCCCCGCGGAGACGGAGCCGCTTGCCGTCACAGAGCCGGGCGGAACTGCTTGCCGTCACAGAGCCAGGCAGAACCGCTTGCCGTCACAGAGCCGGGCGGAACTGCTTGCCGTCACAGAGCCAGGCAGAACCGCTTGCCGTCACAGAGCCAGGCGGAACCGCTCGCGGTGACGTAGCCGCCACGGCGGTGCGACGTAACCGCGGCAACGTAAAACCACGGCGATGGAGCTGCCCGTGGCGACGTCACCACGTCGACGTGAGCCGCGCGCCGACACCGATTGGACCGTGGTGCTAGAGGCCCTCGCGTCGTAATGGAACCACGCTCGGTGAGCGAACCACGCTCGCGGTTACAGAACCACCACCACCGCCGCCCCCTCATATCGAGACTCGCAGGGCTCTAACCAGCACCATGCGCAGCGCACGATTGATTTTGTTTTAGTTTCATTTATTTTTGTTAATCGGGTACAACCGCAACGAACATAAAAAAAAAACATGAAAATATCTTAAAGTGAACGGGAACCGGACCGGCGCACGTGCCGAGCGGAAATTGAACGACGACAAACAGAAACGCGAGGCCGGCGGCCGGACCTCGGGCCGCGTGCTCGACCGCGGGGAGGGCACGGCCGAAGCCGGACTACTAGCGCAGTGGCCTCCGGCGCTCGCGCCAAGCTAAGTGTGCCCCATTCACCGCTCGCACGGTAAACGGGGCATCTCTCGTCTCTCGCGCGTGCGAGCGCCGCCGTCCGATGCGAGCGCCGGCTGGGAGGGGCGGCCCCGGCTCGCGCTCGGGGCGCCGGCTCGAGCGGAGGCCAGAGGGCGACTCGGCGCCGCGGCAGGGAGAGCCGGAGTCGAGGAGGGCGCCCGCGGCGCCGAGATTCTCCGCCAGGCCGAGGCCGACGACGGACGGCGGCGAGAACTCGGGACGGCTGGCGGGGCGATTCGCCGTCGATGTCCACCGAGGGGCCTGGCGATGTTTGGAAAGATAAAATGTCACTGTTCGATAACTTCCACGTGTTCGTTAAAGGAGAGCTGAAAAAACTGTCAGGTTTTCTTGCAGCGGCTGCGTACGCCGCTGCGATTTGTCTGGACGATGTTCATTTGAAATTGCCAGCCCCTTCTCTCGAGACGGGGGGGCGCATGTTTGAGCACACGGGTTGGCGAAAGGGAGGCCCAGGAGCGGTTCGGGCATGAGCCTCCATCGATGTGAAGGTCCCATTGTGGAGTTGAATCTTCATCTTCACATTTCACCTTCACTTCTTCGCTCTTCACCATCACTTCTTCACTCTTCACCATCACTTCTTCACATTTCACCTTCACCTCTTCATATTTCACCTCGATATCTTTAAAAGTGTCCAAGCTGGGATTTTCTTCCGGTTCTTGTTTCATGAGGGATGGGCTCATTGCGGCACTTTGACTTTCACAAGCTGATTTCAGACTCCACTCCTTGTTGATCTTCTGATGCTTATGTGTTGTCTGGTGTCCATGAAGAGTTGATGACTGTGAAAACGCCTTCCCACACACACTGCACTTGAAGGGTTTCTCTCCTGTGTGTGTTCTCTGGGGTGTTACAAGAGAAGATGAATGTGCAAACACCTTCCCACACACGCTGCACTTGAAGGGTTTCTCTCCCGTGTGTGTTCTCTGGTGTGTTACAAGAGCAGATGAAACTGAAAACGCCTTCCCACACACACTGCACTTGAAGGGTTTATCTCCTGTATGAGTTCTCTGGTGTACATGAAGATGTGGTGACTGTGCAAATGCCTTCCCACACACCCCGCACTTGAAGGGTTTTTCTCCCGTGTGTGTTCTCTGGTGTTTTACAAGAGTAGATGAATGTGCAAACGCCTTCCCACATACACTGCACTTGAAGGGTTTCTCTCCCGTGTGTGTTCTCTGGTGTGTTACAAGAGCAGATGAAACTGAAAACGCCTTCCCACACACACTGCACTTGAAGGGTTTATCTCCTGTGTGAGTTCTCTGGTGTACATGAAGATGTGGTGACTGTGCAAACGCCTTCCCACACACCCCGCACTTGAAGGGTTTTTCTCCCGTGTGTGTTCTCTGGTGTCTTTGAAGATTTGGTGACTGTGAAAACGCCTTCCCACACACACTGCACTTGAAGGTTTTCTCTCCCGTGTGTGTTCTCTGGTGTTTTACAAGAGTAGATGAATGTGCAAACGCCTTCCCACATACACTGCACTTGAAGGGTTTCTCTCCCGTGTGTGTTCTCTGGTGTGTTACAAGAGCAGATGAAACTGAAAAGGCCTTCCCACACACACTGCACTTGAAGGGTTTATCTCCTGTGTGAGTTCTCTGGTGTACATGAAGATGTGGTGACTGTGCAAACGCCTTTCCACACACCCCGCACTTGAAGGGTTTCTCTCCCGTGTGTCTTCTCTGGTGTCTTTGAAGATTTGGTGACTGTGAAAACGCCTTCCCACACACACTGCACTTGAAGGTTTTCTCTCCCGTGTGTGTTCTCTGGTGTGTTACAAGAGTAGATGAACGTGAAAACGCCTTCCCACACACACTGCACTTGAAGGGTTTCTCCCCTGTGTGAGTTCTCTGGTGCAATGTCAAATGTTCAGTACGATTTGTGCTGTATGGACACCGGTCGCATTGATGCCTTTTTGCACCGAGCTGCACCGAGTGCCTTTGCTCCATCAGTAAAATTCTGCAGAGGAAGCGACAGCTGCAGAGAGAAAAAAATAATATCCACACCATCTACATGTCAGTATCGATGCACAGAGGAATGCATATATACAGTCACACGTGACGAACACGTCTATACTTATTCATACATTCATGTTATAGTGAAAAAGTGTCCCAAATTCATCACACGAGCTGTTATGGCACGCAATGAGGGCAAATGTCATAAACGTGCCTGGAAGCGCTCGTATCTTCAAAATGAATGTTAACCCAAAACTCCGAGCACACAATTTCGGCTGTCTGGCTTCAAAATGAATATTTATGAAAGCTAAATTCAGGTGACATAGCAAAGGGGTTTGGAAAATAATACTATTTTTGTTATGCAGAAATGCCTAAATTAATGTTCAATCACAACTTAGAGGTGTGAAGCCAGGCACAGATGTCCTTGAATGCTGGGATGAACAGTTCCGACTTCAGCTGCACGTGTGCTGTGATAACTTCCCGACTACATTCTTAGAAAGAGTAGCAGAGGAAAACAAAAATAAACTACTGTTTTTATATAACCTCCGTGCTCAATAGAGTTAGACTTTACTGCAAATACAAACTTGACCCTGTCACACACTCAGAGGTGGAGCCAGGATTTTCAGGTAGGAGGGGCAACCCCTTCAGCAATGAAAAATGATAAGAGTTGTTAGTAGGGAGTTGTTAGTAAGTAGGGAGTTGTTAGTATGTAAGGAGTTGTTAGTAGGGAGTTGTTAGTAAGTAGGGAGTTGTTCGTAAGGAGTTGTTACTAAGGACTTGTCCCTTATATTCTTAGCTCTTTCGGTAAAGTCAAGTTGAAGGGAAACAATACAATAATAAATATATAAAACAATAAAAATTCTCACGACGTTTTATATATTTTTTATATATTGAATATAAATTACTGCACTCACGAAAGCTTTAAATAAAAATTTAGCTTGTGTTGCGCCCGAAACGTCGTGATTTATTTTATTTTGTACCTACCACGCGATGACTTTAACCTGAAAGGACCAAAGAGCATCTCGCTGAAGAATATTCTCTGTGTCTCTGGTGGACTGGAGTAGGCTCGTGGCTCGTGGTCACAGCTGTGGGTGACAAGAGTGGCGGATGCGGCGTGCCCAGCCGACTTGGGGACAGATCTGGCTGAAATGAAGCTTTGTACATGACCCGCAGTGGTGAAGTATGGTCAAACAACCTCCTCCCCATTACCGCCATGGAGTTGGGGAAGCCTTCATCCATTGGTGGAATGAGATGGGCGGAGTATCAACGATATATTGAAATGACAAGAGGGACCTTGAAAGTGTTTCTCAGAGGGGAGAAACACCTTAGGCTTAAGTTTCAACGTGTACCATTGAAGTATTGTTCATTGTAAGAGCTGGCTAAGTGTACATGTTGTGGCGGCTTGTAGAAGAATAAAAATAGATTTCCCCCAAAAAAATATATTGCTCAAAATGCCCCTCCAATATATTGCTATTCAAAATATTTAAACAATAATAATTGCTGTGCTATGTAAATAAAAATAACAATTTTATAAACCTTGGCCACAATATGTGGACTTGTCTTCATGTAACAATGCATAGATTTCTGTTTATATGATTGTGGTTATGAAGAAAAGCAACGTTGTAATAGAATAACACTCTTAGACATTATTGTTAAAAAATAACATGGAGTCGATTCCCGTTGCGGCTTCCGAAGATCAGATGGAGTCGATTCCCGTTGCGGCTTCCGACGTTCAGATGGAGTCGATTCCCGTTGCGGCTTCCGAAGTTTTAAATGGAGTCGATTCCCGTTGCGGCTTCCGACGTTTTAGATGGAGTCGATTCCCGTTGTTGATAACATGGGAATCGATTGTTGGTGAATGAAGCTCGTGGAATCGATTTTCAATGGGGGGGGGATAAAGCGGGAATCGAGATGGTGGTAGTGATTATAGCTGATGGAATCGATTACCATTGGGATAATATTGGTGGAGTTATATTATTATTGCTCCTCTGTTTAAATATAATTTACGTGCAAACTTTGCCGACTACACACTTATCGAAACAATGCTCTCCATAACTTTTACCCCGGGGTTTAAATATTGTTTTGTGATTTAAAAAAAAACCCGAAAGAGCGGGAAACATTGAACGTCCTACTCACTGATTGGTCCAAGCGGCACCCGGCCACCTCCCACCATCGCCTTCTCCTATTGGACCCTGCCTTCAGCAGCGTTGCGCTCCTATTGGCTCAGCAAACGCGGACCACGATTCGCGTTTCGTAATCATAGCTCGACACGATTCAGGACGAGAAGGAAACGAAACAACGGAATCGCGTTTGAGTAAAAAAACATTTTATTTAAATATGGTACGTCAACAATAAAACTTTTATTTTTTTACATTTATTTACAACGCGCGAATGCCAACGCGAGTTTTATTGTTGATGTTGAGTTTTGTAATTTCGTACTTTAAAAAAAAGTTTTCCTCAAAGTCGCTCCGCCTCAGAGCCAATCAGATTTGGCGTCTCCCTTCCCACGTGACGCGAAGTTTTTTTCCCGCCAATTAGTTTTGGCTCCTCCCCTTCACCCACCGCCATTTTTTAATTCGAGAGGGGGGTGCAGACGCCGGAAAATTGATTTTTGTTGATCAATTAACGAGGACGACGACCCGCTAGGAGTGTGAGGTCACCACTTTTGAGAGAAAACGTGAGGTAAAGAATGTCCTCTAACATCCAGTCCGTGATTTGCAGATGATTTGCAGGTGCAGTGTTGAGTCTATTGTGCAGTGTTGAGTCTATGGTGTAGTGTTGAGTCTATGGTGCAGTGCTGAGTCTATGTGTAGTGTTGAGTCTATGGTGCAGTGCTGAGTCTATGGGCAGTGTTGAGTCTATGGTGCAGTGTTGAATCTATGGGGCAGTGTTGAATCTATGGTGCAGTGTTGAATCTATGGTGCAGTGTTGAATCTATGGTGCAGTGCTGAGTCTATGGTGCAGTGTTGAGTCTGGTGCAGTGTTGAGTCTATGGGCAGTGTTCAGTCTATGGGCAGTGCTGAGTCTATGGTGCAGTGTTGAGTCTATGGGTAGTGTTGGTTTTTCTCACACCAGATAACCCTCGAAACTCCGTTTGGTACAGGACCTTCCAGACTGTGCGTGCCCCCTTTTATTGCTGTGCAGACGTTTGTCAGAAGTGACAGACTGAACTGTTTAATTTTTAACACGTAGGCTTTGGCGATAAATATCATCCATAATAGAGGTTGGTGGCGGGTTTAACATTAATATATTTACGCGATCTAACCCCCAAAAAACCTCTGTTATGGATTAATTGTTTTAACCAAACATTTCAAGTCACTAAAAGGTGTCCGCTTTTAATGATGCTTGCCGCCCAACATTTTTTTCCCGTATTCAGGAGCTGTCAAGGGTGACAACAGGAGTCGTGCCATTTCCCATCGCCGGTTTTTAAACTACCCATCGAGCTACGAGCTGCGAGCCCCGGGATCTCTTTTACGTCGGAAAGGAGAAGGCACGACGTTTCTCGAGTGATCTTTAACAAGAGAGCCCGGGCGGACTTGTCCATTGCAAAAGCATTCGCACGACGACTTCTTTTCCCCCAAATTGCCCCGTATTTTCTCGCCCGGTCGATGTCGCACATCGTAGACAATCGGGCCTTTCGCAGAGCGTTGGCGGGGAGACGCTCCGCTCCTCCGACGTCCCACTTCGACTGGATCCCGCGACCGTTGGCCTCGGAGATGCACGCCGAAGCGGCCAGGCTGCTGTTGTTCTCCGAGGGGTGGCCTGAGTCGTCCCCCGTATGGCCCGCGGGCTTGGCGCGGGCCGGACTCTACCGCATGGGACCCAGCGACCTGGTGGCCTGTTTCCACTGCGGCGGGACGATGCATCACTGGGAGGCGGGAGACGACCCCGCTCGGGAGCACGCCAGGCACTTCCCTGCCTGCGCTTTCACGGTGGGTGACGCCAGCGAGGGCGCCGGTAACGTCCTGACGCTCGTTTGGGGCAAGGCTGGGTCCTTCCTAAAACTAATGCAGGGTGCTTCTGAAAATTTGCAACAATGCCACAAAGGAATGTGCCTCCGGGCTCTGGGTACCATCTGGAGAGGATTCCAGGCATGTTTCGAAAACGATGGCGAACAAGTGGAGACTCTCTGACTTTGTGACTCTATTGGCATACATTTGTGGTCATATTTTTGTTCAATTAAAAACAATTGTCCCAAATAAGTGTGAACATTTTTTTTAAGCACCCTGTGCTAAACAATTATTCTTAACCTGGTGAGGGCCCAACTGAGCTGCGATGACATAGCTATTTGTTTCAGATGCCGACCCTCTCCATCACACAAAGCAGCGACATAGCTCAACGAAGTGGGCTCACCATCGTCGCGTGGACATTTATATTTGCCGAATACCTTTACACGTGACCTGTATTCTAAATGTGTAGGGGAGAAACCGGAGGTCCCGGAGAAAAATCCACGCGACCATGGGGGGAGAGAGAGAGAGAGAGACACGCAAACTCCAAATAGGCAGCAGCAGGTGTCAGGGTTGGGATCGAGCCCATGACCTCCTGCATACCAGGTGAGGTCGTTAACATCTCCTAGCTACCACTGCGCCCTTGTGGATGAGTCTCAATTCTTCAATGCTTTGTGCCTATAACCATGTTCCTGTGATAAGACTTTCCTGCTTCCGCGCAGAAGAGTCGGCTCATTTGACAGCAGAGCCACGACAACAAAATCAATTAAACTCTGCCCACTGTTGTAAAGACATTGCAACTGCTGTGCTGTAAAGGCGATCACGTGGATTTCGGATTAACCGGGGCAACATATTTGTTCGGTTTAAGCACCGCGTGACTTGTAATAAAAATTTCCAAGAATTACCAATGTTGTATAAACTGTTTTTAGATTATTTGAATATCCACAAGTTTTTAATCTCCGTCAAAATTTCAGGTGTGCGGTTCATCTGCAAATTGAACAAACCAATAATCCAGAGTCTACTGTAATTCAAATCAAGATTCTACTGTGATGTTATTTTCTCTATAATTTCCCCCACCCCCATACTATTTGGTGGGGTATTCATAACTGGATCACCCTGTGCTTATACCGTTGATTCCAGATGACCTCGTTCAAAAATAAAAGCCTCTTATGGATGATATTGGACGCGAAAGCCTACGTGTTAAAAAAAATATGACTTGATGTTAACACACTTCTTTGGTTTTTTCGGAAAAATCACGTAGGTAAAATAAAATAAATGAAAACTAAATTAAATCACGACGTTTCGGAGACAACACAAGCTTTCGTCTTGAGGTGGAACAGACAGCAAAATTAGCTGTATCAAGTGAACAGCTCTAGGACACACGAGATTATTTAGAGGTTAACGAGGGGGAGGAGCCAGGAAGGGGGCTAAGTTAAGCCGCCTTTTGTTATGCTGCAGGGGGTTCAGGGGGAGGGTGATGGCGTGCTGCACGAGAGCGAGTACAATTCTGGTAGAAACGGAAATGGCTGAATAATTATAAGCCAGCTAAAGTTTGACTTGGAATATATAATCTCGTGTGTCCCAGAGCTGTTCACTTGATACAGCTAATTTTGCTGTGTCTGTTCCACCTGAAGACGGAAGCTTGTGTTGCCTCCGAACGTCGTGATTTAATTTAGTGGTTTTCATTTATTTTATTTTATCTACGTGACTTTACCGAAAAAACCAAAGAGTATAAATCCTTGCAGTCACAAAAGCTTCAAATCTAGAATTAATGTTAACAATCGATGAAACAAATCAAACTTTACTTACACACCGCGATTCGTGTGTGAAAGTGCTTTACAAGACAAATGAACAGCGACCGACATAATTCAAACAAGAGTAAGGTTATCTACATCATGAGACCTGCTTTGCCAGAAACAAAATATAAGAATAGGTTTTTTCCCCTCTGGCGTGGGCCAATCAGTTTCAAGGACAATGCATATATTATCAGTGTATTTTTTTCATTCTGAGTATTGTGGTTAATGCAGACATGATTCCTTGTTAATACGTAAACAAAAGTTACGTGACGAACTAAAAGCCCTAATCAAAAGGCCAGTCTAAAAAGGTTTTGTTTTGAAGATGTCGTTTAAAAAAAATGATTATAATGCCCTCACGGCTTCCTGGGGAGCCGTTCCAAAGGGCGGGGAAATTCGATGAGCTCATTGCTTCGTCGTCGCCATTGATGCTGTCGTTGTAGTCGTCATCGTCACCATTGTCGTCGTTGCGTTTGTCCCTGGGTGGTGCCTTTTTTCCCGCAGGCCCCGTTGCCGCCAGCTCCGCGCTGAGTCCAGAGATGCGTTCGTTCGGGGCGCGACTCAGATCCTTCGCTAGATGGCCGCATACCGCCAATGTGTCCCCGCATGAGCTGGCGTACGCAGGCTTCTACTATTCCGGTACGGTTTGTGCTGCTGCTGTTACGTAGAAGTGGGTGGAGGCCTTCCCCGGCGCTGTAGTCTGCCCTCGTGTAGTGGGGAGAGGGGTGGCACTTGGGGGGCAAGCGCCATGGTGGCTAGGAGATGTTGACTACCTCGCCTGGAAGACAGGAGGTAGTGGGTTCCATTCTGACCCTGACACCTGATGTATATTTGGAATTTCCGTGCCTCTGTCCCCATGGTCACGTGGATTTTGTCTGCCGGTCCTCCGGTTTTTTCCTTACACATTTAGAAACACGCGTTTAGAGTATTTGGCTGAATTTAAATTACCACGCGATAAGCCACTTCGTTGAGCTATCGTTTGTGATAGCCAGGTGGTCACTTCTGAAGAAGAGCTAAAAAGCAACTCAATGGTCCTAACACCTGGCATCATAAAATCGTTTAAATGTTGGTTAATAGTTTTGGTCAAACACCTGAGGGAGGTCAGAATCAGAATATTTATCTATACTGGAGGAATATATTGAGCTGCAAAGCTCTTTTTCGCATGATGCCCAGTCGGGGCACGGGGGGTAAGAACGTAACGGCAACGAACAGTTTACAACTAACACGATAGGAGTGCAAAGTCCAAAGAAAGGCAAACGAATCGCCTAAACTCAGACAAATACAACAAACTAAACCATCCCCCACCCTACCAGGCAAAGCCCTATAGCGGGCAGGGGTCGTTCGCCCGGTGCGCACAAACACATCGACTTATACACATGGACGCACACACGCACACATCGATTTACATACATCGACCCACGCACATACACATCGTCTTGCGCGCACACGGTCCGTACCGGGTGCGGTGGTCATCTGCCGTCTCCCGGCACGAAGGGGCTCGTTTGGTCATACAGGCGTGGTGTGCGTGGCATGATGTGCGTTAGTTTAACGCGTTGGGAGGCTTTCATGACCAATATCATCGATAGCACAGGTGTTTTTGTTGTTTGGGTTAGTTCGCGTAAATATAAATGTGGTGTCGTTAAACCCGCCGCCACCCGATACGGCCAATTATAAGGTTTGTCACGTTAACAGAACGTGCTAATTTTATCTAAGTTAAAAAACCTGTATTGTAGATAATGTGTGTTGATTACCCTATGAATAACTCAATCGGTAATGGATACCCATTGTAATTTATATGCACGCATTAACCCTCCACCATGCCCCCCTTATGACCTTCGCACGTGATTGGCTCGCAAGTGACTCCATCACATTTATCCCCTCTATTTAAGACCGAGGCGGGAGGATTTCTCCACAACTCTGGCCGTTGCCTTATGATGCTGATATAATTACCGATGATACGTCACGGTACTCAAATTTGTAAACGTCGTTGCGGATTTACTCTCCAACACACCGGGTGTGCTGAACCAGTAACTAATTGGCACGTTTTGTTTACGTGACAACAGAGAGTTGTTGGTGGAATCCTCCTCCTGTTTCGGTCTTAGAGGTGGGGATAGATGTGATGTCATCACTTGTGAGCCAATCAGGTGCGATGACGAGAGGGACGGGGGGTCAATGCTACCCTGGCAGACTTTTTATTAATTGTAGTTTTTTTAATGTAAATTGGTACATTGTCCTTTAAATTTTTGCCATTTGTAAAAAAATATTAATTTCCTAATTTTCATAAAAGTATCAAATCATTATTTGTTTATTGCAGCCTTGCATCATTAAAATCAAATTTCATGTCATAATATTGTCCATAAGTGACACAAACATCCTTTGACACATTTGAGGGATCTGTCTGAGAGCAATTTGACACTTTGCAGATGAGCAAGTGGTTCACATGGACTCTGTTCATATACACAGGATTCTTCTTTCATATCGCGTTAGAATAAAGCAACAGGACTACAAATGTATGTTTAGCGTTGTAAGCCATGACATTCCATCCGAGGTGGTAGCTGTGTGGAGTCTGCTTGTTCCACCAGAATACAATTGTTGTATTGGGGCAGTCATCAGTGATATTGTTTGCACCTCACTACATTCACAGTTTGTTAAGTCCTTGATCTTCTATTCATGGGCAGAAATGGGCAGCTCGATGGGTTGCATTTAGACTAAAATGGGTAAGATATTTTTTTCATAATTAGATTTTGTAGTCATTGGTAACAGAACTGAAATAACAAACTTGCGAGCCTTGGCAACTTACTTTAATCTCATCTGGCCAGTCAGAGTCAAACCCAAGATGTCAAGTAGTAGCCGATCCGGTGCTTGGGCAAAGGCAAAGCAATGTCCCAATGAGACAACCTGCCGCCACCACCACCACTTTTTCTGTTAATCACCGACTGACTTTATCATCGCACGGTGAAAGGTCAGTGTTGTAAAAAATATTCAAGCATTTTTTTCGCATTTCACATCATTAATGGTTCTCCATCGTTATATATCAATAGTGGACACCTTGTTCACATTTTGAATGTAAATGACTATAATCTTAATTTTCATCTTATTGAGATGGAGATTTTAGTTTTTATCTAAGTGTTATAACAAGAAAATGCCACATCTACTTCGAGAAAGAGACTGATTTTCTGCTAAAGGCAACCTCCTTTCTACGCAAACACGATTTACAATTAAGCGTAATGGTTTGTATGGACTGTGTCATATAAAACAGAGGCCACAAACAATAAACCAGTCATCATTAAGAGACACGGTGAAGCCGATACATTATTAACGAAAAAATAATGTACACCCCTTTGTCACTCGACTGTTGGATGACAGTCTTCCCACATTGTTTTACGATTTTTTAAAATTTGATTCTCATTCGGCCCGATGGTGTCAAGTGTAGTCTCCATCCCTGATTCACTCTCTCTCTGTGTGGCCTCTCTGTTTACGTATTATAAAGAATGGACATTGCCCAAAAACATCACCAATTATATACTTTTTCTTTCAAAAGCAATGTTAATGACAAATATGTTGAGGCTTGATTACGTTTTTTTTTTACTTTTAGATAAGAATCACGATCACTGGCACACCGCTGCAGAATGCATCTGTGAATCAGCTGTTTTCAAGGCATTTAATATGTCCTGGCCATACAAACATCAGGTCGCATTATAGGACACGCCATAATTCACGGGCTGTCATAACACTGGGATTCCCCCAGGATATAGCACAGGTTAGCAGTCCCAGCACACATGAACGCAGGCCCTGTCTCAATCCTCATTAATTCTCATTACCGTGCCTTTGCATGGCTGGGCAAAAGGCATTTCTGCTAAACCCAAAACATTCAAGCAATGGAGGAGTTGTATGGCGGGATCCACGGAGTAGGAGCCAGCCGCATCAATGTTCTGCACCCACTGGAAAAAAAAAAACTCGGTAAAACCAGGCCTAAATTAAGCACCGAGTAAGGGCAGCCTCCTCAGGTTAACATAGCTCTGTGGTCAGGTTGAACAGTCAGTTTGCTCACCACCGGAACAGTTTTGCGTGGAGTTGACCGATCAATTTCACAAACCACCCAGTAATTTCTTTAGGAAATTTGCAACTGGCATTAAAGTCTTTGTAACATAAATTTACAAGGGCGGGCCATTGTGCACGCCAGTGTCATTTGCCGAATTCGATGTTTTGCTTGTAAAATAGGCAAAAAAAGCGACAATTAAGGTTGTCCCTTCATTTGTCAAATCGTCGGATGTAGCCAGCAAAGTAGATAGATCATATTTCCCAAAGGGCAGGAGGCTGTTTAAAAGACCTCGGAGTTGACACCGCTGTGTAGGTTTTCGCTGTATCGTTGAGTTTGTGCTGAAAATGTTTCACGTTCATTTCCTGAAGAAGACCTCAGCACCTGGGGGCGAAACGTCGCGCGCGTTGCTGAAAAACACGCAGTGCGACTCAACTCACTCAACAGAAGAAAAAGCTTGGCCAGCCGCCAACAAAGTGTCAGCAGCTCCACAGAAAGAGCGCGCGCCGGTGCAGCTCATCCAGCAGTGGAGAGAACGGCTGTCAGCGAACCAGCATGGGCGCGTTCGCGCATCTTCAAGGAGAGAGAGCGCACGCCATCAGCACCAGCGCTGAGAGGGCAGCGGGCCCGCACTCGACACCCATCATCGTGCGACGACGGCAAGCGTCGTGCTGACTAATCCAGCCAGCGGTGGACAGAAACTGTGACAAAGCCGTTCGTATGCCCCCCCCTCCCCCACACTCTCCCCCTCACTCCCCCACCACGCCGCAACACACAGGAAACACATTTTGGACACAAGAGATGCTAACCTCGGCGTCTACTTTACGCAAAGATTTGAACCAGTCATAAAGAAGACACATGATACGCATATCGGGATAATCAAGAAGGATTGCCACTCCAAGGTGGTGCATTAAAAATCAATTCATAACGAAAAATACTGCTGTCATTGAGTTGCATAATAACTAATCGTCCTACTGTTAACAATGTGATAAGAATTGACTTGAAGGTCAATTAATGGATGTGGTACTGTGTGGGCAATGTTTAAACACGAATTTACATATTATAAGGTTAAGGTTTTGATAGAATAGTTGCATGTTTTAATCTCTCAACAACCGATTGATTGCGTTACGCGTCGGGAATTAACCACAGGTGCCGTTATCGAAGTGAAACAACGCAATCGTGATGTGTACCATGTTAATGCTGTGTTGAAATCCCGATATTTGAGAGTTCTCATCTTATTCAAAAATTAAAGTTTAGCTAGAAAATATAATTGATTAAAGCATAAAGGTTGTGTGTGATTCTTCCTGAAATTCTGCGTAAAATTGTTCTGCGAATGAGATTATGAACCTTGAGGGGACCTATCACCACACATAATCCATAACACATAATTCATAATGTTCAATCGAGAGTAATCGTATCCTTATCGATAATACGGAATTAAATAGCAGAGTCGAACCGACTCTCTCTCATTCATGCTCATAACACCTACGAAACTGCATACGATTAATTGCGTTATTCCAATTCATAACACAATCCTCGTCACAGAGGCTGGACCTAATTATCATAACGACCTGCATTATCATAACCACACCCACTCGCATAAAGTAATATGATTATCTCTCCAATCAGCATAATTTATGCGCATAATTACACGAATTAACATAACTTCGGGTAAATTATGCAAATTCAAATTTAATTTAATTTTCATTATTTTCATCAATTTTCATAACACCCACATATACAACACTGAACAGGCCCGCTCACCATCATGAAGGTCCTTAATGATCGTGAGCAGAGGGCCAGGGACTTCGAAAGCACAAAGAACAACCAAGACCCCAGGCCTACTGATGGTATCATAGGCCTTGACCAGGTCAATAAAGCAGAGATGTAGGTCTTCTTGGAATTCCCTATACCTCTGCTGTAGCAGACGGATAGAAAATATGGCATCTGTGCAGGACCGCCCTTTCCTGAAACTGCATTGGGGCTCCGCAAACCTCTCCTCAGCGTGCCTGGCAAGGCGATGTTGAATAATCCTTGCCAGGACCTTTCCCGGCACACTGAGGAGGTTTTAAACCTGGGTGAGTGATGGTGTTATCATTGTGGGCCTATCCGATGCGAAGACCAGAGGGGGGTTGATGTAGGCATTAACGCTTCAATGAATTTTGGTTAATCTCAGAAAATGCACCACCTATTATTGGTGGGTTTAACGACCCATTTATATTTACGCGATCGAACCCAAAAAAGCCTGATGGGTATCGGTCGCGAAAGCCTACGTGTTCAACATTATATGACTATAATTAGACCTCCTTTGCCAGTACCAAAATGTAATAATAGGGTTTTCCCCTTTTTTTCTGGCAACAAAACTGAAACCTTTTTGCAAGGATTCATGTCTGCATTAACCACAATACCTGCAGTCAAAATGCAAACAAAAAACATACTATGATAATATATGCATTGTCCTTGAAACTGATTGGTCCACACCAAGGGACGGCTATCTTTTGAGCCTCGACCCAACTGGTGCTCGACCACATGACGCCAGAAGGCGTACAGCTCAAAGACAATGCACTATCAAAGTAATGAGGGCTTGGGTGAGCATCTACATCATTAGACCTCTTTGCCAGTACCAAAATGTAATAGGGTTTTTCCCTTTTTTTTCTGGCAACAAAACTGAAACCTTTTTGCAAGGATTCATGTCTGCATTAACCACAATACCTGCAGTCAAAATGCAAACAAAAAACATACTATGATAATATATGCATTGTCCTTGAAACTGATTGGTCCACACCAAGGGACGGCTTTCTTTCGAGCCTCGACCCAATTGGTGCTCGACCATATGACGCAAGAAGGCATACAGCTCAAAGACAATGCACTCATTATTTTGATAGTGCATTGTCTTTGAGCTGTACGCCTTCTGGTGTTATGTGGTCGAGCACCAATTGGGTCGAGGCTCAAAAGAAAGCCGTCCCTTGGTGTGGACCAATCAGTTTCAAGGACAATGCATATATTATCATAGTATGTTTTTTGTTTGCATTTTGACTGCAGGTATTGTGGTTAATGCAGACATGATCCTTGCAAAAAGGTTTCAGTTTTGTTGCCAGAAAAAAAGGGGAAAAACACTATTACATTTTGGTACTGGCAAAGAGGTCTAATGATGTAGATGCTCACCCCAAGCCCTCATTACTTTGATAGTGCATTGTCTTTGAGCTGTACGCCTTCTGGCGTCATGTGGTCGAGCACCAGTTGGGTCGAGGCTCAAAAGATAGCCGTCCCTTGGTGTGGACCAATCAGTTTCAAGGACAATGCATATATTATCATAGTATGTTTTTTGTTTGCATTTTGACTGCAGGTATTGTGGTTAATGCAGACATGAATCCTTGCAAAAAGGTTTCAGTTTTGTTGCCAGAAAAAAAGGGGAAAAACCCTATTATTACATTATATGACTGCTCAGCCTGAGCCATGTTAACGATCTGATATTTGCATTGCCCTTGGACTGCTCGCCCTTGTAAAGGTGTTGTTTTCTGGTCTCCTAACACCGGTGTTGTTTCTGGTCTCCTAACACCGGTGCAGAGACAGGGCAATGAAGGATTGCCGTGTCTGGGTGTCGGATAATCGGCTGTCTAAGGACAACGCCGCACATTGTTTTCAAAGCATCTTTGTTTCCACGTTTTTTGCCACAAGCGTGACGCGCGTGGTTATAACGTGGACGCTCCATGATGCCCTGCACGAGGTGTGTGTCTGTTGGGTGTGTGAATATCTCAACACCTCCAGTATTACTGCCGGAGAGGGTAATAAAGGCTTTTTATTCATAACAGGCGTCGTTTTTAAAGCGCGGGAAACCAAAGCTTGCTCACTTACGAGCTTGACCAGTAAGAAATTATTATCCTGACTCAATGTTAATGTGAACAAAACAACTCAATAGGAACATGTGTGTGTGTGTGTGTGGGGGTATAAGATATACAGGGTGTCTGACATGAATATACAAAGAAGTTGAATAGTTTAGTTTAACACGTAGGCTTTCGTGACCAATATCATCCACAATACAGGTTTTTTAAGGGTTAGATCACGTATAAATCTAACCCAAAAAACCCTTATTATAGTTGAATAGTTTAATTGTTATTCGTGATGCTGACATACATTTTATCTCTATAAATACATTAGACTTACGAGTTTTAGTTTGTGAATATATCAATTGGCACTTGTTTCAGGTTAAAATCCCCAGTTTCTGATATAGCGGAAAGTCCGCCCGTTCGCCCGACTTAATGCCATTCGATGTTTTAGCTCCGGCGGTGTTAAAGGTAAAGTCTTACGCGAACAAACTACGGGGACCTTGAAGAGCAGTGTCGATGCAGTGTCATCATCACCCACACCTACAGCTGTGTTGGGAAACGTTTCCTTAAAATTAGATTGATTGCAGTGAATGTCGGGACAGCGTGTTTATTAATCATAAAGTATTTTGGGTTAGATCGCATTAAGTATAAATGTGTTGTAACCCTCCACCACCCGACACAGCCAGTAAGGTTTGTCACGTAAACAACGCGCCAATTAGTTACTAGTATATTTCATATACTAATAGTGTATAGCAGTGTGTGGTGTAGTGTATAGTGTAGTCTATAGTGTCGTGTATAGTGTAGTGTATAGTAGTGTAGTGTATAGGAGTGTAGCGTATAGTGTAGTGTATAGTAGTGTAGTGTATAGTAGTGTAGTGTATAGTGTAGAATACACTGCACTTTCGCGGTGTATTTCGAAACGTCTCATTTCCTTAAGACTCCTCGAGGTACTTCCCATCGTAGTCTCCGTGCACACGGAGAGTTTTTTCTTGATATAATTCCCGACGCCCCCCGAGCCCACGGCCGCTCACGGCCGCGTGAGTGCGTCCCAGCGTGCGCCACAAAACGGTGTTCGGAAAAAAGACCCCCTCCCTGGACTCCTCATACGGCTGGCCCCTCCCTGTGAGTCACCGAATGCCGCAGAAGGTGGCGACGAAAAGCAAAACTCTTGCCGCACACGGCGCACACGTACGGCCTCTCGCTCATGTGCGCCCTTGCGTGCGGGTGCAAGCTGTGCGCCTGCGTGAACCCCTGCCCGCACTCATCACACACGTACGGCTTCTCGCCCGTGTGCGTCCTGGCATGCTTCTTCATGTTGGAGCACCTGGGAAAACTCTTCCCGCACTCCATGCACACGTACGGCCTCTCGCCCGTGTGCGTCCTCACTTGCAAGTTCAAGTTGCAGGCCTGCGCGAAGCCCTTGCCGCACTCAAGGCACACGTACGACGTCTCACCCATGAAGCACTTGCCGCACTGCCCGCACGCGTGCCGCTTGTCGCCAGGGGCGCTCGCAGTCTTCTTGTCTCCTGCAAAGGTATGGACGGACGGGGTGAGCGGTGTGGTGGGAGCGTTGTCTGGGCGCATTGTGCCCGTACGTGGCTTCCCGTCAGCGTTGGGCTTAAGGTTTGGGCTTAAGGTTCGGGTTAGATCACGTTGTTAAACCCGCCACCACCCAACACAGTAGTAAGTGCACCCCAATGTGTGCACTTACTACTATAGTCCTTAGATACAACTACTGTAGAGCGGGTGGGGGGATGGTGGGGGAGGGGTAGCAGCCCAGCCCCAGCCTGCAAAGGTGCCACCTTGGCCGGCTGGGCAATCTAGGCGAGGCCGGCGGCTCTCCACGGGACTAGGCCTCACCACGGCACTTTGTATAGTTAGTAGATACTGCTAGAGTCGATATATACTTTTATAGAGTCGGTATATACGATTATTGAGTCGGTAGATACTACTATAGAGTCGGTAGATACTAATATAGAGTTGGTATATACTGCTATAGAGTCGGTAGATACTACTATAGAGTTAGATACTACTATGGTCAGTATATACTACTGTAGTGATAGCAGATACTGCTATAGAGTCGATGGATTATATTACAGAGTCAGAAGATACTACTACAGTCAGTAGATACTACTATAGTCAGTTTCTACTGCTATCAAGTCGGTAGATACTCCTATAGAGTTAGTAGATACTACTATAGTCAGTATATACTACTGTACAGTTATTAGATACTACTATAGAGTCAGTAGACATACTACAGCCAGTAGATACCACTACAGTCAAAATATACTGCTGCAGAGTCAGTAGATACGTCTATAGAGTTTGCATATACTGCTATAGAGTCAGCAGATACTACTGTAGAGTCAGCAGATAATACTATAGTTAGTAGTTACCATAATCAGTAGATACTATGCTATTATTTAATTTATTTTTCTTTCTATGTGAATTTACCGAAAGAACCAAAGAGTAATTCCTGCAGTCATGAAAGCTCCAAATCAAGTTTCTACTCCTATAGAGTTGCTATATACGACTCTAGAGTCAGTAAATACTATTACGGGCAGTTGATACTACTACAGTCAGTAGATACTACTACAGTCAATAGATACTACAATACAGTCAGTAGATGCTACTATACTCAGTAGATACTACTGTACAGTCAATAGATACTACTAAAGAGTTTCGAGATACAACTATAGAGTCAATAGATGCTACTATAGAATCAATAGATACTACTCACTTTATTGTATATAGGGTGTGTAGGTATATTTGCCTATGGTGGGTAAAAACATTATTTTAGGGGGGGTCGACAATTTTCGGAAACCTTTTAGATCAACTATTTACCCCCCACTTTGTTACTTTTTGATTCAGGACTTCTGCAAGCCTCTAATAATTTTGTTGACGGACAAATGGACAGACAAATGGAACACCGGGCTTCCACAACAGCTTAGTATTTGTGTATGTTATGTTTTTAAGAGAAGACAAGTTTCGAAATATATTTTCCCCCCAGGCAATGCCGGGTACTTCCCATTAGTACACTATACACTGGTGCTTCCTGATTTGCTATGTCGGGTGGTGGCAGGTTTAACGACACATTTATATTTACGCAATCCAATTAACAAAAATATATAAATTATGGATGATGTCGGTTGCGAAAGCCGGCTAGGTGTTAAACTAAAGGTTTGATTACAGTAAACCTACGCTACGCACCAACGCTGGATTCGTTGAGTTTCGCAAATTTGCAAGTTACTAGATGCGTGCCAATTCCCCCAACGGCAAGTCCACTCAGCTCCACGTCCTCCTGTACCACATCACTCCATCTCTTCTCTAGCTTATGCCGTGCCCATTTAGCCCCCGAACAAGCTGTGGTGGCTGGACAGGTGGCCTACATGGCCCAGCCATCACCACCACCACCTCCATCGTCTTCAAATCGTCATCATCATCATCATCAAAGGTAATTAAAGAACACAGTTATTTTTAATGGATTATTTATTTATCGCAGTAATTGTTATTGAACAAACTTGATTTGGCGCTTTTGTGACTGCAGGAATTACTCTTTGGTTCTTTCGGTAAAGTCACCAAAAGAACCAAGAAGATGAATCCCTGCAGTCACGAAAGCTTTAAATCAAAATGTACTCTTTGGTTCTTTCGGTAAAGTCACGTATAAAGAGGAAATAATTAATTAAATAATAGCATGCGACGTTTCGATTGCAACACAAGCAATAATCATCAGGTACAAATGAAAGAGAAAACAAACCTAGTAAACTTAGAAATATAATGCAATACAACACACACAGTCGGCCAACATAACAGTCAACACCCTACCTGGTTGATCACGTTCTTCCAAAGATTGCCAAATTTAAGAGAAAGATAAAACACAGAACCAGAGACACATAGACAGACACATAAGCAGAGAGAGATGACACAGAGACAGAGAGAGAGACACACAGGCACAGAGAGGTGTGTGTGTTGGGATCGAACCCACGACCTCCTGTATACCAGGCGATGTAGTCAACATCTCCTAGCCACCGTGATGCTGATGAGAGAGATACAAGCAAACTCCAAATATACAGCAGGCAGTGTCAGGGTCGGGATCGAACCCACGACCTCCTGTATACCAGGCGAGGTAGTCAACGTCTGCTATCCACCGTGGTGCCACCGTGCTCACCAGCATCAATGTCTTGCAGTCTCTCCATGAAATCTAGCCACGTCCCAAGCCCTGCATTCTCATCTATTTCTTGCTTGACGAACGCCAATTGAATGTCAGAAGCCATCTGGCAGGGGGAAAGCAAAGAAAAACAACGACAATGAACGTAGACAACCAAACAGATCCATAATAGAGGTTTGTTTGTTTGGGTTAGATGGCGTAAATATATAAATGTTGCGCTGTCGATAAACCCGCCACCACCCGACACAGCCATTTACTAAGGTTTAGTGCCACGTGAACAGAACGTGCTAATTCATTACGAAGTACAGCACTAGTGTGGAGTGTATGGTGTAGTGTATAGTTTATAGTGTAGTGTATAGTGTAGTGCATAGCAGTGTATAGTGTGGCATATAGTGTAGTGTATAGTGTCGTGCATGGGGGAGTGGTAGTGTTGCGGTTAGCACGCTGCGCTATGCACCCGGCGACCCCGGTACGATTCCCGCTCATAGCCAACACCAGTGACGATGATCTGAACCAGTCCTGGGCCTCCCCTAGGTCGATTCGGCCTCAAATGAGTACCTGGTGCGGTGTGTAGTAGTGGCACTCTGAGTGACCCCGGCTGGACACGTGACCAGATCCAGGTGGGGGCCAGGGGCCCTGGGGGACCCTGGGGGTTACGTGGTCAGGGAGTGGAGCCTTCTTGTGGGTTCGAGGAGGGCGTGGCTAGGGTGTGGCCAGCCACGCCAGGGGGGCTTATAAGCCGGCTCAGCACAGAGAGCTGAGCTGTTCATGCCTGGGATGAAGACGTCTCATGAAGAATCTGAAGGAAGAAGCCTCCAGTCATCGTGGCCAAGCAGAAGCCCTCCTGGCTTGGCCACGCCAAGTAGAACCCGAGTGTTAGCGAGAGTAGGCGGTGGTCACCACCTCATGTGTAGGGTGTGTTGCAGTTGTGTTGCAGTTGTGTTAAATAAATAAGTGTTGCCTCCACAAGAGTGTGCACGCCTCTGTCGAACCATTACAGCAGTATCTGACTCTCCAGTAGTAACTGACGCTATAGTAGTAACTACTAACTCTATAGCAGTATCTACTGACTCTAAAGCAGTATCTACTGACTCTGCAGCAGTATATACTGACTGTAGTGGCATCTGACTGTAGTATTATCTACTGACTCTATAGTAGTATCTACCGAATCTACGGAAGTATCTACCGATTATAGTAGTATCTACTGACTCTGCAGGAGTATCAAATGACTCTATAGTAGTATCCAGACTATAGTAGTATCTATTGACTGCAGTAGTATCAACTGACCGTATAATAGTATCTACTGACTGTAGAAGTATTTACTGACCATAGTAGTAGTATCTACTACCTCTACAGTAGTATCTACTGTCTCAATAGTAGTATCAACCAACTCTATGGTAGTAAATAGTGACTGTAAGTAGTATCTAATGATTATAGTAGTATCTACTGAATCTATAGTATATATTGATTGTAGAGGTATTTACTGACTGTAGGAGGATCTACTAATTCAACAGTGATATCTACTGACTCAATAGTAGTAACTACTGATGGTAGGAGTATCCACTGACTATAGTAGTAACTACTAATGCTACAGTAGTATCTCCTCTATAGTAGTATCTACTGAAGTATTAAAGCTTTCGTAACTGCATAAAATTACTCATACGTGACTTTACCGAAAAAACCAATGAGTAATTTTATGCAGTCACAAAAGCTTTCATACTTTATTATCACACTTCTACGGGGAAGTTACCGTTGTAATTATGTGTAAGATGTGCCCTTTTTTGAGCTGCCGTTTTGTATTCACAAGAAGTGGTCATTTTTTGAGCTGCCGTTTTGTATTTACAAGAGGTGGTCCTTTTTTGAGCTGCCGTTTTGTATGTGTAAGATGTGCATGTTTGAGCTGCCGCTCTCACTCTGGCCCCTCCCCCCCTCCAACCGTATTTCCTATTTAAGCTTCTGTTCATCCCTCCGGGCCCCCCCCCCTCTCTCTTCCTCCCTGTCCGTCTTTCCTCTCTCCTTACCTCTTGCTGGACTTGTATATGTATTTCTACTGTGTACCTCGTATTTTTCATTCTATCTATGCTGGTATGTGCAATCCAAAGGTTGAACACGAAATTTAACACTCTTCTGAAATTCGTGGTCCGCCAGGAAGTGTTTAACTGTGTTGTTGGCCTGACTGGATGTGCATCACATAATGTTTTTTTCAGGTTTGTTGAATTCTCGTCTCTCATCTTTTTGTTGTATTTACCTCCATGATTTGTTCTTGACACCTGATGAAGATCGCTAGTATTGTGATCGAAACGTCATGATTGTTTGTTTTAATATAATTTTATTGTGTTTCTACATACGTGACTTTACCGAAAAAACCAATGAGTAATTTTATGCAGTCACGAAAGCTTTAATACTTTATTATCACACTTCTACGGGGAAGTTACCGTTGTAATTACGTGTAAGATGTGCCCTTTTTTGAACTGCCGTTTTGTATTTACAAGAGGTGGTCATTTTTTGAGCTGCCATTTTGTATTTACAAGAGGTGGTCCTTTTTTGAGCTGCCGTTTTGTATGTGTAAGATGTGCGTGTTTGAGCTGCCGCTCTCACTCTGGCCCCTCCCCCCCTCCAACCGTATTTCCTATTTAAGCTTCTGTTCATCCCTCCGGCCCCCCCTCTCTCTCTGCCTCCCTGTCCGTCTTTCCTCCCTCCTTACCTCTTGCTGGACTTGTATATGTATTTCTACTGACCGTGTACCTCGTATTTTTCATTCTATCTATGCTGGTATGTGCAATCCAAAGGTTGAACATGAAATTTAACACTCTTCTGAAATTCGTGGTCTGCCAGGAAGTGTCTGTGTTGTTGGCCTGACTGGATGTGCTTCACATAATGTTTTTTCAGGTTTGTTGAATTCTCATCTCTCATCTTTTTGTTGTATTTACCTCCGTGATTTGTTCTTGACACCTGATGAAGATCGCTTGCATTGTGATTGAAACGTCGTGATTTTTTTGTTTTAATATAATTTTATTGTATTTCTACATACGTGACTTTACCGAAAAAAACAATGAGTATCTACTGACTCTATAGTAGTATCCACTGACCATAGTAGTATCTACTGACTGTATAGTAGTATCTACTGACTATAGCAGTCTTTACTGACCGTAGTGGTACCTACTGAGGACAGTAGTTTCTACTGACTCAATAGTATCTGCTGACTATAGTAGTATCAACCAACTCTATAGTATATACTAACTCTACAGTAGTTTCTAATGACTATAGTAGTATCTACTGAATCTATAGTCATATCTATTGACTCTAAAGTAGTATCAACTAACTATAGCAGTAACTGCTGACTCTATAGCAATATCTAATGAGAAGATTGGCATGTTAGAGAACAGGGCACGAGGTGGATTTTGTGCCCGGTTCTCTGACACTGACTTGCCAATCTTCTCATTAACACAGCCGCTACTGCGGGAGCCATCTCACATTGACATGCTAATCTATAATTTCTAGCAATACAATAGCCGCCTCTTCAGCACCCTATTCGTGGGGTTACATTAACAGATTGACATGCTAATCTTCTGCAATACAATCGTGCGCCTCTTTAGCACCGTAGTCGTGAGGTATATCAGGCTCTCCGATCTTACATTTACATGCAAATTCCATCTCTAGCCCTGCCCACTTACCCTTGGGTTGCACCCATCTCAAACCTATATAACCTCTTGATGCAGCAGCTCTCTCGCTATATTTCTCCTGCTGTATTTTTTTCACCTGAAGACGTTTGCGATCGAAACGTCATGGTTTTTATTATTTTCTATCTACGTGACTTTACCAAAAGACCCAAAGAGTATAGTATCTGCACACTCGATAGCAGTATCTACTGACTCTACAGTAGCATCTACCGACTCTGCAGTAGTATCTCCCGACTTTACAGTAGTATCTATCTACTGACTCTATAATCGTATCTACCGACTCTATAATAGTATCTAGTAAGTATACAAAGTGTCGTTGTGAGGCCTAGTCCCGTGGAGAGCCCCCGGCCTTGCCTAGATTGCCCAGCTGGCCGAGGTGGTGCCTTAGCAGGCTGCGGCTGGGCTGCTATACCCCCCCCCCCCCCCCCCACTGCCCACTCTACAGTAGAAGTAACTAAATATTCTGCAGTAGTATCTACCTACTCTACAGTAGTATCTCTCTATAGTCGTATATACCGACTCTATAATAGTGTAGTTGGCGCCTTGGCAGGCTGGGGCTGGGCTGCTATAATGTAGCGGCATCGTTGAGCGCTGTACGTGATTGCCACTACTTGTAGCGTGTAATAACGGCCTCGAGTCAACAGGGAGCAGAAGGGAGTCTAAGGGTGATGAGTCTGGCCGTTGAGCTAAGGTAATCCTAAGGCAGCTCGGGACCACAAGTACAAACCCCCAGACCCCCAGGAAGACGGTTCCAGAAGGGAGGAGTGGCCAGGGGCGGGTGAGGCAGAATCCGGTATAAAAGACAGTCCGCTGAACGGGTACGGCAGTCGTCGTTCACCTGAAGACTCAAGAGCCATACTCTTTGGTTCTTTCTGTAAAGTCACGTAGGTGAAAAAAAATTAATGAAATAAATAAATCACGACGTTACGATTGCAACACAAGCAATCATCATCAGGTGTGACAACCACAGCAAGGAATTTTTCACTGAAGTGTGAGAGAGACCAGGGTTAGGGCAGTTAAATAAGTCAGAGAGGGGGAGGCTAGGGGGGGTGAATGGTGCGAGGAGTGCGAACGCTGCAAGTACAGCAGAGACGCTGAGAGTAATGAGGGCAACATAATTTCTGCCAAGATAGATGATGACATCCAAAGCAAAATAGCCACACTGCTAGGTAAAATAGACTAATACCCGGCAAATAAGATGGAGCAACTTTGAACAGGTAAATTTTACTTGGTTAATAACATCTTAATAACTCAAGAGCCACCCTGGAGCTGTAACCTTGAAGACCCGAAGCGAAGAGCCCAAAGGGCTGAACCAAAAGCTTAACCAGTGAAGAGGCTAGAGCATACTCTTTGGCTCTATTCGGTAAAGTCACGTAGGTAAAAAATAAAATAACAAAAAATCACGACGTTTCGGCCACAACACAAGTGGCCTTCATCAGGTGAAGGGATTGGACTGTCCAGAGGACAGCGTTGGAGTGAAGACAGCAAGCCCAGGTCGCGTCTTTTAAGCTGTGTGGGAGGAAACAAAAAACGCCTTGACAAAGGAATTAGCATACAATGATGTACTGGACCGGCACGGTGGAGGGGAGTTTACATAATGTTGGTGTGAAGGGAAATAAGCTGCTGTGAAAGTTTGGAATACCACTACTTGAATAAATATACTGTACCATTGAAAATTAGTTTAATGTTTGGTTTGATTTAGAACATCTTTCCAATGATTGCTTAATTTGAAACCATTCTCTCGGTTGAAATTGTGTCTGTGTTTGTAAATCTGAATTGCCTCGTGGACAAATCTGATAAAAACCCGTGAGTTTGCAGAGAACCTTGGTATCGGAGAAAACTATATCGTGATCATCCACAGCGTTGTAACAGTGATCAGCTACGGCAGAAGAATTCGTTCTGCCGTGTTTCGAATCTGATTTGTGCTCGCGAATTCGGTCAGAGACATGTCGTTTCGTCTCCCCGATATAGTAGTCACCACAGGTGCAGCTCAGTTTGTAAACCCCGGGGTACTGTAAGTCAGGAACGACATCCTTCACGGATGGGATCAGGTCACGGATTTTGTGTACTGTATTGAACCGGACCAGGATCTTGTGTTTGTTTAGAATTTAGGAGATCTTTTTAGTAATGCCTGCTATATATGGTAGTGTGATGGTTTTGACCAGAGTATCAAGTGGATGTTTCTGTATGGAGGGAGAAAGAGCTTGGCGGATGGTACAGTCAGAGTATCCGTTTCTCTTGAGGGCCAGGTGTATATGTTTTAATTCACTGGTCAGGTGGTGTTGGTCCAAAATGCAATGTGCCCTGTGGTATAACGTTTTGATGAGATAATTATTTTGAGCTGGGTGGTGGTGGGATTCAGGTTTCAAGTAGGAATCTGTGTGGGTGGGTTTCCTGTAGACAGAATGCCCTAGTGAGCCATCAGGTCTCCTCTCAAACAGAACATCCAAGAATGGTAGCTTGCCATCTTTCTCCACTTCCATGGTGAATTTGATGGCGGGATGTCTGGAATTGATGTGGTGTAGGAAAAGGTTCAAAGCTGGGAGGCCATGTGGCCAAATGACGAAAGTGTCATCCACATATCTCTTCCACAGGGAAGGTCTGAGAGTGGAAGTCTGGATGGCATCTGATTCAAATTTCTCCATGAAAACATTGCCTATCACTGGTGATAAGGGAGAACCCATGGGGGTACCCTCATTTTGTTTGTAGGTGAGGCAGTGCTAGAGCATAGCCAATGTTAGGTAGGCTAGCCGGAGGAATCTCTCCATAATTATCGGAAGGGGCCGTACCCCTTTGTGTTATTGTTACGTGCTGCCTCCAGAAGAGAGAAGTCTCCGCATGTTTTATACCCACTACAATAGTATATATCGACTCTATAATAGTACTAATTTCACAGAGTGTAGTGGTGAGGCCCAGTCCTGGTGCAGTGTCCCCGGTTTCTCCTAGATTGCCCAGCCGGCTGATGTGGCACCTTTGCAGGCTGGGGGTGGGCTGCTACCCCCCTCCCCCACCATCCCCCCGCCCGCTCAACAATAATATTATCCAAGCACTATAATCGTAGCATCTACCGACCCTATAGTAGTAAGTGCACAATTGGGGAGAAGACATCACACTGAAGAATTGACCTCAGCGTTGGGTATTTTTGTTGCATTTTTAACACGAACGAGAATTCCGCCAACCCGATGGCGTGTGTGCGTTGCTAGGGGCAATCACCACCGCGGAGCCGACTTTCTCGCACATGCGCAGATGCGTGCTCTGGCACCACTCCGTGCTTATAAAACGGAATAAATTGTTCACTTAACTACTTTAAACTTGACAGACGTGAAATACGAAGAGCAATTTTTCGTCCCAGGGCATACGGCGTGGTATCTGTGTACTTTTTCGATGCGTAAACCCCACAGTTTGTAAGTGAAAAACGTCACAAGGTACCCACGCAGACAGACACGCAGACAGACACGCAGACACACAGACAAAAAATGACTTTTAGAGGTAAGGTATCGTGTAGTGTATAGTGTAGTGCAAGGCCGTAGCCATGGAGTCAACATTGGGGGGGACCAGATCTTCCAAGGGGTCTGGGGGTCCCTCCCCCCCGCCCCCCAGAAAAATATCTCAATTTGAAAAATTATTTCCTGCCATTTCCTGCCTAAAATATTAAAAATTCACCAACACATGGGATAGACTTTTTATTTACAATAATGTCTAATAGTGTATTCCATTGCTCTGTTTTTACTTTTTTACCATTTCTTGCTTCATTGTATGTAATGTTTGAGATTAGGGATTAATAAAGTACAACCATAACCACAATCATATAAACAGAAATCTATGCATTGATTTATATGAAGACAAGTCCAGATGTTGTGGCCAAGATTTAGCAAATTGCATAGCAATTATTACTTTTAAAACATTTTTTATAGCAATATATTGGGGGGGACATTTTGAGCACATTTGAATATCGGGGGGGGATGTGTGCCCCCCAATATATTATAACTAGCTGTACTACCCAGCTTCGCCTGGGACTTGGATTCAGCACGCCCGGCCGTCTTTGTCTCCCCAGTGGCGATGTTCACACCACAACAGTTACTCGTTTGGGGCTGAGTCGACCTAGAAGAGGCCCAGGACCGGTTCAAATAATCGTCAACGGGGTTGGCCGTGAGCGGGAATCGAACTCGGGTCGCCGGGTTCGTAGCGCTTACCGCTACACTACTACTTAGACCTGCAACACATTTGTATTTCACTTTACCCGCGGAGGGTGTGGGGGGACATCAGCAGGCATACTCTGTTACGCTTCCGCATAGGGTCACATCTGTCACATGACAGCTCACTTACCGTGCAAAATAAATGCATTATTGCGCCCACCCCCCCCCCCCCCCCAAAAAAAGTGTATTTTTATAATTATTGCATGGTGTACAGTCTGGAAAGTACCCACATGGCAAATATAAAGTTTGGTGCATGTCGGGAAGTACGCTAAACATTTTGAACAGGCACAATCAAAAATTTCCCTTTTATATACTGTATATAGAGGAAGATTACGGCCTTGGTGTAGTGTATAGTGTAGTGTACTAGTACAGCACACCGGTGTGTTGGAGATCAAAGCCACACCATCATCGGTGTGCTGTACTAGTCACGAATTGGCACGTTCTGTTGACGTGACAACCCTCACTGATTGGCTGTAGTGATGTATCAGAGGAGCTGGTGCCAGGCGCAGTGCAGCTACTGTAGTGAAGAATCAGTGGAGCTGGTACCAGGCGCAGTGCAGCTACTGTAGTGATGTAGCAGTGGAGCTGGTGCCAGGCGCAGTGCAGCTACTGTAGTGATGTAGCAGTGGAGCTGGTGCCAGGCTCAGTGCACCTAGAGCCGCAGTCGCGACGAGACCGAGTAAGGGGGAGCATCTTGAAGCTCACCAATTGGTCCAAGCAGCAGAGCTGGTGCCATGCTAGGTGCACCTGGAGCCACCATCGCCTCCTCCGATTGGACGGCGCCTTCCAGCAGCGTGCGCTTCTATTGGCTCAGCCACGCAGACCACGTTGTAGCCGATTCGATTCTTAATCATAGCTCAACACGATTCAACCACTGTAAATCAAAGGGGGCGTTGAAAATCGATGCTCGAATCGATACATCGTTTGTTATTGGATACCCAGACTGGAGAGAATCGATTTGGTGATCAAGCCGTTTGATCGATTCTGGAGTCGGGAAGGATTCGAAACTACGGAATCACGTTTGAGTAAATTTTGTATTGAAATTTACTTCTGATATTTCCGCGTTTATTTAATGTACTTCAACAATAAAGCAATTTTTTTTAAATTTACATCTCCGCGAATGCCAACGGGAGTTTTATTGTTGAGTTTTTTTCTGCAATTCGGTACTTTAAAATATTTCCTCAAAGTCGCCTCTGCCTTGGACTCACACTGGTTGGGTGTCTCCCCTCCCACGTGACGCGAAGTTTTTTTTCCCGCCAAAACTTTTCGGCTCCTCCCCCTCGCCCGCCGCCATTTTAGGGGGGCCGGGGGTGAAGGCAGTGGCCATGGAGTTGTGTTGATAAGTTGATAAGTTGACGACGATCGGCCCGGAGTGCGAGGTCTCTCCACTTGTGAGGTAAATAATGCCCTCCAACGTCCAGTCCGTGATTTTCAGATGATTTGCAGGTGCAGTGTTGAGTCTATGGGTGGCAGTGTTGAGTCTATGGTGCAGTGTTGAGTCTATGGTGCAGTGTTGAGTCTATGGGTGGCAGTGTTGAGTCTATGGTGCAGTGTTGAGTCTATGGGTGGCAGTGTTGAGTCTATGGTGCAGTGTTGAGTCTATGGTGCAGTGTTGAGTCTATGGGTGGCAGTGTTGAGTCTATGGTGCAGTGTTGAGTCTATGATGCAGTGTTGAGTCTATGGTGCAGTGCTGAGTCTATGGGGCAGTGCTGAGTCTATGGTGCAGTGTTGAGTCTATGATGCAGTGTTGAGTCTATGGTGCAGTGCTGAGTCTATGGTGCAGTGCTGAGTCTATGGTGCAGTGTTGAGTCTATGGTGTAGTTCATAGTTTATTTATTTGGTATAGCCCTGTGAGCCATTCGGCTCTTGAATCGGGTGCAACCTCAACAAACAAAAACATGAACAAGAAAACATCTTAAAGTGATTATGTGACTGTGCAAACAGAAAATCCAGGAAAAAACAATCAAAATATTCCTGAAATAGCACCATACACCAACGCTGTGTGCAAAAATCCCAGTGGGATGCAAGTCAAACAATAACAACAACCACAAGACAACTAAGATTAAGGTCATCAGTCTAACTCCGTACTACAATAAACAAAAAAATGGCCAAAACAAAAAAACGTTTTCGAAATCACCAAAATAAAAGCCATAAATGCAATGTAACAGTGATCATAGGGACTGTGACCACATTTTTTACAATAAACTACGTAAATAAATTATAACACCAAAATCTAGAGCCATATTTTAGGCCACTGAATAGCAGTGGCAGCTAGGGTTGTACAACTCCTCTAGAGCAGTTTTGAGTGAAGATCTCATAGGTAGTGATTCAAGTTGCAGTTTATTGGCAATAGCATTCCAGACCCTGGGGGCATCAATAGCAAAGGCCCTTCCTCCGGTTTTTGTACGGCAATAGGGAATGTGAAGCTGGTAGCTGAGCGAAGACCTGAGGTCAAATTTGTTCTTTGAAACAAGAGAGGAGATCCAGTAGGTAGTCTGCGGATTTTTTTTGTAAGTACATCGTGAATAAATAAGATCTGGTGCTGAGTCTATAGTGCATAGTTTTCATTTCATAGTTTCATTTATTTGGTATAGCTGTGGTGCCGCCACAGCGGAGCCGTACCCACCGGCGCGACACTGTCACCGATGCCTTGGATTTCCCGCCACTCTCCCGGGGCCGGTGCCTTCTCAGACGTCCGCGTTTTGCCCACTGCACAGTCGCGAGGCCGCCGCAGCAGAGCCGCTCTGCCGAGGCCATGCCCGCCGCCGTGAAGCCGCCACCGGGGGATGCCGACGCGGCGCACCCTCGCAACCCCCCCCTTTCCCCCCCCCCCCCACATGAACGCACACACGCCCCACGTAGAGCCGAGAGGAGAGGTCACCCGGCCGATAGGTTTTTTTCCAGAAGTCCCTAATGGGATCGAACTTCATGGTTTCCTGCGGCCGGGAAATTGGGCGATCTTCCCCCTGTAGCTGACATGCACTGCGGCGCCGCGACCTAATATTAAAGTTGCATGGTCACGGCAAGGGCCATCGAGCCACCACGAGTGGAGCCACACACGCACAAGCACGGGTCAGTGGACTGGTAGCGGGAGAACAGAGAGCGGACGTCGGAGAGATCACTGCGGCGACGTCACCCGAGCTGGGATCCGGGTATCGAAAGGGCGGGAAAATCCGAGCCCCTGATTGGACGGGAGGCCAAGGGAGCGAAACGGCGGAATTCCTTTGTTGTAGGTGGGATAAAGGAAGGGGGATTCAGGTAGCAAGGTGAGTTCTTCAAAATCTTAGCGGTCTACGGAGCAACAGAGTCAGCCGTTCGGGACGTCCGTGTGACGAACTCCAACGCAGCCAGGCTCCACTCTCGACGAGGCCGACCTACCATCTCCTCCTTCTACAACGTTCAGCGCAGCTTAAGGGAAGTAAGCGTGTGTAAGAGAAGTGAGTCCGGAGTCAGTTAATCGGGAGTAGAGAGCGGAGCGATAGACAGTAGGTTCAGCCTAGAATCCCCGGGAGGGTAGGCTGGCAGCCACTGACGTACACACACACGCGTAGTTAAACGAGTTGCTCAGGTAAATCAAATTCGCTAGTGGGGGGATTAAACTGTGTTGTGTGGTCTTTTGGGAGCGTGAAGTGGAGGGCAGAGTGTGCTGGGTGTCTACGTGTATGCGCGGCTGTTCACCTCGGGACGAAGTGTGTGGTGTTTACGTACCCGCACGATTGTTTACAATAGCGCGTAGCGCTCGCATACCAGTGTGACTGCGTTGCGATCGCGCACCCGTGCAACTGTGTACAGTACTGTGCGGCGTGTACGGGCATACGTGGCGATTTTCGGTGGTGGCCAGTGCTCGCGTACCGTGATATCGCTCAGAGAGAGGAACACGCAAACTCCAAATATACAGCAGCAGTAGCAGTAGCAACAGCAGGCAGTGTCAGGGTCGTGGATCGAACCCACGACCTCCTTGTAGACCGGGCGAGGTCGTCAACATCTCCTAGCCACCGTGGGTGCTGACCAGAATGGATGTCTTGCAAGTCTCTCGGTGGAGTCTGGCCACGTCCCTGCTGCATTCTTGTCAATTTCTCGTTTGACGCGTGCCAACTAAATGTGAGAAGCCATCTGACAACCAAATATAACCATGATAGAGGTTTGTTTGAATCTTGACTTAAAAGCTGTCGTGACTGCAGGAATTCATTTTCTTTGAGTCTTTCGGTAAAGTCAACGGGGGGTTTCAAAATTAATAAATTAAAAATAATGAATAAAAAACCTCGACGTGCCAGTCTCAACACAAAGCAGTCATCTTCAGGTGTGGGGGCATCAACAGGAGATCAGATTCAGACACTGTTTAGCTAAAGGTGTGCTGGAATCGACGATAGAATCTAAGAATCGTTTGTTAATGCATTGAAAGAATGGAGAGAATCGATTTGAGGATTAAGCCGCAGATCGATTCTGATGGATCGAGTCGGGAAAGAATCTTAACTACAGAATATCATTTGGGTGATATTACCGCGTTTTGTAAATATTTACATAACCAATAAAAATTTGTGTTTATTTATTCAGACCGCGCCAATGCCAACGCGAGTGTTTATTGTTGATGGTGAGTTTTGTAAATTCATCGTACGGTTAAAAACAATAAAGTTTTCCCGTAAAAAAAATAAAAATCTCTCCGCCTTGGAGCCAATCAGGTTTCAGTTTCTCCCCTCCCACGTGACGCGAAGTTTTCTGGCTCCTCCCCCTCCTCGCTCGCCGCCATTTTGAGAGTCGTGAGGGAGGTGAAGCCTGCGGCCTTGACAACGACGAAGAGTCACCAGGGTCAGTGACAACCTCACACTCATACACACACTGGGACAACCTCACACTCACACTGACAACCTTACACTCACACACACACAGTGACAACCTCACACTCACACACACTGACAACCTCACACACTCATACTGACAACCTCACACTCACACACACTGTGACAACCTCACACTCGCACACACTGTGACAACCTCACACTCACACACTGACAACCTCACACACACACTGACAACCTCACACTCACACACTGACAACCTCACACTCACACACTGACAACCTCACACTCACACACACTGACAATCTCACACTCACACACTGACCTCACACTCACACACTGACAACCTCACACTCACACACTGACAACCTCACACACACTGACAATCTCACACTCACACACTGACAACCTCACACTCACACACTGACAACCTCACACTCACATACTGACAACCTCACACTCACACACTGACAACCTCACACTCACAAACTGACAACCTCACACTCACACACACTGACAATCTCACACACACACAGGCAGACAATCTCACACACACACACTGACAACCTCACACACACACAGGCAGACAATCTCACACAAACACACAGACTGACAATCTAACACACACACAGGCAGACAATCTCACCCACACACACAGGCAGACAATCTCACACACACAGGCAGACAATCTCACACACACACACAGGCAGACAATCTCACACACACACAGACTGATAATCTCACACACACAGACTGACAATCTCACACACACAGGCAGACAATCTCACACACACAGACTGATAATCTCACACACACAGGCAGACAATCTCACACACACAGACTGACAATCTCACACACACACACACTGACAATCTCACACACACACACATGCTGACAATCTCACACACACACAGACTGACAATCTCACACACACACACAGGCAGACAATCTCACACACACACACTGACAATCTCACACACACACAGGCAGACAATCTCACCCACACACAGGCTGACAATCTAACACACACACACACAGACTGACAATCTCTCACACACACACAGACAGATAATCTCACACACACACACTGACAATCTCAAACACACACACAGGCAGACAATCTCACCCACACACACAGGCTGACAATCTCACACACACACACAGACTGACAATCTCACACTCACACAGACTGACAATCTCACACACACACACTGACAATCTCAAACACACACACAGGCAGACAATCTCACCCACACACACAGGCAGACAATCTCACACACACAGGCAGACAATTTCACACACACACAGGCAGACAATCTCACCCACACACACAGGCAGACAATCTCACACACACAGGCAGACAATTTCACACACACACAGGCAGACAATCTCACACACACAGACTGACAATCTCACACACACACTGACAATCTCACACACACACATGCTGACAATCTCACACACACACACACAGACTGACAATCTCACACACACACACACAGGCAGACAATCTCACCCACACACAGGCTGACAATCTAACACACACACACAGACTGACAATCTCACACACACACACAGACAGATAATCTCACACACACACACACTGACAATCTCAAACACACACACAGGCAGACAATCTCACCCACACACACAGGCAGACAATCTCACACACACACAGACTGACAATCTCACACTCACACAGACTGACAATCTCTCACACACACAGACTGACAATCTCTCACACACACAGACTGACAACCTCTCACACACACAGGCTGACAATCTCACACTCACACAGACTGACAATCTCACACACACAGGCAGACAATCTCACACACACACAGTCTGACAATCTCACACTCACACAGACTGACAATCTCTCACACACACAGGCTTGATAAAATAAAATAACACAATAAAATTCTCACGACGTTTTGGCCACAACACAAGCGGCCTTCATCAGGTGAAGGGACGAGACTGTCTGGAGGACAGCGCTGGAGCAAACACAGCCACGCTCAGATCACGACCTTTAAGCTGTGTGAGAAGAAACAAAGCGCCTTGACAAAGAAATTAGCATATAATTTAGCATTTAAATAGCTGAGTGATTAGCTTGTGACTGGTCACAGAAATGGCTATGTTAAAGTTAAAGCATACACATCTGCAGAGGCACCCCTTGACAAAGGAATTAGCATTGAATTTAGCTAATCACTCAGCTATTTCAATGCTCAATTCTATGCTAATTCCTTTGTCAAGGCGCTCTGTTTCTTCTCACACAGCTTAAAGGTCGCGGTCTGAGCTTGGCTGTGTTCGCTCCAGCGCTGTCCTCCAGACAGTCTTGTCCCTTCACCTGATGAAGGCCGCTTGTGTTGTGGCCGAAACGTCGTGAGTATTTTATTGTGTTATTTTATCAATTTATTATTTTATTCTCATTCTACGTGGTGGTGACTTTACCGAAAGAACCAAAGAAGATCAATCCTTGCAGTCACGAAAGCTTTAAATCGAAACAACTGCCTTGTTCAGGTCACGAGCGCGAGGGGTGACGTCACGCGGAAGGGGAGGGGTGCGGGGGGGGGTCCGTGACGTCACACGGTCGCCCGCAACCACTCTCGAGCGCAGCTGCAGGGTGACGTCACCGAGCGTGTGGATTGCTGTGAGGTAAAAACAACACAAAACTATATATTTTTTTCTATATCTCACATTAAACACTTCGGGGTTCATATCAAGCAGAGGGCTGTTATTTTACGTTGCCGAGTAGTTTGATTATAAATACAATTTTACACGTCTTTTTTTTTAAGACTTCGGAGTTGCTACGTCTGAGGGGGGTTTTTTGTTCTTAATTTTTTCTCACCCCTTGAAGGTCACGAAACAAGCGATAAAAAGTGCGGGAATACGAGTGTTTATAAACTACAAAAACAATATTACACGCTGGGGGGGAGGGGTTAACAGGTCCCTGCATGGTGGGCTGGTAGGAACATTGGAATTTTGTCAAGTCTCTGCGCTGTCTATTGCTGATTTTACACCCCAACAGCACGAGATTTCACTTCGTTAAAGTATTGAAAGGGGACGGATGGACGGACACATTAATCTATTGCAGGCTGGTACACTCAGTTTACAATCTTCGCTACTACCAGTATAAAGGATGTCAGTGACAAGAGAGTGACTCTCAATGACGTCACTCACGTGGTTAAACAAAGGATGACAGTGACAAGAGAGTGACTCTCAATGACGTCACTCACGTGGTTAAATAAAGGATGACAGTCACACGAGATTTCACTTCGTTAGAGTATTGAAAGGGGACGGACGGACGGACACATTAATCTATTGCAGGCTGGTACACTCAGTTTACAATCTTCCTTCCTACCAGTAAAAGTCGCCTCATAGTAGTGATGAGACACCACGTCTGAGGGTTACCCTCAGACGTGGTGTCTCACTAAACACAAACAATAAAAAAAGCGCGGGAAACCCTCAAAAAGTTGTGAGGCGATGGATTTAATTCATTTATTTTATTTTTTATTTGGTATCGCCCTGTGAGCCACGACCCAGCATCGCTTTCGTGAGGGCGAAACTTTCATCAGCCTCATGGGGTCCACAACATTTTACTTTGCTTGGAAATACGACGTTTTACACCCCCCCTCCCATCCCCAGCGATTCGATTGCTGTGCAGGGTTTGGAATGTGCTAGGAGATGTTAACTACCTCGCCTGTTATCATCACGGTGACTAGGAGATGTTAACTACCTCGCCTGTCATCATCACGGTGACTAGGAGATGTTAACTACCTCGCCTGTCATCATCACGGTGACTAGGAGATGTTAACTACCTCGCCTGTCATCATCACGGTGACTAGGAGATGTTAACTACCTCGCCTGTTGTCATCACGGTGACTAGGAGATGTTAACTACCTCGCCCGTTATCATCACGGTGACTAAGATATGTTAACTACCACGCCTGTTATCATCACGGTGACTAGGAGATGTTAACTACCTCGCCTGTCATAATCACGGTGACTAAGAGATGTTAACTACCTCGCCTGTTATCATCACGGTGACTAGGAGATGTTAACTACCTCGCCTGTCATCATCACGGTGACTAGGAGATGTTAACTACCTCACCTGTCATAATCACGGTGACTAGGAGATGTTAACTACCTCGCCTGTTATCATCACGGTGACTAGGAGATGTTAACTACCTCGCCTGTTGTCATCAAGGTGACTAGGAGATGTTAACTACCTCGCCTGTTGTCATCACGGTGACTAGGAGATGTTAACTACCTCGCCTGTTATCATCATGGTGACTAGGAGATGTTATCTACCTCGCCTGTTGTCATCACGGTGACTAGGAGATGTTAACTACCTCGCCTGTTATCATCACGGTGACTAGGAGATGTTAACTACCTCGCCTGTTGTCATCAAGGTGACTAGGAGATGTTAACTACCTCGCCTGTTATCATCACGGTGACTAGGAGATGTTACCTACCTCGCCTGTTATCATCACGGTGACTAGATGTTAACATCCTCGCCTGGCCTACAGGAGATCGTCGGTTCGCGCCCAGGCCCTGACCACGCTTGCTCCTGCTGCTGTATATTTGGAGTCTGCGTCTCTCTCCCCATGTTGATTGCGTGGATTTGTCTCAGGGTCCTCCGATTTTTCCCGATACGGGGCCATCCATTTAGTTCGTTGTCATGGAGGGGGATACCCAAAATGCGTACGCTTGCATATGGGGGGGTCTACTCACAATGTACGCATAGGAAATGGGGGGGGGGGGGGGGTTGAAGCCTCGATAATAATGCAGCCGGCGGTGGACTATCTGTTTGCTTAAACACGTTAATATTAATAATTGATCGTTTCTGCATGGATTACATATCGGCCGTTCTACAGGATTCTAGGGGGTGGGGGGGTGATGCGTCAGGCGAATGTACGTAGGCAGGTGGGGGGGGTGTTTAAAAAGTCCGCGTGCGTACGGGGTCAGGTTTTGACAGATTTTTGCGTACGCACAAAAGGGATGGCCCCTACACATTTAGATACTGTACAGCACTGTACACGGAGTGATCCCAGCTGTCCGGCAATGGTTTGTGTGATCACTCTCTGTACTACAGAGTGGCATGTGTGTGATCTCCATTGGTTTCCTCCGAGTTTCCCTCCCATAGCTAAACCCACAAACACAGTGGAACTGGTACTTGCCAGAACCACATCCCAAAGCTAACAGATTACCTGGAAATGACTCAGTGGGGGGATCACAGCAACATCGCCCCCTCTTGTGCAAACTTGGCAGGACCCCTCCTGAAGAAGAGTTGAGACTCAGTGGGGCTTTCCTGAGCAACAGGCGTATTCATACATTAACAATACGGATGAATACAGACGGCACATTGAGTGTGGCATGCAGTCATTATCCTCTGCCATTGTCAATCGACTTCTGGAACGAAAGCCTCCCCAATTCGTCCCAATCTCAAGTGGTGAGGACTCAACACAGCCAGTCAGCCACTGACAAGCTCACTCACCCATTAACTCACTCACCCACCACACTGCAGGTCACAGCAGCACATTCGCGCAGCTAGTCAGCCACTGGCAAGCTCCCTCACCCACTAACTCACTCATCCAACCACCCACTCATCACATTGAAGGTTACGACAGCACGCTAAGTCAGCCAGCCACTGACAGGCTCACTCACCCACTAATTCACTTGCACCCACTCACCAAACTGCAAGCACAACAAGACACTCACTGAGCCAACCAGCCACTGACAAGTTCACTCACTCACCCACGCACGCATCCACTTACCCACTCACCACATTGCAGGTCACGACAGCACACTAAAGCCAGTCGGCCACTCACAGGCTCACTCACCCACTAACTCACCCACCCACTCACCAAACTGCAGGCACAACAAGACACTCACTGAACCAGTCAGCCACTGACAAGTTCACTCACCCAGAAACCCATCCACTCACCCCACCACCCTGCAGGTCACAACACACTCACCCTCGCAGAGGTTTTTGGGCAAGCGTTGCGCACTTTCAGATGCGCTTCTGCGTCCGTCTGGAACCATTTTCCTTCCGCTATTAGGAATCCACTGAAACTGTGCATTTTAAAATCATCTAGATTGAAAACTAATTTCTTTTGCACTGGTCTTTGTGTTTAGTTTCTTGTCCTCTACCCGTACCTCCGATTAGCACGGTTCGCTCTGTACGGTGTGAAATAAGTTCAACGTGCATACACCCAGCCCATCAGCCACTTACAAGTTCGCTCACTCACCCACAAACTCATCCACCCACTCACCAAACCGCAGGTCAGAACACTCCCCCTGCTCAGCAATTTAGCCTCTAAAACCGTCGCTCTCCCAACTGATTTCTGTTTGCTTCGCCATCGTACTTTACCTCACTTGCTTCCGTCATTACGCTGACCAAGATCTCTCGCCGCCCTTAACGAACGAGCACGCACCCCGGCGCTCTCTCTGGAGCTCTCAGCCGGTCAGTAAACGGCAGGAGCTCGCAAAAAAAAACGCGAACGCATTTCGCGCGCTCCATGCGAAAACGTGTTTCACCCGCGATTCGTTTCCCTCAACCAGAACGGCGGCGACTGGGAACAGAAGAACTGGCGGCCCCCCCGGGGCCAGTGGTCAGGCGGGGAGGAAATGTCGGCGCACGAAGAAATTCTGCTGTGCAACTTGAGGAAGTGCCGGCGCATTGTTGGCGACTTCGCCTGGGTCACCTCCTGCTCGCACCTCTTTTGCGACGAGGACGGCGAACGCGAGTTCAAGATGGGGGCGGCCGCCTGCCCGGCGTGCGGCGCCTTGCCGCGCGGCATCCTGGACGTGGTGCGGGTCTGCTTGAACCCCCCCGAGGAGCACAAGTCCATGGTGCTGGCGGGCCTAGGGCCGGACGTCATCCAGGAGATATGTTCGCGGGCGCTTTCATTCTGGATCTTTCAGGTATCGGCGACGGATCGGTGACTTTTTAAAAATAAAAAATATTTTTAAAAAGTAACAAACTGAAATGTTTTATATTTTAGCGGATAAAGTCCCACTGAGCTACGTAACCTCTTTTTTTTGCAGAAGCGACCTGGCCATCACGAATGATAGCCCAACCCAAGCGGCTGTTATCATCACGTGTAAATTTACAGCAGTCAAATACTCTAAAACGCGTTAGATGTCGTTTCTAAACATTGGGAGGGAAAAACCAGAGGACCTGGAGAAAATCCACACGGCCACTGGGAGAACGTGCAAACTCCAAACATAAGTAGTGACTAACTCGGAGACAAAAAGACTTGGAGGCACTTCTTTATTTAGTGAGCACCATTGGAATGACGCAGTTAATATTTAGTCCGTCTATTATCGGCGGCACTACTTAGAACATGTACAGCGTTTAAGATGTCACTCTTGAATTAATTTGCGTGATTTATGAATATTTTTCTTCTGGGTTCTTTCAGCAAAGTCACGTAGAATGGAGATAACATAATAAAAATAACAGAATTTATTCTGTTATTTTTTTGTTATTACAGAACAAATTCTGTTATTATTATTTTATCTCCATTCTACGTGACCTTACCGAAAGAACCCAGAAGATGAATCCCTGCAGTCACGAAAGCTTTAAATAGAAAATTATGAATATTTGTTTTCATTCTTTCGATATTTTTTTGGAGCTTCATCGTTCCCAGAGGCATCATTAACCGAGTTATTCTTCTACACGTAAGTCCCCTTGCGCGTACGGCTCTTTAACCGATTAAAAATACATTTCATCAAATTTTCCATCTCGCAGATGCACCGGGAGAGACTGTATCAGGAACACTTGGCCGCGAAATCAAAGAGGCTCGGGGTGCAGTCTGAGGACCGCTTCAAGCAGGAAATCCAGAACAAGGTCACGGAGGTCGCCACTCTGAAGCGGCAGTTCTCGCTTGCCAAGAGCGAGCTGGCCAAGTTCAAGAAGAGGTACAACGAGGCTGCCGAGAAACTGCTGGAGAGGGACCGGGAGCAGAAGAAACTGCAGGTCTCGTACGATCGCCTCCGCCTGCGATCCTCCACTATCGACGAGGGGAGACGCGCTGAGGAGGAGGAGGCTCCGAACGGCGCGGCGTCCTCGCCATTCATAGTGAGATTCGGTAGGGCCGTTTGAACTTTAGTAATAGGTTTTTACCCTTTTAGCTGGCACAAAAACTGACACCTTTATTCAAGGCATCATGTTTGCAATAACCACAACACAAGCAGTCAAAATGCAAACAAAAGAGACAACTCTGATAATAATATGCACTGTCCTTGAATTTGATTGGTCCACACCCGAGACGGCTTTTCTTAGAGCCTAGTCTCCACTGGTGTTGGACCAGAAGACGCCAAAAGGCGTACAACTCAAAAACAGCGCACCATCAGGGAGTATTGAGGGCTCGGGGTAAGCCTTTACATTATGAGACCTCCTTTGCCAGTAACAAGATATAGGAATAGGTTTTTACCCTTTTGGCTGGCACAAAAACTGACACCTTTATACAAGGGATCATGTTTGCAATAACCACAACACAAGCAGTCAAAAATGCAAACAAAAAGAAACAACTCTGATAATGATATATTTGAACTTTGTTAGGAACCGACCAAGCAGGGAAAATGGGGATAGGTTCATACGGTGACGTTTTGTACGTAATGTCATTTTTTTCCCCCACCCCCCCCCCCCCCCCTGTAGCAGAGACGTCAACCCCGCGAACGTCGCAAGGCGCGGAGCGAAACGCGTGGAGCTGGATGATGACAACGCCTCCGCGCTGCCGCCCCGGGGAGACGGAGTTTGCGCCAAGGCCGTTGTTTTTCAACGGCAGCCCCCCGGGCAGGTCGCCGCACTCCGATGGCTTCCTCCGCTTCCCCTTCCCCGCCAAAGCCGCGGTGACCGGAGCCAGGAAGTGACCTCCCCCCCGGTAACAACGCGAGAGTCCTTCCTTCCCTTCGCGCCCGCCTCCCGCCCTCCAATGCGGTCGCATGGTTCCCCAAAAAAAAAACTCGTGGGGAAAAAAAACGACGCAGAAAGGACCTCACCCACTGGCCTCACCGCGCATCAGATTCCTGTGGTCTTAACGCTGCCCGCAGGTCATCTGCTTACTCCCTGTGGCGCTTGGCAGGAGCCTCTCGTCGTTACCGCCAGTCGATTGCCTCCTGAGCGCAAACGGAATCCGAATCGGAAATATTTATTTACGCTGGAGGTAGGAATCCGACAAGCTGTAAAGCTCTTTTCCCACAGACTTCTGGTCGGGGGCCCCGGGGTAAAAACGTTACAGCGACAAACATACAAAAAAAACCACGTCGTGCACAAGCGTCACGGGGTCCACGCGTGCGAGCGCGCGCCTCGTCGCCCCCGTCAGTTGTGTTCGGAGAGCCGCTCGCTGGAGATTCTCACGCACGACGACGACGATAACGCCGCGTCATTGAGCTATCGTTTGTGATGGCCAGGTCGCTTATGAAAATAGCTGCGTGGGCCGGTGGGTCCTCGCCTGGTAAAATGAAAAAAAAATTGTTGAGTTTAATAGTTTCAATTCATTACTACTTTAGCGCACACCAATTGTGTTCTGGGAGAGCAAACCCACAACGTTGACAGTGGAGTTTGACGTCCCGCTTGGTGATCACCACCAGCGGCAGTAACTAAACGACCGCACTCCGTTCAAGTGACAAACGTCTCCCATTGGCCGTGCCGGGTGGGGCTCACAGGGTTACGTCACTTTCACATCCATCAGAAACTTTTGTCTGTACTGGAGGAATCCGTGCAGCCCTACAGGAGGTTGTAGGTGCGATCCCAATTCTGACAGCTGCTGCCGTATATTTGGAGCTTGCGTCTCTCTCACTCTCTCATCATCATTATCACCACAGTGGCTATGAGATGTTAACTACCTCGCCCGGTCTACAGGAGGTCGTGGGTTCGATCCCGACTCTGACAGCTGCTGCTATAAACCGTGGCCGATGAGCGACCGCTTTCGATCCCGCCGCTTTGCGTGCTGGAGAGTAAACCCACGACATTTACCGCTTGAGCACCGTGAATTTTTTTCTGGCGGGTAGGTTGCCGGGTGTCGTCGTTGGCGTTCGGGGGATGGGGGACAGGCCGGTGGTGGCGGCGCTCGTGACGGCACAGAGGGGTGGTGCCGTTTAGAATCTCGCTGCGGCCGACCCGGGAGTTACCGTGGTGCGCGTTGTTTCTCGATGCTGTGTTGGAGTAAGTGCTGTTCACAGGAGGGAACCTGTTCCATTTGTTTTTCATTAAAAAGTTTAGGACTTTGCGGCCGCCAACAACCCTTCCTTTACATTACACAGACCACCCATGCAGGTCGACACAACAACCGCCATTCGCCACTAAGTGGCGGTGACCTCACCACGTCGCTTGTGCCAGGCTATGTGCATGTTGAGACCACGTGAAGTGTCGAAGGCCCGCTGGTAGGAGGTTATGGGGCAGACCCAGGTGCCAGGGGTCCACTGACTGAAATGAATGGCCGATGCACCACCTGTGCCCTGTACTGTGCCAACTTGCTGTGCTTCAGCCACCCGGCGCTCTGCACGTTGTTGCTGGAGGGCAGCTGCCTCCAACTGCCCAGCAGCAGCATTCACGAGCCTCCTCCAATTAGGCCGATCTAGACACCACTGGTACCAGTCCACTCAGCTCCACATCCTCTTGTACCACATCACTCCATCTCTTCTCTAGCTCGTGCCATGCTCATTTAGCCCCCTCTATCTGGCCGAACAAAAGCTGTTTAGGCATGTGGGCTACATGACCCAACTAATGCAACCTTGCCTGCCAGAGGAGCTCACCGATGGGATTTTGTCCAGATCTTTCAAAGATCTGTGAGCTCCTCACACAATCCAGCCTGGTTAAACCTAGGATGGATCGTAGGCAGGCCAGCCTAAATGTTTCTAACCAGGGAAGATTTTCCTTTAGGGGGGTTTACATTTTGCAAGAGTAGAGAAGGGAGGGCATGACTGGCCGAGAAGATCCGAAGCTTCATAGGGAGTGACAGACCAGGTAGCTTTACGCAACTGATGGACAGTTAATGCCGCTTGACTGACTCGGAATGAGACCTCTGTTGTCAAACCGGAGCTGGTCATGAGCACACTGCCCAGGTATGGAAAACTCTTCACTCTCTCCACAAATACAAAGATCCCCCATATAGCCTTAACAGGCCGGCATGGCACATGAAGGGGTGAGTGGCAAGCACAATGCCACGTCAGAATTGGGTATTACAGATAGGTAACCTGCCGCCAACAAAAGAAAAGCTCCAGCAGAATTGCTTCATTATTTAGTTCTATCCATGGCTGGGTGAGCACGTCCCTACTTATCAAGCATTGTGCTCACCATTGTACAGAGTCACTTAAACGCAGGCGAGCTGCTGCTTCTCTACTGCATGAAAGTGACATGGCATGTTATCGTGAAACACCTCTATAGGCTTATCTTCCAAAGCCTCCAATTGGTGCGCAAGCTTTAACCCGCATTACATCGCCAATACTGACTAAAATAGCGCCTTCATCTACGCTTTTCAACATGATTACAAATCAGAACCTCTGAGTGCGTGTGATCCAGCCACCGTTTAACGCACTAAAACATCACCTATTGATAATACTCATGTTTAGTTTCATATCGCGTCATCATTCATTGCAAATTGCATCTCACCATCGCTGAGGAACCTCAGGCATACAGGCTGTGAGCCAACACCAACAATTAGCCAAGCTCTGCAGTCCTCTGCAAATTAAGTTAATGAGTGTTGATACCTCCAATTAGCACAATTGGCTCCGTACCATGCAAAAGAAGTTCAACATACATGCATACAGAAGGGACCTACAATATTTAGTCTGCACTTTGCTGTACTGCCTTCTTCCGGCGTGCCGGGGAGTGGCACCTCCTCGACGTCCATGGGAAGGGATTTTCGCAAAACGTGTGCGGTCCAGCCACCCTCACTGCCTCTGCGGTGCTGGATTAGAGGCTACGTACAGCATAGCCATCACCACCAAGCTATCTGTGATCCCCGAGATGCCTTTGTCCGTCTCCAAATTACACGCACTTTGCCCGTCTTAATGTAATGGACGCCACAAATACGGTTGGGGGCCGCTGGGTTAGCACATTCCAAATGTAGCGTAATAGCGCCGTCTGCTGACTGAAAGTGATAAATACAGTGTACGGCAGTACATACGTCAGCAGGCGACAGTACACATGGGGGGAAGACCACTAGGACAGAGTTCATGGCGCCGATGATGGCAGCCTCGGCCGGTTGGTGCGCCCTGTTTTGTCCAGTTTTGTCTTGAGAGGGGCTTGCTGTTCAACACACTCGTGCTGGTGAGAGAGGCCTGCTGTTCATCACACCCGTGCTGGTGAGAGAGGCCTGCTGTTGAGAGGCCTGCTGTTCATCACACCCGTGCTGGTGAGAGAGGCCTGCTGTTCAGTACACCCGTGTTGAGGGGCCTGCTGTTCAGCACACCCTTGCTGGTGAGAGAGGCCTGCTGTTGAGAGGCCTGCTGTTCAGCACACCTGCGCTGGTGAGAGAGGCCTGCTGTTGAGGGGCCTGCTGTTCAGCACACCCGTGCTGGTGAGAGGGGCCTGCTGTTCATCACATCCGTGTTGGTGAGAGGGGCCTGCTGTTCAGCACACCCGTGCTGGTGAGAGAGGCCTGCTGTTCAGCACACCCGTGTTGAGGGGCCTGCTGTTCAGCACACCCGTGCTGGTGAGAGGGGCCTGCTGTTGAGGGGCCTGCTGTTCAGCACACCCGTGCTGGTGAGAGAGGCCTGCTGTTCAGCACACCCGTGTTGAGGGGCCTACTGTTCAGCACACCCGTGCTGGTGAGAGGGGCCTGCTGTTCAACACACCCGTGCTGGTGAGAGGGGCCTGCTGTGCAACACACCTGTGCTGGTGAGAGGGGCCTGCTGTTCAACACACCCGTGCTGGTGAGAGGGGCCTGCTGTTCAGCACACCCGTGCTGGTGAGAGGGGCCTACTGTTCAGCACACCCGTGCTGGTGAGAGGGGCCTGCTGTTCAACACACCCGTGCTGGTGAGAGAGGCCTGCTGTTCACTCCCATGCTAGTGAGAGAGGCCTACTGTTCATCACACCCGTGTTGGTGAGAGGGGCCTGCTGTTCACCACTCCCATGCTGGTGAGAGGGGCCTACTGTTCAACACACCAGTGCTGGTGAGAGAGTCCTGCTGTTCAGCACACCCGTGCTGGTGCGAAGATGGCGCCGATGATAGTAGCCTCAGCCGGTCGGTGCGCCCTGTTTTGTCTTGTTTTGTCTGTCAATTCAGTGTTTTGCCAAGATTTTCGGAGTTCTCTAACAAGAGACGAACTTTTAAATATCAGGGAAACAACTCCTGTGGATTTAATTCCTACTTTTCTGCTTCCAGCGGCAGAATTAGTAGGCATTCTAGTCAATGCCGCGCTAGGCTTTGCTCAAGCAGAGAAACGCCGCCCAAGGGGTAAACGGTCGGGGGCTCTAGTACGGCTACGCAGACGCGGGATCCGAACAGTGCTTCCGAGCTTTTTCCTCTCCAACGTACGTTCACTGTACAACAAAATGGATGAACTTCAGCTACTGATGGTAAAAAACAAAGACTTTCTTTCAGCTTCTTTGTGCTTCACGGAAACATGGCTGTGTGATTTGATTCCGGACACTTCGCTACAACTAGCAGGATTCCATCTTGTAAGATCGGATCGTGACATAGCACTCTCCGGCAAGACGAAAGGCGGTGGTATTTGTTTTTACATTAATAGTGGCTGGTGTGTAGATGTCACAGTGATTCTGCAACATTGTTCTCCACTCCTTGAATCCATTTTTATAACCTGTAAACCGTTTTACTCGCCTCGCGAGTTCGCGTCGCTCATTTTGGTCGGAGTTTATTTGCCGCCTTGTCCTCAGGTTAAAGAGGCCCAACGCATGCTCGCCGATCAGATTCTGAGTGTGGAGCGAGCAAATCCAGATTCGTTGGTTATCGTACTTGGCGACTTTAACAAAGGTAATCTCAGCCACGAACTCCCCAAATACATACAATTCATTAAATGCCCAACCAGAGAAGGGAACACTCTGGATCACTGCTACACTACAGTCAGTAGAGCCTACCACGCCGTCCCCCGAGCAGCACTAGGACACTCTGACCATGCCATGGTCCACCTGATTCCTGCATACAGGCAGAAACTAAAACTCTGTAAACCTGCTGTGAGGACATCTAAACAGTGGACCAGTGAGGCTGTGGAAGATTTGCGGGCGTGCTTAGACTGTACTGACTGGGATATGTTCACGACTGCTACCAATAGTCTGGATGAACTCACAGAGGCTGTGACGTCCTACATCAGCTTCTGTGAGGACTGCTGTATCCCAACACGTACCAGGGTGAACTTTAACAACAATAAGCCCTGGTTCTCAGCAAAGCTCAGAAGGTTGAGGTTGGAGAAGGAGGAAGCGTTTAGGAGTGGAGATAGAGACAGATTCAAGGAGTCGAAGAACAGGTTTAGCAAAGCGGTGAGAGAGGCTAAACGACTGTACTCAGAGAGACTAAAACACCAGTTCTCTACAAACGACGCTGCTTCTGTCTGGAGAGGGCTCAGGCAGATCACCAACTACAAACCCAGAGCCCCCCACACCACTAACGACTCCCGCCTAGCCAACGACCTGAACGAGTTTTACTGTGATTTGAAAGACAATTGGACTGTCCTGAACCACCCCTTCCAACCCAAGAGGCCCCATCCCCCACCAATACTACAGAGACGACTATCTCCTTTCAGGAGGGAGAAGTTAATAGACTTTTCAAGAGGCAGAATCCACGCAAAGCAGCCGGGCCAGACTCTGTCTCTCCAGCCACCCTCAGGCACTGCGCTGACCAGCTGTCTCCGGTGTTCACCAACATCTTTAACACCTCCCTGGAGACATGCCATGTACCAGCCTGTCTCAAGTCCTCCACCATCATCCCTGTGCCCAAAAAGCTAAGGCCAACAGGACTAAATGATTACAGACCGGTCGCCCTTACATCTGTGGTAATGAAGTCTTTTGAGCGCCTGGTCCTGGCACACCTCAAAGCCATCACAGACCCTCTCCTGGACCCCCTTCAGTTTGCCTACAGAGCCAACAGGTCTGTGGACGACGCAGTTAACATGGCCCTCCACTTCACCCTACAGCATCTGGATGCCCCAGCATCCTACGCCAGGATCCTGTTTGTGGACTTCAGCTCTGCCTTCAACACCATCATCCCTGCCCTGCTTCAGGACAAGCTCTTCCAGCTGAACGTGCCCTACACCACCTGTAAATGGATCACAGACTTCCTGTCTGACAGGAAGCAGTGCGTTAAGCTGGGAACACAAGTCTCTGACTCCAGGTCCATCAGCACCGGAACTCCTCAGGGCTGCGTCCTTTCCCCTCTGCTCTTCTCCCTGTATACCAACAGCTGCACCTCCAATCATCTGTCCGTCAAACTATTGAAGTTTGCGGATGACACCACCCTCATTGGGCTGATCTCTGGTGGGGATGAGTCTGACTATAGGTGGGAAGCTGACAATCTGGTGACCTGGTGTAGCCAGAACAACTTAGAGCTAAATGCTCTAAAGACAGTTGAGATGGTTGTGGACTTCAGGAAGAATACAGCCCCACTCACCCCCATCACCCTGTTAGACTCCCCAGTCAAAATTGTAGAGTCCTTCCGCTTCCTGGGCACTATTCTCTCCCGGGACCTCAAGTGGGAACTGAACATCAGCTCCCTCACCAAGAAAGCTCAACAGAGGATGTACTTTCTACGGCAGCTGAAGAAATTCAACCTGCCAAAGACAATGATGGTGCAATTCTATACAGCGATCATTGAATCCATCCTCACCTCCTCCATAACCGTCTGGTACGCTGCTGCCACTGCCAAGGACAAGAGCAGACTGCAGCGTATCATCCACACTGCTGAGAAGGTAATTGCCTGCAATCTACCAACCCTCGAGGACCTGCACACGACAAGGTCCATGAGGCGAGCGAGGAAGATTATGGCCGATTTCTCCCACCCTGGACACTCTCTGTTTCAGCTACTCCCCTCCGGCAGAAGGCTTCGGTCCATCAGGACCAAAACCTCACGCCATAAAAACAGTTTCTTCCCATCTGCTGCTGGCCTGTTAAACAAGGCCAAGGGCTTACACTGTTTTTAACATTTTATCTACATAATGACACCTTGCCGATATTAACTATGTTAACCTATTTGTATTTTTTATTTTTAAATTATATCTTAAAGCTATTTTATATTCGATATTTATTCAATTTTATATACTTCAGCCCCTTGGTGTTAGACTTTTAACCCTTATTATAGTAAGACTTGTTTAAAACTTATTTAAGATTTTAGATTCCTATATGTTGAATGTATGCACCATCCTGCCAAAGTAAATTCCGTGTCGGTGTGAACTTACATGGCGAATAAAACCCTTTCTGATTCTGATTCTGAACTGCTCTTAGCTTCCAGAAGGGGGGGCGTGGCCAGGACGGAGCAAGGCCACGGCGGGGGGATAAGAGGGAGCCCCGGGCGAGAGCTCGGGGCTGTCGCCGGAAGCGGCTTCCCTCGCCGTGCTGTCGTCTCGCCACCATCGTCGCAGCCGTCTTCACCATCGCCAGATGCCGCTAGCTAAGACAGCCTGCCAACTGTTCTAGCTAGATAGTGCCGCTGACGATGGACGGTTCTGTTTGAGATATATACACAGTGTACACCCACGTAGGGTGCGTGTGGTCCCCATTGTGTGTGGAATCAAGGTGCCTCCAATTACTACTGTCTCCGAACTGCGTCACTACACTTTTAAAATTGGGCTGAAGTGGTCGATAAAAAATCCTAAAGCAAATATTTGGTGATACTGCATTGGCAGTGGTGCACAATGACTTATTGCTTGTGAATATTGCAAGCTGTGGTTAAAATGAACTAGCTTCACAAATAACTATTTACACACAGCAGCATTAGAAGTGTAATTTATTGCCATGCAGTTTTCACATTCTGGATATCTGCAAGTTGGCTTAATTGAGAAAAAAATAAACCTCTCATAAAAATTGAGCTTCGTTCAAATGAAAAAAAATACCAACATTTCAAGAATAACAAGTCCAGCATACATCTTTAACTTTCCGATTAGAAGACAACTCCATCTCACCAGTGAAGATGCAACAACTTAAATTCCGTATACATGGGATCAAACAAATGTCCTTAATTTAACCATAACAGCCACGTGATGCAATCGGAACTAGGAACGACGCCAACTCTGTTTAAACAAGACAGTAGATTGTATGGTTGGGGCAATGTCACGGCTCAAATGTAAATAAACTTAACTGACAAACAGGACACTAGACTCGCGTATTATTATTATTATACTGTGCACGCAATCAACATAACACCGTACTCTTTGGTTATTTCGGTAAAGTCACGTAGGTATCAAATAAAATGACGGTCGCTTGTTGTGTTGCACCCGAAACGTCGTGATTTATTTTATTTTGTAACTACTACTTGATGACTTTACCAAAAGAACCAAAGAGTATGGATTCCTGCAGTCACGAACGCTTCAAATCAAGAAGAATAACACTATTTATACATTTTGATTTAAAGCTTTCGTGAACGCAGGGATTCATATTCTTGGTTCTTCCGGTAAAGTCTCGCAGAAGGGAAACAAGAATATGAATCCCTGCAGTCACGACAGCTTTAAATCAAAACAACAATCTTATTTGTGAATGTTTCAGTTAATTTCCACACTCATCGTGTGGCATACTTTAGCTATTTGTCGGACACCTTTGCTTAAAATGTCACAGTCAAAAGTTTTAAAACCAAATAACTCTAAGCATTAAGGGGCTGCTTTGATCATCAAAAGAACACATCTTGTGTCACAGAATGCCATCATGTTTAACATTAACTGGCCAGGGGATAAGAGTGCTTGACTCCAAATACATAGTTGACCAAGTTCCACTTACTAGAAGCTCAATTGTGATGGTGCTATAGACAGGAATGGCCCCACCAATGGAATATGGAGTTTCCACAACTAGCTCGGAGGTGCTAACAGAGATAAGGACCACCAAACCCACATTTGAGCATTTGGTGACCCGTCAAATTTGGCTCAGAATACTCAATCAGCAAGATACAAAATGTAAAGAGAACACATCAGAAGTTGTGTAGCCAATAAGTCCTGTTTACCAAACCTACTTGGTTACAGAACTTAGGAATTATATTATTTAGATCCAGAGCAAGACCAAAATTAAGTTATAATGCAGGTGACCTTTTCAATAGCAAGGAAAAGTGTAGCTCTCATTCAAAACGCGGGTGTGATGGAGACATGCAGATGGCAAGGCCTTGGGCAAAGGCACAAAAAAGCCAGACTCAGAGCAAACAGCCAAGGAACAGGGAAAGCTGATACGCTTAGACAATGCAATTTGTTTTTTTTACGCAGAAATGGTTACAGTCAAACAAAGAGTGCAGTTGCTTAATTAATTTTCCAGTTGGAAACAGCCAGTTTCACCTTAGACTCCACCCTGATTAGCCAAATGTGTCTGAGCACATGTTTAATGTGCAGTTGTATTTTTTATTTTACTATTTTTCTGCATGCATAACTAATGCTCCGAATTGGAATATCGAAGCCAATACACAAGGCAGGGAAATTCCTACTGGCAACAGATCGATGTCTTAATTAGGAAAGATGCCACAAGAAACACCACGAGAATATCTTCTGGCATCTCTTCAAGAGGTCACACTTAACCAGCACATTCCTGTGCTCCATTAGAGCAGTTCAATGCGTGTCAGTCATCTAACATGTGCTACTTATATTTCACTCTCAGAGTTGGTCGAATCAAAATTAAGTGAAACGAAAAATGCAAGGTGGCTCTCTGATATAGGTGTAACAATGGTGCCACTAGTTACACCTCGTGATTAGATGAATTGCCGCAATTTAAAACAATTATAACATTGCAGTGAATGTTGCAGTGGTCTTGAGCCCATTTCATACACATTCAAATAAATATATTATTTTATATTAGATTCAATGAATGTTTAATTACATGAGAAATCGATACTGATAAGAACCCCCAACGAAAAAAAGTGTTAAATGCTCAAGTAGTGTGTGCAGCTGAAAGGCTCAACCACACGTTGCGCTAAAACGCTTAACTTTTGAAAAACGTTGATCTCTATTTTTCTTTCTCTAGGATTAAGGGGGCCTGTCGTGGGCAAGTTTCTGATGCAGGTCTAGAGGCCCTGGTGGTGCTCACATCAATGGTGGACACACGATGCCCATGCTGGTGTCACTCAGGTGGAGGCATGAGGGTAAAGACAGGCTAAGCCATTGAGAGATGAATCTTGGTTTGAAGGTGAGAGGGGCACGGATAACATTTAACGTTATCCTGGAACGTGGAGAGGCGGAGGGGTCCGGAGAGACATGGGTAGGTAGCAGCCTCGCCAGCTCAATCTTCCCACTCGTACTCATCAAAATCATCGTCATCATTGTCATCATCATCCTCGTCTGTTAGGACACAAGTTAACAGCAGTTGTAAGAGACAGCCTCATCATGTCAAGGGATGGCCCCAAAGATTACATTTAATTGTTCTCACTTTAGCAGTGCTAGATGGCTTCCATGTATGTTTAGAGGTGTTAACTACGCTCTGTTGCGTAACCTGCATTGCCACCAGGGCAGTGCAGCATTACCCCTGGGTACAACGGTTGGGGTCAGTCAAGGTGAAACGGATCGTGGCCAGGGTTTTGTACGAGCCAATCAGACGGTTCCACGTGTGAATGTATGATTGGTTCTACCTGGCCACGAAGGAGTATAAGACAGGTGACCCAACGGACCTCGGGGAGTTCTCTCCCTGCACGAAGATAGAAGACCGGGCTGAAGCCTAGCTAGGACCCTGGACCAGCCTTTCAGCCCTTCTAAGGGCTAAGGCTCGGCATACCCAGTGGTCAGGACCAACCGGGCCAGCGGTGGGTCAGATAGCCTCCCCTAGGTCCTAGCCGGAGGACTAGGATAGCGGTAGACGTGTGAGTCCCGCCAAGTCAGGAGGTTGTACCTCCTTAGGTATCAAGGAGGTTAGCGGTAGATGTGTGAGTCCCGCCAGGTCCGGAGGCTGTACCTCCCTAGGGTATCGGGTGAGGGGACCGAATATCCCTCTGTGTGTGTTAAGCGTTGTATAAGGAAATAATACAATAAACAGAGTGTGCCTCCTAAAGAAGTCTGCTCGTCCTTACAACACTACAACTGGTGTCAGAAGTGGGGTGTTCTGTCCCAAAAAGTTGATGGCATTGAAAGGGTTGTTGCCTATGGTAGCAGAGTCTTGTCTCTTGCTGAACAAAGATACTGCGTGACCAGACGTGAGCTGCTGGCCATTGTTTTTTTTATTCAGCAATACAGGCCGTACCTGTATGGTCAGCATTTTACCGTGCGATCTGATCATTCGGCTTTACAGTACGCTCTGCGAGTTGAACAACCGTCCGGGCAGCTTTCTCGGTGGCTCGAAAGTCCTTCAGGACTACGATTTCAATATCACTTACCGTAGGGGTGCACAACACACGAATGCCGATGCGTTGTCTTGCCTCCCGCTGGCTCAAAAATGTGCGTGTTTTTTGGGCTCGGGCCGTTGTAAGCCGCCACTGCCTGCGCAGGTCGCGCCTCTCACAACGGTGTCAGCCGCACTTCCCGCCGCCTCAGCGCCGATGTTGGATCATGCAGATCCAATGGCCAGTGACGATTTGCTGGGGCTAACTTTGGCCGAATGGGGTCGGCACCAGAGCAAGGACATGTCGTTATTGAGGTTGCGTCGCCACGCGAATAATGCAACTCCAAGACAGGGCAAATTTAATTCATTTGTCATGAAGCACGGCTTGTTGATGCATTGGGATGCTGACTCGTGTCAACATAAAATCGTCGTGCCATCCGCCTTGCGATGCAAGGCCGTATGGGCGGCGCATGAGCGTTTATTGCACCTGGGTGTTCATAAGACCATTGGGTTGTTGCGGTTGCAATTTTTCTGGCCGGGCATTGTTGTATATATAGGTGTTATGAAAATTGATGAAAATAATGAAAATTAAATGAAATTTGAAATTTGCATAATTTATCCGAAATTATGTTAATTGGTGTAATTATGCGAATAAATTCTACTGATTCGAGAGATAATCGTTTTAATTTATGCGAGTGGGCGTGGTTATGATAATGCAGGTCGTTATGGATTATAAGGTCGAGCCTCGGTGACAAGGATTGTGTTATGAATTGGAATAACGCAATTAATCGTATGCAGTGACGCATAAGGATACGATTACTCTCGATTGAACATTATGAATTATGTGTGTTATGGATTATGTGTGGTGATAGTGTGCTTATGATAGGTCCCCAGGATTCAGATCTCATACGCAGAACAATATTATGCAGGATTTCAGGAAGAATCACACACAAACCTTCTGCTTTAATGCATTTTATTTCTAGCTAACTTTAATTTTTGGATAATATGAAAACTCAATCTCGGGATTTGGAATTTCAACACAGCGTTAACATGATAACATCACGATTGCGTTGTTTCACCTCGATAGCGGCACCTGTGGTTAATTCCCGACGCGTAACGCAATCGATCGGTTGTTGAGAGAGAGATTAAAAACATGCGAACTATTCTATCAAACCTTAACTTTATAATATGCAAACTCGTATACTTGAATTGTTACACAACACGGCACTTGGTCTTTGATTCGTATCCAATCCTTAATACATTCTGATATGCGAAGTTATTATGCTTTAAATCGTCAGCACAGTACCACGTTGATGTTCGTTCATTGATTCATAACGATTATGAATTTAAAGCGTTCGACTGAAATACTTCTAATTACCTTATCAACACCACTCGATGGCCGCAATGCTTCGTTACTTGAATTGTCACACAACACAGCATTCGGTCATTGATCATGCGCGGCCCTTAATGCAATTATTGTCATGCTGTTAACAATAGGATGACTGATTATTATGCAACGCTACTCGTTGAAAGGGCACTCCAACCAGTATTATTCTTGGAGGCACAAATATGCTTTTGAATTCGTTATTTCATTCGTGGATACCAGCAAGATTATGTAGAAAGAAAAATATTAACGAACGACTCAAGTATTTCTAATCGACTTCTCAACGCGACTCAATGGGTGGCGATGTTTCCTTTTTAGATCCTTATCTCGGGCCAATCTTTTAATTAATTGTGGCCAGATCCCTGACAGGGAACCGGTTGAGCACGCTCTTCACCCCCGCGAGCGGCGCTCCGTGGTGAGGTGCCAAGAATTAATCCTTGTTAATGGGTCAGTTGGTAATTTATGCGGTTATAAGTACAGCCCCAGCACAATATTACAGAGGAAAATTATGAACACTCTTAAAAACGATGGATTATTCACTCGGTCGTTGCGATGTTTCCACAATCACGGATGGTTCAATGGCTTGAGATTTTAGCTTTGTTAATGACCCGTGTGTGTGTGTGTGTTGAATGGTATGAGTGGTGAAAGAGTAGGCCAATGTTCGGAATCGATTCTTTGCGTCAAGCAGACGTCTGGTTTGTCGTGTAGTGGGGGGCAGTGTATCATACGTATCAGTTGATTCTTCTTTCAGTAGTTGGTTCGGACTCGACGGACGTTGGTGAATGAGTAGATACGCTGTTGTAGCTGCGATGACCGTCTGGTAGACGGCGTTAGAAGCACGCCCGCAGCGGCGCGGTTGTACGCGGACGGTAGGTAATGCGCGCAGTGCGTCTGCGAGCAGCTGGCACGCTGGTGCTCCGTCGTCGGCGGTTGTAGATTGCAGGCTCACGATTCGCTCGTGGTTGCGCTGGCCGCTAACAGCGGCAGCGGGACGCCAATCGGCGACACTCGCCAATTCGGCGAGTTGTAGAGGCGTCTCCGGCGTCGGTGATGGCTGGTCTTCTGCTGAGATGAGTTGAGCGGGTCTTCTGCTGAGATGAGTTGAGATGAGTCTTCTTCTGTTGAGCTGAGTTGAGATGAGTCTTCTTCTGTTGAGCTGGCCCCGAGGGCTGATGAGCTGATTTCAATGCTGAAACGGCTCCTTTTTATGCCAAAAATCTCTCTCCTTCTCGGCTCCCCCTCACGAGGCGGAGCTATCTTTGACCTGATCGTATGTCGGTGGGGGAGTTCGTGTGTCGGTGGTGGGGGGGGTTCGTGTGTCAGTGTGTATGTTTGTGTGTGTGTCATTTATGACACGGTTCTGTTCGGGTCTTTCCTCAAGCCATAAACATCAAGACAACAGACACTTCGATTCATCTTGAAGGCGTCTGGTTGTCTACTCCATCCACACAGAGAGAGGGGCGGGTTCCCCCCCCTTTTCGTACACGTTTTCGACGCACAAAGAAATGGTTAAGATTTTGTTTTAAGTTTAACATTTCACATCACAGTTGGTATCTTATCATACACAGTTATGATCCTGCTTGTGATTCATAGTATTTGATTTATTTCCAAGTGAAGATGCTCTTCCGAGCGTATGCATTTTATCACGTGCTGCAGGGAAAGACAAAGGTGGCCGGGATCTTCCCATCTCTCTATACTTTGCAAATATCATTTCGACTCCACATTCTACCAGCCTAATCCACCCCGTTACCTTGGCTCTTACTTAGTTTATTAATTTTCGTCACTTTGTGTGTTTATAAATGTGTGACAGTTTAACTTAAAGCTCGCTCGCTCTTTTGCTGCCCGTGTGCAGGGTGGGGTGGGGGCCACTACTAAGTCCCGTGTGTGGCAGATGGTGCCCGCGATAACGATCTGTTTGCCCTGGCGTGAAATTCCTCTCTCGCGCTCTTCGGGAGAGACAAAGGTGGTCGGGAGCACCTCTTTATACTTTCGACTTATATTTCTCAAATACCATTTGGTCCCATGTTCGCCAAGACTCGTTTTTGTAACTACGTCCTCCCGACACCTCTCGGTTTTACCGAGGTTCGAATTGTTATGATGGAATTATTAAAAAGAAAAATAATTATCATCCTGAGTTTAAGAGGTCCGTTTCTTGATTGTTGGAATCCATATCCCTTGGTTCTGTAAGGTTCTATAATGGAATATCGTGTAAGGTTAACACGTATTTATTATTAATATTATATTGCAATTTTCTTTAAAACTTTGTTTGCCTGGTTGCCGTGTGTGGGGTGGGGTGTGTCTCCTCATCAAACCCGGCTGGCTTTTCCAGATGGCCCATTGTGATAAGGTGTAATTCTTGCTTCTCCGCGCTTGGGATATTGTTTAAACTCTTTCGCAAGTTTGCCCGTTCGCCTCATTCCTTCTCAAAAACCTTTGATGTGACTCGGTATTCCTGCTCCAAGCTTTGTTTTAACAGTAAAAGTATTAAAGGTGAAAATCATTTGATAGCGAATTAATCATTAGATAATAATTCACTGATGTGTCTGGTGGCCTGTTGTTAACTGGAGTGAGCGTTAGGATCGCTAATTTTATCTTATTCTTGTTGTTGCCTTTTAATTTTTTTTGTTTTACTGGCAAATAAGGAAAATATGTATACGATTTACCCTGTTGGCGTCTCCGTGTCTGCTCTCTTGGTGTTCTGACCTCGGAGGGACCTTTCCTAAGGGGCCCATCAAACTCTTGTTCATCTGGGGATTTTCGCCGATAGCTGTTACATCCTCGCCTTGAGAGTTTTATTATTTCTTTATATATATGGCCTGTTTATGACCGACATCTGGTTTTTCGTGTTTCTGGCTTACGGGTTTGATTCATTAAAAATATATATTATGAGACCTCCTTTGCCAGAAACAAGATATAAGAATAGGTTTTACCATTTTAACTGGCACAAAAACTGACACCTTTATTCAAGGCATGTTTGCAATAACCACAACACAAGCAGTCAAAATGCAAACAAAAAAGACAACTCTGATAATAATATGCACTGTCCTTGAATTTGATTGGTCCACACCCGAGACAGCTTTTCTTAGAGCCTAGTCTCCATTGGTGTTGGACCAGAAGACGCCAAAAGGCGTACAACTCAAAAACAGCGCACTCTCAGAGCATTGAGGGCTCGGGGTGAGCATTAACATTATGAGACCTCCTTTGCCAGAAACAAGATATAAGAATAGGTTTTACCCTTTTAACTGGCACAAAAACTGACACCTTTATTCAAGGCATGTTTGCAATAACCACAACACAAGCAGTCAAAATGCAAACAAAAAAGACAACTCTGATAATAATATGCACTGTCCTTGAATTTGATTGGTCCACACCCGAGACAGCTTTTCTTAGAGCCTAGTCTCCATTGGTGTTGGACCAGAAGACGACAAAAGGCGTACAACTCAAAAACAGCGCGCTCTCAGAGCATTGAGGGCTCGGGGTGAGCATTAACATTATGAGACCTCCTTTGCCAGAAACAAGATATAAGAATAGGTTTTACCCTTTTAACTGGCATAAAAACTGACACCTTTATTCAAGGCATCATGTTTGCAATAACCACAACACAAGCAGTCAAAATGCAAACAAAAAAGACAACTCTGATAATAATATGCACTGTCCTTGAATTTGATTGGTCCACACCCGAGACAGCTTTTCTTAGAGCCTAGTCTCCATTGGTGTTGGACCAGAAGACGACAAAAGGCGTACAACTCAAAAACAGCGCGCTCTCAGAGCATTGAGGGCTCGGGGTGAGCATTAACATTATGAGACCTCCTTTGCCAGAAACAAGATATAAGAATAGGTTTTACCCTTTTAACTGGCACAAAAACTGACACCTTTATTCAAGGCATCATGTTTTCAATAACCACAACACAAGCAGTCAAAATGCAAACAAAAAAGACAACTCTGATAATAATATGCACTGTCCTTGAATTTGATTGGTCCACACCCGAAACAGCTTTTCTTAGAGCCTAGTCTCCATTGGTGTTGGACCAGAAGACGCCAAAAGGCGTACAACTCAAAAACAGCGCACTCTCAGAGCATTGAGGGCTCGGGGTGAGCATTAACATTATGAGACCTCCTTTGTCAGAAACAAGATATAAGAATAGGTTTTACCCTTTTAACTGGCACAAAAACTGACACCTTTATTCAAGGCATGTTTGCAATAACCACAACACAAGCAGTCAAAATGCAAACAAAAAAGACAACTCTGATAATAATATGCACTGTCCTTGAATTTGATTGGTCCACACCCGAGACAGCTTTTCTTAGAGCCTAGTCTCCATTGGTGTTGGACCAGAAGACGACAAAAGGCGTACAACTCAAAAACAGCGCGCTCTCAGAGCATTGAGGGCTCGGGGTGAGCATTAACATTATGAGACCTCCTTTGCCAGAAACAAGATATAAGAATAGGTTTTACCCTTTTAACTGGCACAAAAACTGACACCTTTATTCAAGGCATCATGTTTGCAATAACCACAACACAAGCAGTCAAAATGCAAACAAAAAAGACAACTCTGATAATAATATGCACTGTCCTTGAATTTGATTGGTCCACACCCGAGACAGCTTTTCTTAGAGCCTAGTTTCCATTGGTGTTGGACCAGAAGACGCCAAAAGGCGTACAACTCAAAAACAGCGCACTCTCAGACCATTGAGGGCTCGGGGTGAGCATTAACATTATGAGACCTCCTTTGCCAGAAACAAGATATAAGAATAGGTTTTACCCTTTTAACTGGCACAAAAACTGACACCTTTATTCAAGGCATCATGTTTTCAATAACCACAACACAAGCAGTCAAAATGCAAACAAAAAAGACAACTCTGATAATAATATGCACTGTCCTTGAATTTGATTGGTCCACACCCGAGACAGCTTTTCTTAGAGCCTAGTCTCCATTGGTGTTGGACCAGAAGACGCCAAAAGGCGTACAACTCAAAAACAGCGCACTCTCAGAGCATTGATGGCTCGGGGTGAGCATTAACATTATGAGACCTCCTTTGCCAGAAACAAGATATAAGAATAGGTTTTACCCTTTTAACTGGCACAAAAACTGACACCTTTATTCAAGGCATCATGTTTGCAATAACCACAACACAAGCAGTCAAAATGCAAACAAAAAAGACAACTCTGATAATAATATGCACTGTCCTTGAATTTGATTGGTCCACACCCGAGACAGCTTTTCTTAGAGCCTAGTCTCCATTGGTGTTGGACCAGAAGACGCCAAAAGGCGTACAACTCAAAAACAGCGCACTCTCAGAGCATTGAGGGCTCGGGGTGAGCATTAACATTATGAGACCTCCTTTGCCAGAAACAAGATATAAGAATAGGTTTTACCCTTTTAACTGGCACAAAAACTGACACCTTTATTCAAGGCATGTTTGCAATAACCACAACACAAGCAGTCAAAATGCAAACAAAAAAGACAACTCTGATAATAATATGCACTTTCCTTGAATTTGATTGGTCCACACCCGAGACAGCTTTTCTTAGAGCCTAGTCTCCATTGGTGTTGGACCAGAAGACGCCAAAAGGCGTACAACTCAAAAACAGCGCACTCTCAGAGCATTGAGGGCTCGGGGTGAGCATTAACATTATGAGACCTCCTTTGCCAGAAACAAGATATAAGAATAGGTTTTACCCTTTTAACTGGCACAAAAACTGACACCTTTATTCAAGGCATCATGTTTGCAATAACGACAACACAAGCAGTCAAAATGCAAACAAAAAAGACAACTCTGATAATAATATGCACTGTCCTTGAATTTGATTGGTCCACACCCGAGACAGCTTTTCTTAGAGCCTAGTCTCCATTGGTGTTGGACCAGAAGACGACAAAAGGCGTACAACTCAAAAACAGCGCGCTCTCAGAGCATTGAGGGCTCGGGGTGAGCATTAACATTATGAGACCTCCTTTGCCAGAAACAAGATATAAGAATAGGTTTTACCCTTTTAACTGGCACAAAAACTGACACCTTTATTCAAGGCATGTTTGCAATAACCACAACACAAGCAGTCAAAATGCAAACAAAAAAGACAACTCTGATAATAATATGCACTGTCCTTGAATTTGATTGGTCCACACCCGAAACAGCTTTTCTTAGAGCCTAGTCTCCATTGGTGTTGGACCAGAAGACGCCAAAAGGCGTACAACTCAAAAACAGCGCACTCTCAGAGCATTGAGGGCTCGGGGTGAGCATTAACATTATGAGACCTCCTTTGCCAGAAACAAGATATAAGAATAGGTTTTACCCTTTTAACTGGCACAAAAACTGACACCTTTATTCAAGGCATGTTTGCAATAACCACAACACAAGCAGTCAAAATGCAAACAAAAAAGACAACTCTGATAATAATATGCACTGTCCTTGAATTTGATTGGTCCACACCCGAGACAGCTTTTCTTAGAGCCTAGTCTCCATTGGTGTTGGACCAGAAGACGACAAAAGGCGTACAACTCAAAAACAGCGCGCTCTCAGAGCATTGAGGGCTCGGGGTGAGCATTAACATTATGAGACCTCCTTTGCCAGAAACAAGATATAAGAATAGGTTTTACCCTTTTAACTGGCACAAAAACTGACACCTTTATTCAAGGCATCATGTTTGCAATAACCACAACACAAGCAGTCAAAATGCAAACAAAAAAGACAACTCTGATAATAATATGCACTGTCCTTGAATTTGATTGGTCCACACCCGAGACAGCTTTTCTTAGAGCCTAGTCTCCATTGGTGTTGGACCAGAAGACGACAAAAGGCGTACAACTCAAAAACAGCGCGCTCTCAGAGCATTGAGGGCTCGGGGTGAGCATTAACATTATGAGACCTCCTTTGCCAGAAACAAGATATAAGAATAGGTTTTACCCTTATAACTGGCACAAAAACTGACACCTTTATTCAAGGCATCATGTTTTCAATAACCACAACACAAGCAGTCAAAATGCAAACAAAAAAGACAACTCTGATAATAATATGCACTGTCCTTGAATTTGATTGGTCCACACCCGAAACAGCTTTTCTTAGAGCCTAGTCTCCATTGGTGTTGGACCAGAAGACGCCAAAAGGCGTACAACTCAAAAACAGCGCACTCTCAGAGCATTGAGGGCTCGGGGTGAGCATTAACATTATGAGACCTCCTTTGCCAGAAACAAGATATAAGAATAGGTTTTACCCTTTTAACTGGCACAAAAACTGACACCTTTATTCAAGGCATGTTTGCAATAACCACAACACAAGCAGTCAAAATGCAAACAAAAAAGACAACTCTGATAATAATATGCACTGTCCTTGAATTTGATTGGTCCACACCCGAGACAGCTTTTCTTAGAGCCTAGTCTCCATTGGTGTTGGACCAGAAGACGACAAAAGGCGTACAACTCAAAAACAGCGCGCTCTCAGAGCATTGAGGGCTCGGGGTGAGCATTAACATTATGAGACCTCCTTTGCCAGAAACAAGATATAAGAATAGGTTTTACCCTTTTAACTGGCACAAAAACTGACACCTTTATTCAAGGCATCATGTTTGCAATAACCACAACACAAGCAGTCAAAATGCAAACAAAAAAGACAACTCTGATAATAATATGCACTGTCCTTGAATTTGATTGGTCCACACCCGAGACAGCTTTTCTTAGAGCCTAGTCTCCATTGGTGTTGGACCAGAAGACGACAAAAGGCGTACAACTCAAAAACAGCGCGCTCTCAGAGCATTGAGGGCTCGGGGTGAGCATTAACATTATGAGACCTCCTTTGCCAGAAACAAGATATAAGAATAGGTTTTACCCTTTTAACTGGCACAAAAACTGACACCTTTATTCAAGGCATCATGTTTTCAATAACCACAACACAAGCAGTCAAAATGCAAACAAAAAAGACAACTCTGATAATAATATGCACTGTCCTTGAATTTGATTGGTCCACACCCGAAACAGCTTTTCTTAGAGCCTAGTCTCCATTGGTGTTGGACCAGAAGACGCCAAAAGGCGTACAACTCAAAAACAGCGCACTCTCAGAGCATTGAGGGCTCGGGGTGAGCATTAACATTATGAGACCTCCTTTGCCAGAAACAAGATATAAGAATAGGTTTTACCCTTTTAACTGGCACAAAAACTGACACCTTTATTCAAGGCATGTTTGCAATAACCACAACACAAGCAGTCAAAATGCAAACAAAAAAGACAACTCTGATAATAATATGCACTGTCCTTGAATTTGATTGGTCCACACCCGAGACAGCTTTTCTTAGAGCCTAGTCTCCATTGGTGTTGGACCAGAAGACGACAAAAGGCGTACAACTCAAAAACAGCGCGCTCTCAGAGCATTGAGGGCTCGGGGTGAGCATTAACATTATGAGACCTCCTTTGCCAGAAACAAGATATAAGAATAGGTTTTACCCTTTTAACTGGCACAAAAACTGACACCTTTATTCAAGGCATCATGTTTGCAATAACCACAACACAAGCAGTCAAAATGCAAACAAAAAAGACAACTCTGATAATAATATGCACTGTCCTTGAATTTGATTGGTCCACACCCAAGACAGCTTTTCTTAGAGCCTAGTTTCCATTGGTGTTGGACCAGAAGACGCCAAAAGGCGTACAACTCAAAAACAGCGCACTCTCAGACCATTGAGGGCTCGGGGTGAGCATTAACATTATGAGACCTCCTTTGCCAGAAACAAGATATAAGAATAGGTTTTACCCTTTTAACTGGCACAAAAACTGACACCTTTATTCAAGGCATCATGTTTTCAATAACCACAACACAAGCAGTCAAAATGCAAACAAAAAAGACAACTCTGATAATAATATGCACTGTCCTTGAATTTGATTGGTCCACACCCGAGACAGCTTTTCTTAGAGCCTAGTCTCCATTGGTGTTGGACCAGAAGATGCCAAAAGGCGTACAACTCAAAAACAGCGCACTCTCAGAGCATTGAGGGCTCGGGGTGAGCATTAACATTATGAGACCTCCTTTGCCAGAAACAAGATATAAGAATAGGTTTTACCCTTTTAACTGGCACAAAAACTGACACCTTTATTCAAGGCATCATGTTTGCAATAACCACAACACAAGCAGTCAAAATGCAAACAAAAAAGACAACTCTGATAATAATATGCACTGTCCTTGAATTTGATTGGTCCACACCCGAGACAGCTTTTCTTAGAGCCTAGTCTCCATTGGTGTTGGACCAGAAGATGCCAAAAGGCGTACAACTCAAAAACAGCGCACTCTCAGAGCATTGAGGGCTCGGGGTGAGCATTAACATTATGAGACCTCCTTTGCCAGAAACAAGATATAAGAATAGGTTTTACCCTTTTAACTGGCACAAAAACTGACACCTTTATTCAAGGCATCATGTTTGCAATAACCACAACACAAGCAGTCAAAATGCAAACAAAAAAGACAACTCTGATAATAATATGCACTGTCCTTGAATTTGATTGGTCCACACCCGAGACAGCTTTTCTTAGAGCCTAGTTTCCATTGGTGTTGGACCAGAAGACGCCAAAAGGCGTACAACTCAAAAACAGCGCACTCTCAGAGCATTGAGGGCTCGGGGTGAGCATTAACATTATGAGACCTCCTTTGCCAGAAACAAGATATAAGAATAGGTTTTACCCTTTTAACTGGCACAAAAACTGACACCTTTATTCAAGGCATCATGTTTGCAATAACCACAACACAAGCAGTCAAAATGCAAACAAAAAAGACAACTCTGATAATAATATGCACTGTCCTTGAATTTGATTGGTCCACACCCGAGACAGCTTTTCTTAGAGCCTAGTCTCTATTGGTGTTGGACCAGAAGACGCCAAAAGGCGTACAACTCAAAAACAGCGCGCTCTCAGAGCATTGAGGGCTCGGGGTGAGCATTAACATTATGAGACCTCCTTTGCCAGAAACAAGATATAAGAATAGGTTTTACCCTTTTAACTGGCACAAAAACTGACACCTTTATTCAAGGCATGTTTGCAATAACCACAACACAAGCAGTCAAAATGCAAACAAAAAAGACAACTCTGATAATAATATGCACTGTCCTTGAATTTGATTGGTCCACACCCGAGACAGCTTTTCTTAGAGCCTAGTCTCCATTGGTGTTGGACCAGAAGACGCCAAAAGGCGTACAACTCAAAAACAGCGCACTCTCAGAGCATTGAGGGCTCGGGGTGAGCATTAACATTATGAGACCTCCTTTGCCAGAAACAAGATATAAGAATAGGTTTTACCCTTTTAACTGGCACAAAAACTGACACCTTTATTCAAGGCATCATGTTTGCAATAACGACAACACAAGCAGTCAAAATGCAAACAAAAAAGACAACTCTGGTAATAATATGCACTGTCCTTGAATTTGATTGGTCCACACCCGAGACAGCTTTTCTTAGAGCCTAGTCTCCATTGGTGTTGGACCAGAAGACGACAAAAGGCGTACAACTCAAAAACAGCACGCTCTCAGAGCATTGAGGGCTCGGGGTGAGCATTAACATTATGAGACCTCCTTTGCCAGAAACAAGATATAAGAATAGGTTTTACCCTTTTAACTGGCACAAAAACTGACACCGTTATTCAAGGCATCATGTTTTCAATAACCACAACACAAGCAGTCAAAATGCAAACAAAAAAGACAACTCTGATAATAATATGCACTGTCCTTGAATTTGATTGGTCCACACCCGAAACAGCTTTTCTTAGAGCCTAGTCTCCATTGGTGTTGGACCAGAAGACGCCAAAAGGCGTACAACTCAAAAACAGCGCACTCTCAGAGCATTGAGGGCTCGGGGTGAGCATTAACATTATGAGACCTCCTTTGCCAGAAACAAGATATAAGAATAGGTTTTACCCTTTTAACTGGCACAAAAACTGACACCTTTATTCAAGGCATGTTTGCAATAACCACAACACAAGCAGTCAAAATGCAAACAAAAAAGACAACTCTGATAATAATATGCACTGTCCTTGAATTTGATTGGTCCACACCCGAGACAGCTTTTCTTAGAGCCTAGTCTCCATTGGTGTTGGACCAGAAGACGACAAAAGGCGTACAACTCAAAAACAGCGCGCTCTCAGAGCATTGAGGGCTCGGGGTGAGCATTAACATTATGAGACCTCCTTTGCCAGAAACAAGATATAAGAATAGGTTTTACCCTTTTAACTGGCACAAAAACTGACACCTTTATTCAAGGCATCATGTTTGCAATAACCACAACACAAGCAGTCAAAATGCAAACAAAAAAGACAACTCTGATAATAATATGCACTGTCCTTGAATTTGATTGGTCCACACCCAAGACAGCTTTTCTTAGAGCCTAGTTTCCATTGGTGTTGGACCAGAAGACGCCAAAAGGCGTACAACTCAAAAACAGCGCACTCTCAGACCATTGAGGGCTCGGGGTGAGCATTAACATTATGAGACCTCCTTTGCCAGAAACAAGATATAAGAATAGGTTTTACCCTTTTAACTGGCACAAAAACTGACACCTTTATTCAAGGCATCATGTTTTCAATAACCACAACACAAGCAGTCAAAATGCAAACAAAAAAGACAACTCTGATAATAATATGCACTGTCCTTGAATTTGATTGGTCCACACCCGAGACAGCTTTTCTTAGAGCCTAGTCTCCATTGGTGTTGGACCAGAAGATGCCAAAAGGCGTACAACTCAAAAACAGCGCACTCTCAGAGCATTGAGGGCTCGGGGTGAGCATTAACATTATGAGACCTCCTTTGCCAGAAACAAGATATAAGAATAGGTTTTACCCTTTTAACTGGCACAAAAACTGACACCTTTATTCAAGGCATCATGTTTGCAATAACCACAACACAAGCAGTCAAAATGCAAACAAAAAAGACAACTCTGATAATAATATGCACTGTCCTTGAATTTGATTGGTCCACACCCGAAACAGCTTTTCTTAGAGCCTAGTCTCCATTGGTGTTGGACCAGAAGACGCCAAAAGGCGTACAACTCAAAAACAGCGCACTCTCAGAGCATTGAGGGCTCGGGGTGAGCATTAACATTATGAGACCTCCTTTGCCAGAAACAAGATATAAGAATAGGTTTTACCCTTTTAACTGGCACAAAAACTGACACCTTTATTCAAGGCATGTTTGCAATAACCACAACACAAGCAGTCAAAATGCAAACAAAAAAGACAACTCTGATAATAATATGCACTGTCCTTGAATTTGATTGGTCCACACCCGAGACAGCTTTTCTTAGAGCCTAGTCTCCATTGGTGTTGGACCAGAAGACGACAAAAGGCGTACAACTCAAAAACAGCGCGCTCTCAGAGCATTGAGGGCTCGGGGTGAGCATTAACATTATGAGACCTCCTTTGCCAGAAACAAGATATAAGAATAGGTTTTACCCTTTTAACTGGCACAAAAACTGACACCTTTATTCAAGGCATCATGTTTGCAATAACCACAACACAAGCAGTCAAAATGCAAACAAAAAAGACAACTCTGATAATAATATGCACTGTCCTTGAATTTGATTGGTCCACACCCGAGACAGCTTTTCTTAGAGCCTAGTCTCCATTGGTGTTGGACCAGAAGACGACAAAAGGCGTACAACTCAAAAACAGCGCGCTCTCAGAGCATTGAGGGCTCGGGGTGAGCATTAACATTATGAGACCTCCTTTGCCAGAAACAAGATATAAGAATAGGTTTTACCCTTTTAACTGGCACAAAAACTGACACCTTTATTCAAGGCATCATGTTTTCAATAACCACAACACAAGCAGTCAAAATGCAAACAAAAAAGACAACTCTGATAATAATATGCACTGTCCTTGAATTTGATTGGTCCACACCCGAAACAGCTTTTCTTAGAGCCTAGTCTCCATTGGTGTTGGACCAGAAGACGCCAAAAGGCGTACAACTCAAAAACAGCGCACTCTCAGAGCATTGAGGGCTCGGGGTGAGCATTAACATTATGAGACCTCCTTTGCCAGAAACAAGATATAAGAATAGGTTTTACCCTTTTAACTGGCACAAAAACTGACACCTTTATTCAAGGCATGTTTGCAATAACCACAACACAAGCAGTCAAAATGCAAACAAAAAAGACAACTCTGATAATAATATGCACTGTCCTTGAATTTGATTGGTCCACACCCGAGACAGCTTTTCTTAGAGCCTAGTCTCCATTGGTGTTGGACCAGAAGACGACAAAAGGCGTACAACTCAAAAACAGCGCGCTCTCAGAGCATTGAGGGCTCGGGGTGAGCATTAACATTATGAGACCTCCTTTGCCAGAAACAAGATATAAGAATAGGTTTTACCCTTTTAACTGGCACAAAAACTGACACCTTTATTCAAGGCATCATGTTTGCAATAACCACAACACAAGCAGTCAAAATGCAAACAAAAAAGACAACTCTGATAATAATATGCACTGTCCTTGAATTTGATTGGTCCACACCCAAGACAGCTTTTCTTAGAGCCTAGTTTCCATTGGTGTTGGACCAGAAGACGCCAAAAGGCGTACAACTCAAAAACAGCGCACTCTCAGACCATTGAGGGCTCGGGGTGAGCATTAACATTATGAGACCTCCTTTGCCAGAAACAAGATATAAGAATAGGTTTTACCCTTTTAACTGGCACAAAAACTGACACCTTTATTCAAGGCATCATGTTTTCAATAACCACAACACAAGCAGTCAAAATGCAAACAAAAAAGACAACTCTGATAATAATATGCACTGTCCTTGAATTTGATTGGTCCACACCCGAGACAGCTTTTCTTAGAGCCTAGTCTCCATTGGTGTTGGACCAGAAGATGCCAAAAGGCGTACAACTCAAAAACAGCGCACTCTCAGAGCATTGAGGGCTCGGGGTGAGCATTAACATTATGAGACCTCCTTTGCCAGAAACAAGATATAAGAATAGGTTTTACCCTTTTAACTGGCACAAAAACTGACACCTTTATTCAAGGCATCATGTTTGCAATAACCACAACACAAGCAGTCAAAATGCAAACAAAAAAGACAACTCTGATAATAATATGCACTGTCCTTGAATTTGATTGGTCCACACCCGAGACAGCTTTTCTTAGAGCCTAGTCTCCATTGGTGTTGGACCAGAAGATGCCAAAAGGCGTACAACTCAAAAACAGCGCACTCTCAGAGCATTGAGGGCTCGGGGTGAGCATTAACATTATGAGACCTCCTTTGCCAGAAACAAGATATAAGAATAGGTTTTACCCTTTTAACTGGCACAAAAACTGACACCTTTATTCAAGGCATCATGTTTGCAATAACCACAACACAAGCAGTCAAAATGCAAACAAAAAAGACAACTCTGATAATAATATGCACTGTCCTTGAATTTGATTGGTCCACACCCGAGACAGCTTTTCTTAGAGCCTAGTTTCCATTGGTGTTGGACCAGAAGACGCCAAAAGGCGTACAACTCAAAAACAGCGCACTCTCAGAGCATTGAGGGCTCGGGGTGAGCATTAACATTATGAGACCTCCTTTGCCAGAAACAAGATATAAGAATAGGTTTTACCCTTTTAACTGGCACAAAAACTGACACCTTTATTCAAGGCATCATGTTTGCAATAACCACAACACAAGCAGTCAAAATGCAAACAAAAAAGACAACTCTGATAATAATATGCACTGTCCTTGAATTTGATTGGTCCACACCCGAGACAGCTTTTCTTAGAGCCTAGTCTCTATTGGTGTTGGACCAGAAGACGCCAAAAGGCGTACAACTCAAAAACAGCGCGCTCTCAGAGCATTGAGGGCTCGGGGTGAGCATTAACATTATGAGACCTCCTTTGCCAGAAACAAGATATAAGAATAGGTTTTACCCTTTTAACTGGCACAAAAACTGACACCTTTATTCAAGGCATGTTTGCAATAACCACAACACAAGCAGTCAAAATGCAAACAAAAAAGACAACTCTGATAATAATATGCACTGTCCTTGAATTTGATTGGTCCACACCCGAGACAGCTTTTCTTAGAGCCTAGTCTCCATTGGTGTTGGACCAGAAGACGCCAAAAGGCGTACAACTCAAAAACAGCGCACTCTCAGAGCATTGAGGGCTCGGGGTGAGCATTAACATTATGAGACCTCCTTTGCCAGAAACAAGATATAAGAATAGGTTTTACCCTTTTAACTGGCACAAAAACTGACACCTTTATTCAAGGCATCATGTTTGCAATAACGACAACACAAGCAGTCAAAATGCAAACAAAAAAGACAACTCTGGTAATAATATGCACTGTCCTTGAATTTGATTGGTCCACACCCGAGACAGCTTTTCTTAGAGCCTAGTCTCCATTGGTGTTGGACCAGAAGACGACAAAAGGCGTACAACTCAAAAACAGCACGCTCTCAGAGCATTGAGGGCTCGGGGTGAGCATTAACATTATGAGACCTCCTTTGCCAGAAACAAGATATAAGAATAGGTTTTACCCTTTTAACTGGCACAAAAACTGACACCGTTATTCAAGGCATCATGTTTTCAATAACCACAACACAAGCAGTCAAAATGCAAACAAAAAAGACAACTCTGATAATAATATGCACTGTCCTTGAATTTGATTGGTCCACACCCGAAACAGCTTTTCTTAGAGCCTAGTCTCCATTGGTGTTGGACCAGAAGACGCCAAAAGGCGTACAACTCAAAAACAGCGCACTCTCAGAGCATTGAGGGCTCGGGGTGAGCATTAACATTATGAGACCTCCTTTGCCAGAAACAAGATATAAGAATAGGTTTTACCCTTTTAACTGGCACAAAAACTGACACCTTTATTCAAGGCATGTTTGCAATAACCACAACACAAGCAGTCAAAATGCAAACAAAAAAGACAACTCTGATAATAATATGCACTGTCCTTGAATTTGATTGGTCCACACCCGAGACAGCTTTTCTTAGAGCCTAGTCTCCATTGGTGTTGGACCAGAAGACGACAAAAGGCGTACAACTCAAAAACAGCGCGCTCTCAGAGCATTGAGGGCTCGGGGTGAGCATTAACATTATGAGACCTCCTTTGCCAGAAACAAGATATAAGAATAGGTTTTACCCTTTTAACTGGCACAAAAACTGACACCTTTATTCAAGGCATCATGTTTGCAATAACCACAACACAAGCAGTCAAAATGCAAACAAAAAAGACAACTCTGATAATAATATGCACTGTCCTTGAATTTGATTGGTCCACACCCAAGACAGCTTTTCTTAGAGCCTAGTTTCCATTGGTGTTGGACCAGAAGACGCCAAAAGGCGTACAACTCAAAAACAGCGCACTCTCAGACCATTGAGGGCTCGGGGTGAGCATTAACATTATGAGACCTCCTTTGCCAGAAACAAGATATAAGAATAGGTTTTACCCTTTTAACTGGCACAAAAACTGACACCTTTATTCAAGGCATCATGTTTTCAATAACCACAACACAAGCAGTCAAAATGCAAACAAAAAAGACAACTCTGATAATAATATGCACTGTCCTTGAATTTGATTGGTCCACACCCGAGACAGCTTTTCTTAGAGCCTAGTCTCCATTGGTGTTGGACCAGAAGATGCCAAAAGGCGTACAACTCAAAAACAGCGCACTCTCAGAGCATTGAGGGCTCGGGGTGAGCATTAACATTATGAGACCTCCTTTGCCAGAAACAAGATATAAGAATAGGTTTTACCCTTTTAACTGGCACAAAAACTGACACCTTTATTCAAGGCATCATGTTTGCAATAACCACAACACAAGCAGTCAAAATGCAAACAAAAAAGACAACTCTGATAATAATATGCACTGTCCTTGAATTTGATTGGTCCACACCCGAGACAGCTTTTCTTAGAGCCTAGTCTCCATTGGTGTTGGACCAGAAGATGCCAAAAGGCGTACAACTCAAAAACAGCGCACTCTCAGAGCATTGAGGGCTCGGGGTGAGCATTAACATTATGAGACCTCCTTTGCCAGAAACAAGATATAAGAATAGGTTTTACCCTTTTAACTGGCACAAAAACTGACACCTTTATTCAAGGCATCATGTTTGCAATAACCACAACACAAGCAGTCAAAATGCAAACAAAAAAGACAACTCTGATAATAATATGCACTGTCCTTGAATTTGATTGGTCCACACCCGAGACAGCTTTTCTTAGAGCCTAGTTTCCATTGGTGTTGGACCAGAAGACGCCAAAAGGCGTACAACTCAAAAACAGCGCACTCTCAGAGCATTGAGGGCTCGGGGTGAGCATTAACATTATGAGACCTCCTTTGCCAGAAACAAGATATAAGAATAGGTTTTACCCTTTTAACTGGCACAAAAACTGACACCTTTATTCAAGGCATCATGTTTGCAATAACCACAACACAAGCAGTCAAAATGCAAACAAAAAAGACAACTCTGATAATAATATGCACTGTCCTTGAATTTGATTGGTCCACACCCGAGACAGCTTTTCTTAGAGCCTAGTCTCTATTGGTGTTGGACCAGAAGACGCCAAAAGGCGTACAACTCAAAAACAGCGCGCTCTCAGAGCATTGAGGGCTCGGGGTGAGCATTAACATTATGAGACCTCCTTTGCCAGAAACAAGATATAAGAATAGGTTTTACCCTTTTAACTGGCACAAAAACTGACACCTTTATTCAAGGCATGTTTGCAATAACCACAACACAAGCAGTCAAAATGCAAACAAAAAAGACAACTCTGATAATAATATGCACTGTCCTTGAATTTGATTGGTCCACACCCGAGACAGCTTTTCTTAGAGCCTAGTCTCCATTGGTGTTGGACCAGAAGACGCCAAAAGGCGTACAACTCAAAAACAGCGCACTCTCAGAGCATTGAGGGCTCGGGGTGAGCATTAACATTATGAGACCTCCTTTGCCAGAAACAAGATATAAGAATAGGTTTTACCCTTTTAACTGGCACAAAAACTGACACCTTTATTCAAGGCATCATGTTTGCAATAACGACAACACAAGCAGTCAAAATGCAAACAAAAAAGACAACTCTGGTAATAATATGCACTGTCCTTGAATTTGATTGGTCCACACCCGAGACAGCTTTTCTTAGAGCCTAGTCTCCATTGGTGTTGGACCAGAAGACGACAAAAGGCGTACAACTCAAAAACAGCACGCTCTCAGAGCATTGAGGGCTCGGGGTGAGCATTAACATTATGAGACCTCCTTTGCCAGAAACAAGATATAAGAATAGGTTTTACCCTTTTAACTGGCACAAAAACTGACACCGTTATTCAAGGCATCATGTTTTCAATAACCACAACACAAGCAGTCAAAATGCAAACAAAAAAGACAACTCTGATAATAATATGCACTGTCCTTGAATTTGATTGGTCCACACCCGAAACAGCTTTTCTTAGAGCCTAGTCTCCATTGGTGTTGGACCAGAAGACGCCAAAAGGCGTACAACTCAAAAACAGCGCACTCTCAGAGCATTGAGGGCTCGGGGTGAGCATTAACATTATGAGACCTCCTTTGCCAGAAACAAGATATAAGAATAGGTTTTACCCTTTTAACTGGCACAAAAACTGACACCTTTATTCAAGGCATGTTTGCAATAACCACAACACAAGCAGTCAAAATGCAAACAAAAAAGACAACTCTGATAATAATATGCACTGTCCTTGAATTTGATTGGTCCACACCCGAGACAGCTTTTCTTAGAGCCTAGTCTCCATTGGTGTTGGACCAGAAGACGACAAAAGGCGTACAACTCAAAAACAGCGCGCTCTCAGAGCATTGAGGGCTCGGGGTGAGCATTAACATTATGAGACCTCCTTTGCCAGAAACAAGATATAAGAATAGGTTTTACCCTTTTAACTGGCACAAAAACTGACACCTTTATTCAAGGCATCATGTTTGCAATAACCACAACACAAGCAGTCAAAATGCAAACAAAAAAGACAACTCTGATAATAATATGCACTGTCCTTGAATTTGATTGGTCCACACCTGAGACAGCTTTTCTTAGAGCCTAGTCTCCATTGGTGTTGGACCAGAAGACGCCAAAAGGCGTACAACTCAAAAACAGCGCACTCTCAGAGCATTGAGGGCTCGAGGTGAGCATTAACATTATGAGACCTCCTTTGCCAGAAACAAGATATAAGAATAGGTTTTACCCTTTTAACTGGCACAAAAACTGACACCTTTATTCAAGGCATCATGTTTGCAATAACCACAAGACAAGCAGTCAAAATGCAAACAAAAAAGACAACTCTGATAATAATATGCACTGTCCTTGAATTTGATTGGTCCACACCCGAGACAGCTTTTCTTAGAGCCTAGTCTCCATTGGTGTTGGACCAGAAGACGCCAAAAGGCATACAACTCAAAAACAGCGCACTCTCACAGCATTGAGGGCTCGGGGTGAGCATTAACATTATGAGACCTCCTTTGCCAGAAACAAGATATAAGAATAGGTTTTACCCTTTTAACTGGCACAAAAACTGACACCTTTATTCAAGGCATCATGTTTGCAATAACCACAAGACAAGCAGTCAAAATGCAAACAAAAAAGACAACTCTGATAATAATATGCACTGTCCTTGAATTTGATTGGTCCACACCCGAGACAGCTTTTCTTAGAGCCTAGTCTCCATTGGTGTTGGACCAGAAGACGACAAAAGGCGTACAACTCAAAAACAGCGCGCTCTCAGAGCATTGAGGGCTCGGGGTGAGCATTAACATTATGAGACCTCCTTTGCCAGAAACAAGATATAAGAATAGGTTTTACCCTTTTAACTGGCACAAAAACTGACACCTTTATTCAAGGCATCATGTTTTCAATAACCACAACACAAGCAGTCAAAATGCAAACAAAAAAGACAACTCTGATAATAATATGCACTGTCCTTGAATTTGATTGGTCCACACCCGAAACAGCTTTTCTTAGAGCCTAGTCTCCATTGGTGTTGGACCAGAAGACGCCAAAAGGCGTACAACTCAAAAACAGCGCACTCTCAGAGCATTGAGGGCTCGGGGTGAGCATTAACATTATGAGACCTCCTTTGCCAGAAACAAGATATAAGAATAGGTTTTACCCTTTTAACTGGCACAAAAACTGACACCTTTATTCAAGGCATGTTTGCAATAACCACAACACAAGCAGTCAAAATGCAAACAAAAAAGACAACTCTGATAATAATATGCACTGTCCTTGAATTTGATTGGTCCACACCCGAGACAGCTTTTCTTAGAGCCTAGTCTCCATTGGTGTTGGACCAGAAGACGACAAAAGGCGTACAACTCAAAAACAGCGCGCTCTCAGAGCATTGAGGGCTCGGGGTGAGCATTAACATTATGAGACCTCCTTTGCCAGAAACAAGATATAAGAATAGGTTTTACCCTTTTAACTGGCACAAAAACTGACACCTTTATTCAAGGCATCATGTTTGCAATAACCACAACACAAGCAGTCAAAATGCAAACAAAAAAGACAACTCTGATAATAATATGCACTGTCCTTGAATTTGATTGGTCCACACCCAAGACAGCTTTTCTTAGAGCCTAGTTTCCATTGGTGTTGGACCAGAAGACGCCAAAAGGCGTACAACTCAAAAACAGCGCACTCTCAGACCATTGAGGGCTCGGGGTGAGCATTAACATTATGAGACCTCCTTTGCCAGAAACAAGATATAAGAATAGGTTTTACCCTTTTAACTGGCACAAAAACTGACACCTTTATTCAAGGCATCATGTTTTCAATAACCACAACACAAGCAGTCAAAATGCAAACAAAAAAGACAACTCTGATAATAATATGCACTGTCCTTGAATTTGATTGGTCCACACCCGAGACAGCTTTTCTTAGAGCCTAGTCTCCATTGGTGTTGGACCAGAAGATGCCAAAAGGCGTACAACTCAAAAACAGCGCACTCTCAGAGCATTGAGGGCTCGGGGTGAGCATTAACATTATGAGACCTCCTTTGCCAGAAACAAGATATAAGAATAGGTTTTACCCTTTTAACTGGCACAAAAACTGACACCTTTATTCAAGGCATCATGTTTGCAATAACCACAACACAAGCAGTCAAAATGCAAACAAAAAAGACAACTCTGATAATAATATGCACTGTCCTTGAATTTGATTGGTCCACACCCGAGACAGCTTTTCTTAGAGCCTAGTTTCCATTGGTGTTGGACCAGAAGACGCCAAAAGGCGTACAACTCAAAAACAGCGCACTCTCAGAGCATTGAGGGCTCGGGGTGAGCATTAACATTATGAGACCTCCTTTGCCAGAAACAAGATATAAGAATAGGTTTTACCCTTTTAACTGGCACAAAAACTGACACCTTTATTCAAGGCATCATGTTTGCAATAACCACAACACAAGCAGTCAAAATGCAAACAAAAAAGACAACTCTGATAATAATATGCACTGTCCTTGAATTTGATTGGTCCACACCCGAGACAGCTTTTCTTAGAGCCTAGTCTCTATTGGTGTTGGACCAGAAGACGCCAAAAGGCGTACAACTCAAAAACAGCGCACTCTCAGAGCATTGAGGGCTCGGGGTGAGCATTAACATTATGAGACCTCCTTTGCCAGAAACAAGATATAAGAATAGGTTTTACCCTTTTAACTGGCACAAAAACTGACACCGTTATTCAAGGCATCATGTTTTCAATAACCACAACACAAGCAGTCAAAATGCAAACAAAAAAGACAACTCTGATAATAATATGCACTGTCCTTGAATTTGATTGGTCCACACCCGAAACAGCTTTTCTTAGAGCCTAGTCTCCATTGGTGTTGGACCAGAAGACGCCAAAAGGCGTACAACTCAAAAACAGCGCACTCTCAGAGCATTGAGGGCTCGGGGTGAGCATTAACATTATGAGACCTCCTTTGCCAGAAACAAGATATAAGAATAGGTTTTACCCTTTTAACTGGCACAAAAACTGACACCTTTATTCAAGGCATGTTTGCAATAACCACAACACAAGCAGTCAAAATGCAAACAAAAAAGACAACTCTGATAATAATATGCACTGTCCTTGAATTTGATTGGTCCACACCCGAGACAGCTTTTCTTAGAGCCTAGTCTCCATTGGTGTTGGACCAGAAGACGACAAAAGGCGTACAACTCAAAAACAGCGCGCTCTCAGAGCATTGAGGGCTCGGGGTGAGCATTAACATTATGAGACCTCCTTTGCCAGAAACAAGATATAAGAATAGGTTTTACCCTTTTAACTGGCACAAAAACTGACACCTTTATTCAAGGCATCATGTTTGCAATAACCACAACACAAGCAGTCAAAATGCAAACAAAAAAGACAACTCTGATAATAATATGCACTGTCCTTGAATTTGATTGGTCCACACCCGAGACAGCTTTTCTTAGAGCCTAGTCTCCATTGGTGTTGGACCAGAAGACGCCAAAAGGCGTACAACTCAAAAACAGCGCACTCTCAGAGCATTGAGGGCTCGAGGTGAGCATTAACATTATGAGACCTCCTTTGCCAGAAACAAGATATAAGAATAGGTTTTACCCTTTTAACTGGCACAAAAACTGACACCTTTATTCAAGGCATCATGTTTGCAATAACCACAAGACAAGCAGTCAAAATGCAAACAAAAAAGACAACTCTGATAATAATATGCACTGTCCTTGAATTTGATTGGTCCACACCCGAGACAGCTTTTCTTAGAGCCTAGTCTCCATTGGTGTTGGACCAGAAGACGCCAAAAGGCATACAACTCAAAAACAGCGCACTCTCACAGCATTGAGGGCTCGGGGTGAGCATTAACATTATGAGACCTCCTTTGCCAGAAACAAGATATAAGAATAGGTTTTACCCTTTTAACTGGCACAAAAACTGACACCTTTATTCAAGGCATCATGTTTGCAATAACCACAACACAAGCAGTCAAAATGCAAACAAAAAAGACAACTCTGATAATAATATGCACTGTCCTTGAATTTGATTGGTCCACACCCGAGACAGCTTTTCTTAGAGCCTAGTCTCCATTGGTGTTGGACCAGAAGACGACAAAAGGCGTACAACTCAAAAACAGCGCGCTCTCAGAGCATTGAGGGCTCGGGGTGAGCATTAACATTATGAGACCTCCTTTGCCAGAAACAAGATATAAGAATAGGTTTTACCCTTTTAACTGGCACAAAAACTGACACCTTTATTCAAGGCATCATGTTTTCAATAACCACAACACAAGCAGTCAAAATGCAAACAAAAAAGACAACTCTGATAATAATATGCACTGTCCTTGAATTTGATTGGTCCACACCCGAAACAGCTTTTCTTAGAGCCTAGTCTCCATTGGTGTTGGACCAGAAGACGCCAAAAGGCGTACAACTCAAAAACAGCGCACTCTCAGAGCATTGAGGGCTCGGGGTGAGCATTAACATTATGAGACCTCCTTTGCCAGAAACAAGATATAAGAATAGGTTTTACCCTTTTAACTGGCACAAAAACTGACACCTTTATTCAAGGCATCATGTTTGCAATAACCACAACACAAGCAGTCAAAATGCAAACAAAAAAGACAACTCTGATAATAATATGCACTGTCCTTGAATTTGATTGGTCCACACCCGAGACAGCTTTTCTTAGAGCCTAGTCTCCATTGGTGTTGGACCAGAAGACGCCAAAAGGCGTACAACTCAAAAACAGCGCACTCTCAGAGCATTGAGGGCTCGGGGTGAGCATTAACATTATGAGACCTCCTTTGCCAGAAACAAGATATAAGAATAGGTTTTACCCTTTTAACTGGCACAAAAACTGACACCTTTATTCAAGGCATCATGTTTGCAATAACCACAACACAAGCAGTCAAAATGCAAACAAAAAAGACAACTCTGATAATAATATGCACTGTCCTTGAATTTGATTGGTCCACACCCGAGACAGCTTTTCTTAGAGCCTAGTTTCCATTGGTGTTGGACCAGAAGACGCCAAAAGGCGTACAACTCAAAAACAGCGCACTCTCAGAGCATTGAGGGCTCGGGGTTAGCATTAACATTATGAGACCTCCTTTGCCAGAAACAAGATATAAGAATAGGTTTTACCCTTTTAACTGGCACAAAAACTGACACCTTTATTCAAGGCATCATGTTTGCAATAACCACAACACAAGCAGTCAAAATGCAAACAAAAAAGACAACTCTGATAATAATATGCACTGTCCTTGAATTTGATTGGTCCACACCCGAGACAGCTTTTCTTAGAGCCTAGTCTCCATTGGTGTTGGACCAGAAGACGCCAAAAGGCGTACAACTCAAAAACAGCGCACTCTCAGACCATTGAGGGCTCGGGGTGAGCATTAACATTATGAGACCTCCTTTGCCAGAAACAAGATATAAGAATAGGTTTTACCCTTTTAACTGGCACAAAAACTGACACCTTTATTCAAGGCATCATGTTTGCAATAACCACAACACAAGCAGTCAAAATGCAAACAAAAAAGACAACTCTGATAATAATATGCACTGTCCTTGAATTTGATTGGTCCACACCCGAGACAGCTTTTCTTAGAGCCTAGTTTCCATTGGTGTTGGACCAGAAGACGCCAAAAGGCGTACAACTCAAAAACAGCGCACTCTCAGAGCATTGAGGGCTCGGGGTGAGCATTAACATTATGAGACCTCCTTTGCCAGAAACAAGATATAAGAATAGGTTTTACCCTTTTAACTGGCACAAAAACTGACACCTTTATTCAAGGCATCATGTTTGCAATAACCACAACACAAGCAGTCAAAATGCAAACAAAAAAGACAACTCTGATAATAATATGCACTGTCCTTGAATTTGATTGGTCCACACCCGAAACAGCTTTTCTTAGAGCCTAGTCTCCATTGGTGTTGGACCAGAAGACGCCAAAAGGCGTACAACTCAAAAACAGCGCGCTCTCAGAGCATTGAGGGCTCGGGGTGAGCATTAACATTATGAGACCTCCTTTGCCAGAAACAAGATATAAGAATAGGTTTTACCCTTTTAACTGGCACAAAAACTGACACCTTTATTCAAGGCATGTTTGCAATAACCACAACACAAGCAGTCAAAATGCAAACAAAAAAGACAACTCTGATAATAATATGCACTGTCCTTGAATTTGATTGGTCCACACCCAAGACAGCTTTTCTTAGAGCCTAGTTTCCATTGGTGTTGGACCAGAAGATGCCAAAAGGCGTACAACTCAAAAACAGCGCACTCTCAGACCATTGAGGGCTCGGGGTGAGCATTAACATTATGAGACCTCCTTTGCCAGAAACAAGATATAAGAATAGGTTTTACCCTTTTAACTGGCACAAAAACTGACACCTTTATTCAAGGCATCATGTTTTCAATAACCACAACACAAGCAGTCAAAATGCAAACAAAAAAGACAACTCTGATAATAATATGCACTGTCCTTGAATTTGATTGGTCCACACCCGAGACAGCTTTTCTTAGAGCCTAGTCTCCATTGGTGTTGGACCAGAAGATGCCAAAAGGCGTACAACTCAAAAACAGCGCACTCTCAGAGCATTGAGGGCTCGGGGTGAGCATTAACATTATGAGACCTCCTTTGCCAGAAACAAGATATAAGAATAGGTTTTACCCTTTTAACTGGCACAAAAACTGACACCTTTATTCAAGGCATCATGTTTGCAATAACCACAACACAAGCAGTCAAAATGCAAACAAAAAAGACAACTCTGATAATAATATGCACTGTCCTTGAATTTGATTGGTCCACACCCGAGACAGCTTTTCTTAGAGCCTAGTCTCCATTGGTGTTGGACCAGAAGATGCCAAAAGGCGTACAACTCAAAAACAGCGCACTCTCAGAGCATTGAGGGCTCGGGGTGAGCATTAACATTATGAGACCTCCTTTGCCAGAAACAAGATATAAGAATAGGTTTTACCCTTTTAACTGGCACAAAAACTGACACCTTTATTCAAGGCATCATGTTTGCAATAACCACAACACAAGCAGTCAAAATGCAAACAAAAAAGACAACTCTGATAATAATATGCACTGTCCTTGAATTTGATTGGTCCACACCCGAGACAGCTTTTCTTAGAGCCTAGTCTCCATTGGTGTTGGACCAGAAGACGCCAAAAGGCGTACAACTCAAAAACAGCGCACTCTCAGAGCATTGAGGGCTCGGGGTGAGCATTAACATTATGAGACCTCCTTTGCCAGAAACAAGATATAAGAATAGGTTTTACCCTTTTAACTGGCACAAAAACTGACACCTTTATTCAAGGCATGTTTGCAATAACCACAACACAAGCAGTCAAAATGCAAACAAAAAAGACAACTCTGATAATAATATGCACTGTCCTTGAATTTGATTGGTCCACACCCGAGACAGCTTTTCTTAGAGCCTAGTCTCCATTGGTGTTGGACCAGAAGACGCCAAAAGGCGTACAACTCAAAAACAGCGCACTCTCAGAGCATTGAGGGCTCGGGGTGAGCATTAACATTATGAGACCTCCTTTGCCAGAAACAAGATATAAGAATAGGTTTTACCCTTTTAACTGGCACAAAAACTGACACCTTTATTCAAGGCATCATGTTTGCAATAACGACAACACAAGCAGTCAAAATGCAAACAAAAAAGACAACTCTGGTAATAATATGCACTGTCCTTGAATTTGATTGGTCCACACCCGAGACAGCTTTTCTTAGAGCCTAGTCTCCATTGGTGTTGGACCAGAAGACGACAAAAGGCGTACAACTCAAAAACAGCGCGCTCTCAGAGCATTGAGGGCTCGGGGTGAGCATTAACATTATGAGACCTCCTTTGCCAGAAACAAGATATAAGAATAGGTTTTACCCTTTTAACTGGCACAAAAACTGACACCGTTATTCAAGGCATCATGTTTTCAATAACCACAACACAAGCAGTCAAAATGCAAACAAAAAAGACAACTCTGATAATAATATGCACTGTCCTTGAATTTGATTGGTCCACACCCGAAACAGCTTTTCTTAGAGCCTAGTCTCCATTGGTGTTGGACCAGAAGACGCCAAAAGGCGTACAACTCAAAAACAGCGCACTCTCAGAGCATTGAGGGCTCGGGGTGAGCATTAACATTATGAGACCTCCTTTGCCAGAAACAAAAAAGACAACTCTGATAATAATATGCACTGTCCTTGAATTTGATTGGTCCACACCCGAGACAGCTTTTCTTAGAGCCTAGTCTCCATTGGTGTTGGACCAGAAGACGCCAAAAGGCGTACAACTCAAAAACAGCGCACTCTCAGAGCATTGAGGGCTCGAGGTGAGCATTATGAGACCTCCTTTGCCAGAAACAAGATATAAGAATAGGTTTTACCCTTTTAACTGGCACAAAAACTGACACCTTTATTCAAGGCATCATGTTTGCAATAACCACAAGACAAGCAGTCAAAATGCAAACAAAAAAGACAACTCTGATAATAATATGCACTGTCCTTGAATTTGATTGGTCCACACCCGAGACAGCTTTTCTTAGAGCCTAGTCTCCATTGGTGTTGGACCAGAAGACGCCAAAAGGCATACAACTCAAAAACAGCGCGCTCTCAGAGCATTGAGGGCTCGGGGTGAGCATTAACATTATGAGACCTCCTTTGCCAGAAACAAGATATAAGAATAGGTTTTACCCTTTTAACTGGCACAAAAACTGACACCTTTATTCAAGGCATCATGTTTGCAATAACCACAACACAAGCAGTCAAAATGCAAACAAAAAAGACAACTCTGATAATAATATGCACTGTCCTTGAATTTGATTGGTCCACACCCGAGACAGCTTTTCTTAGAGCCTAGTCTCCATTGGTGTTGGACCAGAAGACGACAAAAGGCGTACAACTCAAAAACAGCGCACTCTCAGAGCATTGAGGGCTCGGGGTGAGCATTAACATTATGAGACCTCCTTTGCCAGAAACAAGCTATAAGAATAGGTTTTACCCTTTTAACTGGCACAAAAACTGACACCTTTATTCAAGGCATCATGTTTGCAATAACCACAACACAAGCAGTCAAAATGCAAACAAAAAAGACAACTCTGATAATAATATGCACTGTCCTTGAATTTGATTGGTCCACACCCGAGACAGCTTTTCTTAGAGCCTAGTCTCCATTGGTGTTGGACCAGAAGACGCCAAAAGGCGTACAACTCAAAAACAGCGCACTCTCAGAGCATTGAGGGCTCGGGGTGAGCATTAACATTATGAGACCTCCTTTGCCAGAAACAAGATATAAGAATAGGTTTTACCCTTTTAACTGGCACAAAAACTGACACCTTTATTCAAGGCATCATGTTTGCAATAACCACAACACAAGCAGTCAAAATGCAAACAAAAAAGACAACTCTGATAATAATATGCACTGTCCTTGAATTTGATTGGTCCACACCCGAGACAGCTTTTCTTAGAGCCTAGTTTCCATTGGTGTTGGACCAGAAGACGCCAAAAGGCGTACAACTCAAAAACAGCGCACTCTCAGAGCATTGAGGGCTCGGGGTTAGCATTAACATTATGAGACCTCCTTTGCCAGAAACAAGATATAAGAATAGGTTTTACCCTTTTAACTGGCACAAAAACTGACACCTTTATTCAAGGCATCATGTTTGCAATAACCACAACACAAGCAGTCAAAATGCAAACAAAAAAGACAACTCTGATAATAATATGCACTGTCCTTGAATTTGATTGGTCCACACCCGAGACAGCTTTTCTTAGAGCCTAGTTTCCATTGGTGTTGGACCAGAAGACGCCAAAAGGCGTACAACTCAAAAACAGCGCACTCTCAGACCATTGAGGGCTCGGGGTGAGCATTAACATTATGAGACCTCCTTTGCCAGAAACAAGATATAAGAATAGGTTTTACCCTTTTAACTGGCACAAAAACTGACACCTTTATTCAAGGCATCATGTTTTCAATAACCACAACACAAGCAGTCAAAATGCAAACACAAAAGACAACTCTGATAATAATATGCACTGTCCTTGAATTTGATTGGTCCACACCCGAGACAGCTTTTCTAAGAGCCTAGTCTCCATTGGTGTTGGACCAGAAGACGCCAAAAGGCGTACAACTCAAAAACAGCGCACTCTCAGAGCATTGAGGGCTCGGGGTGAGCATTAACATTATGAGACCTCCTTTGCCAGAAACAAGATATAAGAATAGGTTTTACCCTTTTAACTGGCACAAAAACTGACACCTTTATTCAAGGCATCATGTTTGCAATAACCACAACACAAGCAGTCAAAATGCAAACAAAAAAGACAACTCTGATAATAATATGCACTGTCCTTGAATTTGATTGGTCCACACCCGAGACAGCTTTTCTTAGAGCCTAGTTTCCATTGGTGTTGGACCAGAAGACGCCAAAAGGCGTACAACTCAAAAACAGCGCACTCTCAGAGCATTGAGGGCTCGGGGTGAGCATTAACATTATGAGACCTTTGCCAGAAACAAGATATAAGAATAGGTTTTACCCTTTTAACTGGCACAAAAACTGACACCTTTATTCAAGGCATCATGTTTGCAATAACCACAACACAAGCAGTCAAAATGCAAACAAAAAAGACAACTCTGATAATAATATGCACTGTCCTTGAATTTGATTGGTCCACACCCGAGACAGCTTTTCTTAGAGCCTAGTCTCCATTGGTGTTGGACCAGAAGACGCCAAAAGGCGTACAACTCAAAAACAGCGCACTCTCAGACCATTGAGGGCTCGGGGTGAGCATTAACATTATGAGACCTCCTTTGCCAGAAACAAGATATAAGAATAGGTTTTACCCTTTTAACTGGCACAAAAACTGACACCTTTATTCAAGGCATCATGTTTGCAATAACCACAACACAAGCAGTCAAAATGCAAACAAAAAAGACAACTCTGATAATAATATGCACTGTCCTTGAATTTGATTGGTCCACACCCGAGACAGCTTTTCTTAGAGCCTAGTCTCCATTGGTGTTGGACCAGAAGACGCCAAAAGGCGTACAACTCAAAAACAGCGCACTCTCAGAGCATTGAGGGCTCGGGGTGAGCATTAACATTATGAGACCTCCTTTGCCAGAAACAAGATATAAGAATAGGTTTTACCCTTTTAACTGGCACAAAAACTGACACCTTTATTCAAGGCATCATGTTTGCAATAACCACAACACAAGCAGTCAAAATGCAAACAAAAAAGACAACTCTGATAATAATATGCACTGTCCTTGAATTTGATTGGTCCACACCCGAGACAGCTTTTCTTAGAGCCTAGTTTTCATTGGTGTTGGACCAGAAGACGCCAAAAGGCGTACAACTCAAAAACAGCGCACTCTCAGAGCATTGAGGGCTCGGGGTTAGCATTAACATTATGAGACCTCCTTTGCCAGAAACAAGATATAAGAATAGGTTTTACCCTTTTAACTGGCACAAAAACTGACACCTTTATTCAAGGCATCATGTTTGCAATAACCACAACACAAGCAGTCAAAATGCAAACAAAAAAGACAACTCTGATAATAATATGCACTGTCCTTGAATTTGATTGGTCCACACCCGAGACAGCTTTTCTTAGAGCCTAGTCTCCATTGGTGTTGGACCAGAAGACGCCAAAAGGCGTACAACTCAAAAACAGCGCACTCTCAGACCATTGAGGGCTCGGGGTGAGCATTAACATTATGAGACCTCCTTTGCCAGAAACAAGATATAAGAATAGGTTTTACCCTTTTAACTGGCACAAAAACTGACACCTTTATTCAAGGCATCATGTTTGCAATAACCACAACACAAGCAGTCAAAATGCAAACAAAAAAGACAACTCTGATAATAATATGCACTGTCCTTGAATTTGATTGGTCCACACCCGAGACAGCTTTTCTTAGAGCCTAGTTTCCATTGGTGTTGGACCAGAAGACGCCAAAAGGCATACAACTCAAAAACAGCGCACTCTCAGAGCATTGAGGGCTCGGGGTGAGCATTAACATTATGAGACCTCCTTTGCCAGAAACAAGATATAAGAATAGGTTTTACCCTTTTAACTGGCACAAAAACTGACACCTTTATTCAAGGCATCATGTTTGCAATAACCACAACACAAGCAGTCAAAATGCAAACAAAAAAGACAACTCTGATAATAATATGCACTGTCCTTGAATTTGATTGCTCCACACCCGAGACAGCTTTTCTTAGAGCCTAGTCTCCATTGGTGTTGGACCAGAAGACGACAAAAGGCGTACAACTCAAAAACAGCGCGCTCTCAGAGCATTGAGGGCTCGGGGTGAGCATTAACATTATGAGACCTCCTTTGCCAGAAACAAGATATAAGAATAGGTTTTACCCTTTTAACTGGCACAAAAACTGACACCTTTATTCAAGGCATCATGTTTGCAATAACCACAACACAAGCAGTCAAAATGCAAACAAAAAAGACAACTCTGATAATAATATGCACTGTCCTTGAATTTGATTGGTCCACACCTGAGACAGCTTTTCTTAGAGCCTAGTCTCCATTGGTGTTGGACCAGAAGACGACAAAAGGCGTACAACTCAAAAACAGCGCACTCTCAGACCATTGAGGGCTCGGGGTGAGCATTAACATTATGAGACCTCCTTTGCCAGAAACAAGCTATAAGAATAGGTTTTACCCTTTTAACTGGCACAAAAACTGACACCTTTATTCAAGGCATCATGTTTGCAATAACCACAACACAAGCAGTCAAAATGCAAACAAAAAAGACAACTCTGATAATAATATGCACTGTCCTTGAATTTGATTGGTCCACACCCGAGACAGCTTTTCTTAGAGCCTAGTCTCCATTGGTGTTGGACCAGAAGACGCCAAAAGGCGTACAACTCAAAAACAGCGCACTCTCAGAGCATTGAGGGCTCCGGGTGAGCATTAACATTATGAGACCTCCTTTGCCAGAAACAAGATATAAGAATAGGTTTTACCCTTTTAACTGGCACAAAAACTGACACCTTTATTCAAGGCATCATGTTTGCAATAACCACAACACAAGCAGTCAAAATGCAAACAAAAAAGACAACTCTGATAATAATATGCACTGTCCTTGAATTTGATTGCTCCACACCCGAGACAGCTTTTCTTAGAGCCTAGTCTCCATTGGTGTTGGACCAGAAGACGACAAAAGGCGTACAACTCAAAAACAGCGCGCTCTCAGAGCATTGAGGGCTCGGGGTGAGCATTAACATTATGAGACCTCCTTTGCCAGAAACAAGATATAAGAATAGGTTTTACCCTTTTAACTGGCACAAAAACTGACACCTTTATTCAAGGCATCATGTTTGCAATAACCACAACACAAGCAGTCAAAATGCAAACAAAAAAGACAACTCTGATAATATGCACTGTCCTTGAATTTGATTGGTCCACACCCGAGACAGCTTTTCTTAGAGCCTAGTCTCCATTGGTGTTGGACCAGAAGATGCCAAAAGGCGTACAACTCAAAAACAGCGCACTCTCAGAGCATTGAGGGCTCCGGGTGAGCATTAACATTATGAGACCTCCTTTGCCAGAAACAAGATATAAGAATAGGTTTTACCCTTTTAACTGGCACAAAAACTGACACCTTTATTCAAGGCATCATGTTTGCAATAACCACAACACAAGCAGTCAAAATGCAAACAAAAAAGACAACTCTGATAATAATATGCACTGTCCTTGAATTTGATTGGTCCACACCCGAGACAGCTTTTCTTAGAGCCTAGTCTCCATTGGTGTTGGACCAGAAGACGCCAAAAGGCGTACAACTCAAAAACAGCGCACTCTCAGAGCATTGAGGGCTCGGGGTGAGCATTAACATTATGAGACCTCCTTTGCCAGAAACAAGATATAAGAATAGGTTTTACCCTTTTAACTGGCACAAAAACTGACACCTTTATTCAAGGCATCATGTTTGCAATAACCACAACACAAGCAGTCAAAATGCAAACAAAAAAGACAACTCTGATAATAATATGCACTGTCCTTGAATTTGATTGGTCCACACCCGAGACAGCTTTTCTTAGAGCCTAGTTTCCATTGGTGTTGGACCAGAAGACGCCAAAAGGCGTACAACTCAAAAACAGCGCACTCTCAGAGCATTGAGGGCTCGGGGTTAGCATTAACATTATGAGACCTCCTTTGCCAGAAACAAGATATAAGAATAGGTTTTACCCTTTTAACTGGCACAAAAACTGACACCTTTATTCAAGGCATCATGTTTGCAATAACCACAACACAAGCAGTCAAAATGCAAACAAAAAAGACAACTCTGATAATAATATGCACTGTCCTTGAATTTGATTGGTCCACACCCGAGACAGCTTTTCTTAGAGCCTAGTCTCCATTGGTGTTGGACCAGAAGACGCCAAAAGGCGTACAACTCAAAAACAGCGCACTCTCAGAGCATTGAGGGCTCGGGGTGAGCATTAACATTATGAGACCTCCTTTGCCAGAAACAAGATATAAGAATAGGTTTTACCCTTTTAACTGGCACAAAAACTGACACCTTTATTCAAGGCATCATGTTTGCAATAACCACAACACAAGCAGTCAAAATGCAAACAAAAAAGACAACTCTGATAATAATATGCACTGTCCTTGAATTTGATTGGTCCACACCCGAGACAGCTTTTCTTAGAGCCTAGTCTCCATTGGTGTTGGACCAGAAGACGCCAAAAGGCGTACAACTCAAAAACAGCGCACTCTCAGAGCATTGAGGGCTCGGGGTGAGCATTAACATTATGAGACCTCCTTTGCCAGAAACAAGGTATAAGAATAGGTTTTACCCTTTTAACTGGCACAAAAACTGACACCTTTATTCAAGGCATCATGTTTGCAATAACCACAACACAAGCAGTCAAAATGCAAACAAAAAAGACAACTCTGATAATAATATGCACTGTCCTTGAATTTGATTGGTCCACACCCGAGACAGCTTTTCTTAGAGCCTAGTCTCCATTGGTGTTGGACCAGAAGACGCCAAAAGGCGTACAACTCAAAAACAGCGCACTCTCAGAGCATTGAGGGCTCGGGGTGAGCATTAACATTATGAGACCTCCTTTGCCAGAAACAAGATATAAGAATAGGTTTTACCCTTTTAACTGGCACAAAAACTGACACCTTTATTCAAGGCATCATGTTTGCAATAACCACAACACAAGCAGTCAAAATGCAAACAAAAAAGACAACTCTGATAATAATATGCACTGTCCTTGAATTTGATTGGTCCACACCCGAGACAGCTTTTCTTAGAGCCTAGTCTCCATTGGTGTTGGACCAGAAGACGCCAAAAGGCGTACAACTCAAAAACAGCGCACTCTCAGACCATTGAGGGCTCGGGGTGAGCATTAACATTATGAGACCTCCTTTGCCAGAAACAAGATATAAGAATAGGTTTTACCCTTTTAACTGGCACAAAAACTGACACCTTTATTCAAGGCATCATGTTTGCAATAACCACAACACAAGCAGTCAAAATGCAAACAAAAAAGACAACTCTGATAATAATATGCACTGTCCTTGAATTTGATTGGTCCACACCCGAGACAGCTTTTCTTAGAGCCTAGTCTCCATTGGTGTTGGACCAGAAGACGCCAAAAGGCGTACAACTCAAAAACAGCGCACTCTCAGAGCATTGAGGGCTCGGGGTGAGCATTAACATTATGAGACCTCCTTTGCCAGAAACAAGATATAAGAATAGGTTTTACCCTTTTAACTGGCACAAAAACTGACACCTTTATTCAAGGCATCATGTTTGCAATAACCACAACACAAGCAGTCAAAATGCAAACAAAAAAGACAACTCTGATAATAATATGCACTGTCCTTGAATTTGATTGGTCCACACCCGAGACAGCTTTTCTTAGAGCCTAGTTTTCATTGGTGTTGGACCAGAAGACGCCAAAAGGCGTACAACTCAAAAACAGCGCACTCTCAGAGCATTGAGGGCTCGGGGTTAGCATTAACATTATGAGACCTCCTTTGCCAGAAACAAGATATAAGAATAGGTTTTACCCTTTTAACTGGCACAAAAACTGACACCTTTATTCAAGGCATCATGTTTGCAATAACCACAACACAAGCAGTCAAAATGCAAACAAAAAAGACAACTCTGATAATAATATGCACTGTCCTTGAATTTGATTGGTCCACACCCGAGACAGCTTTTCTTAGAGCCTAGTCTCCATTGGTGTTGGACCAGAAGACGCCAAAAGGCGTACAACTCAAAAACAGCGCACTCTCAGACCATTGAGGGCTCGGGGTGAGCATTAACATTATGAGACCTCCTTTGCCAGAAACAAGATATAAGAATAGGTTTTACCCTTTTAACTGGCACAAAAACTGACACCTTTATTCAAGGCATCATGTTTGCAATAACCACAACACAAGCAGTCAAAATGCAAACAAAAAAGACAACTCTGATAATAATATGCACTGTCCTTGAATTTGATTGGTCCACACCCGAGACAGCTTTTCTTAGAGCCTAGTTTCCATTGGTGTTGGACCAGAAGACGCCAAAAGGCATACAACTCAAAAACAGCGCACTCTCAGAGCATTGAGGGCTCGGGGTGAGCATTAACATTATGAGACCTCCTTTGCCAGAAACAAGATATAAGAATAGGTTTTACCCTTTTAACTGGCACAAAAACTGACACCTTTATTCAAGGCATCATGTTTGCAATAACCACAACACAAGCAGTCAAAATGCAAACAAAAAAGACAACTCTGATAATAATATGCACTGTCCTTGAATTTGATTGCTCCACACCCGAGACAGCTTTTCTTAGAGCCTAGTCTCCATTGGTGTTGGACCAGAAGACGACAAAAGGCGTACAACTCAAAAACAGCGCGCTCTCAGAGCATTGAGGGCTCGGGGTGAGCATTAACATTATGAGACCTCCTTTGCCAGAAACAAGATATAAGAATAGGTTTTACCCTTTTAACTGGCACAAAAACTGACACCTTTATTCAAGGCATCATGTTTGCAATAACCACAACACAAGCAGTCAAAATGCAAACAAAAAAGACAACTCTGATAATAATATGCACTGTCCTTGAATTTGATTGGTCCACACCTGAGACAGCTTTTCTTAGAGCCTAGTCTCCATTGGTGTTGGACCAGAAGACGACAAAAGGCGTACAACTCAAAAACAGCGCACTCTCAGACCATTGAGGGCTCGGGGTGAGCATTAACATTATGAGACCTCCTTTGCCAGAAACAAGCTATAAGAATAGGTTTTACCCTTTTAACTGGCACAAAAACTGACACCTTTATTCAAGGCATCATGTTTGCAATAACCACAACACAAGCAGTCAAAATGCAAACAAAAAAGACAACTCTGATAATAATATGCACTGTCCTTGAATTTGATTGGTCCACACCCGAGACAGCTTTTCTTAGAGCCTAGTCTCCATTGGTGTTGGACCAGAAGACGCCAAAAGGCGTACAACTCAAAAACAGCGCACTCTCAGAGCATTGAGGGCTCCGGGTGAGCATTAACATTATGAGACCTCCTTTGCCAGAAACAAGATATAAGAATAGGTTTTACCCTTTTAACTGGCACAAAAACTGACACCTTTATTCAAGGCATCATGTTTGCAATAACCACAACACAAGCAGTCAAAATGCAAACAAAAAAGACAACTCTGATAATAATATGCACTGTCCTTGAATTTGATTGCTCCACACCCGAGACAGCTTTTCTTAGAGCCTAGTCTCCATTGGTGTTGGACCAGAAGACGACAAAAGGCGTACAACTCAAAAACAGCGCGCTCTCAGAGCATTGAGGGCTCGGGGTGAGCATTAACATTATGAGACCTCCTTTGCCAGAAACAAGATATAAGAATAGGTTTTACCCTTTTAACTGGCACAAAAACTGACACCTTTATTCAAGGCATCATGTTTGCAATAACCACAACACAAGCAGTCAAAATGCAAACAAAAAAGACAACTCTGATAATATGCACTGTCCTTGAATTTGATTGGTCCACACCCGAGACAGCTTTTCTTAGAGCCTAGTCTCCATTGGTGTTGGACCAGAAGATGCCAAAAGGCGTACAACTCAAAAACAGCGCACTCTCAGAGCATTGAGGGCTCCGGGTGAGCATTAACATTATGAGACCTCCTTTGCCAGAAACAAGATATAAGAATAGGTTTTACCCTTTTAACTGGCACAAAAACTGACACCTTTATTCAAGGCATCATGTTTGCAATAACCACAACACAAGCAGTCAAAATGCAAACAAAAAAGACAACTCTGATAATAATATGCACTGTCCTTGAATTTGATTGGTCCACACCCGAGACAGCTTTTCTTAGAGCCTAGTCTCCATTGGTGTTGGACCAGAAGACGCCAAAAGGCGTACAACTCAAAAACAGCGCACTCTCAGAGCATTGAGGGCTCGGGGTGAGCATTAACATTATGAGACCTCCTTTGCCAGAAACAAGATATAAGAATAGGTTTTACCCTTTTAACTGGCACAAAAACTGACACCTTTATTCAAGGCATCATGTTTGCAATAACCACAACACAAGCAGTCAAAATGCAAACAAAAAAGACAACTCTGATAATAATATGCACTGTCCTTGAATTTGATTGGTCCACACCCGAGACAGCTTTTCTTAGAGCCTAGTTTCCATTGGTGTTGGACCAGAAGACGCCAAAAGGCGTACAACTCAAAAACAGCGCACTCTCAGAGCATTGAGGGCTCGGGGTTAGCATTAACATTATGAGACCTCCTTTGCCAGAAACAAGATATAAGAATAGGTTTTACCCTTTTAACTGGCACAAAAACTGACACCTTTATTCAAGGCATCATGTTTGCAATAACCACAACACAAGCAGTCAAAATGCAAACAAAAAAGACAACTCTGATAATAATATGCACTGTCCTTGAATTTGATTGGTCCACACCCGAGACAGCTTTTCTTAGAGCCTAGTCTCCATTGGTGTTGGACCAGAAGACGCCAAAAGGCGTACAACTCAAAAACAGCGCACTCTCAGAGCATTGAGGGCTCGGGGTGAGCATTAACATTATGAGACCTCCTTTGCCAGAAACAAGATATAAGAATAGGTTTTACCCTTTTAACTGGCACAAAAACTGACACCTTTATTCAAGGCATCATGTTTGCAATAACCACAACACAAGCAGTCAAAATGCAAACAAAAAAGACAACTCTGATAATAATATGCACTGTCCTTGAATTTGATTGGTCCACACCCGAGACAGCTTTTCTTAGAGCCTAGTCTCCATTGGTGTTGGACCAGAAGACGCCAAAAGGCGTACAACTCAAAAACAGCGCACTCTCAGAGCATTGAGGGCTCGGGGTGAGCATTAACATTATGAGACCTCCTTTGCCAGAAACAAGGTATAAGAATAGGTTTTACCCTTTTAACTGGCACAAAAACTGACACCTTTATTCAAGGCATCATGTTTGCAATAACCACAACACAAGCAGTCAAAATGCAAACAAAAAAGACAACTCTGATAATAATATGCACTGTCCTTGAATTTGATTGGTCCACACCCGAGACAGCTTTTCTTAGAGCCTAGTCTCCATTGGTGTTGGACCAGAAGACGCCAAAAGGCGTACAACTCAAAAACAGCGCACTCTCAGAGCATTGAGGGCTCGGGGTGAGCATTAACATTATGAGACCTCCTTTGCCAGAAACAAGATATAAGAATAGGTTTTACCCTTTTAACTGGCACAAAAACTGACACCTTTATTCAAGGCATCATGTTTGCAATAACCACAACACAAGCAGTCAAAATGCAAACAAAAAAGACAACTCTGATAATAATATGCACTGTCCTTGAATTTGATTGGTCCACACCCGAGACAGCTTTTCTTAGAGCCTAGTCTCCATTGGTGTTGGACCAGAAGACACCAAAAGGCGTACAACTCAAAAACAGCGCACTCTCCGAGCATTGAGGGCTCGGGGTGAGCATTAACATTATGAGACCTCCTTTGCCAGAAACAAGATATAAGAATAGGTTTTACCCTTTTAACTGGCACAAAAACTGACACCTTTATTCAAGGCATCATGTTTGCAATAACCACAACACAAGCAGTCAAAATGCAAACAAAAAAGACAACTCTGATAATAATATGCACTGTCCTTGAATTTGATTGGTCCACACCCGAGACAGCTTTTCTTAGAGCCTAGTCTCCATTGGTGTTGGACCAGAAGACGCCAAAAGGCGTACAACTCAAAAACAGCGCACACTCAGAGCATTGAGGGCTCGGGGTGAGCATTAACATTATGAGACCTCCTTTGCCAGAAACAAGATATAAGAATAGGTTTTACCCTTTTAACTGGCACAAAAACTGACACCTTTATTCAAGGCATCATGTTTGCAATAACCACAACACAAGCAGTCAAAATGCAAACAAAAAAGACAACTCTGATAATAATATGCACTGTCCTTGAATTTGATTGGTCCACACCCGAGACAGCTTTTCTTAGAGCCTAGTCTCCATTGGTGTTGGACCAGAAGACGCCAAAAGGCGTACAACTCAAAAACAGCGCACTCTCAGAGCATTGAGGGCTCGGGGTGAGCATTAACATTATGAGACCTCCTTTGCCAGAAACAAGATATAAGAATAGGTTTTACCCTTTTAACTGGCACAAAAACTGACACCTTTATTCAAGGCATCATGTTTGCAATAACCACAACACAAGCAGTCAAAATGCAAACAAAAAAGACAACTCTGATAATAATATGCACTGTCCTTGAATTTGATTGGTCCACACCCGAGACAGCTTTTCTTAGAGCCTAGTTTCCATTGGTGTTGGACCAGAAGACGCCAAAAGGCGTACAACTCAAAAACAGCGCACTCTCAGAGCATTGAGGGCTCGGGGTTAGCATTAACATTATGAGACCTCCTTTGCCAGAAACAAGATATAAGAATAGGTTTTACCCTTTTAACTGGCACAAAAACTGACACCTTTATTCAAGGCATCATGTTTGCAATAACCACAACACAAGCAGTCAAAATGCAAACAAAAAAGACAACTCTGATAATAATATGCACTGTCCTTGAATTTGATTGGTCCACACCCGAGACAGCTTTTCTTAGAGCCTAGTCTCCATTGGTGTTGGACCAGAAGACGCCAAAAGGCGTACAACTCAAAAACAGCGCACTCTCAGAGCATTGAGGGCTCGGGGTGAGCATTAACATTATGAGACCTCCTTTGCCAGAAACAAGATATAAGAATAGGTTTTACCCTTTTAACTGGCACAAAAACTGACACCTTTATTCAAGGCATCATGTTTGCAATAACCACAACACAAGCAGTCAAAATGCAAACAAAAAAGACAACTCTGATAATAATATGCACTGTCCTTGAATTTGATTGGTCCACACCCGAGACAGCTTTTCTTAGAGCCTAGTCTCCATTGGTGTTGGACCAGAAGACGCCAAAAGGCGTACAACTCAAAAACAGCGCACTCTCAGAGCATTGAGGGCTCGGGGTGAGCATTAACATTATGAGACCTCCTTTGCCAGAAACAAGGTATAAGAATAGGTTTTACCCTTTTAACTGGCACAAAAACTGACACCTTTATTCAAGGCATCATGTTTGCAATAACCACAACACAAGCAGTCAAAATGCAAACAAAAAAGACAACTCTGATAATAATATGCACTGTCCTTGAATTTGATTGGTCCACACCCGAGACAGCTTTTCTTAGAGCCTAGTCTCCATTGGTGTTGGACCAGAAGACGCCAAAAGGCGTACAACTCAAAAACAGCGCACTCTCAGAGCATTGAGGGCTCGGGGTGAGCATTAACATTATGAGACCTCCTTTGCCAGAAACAAGATATAAGAATAGGTTTTACCCTTTTAACTGGCACAAAAACTGACACCTTTATTCAAGGCATCATGTTTGCAATAACCACAACACAAGCAGTCAAAATGCAAACAAAAAAGACAACTCTGATAATAATATGCACTGTCCTTGAATTTGATTGGTCCACACCCGAGACAGCTTTTCTTAGAGCCTAGTCTCCATTGGTGTTGGACCAGAAGACACCAAAAGGCGTACAACTCAAAAACAGCGCACTCTCCGAGCATTGAGGGCTCGGGGTGAGCATTAACATTATGAGACCTCCTTTGCCAGAAACAAGATATAAGAATAGGTTTTACCCTTTTAACTGGCACAAAAACTGACACCTTTATTCAAGGCATCATGTTTGCAATAACCACAACACAAGCAGTCAAAATGCAAACAAAAAAGACAACTCTGATAATAATATGCACTGTCCTTGAATTTGATTGGTCCACACCCGAGACAGCTTTTCTTAGAGCCTAGTCTCCATTGGTGTTGGACCAGAAGACGCCAAAAGGCGTACAACTCAAAAACAGCGCACACTCAGAGCATTGAGGGCTCGGGGTGAGCATTAACATTATGAGACCTCCTTTGCCAGAAACAAGATATAAGAATAGGTTTTACCCTTTTAACTGGCACAAAAACTGACACCTTTATTCAAGGCATCATGTTTGCAATAACCACAACACAAGCAGTCAAAATGCAAACAAAAAAGACAACTCTGATAATAATATGCACTGTCCTTGAATTTGATTGGTCCACACCCGAGACAGCTTTTCTTAGAGCCTAGTTTCCATTGGTGTTGGACCAGAAGACGCCAAAAGGCGTACAACTCAAAAACAGCGCACTCTCAGAGCATTGAGGGCTCGGGGTGAGCATTAACATTATGAGACCTCCTTTGCCAGAAACAAGATATAAGAATAGGTTTTACCCTTTTAACTGGCACAAAAACTGACACCTTTATTCAAGGCATCATGTTTGCAATAACCACAACACAAGCAGTCAAAATGCAAACAAAAAAGACAACTCTGATAATAATATGCACTGTCCTTGAATTTGATTGGTCCACACCCGAGACAGCTTTTCTTAGAGCCTAGTCTCCATTGGTGTTGGACCAGAAGACGCCAAAAGGCGTACAACTCAAAAACAGCGCACTCTCAGAGCATTGAGGGCTCGGGGTGAGCATTAACATTATGAGACCTCCTTTGCCAGAAACAAGATATAAGAATAGGTTTTACCCTTTTAACTGGCACAAAAACTGACACCTTTATTCAAGGCATCATGTTTGCAATAACCACAACACAAGCAGTCAAAATGCAAACAAAAAAGACAACTCTGATAATAATATGCACTGTCCTTGAATTTGATTGGTCCACACCCGAGACAGCTTTTCTTAGAGCCTAGTCTCCATTGGTGTTGGACCAGAAGACGCCAAAAGGCGTACAACTCAAAAACAGCGCACTCTCAGAGCATTGAGGGCTCGGGGTGAGCATTAACATTATGAGACCTCCTTTGCCAGAAACAAGATATAAGAATAGGTTTTACCCTTTTAACTGGCACAAAAACTGACACCTTTATTCAAGGCATCATGTTTGCAATAACCACAACACAAGCAGTCAAAATGCAAACAAAAAAGACAACTCTGATAATAATATGCACTGTCCTTGAATTTGATTGGTCCACACCCGAGACAGCTTTTCTTAGAGCCTAGTCTCCATTGGTGTTGGACCAGAAGACGACAAAAGGCGTACAACTCAAAAACAGCGCGCTCTCAGAGCATTGAGGGCTCGGGGTGAGCATTAACATTATGAGACCTCCTTTGCCAGAAACAAGATATAAGAATAGGTTTTACCCTTTTAACTGGCACAAAAACTGACACCTTTATTCAAGGCATCATGTTTGCAATAACCACAACACAAGCAGTCAAAATGCAAACAAAAAAGACAACTCTGATAATAATATGCACTGTCCTTGAATTTGATTGGTCCACACCCGAGACAGCTTTTCTTAGAGCCTAGTTTCCATTGGTGTTGGACCAGAAGACGCCAAAAGGCGTACAACTCAAAAACAGCGCACTCTCAGAGCATTGAGGGCTCCGGGTGAGCATTAACATTATGAGACCTCCTTTGCCAGAAACAAGATATAAGAATAGGTTTTACCCTTTTAACTGGCACAAAAACTGACACCTTTATTCAAGGCATCATGTTTGCAATAACCACAACACAAGCAGTCAAAATGCAAACAAAAAAGACAACTCTGATAATAATATGCACTGTCCTTGAATTTGATTGGTCCACACCCGAGACAGCTTTTCTTAGAGCCTAGTCTCCATTGGTGTTGGACCAGAAGACGCCAAAAGGCGTACAACTCAAAAACAGCGCACTCTCAGAGCATTGAGGGCTCGGGGTGAGCATTAACATTATGAGACCTCCTTTGCCAGAAACAAGATATAAGAATAGGTTTTACCCTTTTAACTGGCACAAAAACTGACACCTTTATTCAAGGCATCATGTTTGCAATAACCACAACACAAGCAGTCAAAATGCAAACAAAAAAGACAACTCTGATAATAATATGCACTGTCCTTGAATTTGATTGGTCCACACCCGAGACAGCTTTTCTTAGAGCCTAGTCTCCATTGGTGTTGGACCAGAAGACGCCAAAAGGCGTACAACTCAAAAACAGCGCACTCTCAGAGCATTGAGGGCTCGGGGTGAGCATTAACATTATGAGACCTCCTTTGCCAGAAACAAGATATAAGAATAGGTTTTACCCTTTTAACTGGCACAAAAACTGACACCTTTATTCAAGGCATCATGTTTGCAATAACCACAACACAAGCAGTCAAAATGCAAACAAAAAAGACAACTCTGATAATAATATGCACTGTCCTTGAATTTGATTGGTCCACACCCGAGACAGCTTTTCTTAGAGCCTAGTCTCCATTGGTGTTGGACCAGAAGATGCCAAAAGGCGTACAACTCAAAAACAGCGCACTCTCAGAGCATTGAGGGCTCCGGGTGAGCATTAACATTATGAGACCTCCTTTGCCAGAAACAAGATATAAGAATAGGTTTTACCCTTTTAACTGGCACAAAAACTGACACCTTTATTCAAGGCATCATGTTTGCAATAACCACAACACAAGCAGTCAAAATGCAAACAAAAAAGACAACTCTGATAATAATATGCACTGTCCTTGAATTTGATTGGTCCACACCCGAGACAGCTTTTCTTAGAGCCTAGTCTCCATTGGTGTTGGACCAGAAGACGCCAAAAGGCGTACAACTCAAAAACAGCGCACTCTCAGACCATTGAGGGCTCGGGGTGAGCATTAACATTATGAGACCTCCTTTGCCAGAAACAAGATATAAGAATAGGTTTTACCCTTTTAACTGGCACAAAAACTGACACCTTTATTCAAGGCATCATGTTTGCAATAACCACAACACAAGCAGTCAAAATGCAAACAAAAAAGACAACTCTGATAATAATATGCACTGTCCTTGAATTTGATTGGTCCACACCCGAGACAGCTTTTCTTAGAGCCTAGTTTCCATTGGTGTTGGACCAGAAGACGCCAAAAGGCGTACAACTCAAAAACAGCGCACTCTCAGAGCATTGAGGGCTCGGGGTTAGCATTAACATTATGAGACCTCCTTTGCCAGAAACAAGATATAAGAATAGGTTTTACCCTTTTAACTGGCACAAAAACTGACACCTTTATTCAAGGCATCATGTTTGCAATAACCACAACACAAGCAGTCAAAATGCAAACAAAAAAGACAACTCTGATAATAATATGCACTGTCCTTGAATTTGATTGGTCCACACCCGAGACAGCTTTTCTTAGAGCCTAGTCTCCATTGGTGTTGGACCAGAAGACGCCAAAAGGCCTACAACTCAAAAACAGCGCACTCTCAGACCATTGAGGGCTCGGGGTGAGCATTAACATTATGAGACCTCCTTTGCCAGAAACAAGATATAAGAATAGGTTTTACCCTTTTAACTGGCACAAAAACTGACACCTTTATTCAAGGCATCATGTTTGCAATAACCACAACACAAGCAGTCAAAATGCAAACAAAAAAGACAACTCTGATAATAATATGCACTGTCCTTGAATTTGATTGGTCCACACCCGAGACAGCTTTTCTTAGAGCCTAGTCTCCATTGGTGTTGGACCAGAAGACGCCAAAAGGCGTACAACTCAAAAACAGCGCACTCTCAGAGCATTGAGGGCTCCGGGTGAGCATTAACATTATGAGACCTCCTTTGCCAGAAACAAGATATAAGAATAGGTTTTACCCTTTTAACTGGCACAAAAACTGACACCTTTATTCAAGGCATCATGTTTGCAATAACCACAACACAAGCAGTCAAAATGCAAACAAAAAAGACAACTCTGATAATAATATGCACTGTCCTTGAATTTGATTGGTCCACACCCGAGACAGCTTTTCTTAGAGCCTAGTCTCCATTGGTGTTGGACCAGAAGACGCCAAAAGGCGTACAACTCAAAAACAGCGCACTCTCAGAGCATTGAAGGCTCCGGGTGAGCATTAACATTATGAGACCTCCTTTGCCAGAAACAAGATATAAGAATAGGTTTTACCCTTTTAACTGGCACAAAAACTGACACCTTTATTCAAGGCATCATGTTTGCAATAACCACAACACAAGCAGTCAAAATGCAAACAAAAAAGACAACTCTGATAATAATATGCACTGTCCTTGAATTTGATTGGTCCACACCCGAGACAGCTTTTCTTAGAGCCTAGTCTCCATTGGTGTTGGACCAGAAGACGCCAAAAGGCGTACAACTCAAAAACAGCGCACTCTCAGAGCATTGAGGGCTCGGGGTGAGCATTAACATTATGAGACCTCCTTTGCCAGAAACAAGATATAAGAATAGGTTTTACCCTTTTAACTGGCACAAAAACTGACACCTTTATTCAAGGCATCATGTTTGCAATAACCACAACACAAGCAGTCAAAATGCAAACAAAAAAGACAACTCTGATAATAATATGCACTGTCCTTGAATTTGATTGGTCCACACCCGAGACAGCTTTTCTTAGAGCCTAGTCTCCATTGGTGTTGGACCAGAAGACGCCAAAAGGCGTACAACTCAAAAACAGCGCACTCTCAGAGCATTGAGGGCTCGGGGTGAGCATTAACATTATGAGACCTCCTTTGCCAGAAACAAGATATAAGAATAGGTTTTACCCTTTTAACTGGCACAAAAACTGACACCTTTATTCAAGGCATCATGTTTGCAATAACCACAACACAAGCAGTCAAAATGCAAACAAAAAAGACAACTCTGATAATAATATGCACTGTCCTTGAATTTGATTGCTCCACACCCGAGACAGCTTTTCTTAGAGCCTAGTCTCCATTGGTGTTGGACCAGAAGACGACAAAAGGCGTACAACTCAAAAACAGCGCGCTCTCAGAGCATTGAGGGCTCGGGGTGAGCATTAACATTATGAGACCTCCTTTGCCAGAAACAAGATATAAGAATAGGTTTTACCCTTTTAACTGGCACAAAAACTGACACCTTTATTCAAGGCATCATGTTTGCAATAACCACAACACAAGCAGTCAAAATGCAAACAAAAAAGACAACTCTGATAATAATATGCACTGTCCTTGAATTTGATTGGTCCACACCCGAGACAGCTTTTCTTAGAGCCTAGTCTCCATTGGTGTTGGACCAGAAGATGCCAAAAGGCGTACAACTCAAAAACAGCGCACTCTCAGAGCATTGAGGGCTCCGGGTGAGCATTAACATTATGAGACCTCCTTTGCCAGAAACAAGATATAAGAATAGGTTTTACCCTTTTAACTGGCACAAAAACTGACACCTTTATTCAAGGCATCATGTTTGCAATAACCACAACACAAGCAGTCAAAATGCAAACAAAAAAGACAACTCTGATAATAATATGCACTGTCCTTGAATTTGATTGGTCCACACCCGAGACAGCTTTTCTTAGAGCCTAGTCTCCATTGGTGTTGGACCAGAAGACGCCAAAAGGCGTACAACTCAAAAACAGCGCACTCTCAGACCATTGAGGGCTCGGGGTGAGCATTAACATTATGAGACCTCCTTTGCCAGAAACAAGATATAAGAATAGGTTTTACCCTTTTAACTGGCACAAAAACTGACACCTTTATTCAAGGCATCATGTTTGCAATAACCACAACACAAGCAGTCAAAATGCAAACAAAAAAGACAACTCTGATAATAATATGCACTGTCCTTGAATTTGATTGGTCCACACCCGAGACAGCTTTTCTTAGAGCCTAGTTTCCATTGGTGTTGGACCAGAAGACGCCAAAAGGCGTACAACTCAAAAACAGCGCACTCTCAGAGCATTGAGGGCTCGGGGTTAGCATTAACATTATGAGACCTCCTTTGCCAGAAACAAGATATAAGAATAGGTTTTACCCTTTTAACTGGCACAAAAACTGACACCTTTATTCAAGGCATCATGTTTGCAATAACCACAACACAAGCAGTCAAAATGCAAACAAAAAAGACAACTCTGATAATAATATGCACTGTCCTTGAATTTGATTGGTCCACACCCGAGACAGCTTTTCTTAGAGCCTAGTCTCCATTGGTGTTGGACCAGAAGACGCCAAAAGGCCTACAACTCAAAAACAGCGCACTCTCAGACCATTGAGGGCTCGGGGTGAGCATTAACATTATGAGACCTCCTTTGCCAGAAACAAGATATAAGAATAGGTTTTACCCTTTTAACTGGCACAAAAACTGACACCTTTATTCAAGGCATCATGTTTGCAATAACCACAACACAAGCAGTCAAAATGCAAACAAAAAAGACAACTCTGATAATAATATGCACTGTCCTTGAATTTGATTGGTCCACACCCGAGACAGCTTTTCTTAGAGCCTAGTCTCCATTGGTGTTGGACCAGAAGACGCCAAAAGGCGTACAACTCAAAAACAGCGCACTCTCAGAGCATTGAGGGCTCCGGGTGAGCATTAACATTATGAGACCTCCTTTGCCAGAAACAAGATATAAGAATAGGTTTTACCCTTTTAACTGGCACAAAAACTGACACCTTTATTCAAGGCATCATGTTTGCAATAACCACAACACAAGCAGTCAAAATGCAAACAAAAAAGACAACTCTGATAATAATATGCACTGTCCTTGAATTTGATTGGTCCACACCCGAGACAGCTTTTCTTAGAGCCTAGTCTCCATTGGTGTTGGACCAGAAGACGCCAAAAGGCGTACAACTCAAAAACAGCGCACTCTCAGAGCATTGAAGGCTCCGGGTGAGCATTAACATTATGAGACCTCCTTTGCCAGAAACAAGATATAAGAATAGGTTTTACCCTTTTAACTGGCACAAAAACTGACACCTTTATTCAAGGCATCATGTTTGCAATAACCACAACACAAGCAGTCAAAATGCAAACAAAAAAGACAACTCTGATAATAATATGCACTGTCCTTGAATTTGATTGGTCCACATCCGAGACAGCTTTTCTTAGAGCCTAGTCTCCATTGGTGTTGGACCAGAAGACGCCAAAAGGCGTACAACTCAAAAACAGCGCACTCTCAGACCATTGAGGGCTCGGGGTGAGCATTAACATTATGAGACCTCCTTTGCCAGAAACAAGATATAAGAATAGGTTTTACCCTTTTAACTGGCACAAAAACTGACACCTTTATTCAAGGCATCATGTTTGCAATAACCACAACACAAGCAGTCAAAATGCAAACAAAAAAGACAACTCTGATAATAATATGCACTGTCCTTGAATTTGATTGGTCCACACCCGAGACAGCTTTTCTTAGAGCCTAGTTTCCATTGGTGTTGGACCAGAAGACGCCAAAAGGCGTACAACTCAAAAACAGCGCACTCTCAGACCATTGAGGGCTCGGGGTGAACATTAACATTATGAGACCTCCTTTGCCAGAAACAAGCTATAAGAATAGGTTTTACCCTTTTAACTGGCACAAAAACTGACACCTTTATTCAAGGCATCATGTTTGCAATAACCACAACACAAGCAGTCAAAATGCAAACAAAAAAGACAACTCTGATAATAATATGCACTGTCCTTGAATTTGATTGGTCCACACCCGAGACAGCTTTTCTTAGAGCCTAGTCTCCATTGGTGTTGGACCAGAAGACGCCAAAAGTCGTACAACTCAAAAACAGCGCACTCTCAGAGCATTGAGGGCTCGGGGTGAGCATTAACATTATGAGACCTCCTTTGCCAGAAACAAGATATAAGAATAGGTTTTACCCTTTTAACTGGCACAAAAACTGACACCTTTATTCAAGGCATCATGTTTGCAATAACCACAACACAAGCAGTCAAAATGCAAACAAAAAAGACAACTCTGATAATAATATGCACTGTCCTTGAATTTGATTGGTCCACACCCGAGACAGCTTTTCTTAGAGCCTAGTCTCCATTGGTGTTGGACCAGAAGACGCCAAAAGGCGTACAACTCAAAAACAGCGCACTCTCAGAGCATTGAGGGCTCGGGGTGAGCATTAACATTATGAGACCTCCTTTGCCAGAAACAAGATATAAGAATAGGTTTTACCCTTTTAACTGGCACAAAAACTGACACCTTTATTCAAGGCATCATGTTTGCAATAACCACAACACAAGCAGTCAAAATGCAAACAAAAAAGACAACTCTGATAATAATATGCACTGTCCTTGAATTTGATTGGTCCACACCCGAGACAGCTTTTCTTAGAGCCTAGTCTCCATTGGTGTTGAACCAGAAGACGCCAAAAGGCGTACAACTCAAAAACAGCGCACTCTCAGAGCATTGAGGGCTCGGGGTGAGCATTAACATTATGAGACCTCCTTTGCCAGAAACAAGATATAAGAATAGGTTTTACCCTTTTAACTGGCACAAAAACTGACACCTTTATTCAAGGCATCATGTTTGCAATAACCACAACACAAGCAGTCAAAATGCAAACAAAAAAGACAACTCTGATAATAATATGCACTGTCCTTGAATTTGATTGGTCCACACCCGAGACAGCTTTTCTTAGAGCCTAGTCTCCATTGGTGTTGGACCAGAAGACGCCAAAAGGCGTACAACTCAAAAACAGCGCACTCTCAGAGCATTGAGGGCTCGGGGTGAGCATTAACATTATGAGACCTCCTTTGCCAGAAACAAGATATAAGAATAGGTTTTACCCTTTTAACTGGCACAAAAACTGACACCTTTATTCAAGGCATCATGTTTGCAATAACCACAACACAAGCAGTCAAAATGCAAACAAAAAAGACAACTCTGATAATAATATGCACTGTCCTTGAATTTGATTGGTCCACACCCGAGACAGCTTTTCTTAGAGCCTAGTCTCCATTGGTGTTGGACCAGAAGACGCCAAAAGGCGTACAACTCAAAAACAGCGCACTCTCAGAGCATTGAGGGCTCGGGGTGAGCATTAACATTATGAGACCTCCTTTGCCAGAAACAAGATATAAGAATAGGTTTTACCCTTTTAACTGGCACAAAAACTGACACCTTTATTCAAGGCATCATGTTTGCAATAACCACAACACAAGCAGTCAAAATGCAAACAAAAAAGACAACTCTGATAATAATATGCACTGTCCTTGAATTTGATTGGTCCACACCCGAGACAGCTTTTCTTAGAGCCTAGTCTCCATTGGTGTTGGACCAGAAGACGCCAAAAGGCGTACAACTCAAAAACAGCGCACTCTCAGAGCATTGAGGGCTCGGGGTGAGCATTAACATTATGAGACCTCCTTTGCCAGAAACAAGATATAAGAATAGGTTTTACCCTTTTAACTGGCACAAAAACTGACACCTTTATTCAAGGCATCATGTTTGCAATAACCACAACACAAGCAGTCAAAATGCAAACAAAAAAGACAACTCTGATAATAATATGCACTGTCCTTGAATTTGATTGGTCCACACCCGAGACAGCTTTTCTTAGAGCAATTGTCGCCCCCTACTGCAAAACAATTGCAGACCCCTTTCTAAACGTGAACACTGTGGGGCAGTGTCCTTCACTGCAAGGCCGGCGGGCCACGAGCGGCCCCTGGTGGCCTCTTGTGCGGCCCCTGACAATACCCAGATCTTAAATCACCTCCCCATCGTCGTCGTCGTCGTCCTCGTGTGCTGCTGTCAAACCCAGCGGTGTTAAAACGTGTGGCGGCCCTCACGCTGTACCGTGTCTTATCGGCGGACATGCCCCACCCCCCCCGACCCGCCCTCGCCCTCCGCCACCTCTGAAAATGAGTGAAGAACACCGCCGTGGGGCTTTCCTGCATCAACCAGCGTAGTACGTGACAATAGCGACGCAACGATAATTAACGTCTTCTTTGGTTCTTTCGGTAAAGTCACCACCACGTAGAATGATAATAAAATAATAAATTGATAAAATTACACGATAAAATTCTCACGACGTTTCGGGCCACGACACAAGCGGCCTTCATCAGGTGAAGGGACGAGAATGTCTGGAGGACAGCGCTGAGGCAGTCTCGTCCCTTCACCTGATGAAGGCCGCTTGTGTTGTGGCCGAAACGTCGTGAGAATTTTATCGTGTTATTTTATTTTATTATTTAATACAATTAATCCTTGCAGTCACGAACGCTTTAAATCGATGAATAACGTCTCGGCACGCAACACGTGCCGTGTTGTAAAAGTTCACCACTTGCCTCTGGCTGGCTGCTGCTGTCAACTCTTCGTTTGCCTTCTCCAGGTTTTGCACAATCACGTTCAGGTCCCGACGTTCGTGCTGCAGCTTGTCGCACGACAGCCGCAGCTCCGCGGTGCTTGCGGTGAACTCTCGCTCCTTCTCCGCAAAACTTCTCTCCGCGTTTTGCATCCCAGCCTGCATTCAGACCGTACGATGATGAAATCGATGAGGCGGGTGACCCGCTGCATTTGTTCAGATACAGTGAAAAAAGCTTGAGACTTTTCCAAAAAGGCTAAGAGAAAACCATTCCTTATTCGTGGTTCTTTCGGTAAAGTCGCCACGTAGAAGGGAAACTATAAAATGATTAAAATATTAAACAATTAAATTCTCACGACGTTTCGACAGCAACACAAGCAATCATCATCAGGTGTGAAAACCACAGCAAGAACATTTGGAATAAGTGGCGGTGAAAATGTTTTCTTGCTGTGGTGTTCACACCTGATGATGATTGCTTGAGTTGCCGTCGAAACGTCGTGAGAATTTTATTGTTGCATATTTTTATTATTTTATTGTTTCCCTTCTACGTGGCGACTTTACCCGAAAGAACCAAGAATATGAATCCCTGCAGTGACCAAAGCTTTAAATCAAAAAGAAAACCATTCCGTTAAAAATATCCAGTTAAGGAATGCAGACAATATTAGCGATGTAATAAATATGAACGGATACATATTCTTAGCTTTTTCGGTAAAGTCACGTTGAAAGGAAACAATAAAAATAATAAAATATATAAAACAATAAAAATTCTCACGACGTTTCGACCATAACACAAACGGTCATCATCAGGTGTGTCGGTTTGCATTAATGTATTTATTTTTAAAACACCGTTTAAACACCGTTTAAAAATAAATTAATTAATGCAAACCGACACACCTGATAACGACCGTTTGTGTTATGGTCGAAACGTCGTGAGAATTTTTATTGTTTTAAATATATTTTATTATTTTGTTTCCCTTCAACGTGGTGACTTTACCGAAAGAGCTAAGAATATGAATCGCTGCAGTCACGAAAGCTTTAAATAAAAAAAATGAACGGATAGGTCACCTGCAGCATGCTTTCAACTTCCCGACGGCGATTTACTTCGAGTTTCAGGGTACCACTTTCTTTCTGCGTTTGCTCAAGCCGTGCTTGAAAGTTGCCTGTTAATTCACGCAAAACAAACGAAATCGGGATCGACTTTCACGGTCGGGACGTGCAGACATTTGCCCACCGCGCACACGCACAAACACATCCGGGCTCGTTGGCAATAAAAAGCGGGCAACTTGAAGTGTGCTCTCACGCTCTGTTTCTTCGAGTCGAGCGCAGCTTTCAATGGAATCTTGCAGCTTTTGCGAGGCCGTTTTGAGCTCTTCATTTTTTAACTCCAACAGCTCGGACATTTCTTTGGCCTAAGAGCGATGAGACGGAACTCTCTGTTTGCTAACTACTGAACGACAATGATAATAATACGACTTTACGCACGGATCTATGAAATTACCTACTGCTGGGCAAGGCGAGTTTTCTGGTTTGCAAGTCATCATTGAAGTCAGATAAGTTGTGTTTACCAGACTGAAATGAACTTGAGAAATCAAGACAAAGAGGTAGAAATGTGCACATCCCATATATTTCGTTGAACAAATGCGTTTAGGGCACTGAATACGTTCTAAAGTGGAAATAATTCACATTTTAAGCATTATATTGTTATACAGACGTTTGTAAATTGTAAAAGCAATGTATGAACACTGTACACAATGGCAATAGTAGGCATTAAAGGCAATAGTTTGGGATAGGAACATTAATATATCAGTTTTTATTTGAAGGTGATCTTGATCTTCAAAGGATATTTTATGATTGAGACAGGCATGCCTTTAGGAGCTACATTTCTTACATTTGAAATCAACAAAAATGTATGAGCCTGAATTATAACAGACCCTTGGGGTTTGAGCTATATATACACACTGGTTTGTAAAAGGTAATGCGTGGTCGTTTAATCCAATATTTTTTTTATCCCAACGTGCATTTAAAATGTGAGCAAAAGCGATCAGCTCATGAATTCACACGAACCTGGCTTTCTTTAATCGTCAACTTGTTTACAAAGTCCCACCGCGCTCTTCCCATCGCGTCCACAGCTGCTTCCACTGCGTACGACACACGCGTCGTACGTTCAACAAAGTGGCTGAGCGCGTCAATATTCATCCAGTAAAAACCACAACGGTCATCGATCATCATCGACGGTGCTCTGCGTATCACTGAGCAGCCGTGCATTGCGTCACCCGGCACGAGACTCACCTTTGCCCAACGCAATATTCTTGTCATTTTGAGACTTTAAATTCAATTCGCTGAAAGTCACCGCAAACGTCTTTAAGAGAGGATGACAGCGGGGATCCAGCATCAATGTTAAATGTGCACGTGCGTACGTTTATACCGTTACACGTTTCTCAAGAAATACAATTAAATGAAAACAAAATTTAAAAAGCATCACACATTTTACCTTCAGTTCTGCTTTCAGCGACGAATGAACAGCTTCCACTTGTTCCTGTTCTGTTTCAGCTGCCATTATCACCGTGCGGACGTGACCCACGTGAGTCAACGACAAGCAAGTTTAATCACTAAACGTGTTACACCGTCAACGTCCATTATCACCGTACGCACGTGACCCACGTGAGTCAACGACAAGCAAGTTTAATCACTAAACGTGTTACACCGTCAATGTCATTATCACCGTACGCACGTGACCCACGTGAGTCAACGACAAGCAGGTTTAATCGCTAAACGTGTTACACCGTCAATGTCCATTATCACCGTACGCACGTGACCCACGTGAGTCAACAATAAGCAAGTTTAATCGCTAAACATGTCACACCGTTAATGTCATTATCACCGTGCGGACGTGACCCACGTGAGTCAACGACAATCAAGTTTAATCACTAAACGTGTTACACCGTCAATGTCATTATCACCGTACGCACGTGACCCACGTGAGTCAACGACAAGCAAGTTTAATCACTAAACGTGTAACACCGGCAACGTCCAATGGTCGGCGAATGTTGAGAATGTACCTCTGGTTAATGTTTGTTGCACTGAAGAGGACTGGCCCTTCAGATCGTCACACATCTGCCTGGTGGCACGGATCCTTACGGACACGGGCACATTGCAAGGACGGCGGGTCAGAAAACCTTCGTAGGAACGTATCCGCCATTTTAAGGCAAAGCGCATTGCAGATGAAGATATTCTTGGTTCTTTCGGTGAAGTCACGTAGAAGGGAAACAACAAAACAAAAACTCACCGTGATTTTGTTGTTTTCTGTGACTTTACCGAAAGAACCAAAGAACGTGAATTCCTGCAGTCGCGAAAGTTTTTAAAATGAAAATGCAGAGAGGATGTTGGTGTCATCAACAAGTCGCTCGTTTGTTCTGCCGGCGTGACCTCTGACCTCCACCCAGTAGTCCACTCAGGGGCGGAGCAACAGGGGGGAATGGGGGGGGGGTCAGCCCCCCCCCTGAAAATTTGGGGAAGTCGGTAAATCGGGATAACCGGATATCCGGCTGCTGCAAAATGCCGCAGGCTGCCACCTTGTGATGCCACCTTGTGTGCTGCCCTGCAGGCTGTCACCTTGTGCTGCCCTGCAGGCTGTCACCTTGTGCTGCCCTGCAGGCTGCCACCTCGTGTGCTGCCCTGCAGGCTACCACCTTGTGTGCTGCCCTGCAGGCTACCACCTTGTGTGCTGCCCTGCAGGCTACCACCTTATGATGTCACCTTGTGCTGCCCTGCAGACTGCCACCTTGTGCTGCTGCCCTGCAGGCTGCCACCTTGTGATGTCACCTTGTGTGCTGCCACCTCGTGCTGCCCTACAGGCTGCCACCTTGTGCTGCCCTGCAGGCTGCCACCTTGTGTGCTGCCCTGCAGGCTGTCACCTTGTGCTGCCCTGCAGGCTACCACCTTGTGCTGCCACCTTGTGATGTCACCTTGTGATATCACCTCATGCTGCCCTGCAGGCTGCCACCTTGTGCTGCCCTGCAGGCTGCCACCTTGTGCTGCTGCCCTGCAGGCTGCCACCTTGTGTGCTGCCCTGCAGGCTGCCACCTTGTGTGCTGCCCTGCAGGCTGCTTGAGCGGCAGCCTTGCGAACTTATCGAACTTACTGGCCACGTCGGCGGCTCCGACCTATTAATAAACTCCGCAGCTCAAATCCAATAATAAGTTTTATACATTTGTGGTGCCCATTGGAAAACACAAACACACTGAGATATCTCAGAATGTTGAAGTCAGCAACCCCCCCAAAGTCAAAATCCTGGCTCCTCGCCCCTGAGTCCACCGGACATCTCTGAAATCTACCGGACATTTGTTACAAAAAAAAGAGCTTCATTGCTCTTCGGGTTTCTCCAGTAAGTTGAGGAACCTAAACAGAGGACAGAGATGAAATTCGAGGGAAATGAATAACTTCTTACTTCTCCATTAAATCTCCTTTGATGTCAATCACGTCTTGAAGTTGCGCGCTGAGGTGTACATTTTCAAGCTGAAAGGAAACACGACACACACACTTCGCTGAGGTGACGCATACCGCTTCAACACAGTTGTCTGATAATTGTTATCTGACACACAGCACTGATAATGATGTTCGGGTTTCATAAAGCATCGTCAATCATGCAGACAAAGCGATCGCTGAGGAACCACAGACACAAATCTTATTGCTGTCCAGTTGAAGCTACAAACAGATCAGAAGCACCTTTAAATCATTGTCTTGGCAAACCAAGTGTTTCTCTATTTTAGTTAACAATGACGAATGATGAGTGGACACAATTACCAATCATAATGATGACTATGGGGAATCCACAAAAACAACCTAATCGTGATTATAACCAGACGAAATTAATGAGTTTGAAACAATATGCAGACTAAGATAATGTAGCAACGTTATTTGAGATGCCACTGCATCTCCCATTGAGCACGGTTGGCTACGTACGGTGTGAAAGAAGTTCAACATACACACACGCAGCACGGTTGGCTACGTATGGTGTGAAAGAAGTTCAACAAACACACACGTAGCACGGTTGGCTACGTACGGTGTGAAAGAAGTTCAACATACACACACGTAGCACGGTTGGCTACGTACGGTGTGAAAGAAGTTCAACATACACACACGTAGCACGGTTGGCTACGTACGGTGTGAAAGAAGTTCAACATACACACACGTAGCACGGTTGGCTACGTACGGTGTGAAAGAAGTTCAACATACACACACGTAGCACGGTTGGCTACGTACGGTATGAAAGAAGTTCAACATACACACACGTAGCACGGTTGGCTACGTACGGTGTGAAAGAAGTTCAACATACACACACACATAGCACGGTTGGCTACGTACGGTGTGAAAGATGTTCAACAAACACACACATAGCACGGTTGGCTACGTACGGTGTGAAAGAAGTTCAACATACACACACGTAGCACGGTTGGCTACGTACGGTGTGAAAGATATTAAACATACACACACGTAGCACGGTTGGCTACGTACGGTGTGAAAGAAGTTCAACATACACACACACATAGCACGGTTGGCTACGTACGGTGTGAAAGAAGTTCAACATACACACACATAGCACGGTTGGCTACGTACGGTGTGAAAGAAGTTCAACATACACACAGTGCACTGAGGAAAACCAAACCTGATCATTGGCTACGTGTCTACGTCAAAAGATTGATGAAGTTTACCGATTAGCTGACAATAAATGTTTGGGTTTGGAGAAATGAGGAGCCACTCACACCAACATTGAATGAAAGCGTTCCACTGCTTTAGTCGACAAGACTAAGAGATATATTTTTGGTTCTTTCGGTAAAGTCACCACGTAGAAGGGAAACAATAAAGTAATAAAAATATAAACAATAAAATTATCACGACGTTTCGACGGCAACACAAGCAATCATCGTCAGGTGTGAAAACCACAGCAAGAAAATTTTTAAAAAGTGGCGGTGACATTTTTTTCTTGCGGTGGTTTTCACACCTGATGATGATCGCTTGCGTTGCAGTCGAAACGTCGTGAGAATTTTATTGTTTTAAATTTTTATTATTTTATTTTTTCCCTTCTACGTGGCGACTTTACCGAAAGAATCAAGAAGAAGACGAAGAAGAGATTTGAAGTTTACGTCACTGCAGGAATCCATAATCGTTGGTTCATTCGGTAAAGTCACCACCACGTAGAAGGGAAACAATAAAATAATAAAAAATATAAAACAATAAAAGTCTCACGACGTTTCGACTGCAACACAAGCAATCATCATCAGGTGTGAAAACCACAGCAAGAATTTTTTTTTAAAGAGCGGCGGTGAAAATTGTTTTCTTGCTGTGGTTTTCACACCTGACGATGATCGCTTGCGTTGCAGTCGAAACGTCGTGATAATTTGATCGTTTTACATTTTTATTATTTTATTGTTTCCCTTCTACGTGGCGGTGACTTTACCGAAAGAACCAAGAATATGAATCCCTGCAGTCACGAAATATTTAAATAAAAATTTAATAAGACTAAGAGATTTGAAGTTTTTCGTCACCGCAGGAATCCACAGTCTTTGCTTTCATTCAAGTAAAGTCGCGTAGCGCGTATAAAAATACAACACAAAATAATGAATCAAATCACGACGTTTCCATCGCGACACCACAGGCGGCGGTCGTCCTCAGGCGAAAATAAAAAATAAAAATTAAACCTCTTGCTGCTGCTGCTGCTGTTGTTGTTGTTGTGACAGGACTCTCTCGCTGGTTCAGCAGTTCCACTGCAGGGATTACTTTTTTTACCGCCCGAGGACAAAGCGCTTGAGGTGTTGCGATCGAAACGTCGTGGACATTTTATCATCTTTATACCTACCACGTGACTTTACCGAAGTAACCAAAGATTAAAGGCCAAGAGAATGACCGCGCGCAATGCACAAATACTCCGCGGAAACTCGACAAGTCGTCGGCCCGCAAACCAACTCAGCCACCCCTAGCGACAAAATGCATTTGCTTGTTTCTCTAAATAGCAGTAACACTAAATCACTCATATTACGGGAATACAAACGCTTTATTTTTTTAAACGCAGCTACGAGGTTTTTTTTTAGGGGGGGCGCATTTAGACCCGAGGGTTAAGGTCGTTTTTCCTCACCTAATTTTTGAATATCACGAGTTTAATTTAATAATTATAATGACGTACATTGTAATTACTCTCCGGATCAGCCTGCATCACAACCCCGCGAACCACCCGGAGGAGCGTGGAGGACCACCGGTGGTACGGGGGAGGGAGGGAAGGTGACCACACTGTGAGAAGCACTGCTTTAGAGAAATGAGACCACTTACTGCTGCTGCTGTTGCCCACCTGTGTTACTCACAGCCCTGAGGACCACCCGGAGGAGCGTGGTGGACCACCGGCGATACCGGGGGTGAGTGACCACACTGAGAAGCACTGCTTTAGAGAAATGAGACCACTTACTGCTGCTGCTACCCACCTGTGTTTGTCGAGTTGATTTCTGCAGAGCGTCGGCCGTCTCCTGGGCCATTCTGACAGCTTCCTCCTTTTTGCTGAGCTCAGAGTGAACTCTGACCTTCCACATGTTCAACTTGTTCATTTCACAGCGCAAATAATTGTACGTCCTTGACACGTGATCTTTATTCTGCGAAGAAAAAAAACCAACCAAACACAACACACGGCATGAGGAGCGTGTGTCAGCAGCTTCCCAAGCCGTAGTGTCGTGAACACATCAAGATTTTCCGCTGCCCGATGACCGATTATTCGCGATAAACGTTCTTGGGTTGGCTCGCGTAAGTGTGTGTCGTTACCCTCCACCACCCGACCCAGCCAGTGAGGTTTGTCACGTAAACAAAACGCGCCAGTGAATTACTACTCCGGCCCACCGGTGTGTCGGAGAGTAAATCCACAACATTTACACATTCATACTTTACGCGATATAACCAAAAAAACATTTATTATACGAATATAATTGGTCGCGAAAGCCTACGTGTTGAACTGATTATTATTACTCCATTTCAACCGAAAACTCGATCAAGTCATGTACAAGCACAAATACACGGTTTTTTTATTTTTTAAATATACTTTCCCTCAAAACGTCTTTGCCAAGTGCTGTGAACGTAAAAAGGTTTAAGGCACAGATCTGAAATTGTTTGATCGTAATCACTGCTGGCAAAAGGGCCTCCACTAGAGGGCGCTCAGTAGAGGCTGAACTCTTCCACGCTGTTCAAGACGTCTTGGAAGAGAAACCCTCACTAGGGGCTGAACTCTTCCACGCTGGGGAGACGTCTTGGTAGAGAAACCCTCACTAGGGGCTGAACTCTTCCACGCTGTTCAAGACGTTTTGGAAGTGAAACCCTCACTAGGGGCTGAACTCTTCCACGCTGGGGAGACGTCTTGGTAGAGAAACCCTCACTAGGGGCTGAACTCTTCCACGCTGTTCAAGACGTCTTGGTAGAGGAACCCTCATTAGGGGCTGAACTCTTCCACGCTGTTCAAGACGTCTTGGTAGAGGAACCCTCACTAGGGGCTGAACTCTTTCACGCTGTTCAAGACGTCTTGGAAGTGAAACCCTCACTAGGGGCTGAACTCTTCCACGCTGTTCAAGACGTCTTGGAAGTGAAACCCTTACTAGGAGCTGAACTCTTCCACGCTGTTCAAGACGTCTTGGTAGAGAAACCCTCACTAGGGGCTGAACTCTTCCACGCTGTTCAAGACGTCTTGGAAGAGAAACCCTCACTAGGGGCTGAACTCTTCCACGCTGTTCAAGGCGCCTTGGTAGAGAAACCCTCACTAGGGGCTGAACTCTTCCACGCTGTTCAAGACGTCTTGGTAGAGGAACCCTCACTAGGGGCTGAACTCTTCCACGCTGTTCAAGACGTCTTGGTAGAGAAACCCTCACTAGGGGCTGAACTCTTCCACGCTGTTCAAGACGTCTTGGTAGAGAAACCCTCACTAGGGGCTGAACTCTTCCACGCTGTTCAAGACGTCTTGGAAGAGAAACCCTCACTAGGGGCTGAACTCTTCCACGCTGTTCAAGACGTCTTGGTAGAGAAACCCTCACTAGGGGCTGAACTCTTCCACGCTGGGGAGACGTCTTGGAAGAGAAACCCTCACTAGGGGCTGAACTCTTCCACGCTGTTCAAGACGTCTTGGAAGAGAAACTCTCACTAGGGGCTGAACTCTTCAACGCTGTTCAAGACGTTTTGGTAGAGAAACCCTCACTAGGGGCTGAACTCTTCCACGCTGTTCAAGACGACTTGGAAGTGAAACCCTCACTAGGGGCTGAACTCTTCCATGCTGTTCAAGACGTTTTGGTAGAGAAACCCTCACTATGGGCTGAACTCTTCCACGCTGGGGAGACGTCTTGGTAGAGGAACCCTCACTAGGGGCTGAACTCTTCCACGCTGTTCAAGACGTCTTGGTAGAGAAACCCTCACTAGGGGCTGAACTCTTCCACGCTGTTCAAGACGTCTTGGTAGAGAAACCCTCACTAGGGGCTGAACTCTTCCACGCTGTTCAAGACGTCTTGGAAGAGAAACCCTCCCTAGGGGCTGAACTCTTCCACGCTGGGGAGAAGTCTTGGTAGAGAAACCCTCACTAGGGGCTGAACTCTTCCACGCTGTTCAAGACGTCTTGGAAGTGAAACCCTCACTAGGGGCTGAACTCTTCCACGCTGGGGATACGTTTTGGTAGAGAAACCCTCACTAGGGGCTGAACTCTTCCACGCTGTTCAAGACGTCTTGGAAGAGAAACCCTCACTAGGGGCTGAACTCTTCCACGCTGTTCAAGACGTCTTGGAAGTGAAACCCTCACTAGGGGCTGAACTCTTCCACGCTGTTCAAGACGTCTTGGAAGTGAAACCCTCACTAGGGGCTGAACTCTTCCACGCTGTTCAAGACGTCTTGGAAGTGAAACCCTCACTAGGGGCTGAACTCTTCCACGCTGTTCAAGACGTCTTGGTAGAGAAACCCTCACTAGGGGCTGAACTCTTCCACGCTGTTCAAGACGTCTTGGAAGAGAAACCCTCACTAGGGGCTGAACTCTTCCACGCTGTTCAAGACGTCTTGGTAGAGAAACCCTCACTAGGGGCTGAACTCTTCCACGCTGTTCAAGACGTCTTGGTAGAGAAACCCTCACTAGGGGCTGAACTGTTCCACGCTGTTCAAGACGTCTTGGAAGTGAAACCCTCACTAGGGGCTGAACTCTTCCACGCTGTTCAAGACGTCTTGGTAGAGGAACCCTCACTAGGGGCTGAACTCTTCCACGCTGTTCAAGACGTCTTGGAAGAGAAACCCTCACTAGGGGCTGAACTCTTCCACGCTGTTCAAGACGTCTTGGTAGAGAAACCCTCACTAGGGGCTGAACTGTTCCACGCTGTTCAAGACGTCTTGGTAGAGAAGCCCTCACTAGGGGCTGAACTCTTCCACGCTGTTCAAGACGTCTTGGTAAAGACACCCTCACTAGGGGCTGAACTCTTCCACGCTGTTCAAGACGTCTTGGAAGAGAAACCCTCACTAGGGGCTGAACTCTTCCACGCTGTTCAAGACGTCTTGGTAGAGAAACCCTCACTAGAGACTGAACTCTTTCACGCTGTTCAAGATGTCTTGGTAGAGAAGCCCTCACTAGGGGCTGAACTCTTCCACGCTGTTCAAGACGTCTTGGTAAAGACACCCTCACTAGGGGCTGAACTCTTCCACGCTGTTCAAGACGTCTTGGTAGAGAAACCCTCACTAGGGGCTGAACTCCTCCATGCTGGGGAGACGTCTTGGAAGTGATGGTAGTACCCACACTTTACCCCACCACATGCGGCCTGCCATTCAACTGCGGTGTACCAATATATACTGCAGAGTGGACAGAGGTGGGACATTGTAGACACGTGCCTATTAAACCTGGCACGCCTGGACATCACGACCTTGTGGACCGCAAGTCCAACGTGCTGAACCATTGCGCACCGTGGCAGCAGCCCCAAGCTTCGTGAAACTAAATAAATTTTCACTTGAAGCTTTCGTGACTGCAGTGATTCACATTCTCGGTTCTTTCGGTAAAGTCACCGCCACGTAGAAAGGGAAACAATAAAATAATAAAAATATAAAACAATTGAATTATCACGACGTTTCGACTGCAACACAAGCAGCGATCATCGTCAGGTGTGAAAACCACAGCAAGAAAATTTGAAAAAAGTTTTTTTTAAACGTCAGTACCACGGAGAGCGATTTGGCAGCTTGTTCAGATGTCTGAAACGTCGCGAGAATTTTATTGTTTTATATTTTTATTATTGTATTGTTTCCCTTCTACGTGGTGACTTTACCGAAAGAACCGAGAATATGAAACTAGATGAATCGGTATTTTCTTAGAATGACCGTATTATTAATGTGAAATAACGATGCACATCTGTGGGCACGTTTCAATGTGATCAGCGAGTCATCTTGCCTCTTGCCAATCAAGCGGCACCGGCGGCAGCGGCGGCGGCGGCGTGCTCTGCCGAGGTTGATGCTGCTCAGTGATGTTTGCTTGAGCTGCGAACAAAAATTGCGCACAATTAAGTTAAAGTACATCCTAGATTTAAAGTTTTCGTGACTGCTAGGATCCATACTCTTTGGTTCTATTGGTTCTATTGGGTTTATTTTCACCTACGTGACTTTACCCAATAGAACCAAAGAGTATTAAAGTACATCGTTCATAATAGCACCGCACGAGATGTACATTGGTACACGTTGACACACGTATCGCTTTTTAGAACTTTCCAACTGAGGTTTAGTGCTCAGCTCAGTCGGGGTGTCTGTCAGCAATGAGAGGTTATGATGAGCATCATAAATATGAATAAATCTTCAGTAAAATTGCGTTCTGATATAAAGTGCTTGCCCTGTAGAAAAATCGGCAAACTGACCAAAAGTTTTTTTCCAATGTATATCAGCCGTTTTTTTCCAAAAAAACTTTGGAGACAAAAGCCAGCGTTAAAGGAACCCATCAACTAAACGAAACTAAACTTGTTATTTTACCACGTAAGAGCCCGCTCGGATACGTAACTCTTGTTCAGAAGCGACCTGGCCACAGTTGATAAGCTCAACAAAGTGGTTCCTCACCACGTGTCAATGTATATCAGCCGCATTACTCTTAAACGTCACGTTTTTCTAAATGCGCGGGGAAACAATGCAGGGCATGGAGCAACATCAACACCGCCGTGGGGAGAACGCGCAAACTTTCAAACGCACGGGCGTCAGGGGTCGGGATCGAACCCACGACCCTCCTGCGTACCAGGCGAGGTAGTTAACATCTCCTAGCCACCGTGATGATGATGATGATGAGAGAGAGACACGCAAACTCCAAATACACAGCAACAGGCGTCAGGGGTCGGGATCGAACCCACGACCCTCCTGCGTACCGGGCGAGGTAGTTGACATCTCCTAGCCACCGTGATGATGATGATGATGAGAGAGAGACACGCAAACTCCAAATACACAGCAACAGGCGTCAGGGTTGGGATCGAACCCACGACCTCCTGCGTACCGGGCGAGGTAGCTAACGTCTCCTAGCCACCGTGATGATGATGATGATGAGAGAGAGACACACAAACTCCAAATACACAGCAACAGGCGTCAGGGGTCGGGATCGAACCCCCGACCCTCCTGTGTACTAGGCGAGGTAGTTAACGTCTCCTAGCCAACGCGGTCCACCTGCCCTAGGCACGCACACCTAGGACGAGCCGCTTTTCATCGCGACGTGACGGACGTACCGCCTCTTGCGTTCCTGGGGCAAGCGCTGCCTAACCATCGTTATCGTCAATGACTAAGCAGAGCGCCGCACCGTACTTCTGACGTCAAACGCCGGTTGAAAAGCGCAAGCGGAATTCGTGCTCGGCGATCAATGTGGACATCGGAGGATTGAGATCGTTTTAAGTAAAATAAGCGGCGCGATTGGTTTACAGATCGGAGCCAGGCGATACACGGGGCCATGATCCACAGCTGAAATGAATACCTTGACCTTGGCGGTGTCACTTGACCATGACCAAGTTGACTGACCTTGCAATAGCATCCTCTGTGCTTGACCTTGTTGAACCTGTCCAGTTTCACCACGACCCACTTGACCTTGTCCAAGTTGACCCCAAGCGTGACCCAATGGCTCCTGGACTTGGCCCAGTGGACAGAGAGATTGCCTTGGCTGACTCAGGCACTGATTAGGTTGACCTCGGCCTTGCCCCAGCAGACCATGGGCGTGCCCTGACAGTCCCTGGCCCTGCTCGGGTTGATGCTGACCCTGTTTTGGCTGAGTCTGACCTCGGCCCAATTGGGGTTTTTTTTTCCCGTCGTGATATTGGCTCTGCCCTGGCTGATTGTGGCCTTGAATTGCCACTCCGTCACCTTCCCCCGGCTGACCCTGCCCTTTATTACCCCAACCTTGAGTCGATGGCCCCTGCCCTGGCTGATTGTGGCCTTGAATTGCCACTCCGTCACCTTCCCCCGGCTGACCCTGCCCTTTATTACCCCAACCTTGAACCGATGGCCCCTGGATTTGCCCCCCAGATTGACCTTCACCTTGTCCCATCTGACACCACCCGTGACCCAACATCACCTGGAATGGCCCCGTTTGACCGCGACCTTGCCCTGGCTGACTCTGGCCACGGCTCGATGGCTCCCGGACCTGCCTAGATTGACGGTGACCTCGTTCATTCTCTGAAACACTGCCCAAGATGCACCGTATTTTGAAGTCGGGGAGCGTGGAAAAACTGCTGCCCAAATTTCGGCCGAAGGTTTCATTGTCGTTCCCCTCCATGTTGTATTCTTTGCACACTCCTCAGATAGCCGTCTTCCTGCATGACGCACAGACACCGTGTACGTGCACGCAAGAAAAAAAACAAATGTGGAATTTATTAAGACAGCGCCACTGCTGCAGAGCAATCCAGATGGCACCAGCGAGATCTCTCGGCAAAGCAACTTACAAGTTTAAATGGGAATCATTTTTTTTAATTGCCACCGCCCGTCTGTTTACGCTGTAGCGTTAATGGAGGTGGGGGCAAACAGCGTTGTTGCTGCAATTTTTACATTTTTTAAAAATACGAATGCAACAAGTTTCCCAATACGTCAATCGGTAATTGTATTTTCATGGTGTTACTGTATTGATTTTGTGCTTTGCTGCACTGACAATGAGAATCTAGATTCATTTGTCGATTTAAAGCTTTCGTGACTGCAAGGATTCATCTTCTTTGGTTCTTTCGGTAAAGTCACCATCACGTAGAATGAGAAAATAATAAATTGATCAAATAAAATAACACAATAAAATTCTCACGACGTTTCGGCCACAACACAAGTGGCCTTCATCAGGTGAAGGGACGAGACTGTCTGGAGGACAGCGCTGCAGCGAGCGCTGTCCCTTCACCTGATGAAGGCCACTTGTGTTGTGGCCGAAACGTCGTGAGAATTTTATCGTGTTATTTTATTTTATTAATTTATTATTTTATTCTCATTCTACGTGGTGGTGACTTTACCGAAAGAACCAAAGAAGATGAATCTAGCTTAACATCAAAGTTCTTCAACTGGAGTTCCCTCAACGTAAGGCCTACCCCGTGCTCCTGATCATTGTGACCACACAATGCTATAATTAGCTGACACGTGCCTATTGATCCAAGAGCCACATCGAGTGAAAAAAAAAAATCTTAAGTGTCCTGCATTTAGTTTTTATTTTATTTTAAGATGTAATAACAGTTGTGCTTATTATTGTTATCATACACGTGTGGGAGGAAATCGCAGCAACGGGAGAAAACTCCACGTGGCGTGCGAGGGGGAAACACTCAATCCCCCCCCAAAGAGATGGAAAGTGATGGCGATTTGAATACTTGCTGCCACTGCCTTCACCTGGCGTGCCCAGGGTATGGCCATCCCCTCGACGCCCACGGGAATAGAATTTCACAACATGTTGACATGTTTACACCAAACAATAACACAAAGATCCCACACCGTGTAGCCTGTAACAGGCTGTAGGGGCAAGTGCTGTTAGCGAGCAGCAGCTATGAAGGCTACCGGCACTGTGGCACACGAGGGGGGTGGGTGGCCAGCACCACGCCCGGCCGCCTTTGTCTCCCCAGTGCTAGCGATGTTTTACTACTACACACCGCTACACCAGCTACTCATTTGAGGCTGAGTCGACCTAGGGGAGTCCCAGAACCGGTTTAGATAATCGTCGCCGGCGGTGTTGGAAGGCCCGAAGTGAATCACTCAACAACAACAACAACACGGTGTGGTGATTAGACCACTAAGCTAGACACATTGTCAAGGCCCCAAGGGAATCACTCAACAACAACAACAAGGTGTGGTGATTAGACCACTAAGCTAGACGCATTGTCAAGGCCCCAAGTGAATCACTCAACAACAAGGTGTGGTGATTAGACCACTAAGCTAGACACATTGTCAAGGCCCCAAGTGAATCACTCAACAACAACAACACAGTGTGGTGATTAGACCACTAAGTTAGACACATTGTCAAGGCCCCAAGTGAATCACTCAACAACAACACGGAGTGGTGATTAGACCACTAAGCTAGACACATTGTCAAGGCCCCAAGTGAATCACTCAACAACAACAACACAGTGTGGTGATTAGACCACTAAGCTAGACACATTGTCAAGGCCCCAAGTGAATCACTCAACAACACGGAGTGGTGATTAGACCACTAAGCTAGACACATTGTCAAGGCCCCAAGTGAATCACTCAACAACAACAACACCACGGTGTGGTGATTAGACCACTAAGCTAGACACATTGTCAAGGCCCCAAGTGAATCACTCAACAATCTCTCTCTGTAATGATGATGATGATGATCGTGAACAATGTCTCTCTGTAATGATGATGATGATTGTGAACAATCTCTCTCTGTAATGATGATGATCGTGAACAATGTCTCTCTGTAATGATGATGATGATCGTGAACAATCTCTCTCTGTAATGATGATGATCGTGAACAATGTCTCTCTGTAATGATGATCGTGAACAATCTCTCTCTGTAATAATGATGATCGTGAACAATCTCTCTCTGTAATGATGATGATCGTGAACAATCTCTCTCTGTAATGATGATCGTGAACAATCTCTCTCTGTAATGATGATGATCGTGAACAATCTCTCTCTGTAATGATGATGATCGTGAACAATGTCTCTCTGTAATGATGATGATCGTGAACAATCTCTCTCTGTAATGATGATCGTGAACAATGTCTCTCTGTAATGATGATCGTGAACAATCTCTCTCTGTAATGATGATCGTGAACAATCTCTCTCTGTAATGATGATGATCGTGAACAATCTCTCTCTGTAATGATGATGATCGTAAACAATCTCTCTCTCTCTAATGATGATGATCGTGAACAATCTCTCTCTGTAATGATGATCGTGAACAATCTCTCTCTCTGTAATGATGATGATGATCGTGACGTCTGGCACAGATGATGATAGAGTTAGGCCCAAATCAACCTTCGGCGATGCTTTGATCCGCCGGCGATTGTAAGCGCAGGAGTCGCCTCGATTGTTGCGGCCTGTACGCCTTGCGGTATACTTCGTACAACTACAGACTCCTAAAGCAACTTAACGAGACGTGAAAGTTAAAACTTTTAAAAATAAAACCAAGCCGCGCTGCGTGAGTAGAATAGTGACGCTCGCGCGCCAAGAATCGACTCTTTAAATCGAGAGCAAAGGAATCGAAGGTTGTAGATTCCTTTAGAATCGGCCTATTCCCGTTTAATCGATGCCACAGACGCTCACCGGATATCGATTCTCGCCGGTCGTGCACCGTGCGATAAAGGTCCGTTACCCGAAACGTCGCCTGTTAAATATTATGTTAACGACGACTGACGCCGTTGAGTTCGGGTTTGGCTAATTGTGTTGTGTGCCCGTTGCCCCACTGCCAAACGCAGCGCCACCAAATCACGTGGTTAAGTAATCGATTTCAAATCGATAATCGCAAATCGAAACGACGATTTTCCAGCAGCGGATTGGGGGCCATCGACTGAGGCGAACGTCACCGGTGGCGTTCACGTTCGATGTGTGTGTGTCTGTGTGTGTGTCTGTGTGTGTGTATGTGTGTCTGTGTGTCTGTGTGTGTGTCTGTGTGTGTGTGTCTGTGTGTATGTGTGTGTGTGTGTCTGTGTGTATGTATGTGTGTGTCTGTGTGTGTGTCTCTGTGTGTGTCTGTCTCTGTGTGTGTCTGTGTGTGTGTCTCTGTGTGTGTGTGTCTCTGTGTGTGTGTCTCTGTGTTATGTCTGTGTGTGTGTGTCTGTGTGTGTGTCTGTGTCTGTGTGTGTGTCTGTGTGTGTGTATGTGTGTCTGTGTGTATGTGTGTGTGTCTGTGTGTGTGTGTGTGTCTGTGTGTGTGTCTGTGTGTGTGTGTGTCTGTGTGTATGTGTGTGTGTCTGTGTGTGTGTGTGTCTGTGTGTATGTATGTGTGTGTCTGTGTGTCTGTGTGTGTGTCTCTGTGTGTGTCTGTCTCTGTGTGTGTCTGTGTGTGTGTCTCTGTGTGTGTGTGTCTCTGTGTGTGTGTCTCTGTGTTGTGTCTGTCTGTGTGTGTGTCTGTGTGTGTGTGTGTGTCTGTGTGTGTGTGTCTGTGTGTATGTATGTGTGTGGTGTGTGTCTGTGTGTGTCTGTGTGTGTGTCTGTGTGTGTGTCTGTGTGTGTCTCTGTGTGTGTGTATGTGTGTGTGTCTGTGTGTGTGTGTCTGTGTGTATGTGTGTGTATGTGTGTGTGTCTGTGTGTGTGTCTGTGTGTGTGTCTGCGTGTGTCTGTGTGTATGTATGTGTGTGTGTGTCTGT